>NC_051073.1:15237909-16642155 GCF_004664715.2 Peromyscus leucopus | reverse complement strand
CTTCTTCAAACATTCTTTCTAAAGTATCTGCATTTGAGTCAGCTAGTAAAATATCATCCATATAATGATAAATTATAGATTTAGGAAATTTTTTACGTATCACTTCCAATGGCTGTTGTACAAAATATTGGCACAGAATTAGGCTATTCAACATTCCCTGTGGGAAGATCCTCCATTGAAATCTTTTAACCAGTTGAGAATTATTATAAGTAGGCACTGTGAAAGCAAATCTTTCTCTGTCTTTTTCTTGTAAGGTATTGAAAAGAAACAGTCTTTTAAATCAATAACTATGAGAGGCCATCCTTTTGGTTACAGAGTAGGCAAAGGAATCCCAGAATGTAGAGTGCCCATAGGCTGAATTACTTTTTAATTGCTCTAAGGTCTGTTACCATTCTCCATTTACCAGATTTCTTTTTAATAACAAATACAGGAGAATTCCAAGGGCTGGTTGATTCTTCAATATGCTGAGCATTTAACTGTTCTTCTACCAGCTCTTCTAAAGCCTGGAGTTTCTCTGTTGTTAAGGGCCATTGCTGAACCCATTCAGGCTTGTCTGTTAACCATTTTAAAGGTAGAGCTGCTGGTGTCTTTGGAAGTTCATCACTTGTTGTGCCCTGTTCTTTTATAATATGGATGGCTGGTGACCACCCATTATAATAATATCTTCTAATATTTCTCTCAGAAACATGTGCTAGTTTATTATTTGTTTCTGAGATTGGAGGGATGTTAATCTGAGTATTCCATTGTTGTAACAAGGCTTGACCCCACAGGTTCATAGCTATGTTTGCCAAATTTGCTTTTAATTTTCCTCTCTGTCCTTCTGGACCTATACATTCCAGCCATCTTGCACTCTGTTTTACCTGAGATAATGTCCCAATCCCTAACAGTTGAACGTTTACCTCCTGAACAGGCCAAGTTGGTTGCCAAAATTCTGGTGCAATTATGGTAATGTTCGCACCTGTGTCTATCAGACCAGACCAAAAAAAAAAAAAAAAAAAAAAAACAAAACCAAAAAACAAAAAACAAACAAAAAAAAAACCAACAACAACAAAAACACCATTTATTTTTATCATTAATTTTAGTCTTTGTTCATTAATAGAAGTTTGCCAAATGTTTTCTTTATGCTTTCTCCTGAATTTTCTATTCTCTCTGTTTCATCATCCTGACCAGGATGATTTATTCCAATAGTTATTTGGTTATTTAATCGCTCTTAGCAGGGGTTTCCTCTACAGCTGCAGGAAAGTTTTGGACTGGATTTACTATGGGGGCCTGCATAATGCTCCTCTGGGAGTTTCCTGAAGACTGAGGCAAAGGATTACTCTGTCTGTCCTTTGCTGATGTATATTTGTTGGTCCAGTGTTTTCCCTTACCACACCTTCTGCATACTCCAGAAGAAGGGGCATTCTGTTGCCATTGTTCCTTGAAGAAATATTGTTTCTAGGAATGACATGTTTACAGTCCCTTTTCAAATGTCCTTGCTTTCCACATCCAAAACATCTAACATTCCTCAAACCTTTTGAAATTGCTTCTCCTACCCACATATCATCATGCTCATCGGCCTCAACATTAACTGTGTCTCTAATCCAATCTTCCAAAGGTGCAGATCTTGACATTAATGGCCTGATTATTCTTTTCCATGCTGCATCTGCATTCTCAAAGGCCAAAGACTCAATTATTATCTTACTAGCTTCTGAATCCGAGACCATTTTCTTTATTGCTGAAGCCAATCTTTGTAAAAGATCTGTGAAAGTTTCTTTTGGGCCTTGCATAACCTTTGTAAATGACTCAGTTTTTTTCCTGGTTCCTCAACTCTGTCCCATGCATTCAAGTCTACTGTTCAACATAAAGTTAGGGTTTGGACATCATATAAACATTGTGTTTGTACTGAAGCATATTGGCCTTCTCCAATAAGCTGATCCTGGCAGACTTGTATTCCTTTTCCCCTCCATTGTTTTTCTATGTTTTTATCTTCATCCTTGAACCAAGTTAGCAACTGTAACCTTTGGCTGGGTTCCAGAACAGCTTGTGCCAGCTCTGGCAAGTCCTGTGGTACAATCCTATTATATGTTGACCAAGAGTTTAACATTTGCTTTACATATGGAGAATGCATGCCATAAGATACTATTGCCACCTTAAACCTTTGTAAATACAACATTTCAATTGGAGCCCAAATATTTTGTGTAGTCATTTGATTAGGCAACTGCTATACGGTTACAGGATAAATTAAGGGTGACTGTGTGAAAACAGGCTTTCTTTCTGTAACCTTATGATCCAAACTTGAAACAACTTCACTGTCAATTTCTTCTGTCTGAATTTTTACAGGTTTAACAAGTTTTTCTAAAGCTGTTATCCTGGCACTTATATTGACTATCTTTTTAAATAGAAAAATGAGGATAAGCATAGTAATAACCTGCATAATTCGATAAATATTAATCTCATATAGTTGTTCCATTGTCAGACTGCCTAAAATTTCAAACAAAACCCAATTTTCATTCAATGTACACATAAAACCCATTTTTAAAAATGTGGAAAAAAATTTCTCTTTTAAATAGTTTCCTTTAAAATATCTGATATGTTGTGACTTAGCAAATCTGCACAGAACAGTAGAAATCCGATGGAATTTCAAAACAGCCACCTAGTGTCCAAGGTGTGAATCCAGAGAGAGAGAGAGAGAGAGAGAGAGAGAGAGAGAGAGAGAGAGATAAATAGATAGATAGCACACAAGAAAGCGTAGCTGGCTAAAGCTTAAATCCAGCCACGTGTTCCCTCTTGATCTGAGTCAAGGCTTGGTTGGCTCTGGCTTCCTTAAGCTCTGATCCACTGTGTTGGCTTTACAGGCAGGGGCCCTGTTTGGCAGGGCAGGCTGAGTTGTTTGTACCACTGGCTTTAAGCAAGTAGCTCACAGTTAGTCTGGCCTGAGGACAAGTCGACCTGGGCCTGGGCTAAGGAGCCGGCTGACCAGGCTAGGGAGCCAACCGCCCTTGCGGGGAAACTGGACCTGCTGCCAAGCCAAGCGATTTTTAATGGATTCTTGTCACATTGGGTGCCAAATGTAGATGTAACAAATGGTCTTATTAAATAAGAAACACAGAACCAATGTAAAGAAGAAAGCCAAGAGGTAGAGCTCAGAGCTAAAACCTTACCCTTCTTCCTGCGGTGGTCCTACCTCTCCGAAAGAGACCTACTTCCTGTGTGTTTGTCTTGATATAGTCTTTCCGTTCTGCCTTCTCATTGGTTGTAAACCCAAATACATGACTGCCTCATCAATGCCTGTAAGTACAGCCCTCCAGGTCTTAAAGGTGTATGTCTCCAATGTTGGCTGTATCCCTGAACACACAGAAATCTACCTAGCTCTGTCTACCAAGTGCTGGGATTAAAGGCGCATGCCACCACCGCCATGCTCTTGCTATGGCTCTAATAGCTCTGACCCCTGGGCAGCTTTATTTATTAATGTACAATTAAAATCACATTTCAGCACAAATAAAATACCACCATACCCACTAGCAATGTATTAGTGTTCCCTTTACCCCACATCCTCAGAAGAATAGATCCTAACAGCCCCCCCTGGTGAAAGCGTGAGAAGGTATGACACTGGGAGTGAGTTGAAGGCAAACAGCAGATTCATTTATTCAGTAGTGGAGAAGGGCTTATATACCCTCTTCCCAGCACCCAAGCTGTGCTCTAATCTGGTAGCATTGTGTGGTTAGTCTTCATTGGCTGGGCATGATCAGAACTCTCACAGTACCTGTTGCTAGGCCTTCAGGCAGACTCCAGTTTGGCTCATAAGGAAGTATGTTATGTGCATGTCTTGCCAACTGGTTTGTGCCAATTTTCTTGACCCTATGAACCTGTCCTACTAGGCGCTGTCACTTGTTCTGTTGACCTTAGTCATTTCGACAGGTCGAATATGAAACCTCAAATCAGTTTTGATTTGTGTTTCCATAACATCTAAGGGTGTTGAACATTTCTTTAAAATTTCCTCACCATTGGATTTTCCTCCTTTTAGAATTCTGTTTAGACTTGTACCTCATTTTAAATTGGACTGTTTTTTCTTTTGGTATCCAGTTCCTCGAATTCTTTTTATAGTTTAGATATTAGCCCTATAACAGATGTGTTGTTGGTAAAATCATTCCCATTCTCTAGGCTGCTACTTGGCTGTGTCCTTTGTGTTACAGAAGATTTTCTCATTCACGAGATCCTATTTCCTAATTGTTGATCTTAGTGCCCATGCAAATGGTGACAATCATTTAACTGTGAGTCTGTCCCATTTTCTAAAAACATCACCAAAATTAGCCAATTTATTGCTTTCTAAAGTCACAAGACACTGTGAGCATTTCAAATCATTTATAGTATATAGAAAAAAAGAAATTAAAACTACAATAGGTAGAATTTTTCATTGGGATGGCTATTCAAAAATATAATCCTAATTAGACACTGTCTGGGTAATTTTTCTATTGCTCTGACAAAACACCTTGACTATGACAACATATAATAGAAGCATTTAATGTTTGTCTAAGGATCACAGAGGACTAAAGTCTATGACAATCATGGAAGAGAGCTTGGCAGTAGATATGTTATCATGGTGCTAGAGTAGTAGCTTAGAACTATATAATCACAATACAGAGAGAGCTAACTAGGACTGTGGTAGTCTTTTGAAACTTCATGACTTCATAACATTACATCAGTGAAAATTTGACATGATCTATTGTAGTTATAGAAAAGACAGGTGTTACTGTCTTTTAAATTTGTATAAGATCATTTTATTTTCAGTGAACTTGAAACTTAAAAATTGTACAAATATTAGATGAATTTGTGTCTAACAATTTTGGTTATTTTTCTATCCAGAAACTTCTGAATTATGGTTATAATGCCCTCTAAACTTGCATTTATTTGTGGAAGTGAAGATAATATCAGGCTTTGTTATAATATTAATATTAATTTTTAAAATATTTTATTTTACTTTATTTGTTAATTGGAAACTCATAAATAATAATTTTACAGTAATGAGAAAATACTTTTCCTGTTCTCTTTTAACTATACAGATACCCTAGGGAAGAGGAAATGCATTATCTGTGATTTTTGTGCATTTTTAGGTTACCTTGAAGGAAATTATGGAAGTAGAAATAGTGAAGAAAATTGTCAATGTTTCCTACTGAGAAACAATTAATTTGTTTGAAATTAGAATTGAAATACTGATCTGAAGTTCTTGGGTTAATGGGAAGTGGTGCCACTTTTAGGCTGAAGATTCTACAGTTCTGATTGATTGAATAGAACTTCCTGATTGCAGATAAACTTACACATTTAGAGTTTATATCATCACAAAATCTATGTTGTCTCCATTCATAGCCATTTCTTCACCTCTGTCAATTATCTAAAATCTTTTGACTATCAAATAAAACTTCTGTCTTCTTAGTTGACTGCAAGCTTCCAAGAATGCAAGAATTAAAAGGTCACTCGATTACACATGGACTCTATAGCAGAGATTTCCCAACGTGCTGTAGGACAGATATATGATTTCCCCTTCAAGTGTATTTTGTAAACAACAGGTTGTATGTTTTTTTCTTTTATTCTATAACTATAATGGTTCATGCGATCATTTCTGTAATGTGTCATGCCATTAGGAGAAATCAGAATACAGGGCAGAGTCATTCATACTTAGTAGAGAAGATACTAACTCTTATTTTCTTTGAAAGAGCTGTGTTTGCATGGACAAAAGATGTATGCTATCTGAAAATAATAGCTAAAAAAAACATGGAAATGATTCATTTGAAAATGTTGAATGACAAACTAATACCAATTTTCAGTCTTTAAAGAAGCCCATCAATTCAGAACTCAAATCTCTGGATCTGGGGAATAATGAATATTATTGAAAGGATGGCTAAATATCATGAGTTTATAAAGTAACCTGCCTTACTCATTTATATGTAGAGCTTACAGATAATAAATATAATACTGACAAATGGGAAATTCAGATCAGAATCTCATGCCTTAAGTACTAAATCTAACCAGGCAGTGGTGGCACATACCTTTAAACCCAGCACTCAGGAGGCAGAGCCAGGCAGATCTCTGTGAATTTGAGGCCAGCCTGGTCTACAGAGAGAGATCCAGGACAGGCACCAATACTACACAGAGAAAACCTGTCTCGAAAAAAAACAAAACAAAAAAGAGAACTAAATCAATTATTCAAAAATGAGAGTGCGGCATTTTCAATGAAATGTGGTTTCTTCAATATTTTAATTCAATATTTTAATTCAATATTTTAAAAGCTGAATGCAAAGGAACTTAATTACCAGAAGCACAAAGATGAGAAATTGGAAGAGAATAAGATGCTTGGCTCATGCATTTTCCTCTAATCTCAACTGTGACTATTTTCTTCAGACATAAAGATATTTTTTCTCCCTTCTAATTCAAAAAATATTATTCTAGGTAGTATAAAATTATGTGAATTAGGTGCAAATAAAAAGTATCCATGACAATAAGAAGAAACAGTTACTTATAATTAAAAACAACATAATATTGCAGAATAGATAAATAGCTATTATAATATATCCATATAGTTTTATACAGGAATCTTGTCCCACATACAAGTGTTTAGCCTATCGACAAACATTCAGGTAAATAAACAGTATTTGCTCTAAGTATATCTCCATTTCCTTAGATCTCATTTTATTCCTGAATTCTTAAAAATTAACCAGTGAGAAGTAGAACTGTAACATGTTTTACAGTGGCATGAATGGACATTACTTAAAACAAATGTGACTGTGAACATTTGCTAAAGTACTTTTCATTGCCGTTATTATTCATGTTAGTCTTTAGTGTCTAGTTAAGCACTCTAATGGTATTTCCACATAGTTGAGATTTTGATATAAAATTTATATCAAAAAATTTATATAAAAAAGTTGACTGAAAATGTGCTAAGGATTTACTTTAAAGTATGAGATAAAATAAACTTTTTTGTTTCTCTACAGGTTCTATGTATAGGAAAGATCAATACATCTCTGGCCATATAAGGATTTTCTAAAGGAATTATAACTTAAAAAAGTTTTACTGGTAAAAATAAACACACTCAATATCCCCAGATGTGTGCTCAAGGCAATGAGACAATTATAATCCCCACTAAGTTTATTTTGAAGCATATCAGGCATGTAAACTTTTATGGGGAAGGAAAGTATAAACACCTGACAAAAATCCTCTGATTGGAGCAAATCACACACTACCTCAAACATCAACATCTTTTCCATTTTCTAAATTTAGAAGAAAAGAAAAATGGAAAGGATTTAAAACTTGTTCTGTGATAATTAGCTATGTGCAGAGCAATTCAAAATCACTACTTAATGAAAATTCCAAAGTGGTTGCAATGTTTAAATAAAAAATATTCTTGTAAGGAGACTTCATGCATTAAATGAGATATTAATACTATTTAAAAATAGAAATGTTGC
Source organism: Peromyscus leucopus (assembly GCF_004664715.2). Classification (NCBI taxonomy): domain Eukaryota; kingdom Metazoa; phylum Chordata; class Mammalia; order Rodentia; family Cricetidae; genus Peromyscus; species Peromyscus leucopus. The sequence continues at coordinate 16,634,716 of NC_051073.1, read as the reverse complement.
TTACATATAAAATATACTCAATTGTGGTATTTTTAGAAAATAAACACAATTTGATTATGGATAACTTTAGTTATTATTTGGAAAGAGATTCCATGTGTATATACAATTGTAACTATATTAATAAAATGATTAAACTATGGATAATCCTACACTTTGTGTGTGCTAGTAAATATTCTGCCACTGAGATACAACCATATCTCTTAAAAAAGTACATTCTTAAATCCAAAGAAAATATATTTTTGGAAAGCATACTTTAGATTACAAAATGTGACATTCCTGTTAGTCATTTTTCCAGAGTGGACAAAAATTGTCTTTCAGCAACATCCTGAAAACTAGTTCTATGTACAAAACATGTTTCAGATTGAATATGTTGACTGGTAAGCCTACCAGACAGAAAAATATTACCATAAATATGAAGCTACCCCATCCTCCACAACACACACACACACACACACACACACACACACACAAACACTCCAATAAAAACATGAAATAATTTGTAAAAATTGTAGATACATGTTTATGAGGAAAGAAATAATGTGGTAGGGATCTGAAAAGTTTCCAAGAGATAATAAGAAAGTTATTTCTTTACTCTTCCTATTTATAAAATATTAAATGCATCTGTTAAAGTATATATTATTGAAAATACTAACATTTAAGTTTTACAGTTTTATTGTATTATGAATTGCTGAGTAATATGAATTACTTTGGAGAATTTTATGTAAGAGTGAGAAACAAAAATGCATATTTTAATATATAATGTATGAACAAGTAAATGATTAGGTTACAAGGATTATCTATAATGATAAAGTTTAGATACAGAAGACTAGATCTTTTAAAATGTACTATTTTAAAGAGACTTGGTATCATAACATTTACTTTAAAGCCATATAAATATTTTATAGAGAGAAAAAATTTTGAATAATTCAGTTAATGGTAAGCAACCCATATTAAATTATGGCAAAATTATCAAATCCATATACAAGTAAATTATTCCTAATAAATTTAAAACATGGTATTTTCACAATATATCTATAGTCAGATAATATTCAAAATACTCTTTTATACTAGTTGGTATTTTTATTTTCAGTTGTACGTGTCATAAATAATGAAAATTGAACAATTTCAAGACATTTGACTTGTAACTAACAAATATCTTAGAAGAATAATCTATGTATGAATAAAACTATCTAAGCAAAAAGTAAATTATGAAAATTCCAGATCATATATTCTACTTCTTAAACTGAAATTATGTCATGAACATATTTTGTAATAAATTTGTAAACAATGAAAACAATCATTCTACCACTCTGCATTAAAGATCTGAATGCAAAGAGACTATTCCTGTATGATACTTCTTGATCTAGTGCAAGGGGAGTGTGTCCTTTTCTAACTACAAGGAAGATAATTCAAAAGATTAGTCTGCACTATCCAGTATGTCATATAAAGAATGACTGTTAGAATCATATCACAGTGACACAAAAATGTAACAGAAAAGTTTTTCTTGAAACATACATGTAACCTAAGAAATTAAATATGTAAAATTTATATGGCTTTAAGTTGATTATATTTAAAGAGTTTAAAGACAGACGGTGGTTCCACACACCTTTAATCCCAGGACTCAGGAGGCAGAGGCAAATGGATCTTTGTGAAGTAGAGCCCAGCCTGGTCTATAGAGCAAGTTCCAGGACAGCCAAATCTACACAATGAGAGCATGTCTAGAAAAACAAAAACAAAAATGAACAAAGAATTTAAGAAATAGAAAGATGATGTAGTGAAGAGATCAAACATTTATGTCGGCTTTACTTTAGGAACTTTGCTACAGTTTTATCATGAATGAAAAGCTCAATAGCTCAAAGCTATTAAGGTACTTGAAGAAAATCAAAATGGGATTTACACAGTACTTTACAAAAAAGCCAGTAATTTTAGACAACCTTTGCAACATCATGGAAACAAAGTGCAAAATAATACCGTAATATATAATTTTCTGAACAGCAAAGTAAAAAAGCAACAAAAAGGTGATGTGAAAAATTGGAAGAAGTATCTGTATGAATACAGATGACAAGGGTTTTATCATAGAAATAATTAAATTATGACTACTTTGAAGAAGAGGTTTTGTTTTATTTCCACAGAAAATAAAAGGCCATGGATTCATACTAGGTTAAAGATGATCAGGCTTGCCCCCTGAAATCCTGGCTTCACACATAAAGAAACAAACCTAGAAAAACTGCAAAATATGTAACATATATTTTACATTTTCAAATATAAAACAAAACATCATCTTTGGCTGACTTGTGTACAATACATAATCTATATTTGTATTAATATAGAGATGCATGTGACTTTAAAAGCTTATGTAATTTCAGAACATGAGGACCATACACCAATAAAAATAGACGTCCCAGGTGATCCAGCATTAAGGCTGCTGACCAAGAAGATCCAGCCTCACAGAATATTCCAGCCATGACTTAACAATTATTTTGATTTCTTTCAAGATTCCCACCAAGATGCCAATGCCCACAGAAAACAGGAAGTAGTCTAGAAAAAAAATGCCCATATTACAAAAAGATGATTTAAGGATGTTTATTATCATTTAAGGGAAGTTGTTTACATATTGTTATTGGTCATAGTCAGAAAAAAAAAGCTGAACAATGTAAGATTAAAGGATCTATTACTGAAAAGAAAAATGGGGGATATAGAAATGATAAGATAAAAGGGAAGATTATTGAATCTAGTTTTAAACTAAAAAAGCAACTACTAGTCAAAATATTTTACTCTGGTATGTATTTTGGTTTATTGATAAAAATTTAAAGCTTTTTTATTGTACTATATGTATGCTTCTACTCTTGTTTAGGGTAGTATGTTTATGCAGCTCATTTATTTAGTTACATAGATGGTCTTCAAATACTTCAAAGACCTAGAAAATTTGGCATTTGAAATGTTTTAATAAATAAAACTTTTATTGAGAGTGAGACTTTTTTTGCTGGCAGCACCAATTTGCTTCAGAAAAGATGATGGGCATCAAAGAATCTCCATATCGAGTTTATTTTCTTTATGGCAAAAGCCGACCACGTGGGCAAGAAACTGCTCTTGATTCAATTGCTGACAATACACTGTCCAAACTGGACCAGCAAGACAAAAAATTAAGTGACTGCCAAACTTTGCAAGACAAAGTAGAACAGTCCTTCAAAATTCCTTGTTTGTCAGAAATGTCTGTCAGATATACTAGGCCTGTAGGCCAAAGATAGATGCCCCAACATTACAGATGAGCTTAGGGTGACTTTCCAGGCAGCCAGTCCTTGTCCCTATCATTAGATAACATTTCACCCTTATCTGGGGTCTTTGATGGAGATGAAGACTAGATAGTCATAATTAAAGTTTTCATTAGTTATGATAAAATGTAAGTTAGATCTGAAACTTTAAACTGGCAAAGATAAGAAAATTAATAGAATATTTTCTCTTATTTTGCCAAAAAAATGAACTTGATATTACAACTGTATTTATTAATTGATAACTATTTTATTCAATGTAATTTTACTATGTTGAAGTCAAACCCTTCCTTTTTAATCAGACAAATAGGGGGAAATGCTTTGTAATAATCCTTTTGTACCCTGTGAAGATTTGTTACTTGATTTAGTTTAATAAAAAGCTGACTGTAGAAGGGACAACCAAACTAAGGATGTTGGGATGAAGAAAGGTGGAGATAGAGGACTTGCCAGCAGACACAGGGAGAAGCAAGATGAGTGTGCTGTACTAAGAAAAGGTACCAAGCCACTTGGCAGAGCATAGATGAGAAATGTGGGTTAATTTAAATTAAACGTGGGTTAAATTAAATTAAATTAAATGTAAGAGTAATCAACAAGCCTAGAATAATAATTTGTAATTAATATAAATCTCAATGCATTTATTTTTGAGCTGCTGGTGGAACAAACTCCCTATTGCACTGCTGGTGGGAATGCAAACTTGTACAGACACTTTGGAAATCAATATGGCACTTTCTTAGAAAGCTGGGAATCAATCTCCCCTAAGATCCAGCTATACCACTCTTGAGCATATACCCAAGGAATGCTCAATCATACCACAAGGACACATTCTCAATTATGTTCATAGCAGCATTATTTGTAATAGCCAGAACCTGGAAACAATCTAGATGCATTTCAAATGAAGAATGGATAAATAAAATGTGATATATATACACAATGGAGTACTACTCAGCAGAGAAAAACAATGACATTATGAAGTTTGCAGGCAAATGGATGGAACTAGAAAAAAATCATCCTGAGTGAGGTAACTCAGACTCAGAAAGACAAACATGGTATGTACTCACTCATAAGAGGATACCAGATGTAAAACAAAGGAAAACCAGATTGCAACTCACAGCTCCAAGGAGGCTACCTAGTAAAGAGGACCCTGAGAAAGACACAAGGATTGCCCAATGACAGAGAAATGGATGAGATCTACATGAGTAAACTGGGGATTGGGGGGTAATGGAGGGCAAGAGTTGGGGGAAAGAGAGCTTAGGGGAGTGGGAGATCCCAGCTGAATCAGGAGCAGAGTGGGAGAACAAGGAGGGAGATACCAAGATGAATGAAGACCCCAGGGGAATAGGAAGAAGCAGAGTGCTAGAGAGGTCCCCAGAAATCCACAAAGATACCTCCACTCTAGACTACTGGCAATGGTCGAAAGAGTCCCTGAGCTGACCTGCTCTGGTGATCCGATGGCCAAACACGCTGGCTGTCATGATAGAACTATCATTCAGTGTCTGATGGAAGCAGATGATGCAGAGATCCACGGCGGAGCCCCAAGTGGAGCTCCAGGAGCCCAACTGGCAAAAGAGAGGAGGGATTGTATGAGCGAGCTATATTGAGACCATGATTGGAAAAAAGGACAGGGACAAGTTGCCAAACTAGTGGAAATGCATGAACTGTGAACCAATGGCTGAGGAGCCCCCTTGGAACTGGACCATGCCCTCTGGATAAGTGGGAGAGTTGATTAGCTTGAACTGTTTGGGAGGCCCCCAGGCAGTGGAGCCAGGACCTGTCCTTGGTGCATAAGCTGGCTTTTTGGAGCCTGGGGCCTATGCTGGGACACTTTGTTCAGCTTTGGTGTAGGGAGTAGGACTGTACTTGCCTTGGCTGAGTCTACCAGGCTGGGCTGGCTCCCCAGGGGAGTGTGGCTGATATGTGAAATTAAGTAAATTATAAAATAAAAACATAAAAAAAGAAAAGGAAATTAAATCAATATGGAGTTGCAAACATTAGTACTCTCTTATTTATTGTAGCACTTTTCACAATAGCCACAAAATGGAAACAAAATCCTTGTCTATCAACTGATAAATGCACAAAGGAAATGTGATATGCATGTACAATGGTAAAATTTTGGGTACAAATGTGTATGATATGATGTTCTTTGCTGTGGATATCATACTGTATAAATAAAACACTAATTGGCAAGTGGCCAGGCAGGAAACATAGGCGGGACAAGGAGAGAGGAGAATTCTGGAAAGTGGAATGCTGAGTGGGAGACACTGCCAGCTGCCGCCATGACAAGCAGCATGTGAAGATGCCGGTAAGCCACGAGCCACATGGCAAGGTATAGATTTATGGAAATGGATTAATTTAAGATATAAGAACAGTTAGCAAGAAGCCTGCCACGGCCATACAGTTTGTAAGCAATATAAGTCTCTGTGTTTACTTGGTTGGGTCTGAGCGGCTGTGGGACTGGCGGGTGACAGATTTGTCCTGACTGTGGGCAAGGCAGGAAAACTCTAGCTACAGTTCTTTACTACAGTATGGATGGAATTTGTTATCATTGTATTATACACATAAGTCTCTCTCTCTCTCTCTCTCTCTCTCTCTCTCTCTCTCTCTCTCTCTCTCTCTCTCTCTCTCTCTCTGTGTGTGTGTGTGTGTGTGTGTGTGTGTGTGTGTGTTTGGGCTGTGTTTGCCATAATAATTAAAGAAGAGGAGTTGGATAGATAATGGCTAGGTGGAAATTGCATCAATAAAACATTCCTTTAGGAAATTCCTAAAATCATTAAGAAAAAAATAAAAAAGGCACTAGCCTCATAGAAGTCACAAACATGATGTATATCAGAACATAACGTACATAAGGAGGATGGGCTAACATTGAACATTATACAATATGGACATTTATTGAAAAATTGCATCATATTTTATTAATCTGTTAAATTGCTGTTTTATGTAATATTTAAATTAAAAATTAAAGCAAAAGATATTAAATAAGATATGTTTTGAAAACAACAAGTTATCTCTGCTAGTTTTCTATTTCACACTTTTTACTTATGAATGTATGAATACCATAGAGGTCATTTCTAACTCACTGTGATCCTTAATTCCATTTTCTGCTGTGACACACTGGGTCTAGATTCTTATTAGCTATAAGATAAAAATACAATATATTTAATTCTAATATGTTGGGAAAGTCTTCAAATTAGTTCAGGAGTTAGTGTTAATTGCTGATTCAATATGGTGCCTTCTATGACTGTTTAAGGAGAAAGAGGAAACCAAGCAACAGCATACATTCATTGCCCTGTTTACTGATTATAGATGAGATACAACCAATTGCATCATGCTCCTGATGCCTTGAGTTACCAACCACGTTGAACTGTGTGCATGAATTGTGAGTTCTAATAGGACTTTGCTCTTTCAATGCTTTTTGTAATATTACTGTAACACAGGAAATGGTAAACAAGCTAAGACTGTTGTTAAATACAACATACAGCCCAATATAAAACTGATATACCTAAGTTGGTTCTATCAGGTAAAAAATCTTTCACCTTTTAATGCAATGAACTTCACAAAATGTCAAGAACTATACCTCATTGTGAACATTTTTGGCAGAACCTTAAGGTGACTAGCAAAAAAAAATGTATGCTGTCTAATTGATTAGAAGAATTATCAGATCTATATTATTTCATGAAAACAGCTGATTGATGCATGTGCTTCATTGCCCCATCATTTAAAAAATATGTCATGGAGTACATCTGTATGTTCCTAAAGAAGACAGGAGTATATCTATTACCAAATTCCTTTGGTTTTTTCAAAAGGGAAATGTATCTGAATAATTTACTTTGTTAAGTTGTGTGTGTGTGTGTGTGTGTGTGTGTGTGTGTGTGTGTGTGTGCATAACAGTGTTCAATAATAAACTTATAAAGTATTCCAATTCATTTTTGTCAAATCCTCACATCTTTTTCCTCCAGGAAGCCGTTCCCTATTCCAAAATATTCTTGAAATCTCTAAATAACTTCTGATATAGTCACAAAAATACAATATTGGATGTACAAGTTTATATATATATATATATATATATATATATATATATATATATATATATAGAGAGAGAGAGAGAGAGAGAGAGAGAGAGAGAACTTTACTTGAGGGTAAAATGTTGTGAAGGACAGTCAGCCTGCTCTTTCAAGATTCAGTAAAATTTCCTAGATTTTAAATTATTAGCATCAGTTTGAGGAGAAACAACAGCAAAATTAAGCACCAAATCATCACATAGCTGAGAAGCACATGTCATCCCAGGAATGGTGGTCTATAATTAATGTCAATCATCTGAGAAAGATGAGAAACTGAATGGAGCAGCTCAAAGAAAACAGGATTTGTACCCATGACTGATGGAGAGAAACTGCACTTAGATTCAACCAATAGCATATATCTTGGGTGATGAGGGTGTTGAGAGCAGTACTCAGAGTGCTCTAGAGTAGTCTGAATAAACATGGTTTTGAACAGTAAACATTTTTTCTCAGAAAACATAATAAAGAAATTGGTCCTTCCCTCATACTTTTTTCAAATGTTTAATGCACTCTTCCTTTTACCTTCCCTGGCCAAATATTCTTCTTAAGTAAAGTCCAAGTATTTTTCTCTTATATTCAATGTTCATAGTTAGCTGATGGCAATTCACAAATACACCTGTCCATTGACATTTATCAACATCCTCTAAGGTAAGTACTTTATTTCAAATTTCTATAGTATTTTATTTAAAATTTCTAAAGTACATTATGTATCTTATCACATTTCCCCCTGCTATCTTACTCTAGAAGTCTCCAAAACATCATAAAAGCAGTACTTACAATGATTTATTTTTGTATAAAATTATTCTAAATTTTGTGGCTTAAGGAAATCTTTTGAAACTAGTAAGTCTCATGGATCTGTGTGTTACTTCTGCTCAGCTGATGACTGTGAGCTTCATTGTTGCACAGTGTCTCATGATAATTATCTGTAAAAGTCTTAGCTACTCAAGGTGGCTCCACCATAGAGCTGTTTGGCAGTCTGGGTTTCTTCATCTCTCTTAGTATGACATCTGATCTCTCACATCATTTCCACGCCTTGCTTTTGGTTTATGATAGCCTGCTATATCAAGGACAAACACAAGCTCTATTTATATCTGATTTCTGAGAAGAATGAGATGTTGGGAGTCAAGTTATAGCTACACATGGATTGATCAGAGTCCCTTTATTTTGTTGATAGGGAAGTCTATTATTTTAACTGGACAAAGATATGTTACATTTGTTTACGCTGTGGAATATTATGTTAACCGTGTAAAGGTGTGTTGCATTTGTTAATGCTGCATTTGTTTAAAGATGGAAGGATGTGTGTTTAAATTATGTAAAGATGTCTAGCATTGCCTGCCTAAGGCATCTGATTGGTCTAATAAGAGCTCAATGGTCAGTAGCTAGTCAGAGATATGATACCTAGGCTTGAAGTTAGAGAGAATAAACGGGGGGAGAAATCTAGGCTTAGGAGAGAAGAAGAGAAGAAAAAAGGAGAAAAGAATAAGAGAAGAAAATGAGGAGAGAGAGGGGAACATGCCTGGGGTCAGAAGCCTGGTAGCCACCAGCCAGACACAAGAGAAACAGTGAAAGTAAGATATACAGAAGGAAGAAAGATAAAACGTCCTGAGGTAAATGTAGATGAAGAGAAAGAGGTTAAGTTAAAAGAGCTAGCCAGAAACAAGCTTAAGCAATGCTAAGCATTCAAAAGTAATAATTAGTCTCTGTGTCATGATTCAGGAGCTGGTTGGTGGTCTAAAAGACAAATCTTGGAAAAGAAGTCAGTGAAACTGCTTATATCCATGAAAGAAGTAAGCCAAACTTTTATTCATTTACGTTAAACTACTTTAAGATCACATAGCAGAGAATCAGGCAAGATACAGGATTTTGTTATGCACTCATTGTGAAGTCTAACCTGTAGTCACTGTTTTTCCAAGGTCTGGAACCTCGCCTCCTTCTCCTCTTCATTTGTATACTAATCCATTAGAAGTTCTATCACTTACTACTGCAAATAGACCTTGCAGTCATAAAGTAAAATAAAATACCCAACTAAAAAAGCCCAGCAAATAATAGCTTTTGTATCTCTAATCACATGTTTCCTCTTCTCTAGGATCCAGACTTGGGGAGGGTGCATTCCGTCAGTGCCTAAAATATCATTTGTCTTGTATGACATCTCTGTGTTCCTTCTTAGCACCTCAAGTTGCCACACAATGGTGATTTCCATAATCCGACTTCCTGCTATCTACTACTCAAGTATCTGTCCACATGAAAGGGCTCATTTATGTTCCATATTAAGACAACCATACGCTCAAAAACACAAAGCAAAAACTTGCCACCATTTGTAATACCTATATGGTACACACAAAGACGTAATTCTACATACTTCCTGTGTTCTCTCAGTATCTTTAAGAAGAAATATCTATTCCTCTCCTCCAGACTTCAGTTCTATTTCAAAGGAGCCCATGAGAGGCTCAGAAATAAGATGTTTGGCTTTCAACCTGGAAAGTGCTCTTTAGTTTTTGCCATACTAGAAATCTCAGCTGACTTTGATCTACTAGCCTGATTATTCTGGCTTAAAATAAACAGAAGCATCCCTGATTCTGCCTCAGAACTAGCACAATGGTAGTAGAGAAATATCTCTTTTAGAATGTAGTGAAATTTGCCTCCAAACTCGGGGAGGAATCAGCAGAGAGAATTGGCCTTTTCCTCTGATGTAAAGGTTTCAGTTAGGTGAGGTTCATTGTGTGTGGTTCCCTTATTCTTTCAGATGAATTCTACATTCTAAGGTTCCTCTGGCCCTTAATAGATTACTCGCAGGCCATCTTGATCTGCACATCACACACTCCAAAGTCACAGTTTAGTTTAAGCTTCTCCTGTAGTGTACAGAGTGAATGAAAACATTGGGAAGTAGCAGCAACACAATGACTTTTTAAACTGATAATGAATTTTCTATTTCATAAGACATAGTATAGCTTAATGAATGTAGATGGTATATTAAATGGTAACAAAACAAACAAACATCATATGTTTTAAGCCTTGAAAGGTAAAAAGAAAATAAAAATACAAAGGACATGATCTTTTTTTTAAAGATACTTAAAATTTAAATGTGCAACCAGGTGCCTCATGCCTGTCATCCCAGCACTTAGGAGGCTGAGGAAGCATTGCTGTGAATCAAGGCAAAAGAAAATTTGTAACTATGAAAAATAATCTATGAGCCTTTTAAAACTGCTAACTACATTTATAGAGTGAAAATCTTCAAAGTGGATTAAATTGTTCTTTGCTTATAGAATTAAACAAGATCCATCTGCTACGCCAACTCATTCTGATCTTAAGCTACTTTGATTTAAAGTTTGACAGCAATTTTACTGAGTGGAGGTACAAATTAAAAATGAACTTTGCTAAGTCTTGTATTCTAAATTACATTGTTATAAATTTTCTTATAAAATAGGGAAAATTAGGGGAGAGGAAAGAGGAGAATAAAAGTCCTAAAGACAAAGGAAAATGTCTCAGCTGCATATTTGGAAATACGTTAGGCAAATGGAGAATTTTAAGGGATGCCAATTGTTCTGAATATTAACATTTGACTCATTATTAATTATATTGAAGGAATATATATACATATATTCTATTTTTTTCATTCAACACATTTAAAAAATATTACAAATATGAAAATTGTATGAAAAACTAAAAAATGGAAACTAAACAAAGTGTTCACTTGTGTAGTCAAGTTTGGAGTCTCCATTTTATTAGCTTCAGATGTTTCTTCTGAAAGGCTTAACATCAGTATCAGTCCCGAGTATTCGTTATGACCATTTCAGGATACATAGAAATCAATATTTTATACAAGCAACTTAACATGATCACCTAAATAAAATTATTAATTTAAAATTACTTACTTAAATTATTTACTTAAATACCTAATTGGTGGCCCAAAGCACATGGTTCTTATCTACTTTCACAGAATAAGTTACTGAGAATGTTACCTCCATTCCTCATTGCTGTGACAAAACATCCGAGAGAAGCAAGTTAAAGAAGGCAGTGTTTATTTTACTTCACATGTTGGGGTACAGTCCATCTTGGCATCCAAATTGTTATACATCACCATCAGGCAAGAAACAGAGACAGCTAATGTTAGCATTCAGCTTGCATTCTGCTTTCTATTCAGTCCAGGATCTCAGCCCACTGGACAGTGCCACACACATTTAAGATTAGTCTTTGAATCTCATTTAACTTATTCTAGAGACACACTAGCAAACATCTCCTGGGTGATTTCAGGTCCCGTGAAGCTGAAGATTGACATTAGCAACTGCATTTAGCTCACTTACTTTCCTTTGTTTGATTTCAATTATTAAGTCTCTTCCCATTTTCTAAAATCATTTACAAATTTTATGGAAGCACTTGGCTTTGAAGGTCTGCTGTTTTGAAAAATAAATTTTAAGGATGTGTATGCTTTTGATTCCACACTGCAGATAAGTTTATATTCTTGTCCTTTTCCATGCCCAGACAGATACATTTACTATCATTTTATGTACTCAGCAAATGAGGCACACAATGCACTGTTGGTGAGTTTCCCAGCTCTTCATTTTATCTTTCACAATTTCAGTTCTAATTAATTTAAAAATGTTAAAGTTAATTTAAATATAAGTCTTTATTGCTCAGTTTTCATACAAATCAAAAGTGACTTCACTTTTATCTAACCTCTCTTTATTCCATTTGTGAGTGAAGATTTCCCTTCATTTATATCAAAGCCAATCTCTTCATTTGTGTCCTCATTTCAATACATTTCTATCTCTGGAGGTTTTGTTCCATTATTTTCTAATTTTACCATGCTTCTCAAATCCCTTATCCACGGAATTTGCTTTAGCTAAAAAGATTGCTTATGATTTTTCTAGCCTTCAAAACATGTTTCTCTTGCTACAAATCTAATATAAGTCCTTCTCCTTTTCATTGTAACTGACATAAAATTTCCCTGACTGTCTTTAAATCTCTGATCTCATTACTTCAAAGAACTCATAACCCAAGTCCTCAGCAACTTCTGGAAGAGGCTAACTTTTCCTAGTTTGATAGATTTTTATAATGCAGATCAAAACTCCAGAATTAGGGTCACTGTAGCCTTCAGGTTAATTTGTATGTATTTGGACATCCTAAGAGTCTGACTTGGTAAACTTGGGGTACTGCTACTAGAAGTCAAATACATTAGTTAATTTCTATTACAGTTTTGATCTAGGAGTCACCCTCCCCTGACCCCATTGATTAAAGAATTGGCCTTTAGCACATGCCATGACTTGAATTTGGAGAAGACACTAAGAGATTTGGCCTTGTGGGAGAAATGGAAGTTATTAGAAAATTGCCCAGAGGAGATAGTGATGTCCTAAACCACTTACTATCATCATTTGTTTTCATGATATCTTAGCTGACAGGTGTAGATTTTTAATATGCTCCTCTGATTTATTGCATTACTATAGACATGTGGGCAACAGGGACAAATATGGAATAAAACATCCACAGCACTGAGACAGAATAGTTCCTCTTCATAATTCAATAACCTCTGATATTTTTTTCTTAATATTATTTATCATATGCATGTGCCATGTACGTGTTCATGTTTGTTTACTTGTGGGTACATAGGCATGGGGCAACTCAAGATTGACGTTAGTTATTGTTTTTTATTCTTCTTCACCTAACTATTTAAGGCAGGGTAACTCAGTCAAACACAGAGTTGTCTAATGTGGCTATTTCAGCTAGCCAGCTCACACTGGGGATAACTCTGTTTCCACATTCTGAGGTTATAATCACAGGTGGATGATGTTTTTGTTTTTGTTTTTTTCCTAAATACTTGGCTATATACTATTCTCATAGTGTCTTGAGCATATCTCTGGACATGAATAACATTTGAATTCTTATACCTTGTAAAGTGTTTGCCTGTCTTACTGTGGCTGAGCACTGACTTAATAAGTATAGACCACACTGTATAGTATATAATATATATCTATATATATATCTATATATATATATATATCATTTAAAATGCTCCTTCTCTTCCTGTTCTCTTTCAATCAATCAATCAAAACTATAAGCACTGTATAAAAAGAAAACAAACTAGAAAGACCACAGGAAGCCATTATGTGGCTATGCTTGTTTCATGATTCTCCTGCATCAGCTTCCAAGTACTAGTATTATAGGTATGCACCATGCTTGTCATTTATTTATTTTTATTTTGTTTCAGTGGTGGCAGTGACTGCTTCCAAACTCAAGCTGGAAAGGTAAGGTTTGGTCATGTTAGCAAGAATTCTGCATTAATGGAGCCCTTAGGTGACACTCAGATGCTCACTGGCCAATCTGACTCCAAAACTGTTTTTTACCTATATTTTTAGTTTCAAAGTCTATGCCACATGCTGAATAATATAAGACTGATGTCATATTTGTTCAAACCACCACATTTGAAGTAGCATAAAATCATACAGAAAGTGCTGAAGGAATAGTATAATTTCTGTGTAACAATTTCATTCTGAAACTTTTGGGAAAAGTTTGTTTTAATGTAAAGAATAGTGCAACAATCATCACACCCAGTCACCACAACAGGACTATTGCACTTTAACACCAGGTTTCACAGTAGATGATGCTCATACTAAACTCCTTGCAAATGAAACTATTTCTGGGAAATGACTTACACTCCAGACTAGGTTGTGATATCTAACATTATAGTATAGAATTTCATGTTTTACACACACACACACACACACACACACACACACACACACACACACACTTATTTTGTTGAATACATTTGTTTGTAGGCAGTTTTACATATTTTCAATGCATACCAAATACTCTCATCACTATTTCCTACCTTTATTATCTGTCACATGTCCCACAAATTTCAAGACAGAATTTCTCTGTGTTACAGCTCTGGCTGTCCTGGAACTCACTTTGTAGACCAGGCTGCTCTAGAACTCACAGAGATTCACCTGTCTCTGCCTCCTAAGTGCTGGGATTAAAGGCATGTGCCACCACCACCTGACATGTCCCACAAATCTTTATTTCTCATGTTCATATTTATGCATTTTGTCTTTTGACCCACTGAGTTTCAACTTGGCTGTCTGTGTAATGATGGATTAGGAGCTATCCATTGGAAATGGATTATCAAGTAGAGAGAGTGATTCTCCCTCTTCCATAGTCCTGATAGTCAGTATCTCAGGCCTAGAGAGATGGCTCTGTGGTTAAGAGCAAGTCCTGTTATTTTAATAATTCAAATTCTGCTCCTAACCCACCTTGGGCAACTCATAATTTTCTGTAATTTCAGCTTCAGGAGATCCAACAGGCTCTTTTGGCTTTTTCCAGGAATTATATTCATGTGCATATTCACACATAAACAAATAGACATACATGTAATTAAAATTTTAAAAAAATCTATAAAAATAGTCAATAGTGAGAAGGGGAGGAAGCAGAGAGCTAGGGAGGCCCACGGAGATCCACAAAGATACCCCCGCAAAAGAGTGCTGGCAATGGTTGAGAGTCGGCAGGAACTGACCTACTCTGGTGATGGGATGGCCAGACACTGATAGTTGTGCATAAACCCATCCAAGACTGAGGAATCTGATGCAGACATCACGGCTGGGCCCTGGGAGCACTGGAGTCTAATTAGTGAGAAAGAAGAGGTTTATATGAGCGAGAATTGTTGAAGCCAAGTTGGATAAAGCACAGGACAAATAACCAAATGAATGGAAGCACAGATCTATGAACAAAGGCTGAGGGCCCCAACTGGATCAGGCCCCTGAATGGGTGAGACAGTCATTGGCTTGATCTGTTTGGGAGGCAGCTGTGCGTTGGTGCCAGGTCTGGCTCATTGCATGAGTTGGTGTTTGAATCCTGGACTTATGCAGAGACACTTGGCTCGGCTGGGAGGGGGGGAATGGACTGGCTGGACTGAGTCTACCAGGTCGATCCGGTCCTTGGGGGAGACCTTGATCTAGAGGAGGTGGGAATGGGGGGTGAACTGGGGGGGGGGGGGGGGCGAGAGGGGGAGAACAGGGGAATCTGTGGCTATTATGTTGAACTGAATGGTGTTGTAAAATAAAAAAAAATAAAAATAAATAGTCAATAGTTCAGTGGTTCATCAATGAAGGTCAGGTGTAACGAGTGTGAAGTCACGAGTGAGAGAAGTTCTGAGTGATTGTATATTGTTTGACATGAGCCAGCCCTGTCAAGTACCAAGGAATCATTCCCATAAGACATTGTCAAAATATCCCCACAGGTCAGTTTTAGAAAGGCAAAGCTGTCCTCTGTCCAAATACTAGTGTTTAAGAATGATTGTCTAGTGTCAAAAACTGGCTACAGAATCTCACTTGTTCCAAATACCTGCATCCCGAGACAGCCTGCCTACTTATATCCCCAAGCAGGACTTGGGAGTCCCTCACTGGTGCTCTCTATGAAAAACCACAATAAGATACTGTGTTGTGGTGGTAAGTTGATGTGACTGTATCAAAGTGTGCACAGTCCATCTCACCTTTGCTTTTCTGTCTACATGTCTGCCCTTTTCTCATCTCCTCACCAACCCAGTTAGGTTTGCATACCCAAGACTGCCAAATGAGTTAGTTAGGGTTCAATGACATCCTTAAACTCCCTAGACAGAGCCACTCTTTAATGGGTCCAGCATAGATAACTATAATTATAATGAATTAATAATTGCAATAGTTTCATCAACTCTAGAGAT
The DNA here is from genome assembly GCF_004664715.2 of Peromyscus leucopus. Taxonomy (NCBI): domain Eukaryota; kingdom Metazoa; phylum Chordata; class Mammalia; order Rodentia; family Cricetidae; genus Peromyscus; species Peromyscus leucopus. The sequence continues at coordinate 16,618,706 of NC_051073.1, read as the reverse complement.
AGTAGACTTCACCCTGTTCTCTGGCTCTTCCACACTTCTTTTCCCTCTTTTGCAATGTTCTAGACTCTTAGGCAGGGTGGTATAAAAATCTGCTTTGTGGATGTGTTGTGCCCACACCATCGATTATTCTAGCACATGTAAAAGGAAAGTAAAGAGGAAAAATACTATAGATGCTAAGGGCTAAGTAGAGAGCGAGGTGGCAGGATTGAGTGATGATGGTGTCTGAAGGAAGGAAGGACTGACCTTGATGAATGGAGAATAATGAAGCCATCTGGAAGCATGTTATCTTGCAACACAGTTAAATACTGAAAAAGATAGAATGGAGTTACCTTCCATGACTGGATGCTGCTGCTCTTAGGAATGGTGAAAGTTTAAACATAGGTCTCATTCTCAGATATGGGTTACTACCACTGGACTAGGTGAGAGAGGCCACAGGAATCTGCAAGTAAATAGGGCTTCTAGTCACAACTTTGGCTGCACTAGAGAAAAAAAAAACTTAAAGAATAAGATCTTATTAGCAAAGACAAAATATACCTAAGTTATAAGATATACAGAAAGCAGGCTTTTACTTAACTGGAAACATCCTTCTTATTTTCTCCCATTCAATTTATTACAGAATGATGAGCAAAGTTTGTGTGTGTGTGTGTGTGTGTGTGTGTGTGTGTGTGTGTGTGTGTGTGTGTGTTTGGGGGGAACATCATCAGCCTTGCCAAGTCTTCAACCCTTTCTAAGATAAGCAATTGTGTTCTGATTGAACTTGAGGCCCAGTCATCCTAGGAGACGAAAAAAGAGCAACAATACTCTAAACCCAGCTGGAAAATTCAGTACAGGAAGGTCGAGGGCCCAAGCAAGATGCTTTTCCAATGGTTAACTAGATTGACAAAGCAGCAAACTGCCTTTTCAAGATCTATGTTTGCACCCATGGGGAAAACAAACAATTCAAAAACTGTTCCAATACTTAATCACAGAAACCTTCACTATGATGTTGGCAATGAGCACAGGGGCCAATGATGCTCCATAATGCAGACATTTACTTTTAAAGTAAATTCTCTGTCATTTTATTAGATGCACAGCTCTTTTTAGGTAAGCCATATTTGGCTTGCTGTCTGTAGAACAAGTGTCTTTAGAGGTATATACTGTTGTTGCTGTCATCATGCAGTAAATATCTTTAATTCAGGTAGGTTTCATGCATTTGAGTATACAATAAAACATACACTGTATTAATAGCTAATATTTAATTTGATAGTCTTGTAAAAATAGCTAGCAATGAAGTTAAATTTCAAAATATCAGATCTGTAGCCCTGGCATTTGGGAGGCTGAGAAAGGAAGATCACTGGTAGTCTAAAGCCAGCCTTCACTATATAGTCAAGATCTAGGCTGGTCTGGGCTGTAAAGTAATATGAGGTCTTAAAAGTCTAGTAAGCACACTAAAACAGAATAAAACTCAGCCACATTGCCTTCACTTTAACATTTTAAAAGATAACTTGTAGACATGAGTTAGTTTTAGGAATCTTAATTCAAATATCTGCTGACACTTCAGCGCTTCATGCTACACTGAAAGCTTTTCCTTCTTGTACCAGATAGCCACAGATTGGAAACCTTCCCACCTGGTTCCAGCTGGGTGTGGTTGTGAGTCATCCCTCTTAATGTTTTATGTTTATCTTTTGGGAAAAGAAACTTACATTTCTTTTTTTATATATATTAATTTGAGGGGGAAAAAACCCTTTAAAGTCATTTCTCATTATTCCCAGTTACATAGTTCTCCTCTCTGAATGAACTGAAAATTTTAACTAACAGAGATCTTTACCTATAACATCAATATTAATGCTAGCACAGGACCATCAATTTTGAGTCATAATATTTTATACAACTTTTGACAAGTCCAATTACTTTTGCAAAATATATATTAGTACGACTAAAATGACTTTAATTTTTTCAAAGGTAAAGTTAATTTTTAGATTATGGAATTCAATTTATTTTTCAGTTTGGTGGTGAATTTATAAATTAATATACTACCACAGCACTTTTTTTGAAAGAAAAAGAACTGCTACATTTTGATAAATGGAGTACACCTGCTAATAATTGGCTCCCTCTTCTTCCAAATAATACTTTGTCATTGGAAGTAGACTAGGAAAGTTTGAATCATGTTCTCTCCCCAAGGGTAACATACATTTTCAACTACAGAATCAATTTTTGTTTGCTTGTTTTCAAGAAAGTATTTCTCTGTGTCACCCTGACTGTCTTGGATCTAACTCTGTAGATCAGGCTGACCTCAAACTCAGAGATCCTCCTGCCTCTGAACCTGAGTGCTGGTATTAAAGAAGTGGATCACCACTACCCGACCTACAGATGAAACTTTTAGACTCATAAGAATCAGACATTTCAAATATTGGTGTTCTTTAGTATGTGTCCTTTCCACAGATCACAGAGGTCATGCCTCATCACACAACAGAGTGCAAGATGTCCTTGGTTATATGATTGTTACCTCCGTGTCTATATGCATGCTATAGGGACCTGACACTGTTATTCTGAGTTGTTTTCAAATCACAGAATACTTCCCACAAAATTATATTGTAACTGTTTAAAATTTTGAACTTAGACAATTACATCTATTGCTATTAATTGATTACATTGTTAGTTTTATTTCTTACTATATAGCAAGCCTGGTGACAGATTGCAATTTAGTTTTGGGGACATTTTATATTCTATGAGAAACTTTTGAAGACTTATGGGATAAAAGAATGATAAAGGATAAAAAATGAAGAGAAAGTAAAAATAACATCAGCCCATAACTTTCATTTCATTGTTTTTATTATAATATGTTATGAAATGAGCCTCACATTAATTAACTTATCTAATGTTAGCATATTCAATTGCAAATGTATAGCACTAAATGAGATCCCTAGAAATGCTGATTCATCGTCAACTTATATATGAATTATCCAGTGTCAATACCATTACTTTAATACTTTCCTTAATGCTACAATAAATATTTAGTGGACAGATACTATGACAAAAATTTAAGAATTGAACATAAAAAAATCCCATGTATCATTGCAACTATTCAATGAAGGGAATGAAATGTGTGATATGGCAGATATGGTGTCTACCATATATTAAAGAGAACTCCAAGTACATGGAATGTTTGGGGAACAACTGAAATTTACAAAGAATGGCAGGCAGACCTAAAAGAAGTCAAAACAGCAAAGATTTAAGGTAGTGAAGTTATAAGCATGACGATATCGCGAGAAATCCTGTTTCATGGAGAAGGAGCGTTATTACAAAGTTCTTACACTGTGTGAGAAGATGAGGCTCTCAGGAGTTATAGCTGAGAAAACAGGGAAGTCAGACAAAAAATAAGGTAGACATAGCAGTAATTGAACAAGGACAGAAAAGTCTCTGGGTCATCTCAAGTAATTTGCATTCTGTTGAGGGTCATACTGACAAACAAAGTATGCTTTAAAGATCTTACATCAACTGATTAACTGGTAAGAGAAGAGTAAGACAACATGGTGGAGGGAGGTGAAACCATAAAATCCTCCCTACTATGATTCCATCTTTGTCAAAGTGGTTAAAAAAAAAAAGGAGAGGCATATATTCTATGAAAGATTCTGGCTATGCATGCAAGAAAACATGTTCTTCTACCTCTAAAATTATAAAAAATGTAGCTGTCACTAAAACTACAGAGAAGTTTTTGACGGTTGCCTATTGGAGAAATTATTTTGGCGACTCCACGTAGTTAAAAGGATATTTATTTAATGGCATAACTCACAAATTAAGTGAAAGGTAGGTCGCAGGGTCTGGGGAAGTTGTATCGCAATCCAGCGGTGTTCTCCGGAGCTCTGTACAGTCCACCTTCACCGTTCAGCGTCCCCGGCACAGAGAGAGCACACAGAGAGAACGCTGGCCCATCCAGCTCTCTGGTCTCCAGGAACCTCCCCTGGCCCCGCCTCGTAGGCGTGACAGTTGCCAGAGACTCAATGGGGGTTGGAACTTCCAAATCCAAGCTGGAATGGCTACCCACTACAGTTGCCTGAATTCCAAGAATGAATAATAAGATTTCTAAAGCAATTAAGTATGAGGTACAGTGATTTCCAGTTACATATGACTTGAGGGGTAAAAGGACCTGTAGGTACAAGGTAAATGTGGGTTTTCACAGATGTGATCTAATTATATAAAGCCTGAGAAGGATAAATGTGAGGAAAACTAGACAATTTTCATTTACTGATATGAGAATGTTGTCCTTAAAGTCTTATACACATCTCCTTTCTGCCAACCAAGAAGCCAGATGTGTTTTTAGGATTTAGAATTGAGAGGTACTTTAGAGAGAAATGCGCTGCACATCTACTATGTATTGCATAACACCCTTAGTGGGGTCTGCAATCAAGCACAGCTTTATGTGCACAGAAAATCATATGAATATTCACACCAAGTAAGGAGATACACTATAAATATCCTCAGATCTATTCATTTACTAAGTGAATACAGACCAGACAAATTTAACTGCCCATTGAGACATGCAAAAATTTTGTTTTCAGAGGTTTGGGGATTTTAAAATCACAGAAAAAATGATTAGACATCTGTATTTGCTCACATATGTTAGCTTAGATAGTGCAAACATATAGCCATTTTAATCAAAAAATACTGATTAAAGATTTTAGATTTATATGAGTCAACAAATTAATGTTCAATATTATTGTCATGAAATCTCAAAAATATATAAATTGGAAGAAACAAAGTGCTAGAGAGGCCCACAGAAATCCACAAAGATACCCCCACAAAAGACTGCTGGCAATGGTCGAGAGACAGCCGGGACTGACCTACTCTGGTGATGGGATGGCCAAACACCCTAATAGTCATGCCAGAAACCCCATCCAAGGACTGAGGAATCTGGATGCAGAGATCCACGGCTAGGCCCCACGTGGAGCTCCGGGAGTCTAATTAGCGAGACAGAGGAGGATTTATATGAGCGAGAATTGTTAAAACCAAGGTTGGATAAAGCACAGGGACAAATAGTCAAACGAATGGAAACACATGAACTATGAACCAATGGCAGAGGGGCCCCAACTGGATTAGGCCCTCTGAATAGGTGAGACAGTTGATTGGCTTGATCTGTTTGGGAGGCATCTAGGCAGTGGTACCAGGTCCTGAGCTCATTGCATGAGTTGGCTGTTTGAAACCTGCGGCTTATGCAGGGATGCTTGGCTCAGTCTGGGAGGAGGGGACTGGACCTGCCTGGACTGAGTCTACCAGGTAGATCTCAGTTCTCGGGGGAGGCTTTGCCCTGGAGGAGGTAGGAATGGAGGGTGGGCTGGGGGGAAGGGGAGGGGGGCAGAAAAAGAAAATAAATTTAAAAAAAAGAAAGTATCTGTAAATGTTTTAAAGTATTTTCTAATGTAAATATAAATATTTTGAAGGTACTAGAGATTTAATTTTTCAGTCACACAATAAGGTCAATTATATATGATACCATATGCATTTAAATTTTAGTTTTGTAATGAGAAGGTGAAATGTTGATTATCCTTAATCTACACTACAGTAATAATTCTAAAATAAAACCTAATAGAATGTAAGATCTACTAAAATGCCACCTTTACGCTGTGTTGTCGTTCATAGAATGAACTGCTCCAGGCAATTAAGAAATGCACAACAAGGCCAGAGATGGGGGGGGCAACATCCATAATCCCAGCAATTGGTAAGTAAAGGCACAGTGGGACAGGCTGGCCTTAGCTATCTAGCATGTTTGAGGCCAGCTTGGACTACATACAATCTTATATTAGAAAGAAACAAGAAAGGAAGACACTTTGGTATTGTGTTACTGATATCCACAGTATAATTCATACTATACACTAAATTGAAATAATTTAATAATACTTGAGAGAATTGTTATCTATCACATTTCTCATGACTTATTTAGTCATGTTCCTTTGCTTCTACAAGAGCATAATTCATCTGTCATGTCACTGGATTTACTGGAGAAAGGAAGTGTCAATTATACGGGTTCAAACTTACATTCTTGGCTATCTGGCTATAACATGGTAAATATTTGAAAGTTACTTCTATAAATCATGGGTATGCTAAAGTATCCTATGAATTGTTTCTGCCAAATTAATTTAATATATATTCATATTATTTTAATTATTGTTACTTTCACAGGTCATATTATTATTATTGCAATCAGTGAAAACATTGCATTGGATTTTGTTGTCTTAACTATTATTATAAAATAATACATAGAAAAGCAGATATTTTCCAGAAAAAACTGAGACCACTAACAACTCCATATATCCCAGAATACTTAAGATTCCATAATAAAAATATATATTATATGCTTTATAACATTCTTTAGATCTTGGAATAAATGATACTTTAATAAAATACATATTCTTATATTATACACATACACACACACTTGTCTCAAGGTCCTTGGACTTTTATTAAAACTATATTAAGTTTTTTAAAGAGGATATATTTAATGTTCACATTGCTTTACAAATATCTTAGACTTAAGACATAGATTGCTGTCCAGAAACTGTGAGAAAGCCTCCATTGCTGAACACAACACCCACACAACTCATTGACTATGGAGAGATTGAGCTGATGCCTATATAGAAACTTCACTCCTATGTGTCTTGGGAACAGGGAGGTACTCCTGAGGCTACCAAAAGAGAAACATAAACAGCAACCCAATCATAAAACCTTCAATCTATAATTTGTACTATCTGCAAAATATTGTACAATGGCAAAAATAGGGCAATGGTGTTACAAAACTTGTGGGAGTAACCAAGTAGTGCTGATTTGTCTTGAAGTCTTCTCCATGAGAGGGAACACATACTGACACTGTAGGGTGGCCCAGAACCCAAGACTGGATAGCCCAGAGAGCTAGGGTAAACCATATACTACTGGTCTAAAGAAAAAAGTAACAATAAAGTGACTACTAGTCATGCTATACTTATGGGTTGATGCCTTATTCAGCCATCATCGGAGAAACTTCCTCTTTCAGGAGATAGGAACAAATACAGAGACTCATCATCATGCATTCCGCAGAGAGAAAGACTTTGGCACACATATCTCTAAATGAGATGTCTTTATGAAATCCTTTTGGCCAGAGCTCAGGGAAAGCTGGGGAAGAGGAGGCCGAGGGAATGGGGGAGATAAGGGAATGGAGGATACCAGGAGAATAAGGACCTCTAGAGCAACTGATGAAAGCTCATATGAACTCATAGAGACTGAAGCGGCAATCACAGGGATTACACTGGTCTGCACTAGGATGTTTATATGGTAGATTACATTCACCTATTTACATCTATCCCTGAATCTCTGGGATGAAAACTATTTGATTATGATGGATGCTCTTTTTGGTGTATTACTGGGTTCAGTTTGCAAGTAATCTACTGAGAACTTCAGCACCATGTTCACAGGGAAATGGACCTTTAATTCTATTTCTTTATGTGGTTTGGGTATCAGGGTCACTGGGGCCTCATAATACAAATTTGGCAATTAAAATTTTCTTTTGGACTTTACTTACTATAAACAATTCTTTTTCTTCTGATTTTTTTTTCTTTTTGGCCTTAACTTTTGTAGTTTTCATTGATATTGGACATAGGAGAATATTAAGACTGTATTTGTGACTTCTACTAAGTTCATTTTGTAGTCTAGGTGATATAGATCTCCTATTAAAAGTGCTTAGAAACGGCTGATGCATTTTCCTTATGGATGATGCTAAAAATCTCTTCTAATTTAATGGATGGAACAGTTCTTTACAAGTTATGTTGTAAAAAAAATATTTGTCAACATTGATGTAGCATGCTACTCAAGTACCAAAACTCTGTAGAAGCAAATTAAGATTCAGAAGCTCATACAGTGCAAAAGAAGAACTCCGAAGTTCTGTGAAATCCAATAGCAGGGGTTGTTTCACATCAACATTTCAAAAAAGAAATTTATTATAATAAGTTTCTCAGTAACTATTTGTTGTTTAAATAGGAGAGGATTTATTTTTATCTGAAAGTGACATTTGCAAATATAATAATAAATTTCCATAAATTACTTGTCTACTGTGAAATGGAAATTATTTTACCTACTTTATTTGTAAAGCATAGAATTTCATTTTAAATGATTTCAGAGTATGATATTTAAATTAGGTCATACACTCTTTATATTTGTAAAATGTTCATGGGGAATTCTGAAGTTTCTATATAGTTATTCCATCTAAAATGACATTGTAACAAAGACCACCACTGAACAATGTGAGAGACCTTGAAACACTCAGTCATAAATGGGATGTCTTCATCAAGTCCTTCCACTTAGGGCTCAGGGAACTATGAGGAAGAGGAGGCAGACATATTCTAAGAGTCAGTGAGAATAGAGGACACCAAGGAAATAAGGCCTTCTAGACATACCAGGGTTGATGCACATATAAACTCACAGAGACCGTGGCTGCATGCAAAGGGCCTCCACAAGTTCAAGATAAATGGTCACCCGGCACTTAGAAGGGGTAGTTGACAAGAACACCTCTCCCCAACCAAGAAGCTATCTTCAGTTGAAACCTGCTGGCAAGGGAAAACATATTTCCTGTAAGGGAATCCCACTGGGTATACAAACCCTATTCAAGGACAGGCCTCAGCCTAGCAGTAAATGACCCACACAAAATGAAGTCAAAGGTACATTTGTAGGTATTTTGTCACATATTGCTTTGTGTGGGTATTTTTTAACCTTACTGGTCTTTTGTTGTATATTAAGATTTTCAATTTTGTGTTTTCAGGGGAATTCTTTGTGTGTTTATATGGTCTTGTGTGTGTGTGTGTGTGTGTGTGTGTGTGTGTGTGTGTGTGTGTTTCTGATCTTTCTTTGTTTCCCTCCATTGTTTGTTTGTTTTGTTTAATTGCTGCTTGTTTGTCTTTTATCTTTAACTGCTTGATTTTGTAAGAGAGAAAGAAAGCATGGAGTTGAAAAGTTAGAAAAGTAGGGAGGATTTGGGAGATGAGAGAGGGCAAAACTTGATCTGAATGTATTACATTAAAAAAACTTTATTTTCAATAAAAATATGTGTTAAGTACAGAAATAACTTTTCCACGACACAGTACCTGGAAATAAATAAATTTGATGATATTTTGATAAATAAATTCACTTTTAATTATGCTTCAGTTTTTATGCTGACATACTCAGATCTGCAAAAATCTTTGCTCATGTAAATTGATACCATAATTAAGGTTCAGCATATAGTCAAACGAGTCTATATTCTATCTTTCCTGGAGAAAGATTATAAACATTTTATTATAGTACATCAATGTTTTATTATGAATTAAATGTCTCTTTTATAATGATTTCATGTATTTACAACAGAGCAAGAATGTTTTACCTCAACTTTGACAATTTTCTTTCCTAATAATAGATAAACAAAACAGAATCAGACTAGCTTAATTTCTAGAGCTTATCTTACATTTCCCCAATGTTGTAAACAAAGCAGAAAGAAAGGAAAAATAAAAGAAAAGCTGAAGAGACAGAAAGACTATGTTACATGTTCTCTCTCATAGGAGGCTCTTACCTCCTAATCTTCAGATGTGAGTACACATTCTGTGTTAACTGCAGAAACCAGGGTAGATTATACTTTAAAAGGGTGAGAAACAAGGTACAAGTGATAACAACTGATATAATTTGGAAAAGGGATACATGGTGGGGGTGTGAGTTCTAATTAGGCAGGGAGAAAAATAAATACAGACTAAATAGGGTAACACAAAAGTAAGGGCATCTAAAAAAGTTACAAGAAATCATATCATTAGCTCTATGTGTATTTAGGATACATATGTTTAAGTATACACATATAGTTTAAATGAAATTTCTTATATGGGATGGAAAAAACCCCAACACCAGGCATGAAAAGCTCTCTTTTGAGTTACTGGTCAATGTTGTCCATCAGACTTTCCAAGCATATCAGGCTATTTCTCTTGCCCTTGGTTGCCCCCAGAAGTGAAAAGTAAGTCATTATTGCTGAAGATCCCATTTACTTCAGACACAGGGACCAGAGAAAACTTATTGCAACTAGCCTGAAAGCCTTTTCTCTTATGACTAATATCCACGATACCAGAAGAGTCCATGCATGCATCCAAAAAGGTAAGCAATACCAGTCCTATTCTGCTATGGTGTTTATGAACCATAACAAAGATCAGTATGGCAGAATAACCTAAAGTGTGTAGTAGTGTCATACTTATCTTTGTGGAAACGAATTTTTCTCTAATTCGACTTAAGAGTTGCATAACAAGAGGGAAACCATGTCTGGTTCTAGAAGCCTAGCCAACTTCCTTGGACTAGTGAAGTTATAGATTTTGGAGGATAACCTACAGCCACCATTATACTAAACCATCATAATCTTTAATTTCATATTTGTCCTTATACCAAGAGACTGGTGTAGTTATTACCCCCTATTGAGGAAACAACTCTTCATATTTGATAAGGACCTTTACATAGAACCACAAATAAGCAAAATGCACAGTTGTGGAGCCCAGTCCTAAATGGATGATACATCAGCAAAATAACTCCCATATCTAAGGCTCAGACAATGTTGCAGAAATGAAGGTAGAAGGACTGTAAGAGCCAGAAGATCAGGGAGTTTGCTGTGAAATTGTTTCTCTTATTAATGTCAAAAGTTACACCTGTAGAGTTTCACTAGCACAGATGTCTAAACGTTAACTGTACAAGCACAACAGCAATAGATATAAAAAAAAAATATAGACAGGGGAAAGACCCTGAGACCTCAACCCTACAAAAAGAATTATAGGCAGCTAAGAACTGCTGACAGTGGGAGTAATGGTCTGCTTTAGGGAAGAGCACACCAATTGGTTTTCTAAAGCAAAATAGTAATTCCTGAGATACACACATACAAGTAACATTACACATAGTAAACATTATATTTAATAATACTCTCTCTCTCACAAACACACACACACACGCCCCACAAATATGTATGTGAAAACAACAATGAAAAGAGAAGCCATGGGTTTAAAGGAGAGGAAGTAAGGGTAGATGAGAACATTTTGAAGGAAGAAAAAGACAGGATAATTACATAATTATATTATACTCTCAAAAATAAAAGAAATAATTGAGAACAAACTGTCATCCTACAGCTCCATATCTAACAAAATTTCCTATCAGAATGGTGTGAAGATAAATACAACTTTATATAAAGAAACAAAAATAATTAACCTATAATGATATATTGTAGGATAGATAACACTTTAAAAATTGTAAACAATTCTCTGTAGTTAAAATATTTGTAAAGCTAATACTACCAGGATAAACTGATAATTAGCTCTTCCCTATATTTTCAACAGAAAATGATGAAGGATTCTCATTGAAGAGTAGATCACATACCACTCCATAATATAATCCCTTTAAAAAATGCTTATTTATGAGGAATAGCATCACATATTAGATACTAAAATACAAGTTATGATAAAGAAATTTGTATTTGAAGAAAAGGAAATATTTTCCTGTGTATGTAGTAGAGAATTTACATTCTTAACTCTCCCTTTCATCCTTCAGTGCCATTTTGTAAAGAAACGTAATTGCTTTTACTTTCAGTGGTATCATACTTTGTAGGTAAAAAAGTATAACTCAAAAGGTTAGTCAAGTGAGTGACACTAGAATGAATTATACTTCGAAATACTTTAGTTCATTGTGAAAATTTAAATAAACTTAAATAAATTATTAAGTTCTCCATATGACTTCAATATGAATCTAAAAATAATTACATAAAATAAAGATGATCTCTCAGTTCCATTTTCTCTAACTCAATGTTGTAGCCTATGGGGTTGGTTCTAAGGCTCAGTCATTAAAGTGCTTACCATGAAGACTTTCACTCACATCACAAAATCACTTATTAAAAATGTATTCCGGCCGGGTGGTGGTGGCGGCGCACGCCTTTAATCCCAGCACTCGGGAGGCAGAGCCAGGCGGATCTCTGTGAGTTCGAGGCCAGCCTGGGCTACCAAGTGAGTTCCAGGAAAGGCGCAAAGCTACACAAGAGAAACCCTGTTTCGAAAAACCAAAAAAAAAAAAAAAAAAAAAAAAGTATTCCATCCCTGTAATCTGAGCTCTGGCAATGCACATAAAGTAACTTGTAGGACTGGCAGCTCCAGTTTCTATGACAGACATTGAGCTTTAACGAGTGGATACTCGGGGAATTTCTGTATAATCCTTTCAATTTCAATGTAGACCCCAAGCTGCTCTAATATTCAAACCCTTAGAAATCCCAAATCATTATGACTATAATTTGAGAATTTGCATATTATCTTTGGGTGTACTCTTTCTAGTAGGAATTTCAGGTGGCATTTACTTTCTGTGTAGCTGAATTGACTGTGGATAATGTGCTTTCTACGGCGATACATTGTTACAGTTTTCTCATACAAGCACAGAGTGCATTTTAGGCTTTTGTATAATTACTCTTATCTTAAGTTATACTTTCCTCATCTTCTCATTAGCACATCTTGCTCGGTGGTGCTTTTGTGCTCCTAGAAGTTAATCGAATTGATGATATCTTTACATTAAGCATCGTCCTCTTCAGTTCTTGTTTAATGCTGACTGAAGAGCTAATGAGCATAGTTGATATTCTATTATCTTCAGTTCAGAGATTACTTTTCTATTAAATAATTTACATCTTAACACTGATCACGTAATTCTTTTAAGAATTCACTTAATGAAATTATTGACTCTGTTCAATATTAATTGTTGTGAGAAATGGACCAGGGGATTTAGTCTTGTGATTAGTCTGTACATTCTTGAAATGTACAGAATTCACATTGTCAAACAAATTAAGCTCTATTTATTATATTTCTAATATTTGACTTTGAGCATATTTTTCTGTGCTTTAGTGTTATTTTAACTGATTGAGTAAACATATTGGAAGAAAGGATGGACTGTAGCATCCTTGAGTAGAAGACTGAGGGGAGGAGGAGAGAAAACAAGAGGAGATTGGAGAGAAAACAAAAGGTCAGGGGAAGGAGAAGAGCACAGCAGGGAGGAAGATGAATGCAGGGCTCAAAAAGTTCTCAGTTTGGAGTGTTCTGTGTTGAGCATTGTGATAATGTTTTTCTGGACTCTGTCCATTTCAGTTTCCTGTCTAAGCGTGCAAAACAAGCAAAGATATACAAGATAACAACTTATGCACCCAAATGTGCCTTGAATGAAGAGGTAGGCTGTAAAATCATGCCCCACCCTGCCAAATGTGTCTAAAAATCAAATAAAATTAAATTTGTAATTATTTTCTTATCTGACAAAACAGGGAGTTATATGTGGTTTTAGAGATTATATCCTTTGCAATAGGAAAATTAAATTGAATTATCAATATTGACCAAAAGTGAATTCCCATTTATCCCCGCAAAAGAATGCCTGACACAGACTGCACTAGAAAGCAATTTAAAAGATGAAGATGTGAATAGAGTCAAAGTGTTCCATATTTGTCTAAGGGAAGATAGAGGAAGGTTCTGAGTCAGCTCAGGAATATAGATCTGGGCATTAGCAGACTAGGGACAGAGGTTTTTGAAAGTGCCCTCGGAAGTATGACTCTATGCACTCTCAATTTCAGCAGAGCCTTTGGAATTCAGACTTGAAAGAGTAAGTGCATTCTTTTAAGATATTCAGTTTTTGTTTGTTTGCTTGCATGTCTGTTTGTTTGGAGGTGCAATTTTCAGATAGCAGGAACATAATGAGGTAGAAGGATGAATGTGATCTCTGCTCTCCTTGGTCATTCTCTACTTAGATAATTTAAATTTTGGTTTACAAGGTTCTTAATAATATATTCTCATTTACTTTCTTTATTGCTGTGATTTATATTGTTTTGTAAGGGACAGTCCATTGTTGAAAGAAGTAACTCAAGGCAGGAACGTGGAGGCATGCTGCTTACTAGAACCTCTCTCTCTCTCTCTCTCTCTCTCTCTCTCTCTCTCTCTCTCTCTCCCTCCCTCCTTCTCTTTCTCTCTGATATTCATACTCAGGCATGTTCCTTATAGCCAAGATTCACACTCCTGGAAATTTACTATGAAAAATGTGCTAGCCCCTATAACATCAATTATCAATCCAGAAAATGCCCTAAAGGTGTGTTCAAAGGTGAATCTGATGAAGAAAATTACTCACTCAACATTCCTCTTCCCAGCCAACTCTAATTTCTGTGATGCTGACAATAGAAAGTAAACAGTATGCCTTAGATTTTAAATAATGAGCTTCTAATTAATAATTAATATACATTAATATATAGCATATTAATATGTAATGTATATTATAAGATTTAACATACATAAAATATGTAATATATATATATATATATATTCACTACAGAGAATAGAGGCACAATGAATTGATTTATGCAATATTCACTGTTAGTGATAGAGTAATAGCTTAGTGGTATAGTATAAGCCATGGGAACATAAGCACCTAAATTTGAGTCTCAGACCCACTGATGACCTGGACACAGTGGCACACACTTGGAATGTCACAGCTGGGAAACTGGAAACAACAGGATCCCAGAAGCTCATTTGCTAGCTTTTCCACGGTAATCATCAAGATCCTAGTGGCGGTGAGAGAATTTTTCTCAAATATCTAAGAGGACAGCTCCTCAGAAATGCCATCACACACACACACGAGAGAGAGAGAAGAGAGAGAGAGAGAGAGAGAGAGAGAGAGAGAGAGAGAGAGAGAGAGAGAGAGGATCAATTAAAAATAAAATTAATACTTCTGGGATGGGAGATAGTAAAGTAGTTTTCTGCCAAACATGATGGCATAATTTTAATGCTCAAACCTCCATGGTGGAAGGAGAGAAGCAATTCCTACAAATTGTCCTCTAACTTTAACAAGCATTCACACACACACGCACACACACACACACACACACACACACACACACCACTACACATAGATATCACAACAGGGATTCTTTTAAAGTGATTGTTAAAGACCTTCGTGGCATTGTTTAGATTTTGTGCACTAAATTTGAATGATCTTTAATATATTGTATTAACATGTTTTGCTAAGCATAATTACAGTAAGTTAACAATGTGTAAATGTCAGCAAATCATTGGTTTAAATTTTTGTAGTATTTCAATGTAATAAACCATTGTTTAGTAATTAGAAGCCGCCACAATAACAATTCTTTTTTTTCTAGTTTTTTTTCTCTGCCTTATTATCCAAGTAATTTTGACATTTAAGCATGTGTGGAAAATAGTGTCAAAACATGGAAATTAAATTAATCAAAGTGTAATTATTACAAAACAATTTTAAAAGACTTTCAAAGGTTGATTTGTTACACATATAAGTGTTAATATGTACAATAGCATAACAGTTAATTCCCTATGGACTCTGAAATATTAGCTGATAGAGATTCAGTGACTGACCTCAGCTTTCTTTTAGCTTGGAAGGAGACTATAGTCCTAACAGTTATCATGTCTCTTTTTCACATTTCATGTTGACAGAAATCCTTTAGTGGTCCATCTGAGAATCTACTCAGTTCTTCTTGATTTGTCTCATCAATTGCCTACTTGGCATAACAATGGAACATCTAATATTTATAGTTTTACTCATGGACCTCCTTTGATAATGCTGAGATTGAAATAATTATCTCACCTTATTTAAGACAGAACAACAGATGACAAAAATCTTTACTGCAATAGTCTCTTCTTAGTCCCTAAGTGCAGTTCTCCAGAGTACAGCTCTTTTTTCCTTTTCTGTGTTATCTCTCACTTATTATTCTCAAAAAGTTAATACATATCTTCCGTCTGTCAGAACCCAACCAGTTCAGAGTTTTATTATTTTATATTTATTGTTTGCATATGTGTATATGCACATATTCAGAAGTTGAAAGACAATGTGTGATATCATGTTCAAGAAGACTGTTTACTTCCATTTAGAAAGGGTCCCTCATTGGTATGAAACTCACTAATTAGGCTAGTCTGGTCCCAGGCATCCTCCAGTCTCCAGTGCTGTGATTTCAAAAACCTGCCATTATACCAGACAGTTTTACCTGAGTTCTGGAACAGCACCTCAGGTTCCTGTGCTTGTTAATAAGTGCTTTACCAACTGAACTCTATTCCCCCAGCTTCTGCTCAGAGTTTTTCATCTCGGTCATACTTCCTGTTGATCTTTTCTCACACAAGATGTTCCAAGACCCCTCAGGGAGCCAACAGCTTCTGTTGTCATTCATTCACATCTCGAGGACATATAAGGGAGGTCATTGTGGGAGGTACATGAGGGGGAAGACGGTGTGGATATGATCACAAACCATAACTGCTTAAGTTTAGAGAAGAACTGACTGCAAATTTGGATACCTAAATGTGTTATCTCTCTACAAATACTACTCAGGTTCAGTCATCATTGAAGAAGATGGGAAGACGGGGTGGAAAGTCTGTAATTTCCAGAATCAGACGATGATGATCAGAAAACAGTGTTTTCCTGTCTCAATAGGGAAGTTGCTCATATGAACTTATGGAAGTTCTGACAGGATGTACAAGACCTGTGTAAGCTCAAAAACTCCCATGGAAGACTAGGGAAATATTCCTCCCCCTGGCTGAGAACCTTCTATTAGTTGATAGCTTCTGAGAGAGGAAAAGCTAGTTTTCTACAAAGGTCTGGCTTTTCATAGATCTCAAATGCTCCACTGGGTGGCCACACTCTTAAGAGTATATAGGAAACACTAAGAAGAAATGAGTACATATAGTTAGTGGGTATGGAATGGGGATGTGAATCTGGGAGGAGACGGAGAAGAAACAAAAAATACAATATATCCAATTATCAAAAAATTAATAAAAGTATTACAAAATGTACAGAAGTTTAAATAATCCAACTAGTGGAATTAGGAATATTATTTTCATCTACTGTTGAGCTGATTATCTTTTGGTCAGAATAAGTACTAAGGTATCACCGGTTAAAATTGATTATCTCTGTGCACCAAGATTGTCAAGCCAAACAGAACCATTATGTATTTATGAATATATTTATGAATTTATGTATGTATGTGTCTTTATTATCTATCTATCTGTCTATCTATCTATTTATCTATCATCTATCTATCCATCTGTCTCTCTATGTATCTGTCATCTCTCTAACCTATCTTCTATATATCATCTGTCAGCATACTTAAAATCTGTCATCCTATCTATCTTCTATTATATATGTCAACTCTCTCTTTCTATTGTTTATCAGTTTATCCACCCACCACCTATCTATCATCTATCTCTGCTAATTATCATCTATATATATCTTTTCTATCTAGTCAGAGGATTTATTTTAAGCAATTGGTTCTCTATGGATGAAATAATAAATTTCAAGCATTTAGTTAGCACATTGCAAATTCAGATTAAGGATTGATGTAATAGTCATACAGGTGTAATAATCTGCAAAGGAGACAAAGATTTAGAAAATAGAGTAGGTCTCTGTTCATACTATGGAGGAATATTTACTTCTTCTTTGGGAAGACAACACAGTCTTTTAAGGCATTTAGTTAATAGGAGTGGTCTGTGTAGCATGAATTGTTAAATGGTCTCATTAACTGAAAACCCAGAGCCAGATATTGGAGTGAAAGTTGAAAGCTCAGAGAAACAGAACAAGCCACAGTTAACTTCACCTTACCAACTCCTTCCTCAGCCTCTAGAGAGAGACTTCCTGTTTACTCAAACCTTATATACCTTTCTGTGCCCTGCCATCTTACTTCCTTCCTAGTGCTGGGATTAAAGACATGTGTGCTTCCCAAATACTTGGTAGCAAAGGCATGATATCTCAAGTGCTGGGATTAAATGTGTGTGCTACCATGCCTGGCTCTGTTTCCAGTGTGGCCTTGAACTCATAGAAATCTAGACAGATCTCTCTCTCCTGAGTGAAAAGATTAAAGGTGTGTGCCACCACTGTCTTGCCTCTGTGTCTAATCTGTGGCTGGCTCTGTCCTCTGCTCCCTAGTTTGATTTATTAGAGTACACAATGTATTGGGGTACACAATATATCACCACAGGTCTGTTCACATTATGGATTGGTACCAACCTCTAATTTAAACTGACCAGAAATATCGATGTATCTACAGATACATTTTTGTTCTGATTTAGATCTAGAAATTCCCCCAAGCAATAGATATACAATATTTGGCACTAACCTGTGGCACCATAGAGAGGTTATAAAAACTTTTAAAGATAAAGTTGGAGAAAGATAAGTCACTAGGGGCACATCCGTGTAAGAGATGGCTATGACCTGACCCCCACTTTTGCTCACTTTTTTTCTTGGCTTCCTTGAGCTAAAAGCTGCATGTACCATTATTTTTTGCATAACTCAATGTACAACCACAAGTCCAAAAGACACAGAGTGAAACTTCAGGGCATGGTGACACACACTTTTCTGACCTTTATGTTGATTATCTCGGAACTTGGAAGCAATGGAAAAAAGATTCATTCCTGTTCACAGCAATAGCAAAAGCAATGTATGACACTATGATGTGGCATGAGAGACAGGATAATCAATATAGTTAATTCCACATTGATTAAGATTATTGTACAAAAATCCTCTGATACAGAACACGTCAATGAGAAACAAATAAAAGGATATGGATTGCTCAACCCTGAATGAGACATCTATATGATACCCAATCATCCAAAGCTCAGGGATAATCACTGACGAGAGTTTCTCTCCTGTCAGCTGTTCACAATTGACACATCAAAACCTATGAGCCAAATAAATGTTCCCCATTTAAGTTGTTTTTCTCGGGTATTTAGTCATAGCAAAGGAATAGCTGACTGACCCCGCAAGCTGGTAAACTTGCTGTGATTTAATCTCCATGCTTGCAGAATAAAGAGGATGAAGAAAGGCCAATTACTCAAGTACAGCCTCTTGCCACCAAAGCTAAAGACCCGAGTTCAATCCCTGAGACACATATGTAGAACAGAGAGATATGACTCCGACACCTTGTTCTCTGACCTCCACTTAAGCTTGATGAAATACATGAACTGACATACATAGTCTCACATATGAACTTGTCCAAGGATTGTATAACTTAATAAATACCTTTAGAAATTGTTCATGGATTTATCCCATGTCTATATAGAATGTAAAGAAATTCAGTGAACTCCCTTTTTATGAATATATTTATATTGAAGAACTTTGGGGAAAGAGAGGTAGTATGAGCTTCTGGAATAAGGGCAAAGCTTAGTTACCAAATATGAAAGATGTGAATTCTGTAGTGGGAGCCTGTCCTGAAACACAACCTGTGGATACGCAATCAGCAATCATCCACTTGAACTGATGTGTGGTGTACTTCTTGTACTTGAAGAAAGAAGAACTAGTGTTAATTCTCACACTGCTTTCTATAAGTGTAACAAAGTCTCTGACATGGGAGTGTCATGACTCCATATAACTATGCCAGAATGACTTTCTTGGAGAGGGAAATTTCAAACATTATATAGTTCTTAAATATTAAAAAAGAAAAAAGATGAGTCAGCTAGACCACTGCACGCCTTTAATCCCAGCAATTGGGAGGTGGAGGCAAGCAGAGATCTGAGAGTTTGAGGCCAGCCTGGTCTACAGAGTGAGTTCCAAGACATGCTCCAAAGATACAGAGAAACCCTGTCTTGAAAAGCCAAAAAAAAAAAAAAAAAAGAAAAGAAAAGAAAAAAAGAAAAAGAAAAAAGATACAGTGTGGATTATAAATGATGCTTGTTAAGTAATATTTCCTTTCACCATCACCATCAGCTAAATATATGTGATCTAATGATTATATTTATACGGATATATCTCAGTGAATCTTGCAAAATTTGTGAGAAAGAAATCTACTAATTGAACAGTTATTTATAATTAAAAATGAAAATAAAAAAACTTCTAAAGAGTCTATTGATTTTTTTTTTTTTTTTTTTTGGTTTCCGAGACATAGTTTTCTTTGTAGCTTTGCCTTCCTGCTCAATTGGTACCCATGGCTAAATTTACTTATCTCTACTCTCTCCTGTTTACTGCATTGTTCTAATACTGATCATATGAAGATGAACAAGGCACTGTCCCCAAGTTCTTGATAATCCTTATCTAGGTAAAAGCATGGGTTAAAAATATGCCCTAAGCAGCATATTAATAACTTTATGAGCTATGGAATTCAATATGATTTCTATAGTGTGAAAAGAAACCACTGGATTGCTGTTGAGTTTCTAGATTTAAGAAACTTGATAGCATATTGAACTAAGAAGGTTAATTACTGGCATTTTACAAGCCAGAAAGTATTTGTCATGTCCAACTAAGGATCTGAACACTGTAGTATTTCTTGAAAGCAGCGTAGGATTGGGAGTATAGTTATATAGGAATGTACTTAGGAAGGTAATTGAAATCATGGTGGATTCGCAAGGCAGATTTTGACTTACAGGACATTAAAGTGATGACTTCTAATATCAAAGAATCAGCTTTGCTTTGGTGTCCTTAAAAGAGGGCACTTCAGTCCTCACGCAGACATCTAGTTCCTACTTGCTTCTATCCTATTCTAACCTGATTTTGTTTGTATGATAATAGATGTGAGATTAGGTAAGATATACATAAGGAAAACATATTTGTCAAGGTTCTGAAGACTGACTCTTAGACAAAGATTAAGGTATTAGCCAGGCTGGTATCTGGAAGTGGGCTATTCTTTGCATGTGAGAAAGACTTCTGTGGCTATATGGCAGTCTAGCTACCAAAGGAGAGGAGCATTATGTCCTCACAGAGGAAAAAAGAAGGACAACCAAAAGGGAGTACAACAGATATTATAACATAATAACATAAAGGCTTCAATTTTACTGAAGAGGGGTCTGCTCTTATCACCGAATAACTTTCAACCATGAAAATGGAGTTTCTAGACATGAATGTTCAAGACACATTTAAATAATGGCACTTCACAGATTATGTAAATATAGATAACATACAGATGAAATTTTACAAAGTCTCAATAAAATTAATAGAACATTGTAAATATCCTAAAACTTTGTTACTATCCACAGACAGTTCTGAGTTATAATAGTAAGAATCTCAATACTTCATTTTTCTTATTTACTTTGATGCTCATTTTAATGGATACATGGCACAATTTACAGAAATGAAGTAATTTCCCCATTAAACATCTCTCAACAAAATTTACCTGCTTATTAAGGATGAAAGGTTTCTTCATTTCACTGTTTACATTATTTCTACATTCATATGGCGCAGATATAATAGAATCTTACTCTGGCTTCAGGCTTATTGATGTATGACTTTATTAATTTCTATGCTGCATAACAACTTGACACACATATAGCCTCTTAAAGCAACACACATTAGATATCTCAGTTTCTTTAGACTAGAAATAGAGTGACAGTTTAATTGAGCTTCCTGCATTAAAATCTCATCAGGCCACTATCCAGAAGTTGTGGAGAGAGTTTGGTCTTGCTTAGATTCTATTAGGACAAATATATCTCCCAAGCACTCTTGGATTGTTATGAAATCTATTTCAGTGTACATACATCTACATATCCAATATTTCTGTTTTCTGCTTAAGTCGCACTTAAACCTCTCTCTGGTCTCAGAAACTGCCCACATTTTCCCTCTTTGTAGAGTTTCACAATTACATGGCAACTTATTTTCAAGTAAGCAAGAGAGAAAATTTTCTGCTTTGTCACCTAAAATGGTGTCACTTATAACAACCATTGGAAAGATGCCGCCATCACCTTTATCATTTGATGAAACCTAATCACTGTATAGGCATTCCACCAAGGCTGAACATAGTGTGCAGTAGAGTCAGTAATGCTGCTGGGAGTCCATAGATAGGCTATAAATGGACCTGTATAGTTAAAGTCTAATCTGCAGTGTAGGACTCCGTATGATACCGATGTCAGGAATGTGGTACATCAGTAGAAGATAGATGCAGACACTGAAAGAATCTGTCTGGAATAGAGACCAGGGGTGCAGCAAGCGTTAGGTTTATACACCCAAAACTTTACAAGACTAGTTATATCATGCAACTCAACATTGAAGATGGTGAAGATAAGCTGTAGAAATTACTGCCTGTCCTGCTGGCTTCCCATCTTGATTTTCTCTAAACTTTCCTTGGTATACTCTTCTTTTGGCAAGGTAATATTTCCTTTGGATTGCTGTATTTATGAAGTTCATTAATTTATGTTTCATTTTGTTGAGGTTTATAGCTAAGGGATGACCTTTAGTTTAAGTAGAGTATCTAGACTTAGACTTTTGAAAAAAATTTAGAACTATGTGTATTCTTTGAAATTAGAAATAAAGTGGTTGTCCTTATAAATCTCCTATGAACTTTTAAGTTCTAGGGGCAGAATATTCTGGTTTGATTCTGGAATGTCCCTGAGAGGCTTATGTTTTGAGTAGCAGGTCTACAGTGAATGACATGATACTGAAAACTGTGGAAATGCTGGAATATGGAGTTTAACTGTAAGAAGAAGGTCATTGAGAATATATCAATGGAATGTAGAGGATCTCTGAATACTTTCTACCTATTCCTCAGTAACAGGGTCTGTAAGATATGAGTAGCTGTCTCCTGTGAAGTGCTCCTGTAACAAATATTGTTTGATCAAGCACATAAGACCAAGTATTATACACATATAATAATAATAATAATAATAATATTTATTATTATTATTATTATTATTATTATTATTGTGGTACTTAGGCTCAAACTGAGGTACTCTACCATGCCACACAAGTGCACTTCTACTGATGTATAAGACCATCTTTGACATAACCCTTCTGTTCTGTGACCAAGATAATTCAATCTGGAATTTAATGCATCACTAAAGCATTCAAATTATTCTCACTATGATATTCAAAGTGAATATAAAAATTTGATAAATTTACTTTCTTTCATCAAAATTCAGGCTTAGACTATGTTAAGATTTAAAATGGCAAATGTTTTAAAAAGATTATTTGATTTATTAGGCTAGAAAATCTACTAAGTGGTATGTTTTCTCCATGCCACTATAAGAATATATAATTTATATATAACCATAAGAATATATAATTTAGGAGTCCAGTCATCCTTGTTCCACATCTAGTATCCTCCTATGAGTGAGTACATACCATATTTGTCTTTCTGAGTCTGGGTTACCTCACTCAGGATGATTTTATCTAGATCCATCCATTTGCCTGCAAACCTCATGATGTCATTGTTTTTCTCTGCTGAGTAGTATTCCATTGTGTATATGTGCCACAATTTATTTATCCATTCTTCAGTTGAAGGGCAAGGATGACTGGACTCCTACTCACATCACCAGTGAGGCTACCTGTAAAACAGGACCCCAAGAAAGACACGGGGATCACCCAATGACGGAGAAATGGATGAGATCTACATGAACAGCCTGGATATGAGTGGGAGCAATGAATGGCGAGGGTCGAGGGAAAGAGAGCGGGAGATCCCACCTGGATCAAGAACAGAGGGGGAGAACAAGGAATAGGAGACCATGGTAAATGAAGACCACATGAGAAAAGGAAGAAACAAAGTGCTAAAGAGGCCCACAGAAATCCACAAAGATACCCCCACAAAAGACTGCTGGCAATGATCAAGAGACAGCCGGGACTGACCTACTCTGGTGATGGGATGGCCAAACACCCTAATAGTTGTGCCAGAAACCCCGTCCAAGGACTGAGGAATCTGGATGCAGACATCCACGGCTAGGCCCCGAGTGGAGCGCTGGAAGTCTAATTAGCAAGAAAGAGGAGGGTCTATATGAGCGAGAATTGTTGAAACCAAGGTTGGATAAAGCACAGGGTCAAAGAGCCAAACGAATGGAAGCACATGAACTATGAACCAAAGGCTGAGGGGCCCCCAACTGGATCAGGCCCTCTGAATAGGTGAGACAGTCGATTGACTTGATCTGTTTGGGAGGCATCTAGGCAGTGGTACCAGGTCCTGGCCTCGCTGCATGAGATAGCTGTTTGAAACCTGGGGCTTATACAGGGATGCTTGGCTCAATCTGGGAGGAGGGGACTGGACCTGCCTGGACTGAGTCTATCAGGTCGATCTCAGTCCTCGGGTGTGGCCTTGATCTGGAGGTGGTGGGAATGGGGGGTGTGCTGGGGGGAAGGGGAGGGGGCAGGAAGGGGGAGAACAAGGGAATCTGTGGTTGTTATACAGAACTTAATACTATTGTAAAATAAAAGAAAAAAAAAGAATATATAATTTACTCCTAATATTTGAGATGCATTATAGCCTTTGTGGTTGTTAAGGCTTGAGAAAATACTGAGCAAGTAGCTTAGAAAATCTAGTTATTTGAGGAATTAGTCATTATACTCTAAAAAATATAGATTTCCTTTGAATGGAAGTTGTTTTTCCAAAATATGCCAAGATAATAAATCATTCATTTTAAACATTTTGTGCAAAGAACAAAAAGAGGTGTGTCAATTCATATCAGCTATAAATGAAAGATTAAGAGAAAACACATACACACACACACATGCATATTTATCTACATGAATAAATTGATAACCAAATCTCTCTTCCCCAGATCCGCTCCTCTCCTGTTTTGCTTCAAAATGGGGCAGGCCTCACAGGGATATCAACCAAACATGGCCTATCAAGTTACAGTAAGGCTAAATGCCTCCTCATGTCTTAAGGTTGGAGAAAGCCAACCCAGTATGAGCAATGGGGTCCCAAAAGCCATTAAAAGAGTCAGAGACAGTTCCTGTTCTGCTACTATGAGTACTATAAGAGGACCAAGCTACACAACTGTAACAGATATGCAGAGTTCCGGGGTCAGATTCATATAGGCACCCTGGTGGTCGGTTCAGTCTCTGTGAGCTCCTATGGGCCCAGGTTAGTTGATTCTGTGAGTTTTCTTGCTATTCCTTGTACCCTCTGCCTCCTACAATCTTTCTTCTCCCCATTCTTCCAGATTCCCCAGACCCCACCTACTGTTTGGCTGTCTGTGCATATTTCCAAGCTTGTCACTGTTATCTCCACTACAGAAATAACTTTATAGGTATCCTCCACGATACCTGTATCTCTCAATCTTGAGAGCTGCCTCCTATCATTATATCATCTCTATGTTTACAACACCCATTACTGTCATACCTTGTTTACAATTTCTTGAATTCAATGAAAGAAATTACTATTATTCCTTAAAAATTATGATTTTTCTGGAAAACTGTTAAGTAGCACTTAAGTTAGGATAGTGCATTGAACTAAGTTTTCTAATGTGACTCAGAGATCAATGGTGCACTAAGATATTTGAGAAAAAAGCTAACAGCTTGTGTTCATAATAAAATGCCAATATTTAGAGGAACTAAGGCATAGGATGGCTGAAATTGGAAATCTTTAGAAGGAAAGAGTACATAAGTTGGAAGTAAAAGAGGATATATTTTGATGGAGACTAATGGATAATGAATTCTTCTACGACTTGGTTTTTCAGGTAATAAAGATCACCAGACATTACACAATGTATATCATTGATTAATTGATATTTATTTCAAGAGAGTTATGAAAGGCAGAGAGATTATTCTGTGGACCTAGATAAGGAATGACTGTTGCAGAGAGAACAGAAACAAAACATTAAAAGTTTACAACCAACTGAAATGCATTACTAATCTGGAAGGAGGCATGATGATAAGAGAGGCTATAGATATTCCAAATGGCTGATCAGCCTGAGGGCCAATAAAACAAGAGTTTTAACTTGTACCTGTCTCATACAGTAGAAACAAGAGAATGCGATTGGAAGAGAATGTATAAGAAAACAGTATTTCCTGGCTTTTATCAGGTAATGTTGATATGCTTTTCTAATTTCCCAAATCAAAACCTGTGCATATCCTTATTTTTACTTCTCTGTTATAGCTGTTAGGCAGATTATAAAATTCTATTGCAAATCTAGGATTCATCTTGTCACCCTCACTGATATCTCAGGTCTAAATCTGCTATCAACTGAAAACAGATAAATTGATGTGTGTTTGAATGTCCTGACCTATGCCATTAAGTCTGTATGATTAGAACATAGCACACAAGAAAAGATAGATGGAAGACTATGCCAGAGACATAATAAGGATTGAACTCTCTTGGCTTTGCAGGATATGGAAAATCATTTGTAATTTATTTAACATTTGAAGCGATGCTACTGGAGTCTGTCCACTAGTGAAGTGAAATATCTGGCCAGGTTTTCAAATGAACACCGTTCTTTCAACAACAGAATGTAGTATGGTAGGGACAACACTATCTGGGAAACTCCTTTGCAGTGTAACCCAAACCTGGAACACTCCTTTTGCTTAGTGAAATAAAATTGCTTCCACTTTCAGGACATTGTCATTGCTGTTTTTTTTTTCTTCTTTTTTTTTTTTCAGGTAATAGGTTTTCCTTCTGTTTTCACTCAGATTTACCATGATCATAGGGTCCATTTCCAAGAGAAGAGCTTCTTGCAAGCTCCCTCCAAATATGCTTTGCCTCTTGCCATGGACTAACCAACAAATCTGATTTGGTTGTTCAAAATCCACAAAAGTTTTAAGTTACATTTTTCATTCATCCATTTCTATTCTGCATTCACATATTAGAGGATAGTCTATGAAGGTAAGAAATGCAGCTTCCTAATTGCTGTATTCTCCACTACCCCTGATGTCAAGTACGATGCTTGAGATATGCATTTAAGACATTTGTGGCTAGATTAAGAGAAGGAAATAAAACAGTAAGTCCTTTAAAATTTGGACCTATTTTTGACAACAGTGAGATTGGTGAAGAATGAATGAATAGTTAGACGTGATGAAAAAGGAAGAGTTTTGACAAGTGCAGTGTTCCAGTGTCTGCTTAAGCATGCTGAACCCAGCTTCGTAACTAGCTGTAAAACTCTTTTTGTCTTGAAAAGTTTTCATTTATTTTGGGTTAGACTCTTTTGTTTTTGTTTTTGTTTTTCGAGACAGGGTTTCTCTGTGTAGCTTTGCTCCTTTCCTGGATCTCGCTCTGTAGACCAGGCTGGTCTCAAACGCATAATGATCCGCCTGGCTCTGCCCCCGAGTGCTGGGATTAAAGGCATGTGCCACCACCACCCAGCATTGGGTTAGACTATCACAGTGAAGTAGCCAGTATCCTCTCAGCCATCTCTTCAAACCTTCCACACTGCTTTTTGTTTTCTCTTCCCTGATGCAAATAGTATTGAATAAAGACTTCCTTATCTTTTTCACACTGTCAGATTCAATTTTTTTCTTGTCACTACTGGGGACACAGCTAATTCTTGTTCTTTAGGTTTTCTGATTACCTATTCTGCTCCTGCCATAGCAAAACTTTCTATTTCCCTTACCTTTCTAGAAACAGGTCAGCTAATGAGTGATTACATAAGATCAAGTATCCCTGCCTCTATTACTTACTTTCCAGAGACAGTGGCCCCTGGTAGACTGTAAGGCTGCTCAGAACCTTTCCTCCACATACTTACTATTTTAATGTGGCTGTCCTGAATGAACTGATGATTCCATTGCTGCTGAGTTCAATGCTTGGGTTAAGATTTATTGTGTGATTTGATCTCAACATGAAACCTGAGACTGTATTGATAAAATCAACCTTGGATCTGGGGTTGGAGCCAGTAACTAGTTGACAGGAATTAGCCATAGAGAGTTTGGGGGAACCAAGAGGATGGATACAGAGATGCACAGAAAGATGTAGGGAAGGCCTTGGAGGTATGCGGTAATTTTTGGTTTGGGGATGGTTGGAGAGACACTCTCTTGCTGGGACTCCTACCAAAAGGGAAGGTAAGCTAGTTGCTTCTTGACCTCTCTGGGTAGCAGGTATTCAACCCTGTATCTGACATCTGAGTTTTTATTGGTGAATAGATCGATAGACACTTAGTTAAAACTACATTTGGAGGCCATGGTAGAGGCAGTGTTGGCAGGACCAGATATCCCAAGAGGCTGAGGCTTTAGCATTGGGGCTCTAACTACAGGCACTGGGGCTGCAGATGGTAGTTAAAATATCAGTAGATTCAGGTACAGCACTAAACCAACAGAAAAACAACAAAGATTTTACATGGAAATTCATCACTTTCTCTTCCCAAGTACGCTAGAAGAGAAAGGCCAGCAAATATCTAAACATACAAGAGTGCTTGTTTCTGGAACCTTATGAACAGAATTCTGTGGTAATATTTTATTTTGCACCCCACTAAAGCTTATCTGAGGATCAGAGGAGAAAGCTAGCCACTATGTTAAACAGAAGTCAGGCAATGGTAACACACACCTTTAATCCTAGCATTCCGGAGGCAGAGATTCATCCAGATCTCTGTGAGTTCAAGGCCACACTGGGAACAGAGCCAGGCATGGTGGGACTCGTCTTTAAATTCTCTTTTTTTTTAAAAAAAAAAAAAATTTATTATGTATACAGTGTTCTTTTTGCACATATCCCTGCAGGCCAGAAGAGGGCACCAGATCTCATTACTGATGGTTGTGAGGCACCATGTGGTTGCTGGGAATTGAACTCAGGACGTTTGGAAGAGCAGCCAGTGCTCTTAACCTCTGAGCCATCTCTCCAGCCTTCGTCTTTAAATTCTAACACTAGTTAACCATAGAGGTCTGGAGGTCTGTACAGACAGACAGGAAGTGATAGAGCTGGGCAGAAACAGAAAAGTGGTGTAGCTGCGTGGAGATAGGAAATAAGGCAGAGCACAGAAAGGCATACTGGCATGAGTATATAGGAGGCAGCTCTTTCGGGCTGAGGATTTCTAGTGGTAAAAATGTGGCTAGCTTCTTTCTGCTTCCCTGATCTCTCAGTTTTTAACCTCAACATCTGGCTCTGTTTTTTTTTTTTTTTTTTTTTTTGACACTTAAGCAATTTGCCTTACAGAATTCCATCCCTGAAACCATTGGAGGAGAGCAAGTATTCCAGAAATATGGCTGGCTTATGACCTTCACACATGCACCACCACACATACAAACTCAAACTCTAAACATGCACACACAATTATAACAAATAAAATTAGGGGCTGGAGAGGTGTCTCTAAGCCACTCTTACTGTAAATTGTTTAATATGTTTGAAATTAATTATATATATGTATATATATACACATATATGTAGATACCTGATTATAGCCTTTGTTTGCATTTTATGTGTATGGGTGTTCCGTCTACATTTGTGTCTGTGCTATGTGACCACTGAGGCCAGAAGAGAGCACTGGATCCCCTGGGTCTGGAGTAGCTAAAGGCTTCAGTCTACCATCTTTGTGCTGAGGATCAAACCCAGGTCTTCTAGAAGAGCAACCACTGCTTTTAAATGGTGAGCCATTATTCCAGCCCCTAATTTTATTTACTATTATTGTGTGTGCATGTTTAGAGTTTAAGTTTCTATGTATCATGGTAGATGTGTGAAGATCATAGGCCATCCATCTTTCTGGAATACTTGCTCTACTCCATTGGTTTCAGAGATGGAATTCTGCTCACAAGGTTCCAAAAACAAGTACTCTTGCATGTTTAGACATTTGCTAGCCTCCTTTTCTCTTTTAAGGACATATTTCTCTTTTGTTTTCTTATTTTTTATCATGTATTCTCTACATTAGTGGGCATTAATGTTTTTCATTATGTATGTATGTATTTATTTTTAAATTATTTTATTTTTGATTAACATATAATTATACCATTTACCTCCCTTTCCAATATATTGTCTCTTTTTTAAAATTATTAAGCCGGGCGTTGGTGGTGCACGCCTTTAATCCCAGCACTCGGGAGGCAGAGGCAGGCGGATCTCTGTGAGTTCGAGGCCAGCCTGGGCTACCAAGTGAGCTCCAGGAAAGGCGCAAAGCTACACAGAGAAACCCTGTCTCGAAAAACAAAAAACAAAAAAAAAAAAATAAAAATAAAATTATTATTCCTTTTTTCACACACAGATATGAATAAATATACAATATGCTGGATCCAATTAGTGTGGCTGGTATGTACACAGTTTTAGGACTGATTACTTGGTATTGGATAAACAAGACTAATTTTCCTTTTCTCAGTAAACATTAGTTGCCTGTAGTTCTTCATCAATGGTTGAGGGCCCATGAGATTTTTCCCATCCCATTTGCATTTGAACTGATGGTGTCAATATTGAGATCTTGTTTAGGCATCCATATTGTTGAAAGTTCATGTGTGTAGCTTACCTGTCATATCCAAAGACACAATTTCACTGATGACTCTCTGGGTCTCTGGCTCAGGCAATCTTTCCTTCCAAACATCCTTAATGTGTCCTGACTCACAGGCATAGGAAATGTGTAGTAGGTGTGTCAAGTAAGGGCAACTCACTGGCAGTAATTTTCTACATTTTGACCAATCGTGGCTTTCTGTAATAGTCTCCATCTGCTATACAAAGAAACATCTCTGTTAGGCACATCAATACACATTTTTCTGTGAGTGTAAGTGTATGCAGTAAGAATGTAGTTAAGAACTATACTGGTTTAGGAAAGTAGCAGTGATACTTCTATGAGATTCATGAAGTCACTAGGCAAGGGTAGTTGACTAAGTTTATAGAACCATACATCTCCCACAGCCTATATAAGTACAAGTACTGGAGATTTAGGGATATCTTATTTTTTGGTGTCTGTCATGGTTCATTGGCATCACAACTGGGAATTGTAAGCCTTATTTATTTTTCATGAACTAATAATAGAAATATACACATTACCTAGCCAGTATTCTGATAAAAAGATGTGTAACAAGGTTATGTTTTCATACAATTCATAAGAAACTTCTTTATTGATTCTAGTTATTTCCTTGTTTCCTTTGTTTCTCTAGGACTCAACATTGATGAATAATCAATAATTCCCATGATACTTTGTAATAAGAATTCCCTCCATCATTTTTGTTTTGTGAACATTTTTTTTGTAATTTTATTTCCATATCACCTTATTTTCCAAGTTATAGTATTTAAGTAAAATATAAAGAAGGACCTTCACAGACAATATAATATGTAACCAAGTATTCCAGAACCAAAAGCATAGGTGAAGTTGAACTTCTTAATTACTTTTAATTACTGGAATGTATTTGATCACTTGACACCTGAGAATACTATAATAAACATCCAAATATATATCATTTCAGTTAAACATAGCAATATTTTTCCAACACATTTTTTTTTGTATTTTTCAGTAACTCCATTGCTTCTCTCCATTGCTTATTCATTTACATTTCCTGATTTGAAATGAAATACTTGAATACAAACCTCAGACATTATGCCCTTTTATTTACTGTATGACTGTTCTTGATTCAATTATATCTCAATGCAATTATGTGAGTAAAAAGAAGTTGAGGCTGGAGAGGTGGCTCAGTGTTTAAGAGCACTGGCTGCTCTGCCAGAGGACCCAGGTTTAACTCCCAGTACCTCAAGGTCCAGAAGATCTTGATTCTGCAGACACTGTTTGCACATGCTGCACAGACATACATGCAGACAAAATACCCATACAAATAAAAATAAATAAATAATAAATAAAAAATGAAAAAGAAACTTGAAATTCCTCAGTCTAATATTGGTTCAATCAATGTCTACTAAGACTAAATAAAGTTTTTCTAAAGTTTGATACAATGTGACTTAGGTCAGAGTTTGGGGAGGTTATATATGGTCTGTGACATGTCTGAATCCTTTGACATCCATCATAGATTACTTCTGAACACAAGCCTTTTGAATGTAATGTAATTGTTTTTATATAATAAGATTATGGTGAAACAAATATTAATACCTGTAAGATTTTAGGATGAGAATTTTATTGTATTGAGTTCCTATAGAAATATGAATCTATAGCAAATTGTTTATAAAGTAAGAGAAAAATAGGCATTGATACTTGAACTAGGTTATGTGTGCTTTCTGAAGATAAAGGAAATTGATAGACCCATGAATTTGCTTTTAAATTCTAACTCACATAAACCAGTCAATTTCCTCCTGAAAATTTTTCCTTATTATTCATGATATCCATTTAAATATGCATATCAGTATGTGTTTACTTCTATGAACAAATAATAATTAATAATAAAACAATTAAATTTCTTGTACAAAGTCTTAAATATGAGTACATTTTTTTTCAGAGATATATATGTCCTATCTGTGATGTTATTTTTAAGATTTTCCCCAACTTTCATATTTCTTCTAAAGTATCTTCAAAATAAAATATAAAATAACTGAATTTTATTTATTAAATACTTAAGATATTTCAGTTTTAAATGCACAAAATAGCAGGGTAATATTGAAAATTAACAGTATTAGTTCATTAGTATTGTTTAAATGTTCAGTTTTTGACAAAAGCAATCAAGGAGACTGAGCTACTTCACTTCTGATTTCTTTGTCAATATAATGTGAGCACGTTTCTTTAGCTCTCTACTCCATTTTTGAAATTCAGTTCTACTTTTCTGTAAAATAATTCATTTTCTTACTGCTGTGTTTGCATAATTAATGTCCCACTCTACAATTTCCATGCACTGATTTTAAAAGAATGATTTCAAAGCTTCGCATTTTATTGCATCTTGTTCAAGACTAATTCTGTCTGTTTGCAAATATAATTTGCGTCTGATTAACCCATTTAAACTTCATATTATACGAAGAGATAATTTATAAAAGAAGAGCTGCATGCAGCCTTTGCATACAGAATGATTTACTTTGAGGTTAATAACAAAACTGCATTTAAAAAAGGTCAAAAATCATGAATTCTGTCAAACTTATTCTCAAGATGAATGTTTGAATAAGTCTCTAAATTTGGCACTAAATGTACAAATGGAAATTCACTGTATTAGCTAATTCACTCTGAAATTGAACATATTATTAATCTTAGTCATTATGAATGTAGAAGCTATTATTTAGGACTTAGCTAACACAGGAATACACATACCTTCAGTTATTTTTTTATTCCCTTTCTGAAGACACAACCTCCAGGGTGCATTACACGTTAGGCCAATATCACCCAAGTGACATGGCTAACTCATGTTTTTATTTCTATATTTACGTATTATTTTGACTGGTTTACCTTCACAAGTTAAAGTATTCTTCCTTTCTCAATACCACACGTCTGGGCAATCCCAGGCGTCTTGTTCCTTTGAAGTTTCAATTGACTTGTCATATGATCTAACTCTTGACTTACAACTGAATAGCAACACATGAGATTTCACTTGATTTTCCTTTTGTAGCTGGCAAACTTCTTTTGAGAACCTTGCTAATACATATGTAGGATTATTTATATTTTTGTATTTTATTGGTAATAAAACTTTTACTAAATCTTCTCAAAACTATAGACTCCACCAATCACAAAATCACCAAATGCAATCATAAGATCTTAATTATGAAAAACATTTTTTTGCTAAGCATAAAAAACATGTATCACACAGCATGAAGTAGCAAGGAAAAACAACTGTCATATAAAAATAAGCATCTCTCAGGCACATAAATATTATTAGGCAAAATAGGACCACTTTTAAAACATTTGAAAAATGGCCTCACTATATCCTTGGTACATAAAGTAGGAACTTTTTCAATGTGCTTTATGTTACACTGTTGCCTATACAATTATTGTGACCATTTACTAACAGTTTTTACATTCCTTCTAGAGAACTTCATAATTAATAAGAAAAGTAATGGTGAGTATGATGGTGAAACGCAGACAGAAATTGATCTAAATATTCCCTTTGTTGGTGTTCTCACAAATTCTGGACAGTTTGCCATTGTGGAAAGTTTTCATAGAATTCCTAAGAAAAAAATTAAACACTGTATAATCAGGTCAAACTGAGCTTCTAGGTTATCAGACCTTTAAGAAATGATAACAATGTTTGATAGCCACAAACAAAGCAGACCATTTCTTGTTTAGTATATGTTTAGGATAGTTTTATCAATATATATAGAAATCAATTTATATATTATATTGATAATTATATATATATTATTTTTTGTATGTTTATCCTTTTATTTAAATGGTGAGAGAAAAATAAAAAAATCTTTGAGAGTTTCCAGACTTATTATAAAATATAAATTATTATGTTTATTTATATTATCATATAACTTTTTAGAATAATTAGAATAAACAGTCTGTGGGTATAATGTTGTTCAGTATTAAATGGTCAGCCCTGAAAACATTGCATATAAGATATATTGTAAAACCTCAGAAGGTTATATGTAGAAATACCCCCCCCACACACCCCCACACACACACATGAATTCAATAGCAATTAGTGAAAAAGAGATCACTTATTGGAAAAAAAAGATAGAAGGTTGTGTTGGAGGGTTTAGATACAATATATTGTAGCTGAAGTTTTCCTGTGTCCCGGCCTGCCAGCAGTTGGGGCAAATCTCTCCCAATTGCATCGTCCAAGTAAACACACAGAGACCTATATTACTTATAAACTGTATGGCCATGGCAGGCTTCTTGCTATCTGTTCCTACATGTTAAATTAACCCATTTTTATTAATCTATACCTTGCCACATGGCTCATGGCTTACCAGTATCTTATACCATGCTTCTCCTCATGGTGCCTGGCAGCATCTGTGGACTTAGCATTCTTCCTCCCAGAATTCTCCTCTCTCTTTGTCCTGACTACACTATACTCCAGTTACTGGCCAATCAGTGTTTTATTTATCAATCAATCAGAGCAACACATTCACAGCATCCTCAGCAATATATACTGCTTAAAAACCTATAAACAAGAAATTTTATAAAAAATCCTCAAATTTCTTGCAAGAAGCAGAAGTATATGGATTCAAAGTTTCAATAACATACACTTGAGGCTTATGAAACTTTATCATTTATTCTGCTGCCCATACTTTCTGGTTTCTGCAACAGAGCATTTCTATTTTAGTTCATAGTCAATAAAACTTTGAATTGAAAAGTATCATATGGTTAATTGAGTGTTTCCTTTCTAATTTTATTTGAACAGTGGACTAACAAAAAATCCCATTACATTAGAGATATCTATTTATTTATTAATAATTTTAATAAAAATTGACAGACAAATACAACAAAACTAGTCTTAATTTGATATGTTATATCATGTTTTATGTATACATATGATTTCATGCTTTTTAAATACTTCTGAAATATATATACATATAGAATTTAATAAAAAATTCCTGAAAAATTTTGAAAATTAGGTGAGGAAATTTCCTGATTTCATATTCAAATCATTTTTTCCTTAAGACAAACAACATTAACTATACATTTTCTCAGCTATATCTAGCCATGTCAAAAATTTATTATTTGTGAAATATGTAATATTATTTACATAGTATGAAATAATTCTTTTTATATGAATGCAAGGTATGAAATTTTCTTCACATTATACATTTTGATATGTGCACATATAAAAGTGAATACACCAACTATATTGAGAGCCCACATTCAGTGATGGTGGTTTGCCCCCAGTTTAAAATTAGTATGACTTTCATTTTTAGAAACAGGAAACAGCAGGTCTTCTTATCCGGGAACAGTGGAATTTTCCTGATGAGTTAGTTTGGTCTTAGAAGTGTTTTAGAAAACAAGTAAAGTGCAAAGTTCCACTATGTCCCTCAAATAAAAATGATGTAAACCCACAGATGACAGTTTAATGGGCTTAGGCAGGAGGATGGGGATACATAATATCAAGATAGATGGTACTGAATCCCATGGACAGATTCAGTTACTGACTCTACTGATCAATAATGGCAATCATGATGAGGATTTACTGTTATGGAAACATATTTTGGTAGTATCTGTGGCTTGCCTGACAGTGCATATTCAAAAGACAAATTGTGTGCCCTAGAATGTTAACCCTGTCACTGATGAATTTACTAATTTTTGAGGTATACTAAGAAGGTTGTTCTTTTATACATATAAAAATATTGGGATGATTACATATATTTATATTATTTCTACTCCAAGGATTTGATATCCTTCAAATTATGATGATATATTGAAATACTGTTTTACTCATTGTTTAATATTAATTTTCATTTTACTCTTTTACTTATGCATAATGTAAACACAGTAAAACAGCACACATGTATTTAGTATTTGTAGAGACAAGACATGACATTGAAGAATATGCATTGGAATGGGACTGTAAAATGATATATTATGTTATATTCAGGAAAAATGTCAACACTGCATAAAGCTGGACATCACTGCATCTGTTAGCAAAACGGGCACTGACAACTCTGCTTTAAGAAAAATGGCACTTATTGCTATGGAGATTAAAAAAGAGCAATTAATCAAGTGTCACCTTCACGGATTTTAGGGTCCACACTCCTTTACTACAAAACAAGAAACAAAAGGATACTCAGAATTTTATTCACTCAGCCAGTTCTCTTCTTCCATGTATTTGAATTGTTATATAACATCATGACACTTCCATATGGAATGGTATTTCTTTAATTTGGACCTGAAATGGCTCTAAAGATTTCATATAATGAAGTATGGGTTACTAGCTGATGAGACTGGGGGAGCTGATTGGATTCTGAGGTCTGTATTATAATTAACAAACTCTTTCTTTGGCAGATTAAAATTAAATGGGTATTTGAGAAAGATGAGTCTCTGTTGAAGAAAATAAGTAGAGGCAGCATGGTGTGGTAAGATCATCCTGTCCCTGGCTACTTCCAGGCTGTTGTTTGTAAGCTGTCTATTCCACAACATCCTCTCTGCCTGCTCAACCACACCCTCTCTGCCATGATGTTCTCTATTACCACATGTCCCCAGATAGGAGACGGGTGACCACAGCATGGAACATTTGAAATGATCAATCTAATTTGAGTTGTTTCTCTAAGGTTTATTTTATAAACATAAAGTTTTAAACAAATGTAAATAATAGTTAAAATAGCCTGTGAAGCAAATCTTTTCCCAGCTCATATTCATTTTTCTGCATCTTTTGTCCCTTGCAGAGATGATAAAGAAATAGGTGAAATCATGCCCACAAAGAAGAACTTTTGTATTTTCTTGCAAAGATATTTTTAATAGTTCTCACAAACTAGAACCTGGATATATAACTTTTCATTTTTTTTTGTGATTTGTTTCTTCCATTATGGTTATTGATCAAGTTACCAACTTGATAAATTTAAGGACAAAGTCATGAACTCTATAAGTGAAGGAAATAGTTGAAAGATTCTAATATCATTTCAGGGTTGTGTAATTGAAAAAAATACAAATTTTCTATCACTTATTTTCTTAAGCTGGAAAAGATTGGAAAATTTTCCTTCTACTAAGGAAACATTTAATCAATATATATTACAATAAATTTATTAGTTTTATGCTTGATAAATGTCAGTAATTATATGTCTTATAACAAACTTAATTGTATATTGTCAACATTTACAAATTTTTCCTGTTGTTTTCTCTATTCATTCATCTCTCTCATGTGATAAATGTCAGGATCCAAATGTAAAATGAATATATTCTCTCAATCATTACGTTCTTTGACCTTTCAAACACAGATTATTGAAATACCACATATTTTGTTAATGCCTCTTTACTATTTTGGTGGTTTCTTTTTCCTTGATAGATTTAATAATAATTTAGAACAATTATTCTCTTACTTTTATACCCATAAAAGCTTTCTATTATTTGGACTCAAGTACTCATTTTGTGAAGCTAGATTAAATTACTTGTCATCTCATGATGATGACAAGTAGCTGAACATGAATGGGAAGCAGTTTGCAATATATATTCTTAATTTCCACTATATCTTTTTATTTTACTAATATTCACAAATAATTAACTTGTTTGTAGTGTAATATATTGTTTGTATAATATACCTTCTATTTATTAAAGTATATTTTCTTAGAAGTGCTGCTGCATTTGTTCTCTCCTTTTCACTAACATATGTGAACATCTTAAATATTAAGTACTCGAATATATTTGGAAAGATTACATATGAGTTAGTCTTTTCAACTTTCCATTACATAAGTGGGAGGACATCTCACAGGAGCAGTAAGTGATTATTTGCTACTCTAGGGGAAGTCGTGGCTCTTAGGCTCAGTCATTGCTAAGTTGCCCATGTTCGGGTAAATTATTCCCCATCCATGATCATCCATGCAATCCCAGTTAAGTTCAGAAAAGAAGACATGAAAATAGGGACCTGTTGAGGAAAAAAAGGGGTTCATTGTGGGAAGGGGGAAAAGAGAGTATAATGAAGAATATGAACAAAATGAATTATTCAGACAGATGAGTGTGTGCATTGCATATGAAAGATTGATTAGGTTTCCTTAAGTACCAATGTTCATCAGCAGCAGGCCTATGGATGGCTGGTGAGAACTCTAATGGATTGATATCATAGGTTGTGGGAGGTTCGCCATGAACTGCGTGTTCCTTTAATTCCAGGAATTCATGGTTTCTTATAAGACTAAAAAATTAGTGCATGTGTGGGTGAAATAACAGGTTGCTAAACTTAACTTTTTACCTTTTAACTACAAAGAAACTTTTAGTTATTTCCTTCAGTGATAAACAGCCTAACATTTGTGATAATATCATTAAATTGTAAATTTTATTGTACTATTCTTATATTTAACAAGATCATTAATTTTTGGATTCATAAAGCCCTTTGGTTATGATATAAATGAGTTTTTCTCCCTAATTCTCACTTTGGGATGGAGAAATGGGAGACATCAAGATAAGATTTGTCCAAGATCACAAATCTGAAGTACTTTGTAGTTAATAATGATTCTTGAAGTTTTTATTTCAGATTAATATAAAACATTTCATACAAGTGAGGAATTATTACTTCATGAATTTTTGAGAGAAGCAAAAATTACATTTAAAAATATTTCCTACTCATACAACTTTGATTCTATTTGACATTTTAACTGTCCTATCTTTAGCCCATGTAATGAATGGATTAGGTAATTATATTACCCTGGAAATTCTGTTACATAAACTGATATTAAAATTTGGGGAAACCAATTTGGCTGGTAAATTAGAAAAAGAAGTTAGATGGAATAGCCCAAGGAAAATGAAAAATGGGATTCCTTGTATGTTAAGGCACAGGGTACAAAATTAGAAGTCTACATTGTTAAGTTTTGAGAATGATCTCATTCTTGTTCTAATGTGCATAGCTACATTCCATACAGATTCATGGTAGAGTGTCCTGTGTTTCTTCACTGTTATTTTATAAAGCATTTCTCTTCCTATAACATCGTTAATAAAGTGGATGAGATTGCATAGTTCATCTCAGATATTATTTATTTAATATTCTGCTACTTCAGAGTGGAAGAGAGACAAACTCTATATGCTGAACACTTTTCCTCTGTGTATGTGCATTCCATGAAAACAGAGGGCCACTCTGTACACAGATAGCATATTCCAAGAAACAATATGTTATGACATGGTTGATTATTTCATGAAGATTTCCCTAATCAACTGAAATGAAAGCAATAAGAAGTGAAGATTATTTATAATGTCTTAAAGTATCCAAATATGAGTATTAGCAAGTATACTTCTACCAAAATGGGAAGAAATTTTTCTCTTCTCATGCTCTGCAAGTTGAAAGCAAAGAACCAAATCCCACACGTTGTCCTATGATCTCTACACAGTTTCATTCATGCATAGAGATGTTTACGCACACATACACACAAACACACACATACACACAAATAATAAATAAAATTAAAGTGTTTGGATATTCTAAATTAAGTAACAACTCAAAAAACAGCGATTGTGTTCTTTGAAAACATGAATATTTTAGGCTTATATAGCTATCATTAATCATTGAAAAGTTGTCTAATACTTTAACTTTTGTTACTTATTTCAGAAATGTGATTAACATGGTTAATGAAATTAATGTTCATGTATATGTGTGACACTTTATAATACTAGAACTATAAGAGCAAGATGAGGAAATTTGCTATTTGCAAAAACATAAAGATTATGGTTTTTCAGACTTTATTACTTCCAGCCATTTTGTGAGCACATAATATTTCCATATTGACTGTTCCTTTTATATTTAAATTTTTTATAATATGAAATTCAGACAAATATTGTTTTCATTTATTACAAAACTAAAATTATTGCCTAGATGACTGCAATCAGAACTCTTTTTATAATCATTTATTCTATTTGACATTTTTACCAAGACTGTGGTAGAAGCTAAGCCTTACTATTCCATGTTAAATAAACATTGTCTTTATAACTTTCATATATATCCTTCTAAATAGTTTCTCTGAGATTTATCCATGTTTGGATAAGTTGTGAAATAAGATGGTTAATCCCAACAGTTCAGAAGATATTGAATGCACATATGCATCCTTAATTCATACAAATATTAAATATTTTCATTTGAAAAGAGGTCCAATTAGCATTCTTGCACAGACTATATCCTAGGACTATTCTTTAAGAGACAAACATACAATATTACAATTAACTGAAAGTATGTAAAAATCCTAATGTTTAAGATGCATCCAGATCTGTCTGAAATCTATGTAAAATTTAATTTTATAATATTGAAAATGTAGGCATGTCCAAAGAAGAGCCAGCTTAATTAATACACAAAAGTGATTAGTATTTAAATACTTAGTGTCTGCTTCAGACATTGATTGTTCAGAACAAGTTTGTGAATTAAAATTATTTCTAAAATATGAAGTTCTGGGAAGTATGCCAAGGTCATGAGCTTGATGCAAACCAAGTAGGTTAATAATATCTCTTATGTTACCTGAGCTGAATTATTCAGATGTAATCAATAGTGTCTAACTTTTCAAAGTTTTTAGACATCTACAATGTAATAATATGCTCAAAAGTCATGTTGTCTTCTATAGAGGATGGTTATATATGATCTGGTAATTGTATTCTTCATAGTTAGATTGCATTCTTTGGTCACACAGATAACTGGTTTGCTTTGAGAGGGCAGACTTGAATGTTTGTGTATAAATTTCAGTGAGTTAGTTGACATGAATTTTACATGTGTATTGTTTTTTGTTTATTTTATGTTATTTAGTAAATGCAGTAGTTTCTCCTTTTCTCCTCATAATGTAGCTCCAGTTGGTTTGGAATTCACTTTGTAGTTAAGGATGCCTTAAAATGTCTGATTCACCTGATCCTCCCATCTATTTCTCCATGACTTTGGAATTAAAGGTATATATTTATGGGGAGCTGATGTTCAAACTCAGGGCTTTATGCATGCTAAGTGATTACTCTCTTAACTGAGCTACATCCTGAGGCTTAAAGAATCATTGTCTAAGTGCATATGAATCAGATATTTGTACTTAGTCCATAGGACTCTCAGCAGCTCTATGTGAATATCAGTCAGGAGTTCACATCTTATCAAGTACTCAATTAACTATGCTTCAAGTGATTAATTTTCTTTGTACTCTGAGAAACAATAACTGTATCTCTTTTATTTATTTATTTATTTATATTTTATAATTTAATTTAATTTTACAAATCAGCCACAGATTCCCTTGTTCTCCTCCCTCCTGCTGCCCCCCCCTTCCCTCCAGCCCACCCCCCATTCCCATCTCTTCCAGCACAAAGACTCCCCTGAGTAATGAGTTCAACCTGGTAGACTCAGTCCAGACAAATCCAGTCCCCTCCTCTCAGGCTGAGCCAAGCATCCCTGCATATGCCCCAGGTTTCAAACAGCCAACTCAAGCACTGAGTACAGGATCTGGTCCCACTGCCTGGATGCCTCCCAAACAGATAAAGCCATCAACTGTCTCACCTATTCAGAGGGCCAGTTGGGGGCCCCTCAACCATTGGTTTATGGTTCATGTGTTTCCATTAGTTTGGCTATTTGTCCCTGTGCTTTATATCCAACCTTGGTCTCAACAATTCTCGCTCATACAATCCCTCCTCGTTCTCACCAATTGGACTCCTGGAGCTCCACCTGGGGCCTGACCATGGATCTCTGCATCCAGTTCCCTCAGTCATTGGATGTGGTTTATAGCACTACAATTAGGGTGTTTGGCCATCCTATCAACAGAGTAGGTCAGTTCGGGCTGTATCTCGACCATTGCTAGTAGTCTATTGTGGAGGTATCTTTGTGGATTTCTGTGGGCCTCTCTAGCACTTTGCTTCTTCCTATTATCACGTGGTCTTCATTTTTCATGGTATTTTATTCCTTGTTCTCCCTCTCCATTCTTGATCCAGCTGCGATCTCCCACTCCCCTCAGCTCTCTTTCCCTTGACCTTTGCCCTTTTTACCTCCCCCACATCCATGTTGTTCATGTAGATCTCATCCATTTCTCTGTCATTGGGTGACCCTGTGTCTTTCTTGGGGTCCTGTTTTCTAGGTAGCCTCCCTAAAGACATTTAAGGAATTGCTCAACATCCCTAATTATCAGGGAAATGCAAATCAAAACAACTCTGAGATACCACCTTACACCTGTCAGAATGGCTAAGTTCAAAAACACTGAAGACAGCTTATGCTGGAGAGGAGGTGTAGCTAGGGGAACTCTCCTCCACTGCTTGTGGGAATGTAAGTTTGTACAACCACTTTGGAAATCAATATGGCACTTTCTTAGAAAATTGGGAATCAACATCCCCCAAGATCCAGCTATACCACTCTTGGGCATATACCCAAGGAAAGCTCAATCATACCACAAGGGCACTTGCTCAGCTATGTTCTTATTAGCATTGTTTGTAATAGCCAGAACCTGGAAACAACCTAGATGTCCTTCAACTGAAGAATGGATAAATAAAATGTGGCACACATACACAATGGAATACTACTCAGCAGCGAAAAACAATGACATCATGAGGTTTGCAGGCAAATCGGTGGATCTAGAAAAAAAATCATCCTGAGTGAGGTAACCCAGACTCAGAAAGACACACATGGTATGTACTTACTCATAGAGGGATACTAGGTGTAAAACCGTATCTCTTATTTGAAACCAACAAACTATGAAATAAGCTTACTGGTAAAAGATATTTGATTACAATGGATAACACATTTATGTATCTCTCCCACAGTATATGAAGTAGCTAAATTGATTGACAAGTAAATCCACTGAGTAGAGTTGACTTCATGTGGAATTCTACCCTTGATATATTAACAGTAACTATGATCTGTGATTTGAATCTACTGCCTCAGTCTGCAGAACCTTGGAGAGAAGAAGATGAAGTAAACCTTTCAAGAATACTAGTATAGCAAAGACAAATTAGAGGAGAATCAAAAGAGTTGAATATTGAAGCTTCATCATAGGTAGTTTACCCACTGGTCAAGCATAGATGTGAAAATCAACACTCAAGAATTTGAAGCTATTGGCAAAAACAATGTCCTGAATCATAGGATGTATTAGAGATGTGGCTTGCAAAAACATGGATCAGCTCACTCACTGCCTAATTACTATTGGGTTTTGATAATACAAATACATATTAAACAATTTTATAGATTTCTACACATTCTTGGAATGAGGCAAGTAGAAAACTGACAAGATGGAGTGGTTGCAAGATGCACAGGACAACTTTTCAGAACTTTCTATGTCACCATAATGTCCCAATAAAATAATGTCAAAGGGATTTTAATTGTAGGCGTTTAATGATGTTTTCAAATGTCAGGTTGACTTGTGTGCAATCATTAGGTAAGAACGGGTAATTCTCACATAATACTGCCAAAAACTTTAATGGAAAGTACCACTTATGTATTGTATACTGCTTAAATCTCCTTAGCTTATTAAAAATCTCCTTAGCTTTGCATACCAATATATATATATATATATATATATATATATATATATATATATATATATATATATTTCCTACTTTCTGACAGTTTGGGTTAAAAAACTATACTGTTTTATAAAAGAATAAAGAAAATAATGCTTATTGAACAATTGAACTTCTACCTGCCATTAATTCAAATTATTCTTCAGGGAATACGTAAAGAATGGATGAACAGATGAAAAAATGGTAGCAACAGTGCATTTATGATTCCAAGCACATGCTTCAGTTCATTTTCCTTTCCTTTTCGAAAAGCACTTATTGAATCTCTTCTACCTGTCAAAAATCTATTCTGGGCTCCAGGAAGACATGAAAAGTGAATTAAGAACATGCTATTATATAGCTTTATAATACAGCAGGGGAAATACAGACAGAAAAGAAACAAAGAAAGTCAGGGGGCCACAATGCTCAGCAGAAAACTTAAGAAGTGATGCTCTGTTAGCAGGTTGTAGGAAGAGGCACCTGAAGATGCCATGGTGAGTAAATGACTCTGTGAGAGAAGAAGAGTTTTCATTGCATAATGTATCACAGCCAAACTTAGGAGACTAAAACTAATTCTCTCTTGATCGCTAAACTCTGTAGAATGTCTGGTTTTTTTTTTTTTTTTTAAATCTCTTTCTGCTTTGAGATTTCTCATGTCTCTTCAATCAGCTATAAATTTGTCTGAGAGTTGGGTGACCTTGGAGGATTTCTTCATATCTGCAGAGACTGGTAAGCTGGATATCAGGGCCAAAAGGCCTTTCATTATTTAAGAAGTTAGCCTGGTCTCGTTCACATGGGTTTGGAGGTTTGGAGTGGTTCCAACAACCACAAAGAAGAAAATTGTAAAGGATCATTGTTAATCTCTGTTTGGATCTCATTTATCACTGTCTCACTGCAAGAAGCAAATCATTTAGTAAAACCCAGAGTCAGCTTGTAAGGGCATTTCCAAAGTGTGTGTGTGTGTGTGTGTGTGTGTGTGTGTGTGTGTGTGTGTGAAGATAGGTTAGGATACCAACGGACTACTTGATGGGAGCTAGCAGTCTGCATCAGATGTCTGTGAACTAATGAAGTTCTACAAAACTCAGATGAATAGATCAGTTCAAATAAAGGCAGTAAATGATATAAGACCTATGGGAAAATTAGGAGAGGAAAAAAGAAAGCTAAAGAAGTGAAAGAGTTGAAAAGGATAATTGAAATGATTAGCTAATTAAGCAAGCATCACTTAATGAAAGAGTTTTATGCTAAGTATGAGCAATTGCTTATTTTATTTTTTTACAATACAATTCAGTTCTACATATCAGCCACAGATTCCCTTGTTCTCCCCCTCCTGCGCCCCCCTTCCCCCCAGTCCACCCCCCATTCCCACCTCCTCCTTTAAAAATGGTCAATAACAGTGCTTATAAAGGCAGATCGGTATGGCACCACCATGGACAATTTCAT
The DNA here is from genome assembly GCF_004664715.2 of Peromyscus leucopus. Taxonomy (NCBI): domain Eukaryota; kingdom Metazoa; phylum Chordata; class Mammalia; order Rodentia; family Cricetidae; genus Peromyscus; species Peromyscus leucopus. The sequence continues at coordinate 16,573,740 of NC_051073.1, read as the reverse complement.
TTTAGATCCAATTACATAGTGGCTGGAGAATCACTATGATTATGGCACCTTTTTTAAATTTTAAGTGCAATGTAAAGAAGTTTCAGCCATAGAGAATACATGTTCACAAAATACAAAAGAAAACAAACAAAAACAAACACACTGAAGGACGTAAGTATATGTAGTACCTGATAACTATTTACATGACCTTCTGACACACTGAAAATGCATTCTGATCACATCCCATTAACTAAAGTAAGCCATGAAAGATCTTCATTTGGAGGACTACAATCCTCTTTCATATCAGTTAGTATTTTTTTTTCTAATAGGAACAATAAGAATATTAGATCTGAAGCAATAGAACTAAAGGAGATAATTTAAGAATGGAGACAGAAAATAGAATAAAATCCAGAAAAAAAGAAACTATTAACAAGTAAATGAAACACTAAACCTGCATTTAGATAGTTCTGTAAAGCAGAAACTAAATAAAAAATATCTGAGGAAAGCCAGTGCTATAGAATGATGATCAAAAGTGTAAAATCAGCCATAAACAGAAGAAAAAAAATCTGTCAAAGGTGATGATAAAATATCATCAGCTTAATGGAAATATCTGAGAAGTAGATAATAATAGGCATATAGCCATAACATTTATAAGTATTTGACCATTCTTCGGTTGAAGGGCATCTAGGTTGTTTCTAGGTTCTGACTATTACACACAATGCTGCTATGAACATAGCTGAGCATGTGCCTGTAGATGTAACCAACCGTCTTATTAAATAAGAAACACAGAACCAATGTAAAAGAGAAAGCTGAGAGGTTAGAGCTCAGAGCTAAAATCTTAACCTTTCTCCTGCGTGCTCCTAGCTTCCTGAAAGAGAGCTATTTCCTGTGTGTAAGTCTTTTCATAGTCTTTTGTTCTGCCTTCTCATTGGTCGTAAATCCAAACACGTGACTGCCTCGTCACTGTCTGTATGTACATCCCCCTAGGTCTTAAAGGCATATGTCTCCAATGCTGGCTGAATCCCTGAACCCACAGGGATCTACCTGGTTCTTCTACCAAGTGCTGGGATTAAAGGCGTGTGCCACCACCGCCACACTCTTGCTATGGCTCTAATAGCTCTGACCCCTGGAAAACTTTATTTATTAACATACAATCAAAATCACATTTCAGTACAATTAGAATACCACCACATTTCCCCTTTTCTATTTTAATAAAAAGAAAAAAAAAAGCAAAAGGTTATAACTAACAAAAGAAAAACTACATACAAAAGTACAATAACTATATACAATATATACAAGTAACAAATACCTAAACGATGTCTAGTCCATTTGTATTTGACAAATCAGAGAAAATAATTCCCTTATCTATCCTGTTTTGGTAAGTCCAAAATGTATCTAATTCACTTGAATTCTGGGAAGCAAAAGGCTGAGGTAGAGAGACACTGCCAGCTGCAGCCATGACAAGTACCATGTGAAGACTCTGGTAAGCCACAAGCCACATGGCAAGGTATAGATTTATGGAAATGGATTAATTTAAGCTATAAAAACAGTTAGCAAGAAGCCTGCCACAGTCATACAGTTTGTAAGCAATATAAGTCTCTGTGTTTACTTGGTTGGGTCTGAGCGGCTGTGGGACTGGCTGGTGACAAAGATTTGTCCTGACTGTGGGCAAGGCAGGAAAACTCTAGCTACATGTGCCCTTGTGGTATGATTGAGTATTCCTTGGGTATATGCCCAAGAGTGGTATAACTGGGTCTTGAGGGAGATTGATTCCCAATTTTCTAAGAAAGTGCCATATTGATTTTCAAAGTGGCTGTACAAACTTGCATTCCCACCCGCAGTGGAGGAGGGTCCCCTTTGCTCCACCTCCTCTCCAGCATAAGCTGTCTTCAGTGTTTTTGATCTTAGCCATTCTGACAGGTGTAAGGTGGTATCTCAGAGTCATTTTGATTTCCATTTCCCCGATGACTAGAGATGTTGTGCAATTCCTTATAAATAAAATGTGGTACATATACACAATGGAGTACTACTCAGCAGAGAAAAACAATGACATCATAAATTTGCAGGCAAAGGGATGGATCTAGAAAAAAATCATCCTGAGTGAAGTAACCCAGACTCAGAAAGACAAACATGGTATGTACTCACTCATAGGAGGATACTAGATATAAAACAAAGGATGGCTAAACTCCTACTCATAACTCAAGGGAGGCTATCTAGAAAAGAGGACCCTCAGAAAGACATAGGGATCGCCCAATGACAGAGAAATGGATGAGATCTACATGACCAAACTGGACGGGGGGAGGGGCAGGTAAAGAAGGGAAAGAGAGCTAAGGGGAGCGGGAGACCCCAGCTGGATCAAGAACAGAGAGGGAGAACAAGGAAAAAGAGACCATGATAAATGAAGACCCCATTGAACATGAAGAAGCAGAGTGCTAGAGATGTCCCCAGAAATCCACAAAGATACCCCCACAATAGACTACTGGCAATGTTTTAGAGACAGCCCAAACTGACCTACTCTGGTGATAGTATGGACAAACACCCTGTCATGCTAGGAATCTCAACCAATGACTGATGGAAGCAGATGCAGAGATCCACAGCCAGGCTCTAGGTGGAGCTCTGGTAGTCCAGTCGGTGAGAAAGTGGAGGGATTGTATGAGCGAGAATTGTTGAGACCAAAATTGGAAAAAGCACAGAGACAAATAGCCAAACTATTTTCCATGGTTCATGGAAACATATGAACAATGAACCAGTAGCTGAGGAGCCCCCAACTGGATCAGGCCCTCTGGATAAGTGAGACAGTTGATCCACTTGAACTGTTTGGGAGGCCCCAGGAAGTGGGACTGGAACCTGTCCTCAGTGCATGAGCTGGCTGTTTGGAACCTGGGGCCTATGCAGGGACATTTTGCTCAGCCTGGCAGGAGGTTGAGCTGAAACCCCAGGGGAGTCCTTGCCCTGGAGGAGATGGGAATGGGGGGTGGCTGGGGGGTGGGGGGGCAGGACGAGAGAGGAAAGGGGAATCCCTGGCTGATATGAAATATTAAATCAAATTATAAATAAATTAAAAAATAAGTATTTGACAAGTGTATATTTCAAATAGTAACAAATATTATAATATAACATTATTTTTAAACTCCATACAAATTATCATTGTTTTAAGATAAAGAGATCTAGGAAAGAGAGAAGAATGTATTAGTGTGATATGTGCTACAGCAATGAAATATCTGTGACAAAGTAGTTATCAAAAAATGAGATTTACTTTGTTTTTAGATCTATGCTTTGAAAGCCCAAGATGGAGCACCCCTTGCTGATAGACCTCTGTGGACAACCTGACTGCAGGTTAAGTGAGAAATACATGAAAAAGCTGGCAATAAGATGAAGCAAGAGATTGAGAGAATGTCTCAAAAGCCTAGAATATTCATGGGATATCAAAATATCTAAGAATTAAGAATCTCTCCAGACAAAATGTCTAAATACTACTACCCTTGGACCCAATATCCAATGCATGAAACTTTAGGAAGACACTCAACTTCTAAACCATTGCCGTGGGCCTGGTTATGAAGTACATGATGGAGAAAAGTCATGCTATGCTAGGTGGGAGTGGTTCTGCACTGAAGTTGGAGAAATCCCACACTAGTGACTTAACAGCACACCTGAAAGCTCTAGAACAAGAAGAAGCAAAGTCACCCAGGAAGAATAGATGCCAGGAAATAATCAAATTGAGAGCTGAAATCAATAAAATAGAAACAAAGAGAACAATGCAAAAAATTAATGAAACAAAGAGTTGTTTCTTTGAGAAAATCAACAAGATAGACAAGTCCTTATCCAAACTAACCAAAAGGCATAGAGAGAGCATCCAAATTAACAAAATCAGAAATGAAAAGGGAGACATAACAACTAATACTGAGGAAATCCAGAAAATCATCAGGTCATACTTCAAAAACCTCTATTCCACAAAACTGGAAAATCTAAAAGAAATGGATAATTTTTTTTGGATAGTACCACATACCTAAGTTAAATCAAGACCAGATAAACTATTTACATAGTTCTTAAATTTTTTAGAATGGTTGGTTGGATATACAAAAGTTAAGTGAAATTTCAGAGCTTAAAACACAAAAAAGTACCATTTAGGTACTATTAAATGCTGCAGAAGCTAGTAACAAATTAAGCCTTTAGAATTGGGCTTCACATGAAGTCTAAGATAAACCAAAATAAAGACAGGAGTTGAAGTAAGAATGCCTTTAAAGTCTGTGTCTCAAGATCTCAGTCAATAAAGATATATAACCAAAGTATTGACAAACTGAAAGGATGTGAGGGGAAGACAAATGTGTTTATGAATAATCTTGCTTTTATTCAAATTTTGGAACATTTCTTTCTCGAATATAATGAATTACCTTGACAGGTCTACTTAGCTTATTCTTTTTTTGTTGAGAAATATCTTGGTGTATGTAATTCAGAATACTACAAATATTTATTGTAGTGGTAATCCTTGGGTAATTTAATGTTACAAGTTATGAACTTTTCTGTTTTATTGTTATGTGCAATAAAAAATCGCATAGCTCTTTAATGGCCATTTGCATCATAAAGGAAAGAATAGAAATGTGATTGCTGGTTTGCAAATTATTTTCGTAGATATCCACTCTCATTTCCATTTTGGAATAAAGCTCAAGAACTAAAACTGAAGCATTTATATTCTAGGTGACCTTGATGTAATACCTGGTTATAATTATAATGAAGAAGCAGTGGAAAAATAGGAAACATCAAAGGCTAATAAATGCAATTCTCTATGATAATTAATATGAAATTGTCTACCTTATTTACCACCTATGGTTGTTGAAAATTCTATTCCCACCTAGTTTCACAAAGTCTGAATAATATTCAAGATAGTTGTTTTTTTTTTTATAATTTATCTTATTTCCACAAAGAACTCATTGGCCACTAATTTATAGACTAACCATTTCAAACATCAGGTATCACTCCTGTTCTTCGTGTTAGTGTAATGGTGTGTTGATGTATGTGTGCCTTTTTGTGTGTAGGTTTTATTATATAGAGAGGGACATTTGTGTGTATAAATGATTGTGTACAAGTATATGATGGGAATATGGAGGCTGCAGGTTGAAATGAAGACCCTGTCTCAATCACCCTTCTCTTTATATATTTCCGCAGGGTCTTGCACTTGAATATGGTGCTTGTCAGATTGACTAGTCTAGATGACCAACATGCTCTTGGAATCATCTGCCTTTGCTTCTAACGAATACTTCTCAAGAGCCGCTATGCCAACCAGACATTGAGTTGGATGCCAAAGATCTGAGCTCCAGTTCTAAAGTTTGCAGTGCAAGCCTTTCTCCCTGCTAAGCCATCTCCCCAGCTTCATTTTTATGTTTAAAATTGAATATCTAAAGCTTTACTGGTACTGAATTTATTGGCCAAAAAAACTTATAGTGTATTAGTTAAGTTAACTAATTGTCTCTGATCATGACTATTAGCTTAACATTAAAAATGAAACTTTAATTAAAAAAAAAAAAACAGTTTTCAATTCTACCTATGGTCCCTCTGGAATAACTGTATAACTCTGCTTTAAAATAGCTTCTGAAATTTAGCCCTAAAGCTATGGTTTCAGTACTTCATTGAAAATTCTCCAGAATATGTATTTTCCCAAAACTTGATACCACACATAAAGTTAAATGAGCGCAATTGGTTTAATTAATGGGTAAATCTGAACACCTTATAAACCTGTGCATATAATAGTGTCAGAGTATGAGGGTCTAAGTTTTCTGTCACATATTCCAGAAAATGCCAAATCTTAAAAACACTGCATGAATAGTCATGTTAATGTAAAATTAAAAATATTTTTTTTTAATGATACCACAGTACCATATGCAAATCTTAAAGGAGTCATCAGGGTTTACACCTAGATTTGGCATGTGTTTTCCTATATTCCTTTTGTTCCTAAGCACTATCAGTTCCTGGCATGCTGTGTCCTCGTTTCATTCAACTATGACCTGTGTTTCTCCCCCTCTTGAAATGTTCTCTTTCTCACTATTCCTCTAACAGTTCCTAGGTGAATATTTGTGTGTGTGTGTTTTAACCAGTAGTTATACTAAGCTCAAAACTATGTCTTGCAAATTTATAGTAGATAACTTTTCTTTCCTTTTTTTTAACCACAATATTTCTTTTCACTCTTGACAACAGAATATCATTTTTAAAGTATTACTTAAGAAGTAATTTTGTTCACTCATGTGAGATTTATTCACATTAACTTGCAGAATACTAAGCTGAAAAGAAATTGTGAATCTGTGATATCAATACATTTTCTTTATTTTTACTAGGTAAGAGAGTAATACATCATTTTCATTTGTTCTAACATTTAATGGCAGTATGTGTTTCTTCTTGTTACACTGTCGGTTTTTCTTTTTTATTTCTAATTTCAGTAACAAGATGGCATGGTTCCATGAGGCTTCTTTATACTCCTTTATCCATGTTCTTCCTCTCTTCCTGTTGTACATCCATCTGCACAATTTTCCCATTTCTCTTGCTGCTGAAACATTAACACTCACAGCAGTTGCCTCTACTTTTGTTTCCCTGTATTGTAATGTCCACCCTCTCTTAAGTTAGACCCAAACTGTTCCTTTTTTATTCTATTGGCTTCTACATATACACCATGTTAAATAACCAAAGCCAGTGGGTTAAAGGTAAGATCACTGTGAAAAAAAAAAATGTGCTGCATTTGTTCCTTTCAGCCTGAATTATCTAACTTATAGTCAATTATCCTTCATTGCCTGGACATGGAGCACCTCTGTTGTATTTACAGACATTGTGAGAACATCTGGGAGAAAAATATATATGAAAGGTTTCTCTCCACCAAGATAGGTGACATGAGTCAGGATTTCTGGACCATTATGTTTTTAGGAGAAAGCTAACTCCCTCGAATGAACTGTTCTCTGAGTTCTATGTGTCTTGTTATGTGCCAAGATGATCAATGTTAAAAACAAAACAAGAAAGAAATCATGTTTGAAGTTGGTAATTGTGGGCCAGAAATGGTAAACTAGATTGCTCTGGAATTAGGAATACAGATATAGAAAACAGAAAGCTCTAGAATTGAATATGTGTAGACTTCTATAGCAAATTGTTTTCACTGTAGTGAAATATATTTTTCTATTATTTGCTTATTTTATGTTTCCAGTTAGGTGGGCTACAGGACAAATTTTAACATGAAGAATTTGAGATAAAGCACCAGCCACCCATCCATCTTGTTTTTTACATTTTTTAACTGATTTACTAACTTGTTTATTAATTGGATCACTGACTATTCCTTTTTCCTTTCCCCACCTTCTTTAGTTTTAAATATTTTTGCTCAGTGACTGCTGCTATGATAAAGGACATGGTTTCTTTGAATAACAATAACAGCTGACCATCTTTCTGCTTTTCCTCTTAGACTACTCTGGCTGGGTTTAGGGTTCTATTCAGTGCTTGCTTTGCTGTGCATCTATCTTTGATTTCCTCATACCTGTACGTGACATAAATCAAGATGTGGTACCAGGCAACACATGAACAGATACTGTGCAACAGATTGTTCATGAGGTTCACCCATGGAAATACTGCTTGCAGTCCAGTGTCATATGTCAGTCATAGTTCCTGAGTTGGACTATTCTGATCACCAATAACTAAACTAGTGAATAAGTACTGAATGCATTATATCTGTTAAATCATACATTTATTTACTGTAGAGAAGAAGCCTTGTGTGAATAAAGACCTAATATAATGTAATTGACATGAGCTCAAATACTTTACAAATATAATAAATAGAATCTATTATTACCTCCTTACAAGCCATCATCCATCATTTTTTTTCTTTTTGTATAAATAATAATGAAAGAGGAGTAACAACCAGCAGGCAAGTATACAAGCAAAAGGAATACAACTCCTCCTCAAAGTCAGCTTATTATGCTAACTCCAAATTCTGGAAAATAAGAAAACTCCATAGTAATGGATTCTATATTCATTTACACTTTTTTTTTTTTTCCGAGACAGGGTTTCTCTATGTCATTTTGGTGTCTGCCTTGTGCTGTGGGATGTTCTGTATGCTGTGAATGTATTGCTCTGATTGGTTGATAAATAAAACACTTATTGGCCAGTAGCCAGGTAGTAAGTATAGATGGGACAAGCAGAGAAGAGAATTCTGGGAAGCGGAAGGCTGTGTCAGGAGATACTTCCAGCTGCTGCTGCCATGAGAAGTAAGATGTAAGGATACCAGTAAGCCACGAGCAATGTGCAAGGTATAGAATTATAGAAATGGGTTAATTTAAGCTATAAGAACTAGATAGCAAGAAGCCTGCCATGGCCATATGTAGTTTATAAGTAATATATGTCTCTCTGTGTTTACTTGGGTCTGAGTCGCTGTGAGCACAGGCAGAACTGGAGAAAACTCCAAAAACAGTCCTGGATCTTGCTTTATATACAAGGCTGGCCTTGAACTCACAGAGATCCTCCTAAATCTCTCTCGTGAGTGCTGGGATTATAGATGTGCACCACCGCCACCCGGGGGAGTCTATATTCATATTAAACCTAATATACTCAAAATAAATCTTTCTCAACCAATATAGAACCATTAAAGGTATATAATATTATACAATAAGTAGTGATTTATTTTGTTTTCTATGTTTTTGTATTGTACATGTATTACTCGAGCAAGTTTGGAGAGTTCAGAGTAAGCTGAGAAGGGCAAGGGCTGGGGAGGCAGTGATGATAGAACTAATTACATGTGGACAAAGAAATTTGTAGTGCCTACAGATGACAATAATGTTCTACAATCTCAAAAACTAGAAGGGTTTTTAGTGTTTTCATCACCATGAAAAATGGAAACAACCATGTTCTCAGGTTAAAAGCAATTAATTAATAAATGAACCTGTAGGAGACATTTATTATTCAGACCACAACACAAAGCCTATTATTGATACCATAACACAAAGCCTTTTTCTTTGAGGCTTTTCAGAGCTTGTGGAACTGCAAATATGGTTTCACATTTCTCTTTTCCATAACTACTTCTCATGATGATGATGATGATGATTAGTAGTAGTAGTATACAAATATTATATAATAATATATAATATAAAGATATATAATTATAGTTAATATGATTATTATTTGACTTTAGATGAAATGGTTTCCTTGCAGCCCTGGCTGTCCTTTTACTAATTCTATTGAGCAGGCTGCCTAAAAACTCAGAGGTCTTCTTGTCTCTGTCCACAATGTAGGGATTTAAGGTGTGTGTCAATTTTCTCCAAAACTTTTAAAAATACATCTACTATTTTGAAGAAAACTACTGTATTCATTTCTTTGTTAAGAATCAGAATAAAACATGTATATCATTCTATACAATTAAATGCAAATGTTGACAAAGCTATTAGAGGAACTGTGAGCTTTGGAGAATGTCTCCTGCCTGGTATATTCATGAATTTTTCAACTATATAGTATTTTAAAGATAAAATAAGATAAAGTATGCTGGTATGAGTCTTAAATATGCACAGAAACAAGTTAATCAATTCAATTATATGTAACATGAATAAAAATGCCTTGTGATAAGGAACAAAAACAGTAATTTAATCACATTTTATATACACTATTTTGAAAGTAATGGTCCAGCTCTTAAGACAAACTGTGAAAAAGTTTCTAAATATGGAATCATTTTTGTGTTGATATAGACTAGTGATATTGCAAGTACATTTAATGTAAAGTAATTCAGATGAAGTAGAATGTACATTCTGGACTGAGGTGGCAAAGTACTTCGCTATTGTAAGAAAGAAAAGGGTCTAGAATAGAAAAATCTCTAATTTTGGATTCAGATAAGAATTAATGGTTTAGCTAGCCACACGTACACATAAATTCACCACTATGCTGTGTCTGTTGCTTTTTAGAATGGGGATGACAGTATTCAATGAAAGCAGTAAAGGGAGTTAAGATTTACTGTGACTCATATTTTCAGAATATTCCAGTCCATCATGGCAGGGATCAGAGAAGCAGCTTAGTGAGTGGCAGAAAAAGAATGTGTAGAGGAGGCTGTTCACATTGTGTTTGACAAGGAATGAGAGAGCAAATGAAGAGAAGCAGGGGCTAGATTTAATCCTTAAGGACTTGCCAGAAGTGACCTACTTCCATCGGTCAGTTGATACCTCCTGAAGTTGCAAAATTTCCAAAGATGCAACATCTGATTAAAAATTTGAAAACAACCATCAGAAATTAAAAAAAATTCCTAATATTTCCATCTCTAAAAGGGAATTTTTTTAGTTATCAACAAAAACTAATTAAGATTATTAGAGCATATGTGTTTGGAGAAAACTCATATGTGTTTATAAAAAATATTTTTCATTATGATATGAATTATGAGTCTGTGTTTTCTTTCCTTGTCAAAGTAACCATTCCAGATAGTGAACATGAGATGCTGAGGAAACAGTAATTTTGAGGGTTAATGTTAAATCACCATTTTTACATGCCTCTTCCTCATTAGATCAATAATGCAAGAGGACTAATGTAATGTCAAAGGAATTGCATTAATCAAACTAGAAATATCTTGTGGCTATTCCTCAGTGTAACTCACCCCTTAAAAAATGCTATTGAAGATGTTTATTGAATCAATGAATACCTATGGGAGATTATATATAACATGTTACAAAAGAAAATGCAGGAAATGTATTAATAATTGCCTAACATAAATAAAAAAGACCTTATGGCCATGGAATATAAAACATAAATTACACATATTAAATCTGTGATATATATCATTTTCTAGACATAAGATTTTAATACTATAAGTTAAATAATTTAAAATTAATCTTATGGTCAGACTGTGTTGATATTTCTAATCATTAATATTTGTGTTAGTTGATAACTCATACATCATCTTCAGGCTGAAAAGACTGTTACAAACATTAGTTGAAAGAATGAAAAAAATTCCAGAAGACATCACATTATCTTTAAGTCTTCAGTGTTTTCAGCAATGTATCTAATTTCTTACAATGATTTTCATGGTGGGATGACCATAAGAAAACTTTTTCTAAAAAACATTGTTTTCCTTAAGGATATAAACTATTAGTAAAATTTTCTATCTTTTATATAAACAGTAAATAATTGATAGGATAATTTGTTAAGTCAGAAGATGTCAGAAAATTCATAAACAATAAAGTAATTCAGTTATAACTGACATTTTATTTAATAATGTAGCATTTATAATTACAATAATTTATTGAAATAATTTATAATTTGTGCACAAGACATGCCTTAAAATCAAATAGATTCATTAATTACTAAATTGTTAATTCAAAGCACAAAAGAAGTTATGACACTGTTTCATATGACTGATATTTTAAAAGGATGACTGAACCAAACACTGAGAACCAAATTTTGATTAGAAGCAAAATTTGGTTCTACTACTGCTATAAATATAAAATAAACAGCCATGTTTGAGAAACCACCTTTCCAATAAGTGTTATCAGGATTCTCACCATTCCTGTAAAGTGTGTAGTAACCAGATGGTGAGATGATACAGCCACATAACTCCTATGTCTTCATCAAGAGGTAAAATGGTGAAAAAAAATATATGTCTACATGCTGCACATGAGTCCTGCTATGAATGATATATAGGATTGCTAAAAACAATTCAAATGTCAATCAGGAAGTGAATCAATACATTATAGTAGCCTAATAGACAGGATATTAGCAATACAATTGAGATTACTGATGAAACAAAAATCATGGATATTAAAATATTTGTGCAAAATAAAAAAGGCTAAGACTCTTCAAATAATATACATTACCCCAATTCTCCATTAAAATTCTCAAGAGTATGCTGCCTGAGATAGTTTGGAAAACACACCATGGCTACTTAAGATGGACAGGTGAGGTGGAGTAGGTAAGAGAAACAGACTGAGTAGAAGCATAAAGAATTTATTTGAGACCATGATTGGAAAAATCACAGGGACAAATAACCAAACTAGCTGAAACACATGAACTGTGAACCAATAGCTGAGGAGCCCCCATGGAACTGGACCAGACTCTCTGGATAAGTGAGACAGTTGATGAGCTTGAACTGTTTAGAAGCCCCCCAAGCAGTGGGACCAGGACCTGTCCTTGGGGCATGAGCTGGCTTTCTGGAACCTAGGGCCTATGCTGAGACTCTTTGCTCGGCCTTGGTGCAGGGAGGAGGAGACTGGACCTCCCTCAACTGAATCTACCAGCCTGGGCTGAATCCCCAGGGGAGACCTTGCCTTGTAGAAGGTGGGAATGCAGGGTGGATTGGAGGGGAAGCCTGGGGGTGGGAGGAGGGAGGACAGGGGAATCCATGGCTGATATGTAAAATTAAATTAATTATAAAATAAAAATATTTAAAAAAACAATTTATTTGGGTACAATAATGACCAACAATTATCATTTAATGTGGTGTGTGTGTGTGTGTGTGTGTGTGTGTGTGTGTGTGTGTGTGTGTGTTTGTGGGTGTGTTGTATATATATGATGCAGGAATCTATGTGAGCTGATATAGTACATATGGAAGTAGAAGGATAACTTGGGAAGCTAGTGTTCACCATCCATCATATGTTCCAAAAATGGAGCAGGACTTCAGGCTCCCATGGTAAGCAATTTACTGAATGAGCCATCCTGACAGCCCATTAAAAACATTTTTTCTCATAAGTTTAGATATGTTTTTCTTTAATTTATTCTTTTAAGAGTTCACACAACTAGGAAGTGTATTTCAATTATAACCATTACTCACTCTCCCTACAAGTTCCCCCAAGAATTCTCCAATGCATCTGCTTCCCAACTTCAGGCCCTCCTTTTGTATTTTTATTATTTATTTATTTATTTATTTATTTATTTATTTATCTATCTATCTATCTATCTATCTATTTATTTATTTATTTATTTATTTATTTATTTATTAATCTGCAACATTCAGTGATTGATGTCCACATGCATTTGAGCATGGAGTCTAGTAGTTTGGTATGGAAAATCTTTCTGTGGTAGAGATAGAAAAATTTACCTTTGCTTCCCTTAGCTGACATCAGCTGCCAATATCCCCCACAGCTAAAGAAGAAGCCTCTTAGTAGCTCCACCCACTCCATGCCGCACTGACATGGTCTAGTGCAGATCTCGTGTATCTGAACACTGCTGCTCAGAGTTCTTATGCACAGCAGACATGCTTTGATCAGAGAAGAGAATTTCATAGCAGGCATCTCCATCTTCTTGTTTTTATATTACTAGTTATTGTTATCTTGATGGTGATGATACTTTCACAGACATAAATCTGTCGAAATTACTATTTTTTATGGATTTTTTTATATTATGGATAGTTTATTTTATGTCAACTCTACTTCAAGAAAACTCTTTTAGGGAAAAAACAAAAAACTGCTACAATGTCTGACCTGCAGCTAGGATCCATTGCAGATGAAAACTTTCTGTTTTAGAACTACAATGTAAGACGTTCTCTCTCTGAAGAAGATTTTCCTCACCATAAATGTTCTGGCTTTCCCATGTTTGGACTAAGAACACAGGAGCGAAAGTAATATGACTTAAATTGACATGTGTTTTCTTTTTCTGTGGTCACATTTTCCTTCTTGTACACTTTCAATTGCATCTCTCCCATTGTACACTGGTCCTCCTGTATCTCCTCATTCTCTTCTCAGACATTACAATCTTTTTTGTTCAAGTTCCCAGGTTTATGCTTGTTAGTCATCATTAAGACCTCAGTGCCCTGAATATGTATCTACAATTAATAAGTATTGGGGATTTCACATGGAACTATGCCTTTACACAAGAGGTGAAGGTTATCAATATTGATTGGATGTAAATTTTCCATACAAAACTGCATACATTGAAAATATATTCACTGCCACTGCCAGTGACATTAATTTTCAGGGAGACATTACGAGTTAAGAGCTGGTTAAAGGATATAGGTGACTTACTGGTTTAAATATTAAGGCAACTCCATGTAGTTAAAAGGTAAGTATATTTTGTGGGATAACTTACAATTGAAGGGATAGGTAACAGTCTGGGAAAGGTGAAGCGCCATCCAGCAGTGTTCTCAGGAGAACTCTGCTCGGTCTACCTCCAGCATTCAGGATCCAGGAACCAAGAGAGCTGGCCCATCTGGATCTCTGGTCTTCAGGGGTCCTCTGTAGGCTTTGCTTTGTAGGCATAACAGTTATCCAAGCCTCAGTGGGGGTGACACTCCCAGGTCAAAGCTGGAACGGTTACCCACTACAGTGACTGGGGTGTTTTTTTTGTGGGGCGCAGGGAACGTGGGGCATCGCTGGCCTTGCACCCCTAAGGTCTCTAGGGTTAGGTGCGGGACCACTGGCCTTAGGCACGGCTCTATCTATCTGTCTGCCAGGCACCCCCCCTTTTTTTATTTATTTTTTAAATTACCCTCATCACTCATGATATTTGTTACTTACACTCATGATATTAATCACATTTGTGGTATTCAATTATATATATATATATATATATATATATATATATATATATATATATATATATAAATATTAAATGTCGAATGTCATTTCTTGGAGGGGGTAGGAGGTTAAATACAGCCTTATAGCACAATGGGAGGACCCCGGAAGGCAGAAGTTCACTACTGATGTTTTACAATCTTGCATCTAAGCTGCTAATGTATCCATTATTCAGGATACACAGACAAGGAACTTCTCTTAAGCATTCAGGAGGGTGGAATCTGGCAGGAAATTAGCATTGGGAGGATATCAAGGTCAAGGTCTGCAAGCAAGGCAATAGTTACTCAAAACGGGGGCCAGGGCCCTGCAGGTCCCCCTTTTATTAAAAAAAAAAATGAGCTTCTGACTTGGGTTGCGTGGGACATCAGCAGGTCACCTTACCCATCATGGAGATGCCTGCCCAGGCCACACAGGTGCTCTGTCTTAGGTTGCTTACATGTCTCTGAATACTCATTATCATACCGGCTCAATCATGTGTGAGCTGCATAGTTAATTGCTGCCAAAGATCTCAAAGTGGCACTGGGCTTGCAATCTGTGTGTTCGATACAGAAAAGATCAACAGAGGTCCTATCTCACCCATAGCCAGTAGGCTAAAGGCAACTGAGCCATTCCCTTCCTTAACCAGCCATACTGTACGTTGGAGTCCTTGTAAGATAGTATCCCAAAAGCAACTAGAACTTGAGTTTATAAGTTTATAATTTTCAAAGCCAATCAAGATGTATATAATTACTGAATTAAATTTATCATGCCCAATAGAATGAAAGATTAACTAACTGTGGTAGCTACTTTTGTTGCCATGGTCTCCACTGTGCTAGCTGTAGTAAGCAATTATGAAATGGTAATCCCAGAAACAGTAGCAGCGGTGTGCGCCATTGTTATATCAGCAACAGTGGCAGCAGCAATGTCAGATTCTCTTCTGGATTGTGTGGACATCCACTGGCATGGATACAACTCCAGGAACATGAGCCACCAAGGCCCATTTTCTTGATTCCAGCATGACTTTAGCTGGCAGCTCTTCTGGAGAATCAATCTTATGCATGGCTACAGTTCCTAGGCTTACATTAATGCTTGCCAAAGCTGGCCATATTGGGCTCTTAATCTCCATTGGCATCAGAAGGGTAGATTTTTTTCATGATGACCCATTAGATCTCTGTCATGTTGGGCTTTAGCAGCAGCCACAGGGCATGTTCAGTGCTCAGGAATCCAAAGAGGAACCTCATTGTCCGAGGAAAGACATAAACCAAACACTGGGGCCACACCAACACTAGATCAGGTCTCCTCCACGTGCTAGTAGAAAGATCCTTTCATCGCTCCAGAGGGTGATTTGCAACAGGAGCCCTCCAGTGCTTATCTGTGTCGGATCCTCCAGCAGAATCCACCAATAAACTCCAGAAAAATCCACCAATAAAAAAATTTAAAATATATAAAACAAGGGAAAGAATAGAATGTGGAGAGGAATGATGAGTCCCTAGTTCTCCCTTTTTTTTAACTTTAGTAAAATTTTTGTTTGTTTATTTAATAAAATTTAATTGTTAATTAAAATTTTGTTTGTAAATTTAATATTTAAATTTAATTAATAATTTTTCTTTTCTTTTTCTTTTTTAAAATTAATTAATTAATTAATTATTCTATTATCAGCTTGATAGAGTATGTATTTTTATATTAATAGTAAGATGTTTCATTGAGGTTTGCTTAGTAATTGAGTAAAACTGAAATTTATTATAAGCCACAGTTGTTCTAGGGACCTCCATGATATATGTATATAGCCTCCATGGTTCTGTGGGTTGTAGTCTGATTGTTCTTTATTTTATATCTAGAATCCACTTATGAGTGAGTATATACCATGACTATCTTTCTGGATTTGGGTTACCTCACTCTGGATGATTTTTTCTAGTTCCATCCATTTGCCTGCAAACCTCATGATGTCATTGTTTTTCTCTGCTGAGTAGTATTCCATTGTGTATATGTACCACATTTTTTTCATCCACTCTTCAGTTGACGGCAAAAGCTGTTGAGTTATGCCAAAATGTGTATTTTAAAGGTACCTTAACTTCAAAATTTGGATGTAAGGATATGTTGCTTTGGAAAGGAGGCTCTGCTTTTGTTTCCACAGAAAGTCAGAGGCTATGGATTTGTTCCAGATTAAGATACATCAGGTTTGACCAGCCAAAACCACTTGAAAGGTCTCCGATGACACCATGGCCCAGATGATCCAACATCCAGAATCGTTTCAAGGCAACTGGCTCAGACGATACAGTCTCACGGACTACTCCATGATCCTAAAATTTTCTTTGTGTCTCCATAAGATACAGCGCCCCCCTCCAGCAGGAAGTAGTAAGAGAAGCTACGCCCAAATTCCCAAATATACCAAGCTGACTTTGGAGATGTGTAAAAGTTAAAACCTTCCTTTTAAGAAAAAGAAAGGGGAAGTGCTGTGGGACGGTCTGTATGTCAAATTGCTCTGATTGGTCAATAAATAAAACACTGGTTGGCCAGTGGCCAGGCAGGAAGTAGGTGGGACAAGGAGAGAGGAGAATTCTGGGAAGTGGAAGGCTGATGCGGAGAGACACTGCAGCCGCCGCCATGACCAGCAGCATGTGAAGATGCTGGTAAGCCACCAGCCACGTGGCAAGGTATAGATTTATGGAAATGGATTAATTTAAGCTATAAGAACAGTTAGCAAGAAGCCTGCCATGGCCATACAGTTTATATGCAATATAAGTCTCTGTGTTTACTTGGTTGGGTCTGAGCGGCTGTGGGACTGGCAGATAACAAAGATTTGTCCTGACTGTGGGCAAGACAGAAAAACTCAAGCTACAGTTTCTATTTCTTTAGGGGTTATTGGTCTATTTAAATGGTTTATCTGGTCTTGATTTAATTTTGGTATGTGGTATTTATCCAGAAAATTGTCCATTTCTTCCTGGTTTTCCATTTTTGTGGAGTACAGTTTTTTGAAGTATGATCTGATGATTCTCTGGATTTCATTTTCTGTTGTTATGTCTCCATTTTCATTTCTGATTTTGTTAATTTGGGTGCTCTCTCTTTGCCTTTTGGTTAATTTGGCTAGTTGTTTGTCTATCTTGTTGATTTTTTCAAAGAACCAACTCTTTGTTTCATTGGTTTTTTTTTTTTTTTTTTTTTGTATTGTTCTTTTGTTTTCTATTTCGTTGATTTCAGCCAATTTGATTATTTCCTGGCATCTATTTCTCCTGGGTGAGTTTGTTTCTTTTTGTTCTAGAGCTTTCAGTTGTGCTGTTAATTCATTGGTATGGGATTGCTCCATCTTCTTTATGTGTGCATTTAGAGCTATGAATTTTCCTCTTAGCACTGCTTTCATAGAGTCCCATAAGTTTGGGTATGTTGTACTTTCATTTTCATTGAATTCTAGGAAATCTTTAATTTCTTTCTTTATTTCTTCCTTGACCCATTGATGTTTCAGGTGGGCATTATTTAGTTTCCATGAGATTGTAGGTATTCTATGATTTTTGTTGTTGTTGAGGTCTAACTTTAAGGCATGGTGGTCTGATAAGATACAGGAGGTTATCCCATTTTTTTTTTTTTGTATCTGTTGAGATTTGTTTTGTGGCCGAGCATGTGGTCAATTTTTGAGAAGGTTCCATGGGGTGCTGAGAAGAAGGTATATTCTTTTGTGTTAGGAGGGAATGTTCTGTAGATATCTATTAAGTCCATTTGAGTCATAACATCTGTTAGGTACTTTATTTCTTTGTTAAGTTTCAGTCTGGTAGATCTGTCTTTTGGTGAGAGTGGTATGTTAAAATCTCCCACTACTAATGTTTGGGGTTTGATGTATGTTTTAAACTTTAGTAGTGTTTCTTTTATGAATGCGTGTGCTTCTATATTTGGGGCATAAATGTTTAAAATCAAGACTTTATCTTGGTGGATTTTTTCCTGTGATAAATATGTAATGTCCATCCTGATCTCTTTTGATTGATTTTAGTTTGAAGTCTATTTTATTAGATATTAGAATAGCTACACCAGCTTGTTTCTTAGGTCCATTTGCTTGGAAAGCTTTTTTCCAGCCCTTTACTCGGAGGTAGTGTCTGTCTTTGAAGTTAAGGTGTGTTTCTTGTATGCAGCAGATGGATGGGTCCTGTTTTCTTATCCATTCTGTTAGCCTGTGTCATTTTATAGGTGAGTTGAGACCATTGATATTGATGGATATTAATGACCAGTGATTGTTAATTCCTGTTATTTTTTGTGGTTGTGTTGTGTTGTCCTTCTTTGGTGTATGTTGGTGTGGGATTATCTATTGTTTGATCTTTCTTGGATGTGTTTAGCTTCTTTGGGTTGGATTTTCCCTTCTAGTGCTTTCTGTAGGGCTGGGTTTGTGGATAGGTATTGATTAAATCTTGTTTTATCCTGGAATATTTTGTTTACTCTGCCTATGGTGATTGACAGTTTTGCTGGGTATAATAGTCTGAGTTGGCATCCGTGCTCTCTTAGTGTCTGTATAAGATTTGTCCATGACCTTCTAGTTTTCATAGTCTCTATTGAGTAGTCTGGTGTTATTCTGATGGGTTTGCCTTTATATGTTACTTAGTCTTTTTCCTTTGCAGCTCTTAATATTTTTTCTTTGTTCTGTGTGTTTAGTGTTTTGAATATTATGTGGCAAGGAGACTTTTTTTTTGGATCCAGCCTATTTGGTGTTCTGTAAGCTTCTTGTATCTTCATAGGTATTTCTTTCTTTAGATTAGGAAAGTTTTCTTCTATGATTTTGTTGAATATATTTTCTGTGCCTTTGAGTTGGTATTCTTCTCCTTCTTCTATCCCTATTATTCTTAGGTTTTGGTCTTTTCATGGGTTGGCCTCAGATGGAGTGTTCAAATTCATTCTGGTTCCATCCCATGGAGATAGCTTCTTCCCTGGATGTTGGGATTACAGGTGTCCCTGTTCCAAGCTCTTGATTAAGAGCTTGTTTTCACTAGCTCTTCAGTGGCTAACAGCTCAGTTTCTTTTCTTTATTGCAACTGTGTTTCACCCGCTGTCTGCTGGGCCTGCCTGCCTCCATGCCGGGCTTGTCTGCCTCTGCAGGCCGCGGCTGGGCCTGTCTGTCTCTGCGGGCTGCTGCAGGGCCTACCTGTCTCTGCAAACCACCACCAGGCCTACCTGCCTCTGTGGGCCGCCACCGGGCCTACTGGGGTGTTTCTTTAGAGGACACATTTCATCACCAAAACATTACTCTCTCTAGATTATGTTGGCCTCTAGCTGAGCATCTCTGCTCCAGTGTCTCCTTCTTCTTCATGATGTTTTAGCTTAACACTGCACCACACACAATATAAGCAGCTGACATAGAGCAAACCTTTTGAAAATGTTAGCCAAACATACATATTCTTTCCTTTAAGTTGTTTTTCTCAGATATTTTCTCATTTCAACTGGAAAGTGAATAGTCCCATCATCCATTCTCCCCTTACAGAGACTGAACTTGCTATAAAAAATTTCCAGTGATGCTTAGTATAGATGGATGTTACTTTTGCATATATTAGATATGAGTGAATTTTCTACTGGTTATAAAATTGCTGCAATGTGTCTGTCTTGCTTTGCAAATTACACACCACTCCGGGATATGATTTCTATTAGTTTTATGCCTCAAACTTAAGTGAATTTTGAAAACTTCCCTTTAATGATATGCTACAGTTTCATTACTTCTTGAGTATGATTGCAGTTTCCATTGTCAATCTGATTTGGTTATATGACCTCTTAGTCCTGTTACCTACCTATTGAGAACCCATTGTGGCTGTGCTTATCTACAACAGACTTGCACAGGTTTGATCCTGTCAAGTTTTCTTTAAAGATGGGTCATGGTCTTTTAGTTTCCATTCTTCCTGGAGGAACTATTGGAAGTTAATTATTGTTAGGAGGGAGTATGATTTCCCAACCCAGTGGTATAGCCACTGATGATGGGTCCCAGGAAATAACCTCCCTCCAAAACCTGGGCAAGAAAGTCTAGTTAATTTCAGTTGACCACATGTACAAAGAAATCTGAAAATAGGAGAACTTCTTAGAAGACTTCCATTGGAGGATAGTGGAGATGAGGGAGATGGGAACTGGTAGCAGAGGTAGAAATTAATAAAATCTATTTTATGAATCTTTGAAATAAAATAAATCCTGTCATCAAGGGAAAAGTTAAACATTTTCATTAAAAATATTTTACAACAATAGCAGTCAAAACTCCACAATATAGGTTGGACTTGGCTTGGTGGCTGATAGCTCTAGCTACAATACCTATACCCGGCAATACCCAACTTCTCATAATTTCAACTACAGGGGAATCAGATACCACCTTCTGGTTTTCACAGTCCCCTCATCCTCCAACACACACACACGCAGATACATGCACACATGGCTGACACACACATAGACAAGCATCTATTCACATGAATAAAAACTAAAATAAAATTTAAAAAGTCTAGTATGGTATGGGGGGCTTCAAAAGCCCACCTCCATCTGACGGGCCATTGTCACCTGATAACTGATAAAGGGGGGGATCACTTTTCTTTAGGTGTGTGATCTCTAGCAGAGTGCCCATGCTCCAATGGATGGCAATACCTGCATGCATATGAGTGCTAACTGGACTAAGTGGATTATTGATTATTAAAAAAGAGGTCATGACATTGAGAAAGAGAACTTTTAGGGAATACTGGAGAAATCTTAAAGGATATAGTCAGTGGGGTGATGATGATCAAAATATATTGAATATATTTTCAAAAAAGCAATGTATTATATGTACCAGGTTCTCTTGGACTGCCAGCCCCCAAATCATGTCACAGAGACTTAATAATTTTGATTGCTTGTCCTTAGCTTAGACTTGTTTCCAATTAGCTTTAAAAAAATAAAAACTTAAATTAACCCATTTCTATTAATCTATGTGTTGCCCCAAGGCTAGTTTACCTCATCTACATCCTGTCCATTCAGATTTTTTGTTTCCTCTATGTCTGGCTGGCTGACCCCTGGTGGGCTGGCCCCCTCCATGGCTTCTGATTCCTAGCTAGCTGACTCCCTTTTCTCTCTGCCCACCAGCCCTGCCTACCCCTCTTTTGCCTAGTTGGCTGTTCAGATTTTTATTAGACCAATGAGGTACCTTAGGCAGACAAGGTAAAACAGACACACATCTTTACATAGTTAAACAAATGCAACATAATCAAGTGCAATGCATCTTTACACAGTTAAACAATTATTCTGCAACACAAACAATCGCAACACATCTTTAAATGGTTAAACAAATATTCTATTCCACAACAATATCATTTTATTTAAAAAGAAACCCCTACAGGGTTGATTAGGCAGTGTGTCTGTACAGGTGCTTCAGGAAGTATTTTTAGGAAGAGAAAAGCTCAACATAAAAGCAGCTGCCTCATGGGATGTGGTCCAGACTGACTAGAAAAAGAAAGACTCAGAAAGCCATCTAAGACCCAGAATTCCCTGAACTCTGCTTTCTGATTGTCACCATACACTAAGCTTTCTCTTCCATTGTGCCTGCTTTGCTTTGTCAGGACAGACTTCATTCATATGAAGTGGTAGCCCAAGTATACCCCTCCACTTTTAATTTGATTTTTTTCCTGATATTTGCTAACAGTTGCAAGCAAAGTAATGAGCTGAATATTTAATCGATGTGATGCATTGCACCAGGAAAAAAAAAGGCACGCTAGCTATGTAGAATATTTAATTATCATTAACATTATCTAACAAGGAAAACCAGTCATGTAGAGACATGAGCATAACGAGACAGAAAGACAACACACAAATAATACACTGGCAATGGAAATGACAGGAAGAGGAGATGCACTCATTCCACATTTTTAGGATAAGTGCCAGTGAAAAGAAAGGAAAAAACATGCTCAGCTATAATGATTAACTTTGATAATCAACAAAATATGATTAAAAATGCCAAAGGGACTAATGTAGCACAAATTTGAATGCATGTGTGATGGCACTTTCAGTCACAGACTATAAGGGTTCTGATATAATCAACACAATAATCCTGTAACAGATTCAAATCTGATGGCATTATGGGAAGGCAGGGAAAAGTAGGAGATGAGGGATGTTGGATGAAGAAGTTAACTGAAGTTATGTATCTTCCTAGATCCTTCCTCTGCCACATTGTCACCCAGCCATGATGTGCCTCTTTGTTCATGTCACACAGAACTGTGAGGCAAGTAAGCCTCAAATGCTGTTCTCACACACATTATGTCAAAGTGACAAGAAACAAATGCAGAAGAAAAGTCTGTACATTTATTAGATTAATAAAATATATAATATGATACTGGCTAGACTAAATATAATTACGTAACAATTATGTCTCATTCAATTTAATGGAACCACACATTTAAAATCCAAGGCTTCAATGTAATTGTTATTGTCCAAATATTTCTGTTTTGTGAATATAATTGAAATGCTGGTATGAATTATAATAAACCAGAGAACTTCATTTATAGCTTATTAATGTATTTCCTGTATATTTTTATGTTTGTAGAAATATAAGACTTAGATTTCTTTATATTTATTATATGTAAATATATATTTACATTATAAAAGTCTACCTTTAAGTGATATACTTTTAATTGCCTTAATATCATTTTGCTTTCTTTCTGCTATTTGGTGATCTGCATGAAATAAATTGTATACAAGGTCTCCCAGAGCTCCTTCTTTAAGAACAACAGAGTAGTGAACTTTGTTGGTGCACTGCTGCTGTGATAAAACACTAACCAAAAATAACCCAGAGGAGGAAAGAGTTTCTCGAGATAACAATGCAGAGCCCATTATCAAGGGCAGCCAAGAAAGGCACTCAGGGTAGCAATTCAGATACTAATTTGATTCTGTTTTCTGTTTATTTTTGAGATTGTATTTTAATTACATTTGGCCTTTCCCTTCCCTACCTACCATACGTCCTTCCCTGCTGTCCTTCAACTCCATCATGCTTTTTCAGAACTTGGTATTGCATGCATAGTTGTATTTCCATATACTCATTATTTTTAAATATAATCTGTTAAATACATAAAATGTTACTTGTATGTATGTTTGCAGGGCTTGCCATTTAACACTGGACAGCAAGTTGATGTGTCCATTGCTATGGAGGACCACCTCTCCTGTTTCCAGCTTTACTAGGGTGGTGATAGTTCTCAGTACAGAAAAATTATTTTGGGTCCTTAGACATTAAGGACAAGCACATGAACGTATAGAACAGTATATAGATCTGAACTTTTGAGAACAGTTGTGGATTGTGTACTCAACTTTCTAATAAATGTACAGTTTGGGAAGAGTCCACAAACCAGGATTGCTAACTCTGTACCATGAAACTTAATCATTTCATTTCTCTGTTGACTTATGAAGAAAATATTCACCCTTTAGGTATACAGCAAATTATTATTATCATTATCATTATTATTATTTCTTATAAACCTTCCCAATGGGTTCTTGGGTTTCTATCTGTGCTAGAGACAGGAAGCTTTAGTACTTCCAGGTAAAAGTATTAAAGTTTGTTTTCATTTTAAAATGTTTTTTTTTCAGAGGAAATGACCAAATTTCACAGTAGTCTTCCATTCTTCCTCATAGATGATGTTGAAGAAAGACTGCTTACATAGTCACATCTGGCTGAATAAGGTTAAACAAATAAAGAATTACCTAGACTGTCATATATGGCTATGATGAATTTGTCACTGAAGTGACCTGATAAAACATAATCAAATAAGATAATAAGAAGTAGAAATAAAATAATTATCACGGAAGCAAAAAGCAAAGTCTCTGATGTTCTAAATCAATCAGGTTCTTTAATTGTGTCTAGTTTTAGATACTGACCTTTGGGATGGGGAAAGGCTGAAAAACAGGAGGTGGTCAGAGGAGAGAAACAGGGTTAATTAACCTTCTGGCAAACAGAGATATTAAATGAATTAGATTTGTTTAGTTTAGAGGCCAGAAAGAAAGGTGATCTGATTAGAGCAGTGACTCACAAAGTAATTAGAAAGGAAATACCATTTCCCATGTTCCTGCAGGACTGTTCAAAAGCCAATGAACTTTAATAAAACACTAATTTTATTTTCAGATATAAAAATTAAAAAAGAACTGTTCTTGAAAATAGACTACTAATAAGTCACTGTGTAGCCTATTGTGTTAGTGTGGATTCCAGTGAGAGTACATTTGCTTGCCATAAACAGGGTACTTGACTGATGAGAGAGAATTGATGCACTGTTGAATCTGTGATAAACAAGTTCCCCAAAGCTCTTGTGCTTGTTTTCATAGATAATTGTTCCTGAAAGGTTATTGCAAACAATGTAAATCCAGCCCAATAATGACAATATTTTCTATACAATTGTGATTTAACCTTTGGAGAAATTGAACAAAACACTTTATGTGACATTGCTATTATTAAAACAAAAACAAAAACAAAAACAAAAAACCCAGAGGGTCAAAATAAATCACTAAAGAGAGAGGATTTTCAATACATTTTAAGGTAAGTGAACTCACTTTAGACATTTAGATGATATGTGGGGGGATTCTTTGTTGTTGTTTTGTTTTGTTTGTTTCATATTTTTCATTCCTTCTATTCTCATACAACATATCCTGATCACAGTTTCCCCTTCTTCCACTCATCCCAGTCCCTTGCTCCACTTCCCCTCTCCTCCAGATCCACTCCTCCTCCACTTCCTTTAGGAAAAGAGTAGGCATCCCTGGGATACCAACTGAATATGGTATAACAAGATACAATAAGAATAGGCACAAGCCCTTATATCAAGTGTGGGCATGTTAACACAGTAGGAAGAAAAGGGTCCTAAGAACTGGCAAAAGAGTCAGAAAACCCTATGCCCCCTTTTGGAGTCCCCAAAACACACCAGGCAATAATCATAACATGTATGAAAGGACATAGATTAGACCCATGCAGGTTCTATGATTGCCACTTCAGTCTCTGTGAGCCCTTTTTAATTGATTCTGTGGACTATGTACTGGTGTCCTTGACCCCTGTGGCTCCAAAAATTCTTCCCCCACTTTTCTTTGTGGTTTCCAAAGTTCAGAGGGAAGGGCCAGATGGAGATCTCCACTGTGAGCTTTCTTTCTCTGCTTATTATTTGTCTATAGATCTTTGCATCTACTCCCATCAGCTGACAGAGCAAGTGTCTCTGATGATGACTGGGTAGGTACCAACCATATTTATCTTTCTGAGTCTAGGATACCTCACTGAGGGTGATTAATTTCTAGTTCCATCCATTTGCCTGCAAATTTTATGATGTCATTTTTTTTAACAGCAGAGTAATACTACATTGTGTGTGTCACATTTCTTTTAGTGTACAGAAAAAGAGAAAGATGTGTAAATTAAAACTTAGAGCTTTAGAAAAATCTAAGTTGTGTAAGATCTCATTGGTTTATCAGTCTGTATCAACAACTGAGAATTCACATAGGAGGTTATAAAGTTGCATAAGGAGTAAGGGGGCATACTATGTAAAGCTAATGGCTAAAGAGGTTAACAGCCCCATCCAATGAATGAAAAGCTAAGGACATTTGAGTACATATGTGGAATCCACCACAGTGACAGAAAAGTATGTTTATATATTTTTAAACTAAGAATAACAACAACAAAAATAAAAAAAATTGTTTGTATGCTTCATTAACATTTCATTTTATACAAAGCCAGGGTTGCAGATATGGCTCATCTATTAAGAGCACTGGCTGCTCTTCTGGAAGAACTGGGTTCACTTCCAAGTATCCACAGAACAGACATCTCATAATCATCTATAACTCAAATTCCAGTGATTCTGACACCTTTATGGGCACTGAATCCTCTCACATGCACAGATGTACATGAAGGCAAAACATCCCTAAAATCTAAAAGTAAAACAACAACAAAAAACATACAAATACAATGTATAGTGGTGCTGGAGGGCTTCTCTCCAGGTTCCCCAAGTTCCGCAGTCCCACAATCCACTTATAAAATAATCACTCAGACGCTTATATCACTTATAAACTATATGGCCATGGTAGGCTTCTTGCTAATTGTTCTTTTATCTTAAATTAACCAATTTTTATAAATCTATACCTTGCCACATGCCTGGTGGCTTAACAGAGTCTTTACATGCTGCTTGTCCTGGCGGTGGCTGCAGTGTCTCCCTCCTCAGCCTTCTGCTTCCCAGAATTCTCCTCTCTCCTTGTCCCACCTACTTCCTGCCTGGCAACCTACTTCCTGCCTGGTCACTGGCCATCAGTGTTTTATTTATATAGAGCAATATCCACAGCAGTATAGAACAGGTCTCTTTGTCTAAATGTGATAAGCAAAAATATGCTGTATCAGGCTCATATTTTACCAAATGGATATGTACTCAAACTGCCTTCTTAAGAATAATGTTTATACTCAAATACACATGCTGCTTTCACTGTGGTGAGAGAAGTTTCTTCCTCCTCTTTTTCCTCCTATGCCTTTTCATCTCTTGCAATGTTCAGTAGTTGATACATAGACTCATAGCTTGTCAATATGCTGAAAAAAAGTGATGACTGACTGCTCATATTTAAATCAAACACCTACCTTCCTTCTCGAAACCACAGAGCAAGTAAGGGAAAAGGAGTATGGTAAGATTTTAAGACCTGGAGCATGAAAAGAAGTGCTATTGCATTACATCTTCTGAATGTCTACACAGCCTTGGCAGTCATGAACATATGACAAACACGGTTATTATGCACACAACCTGCACAAACAAAGAGGTTGAAAGTAGTAATGGGACTAGTTAAGAAGGGAAAAAAGTCATCAGGAGTTGGATGTGTAGCTGAAAGTTTTCACCAGTCCTGCCCAGCCCCACAGACACAGCAGCCACTTATAAAATAACCACTCAGAAGTTTATATTATTTAAAACTGTTCAGCCATTAGCTCAGGCCTACCACTGACTAGCTCTTACATTTAAACTCAGCCCATTTCTGTTCATTTATATGTTGCCACGTGTTCCATGATTTTACCTGTGTGCCATTACATGCTGCTCCCTGGAGAGCAGACTAGCTTCTCCTGACTCAGCCTTCTACTTCCCAGAATTCTCCTTATCTGTTTATCCCACCTATACTTCCTGCCTGGCTACTGGCCAATCAGCATTTTATTTATCAACCAATCAGAGCAACACATTCACAGCATATAGAACATCCTGTAGCGTGGAGGGAATAAAAGAACATAATGGAATTGAATGCTATCATGATGCATTGTATATATGCATCACATTGTCAAAATAAAATGAGTTTAAAATATGTCATATCAAGGACATAAGATGATCTATAAAGAGATGGAGCTTCTAGTGTGACTGTTATTAAGAAAAACTTCTGAAGAAAGACTGGTTCATCTGTAGCAGAGGAAATTGAGATTCCAATTTCTTCTGACTGATTGAATGACAATTGTCAATATTATTTGATTTGGTAGTATTTTATTTGCTATTGCTTCATTGTTATAATATTATAATTATTATAATAATATTAGTATAGTACAGTAATATTAGTGAAATCTATGTTTATCAGGAAACTTAATTAATATTATGCCTATGCTAGGTGTAATGAGCTTCAAAGTATTGAGGTGTTTTAATAGAGTATTCAAGACTATGCCAACTATCTTAAATAGAACAACAGTGTAAAAATGGTTGAATGAAGAAATTCACTGGCTTAGTTCATTTGTTAGATGGGAGGTGTCAAATTCTAACAATCACATAACAGATTGTCTTTTTAATAAGTACTTGCACTGAAGGGTGAAATACTTACAATTATTTGAAGTATAATTACTCCTGATTGTTAGATAATGCAGACAATTTTATTGAAAGGCAATTTGTGTCTCTTAGGTATTAGCATTTTTCTCTCTACTACAGGATACTTCAGTTGCTGAGTGTCCCTTGAACATGATAAATATTAATGTCTGGACAGCCTTGCTTTTAGGCTTGTCATCACTTAGCTCTCTTTATTATGTGCATTTCAAATTTAGGATGATATATTAAGAGCTCTTTATTTTTTCATTATTTTGCAATCATGTGACTACCATTTCACTAGTTCATACTCAGCTTAAATATCAATTGAGCTTGAAAGCAGGGTATGGAGTTATTGTATGTGTCTTTTCCTGTGAGGCATATTGCATAGCTGACTGCTTACTTCCTTTCTTTTTTCTTTCTTTCTTATCTTATTTTTATTGATTTTTTTGGCTTTTTAATTTGTACATTAAAGTAGAACTAAGTTAGATGAAATTAAATTCCAGAAATACTCAAGAAACTCTTCTTGCGTTTACATATTTCTTCCCAAATTTCTTTGATTCCCAAAATCAAAGCCTTACTCTGAATATATTGTGTCCTAATTTTCTGAAGGCAGAAACTTCCACCTTGGAGGGAGAGTTCTCAAGGGTTAGGGCATTCTCAGATGAAGTACTCTGTGAAGGAGGAGTC
The DNA here is from genome assembly GCF_004664715.2 of Peromyscus leucopus. Taxonomy (NCBI): domain Eukaryota; kingdom Metazoa; phylum Chordata; class Mammalia; order Rodentia; family Cricetidae; genus Peromyscus; species Peromyscus leucopus. The sequence goes on along the minus strand of NC_051073.1, from coordinate 16,544,864 downwards.
ATAAGACTCAGAAGTTAAACAGCTCCATGGTCTCAAGATGTTCCTAAACCAAGATATATAGAAACTCCCCAAGTTCATGAGAGCAGTAAAATATAACTTGTGAGGAGAGAGGCACTTCAAGGAGGAGACACTACAATGGCCAGCCAGCCTAGAGGAGACTCTCAGACCTACAAAGCTTCTTGCAAATCACAAAGGAAGTACTAGACTTGCTGCTTTTGTGAGTTTTCACACATTTGGGAGGGCTTGTTGGTGAAGCAGCCGTTCTGTTTTCCCTGCTCCTGTAAATAACCCTAACCCGTATACCAGCAAATACCCTAATCAAATCATTGGTATGGCAAGGTATACATCAGCGCAATGGTTATTTGGGCCTATCATTTGTTGTCTATTTGAAGTGAAGAAAAACTTATGTTTCATCTTCCCAGGAACAGTCTCATGCAACAAAATTAATGTACATAGTTTGTTTTCCAAAGTGAATTTTAATTCCACTATTTTAGTACTATAAATTCTAATCCATTACACCTTATAAGAAACAACCCAAGAATTTAAAAATGTTTCTTATTCCTTCCTAACTTTTATCTCAGGTCTACCTATTGATTACATGATTCAGTGAATTGCTGTGCCAATTAGCTGTACTCTGTCTATTAATGCTGGCATTAATGCCATAAAAATGAACTTTCCTTCTTTCTCAAAAATGTGTTTGTATGTACTAGATACATGTGTGTTTACACATGCGTAGGCATACCTGTGTGTGTGTTTGAATATATATATATATATATATATATATATTCATACCTATGTATGAATGGGTGTATGCATGAATGCATATTTGCATGTGTTTAGGAATAATTATGTGTGTGTTTGCATATCTGTAGGCATACCTGTTTGTGTATTGGGAGTTCATTTGACATGCACAAGTGTTGATACACATATGGAGGACCATGTTTGACATTGAAATATCTTCCTTGATTGGTCCTCATCTTACTCTTTTTGAAGCAGAATCTCTCAGTGTCTGTCTGAATCTCATTCTCTCTCTTAGGCTCTCTCTGTCTCTCTGTCTCTGTCTCTGTCTCCCTCTTTCACTCTCTGTCTCATCTGAAGCATGTTTGGTGATAATATTTTGCTGCTCATTAAATAGTTACATAGTGAAAATGAGTATTTTTCAAGGTTCTGTGTCTTAATTTTCTGAGAATTGTGTAAAATGTGTTTTGAACTGTTCTGTCTCCTTCTTGAACTCCCAGATCCACCCTGCATTTCCCTACACACCAAATTTATGTTGTCTCTTCTTTACATTAAACCCATTAAGTCTACTTTGGGCTGCCAGAATAATTTTTATTCTGTGCTTTATACTGGAGCATGGTGGGCTTACTAGGGAACACAGTTTAAAGAGAGCTGACTCACCATCTCGGCAGATGATGCCAAGCATTTCCCCATAGTTCATACAATAACATGGAACTCCATATCTACCTTCAGTCTACACAGGGATTTTTTTCTGGCTTGAGTTGGCACAGGTCTTGTACATGTTATCTTGTACAAATGTGCATTCATACTTACAATTGCCCTGATTTATCTGGAAAGCACTGGTAGTTAACCTCCAATTTTGGTGCTTCAAAACTTTCTAACTCTGCTTTTGTAGAGATATCTGACATGCCAGAGGATATTTTGAATTTATATATAAAAGTTTACATTAAACATAAATATGAAAATGTATTGTGCTAATTGTTTTAAATATTAGTAAGACCATTTTAGCTACAAATTTAATGCACACTAAATTTCTGTAAAATGTGGACATTTTCTATGGATTTTGGTAGGATAGCCATTTAAACGTTTTTATTGAAAAATTGATTTTTCTTTTATATAATATATTCTGATTATGGTTCGCATCCCCCAATTGTCCCCGATCCCTGTCAATTCCACCCACCCAAATACTCATGTCCTTTTCTCTCACTCCTTAGACCATAAGTAAGCAGCTAAAAGTAATAGTAAATATTCAAAAATCACACCAAAATAAGACAAAACAAGAAATGAAGCAAACAGAATAAAAAAGAGCCAAAGAAAAACTATAAGAAACATGACAGAACTGCTAGAGGTATCTCTATCCAAGATTTTAAAACACATTACATATCTATAGTATGAAAACTCCATGGTACTGGAATAAAAACTGACACAATATTTTTATGGAGTGAATTGAAGAACCAGTCATAAGTCTACACAGCAATGGACACCTGATTTTTGTCAAAGAAGCCAAAATACTCACTGGAAAAGGAAGCATCTTCAACAAATGGTTCTGGTCAAAGTGGATAGCTGCATGCAAAAGAATGAGGATAGATCCATATCTAGCATACTGTATAAAACTCAACTTCAAATTAATCAAAAACACATTTTAATAATCATACAAATCTATGAACATTATGACTTCTGGTAATTTTCAATGTCTTGAATTTCTTGTTCCAATGTCTTAACAGTTTTTAATACTATGTCTTTTAATTGCTTGTTTAAAGATATCCAAAGATATTTCATTTTTAAGGATATTGTGAATGGTACTATTCTCCTGATATTTTCTTAGTATGATTATCATTTGTATACAGTAGGTATTCCACTTTTGTAGAATATAGATTTTTACAATAGTTTCTCATGATTCTCTGAATTTCTAGTTACTGTTTGAATGCTCTTTATCTCTAATTCTGTTAATTTGGATCTGTGTGTGTGTGTGTGTGTGTGTGTGTGTGTGTGTGTGTATCTTTATACCTAATTTCACTAAGTGTTTGTCAATCTTGTTTAATTTCTCAAAGAACCAACAAAGGAGTGCTGTGGGATGGCTCTGTGTGTCAATAAATAAAACACTGATTGGCCAGTGGCTAGGCAGGAAGTATAGGCAGGACTAACAGAGAGGAGAAAAGAAAGAACAGGAAGGCAGAAGGGGGCACTGCCAGCCACCGCCAGGGCAAGCAGCATGTGAAAACACTGGTAAGCCATGAGCTACGTGGCAAGGTATATATTTATGGAAATGGATTAATTTACGCTATAAGAACAGTTAGCAAGAAGCCTGCCACGGCCGTACAGTTTGTAAGCAATATAAGTCTCTGTGTTTACTGGTTGGGTCTCAGCGGCTGTAGGACTGGCGGGTGACAAAGATTTGTCCTGACTGTGGGCAAGGCAGTAAAACTCTAGCTATAAAGGAGGAGATGAACTGGAATGTAGGACTGTAAAGAGCAGTGGGAAATTGCTAGAGGAACCCTCTGTTTGTATCAATACGTTTAGATCCTAGAGAATGGAGATAGGGCTGTTTTTTTGGTTTTTGTTTTTTTTTTTTTTTTTTTTTTTTTTTTTTTTTTTTTTTTTTTTTTTTTCTTCACTCCTTTCCGGGGCACCAACACCCAGATTCCAAATAAATCACACATAGAGGCTTATTCTTAATTATGAATGCCCAGCTGTGGCCCTTAGCTTGGCTTGTTTCTTGCCAGCTTTTCTTAACTTTAAATTAACCTATCTGTCTTTTGCCTCTGAGCTTTTACCTTTCTCTATTTTTGTGTACCTTTCTTTCTGATTCTATTGCTGTTTGTGTAGCTGAATGGCTGGCCCCAATATCCTCCTCCTTCTCTTGCCCCAGATCTCTCCTCTTCCAAATTTCTCCATCTATTTATTCCCTCTGCCTGCCAGCCCCACCTGTCCTTTCTCCTTCCTCACGATTTGCTGTTCGGTTCTTTATTAGAGTATCAGGTGCTTTACACAGGCACAATAACGCAACTTCACAGAGATAAACAAACGCATAGCATATTGATCATCTGTGAGTATCACTCTTGAGATGTGTATGACTTGTTAACAGTTATACTCTGACATTTTATGCTTGCTTGAGCTCACAGTAATGTGATCATCATTAGATCTTTACAAAGACATTTACAGATGTTCACCTGCATCATGCATTACTTTTTATACTGTGACAATATGCTGTTGATAATTTCATTGAGTGTCAAAGAGACATAGTTCAATATATAAGAACATATTAGAGAAAAATGATTATTATTCCGGATAGAATTCCCCACTTTCCTGTATTTTAGGCAAAAGTATATAGAAGATGAACAATTCCCCCTCTGTTAATTAATAACCATAGTAATTACTTCTTTCTAATGTTTAATGAGTTATGGTTATGAGTACATCTCACTTTGTTGACAATTCACATAGTAACAAGAACAAGTAACCAAAGCCAGCAATGGATATAGGTAATAGCAATGGAATGTGCTCTGGAGTTTTTACAACTGTGTCAGTAGTGCAGACAGAAAAGCAGTAGCCATCTTCAGAAAATCTGGCAAAGATCTTAGCCCAGATTTAAACAAGATAAAGACTATGTTAGTCAGTCTAAACATGTGTATTGAATATTGAAAGCATAGTTCAGATTTTTTCACATATTTATATGATACTATATGATAATAACCATCAGTCGTGTATAAAGAAAATTTTATCACTTTCCTTGAACAGATAATATAAGAGTCATATATTTTGCTTCATATAGCTCTATCATTACTATACATAGGCTGGCAATTCAGAATATGTTCATGAACTATTAATTTACCCAATAGAGATTCGTTAATTGTTACCCATAATATTCACCATAAGATTGAAACAATAAAAAATAGAGAAAGTAAGATTTAAAAACACAAATTCACATAGAAGAAAAAAAAAACTTCAGCAATGAAGAAAATAAGGTCAAGACATAGAGGAAGCAAATAGATGTGTATTCAGACTTTTCTTTGTGGGGCTTTCAGCCCATAAATAATGACATGGAGACTTTTTATTAAACATGAATGCTTGACCTTTAACTTAGATTTGTTTCCAACTAGCTCTTATAACTTCATTAACTCATATTTTAAATCTACGTTCTACCATATTGCTCCTTACCTCTCCCCAGCATGGTATATCCTACTTACTGCTGGTGAAAGCTGCATACCTAGATTCCTCCTCCCAGTTCCTCTCTCTGCCTGGAAATCCTGCCTATCCTCTGCTGTCTATCTATTGGCTATTCAGCTTTTTATTGAGCCAATCAGAAGGTGTCTTAAGCAGAGACACATCTTTATAGTGTACAAAGAGATTATCCCACAATACAGATGTTGCTTCCTCACAACAATGAGACACAGTATCTCTGTATCTTCAAGAAATGACATTTAAAGGGGCATGCGTTAGAGGAGGTACTTTTGCATTTGTCTAATGTTCTAAGAAAGGACTGTGAATGAGACACAACTAAAATTATGAGACACATTACTTAGAGGAAACCAGCAACTGAATACTAAATCAACTGGAGTTTAAGAATACTTTCAAATTCTAACAGAGTTCATAAACATATGCATTCTACAGCCAGTCTAGACTATTTGATTTGGCTTAAGCATAATGATAACCTGTCTCCTGTCATATATCATACCTAATCTCTAAACAATAACCTCTTGGTGTGTGTGTGTGTGTGTGTGTGTGTGTGTGTGTGAGAGAGAGAGAGAGAGAGAGAGAGAGAGAGAGAGAGAGAGAGAGAGAGAGAGAGAGAGAGAGAGAGAGAGTTCTATCTTGGGTAGGAGTTTGACATGCTTACTATTAATCACAGGTAGATTTTTCTGATAATATGTTGATGAAATAGGAAATCAGTAACCAAGGAGACTTCAAGGTTTCTATAGGAATCACATAGTAATGGAATTTCTACCCACAAAGAGGAACAATTGAAAAGAAAAGTCATCTTAGAATATAAAACAAAGTAATTTCAGAGATACAAAATTTAGGGTGAAAGTAAATGTTTCCAGTAGGCATACATGATGTGGTGTATGTAAGAGAAAAAAAATTCTTGTTTTATAGCAATATGATTTTTAAAATGATGTAACAGCATCTTCAACAAAAGTGGGTTATATAGTTAGGGCAAAGTCAAGGGCTTAAGACTGAGTTCTATGAATAATAAATCAGAAATGATGAATGGAAAGTACAATCAAGAATTCTTAGCACTTTGGTTCTACCTTAAGAAATATTTTCTAAAAAGTGATTAATTATCCAATGTAATTGGCTTTAGTAAGTCAAAGTAGATTAGAGCACATACTTATCCTGCAGATATAACAGCCAAATTCTATTCAGGGATTTAACTATAATTTTTATGTGATTTTACAGAACCAAATTCAACAAAGAATGGTAGAAGAAAAATTGTGTTCAACAAATATAATCAACTCTTGGGGAGAATTTTATAATATAAAGTTATTCAGCATGACTAACAATAGCAGAGAAATGGATGGTTAAGAAAACATAAATTGCATCCCATATTGAGGTTTTGTGACCTGAATTTATTTTCATATGTTGAAATACACAAATAAGATGACAACAATAAAATTTAAGAAGGAAAACTCCACCTCACAATTGTAGGATTTTTCTCTTTGGTCCTAATTGGTTATACATTATTTATATCAGGTGAAAAAATAGAATTTAATTTGAAATGCAAGCATATAATCAAGTCATGCCATTCTATATTATTTCTAATTATTTAAGGTTTCTCATTTAAAAACAACATTTAAATTTAAAAATACATCAATATATTTCCTGAGATTATAGTTGAAGTACGTAGATAATGAAATATGGAATAGGATTTCTGAAAGAAGATCAATCGTTTTTGTGTTTCAGGTAAATAAATTAAACAAGGCAGCAAGATGTGTTAACTTTCACTTTGATTAGTTTGAGTTCTTTGGAACATCTGTTCAAAAGGTGTTGAGTTGTGTATAACTAATATTGGGTTTTTCTTAAGTCATGAAAATGTAGAGAAAAAATGAAGAGAAAATTACAGGTTCAGGTAAACATGCAATTGTCAGGACAGGTCCTGGAAACCAGAGCATGTGATAAAGGATAGATATCATGGACACATCTCCAGTGATAGGACTATGAGTTACAGGATAGAATTATATTTCTTATAAGTCAGAGATAATGATAGTAAAAAGAGATGGTGGTTAGAAAATGTGAATATTCAAGTAGCATTAAGGAGAAAAGTGGTGACTGGAAACAATTACCAGATCTCTTGCATGAAGAGAAAGGGGGTGAAACACCAGATCACAGGAGGGGCAACAGTTGCTTAAATGCAATGGTTATAGGAATTATTAAATTATCCTTTATGCTAACACTAAAATCACCAAGATCTGTAGCGGGAATTGTATGGGAGACAGAACACCACAAGTGGCCCATCTGGGAAATAAAGGCAGGGCCAGCCCACTCAGCTCTTCTCATCATTTCACCATGAGGATGAACGGAGACTTTTATCACTTGGCATCAAAACTAGTCAAGATGTGAAAGGTTATCAATGGTGGACATAGTTTAAGTGGATGAGACAAAATTTTCAGTCAAGGAAACATTAGTGAGGAATAAAAGTGGAAATTCCTGTAAATCGTTACTTTATTAACAATAACACCTTAATTATTTTTCGTCTATGTTGCATTTGGCAATTTCAAAATCATTTCACTCTGCTTACCTCTGACCCTTACAGCAACTCTGCTGAGAGTATGGAGACAGTATTATTATCATGGGACAAGAATGAGACGTTAAGATGTTAAAAGTCTAGATCGGAGACTTAGAACTATTAAGCAAATGACAAGTCCCAGAAATACGATACAGATTGCTCACTAGAGGTATTGCTCTTTGCTCTAAATAATTATGACTGCCATTTAATCTAATTCCTTGGCTATATTTCATAAAAGTTTCACGATAGATTACCAAGTCTGTTTCAAAGCAATTAGGATGCTTGAAATGTGACTTTAAAAAAAATTATAGGAGATGCATGCTTAATAATGATGGTTGTGTTGAAAAGCAGAAAATAATTTGGAAAGTTTATGGAAGTAAATCTAATACCTAGATCAAAAGGGGATAATTCTAAAGCAAAATAATGGACACAGGAAATTTTAATATTTTCTTCACAGAATTTTTTTGTCATACTTTTTAAAAAATATGCCATTTTCATTAAAGTATAAGACATACAGCAATGTACTGTATAATACTTTCAAATATGTAATAACATCCTTTAATTTCTTCCTCTGTTTTGCCTCAGGATAATACTTTTAATTCCATTGTCTTGTGGGGTGCTTAAATATTGTTCTTAGTGTACATCAAAATAACTTAAACATTTTGCTGTACAGCCAAGTTATTGAGTGAATCTAAACTTCAGATTCTTCATCTGTGAAAAGGGGATAAGAGTGTATCTCCCCAGCATTGTGAAGGAAAACAGAAGAGTGACATGTAGAATGTTCTATGTACTTTGCCTCAACTTTAGTGTGTATGGATAAATAGCAGTTGCTATAGCGAATAGTTCCACATTTAAGATTTTTGAAATATACTCAGCCTTGAAGGTACCAAAATAAATAAAATTTATATATTTCAAAATTTAATAAGTAAATAGTGTGCCCAAACATAAAATGGGCCACATTAGTTTATAATTATTTTCAGTCTTTTGGATATAAACTTTGAATGTGAGAATTAGTGCTATATTTATTGTTTTTATGGTTTTTTGCTGATTGTTTTATTTATCGTACAGAATTCACAGATCCCCTTCCTATGGCAAACATTTTTCTCCTTAAAATTAATTCCAACATCGTTTTCCATCCCTTATGTAGAATTTAATAAAAACAGAGGTAATTTCCAAAATCAAATAAGATCCAAAAGCCTCTTCTTGCTTCCAAGGATGCGTTGTTTGCATACCCCCTACAGGTTCCCATAATACACATGAAAGAAAAAATGTAATCTTTAAAATATTCACATATTTCATGTGCAAGTTACATAAAGTAGTACATAGATATGCATCAGATGAATTCACAGCTGATGTAATCAAATACTAACCTACAAGAATAATCATGATAGTTGTTGGTAATGTTAGCGCTTAGGAAGGGCCTGGTTTACATCAAGGTTGGTTAAGACTGTGTCCTTTCCCTGTAGAAGTCTAGGAAACCCAAACCCTAAGTATTTTCCAGTTGTTATCTCATGAGATTATTAATTCAACCCAGAACTCAGGAACAAGTAGGTTCTAACATTCCACCTCTTCATAGTTAACACCTTTGGTCTTAGTTCTTAATATATGTCTCCATGAGTTATAGCATGTAACACATTGTGGTTAACTTGATCTCTTGTCTTCTCGTTTTGTCTCTCATTCACAGCCTCTGATATAATCAGCCCAAGAATAACACCAAACCAAAAGGAACCATGTAGTAGAAAAGATTGGACAAAACCAACTCTACAAGTAAAACATTAACACAGGCCGGGGGAGGCCAGCTCCCAGAACTGATTCAGCGTTGTGAGTAGAAGACCTCAGAGTAGTGGGACTTTAGGAAACTTTTTATCTGAGGGTTTTTAGAAATAAGTTTTTTGTCTATCTAACAGATAAATAAGAAACACACATGCTTTCTCATGGTAACTTTCTCCTTTATTTCATCTTAAAAAATCCTCTCTTAAAATCTCTCTTACTCCACATTGTTACATTCTCTATACATTCTCCACACAGCCACATACCTCTTTTTGCACAATGATATCTCCTTTCTATACAGCTTCATCTTTCTTGTCTTCACAGTTACAAATGTCCACACAGCCACAGCTATACATCTTATTTACATAGTTCTTTCACCATACAGCCATATCTCTTCCTGCACAGCTGTGTATTTCTATACACAGTTACATCTCTTTTTTACATAGCTCCGTATCCCTTCTATACACATTTCTTCTCTCCACCCTGTTACATTCCTTCACACATTACTAGATCATTCATTCAGTCTTTACTCACTCATTCTCTCACTCATTCACTCTCTTCTATGCACACATCTCTCCCCTACATCTTTTTCTGCATAACTGCACAAACTCTCTCTTCTACAAAGCTATTCATCTACTCATGTGCACTTCTCTGCACATATCTCCTGCTCTCTCAGCACTCACGCACACACACAAACACACACACACACACACACACACACACACACACACACACGCGTGCATGCGTGCGCATACACAAGCAAGCAAAAAAAGTTCACTTCTGACCAGTTCTTTATACAGACAAACATCTCAGAATCTCTTTCTGAAAATCTCTCTTTCTCTCTCCTCTCTAGCTATGCATCCTCTCTCCTCAGCTCTCTCTGCACACCCACACACATACTCACTCACTCTCTCTCACCCCTTATTCTCCTCTCCTAGCCAAACTCTAGACAATTACATGTTACATTTTCAGGGCCCAACCCATTTGTATAACACATGATAAATCACACAGTTTTTCTTAGGCTAGGAAGGTCCTGCTGACCAGCCAGTGAGAAATGCTTGGTTGTGCTTGTAACTATAAGTTGGTGAGGATTCACAAACAGAAAGTAAACAGTTGGCTGAACTTTGAGCCTGTAACATAAACTGAGACTGGGACTACATGCAAAATGTTGATTACTGTAGAGAGAGGTTTATGTCTCCCAAAGTTGCCTCACGTCTGACCTTGATTCCGCAACAAACAACACCTGGGAATTCATCCTTGTGTATTTGTCTCCAGGGGCAACCAGTTTGCACTGAATATGTACTGAAATCTAAAATTAGCTGTCTTTGTGACTGAAAATACTATTACACTCCTGCATCATTTATGAAAAATATTCTAATATTATTAGAATTATATAGCTTAAGCAGAAATCATCTTCCTGACCACCCATTTTGGGCAGTATGTGTGCCCAAAAATGGAATATTTTTATGGGATAGCACACAAGCAATGGGGAAAATATGCATAAGTGCTATTATGGAAGAAATGAAGTGGCACATGAGAAAAATTACAGATAGAAATAACGCGTGACTTACAGTCAGCAACTTCACAGCTCTGCCAAGTGAGGCTCCCCATCAGGTGGGTCAGGTGGGTCGACCTGTTAAATACTAGTTGTCACCTGCTTTATACCCCCTTGGCCTCCTGCAAGGCATGTTGCATAAGTTGTAAAATATCCACATGAGAAATCCAAAGGAAAAAGCATTTTTTTTTTTTTGAGACAGGGTTTCTCTGTGTAGCAATCATACATTTCAGTTCACTACTTGAATGATAGTCACTGATAAAGTTGCTTTTCTTCTTTTAAAGGAAAAAAATTAAATTTATTTATTCACACAAAACAATTCCCTAATATTAACAAATGTCTTTGGTCCTTCCTTACACCCTACCATGGCAAGACTAATCTTTATTACTACACCATTACCATTATTTAGTGCACTCTTTAGGTTATCAATACGTACTACGTTTTTGAAATGTTTAGAAGATGTAAAAGAGCCCCAGATACAGACATTTGGGGAATCACTTCCCCTGAAATAGAGTTATATGTGTGCCACACAGAAATTTATTCAGCAAGGCCCATCGTGGTCTACTGCAAACATAGGCCTCCGACCTAACAACTTTCCCTTGAGGTGACAGAATACTTTTACCATTGAGTCCATTGTGGTCTTCCAGCATCATCCCAGTTAATTATCAAAGGAGTCACCAAGGTCCTATGAACCTCAAGGCACAGACCATGCTACTATCACATGATTCAATACTGTGACAAGGAGCCTCTTTTTGTTCACCATGTACACTTGGTGTCATGTGGCAGTTCCTAATTTCAACTCTGATCCACTTCTTAACAGATCACAGATACTTAGGCTCTAGTTAATCACAGCTTTTAACCATTCAAATAATTTTTAAATGGTATGATGAGGAATGATTCTTTGGAAGGCTCGATACCAAGTATGTGAATTGATGCATTTTTTAGATATAATCTGATCAATCATGTAGGAAGATTTGTTTCAGATCTCTGCATTTTCAAGTGCAATTTTGGTGCAATTTATCTTACTGATTGTTTAATTCTTGTTGTGAATACTATTATATAGCAAAATTCTGCAATCTGTCAAAGTTGTCCTACTGCTTTCTTTCAATGAATGGGAGTTGAATACTGCATTTCTACTTTCAATCTGTTTGTTTTCTAATATATCTGGAGAAGCCATTGTGAAATAAGTATGTGACACTACATCTTTAACGATAAAAACTTCCTTAATGACCCTTTCTTAAAAAATTAATTTCTTATATTTTAATAATAAACTTTACTTGCTATACATTTTTCATATACTATTGACTTACCTATTTTTTTCTAGAATATATATTTTGGTGTCAAGTTTGGTTTAAATTTTTTTATTCCTTTTGTCTTTTGGTATTATGATATAACTGCATCATTCTCCTAACTTTACTCCCTCCAGAATTTCCCTTGATCTCTTTCAAAGCCATGACTTCTTTTTTCCATTAGGTGTTGTTACTTGCATACATTTATTTGCAAGTAAATTTGTATTCCTTGTAATCTGCTAGTTTTTGTAGCATTAATTGTATAGATAGTTTCAGGATTTACTTCAAAATTTAAAACTTTTCAAGTAACTTGGCATTCTACCATCTTCTTCCTCTGACAGAGAAGTTGTGATTTTTCTCTTAATTATTAAGTGTCCATTTCAATTCAAATCTTTTTTCTCTGTGATTTTAGATATCGTGCTTGGTCTTCCATTTGTAACTCTCAATCTGAGACTATACAATGCTTAAAATGTTAAGGAAACTGTGATTTATAGTTATCTATGCATGTATTTTGATCTTTCTACAATAAGTCTCATATCTTTCTCTAAGGTATACAGCAATGTTTCAAAATATTTTATACTTTATTTTTGGTTTAATGTCTCTCATTGTGTTGTTTCTTGGGCAAATATTTCAGCTCCAACTTGCTTTATTGATTAATTATTTTCCTGCCTATGATATTTAATTATTTCCACTCTTTTGTTTTTATAAATAATAATTTTTCATTTCAAGATTTTTAAAAATATTCATTTTAAATCAAGTTTTATAATTCTATTTTATCAATGCTGTTTTATTTCTTATCCCTAACTAGAACTAAAATATCTATTATCAGTTCATTTTCCATTTTCATGAGGTATTATTATCATTATTTTTTTGTCTTTCAAAATAGGGTTTTCCTGTATAGCTTTGAATGTCTTCGAACTTGCTCTGTATACCAGGCTGAGCTGGAATTCAGATCCCCCTGTATCTATCTCCCAAGTGATGGGATTAAAGGCATGTACCCCCACCACCTTGTGCATTTTCATGTTAAGAATCAAGACTTTCAGAATTAATATGTTGAAATTTGTGTCTTAGAAATATCACAAAAAGAATGAAAGCTTAAAATTATAGCCCCGAATTCACTTTCACCTTTCCACCAAGTAGAGACCTTCCTTAAAGTCTTGCAGAGGCTCTGTCAGGCTGAGGAGCTGGTGAGGGCCAAGGAGATGGTGCTTCCACCATGGTACATGATCTCTTATAAGGAAGGGAGAAGGGTCACATGCCCTTTCTCCCTGCTCCTTCCTGGTAGGTGGATCCCCTCTTGGTCAGAATAGAGGATGACTTCAGCTGTTTATTCTGTTCTGTATTCGTGAGTATAATTCCTCAATTTATATCTTAATAAATTATGTTAGAGTAATGCATACATTATTTTAATTAGGCAAGGTATTTGTCTTATGTTACTGAAGAAAGTACATGTAAGTAAGCCTTATTAGGTCATCTAATTTATCCCTTTTTCATATATAGCTTCTCTATATTATATTTTAAAAATATATATTTTATGCTGAAGCAAATACTATCAAAATAGTACAGAAATACACTTGTACTTTCTTTTCTCCAGATTGTATATCAGCATACTTTGTGTATATTAGTATTAGGATATAAGCAATCACCAACATCAGACTTGCAAAACAGCCTTATAGTCATCTCACATCGTTCTTATACCTCAATATATGGTCATGTAACAGAAACATTTTCAAATCAAATGATATCACAAGGAAAGCAATCTTGATTTCTTGGGCAAAAGGAGAATGAACAGATATTCTTGCTATTATTTCTTAAGTTTTTCCCTAACATAACTATAATCTAACTTTATGAAATAAAGGCATCCAATTATCACCCATAGCATGCATTCTTTTTAACTCTTGTCTGTGAGACCTGTTTCATTTTAATTCTATGTTTTTATTCACCATCATCATTTTCCTTTTGCCTCTATAGAAATCTGCAGTCTCTTTTCAGTATTTTCCTTAAATAAGCCTCTTCCAGAATGTAACACAATATTCAGGATGAAAATAACCATCAAATAGTGCAGTATATGCTATCTGTGTTGATTTATTAATTGTAACTCATTAAACTTAATCCATTCTGTGGCAATGCATTTTTTTTAACAACTAAATTGTGTATTCTCAGATATAATGGATACCAACCTGTGTCTAGTCTGGAGTCTGATCTAACCTCCTCCTTCCTTCCTTAAACATTCAGCAACATTTTAGTGCCTTTTCCATGCCCTCCCATCATTTCTCACAGATATTTGACACAAGCTTAATGAACTGATCTTGAAGTTCACTCAGTGCCCTGAGATATAATTTGTCTGAGCCAAAATTCTTGACTGCATTAGTAAGCTACTTATTCTCTTACAATTTTTCTCAATACATTTGATTTATTGTACTAATCAGTTTTTCCTACCAAATGCCTTTAATCTCTTTCCTAAATTACAGAGAAAAGAGAAGCAAAACAGCTCATGGATTTATATCTATATTTCTTATTTGATTTTAACCATATCTTTTAATATCGGACATTTAGTTTATGCTCATTTTTCCACCGTTTAGAATCAACATATCCCATTTACCTCTGCAATTTTGTAAATAGCAATTATATTCCAAATGTTAGGTCTTTATTTTATTCTGACATTACTACAAGAACAGAACAAATAGGATGCTTGGGTAAGAAGCAGGGTTGTGTTGGTGTTGGGTAGCAAAGAGGAGGAGAAAGAAGGAGAAACAGAAAGATGCGAAGGAGAAGAAGAAGAGAAAAGAAAATATATTTAAAGGATTGGCTCACAGTATTATTGAAGCTGTGAAGTCCAAGAATCAGCAGTATAATTCATTCAGCTGTAGATTCAGGACAGCCTGTATCTTTTCAGATCCAAAGTCTGAGAGGAACAAACACAGGGAAATCTGGTAATCCATTTTTAATCCAAAGGTATGGATCATTTGTGGTGGGAAGACTAAGATAGAAGCTTGAAGGCAATGAAGTTACATACATTCGGTAGGAAGGAAGCCTATTTTATGTAGTGGGCTGGCTTAACTTTAAGATTCAATACAAAAGATGTACACAGAAACAACAACAAATAAATATTAAGTTAAATAAATAATCAGACTTATCTGATCTGGTAAAACAAAATAACTATAACCATTTCCTAACATTAGATTTATACACTCTTGACATATACATGTTTGTAGTTAGTTATGAATTCTATCAATTTTCTTGGATTTTATCCTGGTGACTATGGGCTGTATACTAAATAAGCACACAATGTTAAAGTACTAGATATTTACAACCTCATTTGCATGATTTCACATGATGTATTCAAAGTATATTTTTGAAATATATTTGTAAAAAAAATCTGAGTATATCGAAACCAAAATACAGTCACTAGTACCAATTTACAAAATAAGAAAAAAAATCCAGAAAAATATAAAAGTATTCTATAGGCTATCTAATTAAATTCTTCATATAATTTTCATATTTGAAAACTACCCATAATCTCAAACTTTGAAAATGTTCATGATTTACTATGACACATGAGTTGCAAGGAAAAGTTCCATTCTGCGCATCCAGCACCTTACAATCCTAATATATGTATATGATTTGGGGAAAAAAACCTCATTCTGATTTACTCTGGGCTAAAATCTTTACAATCACTTATGATCATTATGTTTATTTTAGATACTATTTTTGCAGCTTTTATTCTGATTAAAAATTAGAATACATGTTTAAATCGTTCCTCGATGATCATTAATAATAGTATTTCTGTTTTGATCTTGTATTTAGCAGGGAATTCATTATAGACTTTCAAATCTAGTCTAATGAAATAATAGCACTTATTGCTGTTTCAATGCTCCGGGAAATAAAATACACAAGCCTGGTCAAAACTATTCTACACAGTTGGACCATTCTGCCAGTTTGCTCTTTTATGGGGCCATTTCCTGCCCCTGCTGTAATTCAGTAAGGTTTTGTGGGAGCACGTTCCTCATTTTATTCCACTTTGTCAGTTTGTGGTTTACTCTATTATTATATCATGTTGTTGCTGCCAATTCTAATTTGCTCTGTCTTTTTATTTTTTTTTTCTGTGTATTGTTAACCAACACCCCCACCTTTCAAATCATCCATTGTAGTAAGCACATAATTGCTTCTCTTGCTGAGTGTAGGAGAGACAAATCTAAGTAGCACAAAAGGAATACTTTTGTATTCATATTTTCTAGCAATTTTCTGATGTTTCTCTGGTCCCATCTGCATGATTTGCAATATTGTGTCTAATAAAATTTTAATCATCCTTTCTTCTCTTTTTATTTGTTGTTTGTTTTGGTTTTCTTGATATGTAGGTATAATTTAAGCTTAAACATGCTGAATGGCAGAATGGTATATGCTATTTTAATTTCATCTGTGTGACTCTGATTTCAGAATGCAGATAGTTACTAAACATAATCAAGTCTCCACCATATTTTGATAGTTCTTATAAGATGAAATTTATCTCTGAAATTTATTCACTCTATGTATTAGCTGTAATAATTGTGTGGAAATTGAATGACAATTTGGCTTATAATTACTTACCTTCTTTGTGTGTTAAAGTGGCTGCATTTTATAAAAGTGCAAGAGTGTGCACCCATGCACAGTAGGTGTCAGTCAGAGAATGATCGTGGGCCTCATCATACATTCTCTGCTTTATTTTCAAAAGAAAGGATATCTCACTGATATTGAAGCTTGCCATATCTGCCTTTCTTATTTTCCAGTGCGCCCTTAGAATTTCTATATTTCAAATCACCAGTGATGGAGTCAATTGTTAATTGTCAAGACATGCCTATCCCATAGCACAGGAATGGAGATTGGACCAAGGTCATCCAAGAAAGCCTTGTACACATGAAGACATCTTCCTAATCCTTATAATTACTGTTGTTTTATGAACAAAGTGTAGGTTTATATTAGATGAAGTGGATGATGATGGAAGGGAGAAGGAGAAGAAGAAGAGGAAGGAGAGACATAGACATAAACACATAGAAAGAGAGGGACAGTGTGTGTGTGTGTGTGTGTGTGTGTGTGAGAGAGAGAGAGAGAGAGAGAGAGAGAGAGAGAGAGAGAGAGAGAGAGAGAGAGGGAGGAGAGGGAGAGAGAGAGAGAGAGAAATAATCTAAGGAAAAGGCCTCTTGTTTGTAGTGCTTTTGCAGATACAGACACAGGTACAAATGACAGATGTCTTCCATTTAGCTTCCACTTGGCATTATAAATATATAGCTTTATGGAATATAACTGTTTATCTAGTGGTCACTAACTGCATGTTAGCAGCCAAGTCTTACTTATTTCATAAAATTATTTAATGTCTTAGTAATTAAAGAAGTCTCATGACTTTTAAACAAATAAAAGTAATCTACACTAGTTTCTTGGTTGCATTGACTCTATCAACTAGTTAATAATAAGAAGGTAGTAGAATTAACAATGTTATATGTCTTTATTTGCTTCAACAAACTGATAGAAATAACATTAAGGCTTATTACCTATGTACAAAGGATTTTTGTCAGTTTTTTCAACTCTGCTCAACAATGTTTTGCAGTTTTTATTAGTGATGGCCTACAGTTTATTTTTTAGACCCACTCCTAAATTAACAAAATAATTATTATGGTTATGGTATAGGTAGGTAGGTAGAAAGATAGATAGATGGTAGATAGGTAGATGATAGATAGGTAGGTAGGTAGGTAGATAGATAGATAGATAGATAGATAGATAGATAGATAATAGACAAACACTTTTGTTTCTATGTGAGTACCTTTCAGGATCTTCAGCAAAATTTACTTAATTCTATAGAGATGACAGTCTTGTCTCCTTGTAACTACCTCATGCTTGTGAAGGTTCAATCTCTCACTAATACAAGCACAATAATCTCTCATTATTTCATTTAGTGACCAGAGAGGAATATTTGGATTTTCTGTAGTCGGAATTAACTGATATATCTGCATAACATGTAGTTTAGTCTTGCACCTGCCTGGGCTCTGCTGACTCCTCATGGGAGGGCTTACTTTTTCAGAGGAGGAAATTGCGGGTGGGTTGGGGGAGGAAGGCTGAGGGGCGAGAGGGAAGAAAGGGAGATCTGTGGTTGGTATGTAAAATAAACAATTTCTTAATTTAAAAAAAGAAATAAAATATACTGCTAAAAAGGGGAACAAGGTAAAAACATAATCATAGGTCAAAAGGTAACATAATCATAGCCACTCATGTCCTTCAGAGGCATAAGGAAAGAAAGCAATGGCCATGTGTTGCCCCATAGGGCCCTCTTATTCTGAAACTTGCTCCTAGCACTAGAATTCCTTATGTCAAAAAGTAAATACTGATCTTCCTATATTGAGGGTATGGCAATATTCAATTCAACAACTTCCAGCAGGAATCTAATGAGAATGTTTAGAAGGGGATAATGATGTGAGGTAAGCCCACCAGAGACTGCAACGTGGACCCTCTTAAAGCCAAAAGCAAAGTCTTTATTGCCAGCTGGCAACCATTCAGTCAACTTGCCTAAACCATGCAGCTCTGAGCCTTAAAGCTCTTTGAATTTTGTGCACCAAAACTACATTCGGGTTGACACATTTCAGTTAGCAAAAAGTGGAACTATAGAAACATAAAATTAAGGTTATTATATTTAGGAACTTTCTAGTTTTGGGTTTCTCTGGAAATATTGGTTAGGTCTTTGTTCTCATTATGGCATGTTTTGGGCCCTATATGCTGGCCTTTAAGGTAAGTATAATGCCTCTAACTTGGCATTAGTATTGCTAGAATCTGAAAGACTGTTAAGGCAATGTGAAGTTGTATTCAATAAGTATTTAGTATGTGGTGTCAAAGACCTAATAATGAGAAAAAAATCCTTAAAGTAAAACTGCAAATACATATTTATAAATAGTGGTTATTTTTATAGGTAAAAATTGAGACATTATTTCTCTTCCTCCAAGAGCATTTTCAAGCTATTTAATACTTAATATGTATAAATAACCCATTATCCCAGATATATTTAAGGTAGTGGAAATTCATATGGAAAACTTTTGTATTAGACACATATTAAGTTTTTCAGTCTGGGTTGGTGAGGGTTCAATATATAATACAAAGGTGTGAATAAGTATATGAATATATTTATGTGTTCATTAGGGCTTCTCTGTCAGCATGTTTATGGCTCCTGTAGCATATAAGTATCCTAGACTGCCACACATTTCAGAGTAACTGGAGAAGGTAACTATAGGTTTGGGGATATTGCTCCTCCCCTATTTTTAGGGTAGGACTTCCAATGTTTTCTCTTATCATTATTCCACATTTAGGACAATTTACATGGCTAATGCTATTAACAACTGTTTTAGCTATTGGGCATTTCTAACAAAAGCAATTAGTACAGAAGAAAGGGATCTGAGATAATCGATTAAGCCAGAAACCAAAATAAATAAATAAATAAATAAATAAATAAATAAATAGTAGTATTGATAAATTAATTAATTAAGTAACAACTGTAAATACCAAAGCAAAGCTCCACTATCAGTGCCGGTAATTGCTTGAGCAGGGCTTCCCTGTGGGACATTAACTAGCTTTGCTCTTCGAGGGAAGCCATCTTAGGGGCTGAAGGCCCACGCTCCATTTGGGGAGTAAGATGCTGTCCTTTACAGTTGTTTCTTTATTTGCAGTGGTAGTGTGGTAGCAGGTGAGCTCTCTTTTTGCTTCATAGAACCATAGTAGCGTAGTCTTTTTTCAGCTTCCCGGGTCTCCGTGTTGTTTTAAGCATTGTCCCATTGTAATCCTCTTCTCCACACCCAGAGATTCACTCAGGGGACATGTTATTAAGTGTCTGGGAAAATGTGTTATTTACTAGAACTAAATCTATCACTGGGGCTTTTTTTTTTTCCCTGTGATTGCTTTCCACGGCCATTTTAGACTATTTCTATTGAATATCTGATATTGAAAGCACCCCAAGGTAAATTTAAATATTAACTTGGTGTGTCTGGGATCCTATTGTATCCAGACTTTTGGGATGCCTGCCTATTTCTCTCTATAAATATATTAAGCACAGAAATGTAATAGTCTTCTGTAAGGCTCTAAGCAGGCTAGGAAGTGGAGACAGCTTGGTTTTAAAATGATCATTAGCATTCATTCATCCTCATTTGGCAAAGATAAGAACCTTGAAACATTTATTTATTAAATGAAAATAGCATAGGCAGACAGATCATAGTTCTCATACCTAAATGCTGCAATTCCAACTTTAAATATCAAGCTAAAAACCTTCAAATGCACATTATGTATTCACATATTAAACTAGGAATGCCAAAAATAGTCATTCTAATGAAAATTCTGAATATTAAATGTCCACAGATTTTTGTCACTCATGTAATTTCTTTCAAGGCACAATGAGTTTTGATCCTTGGTGTATTAGAACAAAGTAACACATAAAAACAACCATATGGAAACAATTCTTAACACATAGGAAAAGATGGCAGTGAATTAGAATGCTTTAATCAAGTAATTCACTATTAATATCCTGTCAAAACATTCTATTTAATGTTTTCTTTCCCCATTACATTTCAGGCACTATATATGGAATTACATTGGAATTTTGTGAGACTGTCTAGAAAATTCAAAAGAGAATGCCTAAGAAGGTGAATATATATGTGCTGTGGGATGTTCTGTATGTCCTGTGGTAGGTAGCCTGTTCTCAGGTTCCTCGTGGCTTTACCCAGCAAGTCCGCATAGAGGATGATTAGGACCATGGGCCTGAGTTCATGTGTCTGAGATGATCTGCACTTGGCTGAGCTGGGGGATGGTCTGTATGTCAAGTTGCTCTGATTGGTCAATAAATAAAACCTGATTGGCCGTGGCTAGGCAGGAAGTATAGGCGGGACTAACAGAGAGGAGAAATAAAAGAACAGGAAGGTAGGAGTCACAGCCTAGAGCCACCGCCAGGACAAGGAAGATGTAAAGTACCAGTAAGCCACAGCCACGTGGCAAGGTATAGATTTATGGAAATGGATTAATTTAAGATATAAGAACAGTTAGCAAGAAGCCTGCCACGGCCATATACTTTGTAATCAAAATAAGTCTCTGTGTTTACTTGGTTGGGTCTGAGCGGCTGTGAGACTGGCTGGTGACAAAGATTTGTCCTGACTGTGGGCAAGGCAGGAAAACTCTTACATATATGTCTGTATTAAAATTTATAACAATTACTGGCACAACCAGGCTGGTAATCCTGGTGGACGTGGACCTAGACCTGGTGGTCGAGGACGAGGTAGATGTCAAGGCAACTGGAATATGGGACAACCTGGTGGACTACAGGAATTTAATTTCATTGTGCCAACTGGGAAAACTGGATTGATAATTGGAAAAGGAGGTGAAACCATAAAAAGCATAAGCCAGCAGTCTGGTGCAAGAATAGAGCTTCAGAGAAATCCTCCACCTAATGCAGATCCTAATATGAAGTTATTTACAATTCGTGGCACTCCACAGCAAATAGACTATGCTTGGCAACTCATAGAAGAGAAGATTGGGGGCCCAGTAAATCCTTTAGGGCCACCTGTACCCCATGGACCCCATGGGGTTCCAGGTCCTCATGGGCCTCCTGGGCCTCCAGGGCCTGGAACTCCAATGGGACCATACAATCCTGCACCTTACAATCCAGGACCGCCTGGCCCAGCTCCGCATGTTCCTCCAGCCCCATATGCTCCCCAAGGATGGGGAAATGCATATCCGCATTGGCAGCAACCAGCTCCTCCTGACCCAGCTAAGGCAGGAACAGATCCAAACTCAGCAGCTTGGGCTGCTTATTATGCTCACTATTACCAACAGCAGGCACAGCCCCCACCTGCAGCTCCCACAGGTGCACCAGCTACAACCCAAACTAACGGACAAGGTAACTACGGAGATCAGCAGAATCCAGCTCCAGCTGGACAGGTTGATTATACAAAGGCTTGGGAAGAGTACTACAAGAAAATGGGTCAAGCAGTTCCTGCTCCTATTGGGGCCCCACCAGGTGGTCAGCCAGATTATAGTGCCTCTTGGGCTGAATACTATAGACAACAAGCAGCAAACTATGCCCAGACAAGTCCACAAGGAATGCCGCAGCATCCTCCAGCACCTCAGGGCCAATAATAAGAAGTGGACAATACAGTATTTGCTTCATTGTGTGGGGGAAAAAAAACCTTTGTTAAATATATGGATGCAGATGACTTGATGAAGATCTTAATTTTGGTTTTGGTTTAAAGTAGTGTTTTCCCCTCCTTTTTTTTTTTTTATTTTGAAAATGTACAAAATATCTATCACTATTGATAGGAGGTTAATATTTCTGTGTAGAAATGAAAATTGGTTTGTTTTTAGTCTTTAGTGTAGATGTACACATTCCAGCAAATGTATTTGCAACTATTATGTGGTCAATGCTTTGTGATATAAATGTACTTTTTCAATGTATACTTTCACTTTTAAAATGCCTGTTTTGTGCTTTACAATAAATGATATGAAACCTCCTGAAAAAAATTATAGCAAGTGCCAAATGTTAAAAGAATATGAATTCTATAAAACCTTACAACTTGGGCTTGTCTCAGATACTACATAGATTCTTCATGATTTTTTTAAATTAAGTTACTGATAAATGACTTATTTCATGATTAAAGAGTTTATTATTTCACATGGGTTCATTCATTTAAAACAAGTATTATGACAATATTTTAAAGAAACAGCTTTCTAAGCATTAAACTACTTTGAGATGCAAAGTAGGACACATAACCTTCTTACTTTTGTGGATGAATTCATTGCTCACCACAATTCAATCAATTGAATTCATTTATTTTGCAAAAGAAACACTCTAGCAAACAGTGAATAGCTTATTTTAACATTGAAAGGTTACAAAAGCCACCATGCTGTGCTACAGAGAAACATTTAATTTAGTGAAAAAGCAAAACAGAAATCATCTTTATTAACAATTACAACAATTTTCCTTACAAAGTCCAAGAGGGGTTTTGAAATAATTCTTCTTTTTAAAAAATAGGATAAATGCTGATCCCCACTGAGGTGAGGGACTGTGGTGGAGTGGTATCCAGAGAAAATTTATTAGTATTTTAGCTTTGGAAATGGTCTCTATATTCTTGAGAAATGCTGCTGTAAAATCCTAAAAGCAAATAGAGCTAAAGAAATTTCTCCTACCATGCATGTCAGACAAGAAAGGCAAATTCAATCCATAATAGGCTGTCATGATCTAAGGCAGCCTTCCCCAATGCACCCAGCTTTATTTTTTCATTAAATTTTCAGACTTTGTTCAGTAATTGAATTCCTACTTAAATCTCAAAGCACCTGTTTTATGACTAAGCCTTGCATCAGCATAAACAATTGTACTGATTCATGAGAGGCATGAGCTTCCTGGATTTGTTGTTGTTTTGTGACTATGAACGCTAATTGCTAAATGTATTGGTGGGTAAACCTTGCTGACTATATATTTTCATATATATGTATTCATATATATATACATATATATTTATGAAAATACTGACAATATACTGTCTCTATCTATATCTATATATCTATATCTATATTTACATACACAAACACACAAACTCACACAAACCTGTTACAATGTGTTGAGGATGTGTTGTCAAAGTTGATCAAATACCTTAGAGAAACCACAGTAAGTTGGTGATATTTTAGGAACAAATCATGATTTTCCACATTGTTCCTAAAGTGGAAAAAAAAGACAGTAAGAAACAGAGCTGTCCAGAATATCTTAAACAAAACAAAACAAAACAAAAAACAAACAGCATCTAGGGCCTCCTCTCTCAGTTAAGTTACTTTACATCAAAATTTGATCAAAACAATCATGGGGAATGATATTATTGTGGTCTTAAATAAAAATAACATATTTAAAAGATCATCATTAATGATGTATATGATTGATCAATTTTCTCATTTAAATTTCTAGCATGTACAATTTTGGTTCTCTGAGAAAGTCAAATTTAATTTCTTGATGAATGTTGATGAACTACCATCTGAAAAACTTTTGTACTATTAGCCATGATCCATTTGTCTTTATAATGGCACAACATTGACATTGTTACATTAATATAACATTTACAGATTTAGTTATGGTAAAGAACATCTTTCTCCTGAATTGTTTTTGCATTTATTTTTCTTCTTTTCAAAGTGAAGTTGGAGGGTAGTCATCAGAGTCATCAGAAGATACGAAATTCAAAATTCATGTCCTGTGAGAAAATAGAGGTTTTAAGGATTCCTGAGGGATTCCATGAAAGCATTGAAGTAAGGGTAGTCTTTTTATTTATTTTTTTTAATTTTACAATACTATTCAGTTCTACATAACAGCCACAGATTCCCTTGTTCTCCCCCTTCCTGCACCCTTCCCCTTCACCCCAGCCCACCCTCCATTCCCACCACCTCCAGATCAAGGCCACCCCTGAGGACTGAGATCAACCTGATAGACTCAGTCCAGGCAGGTCCAGTCCCCTCCTCCCAGATTGAGCCAAGCATCCCTGTATAAGTCCCAGGGTTCAAACAGCTATCTCATGCAGCAAGCCCAGGACCTGGTACCACTGCCTAGATGCCTCCCAAACAGATCAAGCCAATCAACTGTCTCACCTATTCAGAGGGCCTGATCCAGTTGGGGGCCCCTCAGCCTTTGGTTCATAGTTCATGTGTTTCCATTCGTTTGGCTATTTGTCCCTGTGCTTTATCCAACCTTGGTTTCAACAATTCTCGCTCATATAAATCCTCCTTTTTCTCACTAATTAGACTCCCAGTGCTCCACCTGGGGGCCTAGCTGTGGATGTCTGCATCCAGATTCCTCAGTCCTTGGATGGGGTTTCTGGCACAACTATTAGGGTGTTTGGCCATCCCATCACCAGAGTAGATCAGTCCCAGCTGTCTCTTGACCATTGCCAGCAGTCTTTTGTGGGGGTATCTTTGTGGATTTCTGTGGGCCTCTTTAGCACTTTGTTTCTTCCTTTTTTCATGTGGTCTTCATTTACGATGGTCTCCTATTCCTTGTTCTCCCTCTCTGTTCTTGATCCAGGTGGGATCTCCCGCTCTCTTTCCCTCGAAACTTGCCCTTCATTGCTCCCACTCATGTCCAGGCTGTTCATGTAGATCTCATCCATTTCTCTGTGTCTTTCTTGGGGTCCTGTTTTCCAGGTAGCCTCACTAGTGATGTGAGTAGCAGTCCAGTCATCCTTTTTCCACATCTAGCATCTTCCTATGAGTGAGTACATACCATGTTTGTCTTTCTGAGTCTGGGTTACCTCACTCAGGATGATTTTTTCTAGATCCATCCATTTGCCTGCAAACCTCATGATGTCATTGTTTTTCTCTGCTGAGTAGTATTCCATTGTGTATATGTGCCACAATTTCTTTATCCGTTGCTTCAGTTGAAGGGCATCTAGGTTGTTTCCAGGTTTTGGCTATTACAAACAATGCTGATATAAACATAGCTGAGCAAGTGCTCTTTTGGTATGATTGAGCATTTCTTGGGTATATGCCCAAGAGCGTTATAGCTGGATCTTGGGGGAGATTGATTCCCAATTTTCTAAGAAAGCGCCATATTGATTTTCAAAGTGTTTGTACAAGCTTGCATTCCCACCAGCAGTGGAGGAGAGTTCCCCTAGTTCCACATCCTCTCCAGCATAAAGTGTCCTCTGTGTTTTTGAACTTAGCCATTCTGACAGGCATAAGGTGGTATCTCAGAGTTGTTTTGATTTTCATTTCCCTGATGATTAGGGATGTTGAGCAATTCCTTAAATGTCTTTCAGCCATTTGAGTTTCCTCTGTTGAGAATTCTCTGTTTGGTTCTATAGCCCATTTCTTAATTGGATTGTTGGTCTTTTTGATGTCTAATTTTTTGATTTCCTTATATATTCTGGATATCAGTCCTCTGTCAGATGTGGGGTTGGTGAAGATCTTTTCCCATTCTGTAGGCTGTCGCTTTGCCTTGTTGACTGTATTCTTTGCTCTACAAAAGCTTCTTAGTTTCAAGAGGTCCCATTGATTGATTGTTTCTCTCATTACCTGTGCTACTGATGTTATATTTAGGAAGTGATCTTCTATGCCAATGTGTTCAAGACTCCTTCCTACTTTCTCTTCTAGCAGGTTCAGAGTAGCTGGATTTATGTTGAGGTCCTTGATCCACTTGGACTTAAGTTTTGTGCACGGTGACAGATATGGATCTATTTGAAGCCTTGTACATGTTGATATCCAGTTATGCCAGCACCATTTGTTGAAGATGCTTTCTTTTTTCCACTGTACACTTTTGGCTTCTTTGTCAAAAATTGTATGTTCATAGGTGTGTGGGTTAATGTTAGGGTCTTCAATTCAATTCCCTTGGTCCACATGTAGGTTTTTATGCCAATACCAAATTGTTTTTATTACTGTAGCTCTATAGTAGAGCTTGAAGTCAGGGATTGTGATGCCTCCAGAGGTTGTTTTATTGTACAGGATTCTTTTGGCTATCCTGTTTTTTTTTTTTTTTTTTTTCCATATGAAGTTGAGTATTATTCTTTCCAGGTCTGTGAAGAATTGTGTTGGTATTTTGATGGGGATTGCATTGAATCTGTAGATTGCTTTTGGTAAAATCACCATTTTTACTATGTTGGTCCTGCCTATCCATGAGCATGGGAGATCTTTCCATTTTCTGACATCTTCTTCAATTTCTTTTTTCAGGGAGTTAAAGTTATTTCCATATAGGTCCTTCACTTGCATGGTTAGTGTTACCCCAAGGTATTTTATGTCATTTGTGGCTATTGTAAAGGGTGATGTATCTCTGATTTCCTTCTCAGCTTCTTTGTCCATTGTATATAGGAGGGCTACTGATTTTTTTGAGTTGATCTTGTATCTTGCTATGTTGCTGAAGGTGTTTATAAGCTTTATCAGTTCCTGGGTGGAATCTTTGGGGTCACTCAAGTATACTATCATGTCATCTGCAAATAGGGAAAGCTTGACTTCTTCCTTTCCAATTTGTATCCCCTTAATCTCCTTATGTTGTCTTATTGCTCTGGCTAGAACTTCAAGTACTATATTGAATAAGTATGGGCAGAGTGGACAGCCTTGCCTTGTTCCTGATTTTAGTGGAATTGCTTTGTGTTTATCTCCATTTAATTTGATGTTTGCTGTTGGCTTGCTGTAAATTGCCTTTATTATATTTAGGTATGTTCCCCATATTGGATTTGTCAAAGGCCTGTTCTGCATCTAGTGAGATGATCATGTGTTTTTTTTTTTCTTTGTGTTTGTTTATATGGTGTATTACATTGATGGACTTTCATATGTTGAACCACCCTTGCATCCCTGGGATGAAGCCTACTTGATCATGGTGGATAACTGTTCTGATGTGTTCTTGGAGTCTGTTTGCCAGTATTTTATTGAGTATTTTTGCATCAATGTTCATGAGCGAGATTGGTCTGTAGTTCTCTTTCTTTGTTGTATCCTTGTTTGGTTTGGGAATCAGGGTTATTGTAGCCTCATAGAAGGAGTTTGTAATGTCCCTTCTGTTTCTATTATGTGGAACAATTTAGAGAGTATTGGTATTAACTCTTCTTTGAAGATCTGGTAGAATTCTGTGCTGAAACCATCTGGTCCTGGGCTTTTTTTGGTTGGGAGACTTTTAATGACTGTTTCTATTTCCTTAGGTGTTATTGGACTATTTAAATACTTTATCTGGTCTTGATTTAACTTAGGTATGTATTACCTATCCAGAAAAATGTCCATTTCTTTTAGGTTTTCCAGTTTTGTGGAGTAAGTTTTTTGAAATATGACCTTATAATTCTCTGGATTTCCTCAATGTCTGTTGCTATGTCCCACTTTTCAAATATTAAGGGATATTAATGACCAGTGATTGTTCATCCCTGTTATTTTTGGTGGTAGTGTGTGTATACTTCTCTTCTTTGGGGTTTACTGTTGTGGCTTTATCTATTTGGTCTTTTCATGGTGTCCCAAATTTCTTGGACATTTTGGTTCATGACTTTGTTGGCTTTAGTGTTTTCTTTGACTGATGAATCTATTTCTTCTACTGTATCTTCAATGCTAGAGATCCTCTCTTCCTTCTCTTGCATTCTGTTGGTTATACTTGCATCTGAAGTTCCTGATCTTTTACTCAGATTTCTATTTCCAGCATTCCCTCTGTTTGTGTCTTCTTCATTTTTTTCCATTTCCCTTTTCAGGTCTTGGACTGTTTCCTTTACTTGTTTCATTGCTTTTTCATGATTTTCTTTCAGTACTTTATTGTTTTCTTCCAGGACTTTATTGTTTTCTTCCAGGACTTTATTTTTTGCTTCTAATTTGTGTGCCCTTTCCTCTAGTTGTTTACAGCGTTCTTCCAATTTTTTTGTCTTTTCCTCTACACAAGCCTCTAACTTCCTCATGATGTTATTCATAAGGCTGTTTTCTTCTGCTTCTTCTAATTTTTGATGTTTAGATCTAGATGTTGGAGGCGGGCTAGGTTCTGGTGATGCTGTATTGCTCTTCATTTTGTTGTATGTACTTCTGCCTTGACGTCTGCCCATCTCCTTATGGTTCGTTCTTGGCCTTATCAGTGTACTTGTTTCAGACAGAGCTGACAGATTCAGGAATTCTCTCTCTCTTGTCCAGATGGGAGCTCCCTTGTCCAAATGGGAACTCCAGGGCAGGATGCAAGCTCTTATCTGGATGGGAAACTCGGGTAGGATGGGAGCTTTTGTCCAGACAGGATGTCAGTGGTAGGATGGGCGCTCTTATCCTGAAGGGAAGTCCAGGGCAGGATGTGAGCCCTCTTTGGTTCAGAAGGAAGTCTGGGGCAGGATGGGAGCTGGGGGCCGGACTCTAAGTCTCAGAAAGTGGCTGGGGTCTCAGGCAGATGAGCGTGGGGGTAGGGCTTGGAGATTGCAGGGGCTGCCGGGGGCTTGGACAAGGGGATCCTTCCTGGTGGGGCTAGAAGGGGACCTGCCCGGTGGCCAGAACCTGCGGCCAAGTTGAATAGGTGTTCCCAGGAGTGGCTGGAGCCCAGGGGTGGGGTCCAGGATGAGCCTGGATACTCACCTCTGGTCCAGAAGGGAAGTTGGGGGCAGGATGGGAGCTGGGGGCCGTACTCTAAGTCTCAGGAAGTGGCTGGGGTCTCGGGCAGATGGGTGTGGGGGCAGGGCATCGAGATTGCAGGGGGTGCCGGGTCTTGGACAAGGGAATCCTTCCCGGTGGGGCTAGAAGGGGACCTGCCTGGTGGCCAGAACCTGGGGCCAAGTTGGGTAGGTGTTCCCAGGGGTGGCTGGAGCCCAGAGCAAGGGTAGTCTTTATGCTGTCCACAAGTAAATATTTTCTCTATTTTGGGCCAAGTTCCTTTGTCCCAAAACCTCATTTGCAATTTATAAAATACTATCATTTGTGGAGGGACTGGAGCTTAGAAAAGGATTCCATTTTTATACTGTGATTAACACAAAAGGTAAAAACCATTTAAAACTAGTAGGCTTCTGGTTATACAGTCTTGAAAAGAATGCAGCAGTACATTCACTCATGTAAAAAACAAACAAGGGATATTAAATATTGTGGTGGTTTGAATAAAAATGGCTTTGATATTGTTGAATATCAAAAATTGTTGAAGTAGGCATGTCCCTGTTGGAGAAAGTATGAGGCTAAAGATAGACTATGAGGGTTCAGATACTCAATGGTGGCCCATTCGCTCACTATTTTCCTGCTGTCTGAGGATCCAGATGTAAAACACTTAACTGTCTCTCCAGCACCATGTCTGTCTGTGTGCTGCCATGCTCCTTGCCATGAAGATAATGGACTAAACCTCTGAACTATGTACCAGTGCCAGTTAAATGTTTTCCATGATAAGAGTTTCTGTGGTCATGGTATCTCTTTGCAGCAATAGTCATTTTGAAAAAGTCAGCCAACTACTTATAGTACTATCAAGTGTGAAGAAATGGACTACTTTTTCATCTGTAGCCACAACACTCACATAAGAGAGAGAGAAAGAGAGACAGAGACAGAGAGACAAAGAGAGACAGAGACAGAGAGAGAGAGAGAGAGAGAGAGAGAGAGAGAGAGAGAGAGAGAACTCACATGTGACACTGAACAAAGTAACTCACTATGAAAAATAAAAAAAGGAAGATTCCATGGAAGACTGGAGATCAGTTTTACCTGGGTCTGAGGGCTACCCATCATGAATGGAAATATTACTACATCTGTTCCTTACTACATCTTTCTGAAATGGGGCACAGTAAGGATCCCAAGCAGCTGAATCTGGGTTTTATACCCCTGTAATTGCCATGAGATGACTGGGAATGATGGATCAGGGTATGCTGCTCTAGGAGGACAGAACAGAGGGCACTGTTCCCAGTTATTCCTTGTCTGTCTCAGTATGTTCAATTCTGAGTTCATAGCTCTATTATTCTTAAAACTGACAAGTTATAAAAATGTAGGAAAATGTGAGGACAGGTGAGGCATGTTAGGGCTTGTAACACTTTGAGTTAAAAGAAACAAAAATTAGGAGAAAAATTGCAATTGGATAAATAAGTCAAAAAAGTATTATGAAGACAGTGCCATTGAAATCTGAAATGGGGGTTGAGCAGAAATAGGAAGGTTCCAAAGTGTGATTGATGGTCTAAATATAGAGGAAAGAAATTTGTTTGCTTTTTTTTTGATATGGTTTGTCTTGCTACTTTTTTATTTTTGCATATTAATAGTCTCTAGTACTGGAACTATATGGGAAGTATATTAAAATTAATACTGGAGAATAAATTAAATTACTATTATGTAGAGGCTGGAAAGCTATGTTTTCATGTTATTATGGTTCGAGAAGTATTTGTATTACATTTTTAGACATTGCAATTTTTTCAGCTGCTTCACATTTCTGTGGCTATATCTTCTCTGCCATGATCGTCTCATCTCAAACAGTGGTCACAATAAACTGTTGCCTCTTTAAATGTCCTCTTGTAAGGCATTCAGGTGCAGCAACAAGAAGCATAAGTAAATGATATTTTGCTTTCTGTTGAAATCAGACTCTGCTCTGCTCTAAGCTACAACATATTTTATTAAACAGTGTTTTGTTGTGTTTGTTTTGTTTTTCAGTCTGCTCTGACCTAGAAGGCTCCATTTTACAAAACAAAACAGAAAACCTTGCTCCATCTTTACGTCATAGGATGGCTAGAGTCCTGGTTAGACCTGAACACCACCATTGTTTTCAACACTAATCAACACTGACTGTTAGGTGATGTTTTCTCAAAGACAGAAAGCAACCTACCCTATAAAGGCATCAGTATGCACTGAAACTGTAGGAACACTGGGTCTGTCAGAAAATCAGGTCTGAGAAATTATGAGTCAAAGCAATATAATGAAAGGTGGTAATTCTCTTCCTGTGCCATAAAGTGATAGAAACTTAACATGGTTATGGCATAGCTATCAGCTGATAGTTGTGTTTGTGTCAAGGATGGAAATGTGGAGGAATGTTGAATTGTCCCTAGCTCTCAGCTCTGCTCAATTTCAATGCTCTTCATCCATATATTTACCCGTCTCAATCTGGAGTTGGACTTGCTGTCTCCTGTTCCTATCCTTGTTCATCTTTCACTTGTTGATGCCTCTTATATTATGACTCCAGTAGTTCAATCACCAGCTCCCTCCTGATACTGATCTGGTTCGTCATCTTTCTCAGTCCACTTCTTAAGCCTTTAAAGTTTGAACTCTGCTATAACCACTTCTAACATGTATTCCTTCAGGAAACCAAATATATTGAGATAAATACAGTCATATATTATGTGTGGTATCTAAAATGATACAAGATTTAATATTAGTAATTACTTTTAGAATAAAACAACTTGCATTCTGCTAGGCCAGATAATTAGGGTGGCTTCATATTTTCATGAATAACACTTAAAATTTTGAAAATATGATTTTAAAAGTAACTAAGTTTGTAAAACCTAGTTCTCTTCAGTTCCCAATGACTTTTTAGTACACTAAAGATAAAAAACACATCATTTTTATATATACGTTGAACCTAACTTTCATCACATTCTCTTTTATTTATTTTTTTTTAAAGATTTATTTATTTATTATGTATACAGAAGAGGGCACCAGATCTCATTACAGATGGTTGTGAGCCACCATGTGGTTGCTGGGAATTGAACTCAGGACCTCTGGAAGTGCAGTCAGTGCTCTTAACCTCTGAGCCGTCTTTCCAGCCCCACATTCTCTTTTAAAAACCCAGAAATTAAATCAATGCTAGCAGTCCTGTCCAATAAGCATAAAAATTAATTTCATTAGTAGGAAAATAATAGAAGCTTTAGATGACTGAAACTGTCTAGTTAGCTTTGTTACCTCCACAGCCAGATAATGAAAGGAACTTTGTGGTATTAAAATTAAAGAAGAGAGAAGGGGGTGAGGAGAATGAAGGTAGGAAGGCAAGAAGGAATGTGGAGAAGGAAGGAAGGAGAAAGGGAGGGAGGGAGGGAGGAGGAGGGAGGAAGGAAGGAAGGAAGGAAGGAAGGAAGGAAGGAAGGAAGGAAAGAAGGAAGGAAGGAAGGAAGGGGAAGGAATGACCTAGAATCCTCAGAAGTGACTTCAGGGGTAAGCTGGTTAAGCATCAAAACACCAGGGTTATTACTTAGAATGCAAATATGCAGAATTCAGAATTTCAGAAATGTTCTGTCAAGATGTTACAAGCTAATGTGAATTGTTGTAATACAGTAACTGCTGTACCACATCCTGTGATGTCTTTGTGAGCCAGTTTTGAGAGGAAATCAATATGCAAATATATTAATAGGATTGAGAATACAGCATATACCTAGCTCTTAATGTTAAATATGCATGAAACATAATACATCAGTGTTTAATTCTATAGTAATTTCAGTATTATATTTGCACATTCAAATTTTATAATTCTAAGTTTATTATAGACATACATATGCAAAAGCTATTTTGTATAGCAACAATAACTTTGATTTCCAGTACTTCTTTCTCAGAAAAGAAGCTATTACAAGACATGACTAAAGAAGCCAGGTTTTCTTTTGTTTTCCTATTTCAAGTAGCATACAATTTAAATTTATTCAATATTTATCAATATTAGTTATGCTCAATATATTTTCAGTAATATGTCATAACACACAGAAAATCATTTTACCACAAATATATAAATCTTCAATTTGTTTCATGATACAATGATAATTTCTTTAACACAATAAAGTAAGGACTATGACCTTTTCTGTTATTCTGTAAAATTAGTAAGCTAATTATGAAAATATGAAAGATCAACATTGTAGTTTTAATAGCTATACAAACTCAGGAAGATTTAATTTTGTTTTGATTATTATGCATATTTATTGTCTACACCAAAGAATAATCCTGCATATACTTCCTATGTAAAATTAAAGAAATTAATTATAGTATGGTATATGTTATAAGATATAGGTATAAAGGTAATTCTTAGTAATTTAATCATTTTGAACTATCTTAAATGATCATTAGCTTTGGTAACCTATTTTGAGTTAATTGTATTTAAATGCTTATTCTATTGTACCTACTTAAATGAGTTTTAAGATATCAGGATATTATATTAGAAAAAATAACTAGTCCTCATAGAATTAAAATATTTTTTAAAAAATCCGATTGACTTCAGTTGCATTAAAAATTTACAGCCAGGCACCTATTATCACAGAAATATTGATGGCTTTGGAGTTGTGAGTTTATCATTGATTTAGTCATTTTTAATGTTACAACTGTTATCTTGTAGGTTAATATTTCAAATAGAGTAGTACATAAGCGTTAGGGATTCAGACAAATATATTTACATCCTCAACTAGAAAGGATATAGTTTTCTTTTTTTTTTTCAACTGTACCTTTGCTATGTAGACTTCTCAGTCCCTGAAACTTCCAAGAGAATATCTTAGGCTCTTCTAAGGAATATACTATTCAAAAGTTGACTATTTATAGCGTCCTTTCTGTTTCTCATGCATTCAGCTCCAACACTACCTAGAGACATTTTTCAAATCACCTTCTTCACAACATATCATCAAGTATTTTTCTAGAGGAAATGGGATGACACTATCAGCATTGATTATTAGCATTTGGTTTTGCAAATTTTAGACATTTATTCCCTGTACATTGTTGGATTTGTGCTATTGGATATTAGTATTTTTGAGTACTTAAAAAATAAAAAAAGGGAAAATTATTTAGGGAAATTTTGATTTTCATTAGAAAACTCAATAATTATAGTTTATGAAATTAACTATAATATTGTCAGGAAAACACACAGATTGCTTAATATTTAAATATATTAGGGTATACACAAAATGAAGAATACCAAAAATAGGGAGTATGGTTGAAATTGAATACCATTTTGACATACACAAAAGGACATTCGAGGTCTGGGGATAATAAAGGGAAAAAATGGTATTACCTCTACTTATGAATAGTGAGAGGATGAAAATGTACTGAATAGAACATTTATTCTTTTGTATTTTATTTT
Source organism: Peromyscus leucopus (assembly GCF_004664715.2). NCBI lineage: Eukaryota > Metazoa > Chordata > Mammalia > Rodentia > Cricetidae > Peromyscus > Peromyscus leucopus. The sequence goes on along the minus strand of NC_051073.1, from coordinate 16,510,335 downwards.
TATTACTTTTAAAATATTTAAGTGTGTGTGTGTGTGTGTGTGTGTGTGTGTGTGTGTGTTCATGCTGGTGTCAGATAGAATGTTAAATAGGCAAATATGTAATTGGTTACATAATTTATCAAATTAAACATTCTCAAAAAAATGATCTTCCAGTCTTAGGTCTACAAACAAAACAGAGAAAGTCACCATGAATGTCCTTTTCCAACACCATGTCCAATGTATATTTTCTCATCTTCTACTAAGCCAGGAGAGTTCTAAGGATACTATTTCCTCCAATTTAACAGAATAGGAAAAGAAGTCTCTAAAATTTGGTAGTTATTTTGTCCTTCCAGATGATGGATAAAATTGCTTACAATATCTCTCTTATTGAGAGAATAAGTGACTAAAATCCAGGTGTTCTTTACAAGAGCTTACCATTATTTTTGAGTGTCAAAAATCTTTTAAAAAGCAAAATTTCTCCTATATTTTTGATTATTGCTAAAATGCAATTTTATATTTAGGGTCATTGGTCACTTTGCATTTCTAATAATTTCTATTTTTATACTATATTCAGTAAAACACTGATACAGCATTGATTTCTATTTGCTACAGATTTCTTTGTTTTTTTTTTTAAATCTTAAAAATTACATATTTCCCCAATTGTAAAACAAATCACGATGTGATATTTTTTAGTCTAAAAATAATCCAATAATTCAATATTAATATGTTTGGATTTAGGAAGATAACCATCTTCTAATAGAGGAGATTGTAGTATGTTCATTTGTTAAGTGAAGGAAGTTTCTCTGTGTAGCTGGCCTGGTCATTGTATCAGGTGGATCAAGAGATGCTGGGGGGGGGGGGGCGCAACGCCTAGATGCATTGGGAGAGTGCAATGGAGGATCAAGGCTGGGCCAAATGTGTTCTATTAGTATTGGCTACCAAGTGAGCTCCAGGAAAGCGCAAAGCTACACAAGAGAAACCTGTCTCGAAAAAAAAAAAAAAAAAAAAGAAAGAAGTCATGTGGAAACTAAACTGAAGGTAAGAGAAGATATTTATCTTTGTGCCCTTAAGGATCTAATTTAAATATGGATTTGTGGTGATATTGTGTTCCCAAAATATTGTGCACGCTAATAAACTTATCTGGGGTCAGAGAAGAGAACAGCCACAATATTAAACATAGAGGATAGGCAGTGGTAGCACACACCTTTAATCCTAGCATTCCAGAGGCAGAAGTCCCTCTGGATCTCTGTGAGTTCAAGGCCACATTGGAAACAGCCAGGCATGGTGACATGCCTTTAATTCCAGGAAGTGAGCTTTTATCCCAGTGAGTGATGGTAGAAAGCAGAAAGATATATAAGGCGTGAGGACCAGGAACTAGAAGCATTTGGCTGGTTAAGCTTTTAGGTTTTCGAGCAGCTGTTCAGCTGAGATTCATTCTGGATGAGGAATCAGAGGCATCCAGTCTGAGGAAATAGGATCAGCTGAGGAACTGGCGAGGTGAGGTAGCTGTGGCTTGTTCTGCTTCTCTGATCTTCTAGCATTCACCCCATACCTGGCCCAAGGATTGATTTTATTAATAAGACTCTTTAAGATTCATGCTACAATGGATTATGATCTTATTCTACTGAGTGAAATAATAATTTGACCAAACCCAAATTAATTAGAGCATAACACATATATTAAAAAGAAGAAAGACAAGAGTACAAAGAAAACAAAAAAATATGAAAATATATTTTCATTACACAGTTTCACATATTGATTAATTACTGTGTGGGTCGGGGTGATGAGCATATTGGGGGCACACAAATCAGACACTATGTATCTATGTAGAGGACAAGTTTATAGACTGTATTCTGTCTTCCCAAACTTTTTGTTTGTTCCGAATGTTGAACTTACATCATCAGATTTATTTAGTAAGCATTTTACATGCTGACTCATTCCACTATACCAAATGCGCTTACTTCTTCCCACTTTTATAATCAAAATCACCTCAAAAATTCAGACTCTGCAATAATGATTACTCTGGTTGTTTCCCTTCATTTGATTTTTAACTCTTGGTTTAAATACCAGGTAAGAGTATTAAAATCAATTACATTTGATTCACATATTTTGCTGTAGAATCATTATACAGAGATTTATATATGTTCCATTATGATTCATAGTCACTTTCTTAGTTCTGGGTTGTGACACTGCATTCATGTCCCATCAACAGAAACTTTTTGTGCAGATGAGCCTTCTTCATCCAATGGCATGTTTAAAAATGAGGGTTCACAAACAGAAAGTATCACAGGCCCACACAGGAAGTAAACTATTGAAGATTACATTTGACAGCTTAAACAGGTTACATATGACCATGTCATTGAGGGAATTTCTTGCTATGTTTATGTGGTATTATGGAACAGTCCATTCTGAGAAAGAAATTCAAAGGATTTTTTTTATTTGGGATGAAGAAAAGGCTAAGATCTTGTAACAGAAGGAAATTATGTGTTTTAGATAAGAATAATTACATTTTACATGGACCACTAGGAAGGGAAATAAATACTGAAACAGAAATTTAGTTTTGCATCATATTTAAGTTGAAAAGATTTCATTTGAGATTAATACCACATAAAGAACATATATATATGCACACATCATGCATTAATATATCCATATATATTTATATTCATAAATCACACATACAGTAGATATACACATCACATTTCACATTACTGTACTTTTACTATTGTGTTTATTCTGGTCTCTCCAACTCCTGCCATGCATAAATCTCCTGGTCTCCCTCAAACTTATGACCTCTTTTTCTTTGGCTTTTGATATATGTGTATGTGTGTGTGTGTGTGTGTGTGTGTGTGTGTGTGTGTGTGTGTGTGTTTGTATGTGTATACACACACACATATATAATTTTGATGGTAATCCTACATAAGCCAATTAGTTAATGAATTATTTCCCCCTATTCTATAGTATCTTTCATTCTCCTGAGTTTCCTTGACATAATTTCATTTCTTAAATCTTGCTTTTATTTTGAGTTAGTTTCTCATTCAACAGACACTTGTCTGTGTCTATATCATGATATAATTCCCTAGTTTTTTCTAGTGTTTTTCTCTAGTAATTTCAGAGTTTCAGGTTCTAAACAGAGATCTTCCATTGCAGTTGTTTAAATGTAATTGCTCCCATAATCTCACAGAGAGTGGCACTATTAGGAGATGTGGCGTTTTTGGAGTGGATATGGCCTTGTTGGATGAAGTGTGTCACTGTAGAGGTGGGCTTTGAGGTTTCCTATGCTCAGGTTACCATCTAGTGTCTTAGTTGACATCCTGTTGCCTGCAAGATGTAGCACTCTCAGCTCCAGCATCACACCAGTCTGCATACCACCATGCTTTCTACCATGATGATAAATAATGGACTGAACCTCTGAAACTGTAAGTGAGCCACCCCAATTAAATATTTTCCTTATAAGTGTTGCCAATGTCATAGTGTCTCTTCACAGCTATAAAAACACTAACTAAGACATATGTTTATGTTGTATGATATTTTGTTTTTGTTCTGACAGATTAAGCTTGCCTGGAGATCAGAGGGTGGAACTAGGCACTAGTTAGCCATAAAGGCAAGGAGGTAGTGGCTCACACCTTTAATCCCAACACTTAGGAGGCTCATGCTTTTAATCCCAGTACACTCTGGAGGTGGAGACAGGAATATAAGGTGGTTGGAGACAGCGTCTCAGGCCCTTTCAGAGGATCTGAAGAGGTAAGAAGTCAGTACTAGCTGTTCCTTTGATTCTCTGATCTTTCAGGTTATTACCCCGATATTTGATTCCTGGTTTTTATAGATAAGACTAATTAGGATTATGATTCAATTTGGTACCAGAAATGAGGTATTGTTTTTATAGGCCTGACCATGTTTTAGTTTGGAGTAATAGAGGTGTTGGGATTCTGGATTAGACAAACAGCTGAATGCTTTAAGAGTTTCTTAATAGGCCATACTCATAGAAGCATGGGTGACAGTGGTATTGAATGTGATTTGATGAACTGTGGGGATCAAGAGATTACAGAAGAGAAGAATTTTAGTATGTTGCCTAGAGATCATTTTTGTGAAATTTTGGTGAAGAAAGTGGCTGTTTTTGCCCTTGTTCAAACATTATGCCTGAGGCTGAAGTATAGAATTTAGGATTATGTTTGGCAGAGGAAATTTCAAAACAGCCCAGTATAGACTCTGTTTTGTGGTTACTAGTGTTAACTCTAGTGAAGATATATAATTAAAATGAACAAACTGAGCAAAGAAAAATATTTGAGAAGAAAAAGAGCACCAGAAAGTGAACTGAAGCTAAATTCTGTGTTCATGGAGATAAACAGATTAAGAAATGGAATAAAGGGAGTGGTGACCTCAGGCCAAGATCCCACCTAGCTAAATTTAAAACTTGTGAAAAGGAATTAAGGAAAAGCGTGGATCCTGGGTGGTGGACACTCCTAGGGGAAGGGAGAGGCTGTTGGATCTCTGATTTTTGAGGCCAGTCTGATCTCGAGATCCAGTTTCAGGATGGCCAACCTTAGACAGTGAAGGACAGAAAGCTAGTGAAGACATCATTGAAATACGGAGCCATGTTCCAACACCAGTAAGCAGCAGACCATGGCAGCTTCAACAGTGTGGTTCTGGCTTCAGAGTTATGGATAGTAGAAACAGGTTATGTAAATTGCCTCCATACCGAAAGAAAGACACTAAGGCCAGCCTGTGTCAGTGGTGTTTCTGAGTGGAGGCCTAAGAGAGGCTAATGTATGAAGCTTTTAAGGTGGTCTGGATTACCTGGAGAACCTAAGATGTTAGAGATGCTAGAGTCATGGGATACCTGCCAAGGTGAGCTGCTAATAAGGTGTACTACATGTACAAGCAAAAGAAATATCTTACTGTTAGGGAAGCTGAAAGGAGTTGGATATGTGAAGAACAACTTGGTATCAGACGTGAAGATAGAGTTTGGAATTTGTTCAGCTTGTTTTTGGTCTTGCTTTGGTCCAGTGTTTGCTGACTATGCTTCTTTCTTTATGTTTTGAATGGTAATATGTATCCTGTACCCTTATATGTTGGAAGTATGTCATCTGTATTTTGTTTTGCTTTTACAAGGGATTCAGTTAAGAAATTGCATGAGTCTAGAAATAGACTTTGAACTTTGGACCTTTAAGAATTTTTGAGAATGTGATAGACTATGGGGACTTTTGAAGTCAGAATAAATGAATCTTGCATTATGATATTGTTACAAGCTTATGAGGAGCAGAGAGTAGAATGTGTGGATTTGCATGTAATTGGCCCCCATAATCTTACAGGGAGTGGCAATATTAGGGGGTGTGTGTGTTTGTTAGATTGGGTATGGCTTTGTTGAAGGAAATGTGTTATTTTGGGGACAGGCTTTCAGGTTATTTTAAATGTATCATTCTAGTTAATACTTAAAAATGGATTTTTGGAAAATCTGGCTTTGATTCACTTTCTGTTGCTTAAATAATGGTAATTCAGCAATTGTACATTTTTTTTTTTTGCAAATCTGAAGTTTTGTGTATCAGCAGATATGACTCTAGACTTATGGAAAATGAGAATCCTTAATAAAAGTTTTGGAAAAACAGATATAAACAAGTGTGATGATGAAGAACAGAACAAGTCATTTTTCAATTTCCAAACATTGAGCATGTAAATCCTTCAGGAATTAATAGCCTAGCCCATGGCTCAAAGTAAGATGTCTAAACTAGACAATATAGTCAGCAGTTCATAAAATATCCCATATGGAAAATAGTTTTTATCAAAGTTCAAAAAGCAAAAACAAAATACAAACATTAATGCAATACGATATATGTGTGTGTATGTCTGTGTGTGTGTGTGTGTGTGTGTGTGTGTGTGTGTATGTATGTACAACATTTAATGAAAAATGAAGCCATAATTTGAAAGAAAACAAGGGGGATATATTCGAGGTCTTGGAGGAAAGAAAGGAATGAACGAGAGAGAGGAACATGATGTAGTAACATTATAATCTCAAAAATAAATAAGTATATATATTTAACAATGATATAGGAGCACACTAAACTGATTTAATATGTGAAACTAAGCATCACTTACAAAATATGTCAAAAGAGAGATTAGTAACCTCAAAAATAGTTTATTTACACAATGTCATCTGTTAAAAAAAAGAGAAAATATGAATAAAAAGGAATGGATATTTATTTAAGAAATGCACTCTGTTATTTATTTTTTTTGTTGTTATCTCTTTGTGGGATTGGGGAATGTTCAGCAACAATGATGAGAATGCTGGAATTAAAAACCTGATCCAAAGAAATGCAAAAAGAATGCTTCCAGATCAAAGGAGGAAACAAAACACACAGTTATAAGACAGGGAAAAATTACCAGATAGAAAGAGTTCCCTCCAAGTATCCAATCCAGAATTCACAGGCAAAATAGTAGAGAGGAGTGTCAAAACATCCAGCGAGAAGAAGACTTCACGGGCTGCGAAGCCAACTTCTCAGCAGAAACATAGAATCCAGTAGACAGGAATATTTTTGTTATAAGTACATACGGGAAAAGTCAGCTAAGTAAAGACACCATACCAAGCAATAAAAGTCACTTGTTAGAGATGAAGATAGTCTCATAGGAAAAAAAAAAAAAAACTGTGAGAATAAATCTCGACCTGCATAGTTGTGTAAGAGAGCTGTATTGGTCAGAGTTCGCTAGTGGAGCTGACTGGCTTGCGTTGTATGGCCTGGGTAGTCTAGCAAAGGTAGTTTTATTCTGGACACTTGTGTGGGAATGCAAAGTCTCCTTCTTCCCTCTGCCTTTCATCTGGATTTTTACCTGGAAATTCTGCCCACTTTTAGGGTAAAGTCTTTCCATTTCAAATAATCTGGTCAAAAAGTTATTCCCTCCTGCAGTGCCCACTGACTTGGCTTTCCATTTATTCAAACTGAAAATAAAGAGATCTAATGCATAAGATGAAAATATCAGAAGATATAAAAAAGAAAGAAAACAAAAAGATACATTTAATGTTTCTAATATTATAAATTTAAATGATCCATAGTTTTAGTAGTAATGTGAAAAACAAAAATTAATGTAATACCAACAATGTTATGTAAGGAAAATAACATCAAATATTTAAATGTGTAAAAATACAAGTAGCAAGTTTTATTAACATGGTTACTTCTTTTATTTCATTTTCTCTTCTCTTCAGAACCGTGGTAAAGTTCTATCATCTCAGCACCACTTGCTAATTTTGAAATATGCTTTTTGTAAGCCTTCTGTTATTAAAAAACCAAAAATACTATTATGGTTAGACCTGAAATAATGAATAAAGCATTAAAATTTACTGTGGGATTAAATAATTTAACAAAAAAAATGAAAGCTGAATGAGAAGAGCTTTCATAGAAAGAGTAAAGAAGCAAACAAAATTGAAAGCAAGTTAGAATGTCAGTCGCAGAAATTATAATACTTAAATGTAAATAGACTATATCATCTGATTTAAAATAGGATCATTTAACAAATTTTAAATATCTAACTATATGTTCATGACAATAACATCCTCTCACCTCATAGGACATACAAAGATGGTTTGTAAAATTTAGCAAACATAACTCCATGCAAATGAAATTAAAACTAAGCAGGACTATCTATATCAATGCCAAATAAAACAGTGTGCAGATCTAAAGCTAAAACAAGCAAGCATGCCAAATAACAATAAAAAAGTGAGACAAAGACAGTCGTCATATAATGATAAATAGGTCTGCTTTTTCAAGATAATATAAACCTTCTATGTTGTCCGTGCAGCCGTGCTACACAGAATGATCCCGAATTCAATGAAATTGTTGAATTATGTCAGTCCCACAGCCACAAAATTGAATCCTAAACTTTACCTGGAAGCACAAAGACCTTAAATGGCAACACAAACTCTTAAAAATATCTACAATGCTTGTGGGGTCACCTTATTGCACCTATTAACACAGAGACATAGTTAAGGAATCATTATAGTACTAACATAAAGATTGACATAATAAATAATGAAATACATATAACCATAACCACCTGATTCTCAATAAAGTGTCACAAATTTCAACTTTACCCAAGAGATATTAGGTAATACATGGTACAGGAAAAACTGAGTATTAACAGGTAGCAGATTGAAACTTGACCATTTTCATTCTGTATAAAACCCAATTCAAATTTGATGGATGTCTTAGTTAGGGTTTTTATTGCTGTAAAGAGACACCATGACCACAGCAACTTCTATAAAGGAAAACATTTAATTAAAGCGGCTCACTTACAGTTTCAGAGCCCAGAGTTGTCCAAAAAAATCTGTTGTGAATGGGAACCAAAATGATACATTTAAAATAACATCTCCACCCCTCATTCACAAAGCTTTCTGGACATTTATTAGTTTCAGCTGTGTCATTCAGTTACTCTTGTTTCTGAGCATAGTCACTCTGGAGGAAGGAGCTCCAGATACATGTGTGGTCACAAAGGTTGTCAAGCTCTATTATATCCCCAAATCAAAGCATATGAGCACTACTAGTACAGCAATGACATGGGAGAAAGTCCATCCTGGTCTGGACTGTTGATAGCTCGTATACACTTATGCTCAAGACCAGTTTAGCCTGGCACTCGTGGAGCCACATGTTTCTGCCTTGACACCGAGTCTCTTCCAGCAGTTCTAACTATGGGCATCAGCTCAGGGCTAGGAGTCATCAGCATCTTTCCCATGATATTTTAAAACAAGTCTTATTATGAGTTTCAAGGCAAGATCTGGGATAATTACTCTGTGTTACCTTCAGTGAAAGGAATGTTGCTCCAGGCTACCTGAATTTGGAATAGAATTGAAGAAAGATATACTTTGTCCACTATGGCTGTTCCTGAACTTGGAACTCAAACTCATGATTGAGTCTGAGGGATCCAGCATATACATAGGCTTAGAGCTGTACTGTGGTCCTTGGCACAGCTGGCAATACTCCAGACTAGTATGTAGGCCTCTCTCTGGTGCCAGACCATTCTAGAGGTTCCATTTTTTTTAGCACTGACTTGTTTACATCTCTGTTCCTTGTTGTCTTAGGCAGTGAAATAACTGGTAATTCCTTAGCTATCATGGATGACATTAAGTTGTATTGTCACAAGAACTATCCAGACTAAGGAGAGGGGTGCCTGAAGGCTGGCAAACAGAATTAGCTGAACCTCCTTTGTGTACCTCTGCCATTCATATCATAATCTTACCTACCATCTGCTCTTCAAGTTTGAGATAGGAGAAGAAAAGGAAGTTGTAGTGGGTAGCCATTCCAGCTTTAGTTTGGAAGTTCCAACCTCCATTGAGGTTTTGGTAACTATCATGCCCACAAGGCTGGGCCAAGGGAGGGCCTGAAGACCCGAGATTGGGACATGCCTAGCTCTCTTGCTGCTGGGAGCCCAGACGCTAGAGGTGGACGGAGGAGAGTTCTCCAGAGAACATCGCCGGACTACTGCTGCATCTTTCCCAGAACCCCAAGCTAACTATTCCTTCATTTGTAAGTTACGCCATTAAATAAATCTCCTTTAAACTACGTGGAGTGGCCTAAATAATTACACCAACAGGAAGTTATTAATCTTCCAGAGATTCAGTATGTGGGAGTTGTAAAATGGATGTTGTGTGGCTCTGTCTAGTAGATTGGTTGATATGATAATGGATTTCACCTCTAAGGATAATCCCCTATCCTTCCCCAAGTAAGAAGCATTCATTTCCATGCTGTTTGGAGTTAGAGGATGGCCAGTACTGAAAACATTTCCTTCTTGCCTTCTTCAATATATCTTTTATTTGCATTGTACTGATATCAGGCACTGTGTTCTATAACCTAGTGTTCTTAGGGGATTCCATTCAGAAACTATCTTGGCCTAACACCTGGCCATATTTATTTTCTCTATGTGTGCAAATTTCTCAGCTGTTTAGCTCACTAAAAATTTATCTCAGGAGCTGGATAACCTCCTCGCTGTTTGGACAGGGCCTGCAACATTTTGCCTCCCTAACAACAATGAATAGAGCCCATTTTCCCCACATCCCAAACAACTTGGATTACTATTACCTGTTTGTTTACATATAGTAACGGTAATAATGGACATGAAGTCCTAGTTCCTGTGGTTTGATTTCTTCATATACCTCTGGGCATTTTATTAAGTTTTTTTAGGAGGAGGGTAGGTGTAGATTTAAGACAACTCTGCTTTAAAAGGACATAAGAAAATACTTTAAGTCAAGTATGAATTTCCACTTCCTAGGAACATGGAATCAATTTCTGGTGAAGGATGCTTTATACCAATGTGATACTTTTTACATTTTTAACAATACTGTTGACCAAGCCTTGTACAAGTGTTTATTCAAGGAGCTACATCCCAATCAGTGATCAGTGGAAGATTAAACCAAATTGAATAAGTTATGTAAACCTTTAACCAAAGCTCAAAGAATGTCATAGCAATACATAATATACATAATATAAACAACTTTGTGGGTAAGTGCATTAGGTACGTGTATATATAAAATGAAGGAAACCATGTCATATGTTATAGATATTATAGCATTCCTAGGTTAGAGTTGGTAGCGAGTGGGGTTTTTCACTCAAATTAAAAAATAAATGGAAACCTTTTCAAAGGATCTAAGATAAACCTGTAGAATTCTGTTTTCAGTCATGTGTGTGTGTGTGTGTGTGTGTGTGTGTGTGTGTGTGTGTGTGTGTGTTTGTGGTGGGGAGAGCTGTAAAACACCTGATGGTCTAATAAAGAACGAGGAAGGCAGGGGAAAGTATAGGCAGGGCTGGCAGGCAGAGTATATATAGAAGGAGAAAACTGGAGAGAGGGGACCAAAGAAATATCAGTCAGAGAAGGACTCCAGGGGTCAGCCACCCAGCTACACAGAGTAAGAGTAAGATTTAGAGAAGTAATAGTATGGAAAAGCCCAGAGGCAAAAGGTAGATGGGTAATTTAAGATAAGAAACTAAGCCAAGCTAATGCCAGGCATTCATGAGTAAGAATAAGCTTCCATGTGTGATTTATTTGGGAGCTGGGAAGAGGGATTCCCCAAAGAGCAAAAATGACCAATGTCGTGGATATCACTCTGTATAAATAAAATGCTGATTGGCCAGTAGCCAGGCAGGAAGTATAGATGGGACAAGCAGAGAAGAGAATTTTGGGAAAAGGAAGGCTGAGTCAGGAGATGCCAGCCTGCTGTCCAGGGAGCAGCATGTAAAGCCATGGAATGTGGTGACATATAGATGAACAGAAATGGGTTAATTTAACATAGAGGAAGTAGATAACAAGAAGCCTGCCATGGCCATACAGTGTGTAAGCAATATAAGTCTCTGTGTGTTTACTTAGTTGGTCTGAGCAGCTGCTGGACTGGCACGTGAGAAAGATTTGTCTTAACTTTGGGCCAGGCAGGACTAGAGAAAACTTCAGCTACAGACCAACCACAGAAGGAAGGAGTTGGGTCTTCCCGCATCAATCACTAATTAAGAAAATGCCCTAAAGGCCTTCCTGTAACCTGATGTTATAGAGGCATTCTCTCAACAGAGGCTCCTTCCTTTCTGGTGACACCAGCTTGTGTCAAGTTGACATAAAACTAACCATCAAAATGTGGGAACTAGCAATAGATTAAAATATAATTATAACCTATTATATATGTACAATAAAATTTTATTCTGACTTATTACATATGGAAATCCTGCCATATTTTATAAAAGTGATAAACCTGTAGAACACTATGCTAAAGGAATTAGCCAATCACTGTCAAATATTCCAAGACTCTAATCATGAATTATCAGAAATAATCAAGTGTAAAAAAGGAAAGAAATTTCAAAAGTTGTAGCTTTGAAAACCTAATAGCACACAACTATTTATATATATAAAATTTAATTTTTTTTCATTTTACCTACCAACCACAGTTCCTCCTCTCTCCCCTTCTGTTCTCCCTCACGCTCCCCTACCCTACACCTCATCCACTCCTCATAGAGGGTAAGCCTCCCTTGGGGAGTCAACACAGGCAACTCTTAATCATGACAAGTATGCTGATTATAATTATAGCTTCTCAGGTCAGTCCAGTTTATCAAATATTCTTAAGCATTCAGAACACTTTTACATATTGCTAAAGTAGGACAGCACCTAGTCTCTTGGGAACTATTCATTTGATTTGGAGGAGGAATGAAAAATGCAGATCAGTGTAAATGTTAATTAATTATGCTGACAGTTTCACTCTAGGTCTACTCAAGCTGAATTTAGTACTGGTTCAATGTCAGTATGGCTTGGAAATGCCTCTCAAAATCTTATATATTGTAATTTGAACCCCACTGTGAGGTAGTAAGAAAGTGGAAACTTATTCAGGTTATTTTTTTCTGTTCAGAGGTGGACCATTAAGGGGAAATGGGATTAGAAAATATCCTTAATGTGCATTTTTCTTAGGATTGAAAAATAACAGAACACTTACATGCATATCTGCTCTTCATGTCTCCTGTCAAATGATGTCCAGTAATGCTTAGGTTTTTGCGAGTATATCATAAGCACACATGCATCTCAGTATTGCACATCTAAAATTATAAATTAAAACAAACATTTCAAAGTTACTCAGCCACAAGTACTTCATGACAGCAATGACTAGTAGACTAATATAAGCACCAGTACCCATGTTTACTGTTCAACATCTACAAAGAACCATTGAGAATTAACTTTATTGATTTTTTTATGTGTTAACAAAGATATGTCCTTATTTCTGATTTCAACAAAAAGGTGTAAGTCACTCTCCTTGTTCTTTATTTTCCTGTAAACTCTACACAGGTATTTAGACCATTGCTTAAATTTAAGTGTTCTCCAGCTCAAAATGGTAAAGCATTCTATAGTTTGCAATATTCCATTTTAAGGAGGTGACTTTGTATTTATGACAGTAATTTATGATTATTCAATAATAATTTAATAATTTCTTTGGATATCATGAAAGAAAAATATGCAAAAATGTTATTTTTATATATGTAATATGGGAATGATAAATAATTCCTTGGAATTTTAAAGCCGGATAGCTCAGCTGGCTAGAGTGTGGTGCTAATAATGGTTCTTACTATATAAGTGATCATTTCAAATGTTTTACCTTTTGAGAATATAGAGAAAATCATAAAATATGAGAAGACTTGAATAGATTTATGTCCAACATAAAGGACATTCTTATAATTTCCAGTGACTTAAACTCTCTCCTTAATTTTTCATTATCTGTAATTTATAATTTAATAAAAACACACATAATCACATCAGGGGGTTATCTCAGAACTTGGACCCAACTTTATCTATTATATGGTTCACGTAACAATTATTATACATGAATTTTTACAGCAGTGACTTCATATAACCAAGGTTATATGCACATAGTGAACTGGAGAATCATCACACAAATATAATGCAATTATAGACAATTTCCATTTGAGATACCTGTTTATTTCTAGCCAGTAGTGTTTTGACTTAAATTGTAATGAATTTTACATCACTCTGTTTGGCATGTCTGTGTATGGTCTTAATCAGACTTATTTTATGTGTTTTCCAAAATCCAGGTGATTTTAGGTATTTAATAATTAAATATGGATTATAAACCATTTTCTCATCTATAAATGTTGTATTGGATTGTAAAATTCACAATAAAGATACTAAAGAAAGCGGATAATAGTTAGTAGCCAGATGGCTTTTTTGATGTTTTAAAAAACGCATGAAGGATTTTATTAATTTTACCACCATATGGGATAGGTCTGAAATTAGCTTCTATGGATGTTAAAATCCAGAAATACTCTGGTTGTAACAGTGTGCCTAACTCCATCTTCTAGTATTTCTTTCTCTGATGAAATTGCATGGAATTATTTGGGATTTTCTGTCCCATTCTGAAGCAGGAATGGGTTGTTTGTTTTCTGTTAAGGTGACATGGTCAAAAATTCTTCAAACTGAAATGGGAAAATGCACAGATTCACAGGGTAAATACAGATTCTCTCACAAATCCCAGGATTTTTGACTCATGAGACCTATTAAATAATTTACTTGTAGCTATTACCATTCATTTTATTTCATCCTTAGTAGCTCATAACATTTTTCATATCATCATGATTTTCTAATAAAAATGAATTGTTTTTTAATATTTATTATAAATTTACAGATGTAGATAAGATATGTTCTTTTAAGTGAGCATTGGCCTATATATAAACAGGTGAACCCCAAGTTTTATACAACCTGGTTCCTCACCTTACAATTTAGGCTGATGTGGTAGTACATGCCTATGAGATAAGCAAACCATGGTGTGAGAGACTAATCCAGCTGATTATGTATTTTACTAATCTCCTGCTTATTCAAAAAAATGTTAAGTTATATATAAAAAAGTAATGACAATAACACATAACTGAGATAATACGCTAAAAAACCTACACTGTTTATTATCTAATTCCCAGTAAAAACTTTGTCAAACACTGAGATAGATTATAAGAATATATAAATATATTTGTTTTATGATATGTTGGGTTATACAGCTACATAGAGTATAAACCTACATAAATTTATATAGCTATTTCAGGCTAATATTTAAGTTTATGGGCCTACACACCTAGAAAACATTGCCTCTTATCAGATGTAAAGCAAATAAATAATAAAGAGAAACTGAAATATGACTCAGTAATTTTTTTCAAGGGAAAAACAAGAGAGTTTCATTTAATAATTGGAATTGTTAGCATATTTACCTCAAAATTTATTGCAAGTTTAAGTCAAATGCTTTAATTTACTGTTTTTATTCAATTAGTTTTTTTTAAGTTAATAAAAATGTTTTGTTAGTTTCATTTTGTTTTAATACATGTGAAAACATACAGACATTAAGTTATAAATTAAGTGTCTGGGGGATGGTAAGATAGCCCAGCAGTAAAATTCACTTACTGTTGCTACAGAGTACCAGAGTGTAGATCCCAGCACACACATTAGGTAGTTCAACATTGCCTGTAACTCCGGCTCAGAGGATCCAACATGCTCTTAATGCATCAATGTGCACTTGTGTTCTTATACACATTCACACACACACATGCACGCACACACGCATGCAGATACACACACATTATTTTCACTAATTTGAAGATTAGGTTTTTCATGAGATTTTATCTCCTAGAAATGTCAAGAGAAGCTACACCTATAAAGTCTCATCAATGTGACTGACAAAACCAGACCTGGACAATGGCATGCCCATGTGGAAGGGAAATGTTCAGGAGGCCTCAACTCCAAAGAACTATGGGCAACTAAGAAATGTTCAAAGTGGAAAAAAATAGTCTTTCCCCAATTGGTTGGTTATTTAATACCAAATGATCAGCCATGATAACACACATGTAAATAACATTATATAGACTGAACAGGTTGCACTTTTATATCCAAGTTTATACACACACACACACACACACATACACACAAATACATATGTGTGTGTGTGAGAGAAAGAGTGTTGTGTGTGTGTGTGTGTGTGTGTGTGTGTGTGTGTGTGTACTGGGATATAAGTACAACCTCTTATAAGTTGTATATAAGTACATATATGTATGTATATATAAGTACAACAAACACTCATATATGTATATATGTACATGCACATATACATGAGTTTGTACTTGGATATATAAGCATATATATTCATATATAAAAAACATACATATATGTGTACAAAAGAACAAAGAAAAGGAGGCTTTGGCATGAGATAGAGCAAGGAGGGAGGTCAATATGGTTGAGGTTGGAGGGAAGAAATTTAAGAAATCTAAAGAATAAAAAAATATTGTACAAATAAATCAAACAAAATATAGAGGAAGCTCCCCCCCCAAAAAAGAATAAAAATATGCTCATTTTAAAAATAGCTTCACAGTGTGGTGAAATGTTGCCCTGTAGTTCCTACTCATGGGAATAGTTGGCATTCAATAGGCACTATCAAATGACTTCAAAATCAAAATCATAACAAAAGCACACATTGAGACATTTGAGTAATGGCTCTGAAATTATGTAAAACTGAAAAATACAGAGTAAAGTCATGTTCACATTTGCATTTAGATTTGCAATTTT
This sequence comes from Peromyscus leucopus, assembly GCF_004664715.2. NCBI lineage: Eukaryota > Metazoa > Chordata > Mammalia > Rodentia > Cricetidae > Peromyscus > Peromyscus leucopus. The sequence continues at coordinate 16,494,291 of NC_051073.1, read as the reverse complement.
GCTAGCCAACTGTCATATAAGTAAAACATAAATATTTGATTTGGTTCAGAACCATAAATATTGTGCTTTAGTGAAGCAAAGGGTGAGAGATTGCATTTTCTCAATAATAAAGTAAAAGTTACATTGTGTCTGGGTCTGGTGGACCTCCTTTATGTCATAACCATTAGTGTTGTTTGGTAAAACTATAGTTTTATCAGTCTACTAAACTCTTTTATGCAGCATCACATAATACAGAGCACTGTACTTTCCCTGTGGAATGTAATCTTCCACACTTTCTGGGTTTTATGGCTTCAGTGAGTATAAGGCGCATGGTCACTGCTACTTTTAATATAAAATTTTAATGCCCAATAGCAAATATTCATGATAAAACAACTAATGTTTTGAATGGGCTGTTGTGTATGCAATACATTGCAAAAATTCCATATCTACATTTTACATGTGAAAACTTTTAGATCTGGCTTATATCTTGGATCTGAAACCATAAGGGTCAGATCTCTGAACAGGTTTGTTTCTATCCACAGTCTAATTTTTATACTGGGAAAGTTTATGGTTTTGTTTCAACTGTGCACATTTGGAAATATTTTAATGAAATAAAACATGGGACTAGGTATTTATAGGGTCTGGACTTCATTCCAGATTGCACATAATCAAATATTTTACATGTTGCAACTTATGTAAGGGGCTTAAGTACTCAAAGGCAAACCCACATTGTTCAAGACAGTTCAAATGTGCTTTCTAACTGATGTGATACTAATTGACAAAGAACTTATTGTTTGAGTATACTAGAACCATTACCACAGCATTTCATATTAATGTCAGTGGAAATAACAAAGAAGAACAATGAGACTTGTTTATTTTATTGTTTTTTATTTTTTGTAATTATTCAGTTCACCTTGAATGAACTCTTTTGTGTAGTAATTGACATTGCCTTAGTTTCTTTACTTTTAATCGGAATGGGAAAGTTATAGCCTAAAAGATTAGGTAATATCCCCAAAGGTCTTAATTCCTCAGAGGACACATAGAACAGATAAATGTGTTCAATTATACTTTGGTCATGCCTAGATTACCATGGCTCGCTATCTGGTTTATTTAACTTTAATTTGCTCAAAATTATTGTGAAAAATAAACATAAGGAATATCCCTACCCATCCTACAACATGCAGCAGAGAAGTCAGTGTTTAGGCAACTTTCAAGGGACACTTATCAAAGAGATAAGCTCAAATATACCACAAAAGCACCTCTTTAATTTACATAAAGCATCTCTCTTTCCATAGTCATCATTGCTTCTTCTAAGTTATGGAAAGGCTCTCTTTTTTTTAACATCCACAGATAAGGCAACACCTGCTGTGTTCCCATCTGAGAAGACTGGCCTACTAAGGACCAGTGTGATCAAAGAACAGCATTGATACTGATTTATCATAAAATATTGAAAAGAATGCTTATGATCTACATCTATAGATTGATGTACTATTCTGCAACATCTTTTATTTGTTTTTGGCACAACATTTATGATTATAGTACTATAACATATGAAAAGTATGAACACTAATTCATCTCTCTGTGCTTAGTTTTATTACTTATAAATTAAATTTGACTATCATATACTCATAATGGTGTGGAGTTGAGATAATTCATGTGGGATATTTAGGGTGGCAATTGCTGCAGAGTATATACTAAATACATCATTTTTTCATTTATGACCTCAATCTTCAGATATATGAATATTAATAATAAACATACATGGACATAGTTCATTTTGAAATTAATACTGAATTGTACAAACCTAAGGATGTCTGACCTGACTGCTCAGGCTTCATTTACTGCTGTCTATACTTCTTTTCAATGTAGTGTAATATGATTACAATTCAGATAAAACTTACTATGTAGTTAAGGTGTGTGTGTGTGTGTGTGTGTGTGTGTGTGTGTGTGTGTGTGCACGCACACATGTGTGAGTTTGTGTGTCTATGTCCTATTACAAGATATTTCACTTAGGTTCCTTTATTTATTGTGCCAAAAGAAATTTATTTATTTTATGTATGTGACAGTTTGAATAAGAATGGCCCTCATAGGCATAGATATTTGAATCCTTAATAACCAGGGAGTGGTACTATTAAGAGATATGGCCTTACTGGAGAAAAAGTGTCACTGGAGTGGGCTTTGTGATTTCAAAAGCCCATGCCAACCCTAGTTTCTCTCTTTCTTTGTACCTACAGATCAGATGTAGTTCTCAACTACTGGTCCTGAATCTGTCTGCATGCCACCATGACTTCTGTCTGCATTTCTCCCATGACGTTAATAGACTAAATCTATGAAAACATAAGCCAGCTCCCATTTAAACGTTTTATCTTATTATAGCTACCTTTTTTATGGTGGCTCTTCACAGCAATAGAACAGTGACTAAAAATATGTACAACTGCACTTTCACAATTATATTTTTTATATCATATATAATATAAAATATATATAATTTATATTATAAAGTACACATTATATAAAATATAGTAATGTTCACTCTTGGGCTTTATACTTTTACAGAATTTGTCAAAGAAAATATGTGATATAAACATGCATCAACTTTGTAAAAGAATTTAATCAGTACACTTCCATTAGTAACCTAATAATTATAGTCATGAAATTTTCTCTTAGGGAAATACTGACATGAGAAATATTTTATGTAGAAAGATGACAGTATCAAAAACTACTGAAAAGAATACTTTGAATTGCATACTTATTAAATTGTTTGCAATGTTTCATAGCATTTTTATTTGTTTTTAGTATTTACAATTTTAAATGAAGTAGTATTTTTGTGTAAAGTTTGACAAAATTAAGGCAAAACAATCTAAAGTTGTTGATGTAATCAACCATCTTATTAAATAAGAAACACAGAACCAATGCAAAGAAGAAAGCCAAGAGGTCAGAGCTAAGAGCTAAAACCTTACCCTTCTTCCTGCAGTGATCCTACCTCTCCAAAACAGAGCTACTTCCTGTGTGTTTGTCTTTATAAAGACCTTCTGTTCTGCCTTCTCATTGGTTGTAAACCCAACCACATGACTGCCTCGTCACTGCCTGTTTGTGCAGACCTCCAGGTCTTCTATGGTTGGTATCGAGATTAAAGGCATGCATATCCAATGATGGCTGTATCCCTGAACACACAGACTTACCTAGCTCTGTCTTCTAATTGCTGGGATTAAAGGCATGTACTATCACCTCTCAGCTTTCCTATGGCTTGCTAATAGCTCTGACCCCCGGGCAACTTTATTTATTAACATACAAATAACATTTTAGTACAAATAAAATATCACCATATAAAGTGTTCACATTAAACTAAAGAGTGTATAATTTTCTCATCTTGGGGATGCCAGGACTCCTGGCTCTAATAATACTGATAGATTTTAAAGGCAAAATTAAGTGTATTTCAGGAAGGAAATGACTTTCATATTCCTTTACACAGACAACAAGTGATGTAAATTTCTTCGCAAGCAATCAGCTAAAAATCCACTTGACTAAATCATGCACATAGTCACGTTTAGTATAGAAAATTACAATTTAGGAGAGTTATTTATTCCTCTCTCCCAAGTATTTTAAAATGTCAGCAGTCAATGTTATCATTATTGTGTGACATAAATTAATATATTTGTTAAATTGATACATATTGCATATTGACAAATAAATTAAAGATAAAATTTCTTTTAACAGTCATCAGAAATGAAAATATTGATTACAAATGAGGTAATTTTGAAAGAAGTTAATTTCTTGGGTATAGTGCATCATTTAAAATTATTGCACACTAATTAGTTTTAGAAGAGCTTTTCAATGGAGTTTATGAATTTGATCATTTCAAGTTATTTATATTAAATATGAAACTTACAAGCTGAATATTTTTTTTGTTTTTTTGAGACAGGGTTTCTCTGTGTAGCTTTGTGCCTTTCCTGGGACTCACTTGGTAGACCAGGCTGGCCTCGAACTCACAGAGATCCACCTGGCTCTGCCTCCCGTGCTGGGAGTAAGGTCGTGCACCGCCACCACCAGCCGGCTTGAATATTTTAAATTTAGTTTTGTAGTTACTAATTGTTTTCACTTAATCCTCATAAAACTTTACCTAACTTAGTAATATTTTGATGTCAATTTTAAACGGACATAATCCAGGGTTTCAAAAGAAGCAGTATTTTGGCACATATCAGTGTTTTAGAATTGAAGCAGTTTGGAAAGCACTATTTCCATTAAAACATACTATTTTAGGTTCCTATCTAGTTTGTTGGTTAGTTTGTTTGTTTTCTATCGTTGTCCAGTCACTGCCTCTTTGAGGGAAAAGAGGGTCACAAGTAATTCTTTTATAAAGTACACTTCTCATAAAACATGAAAAAAAAAACCATGCCACACCTGCAGATTCACTGTTTGAAACTAGCATCTAAACTTGCTCTTAGATATCTTGGCATGCTGAAACTACAGTTTCAACTGAACATTAATAACCTTTCATAAACAATAGTTTAAGTAACACTGACGCTTTTAATTATAATCTTGTTATATAATTCAGTGAGAACCTGGATTATATATAATGGAACTGTGTAGTAGAGTTTGGGGAACATGAATTTATGTATGAATTATAATGGAACTCACAAAAAGATGATATCTGCATTATAGAAAGAGAAGAAATGAACTCAAGAACATGCAGTTTTACACTACAAGCCTTCTTTCTCAGGGAAAACATAATAACTTGTTAAACCACAAGGTTTGTTCAGATAAGCCTTGATATATTGCTTTCTCTACTATACATCTTTTTATGTACTTAAGACAAAAAGGTCTAAGGCGTTCCAGATTATTTTCATATATCACTCTATAAAGCAACATCCAATCTCCACAGCTAAGAGAGCTCCATCTCACTGTTAAAGCAGATTCTTGACACTGCGTTTTTGAAAATGTGCCTTAATTTTGTGATGGTTGTGTAGTGTCTTCTTATCATGTACATCCATTTTTTAAACCACAGTGCCTTGATTTTGTGACGGTTACACAATTTCCTACTATAATATACATTCTTTTTTTAACCACCATGTCTTAATTTTCTGATGATTTTGTAATTTCTTAATATAATACTCATACTTAAAATTAATTAACAAAGACATGGAAATATAAACCAAGTGAAAACTACTTTGTCTCCACATAAAATTTGTATATAGAATATAAAGCTTATAGAATGCTAGAGACTATAATCTTATGTGTATTAGAAAGTGACAGAAAGGATTCTTTATTAACAAAAAGGTTAATATAAACATAAAATTAGATAATTTCACAAGTCTTTAGCACTTACATGGGGAGCTACAGAAATTAATGGCTGCTAAAAGTGGAAGTATCACTCTTCTCTAGGTACAAGTTCCCCAGTTAGCTATAAAATCCTAAGTGTCTATCCCTAGAAACAAATATATCTAGGCAACATTGAATGGGCAGCAGGCTGGGTTCACATATGCATACATATTCATAAATATTAATATGTATATATGCAACAGTAATGACATAAAACAGATCTTGAATTTGAGAGGGAGTTAGCAGGACACTAGCAGAACTGTAGTGGAGAAAAGATGGACAAGAATGATGTCAATATAGGACTCCTGTGAAAGTCTGAAAAACTCATAGAACATCAAAAGCAAGCAAGAGGGCATATCCCTTTACTGTACTTTAATTACGCAAACTCATCTTCATTGACCTCTGAATAAAGCAAAAATACACATGTGTGGAATCTGGTCTTTCTGTTCTTGTGTTTGGAAGTAGGAATTAAACTTTCAACTGAAAATCTCTGCTTTTATGTATTCGGATATTACTAGAGAACTTCTGCAAATGGATAGAAATTTCAGCTTATTCCTAGACTTATTAAATCATGGTTTTTTAGAAAGTGTTATTTTGTAGCCCAAGCTAGAATAGCACTCATATAAATAGTAGTAGTAATGAAGATTAGTTTTTTTTTTTTTTTTTTTTGAGCAACACTGTCGTATATCATCCTACTTTGAATGTACCAAATACTGATGTTTATAGATGAAGCTCATACTTTCTGAGTGTTTGGGAATACAGGTATGTATCACCACACATGGCTTGTTTTGGATTTAACTAGCACAGAAATGATTAAACAGTTTGGGCAGTGATTAAAATATTTGAACATGACACATTACCGAATATGTAGTGATGTCCTTCCAAACTGAATGTACCTGAAAATTAGGAAGAATCCAGCATAAAGTAGAACTCATATGGAAAAAATAATAATCAGCTAGAATTCAAATAGAAAGCAGGTGGATTAAAAAGTAGAAGAAGGGGTAATGTATTGAAAATAAATGAAAAAAAATAAAAAGTAGAAAACATGAAAATAGCATGGTTGTGGATAGAAATAAATGAAAATGACATTATTGATTAAGTATTGTGTAAATATTTGCACATTCATAAAGAGCAAATGAGCCAGACACTTGGAACTGAATGTATATAAGAGAAATACCAGAGATGGGGGAAGGGACTGCAGTTATGCTATTAACATGGTCAATACTCAGCCAAGCAAGCAATTTAGAATGAACTTGAGCCCTAGCATACATCAGTGTTTATAGTCTGGTATTGATTATCAGCCAACCTGATAATTACAAAAGCTCCAATCTTCTCTCTGTTGAGTAAACAATCTCAGTGATAACCTTGATTTATTGAAAATGGAAGAACACTACATCCAAGAACCTGCAAATATGCAAAGTATGATCTGTTGGAATTCAGTTAATTTGTATGATTTCTTAGATAGAATCACATTATAAGACAAAGTTCAAATAATACAAGCATCGACATTTATAAAATGTGGAAGTTGTAGTCGGGGAATAGTTTGGTGGTACTGTGCTAGCCTGATATCTCCATGTCTCTAGGGTCAATCCATAGAATCTCTAGGAGAACATAACTCATAAAATGTGTACACACACACACACACACACACACACACACACACACACACACACACACACACGCACACAGAGGATTTATTAGCATGGTTTGTAGTAGTACAACAATTGATGTGTCCCAAAAGAAAGGTTAAGAATCTAGTAGTTACTAGATTCACAAGGCAAGATGTATCTGCAGTACCAAATACATTGCTGAAATACCAACAGATTCCTAAATAATTTCTGTTTATGTTGGAATCCTGAAGATGTGGGTTCTAATTCCTGTAAAGGCACGTATAAGCAACAAGATAAATAAACTTGCCATAGAGAAGGAGGACAAGTAGTCAATAACAAAAGCTTCCTTCTTCCAGTCTTCCATTTTTTTTTTTTTTGGTATGGGCTGTCATCCACCAGAAGTTGTGGTTCAGACTTTGCATTGGTCTTCTCATCTTAAATTCTCCAATCAATTGAATCCCTCATGAGCACACACAACTTCTTCATTTTTAGTAGGTTTTTATGTACCAAGATTAGGCATCACAAGTATCGAACCCAGAGTCACACACATACTACGCCAGTGCTCTGTGGATACTCTATCACTTTTTGTTAGTTAGTTTTGCCTTTATTGTAAAAATTGCTACTCTATGGTGTATATTGTCATCTTATCAAGCACGTTATTGAAAAATAACTTCCATTTCTCTGTTGCCTGGTGTGGATATCTCTGCATGCTGTGAATGTGTTGCTCTGATTTGGTTGATAAATAAAACGCTGATTGGCCAGTAGCCAGGCAGGAAGTGTAGCACAGCTGGGACAAGCAGAGAGGAGAATTGTGAGAACAGGAAGGCTAAGTCAGGAGAGGCTGCCAGGTTCCACTGCCATAAGAAGCAATATGTAAAGATACCCGTAAGCCACAGCCACGTGGCAAGATATAGATTTATAGAAATGGGTTCATTTAAGATGTAAGATCTAGCTAGCAATAAGCCTGAGCCAATAGGTGATGCAGTTTTGATTAATATAAGTTTCTGAGTGTTTTTTTTTTTTTTTTTTTTTTTTTTTTTTTTTTTTTTTTTTTTTTTTTTTTTTTTATAAGCAGCTGTGGGATCCTTGATGCTGGGCAAGCACAGGAAAACCTTCAGCTACAGTTGCCTTTTAACCCTTTGTGCCATTATAATTTTATGATAGAAGGAGATTAGTACCCATTTTTTTTTACTTTTGTTATATTTAAATTCACAGCTTGCCAAAAAAAAAAAACCAAAAAAACAAAAACAAACAAACAAACAAAAAAAAAAAACCATGGGCAAACATACCATGTTTTCTCTGGAAGAAGGTTACTGTTTCCTTTTTTCTGTGTTCAAATATTTACTTCATTTTTTCTTTTCTGCAACATCCCACTTGCTAAGAGAAATGTATTAAAATGTCTGAGCATAATAAATGATTTATTGATTTTTTGTGCAGTTCTAAAGCCCAGCCTTGTATAATTACAGTAGTCTGGATGGATTACTGACTTGGACTGCTCCCCTCTCCTTGACTTTGCACCCTCTTTCTAAAAGCAGTACTTGCCCACTCTTGCGTGTCTTTGTCTTCTCTCTTTAATGGAATTTGGTAAAACATGACGTGAACTTGAAGGAAACTTGGACAATCTTGCTTGTTTCTTACCATCTGCTGATTATCATGACTTCATGTCCTGCTAGGCTTTTTCTGAAATCTCTGCCAAGACCATCCAGACTAGCATGCAATTAGCTAATGAGGAGTTATATGAGTAAAATCATTTGATAACAGAAAAAAAAAATACATAGGAAATCAAGCTATAAACATCTCATTTGTAAGCTCATGAGAAAATATTCTCCTTTAGGAATGGCTGTGTTCTTCTACATGTGTGCTTCCTGGGCATTATTTCAATACTTAACTGCCATAAAGACATGACAAATGATTTTAGACTTTTAGAGATACATACAGACACATCTTACTGTGTAACCAAAAATTGATGACATTTCATTATATCACCTATCCTTCAAGATGGACAAACTATTTCCCCCTGTCTTTTAGATTGATTTTTACTTGCTAAGATCTGTTTTATCTTTGTATATTGAACAGTTCCTTTTCCTTGTTTTCTGTGGCTCTTTCACAAAGTTGGGTATTGTCATCACAGTCAATACAATTTCTTGTAATTGATGTTGCCTGGTATTCCTTGTAACATAGAGAAGACTGCAGATAACATAGGGAATTAAAAACAAATTGGGGTTTGCCATTTGAATGAGAATGATACCACAGACATATATTTTAATGGTTCATTTGGTTAAACTGTTTGGGGATGAGTTAGGAGATGTGGCCTTATTGATGGTGATGTGTCACTGTGGGCATGCTTTGATGTTTCAAATGTCCATACTAAGCCTAAACTCTCTCTCTCTCTGCCTTGTAATTACAGATCAGATGTTAATTTCTCAGCTACTATCTCTGATCCATGCTTGCTGGCCTCCTCCCATGTTCCCCACCAAGATGATCATGGACATACCCTCTGAAACAGTAGGCAAACTCCCAATTATATGACTTCTCTTATAAATTGTCTTGGTCATGGTGGCTCTACACATCAGTAGAGAAATAACTAAGATGACGCTGGTGAGATGGTTCAGAAAGTAAACACACTTGCCAAGCAAGCCAAGCAAATGGAGTTATCTCTATAACGGCACTAAAGGAGAAAGGAGAGAAACAACCATAAAAATGTGTCTCGTGACCTCTACAGACGTGTCTTGACATGTGCAATCCTCTTCTCTCATACCATGTATACATACAACAATAAAATAAAAATGATTGGCTGGCCTATTTTTAAATGTGGCTTAATCCTGTGTCTTATTGCACATTCAAAAATTACCAAAATCTTTGAGCAAACTTTCTCATGGTTGGAATGGTTAATTTCAAATCACGATGCCTGTACTGATATAAAGATGGCTTGTAAGTTACTATTTCTGCATAAATCTGTGAAGATATTTTAATTAAAAACAGAATTCAGTGGAATTATCAACAACTGGAATAACTTTATCACACCTCCCTACCCCAAGTCCCAGGGACCCCTTCAGAAGACAGATTAGAAAGATCATAAGAGCCAGAAGTTGGGTAGGACTAGAGCAAAACCGTGTCTTCTGTCCATGATGCAACTTATGGACTGATGAATTTACAGCATTTGTGATTGTCTGCACAAGAATTGCACAAGATCACAGCTATCAACATTCTAACATGGAAGAAACGGGGGAAGGATTTTAAGCCTCCAGCCCTAATGGAAGAGCTGTGGAGGATCAATAACTTCTAGAGAGGAAGAATCAGTTTTAATTTAAGAGTATGGCCTGGCACAGCCATATCTGATTGGAATGACAGAAGTCATAAAACCAGCACAGTTGGTTGACAAAATCCAGCAAACCTCAGATTCATGATGGCTGCTGTGTCACCCTTGGTTTTCATTTTCACCTGTTGCATAATTGAGGGATTTTTAATATTTATACAATTTGGGGATATTGGGTTGATGGAAATTTTGTATGAATCATTTATGTCTTCTCCCTGGAGTATTGCTTCTAAGACTCATCAGGATATTCTTGAACATTCTGCCCCTCCTGCTTTTTTTTTTTTTTATCTACTTGAAGATCTTCTTATGCTTTGGAGGTTGTGACACATAAAGAATCCAGAGGTCTCTTTATGAGACTTTGAAACATTCTTGAATCATCTGTCCCAGTACTTATGCAAGAACAAAATATTCAAAACAAAGTAAACTCAAAAAGGTCAAGATTTGGTAGGCTAGAGGAGTTGGCCACAGTTCATATTGCAAGCCTTTTCCCACTATACACTCAGGCAATTACGTGGCACATACAGTTAGATTAGCTGAGGTTACCTCAGTCCTACACAGAAACATATTGATAAGCAAGTATGGAATAGAAAGACGATCAAAGAATGAGACATCAGGACCTCCCATTCTTAGAAAAGTTAGCACATGCAGAGCCACTGTGATATCATTTGACCAAAGAACAACAGAATGTCATGATTAGACATATAAACAAATTATATAAAATATAAAATATAAACATTGTATTATACCAGAATTTAAATAAAAACTGCAGCATCCTTGGCCTGAGGATTTTTCTTGGACACTGTGACCAATAATATACTGCTTGGAACATGGTAATATGCCTGGGTTGGCTTGAAGATTTTGTTTGAACTAGTGTCCTTGTAGCCATGAAAGCTGCTAGCCTGAGAACAGGCTGTCATATGCCATTAGATTCTTAAAAATTAGGTTATGGGTTTAATGGGTAAAAATGATAACTTTGTTTATCAATGATGTTAAAAATTGAGAGAAAATGATTGGAAATATCTCTCTTCTGTCATAGTTTATTAATGATGACTAAAATATGAGAAAGAGGAAATTAACTATCTTTTTAGGCCTGACTGGAATTTCTACATATTCAGTCTTCAATATAATGCTAAATTTAATAGAGAGGGCAGTTAATGGTGATCTCCCTAATTGCTAGGATTCTTACAAAAAAAGAGAAATTATAGCATATAGAGAGATATCTATGATAGAGGACTTGTTGCAGAATTTGATTCATGTGATTCTGGAAATTAAGACAGAGCATTTGCAAGAAAGAAAGTTTGCCCAGTACAGTCCATCTACCTAAGAATCAGGAAAGCTAATGATGTAATACTTGGCTGAAGCTACTGAGCCTGACAGCTCTAGACTATACCAGTGCAGATTTTACACTGTAGGGACTAAACTTCAGCCAGTCATTCTGCCAGCATTGCTGGCTCAACCTGTCTGGATTTCTGAGAAAGAATCCCTTGTCACACTCGCTAGATGACCTGAATTCAATACGCAGATTGTACAGTGCCCACAAATATAAGGAAAGAGATAAGTCTACAGATTTGTGCTTCAATGAATACATGTGTTCCATTGTATACACACTGCACATGTCTGCACACAAATAGTAATAATACTTATAATAACTGAACATTACAGAAAAGAAATTGCACCAAAATTTTACAAAATATGCAATTAAAGAGAACTTTTAACATCTCCCTTCACAATGTTCTGTTACAGTGGATTATTAACATTTTCTTCCATGTCTAATATTCATCTAAGCATGTTTCAGTACAAATGCACAGAATATATAAAATCTTATGTATCTTAATTAGTGTGTGATTTTACCATTTTTTCTCCATCTTCCCCCCCCCTGAATAATCCCTGCATCTAAATTATTTTCTGTTGTAGGAATCTAGCAGAGTCACTGTATCAAGGGCAAACACTAGAACAGAATAGTTACTTTTCACTGTCTATGGTAAACATCAGAATGAATAGTTTTCAAGAAGTACTTTGACCTTGAAGAAATCTTGGTGGAATTTAGTGATTGTTTTATGTAATTTATAGAGTCATTTCTCTAAAGCCGCTTTACATCCTTTGCAAGACTTTAGTCACAAGATGCCCCTAGCACATCTGGAACTCTAGAATTATTGGGTAGTGCAAACAGAACACAATACAAGCAAATGTGGCAGGGATGTGATGCATTCCTTCAGGAAACGTATAGATTAAATCAAGGACTTTGGTATGAGAAACTTGTGTACCAAAAAAAGAACTTTGTGTAACGATCAATAAATACACATTTGAAGGACTATTCAAGGTTAAGTCCACCAGAAGCTGAAACTTCCTGCTACCACACCGCCTCACACAATTTATCTTGGAGTTAACCTCTTTCTTTGACCGACTCATGTAACACAGAACACTCAGTATTTTTCTTTATTAAACCATTCTTAACCTATGTCAAATCTTGACTTAGTAAAACCTATATTTTAACTCGCTACCAAGAAACAGAAATAAAACAAAACTGCTGCTATTACATATTAAACATAACAGTTCCCCTCATCTTTTATAAAAACGATATGTGTAGCCAATGATACATTAAACCCATCTCTCCATTTATCAGTGTCTACTTGTTGGCTGAGTACACATAGATAATTCTATGCTTCCAAAGGATATCCGAAAGCTACTGAAATCAGAAAGAAAAAATTAGAGATTAATGTGAAGAATTTTCTCAAACGTTCAATTTTCAAGGCTAGGGTGATATCTCAATGGGTTAAAGTGTAGCATGAATCTTAACATGTCTTATTAATAAAAACAAACCCAGAGCCAGGTTTTGGGGTGAAGGCTGAATGATCAGAGAAACAGAACAAGCCACAGCTAATCTCACCTCACCAATTCCTCAGCTGATCTCATTTCCTCAAACTGGAAGCCTCTGTGTCCTCATCTGAATGGCTCTCAGCTGAACTGCTGCTAAAAGCCTTAAAAGCTTAAAATCAGGCTCTAGTTTCTGGTTCTCGTGCCTTATATACCTTTCTGATTTCTACCATCACTGCCTGGGATTAAAGGCATGTGTCACCATGCCTGGCTGTTTCCAGCATGGCTTTGAACTCACGGAGATATCTGAATGGATCTCTGCCTACAGAATGCTAGGATTAAAGGTATGTGTGCCACCGTTTTCTGGCCTCTATGTCTATCTAGCAGCTGTTCTATTCTTTGACCCCAGATAAGTTTATTAAGGTCCTCAATATATTGGGAGACAAAATATCACCACATTAAAGCACCTTCCATAGCATGTGGATTGGTATTCAGGTACAGTTGTGGTCCTGTGCACTCAGAACTCCAGAACCATGGAGTATTGAAAATCATTGTGATTTTTTTCCCTTCCTACCTTAGTGATCATCAGTGCTTTTATGTGTGGAATAATTGTATAGTGTAACTTGTACATGAGTGTTCATTTCAAAACAGTGAGACTTTTTCTAATGATATTTGAACCCAGCCAAAGAGAAGAAAGAAAGGTTGTAGGAGTCAGAGTGGATGAAGGGCACTTGGAGAACATGACTCACAGGGCTCACAGACACTGAACCAGCAAGCATGGGGGCCCACAGAGGTCTGCACCAGGTCTTCTGTGTATGTGTTACGGTTGCTAGCTTGGTATTTTGTAGGACTCCTAACCATGGGGTCAGGTTTGTTTCTGACTCTTTTGTCTACTCTTGGAACACTTTTCCTCCTATTCAATTGCCTTGTCCAGCCTTGATATGAGGGTTTTCGCTTTGCTGTATTGTGCCTTGTTTTGTCACATTGGGTTGTTGTCTCTTGAAGACTTGCTCTTTTCTGAAAGGAGCTGGACAGGGAGTCGACCTGGGGGAAAGGGGAGAAGTGGGGGAGCTGGGAGGACTGGAGGTAAGGCAACCAGTGGTCAAGATATATTGTATGAGAGAAGTATCTATATTCAAAAATAAACAAATAAATAATAAGCTCTTCATATTTAATTTAAGTTGGCAATATCATATACTTGTGTAATGTATTAAAATCAGATTCATGTCCCAGTATTTGCCCTTGTCCCCATCTCTGTTCTTTTTATTTTCTTCCAACTAGCCCCCATCCCACTTTCTTGACTTTTATGTGTATGATCCACTGAGTTTAGTTAGGGTAGCTGGAATAAGCATCCATGGGGAGTATTTACTGGAGTTTGGACCACATAGCATTGGTTATAGCACTGGAGAAAATGTCTCCCACTCTCCCAGCAGCTCATTAATGGCCAAGAACTTTTCAAGGAATAGTACCTCACGTGCTCTTCTCTTATCCATGATGAAAAGCTGAGAACAATTTAATAGCAAAGAAGTTAAGTGCAATAATTTTCTCAATGAAAAAGATGATGGATTCATATGGAATAATAATGATATATTTTAAATAAATGTATTGGTGTCTATACATACATATATTTGATATAAATATATACCATATATATTTTTATTAAATTGATGTATACTACAGAACATTGAGAAATACTGACTTTTTTTCAGATTTCACAGTCTGTGAAGATCTTAGTTCAGAAATAAAAAAAATTGCATATAATTAAGAGTTCTACAGAGAGAGAATATTTGAGTTTCTAGGTAAAAGACAGCAAAGGTACAACAAGAAGACTGCAGAGGTGGCTGGTTAGCATCTGAGTTTACAGTTTTCCACTGGATTCTTGCACTTAGGGTCATCCCTCTTTGCTCTACCTGCAAGAGCAGTTTGTTATTGTTGTTATTGTTTTCCTACTAATAATGGTTTTACATACATTTCTATTCATCTAACCTCAGTAGCAACTCTCTTCTTCAGTTTTCTTAAGCAAAATATTTTCAGTTTGTTTGATGTTATTTGTTTTTTTTAAAGCCACAATGATAAACCAATATGTGATGCTAATTTCAGCCAAGATTTTAAAAATGTATTTTTGCCTGAGCCTTGTACTGTGCATTCATAAAATACTAGTTTCTTTTTTTGTCCAGTGCTTGGGGGACAGCCTACTTTACTTTCCAGCTCAGGTGTTATTCCTCTCTGCTCTTAGAGAAATAACCCCTAGGTACCATTTCCATTTCAGTGGAGATAATGATGCCATGAAACAGCTCTCAAGTGGACCTGAAACCATGACATTGCAAGGAAGTTTGTATTTTAAGGGAAAGAAGTTACATTCCATTAGGTGTTAGTGTCTAATAAATATGCAGAGCACTGAGAGACTTCCAGGGAAGACAGGGAGTTGGTACATGTTTCCAAAATTGTTTGACAGACATTAAATGTAGTATAAATCACAATAAAATAGACATGAAAACTTCATCTACAGTAAAACTAGACAAGTTCCCCTCATCATCCCACACATTCTGAAATATCAACCTGATTCAATGAAATTTAGATGAAGCTGAGAGATGCTATCAGGTACTAATACTTGATTTTCTGGCATAGCTGGGACAGTAAGATTGTGAGACTATATATAAGGTTTTTTAAGCACAGCAATAATTCTTATCCTGAAGGTATGAGAGCTGAAGGCAGGAATAGAATGTCAAGAGCATTAAGAAACAAGCTATTTGGAAATCAGCACAGCAAGGAGGCCTGAGGTAGAATTCTGCCACTGACAGCAGTGTTTCTGAGATTTTAGTGTGTATAAGAATTACCAGAAAAGCTTGTTAAACACATGTTATTGGAGCCTGCTGGCAGAATTTATGATTTGGAAGGTTGTTGAGTAGTGCTCTGACAATTTGCTTTCCTGCAATGTTTCCAGGTAATGCCTAAAGTGTTTGTCTTTGACTACAATTGATGATGGAAATTGCATTTTTGAATGCTGTTAGCTTTATCTTTGACCTAACTCTACAACATGAAGGGCATTAGATGGTAGGTAAAACGTTCTTATTCTGGTACCTGGCCGATTTTATCTGAGAATAACTGAGAAATACGTTCTATGAAGCCACACTGATTTACAATGTCAAAGTCAGCTGTTAAGCAATAATAACTTTAAATCTCATCAGCTTGAACAGCCTAAATTTCCTTGCCTACATGTTCATTCTTAGTGAGTTCTAAGTACAGTGAATTAGGAAAACAACTCTATGTGTCAAAACAAACATGATGATGTTTATCCTAAATAGACAAAATAGATAAAAGTGATTCAAATCAATGAAATACCATACAAACAATTTCTATGCTCAGTGTCATACATGCAAATTTTATACTTCTAGAGAAATAGTGAAGGGAATTTGTAATGGAAAGTATATCAGGAAGCTGTTAGGTGCTATTTATTCCTCTTTAATCTGAAGATAATGAAGATTCCACTGCGTCTAACATCAGATTGTTTATTTCAAATATCCTTCATGGCCCTTTTATTAGGGTTGGGATTATCCCTTTCTTTCTGTAACAGGAAGGCAAGAGAACAACAAAGTAGACTAGGGTGAAAACATTGTATGACCAGTAGGTGAAACTAATTTATGAAGGAAACAGAGAGAGAGATAGTGCAATCCACTCAGGAATTCACAAGTGGAGCTCTGACTGACTTTTTCAGTTTCTCCATCAGTTGCTCCAGGATGACTGTAAGCTCCAGGTTTGATGATCTCAATATATAGCTATTGAGTCTCTTATTTGGCAGCCATGGTGAAGGGGATACTCGGCTTCACTGTGGAACAGGAACTCTTGCTGATCCCTCAGCTGAGCTACCCCTACTGAGTTTGGACATTTGTAAGCTGGTTTGATGTTGTCAAGGAAACAAAGCAAAACAAAAGGAAAGTCCCTAACAACACTGAAATACAGTATATTTGATTCCAAAATTTGGATGTTATTTATAAATAAGGAAACATTCTAAGGGTAAATTATGTCATTAATTAATATAGTTTGAGAATGGTTTTAACAATTGTCATCCCATTTTAGCAAATATTGTCACATTATGAAGGAGAACATAGTGGATTTATTTTTCAAATTTATGTCATTCCTTATTTTCTTTTTTTCCCCATTCTCTTTCTGTTTCAAACTAAAAGTCTTGTATGATAGAATTTGTAGCAGAAGCAAGTTAGATTTACAAATCAAATTAATTTTGTCTGTAGCTGCTGTGGGATGGTCAGTATGTCAAATCTGTTGCTCTGATTGGTCAATAAATAAAACACTGATTGGCCAGTGGTTAGGCAGGAAGAATAGGTGGGACTAACAGAGAGGAGAAAAGAAAGAACAGGAAGGCAGAAGGGGTCACTGCCAGCTGCCGCCATGACAAGCAGCATGTGAAGACACCGGTAAGCCACAAGTCACATGGCAAGGTATAGATTTATGGAAATGGATTAATTTAAGCTGTAAGAACAGTTAGCAAGAAGCCTGCCATGGCCATACAGTTTGTAAGCAATATAAGTCTCTGTGTTTACTTGCTTGGGTCTGAGCGGCTATGGGACTGGCAGGTGACAGAGATTTGTCCTGACTGTGGGCAAGGCAGGAACACTCTAGCTACATGTAGCTATGTTTTACTCCTAAATATTGCAAGTTATTGCCAATGTCTTAGGTTGGCTGCTGGTGCTGGATGGTAAGATACTATTGCTGAAGATACCAGTTATTTTAGTCATAGAACAAGAAGACAAAAAGTTGGTATGGATTGGAAGGTTCAGAACTTCTGTCAATCTTTTCCAGTGCTGAAAGGTGCAAAGAATGCTTCTAGAGGAGAAAATCCTTAATTTCACCCAGTGATAAAATTTGTGACCTATGATAATGGTAGGCTTCACAAGGTGTGATCGTGACATAATAGTGACATAAATGTTAAGGGCATGACCAAATACTTTCTAATTGGATTTAAGCCTGCTCCACAAGGTGAAACCCATGGCTTGGGCTATTATTATGCCAAGAACTAGTGCTTAGAAAGATCATAGACTCTAAGTCTGAACCTACCATTTTGGTACATGCACAGTATTAAACCAATTCCTAATGGCTTACCTTGATGTCCATAGAATAAGGCCTCATCAGGAAAGCTTTGTTTGCAATAGATGGTTTTCAACACAAATATTCATAATTGGCCAAGTAGCAGAGAATAAGAGACTGAAGAATTTTCAACTATAAGTGAAACATACATTGTAACCCCTCCTACAAATGCTCAGGGATCATTACAAAAGAGTGGGCAGAAAGATTGTAGGAGCCAGAGGTGGAATATAATCATAAGGAAATAAGACCTTCAGAACATAGCAGAGCAGCTACATATATGAACTTAGAAAAGTTGTGACAACATGTACAAGACCTGTGTAAGCCTAAGTCAGATCAAATACCATCATGAAGAGGAGGCATGAGTATGAAGTTCTACCCCTTGACAAGAAAACATTGGTAATTAGTAGTTTCCAGGACAGGAAGGAGCAGGTTTTTTTCCAAGTTTGTAGATTCTGAGTCACCCATTCTCCATTGGAAGTCTGTGGAGCCAAGGATGTGTTAAAGACACAGGAATCAAAGAGTGTGATGCCTTCTTTCTATTTTGCTGTTTCTTTTTAAACATAACATACATATACACAACCCAACTCATATGTTGTATGACAGTTTCTACCTGCCCATGTGGTGCATGAATTTGGGAACTTTGTACTCAATGCTTCATAAATAACATAGGATAAGATTATTCTTTTTTCAACTTTGTCTAATCATAGAGTTATGAACAAAAAAATGCTCTAAAAATCCAGTATTCTAGTAGTTATTTTTAATATTTAATATGCAAGGAAAATAGTAGATGTGAGACCACTCTAGAATGTATGTCAATGTCAAGGACTTCTAATGAGAAAAACCTCTGTAAGTTGTCATGAGTCATAAAGGAATCAAGAAAGTCACCCTCTCTACATCTTTAAGTTCTTTGCCATTGAGAAAATATTTCAACTTTGTTCTTCCTTCCTGTGATGTAAGATAAGGGTACCAAAACTACTACCATCTTCAAAGTCTTGTTGTAAACATGAAATATTTTTGTTGATTCTGCTCTTTGATAAAAGCAGTGGTATTATTAATTTTACTAAGAGTAAGGTATATTCAAACAATTCCATATTTATAACAACATTTTTTATTCCTCTTAAAACATGGGAAGAGAGAGGCAAAAGCATCATAAAAAGCCAAGGTTAAGAAACAGAAAATTTATACAAGTGCCTTGACATTCTAATTTGAAATAGTGCTACAGCAGAAGCCTGCAGCAGTTAGGGATTCCTTAGAAATATCCTGTTTCTTTTCAACCAGCTTCTTCCCGGTTCATCTAATTGGGATATTATCAGCAGGAGTAATTTTCTCTACATGTTTATGATGCTCACAGTGTACATTGCGATGAATAATGATTTTTCCTAAGTGAACTGAAGCAGAGCCAAAAAGCCAAGCAGAGCATTTACCACCGCTCGTCAAGTGGAGAAGGTACCAACCCTGAAAGACAGAAACAATTGCATTTGACCCTGATAACTGAATGGGTTGTGTGAACCCCAACCTTGCTCTTTAAAACAAAAATAACAAAAATGTGCTTCAGAGGAGATAAATGACTCCACAGAGGAGGCAAAAGACAAGTTCTTCCATACACTCTGAAATGTTAGTTGTAAGAGGGAGAGATTCTTATCCTCATAATTCCCTGAGGAGGAAAGGCGCTGCAGAGTTGAGAAGATAGCCACATCACGAATTCAGGGAACATTTCCATCTCAGCTAGCATCTGCCAGCAGATAGTAAACCTGGGGTTAACTGTCACACAGTGTGGGTACCTTGCTCTCCAGTAAGGCTGATGAGAAAACCTTATAGCTCCTGGCACAATTGTTCATGTTTCATTTCTAACGGTACGTGGATGTGAAATTATAAAAGAAGCTTAAAGACAAAAAAAATATTTTAACTCTATTGGAAGAAAATATATTTTTTTACAATCCCATTTTGTGTTTTGGTTTGGTTTGGTTTTTGATGCAACTCGTTTCTATGAAGACATACTTTCAAAATGGGCAGAATATTTGTGGATTCTGAAATGTATTATTAATCCATAAGTAGGCAATTTGTGTGTGTGTGTGTGTGTGTGTGTGTGTGTGTGTGTGTGTGTGTGTGTACAAGTGCTTTCAAGGGGGAAAACAGAAAAGGTTAAGAAGCAAGAGTGACAATAAAGATGTAGCTGAGCTGTCAAGGACTTGATGGACAAGCATTGCTTAGAGACAAATGTAATTGCTTGTTTCAACCTGTGGGTGTAGAAGGAGGTCATAGACACTTTAGATTTATGCTTACATCAAGGCTGTTCCGAAGCACAGAAGACCTTTCTTCTTCTTGTGTACTCAGTATGCTGTCTCATAAAATAAAGCAGGTCTTTCATCCTGTTGATCACTTATTTATATTTAGTATATAGAACTGCACGGAAACAATGTATCATGTGGGAAGTAATGGATTAACATTCTAAATATTGACAGCAAATAATTACTAATATAAATTCTGATAATGTATATTAATTCAATAATTAACATGTTAATTCACAATAAAGGCAATTATGGTAAAATGTAAATATTTAATAAGAAGAGCAAACTGCGTAATAATTAAAGAGAGGATTTTCTACAACTTAGAACTGGGAATACATAGGATGTGCTCAAAATACCATCACCTAACTAACATGCATATATTATCACAGGGCTAGTTTCTGTCAAAATCTATTACAGCTGTAATTTGGTACTGAAACACTTTCAAGTAACTCCCTCTAACTTCAGAATTGCATAATTCCACCCACCCCCCTCAACAGGAATAGTTTTAGCTTACTGAATCTATCAATTGAAATGTGTTGCTTTAAAAATTTGGGGATGATGAAAGGTTGCCAAGGTCAGAAAGTGTTTTATCATTGGAAACTGCATGTATACCACAGAGATTTGCTGTCAGAGTTAATTTTGCTCACTGAATAGCCACGAGAAATTATTTAAATATTTTACTTTGTCATTATTGCATTGCAGAGGATCATAAAGCACCCATAACAACTCTACTTTGGGGCATTTCACAGAGGGTGAAAACTGACACTCATCATTGATAAATAACACTTGTTAACTAATCACAAACTGTCAGGTCATGTGTCTGAATAATTTGCTGTATAATTTTCTCACATTAGTCGAATGAAAATGTGAAAATGCTTATACTATTACAGCCAGTTAACTTAATGATAGGTGATATGTTAAAATTAATTATCTGGCATGTCATATTACTTCAAATTTGAATTAGTCTCCCATTTGACCCAAATATTTGCAAACACTGTACAAATATGAGTGGTTTGTTAATTTATTACATATGAGTTTATAGCTTTTTGTTGTTGTTGTTGTTTTGAGACAGGTTTCTCTGTGTAGTTTTGATGCCTGCCCTGGATCTCGCACTGTAGACCAGGCTGGCCTAGAACTCACAGAGATCTGCCTGGCTCTGCCTCCCAAGTGTTGGGATTAAAGGTATGTGCCACCACCGCCCATAGTCTTTATAGCTTTTTAAGGGAAAATAAATTATTGTACTAATATGCTTGCATGTGTTTGTGTAAGGTGAATATATATATAGACATGTTATAAATATGATTATGTTCATATGATGTAGAGCTGATGTGGCCTTTGCTCAGACTGTGGCAAAGGAGTAATAGAATGGACAATGTTCCCCAAACTATGATTGTTAGAAGCCTTACATCAGCACTGCTGTAGTATTCTGTATTCACCATTGTCCATGTTCCAGAAATCCCTGTTCCTACCAACACGCTGAATATGCCGAAGAAACAAGTAAGCACATTCCACTGTACTTTCTCCCTTCTCTCCAGTGTTCTCTGTCTACAAGACATGGTTAAACAGAACACTTACTTTATCAATATGAGAAAAATATATTTAGCCAGAGAACTCCCAGCTTCTCTACATGACACAGTACAGATAACCTCGTTTAAAGCAATGCTTCAGGAGACAAAGAAAGAAGTGACTCTCATATTATTCAGATTGATTCCTCGTCATTTTACATTTCCACTCATTAGAAATCATTAATAATAAGCATTGGGATTAATTTTGATTGATGCCGTCTGACCATGTGTTCCAAAATGCTGTTTGTGGAATTTTCACTGTTTTCAAGACTGTTAGATGTGCTCAGTAGGAAGAAACATAATTGAGGAAGTTTCCAAGATCCATTTTACACTGGAAATGAAACCTTACCTTAGCAGGAAATAATATTTAAGATTTGTCAGTTAGAAATTTGAAAATTTTCTTACCAGTCAAACAAAAAGATAATTATTTTTTTCAACTCCCCTTACTCACTCATTATCTATAAATAAGGGTATATTTGCCCTAAAAACAAAGTTTGTGATGATTAGTAAGGAAAATCACTTTTCTGAAATAGTAATGTCTTTGCTAAATTACCATTTTGTCATCTAGTAGCAAAATATGAAAGTCTGCTACCTAACAAATACAATTTGAGTTCTTGGTTTTGTTTTGATTTGTTTTTGTTTGCTTGTTTGTTTGTTTTCTGGGTGTCTTTGATCTGAGCATTGACTGTCTCCCCATTGGCTAAGATTAAAGTAGACACATGGCAAGCTGGTGATCCATGTATAGAGGTTACTCAGGGAGGAATGGTTATATTGTTCTAACAATAAAAGATTTCTGAAATTCTTTCCCCATGAAATGAAGGAAAAGAAAGTCTGTAAAAATGAGAGAAATATGGTGGCGCAGTTGTAAGCTGAGCTGAGATGGATAAGGGGTGGCTAACTAAAGCAGTATTGGGTGTGATGGCCAGGCCTTCTATCTCTTACTGCAGTAGAGTGGGAAAGAAGATAAACTGGAGAAAGCTCAAGTGCCTTTTTTTTGAATTTTTCTTTAGGGATCTCTCTTTGAGGGGTATGCAGAAGAATATTGACATGAGGAGTGCATCCCTGGTAATAACTGCAGACCTGAAGGCCCATGACTCCATCCAATCTTATGTACTACGGCAAGACCAAACTCTAACACAACTTTCATCAGCATGAGCCTATAGCCCTGAGAGACTGCCAGCTATTTTTTCCCACTCTTCAATATTTCATACCTGTGTTTGAAATGTCTTCCAAGAAAAGCCAGAAGTTGCTAAAAAGTGTTTATCATCTTTTCCAGTTATAACAATGTCACATGAATCTTAAAAGTTCTCATTAATAGAGTCAAATCTGAGGCCAAGTATTGGGGTGAACACTGGAAGATCAGAGAGATAGAACAAGTCACAGCTAACCTCACCTGGCCAACTTCTCAGCTGATCTTGTTTCCTCAGACTGGAAGCCTCTGTGTCCTCATATCCAAATGGCTCTCAGCTGAACTGTGCTGCTCGAAACCTAAAAGCTTAACCAGCCAAATGCTTAACCAGGGCAAAACTTAACCAGCCAAATGCTTCTAATTTCTGGTCTTTACACCTTATATATCTTTCCTTTCTACCATCACCCCCTGAGATTAAAGGCTCACTTTCTGGGATTAAAGGCGTGAGTCACCATGCTTAGCTGTATCCTTGAACAGATGAATTTCAGCCTCTGGAATACTAGGATTAAAGGCGTTTGCTACCACTACATATCCTAAATAGTGACTTTTCTGTTCTCTGACCCCAGATAAGTTTATTATGATATACAATATTTTGGGGGAACACAATACCACCACATAACCTCTTTGATTAATTATTATAAAAATATAATTCAGTCCATTCAGGAACCTACAACTAAATGCCACAAATTTTGTGACTTCCAAAGAACAGAAATTTATTTTTCATAGTTCTGGAGTTGAAATGAATGTTATGATACTTACGATCTTTTGATAACAATGACCTGGCATATATCTCTTGATTGCATCTCACATTGTAGAAAGGAAAAGAAATCTCGCCATCTAATCACTCTTCAACATTCCACATCTCTTAACATCATCATGCTGGGGATTCATTTTTTTTTTTAAAGAATGAATTTTAAGAATGCAAAAACATTTAGTGTATAGCATCTTAAAACTATCAGACCTTTTCTGTTTCTGGGATGTAAAATCACCACCAGAAACTATTTATTTAACCCTAAGAGTTAATATTAGAAATAAGAGACAAGTGAGATAAGTCTCTACTTTTGTCAGATCATAGCTTCCTGTTGAACCAGTGCCTTCTGTCATGAAGATAAAAAGCATTTTGCACCTTATTTTTTTTTTGTTTCTGTTTTTGTGTTTCTCCTCAGGAAAAATTTTAACGAATGAATTCAGGTTGCTTTAGTCACATAGACTCACTTAGCTCACCCCAGACTTTTTGATATCTGTAGAGAAGTGTTAAATTATGCCACCTCAGCATTTTGCTTTTAAGAAGGAGATCAGAGATGGGTTGCTTGGGATACTCAGTAGAACCACAAACAGATGGAGATCTCATATAAATCCTTTCTTGTTCTAAAGTGTGTAAAATGATACACAAGAAGTTAACACATATAAAATACCCATGCAGTAGAACTTCCTCTTTACTCATGCAGAATGAACCCATCTATCCTCTCTTCCTTGTCCTGTCAAGGAAGCTCTTTAAATAACCTAAGCACCTGAGTTGGGGTAGTGATTTTCTTTCTTTTTTTTTTTTTTCATTTTTATTTATTAAGAAATTTTCAACTCATTCCACATACCAACCACAGATCCCCCCTCCTCCCACCCATCCAGCACTCTCTCCCAAGCCACCCCACATCCCCACATCCTCTAGATCAAGGTCTCCCATGGGGAGCCTGGCACACTGAGCCTAGGCAGGTCCAAGCCCCTTCCCACTGCACCAAGGCTGTGTAAGGCATCACACCACAGGCACCGGATTCCCAGAAACCTACCCATGCACCAGGGACAGATCCCAATCCCCATGGCTGTGATACCTGTCATTTGTTGTTGTTGAGAGACAATGTGTCATGAGAAGCAAGGAAATGATTTTGAAAGCTATATTTAGATTTATATACAGATTACTGTCTGCATGTTAGAATTATGGTACTGAGTATTACTATTATTTTGACAGACTTCAAGATTATGTTAACTTCTAAGGCTCAGCCACACTTGTACTTACTATGACTTTGTCTCTGTATTCCTTTCCTAGAGCAACCTGTTAATGCCAAGAGTAAATCTTTGGGAACTCAATCCATGTGAAATTATACTGCATTCCCCCTTATACAAAGTTATCTTTAAAATAACTGTTAGCATATATGTATAAGGTGATCTCTAAGGTTTTAAGATTTACCACAGATTATTTCTTTATTCTATTTATATATGTCAAATATCTTCTAACTCATATTCCAACGTTAGTAGCCAAAACATTATCTATTTGCAGGAAAAAGGTCCTAAATAAATTGCCTTCAGCTGAGTTTCTAATAAAAAAAATATAAGAAACCACTACTGTAAAAAAAAAAAATATGCCACCTCAGTCTTTACTAATAACACCTCAGTTGAGTTTAGCTCATAGGAAATGATCAACCCTGTTATGATAGCTTTAGTGAATATAGCCTAGGCTTAATGCTTGCCTATTATTTAGCTTCCTTATCTTGAGTATAATGGAGACATAAAGACACCTATGTATTTATAAAATTAAACGGGGAAGGGGAGAAAGTAGTGGGGTAGAATCACTAAGTACTGATTCGGGGTAGAGGATAATATCTTTAAGGACTCAGTGTCTCCTCAAGAGCAGGTCTCCATGAAGGGTTTTATCAAAGATCTCTGACAATGAAGCCTCCAAGTAAAGGTTTCAGGGCCAGTGACACAGATATATGACAATAACCAGCTAAAGGAGTCTGAGTCTCTGACTGAAACATTTCTGAGAGATTGTAAAACATTGTCTCTTCGTACCCCTGGGAGGCCTGCCAGGGAAAACCTCTATAATCTATGGTTAAAAGTTGAAGAACACAAGTAGACAATTAGGCATGAGTTTCTAGTACCAGAGCATCTACTCTCTGAGAGACTGAATGTTATGTCCACCCCAAAACATGTCAAAACCTGAACACTAATGTGACACCATCAGAGGAGTTTCTTAAGGAATGTTATAAACAAAAGGAGTTAGTGAAGGCTGCACTCTCGTGAATGAGATTAATGCCTCACTAAGGATACTAGCTACATATGCATTATATTTAATATACTTTTCTTTTTTATAAAACACAGTTTAAGTCCATGGATAAAGTGTGGAAATTTTTAGTTACTCAATGCCTTGATAGTAGACTTTAGCAATTGCTTTCAGTCCAATCATCTGTGTACATATATTTTTTAGGGATACAAATTTATTGATGGATATTTAATAAAACTTTATTTTTGAAAAATTTCATGCATATACACATGTATCTTGTTTTCTATATATTATATACTCCCTTTTCTTGTCATCCCTGTCTCATCTAAACATATTTCATTTCTTTCTTATACCTAACTTCATTTAGTCTTTTTTTATTTTTCAAATAAACTACTAATTGAATTATCTCACGTAGCATGTTTTTTTTTTTTTTTTTGTTTTTTTGGTTTTTCAAGACAGGTTTTCTCTGTGTAGCTTTGTGCCTTTCCTGGGACTCACTTGGTAGTCCAGGCTGGCCTTGAACTCACAGAGATCTGCCTGCCTCTGCCTCCGAGTGCTGGGATTAAAGGTGTGTGCCACCACTGCCCGGCAGGTAGCATGTTTTATGACCAGCAACACATTTTGAATTTCAAAATCAGCAAGCAGGGGATTGATGATAATATGTATTGTCAACAGTTTGCTCATTTATTATGCAGGATTTTTTTTGTATTCTAAGTGGTGTGTTATATATAATTTAGAGAGATTCTTGAACTAATTGAAATAATAAAACTCAATGTACTTTTAATCATCTGTTCTTGAAGGTGAAGGCCCTATTATTTTTTGTTCAACTGAAGTAGTATGCTAGGTTGTATTTGCTTCCAAGGATGAATAGTTACTGTTAATGATGGGAACTCTCCAAAAGGGGTTACCATTGTCTTCATTTATGTCTAACAGGCTTTGACACCACATTTCCCAGTTAAATATAGTTATCTTTATATGAAAAATGGTCCAGTAAAATTGTAAAATTCTATCACTTCTAAGCCTAAAGTAAAGCCAAAAATAAACAGCAATAACAAACAGCACCAAGCTCTGCAAAATTTGGCACATGTTGGATGACAAGTATGTTCTGTGGGAGAAACTGAAACATATTACTAGTTTTTCATCATACAAACACACTGGGATTCATTTAGAGATAATTTCCAATAGTGGCAAAGCACAAATTTGTGTGATTGCACTAGTCATTTCTACACAGCTAGACTGAGCAGGGTTGCCCTGATGTGAATTTTTACCAAGATTCTAATTTAGAGGTTCATGCCTAGGCCAGCGGGAAGACAGCTGGTCCTATTGCCATGGCATGCTATTTACAGGGTAACCCCAAGAAATGATAGTCAATCATTTGTTCTGAGAAATGAGAAATGCTCTGACTCACAAATGGATCCAGACAATGCATGTAGCAAGGAGCACATTTATAAAATAATGCTGAGGGAGAAGGGTAGAGAGCTTTGCCTACCTGGAATATGTTGCCAATTTAAAGATGCCTTGGCAAAAAGTTCCAGCTTTCACAAAGAGGTATAGCTAGAGTTTTTCTGGTCCTGCCTGGACCACAGTCAGGACAAATCTCTCTCACCCACCAGTCCCACAGCCACTCAGACCCAACCAAGTAAACACACAGAGACTTATATTGCTTACAAACTGTATGGCCGTAGCAGGCTTTCTAGCTAGCTGTTCTTATATCTTAAGTTAACCCATTTCTATTACTCTATAATTTGCCACATGGCCTGTGGCTTACTGGTATCTTAACATGTTGCTTCTCATGGTGGGGGCTTGTAGCATCTCTCTGCCTCAGCCTTCCACTTCCTAGAATTTTCTTCTCTGCTTGTCCCACCTATACTTCCTTCCTGGCTACTGGCCAATCAGCATTTTATTTATACAGAACGATATCCACAGCACTTTCCATTTCTTTTTTTTTTCAAAACGGAAGGTTTTAAATTTCACATAGTAAAATTACATATAACAAAACAATTCTCAAGCAATAATTACAGTTATAATATCTAGTCTATTTATAATATCTAGTCTATTTGTATTTGGCACAATTGAAGAAGATATCCTATATATCCTATATTTGTGAGTCTAAGGTTTCAAATCTAACTTATCTTTCATCATAATTAAGGAAAATTATAACTATCTAGTCTTCAACTCAGAAGGATATATTACCTAAGAAACAGGAGATGGACTCAAGCAACTTTTGGGAGTTTTACAAGAGTAGACAGAGACAGCTGTCAGCCTGGACAGTCATTCAAAGTTCCTTTGTAAAGTTGAGGCATCTCTCTTCAGCCCACAGGCCTAGAGTCTCTCTGTCACTTTTCTCTGTGTCCTATAGAATGTCTGGCAGTTTCCTCTGTGAAGCAGGAACCTGAAGGACCATTTCACCAAACAAATTTCAGTGGTCACCTTTCTATGGCTCCTGCATGTCCAGTCAATCAAGCAGTCCAGGCAAGAATAGTTTCTTGCCCAAATGGTTATTTTTGCCAAGGTGAATATAAACTCCATATGGAGTGTCTTCAATGCCCATCCTCCTCTCTGAAGTAAATTAGTGCTGCCAGGAGCATATATGTCTCACTGTTCAGAAAGTCTAAATTTTTAAAACATTCTAAATACCATATTCTGTAGGTCTTTGAAGTGTTTGAAGATTACCTTCCTAATTGAATTATATCTATGTATACCCAGAAAACAACATAAATATAAGTTTGGCTATCATAGAAGACTAATGATTAATCTATACTTTGTAATTATCCATTACAATCTAAATGAGTTACATAAACATAATACATCAAACAAGAGTAGAAATATATACACAGTATAACAAAATTAACTTCAAATTTGTATCAATAAACTAAAATCCATAACAATGTAAAACATTTTTAAACAAGTTGTTACTATTTATCCTATCATATCTACATCCACTTTTTTTCTTTAGAAAGAGATTGCATTCATAATCAACCTGTTTTAAATAAAAATATTAGTTTTTCTTTGTCCCACACCAGAGGGCTCTTCTGATATGGGACACAAGAATCTCTTAACCTTTTATTTTAGGAATATGCGTGGGTTTAGAGAAGAAGTGAGCCGATTCCATCTCCAAAGCTTGGTATATTTTGGAATTTTGGCGTAGCTTCTCTTACTACTTCCTGCTGGATGGGAGTGCTGTATCTTATGGGGACACAAAGAAAATTTTAGGATTATGAGCAGTCCATGAGGCTGTATTCTCTGAGCCAGTTGCCTTGAAACTGTTCTGGATGTTGGATCATCTGGGCCATGGTGTCATCAGAGACCTTTCAGGGGGTCTTGGCTGGTCAAACCTGATGTATATTAATCTGGAACAAATCCATAGCCTCTGGCTTTCTGTGGAAAGAAAAGTAGAGTCTCCTTTCCAAAGCAACATATCCTTAGATCCAAATTTTGAAATCAAGGTATCTTTAAAATATATATATTGTCTTAACTTATCAGCTTTTACGATCAAATGTTTTTCTGCAGTTAAAATTCCCAAAGACAACGCAATCCAGATTTTCTGTGTAAAATCCATCTTTATATGGCTTATTTTTATACTACCTTTACTATCTCTTTAAAGACTTTATTTAAAAAAAAAACCTAATTTTTATATAGATGTATGTATTTCTTTTTCTCTCTCATTCAAGCCTATGTAGTTTTTACATACATTGTAAACTATTGTATCTGAATCTGTCTTATTTTGAACCCATTGCTTTAAAATGCAATATTTCTAATACTGAAATGGCTGTTGTGGCTGCTGGCTCTGCCCATCTCATCCTCCCAACATGGCGGTGGTACAGTTTAGCACCAGCTCTGGGAGCCATCAACTCTTAGAAACAGTGGTTATATGCTTTTATCAAAGCAGCATGTAGCCCAGAAAACTCCTTTTTTATTTTTTTTTTTTGTACTAACAAAGGGTAAATCCACCACGCAGTATAATGTGCCCCTTGTAGATACCTCATTCCAGCCATACTGCTGGTCAAAAGCACATGCCAGGAAACCGCCATAATAGCTCAATCCTGCATAACTTATCTCAATCTGATAACTTGAGAGAGACAACTAGGAAGCTGTTTTTAGCTCTGTTTTAGAATCTTTATTTCTCAGGATTTAGGTGGAAACACTTTCCAACCTGTTGGGCTCCATTTGTAGCTAGTTTTTCTGGTCCTGCCTGGTCCACAGTCAAGACAAATCTCTCTCACCCACCAGTCCCATAGCCACTCAGACCCAACCAAGTAAATACACAGAGACTTATATTCCTTATAAACTGTATGGCTATGGCAGGCTTCTAAATAGCTGTTCTTATATCTTAAATTACCCATTTCTATTAATCTATAATTTGCCATGTGGCTTGTCACTTACCGGTATCTCAACATGTTGCTTCTCATGGTAACAGCTGGCAGCATCTCTCTGCCTCAGCCTTCCACTTCCTAGAATTATTTTCTCTGCTTGTCCTGCCTATACTTCCTCCCTGGCTACTGGCCAATCAGCATTTTATTTATACAGGGCAATATCTACAGCAAAGAGGCATATTTCTCTGCTCAACTGAATGAGCTGAAGAAACTAACTTCCAGAAAGATTGAGTCATTTAGGAAGAGGGAATGTCAACTGAGGAATTTCTTCCATCCAGTGGCCTGTAGACAACACAGTAGGGGCATATTCTTGGTTAATTGTTGATGTGGAAGCGCCCTGTTCACTGTGAGTCAGGGCACCCCTGGGAAGGTAATACTGGATGATATGAGAAAGCAATCCATGCAAACCAGAGGGCACAAGCCACTGAGCACCATTCCTCTCCATGGTTTCTGCTTCAGCTCCTACATCTTATTTTTTGCTTTGAATTCCTGTCCTGACTTCCCTTTAGGGTGGACTACAATTGTATGGTGAAATAAACCCTCCTCTAATCTAGTTGCTTTTAGTGATGATGTTTATCACAGCAGTATATAACTAACTAGATCAAGAGCCATTATGTTTGATTTTTCACCATCTGTCTATATTCTCATATTTCTCCTTATACCTGAGAAGAAAATCATGGACTATTAAACAAAATTTATTGTTTAATTATTAATTTCCTTCCAGTAGACTTAGAAATTGGACTATGTTTGATCTTCATTTGTGAGTTTATCCAAGATTTTAGGGACATATGAATAATCAAAATTATTTTCTAGCCATTGAGAATTATAAAATAATATGAGTTGATTCATATGGAAATATGAATCATATGATGTAAGAGAAATATATTCATAAATTAAAAATACCTTCTTCACTATGTTATATATGCCTCTGAGTACACTTGAGAGTGGCCAAGGAGAGCTACATACTGCTTGGGGGCAGAAATGGGGTCAAGGCAGTTTTAAAAATGAAAGCTGACAAAGAGTAATATAAAGAGAAATGGATGGAGGTTGCTGAAGGTGGAATTATAGACTAAGAAGGAGTATGAACAAAGTCAAAAAGTTATGAGAAAACAGATGATTGGCAATTTAACTTCCTTCTCAGAATGCCTGAAGCACCAAGAGCAGAGGGTGAGAGATGAGGTTAATGGATACACAAGGGCTCCATCATATGTTGCTGGAAACTTATCTCTGGACTTTATGTTATTGTCAGCAACTAACAGATTTGATACAGGAGAGAAACTTAAGTAGCACTGCATTTAGAGTGAGCACCTGGGAGAAATACAGAATGTGAGTTAAAAGGACTTCAAATTAGCATCCATCGCTAGCTATTTGGAAGCAGTGAGTCACACTAGCTCCTTTTTGCAGGCTTCAATCTGCTCATATTTAAACATTTTTATTTAAAGTTGTTTATAATTACCTTTAACCTAAATTATAGAACCTTAAATCCAAAGTCCAAAAAAAAAAAAAATCCCAAACTAACCAAAGCATAAATAAAAACAAACACATAAACATTGGAATGGGATATCAATAAAGTAAGCATGGAGAGTAGTTTGCAGTTTAAAAACAAAACAAGGTATAATTCAGTCAAGGTAAATAAATAAATAAAATCCCCAAAGGACTAGGAGAAAATATTCTGAACTAAAAGAAACAGCCAGACACAAATGCACATGCTCTCCATATTTTACCTTGCTTATGCTGTATTGCAGGAAACATTTCAATGAGACCTATAAAACTATAGCCTCCATTGGACTGAAAGACTTTATTCAATAATGCATTTCCATTTACACACACACACACATATATATATATATATATATATATATATAAATATATAAAATATATTTATATATTTTATAAATAAAATAAATATATTTACACATAATATAGTTCTTCTAAAGTCTGAGGCCTTGAATTTCTGTGAAACTAGATATCTTCCCAGTTGTGACTATGAAAAGATTGTCATCTTTCCGATGCTATCTCCCTGTAACTAAAAGAATGTTCTCAACAAGGTGAAAATGTAAAGTATGGTTAAATAAGGAAAAACCTTTAAGACATATCCTAGTAAGATTTTGCGTATAATTTCCTCATGGTCACTGGAACCTCAGAGAGCCAGATTTGCTATTTGTACAGGTTAAAGATTTGGCTCCCCCTGGAGGATAAGTTTTAAGATGTTAAGAAACAATAAAATTTCTGCAACACAGTAAACAACCATGTGTAGTTCAATGAAGACTAACAAAAAATAATTAAAATCTCAAGATCACCCTAGCTTCTTAGATTCAACTCTCCCTATGAATAATACAGCAAGCTAGGATTTTGCAAAACATATTGTTGTTACTTAAAAACAGAGACAGAGATGCGTGTGCAGACCCTATACTGTCATTTTCAGAACAGAACAACAGGAAATCATAGCTGTGAAGGTTTAGGAAAGGCTTACTATTGTAAGTGTCTTTGCTTGCTATGAGTGGTATGGGGGATTATATGATAGGCATACAAGAGTAATTGCTGCTAAGTAGAAAAGGAACAGTAAGGGGAGATGAAACAGACTTTGAGGACATGATGAGTATATATTGTTCAAAATGGATGGAGCTCATTAATCTCCAGATCGTGGAGTTAAAGAACACAGAAATGTTGGGATCTAGGTATAGAAGGAATAAGCAACCAGACTGTATTAGCACTAAAGATACAACTGGGTTAAAACCCAAAGGATATATCACAAAACAGTAAGCAAAGAAAGCCTGATGGCAATAGTATCATGATAAGTAATCAGGCTTTCCAGAGGAATGAGGCATAAGGTATTTTATAATAATAATACTAAATCATTATGAAGCTGTAATCATACTTTCAGTCAAGTTTTCTTCAGTCTTTGTTGGTTGTTGTTGCTTCTGTTCTTGTGATAAATAATTGAAAGGATTCTAAGAAAACGAGTGCAACATGGATTCAGAGTTTTCAATACATGGACCAGAGATGGCTCCACTGTTTGGAAACTAAGTGGAAATGGGCGATCATGAAAAAAAATGGGAGAAATCGTGCTGGGAAAGATACATCGCAGTCCAAGGGTGTGCCCCATGCAGTGACTGACTTCCACCAACTAGGCTCCAAATCCAAATGGTTTGAACAACTCCCAATAACACCATGAAATTAGAAATCTATCCCTGGATGAATTCATTGATTAGGCAGTGCCTTTGTTATAATGAATTATATTTCTATAATAATATCTACCACATGGGACCAGTTCTTTAATAAAGAAACATTTCAGAATGACACTGAATACAAAAATAAAAATAAAATAAAATATTTTGAATGTCTATATATCTAACCACAGATATATAACTACAGAACTTCAGAATAGATGGAACAAAAACAAATAGAATTAAAATGGAGTACTGTTACATCATGAATAGAACCTGTGTGTCAGTTTTTTATTAGTACTGACACACATATGAAAAATATTTAAATCTTTACTAAAATAGTAGCAACTTTAATTAAGAAGTTTTTAAAGTAAGGAAACAAAGATCCATCTCAAAAAGTTTTCAGAGTCATAATCCCAGAATTTGTGCTATCTAAAATGAGAAAGCAGAGACACAGATGCAAGCATATCTTATAAATATAAAAGCAGAGTTTGTAGTCATATTTCTATAAGCCAGCAGGTAGCAAAGTTTACAGAAAATTTTAGTTTCTGTCTAGAAACAGAAAGAACCAGTGTAGCTCAGATATCACATTCATTTTTGACTTCTAATCTCCAAAAATTGAAGGGAATACATTTGATCTTCTAAGCCATTTGTTACAATGGCTGCCTTATAATGTAATATTAATATTCCTGCATAAGTATGTATGAAATGGAGTGTTTCAATATATACCTAAAAATAATTGCAAAGTGAAAAATCCTTAGAGACTGGTGGAGTTTAATATGTTTAATACACAATCCTAGGTTTCATTGGAGGAATTATTAGCACACATATTGATGTTACATGTGATTCTGATGCATGACCAAAAAGTTAAGAACTAATCACCAACTGAAGTGCTTTCTCATCCTGGAGAACCCATGTGCTGTAATGCCTGGACTTTGAAACAGAAAAGGATAGAAACAGGAAAGCAGATTCTCCTGCAGATTCGTTAAGATGTGGTAATATTGTGTTCCCCAAAATATTGTGTACTCTAATAAATTTATCTGGGGTCAGAGAACAGACAGCCACTAGATACAAAGGCTAGAAAATGGTGGCACTCACACCTTTAATCCTAGCATTCCAGAGATAGAAATCCCTCTGGATCTCTGTGGGTTCAAGGCCACATTGGAAATAGCCAGGCATGGTGACACCGCCTTTAATCCAAGAAAGCCAGCCTTTAATCCCAGGGAGTGGTGGTAGAAAGAAGAAAGATATATAAGGCATGAGGACCAGAAACTAGAGGCATTTGGCTGATTAAGCATGTGGCTGGTTAAGCATTCAGGCTTCTGAGCAGTAGTTCAGCTGAGAGCCATTGGGATGAGGACACAGAAGCTTCCAGTCTGAGGAAAAAGGATCAGCTGAGAAGTTGGCCAGGTGAGGTTAGCTGTGACTTGTTCTATCTCTCTGATCTACCAGCATGGACCCCAATAACTGGCCTCAGGTTTGATTTTATTAATAAGAACTTTTAAGATTCCTTCTACATCTGGCGCCCAACGTTCGTGTTACGAATTCATGAAAAAGCTGTTTGCCTGTGGCCTTGTGAGCCCCAGCTCAGGCCCAAGCTACACTCAGCCGGTTATGGCGGCGCACACCGGTTGGATTTGCTGAAGGAGACAGAGGCAGGAGGATCCCAAGTTTCAGGAGGCCTAGGAGGCTTGGGAGAAGCTTCGGCCCGGACTGAGCCACAAACAGTGGTGGGACCATGGAAGCAGTGGCTACTGTTCCACGTTGCCAGCTCCTTCTCATCGTGTTGGTGACTGCGGTGATGCTGCTACCTGGGACAAAGGGTTTACTGCTGCTGGTTCAGAGAAGAATTGCCAGGACCATCGAGTTACAAGAAAGCATCGGCAAAGGTCAGTTTGGAAAAGTTTGGCAAGACAAATGGTGGGGAGAAATTGCTGTGAAGATTTTCTCTTCTAGGGAAGAACATTCTTGGTTCCAAGAGACAGACATTTATCAGACTATGATTGCTCCAAACCACAGAGGAGGCACCAAAAAAAAAAAAAAAAAAAAAAAAAAGTCTGCAGTGAACCATGACCATGCCTAACAGTGACTTTGAAATCTTCAAAAAGACCACAGGACTCCACAAAGATGATTCCACAAGGACTATGGTAAAGCCATTAAGCTGATTAACACACCGAAAGATCGACTTTGGACTACAAACTGGTCAGGACAATTTTGAGATGGCTAGCTGAGATGATCCAGCCTGACAGACTACTTGAACAAAGACTTGAAACAAGCCCTGAACTTTCCTTTTATGCAAAGACTGGACAAAAGATACAGGACTTGACGATTAACCCAAAAATTTTCTTTTCAAGATTCCCTAAAGATATCTTCACCCCTAGAAAGCAAAAAGAAAAAGAGAATATAGATATGAGATAGATCATTGAATCTACTCTGAGAAAAAAGATAAAGAAATAATAGGATAAATAGGTAGATCACTGAATCTACACTGAAGAAAAAGGGAAAGATATAAAAATGACAAAAGGTAGACTAATGAATCTATTATGAAAAGAAAAGAGAAAGAATATGGATATGATAAGATAAAAAGGGAGATTATGGAATCTACTTTTAAAAAGGAACTACTTGTTTTAAATAAGATAAGTAATGAAAATTTTTTGGTCTGAGTTTATCAGATGTTACTGGACTGGACATTGTTAATATATATAATGGAGTTTTTGTCTGGATCTGTCAAATATTAATGACTAGACATTGTTAATGTAATCTTGACTGTATATTGCATATACTTATTGAAGATAGTTTTTCTTGTATTAGTTTTAAGCTTTTTAAATTTTAGACAAAAAGAGAGGAAATGTGGTAATATTGTGTTCCCCAAAATATTGTGTACTCTAATAAATATATCTGGGGTCAGAGAACAGACAGCCACTAGATACAAAGGCTAGAAAATGGTGGCACTCACACCTTTAATCCTAGCATTCCAGAGATAGAAATCCCTCTGGATCTCTGTGGGTTCAAGGCCACATTGGAAATAGCCAGGCATGGTGACACGGCCTTTAATCCCAGAAAGCCAGCCTTTAATCCCAGGGAGTGGTGGTAGAAAGAAGAAAGATATATAAGGCATGAGGACCAGAAACTAGAGGCATTTGGCTGGTTAAGCATTCAGGCTTTTGAGCAGTAGTTCAGCTGAGAGCCATTGGGATGAGGACACAGAAGCTTCCAGTCTGAGGAAACAGGACCAGCTGAGGAACTGGCAAGGTGAGATAGGTGTGGCTTGTTCTGTCTCTCTGATCTACCAGCATGGACCCCAATAACTGGCCTCAGGTTTGATTTTATTAATAAGAACTTTTAAGATTCCTTCTACATTAAGAGGCAGCAAGGAACAAATCCTGGTGCATCATTTCAGATATTATATTGTATAATGCTGTGGATATCGCTCTATACAAATAAAACACAGGCCAGTGACCAGGCAGGAAGTATAGGTGGGACAAGAAGAGAGGAGAATTGAGGGAACAGGAAGAAGGAGGGAGAGACACTGCCAGCCACTGCCAGGACAAGCAAAATGTAAAGATGCCGGTAAGCCACCAGCCATGTGGCAAGGTATAGATTTATAGAAATGGGTTAATTTAAGATATAAGAACAGTTAGCAAGAAGGCTGCCATGGTGTCTGAGTGATTATTTTATACATGGATTGTGGGACTGCGTGGCTTGGTGGAACCTGGAGAGAAGCCCTCCAGCAACAGTATAATATAAGGACACTGGAGTAGGTTGTGTTCTACTGTTGGTTAGAAAGTAGAACTTGCAAGTAATGGATTTAGGTAATCGGCTCAGATTTCTCAGCAAGGTATCATCCACAAAACATGGTTTCTGCCAGCTATTTATGGTAAATGTATGACAATACTACATACGTTGACACACTGAGAGAAAGTCTGGTATCAAATGAGTATATTATACTTCCAAAATTCTGTCAGTCTCTGCATAGAAGGGCAAGATATTACTTTTTGTTATAGAGATTAGTCATATGACATTTGAGCTCAAGAATCATAATAAATTTTCCCAGTTGAACATCCATGGGGAGAACATTGAATCTTAAGTGACTGTCAAAGTAATCCTTAACTCTCAGTTGATTTTTCTTTTAACCTCTGTCCTTTCCATTATTAAGACAGAGTAAATTCCAATGATCCGTCTGAAGTTCAGTTATTCAGTCGTTTGTTATCTCCACATTAATCTAGAGTCCTACCAAAGATTTTTCAACTTCCTCTACTGAACTTTTTATATTTCTATAATTTGTGTTTTTATCTATTTTTAACTAGTAATGTTTACAGTGTTTTCAATTTTTTATGTGTTTCAAAAGAATTTGAACTTGATTCTTGAAGCTTTATGAGTGAGCTTTTACTACTTTGTGTGTATTACATTTTAATGTACTTCTCATGCCATGTGCCTCTTAGTTTAACAGATGTAAACGATCTGTTTGAGTTTCCCTCATAGGTTCTAGTCTACATTTGCAAGCTGTAATACATTGATCAGTTTATATTTAGAGCATTTATATGGCCAGGTTAGTCTCCTATGGTTGTTTGGTTCTATTAAGAGCTCCACCGACCACTTCCAATTCTATTTGGGATGGCAATTTCCCAACAGGGGCTGCAATGTAGATACAAGTGTCCACCCTTGGAACTGGACTCCTTATTGAGGCATGATTTACTCTGTTTGTACTTTTTGCCCATTAATATTGTCAGGGAGATGAAGACATTTAGACCCAAAAGGACAAACAGCATTTCTGGGTTCTACTCTTCCCTGTCGTGAGATGTTACTTGCCAGTATTGGACACAAACATTTTTCCCTAGCCTCATGCTTGATTTGGTTGTGATGGTTCTTGTTGGTGAGACCCAATTTGTGATGCTTCTTTGGAAATAAAATTAAGACTTAGTCCACAGGGGGAAAAGCCAGTATTTCCTATGTGTGAATTTGCTAGAAGGGTATTGATTCCTTTGTCTTTCCTGTACTGCCAGGCTCACTTAGCATCATTGGCTGGACTTCTCTTTGATTTAGCAGCTCAGGAGTGTGGGTAATGCCCTTCCCTTGCTTGCTTGGAAGTTAGAAAGTGAAATAAATTAATTCACCTTATGTGGCTTATACTTTTATATTTATATCTTGATAATATTTGTAACAGAACATATTACATTTTTTTGTAAATTCTTACAGAAAATAAAAGGAGGAACTATTCTACATTTCATAATTATACAAGCAGTACAATAATGTTAACAAAACTAACAATTAGATTTTCAAAAGGTATTTTTAAATACCTATGAACATTAATGAAGTATTCTTCAACAAAACGTTAGAAAATCAATTATAGCAACAAAAATTTTCATCTACACTATAAAACTTTCATCTCACGAATTTAAAATGAACTTTCTTTATTAAAATCCAATGAGTTCACTTGACTGTATGGAATTAAAATATGAATCATAGTTTTGTTTCCACGAATACAGAAGCAAAATGGCAACAAGAGTTGTGTTTAGTACTGAAGATAACAAAATTTTAGGGTTATAGCCAGATCTCTCCTCTATCCTCTCTCTCTCTCTTCTCTCTCTCTCTCTCTCTCTCTCTCTCTCTCTCTCTCTCTCTCTCTCTCTCTCTCTCTTTAGTGGATTAAAAATAGGCTTATAGAATGTTCATGGAACATGAGGGCATTTCTACAAACAGGAACTTCTGAGCTCAACTCTCCAGCATCTACATAATATGTTGGTCACAGCAGCAGTGTCTCTGAAATTTTAGTATCAAGGAAATAGAAGCAGGTGAGCCAGAGAGCTCTCTGACAACCAGATTAGCCAAAATAGTGAACTACTGGTTGATGAAACCCTGTCTTAAGGCAACAAGTTAAGAGATGACAGAAGATGACATTGGACATATTGCCATGACCACTGAATGGTCTGGTGTCCATATGTACACAGTCTCATACATGCACCATACATATAATATACATAAGAAACAACAACACCCCCCCACACACACACACACACACACAGAGTTAAAAGTTACATATTAGAAACAATAAGATCTGGTGTCAAGGAAGTCTTTAATTACAGGTACCTGAGAATCTGAGGCAGAGGGACCACAGATTTCAAGATCTATCTGGACTATACAGTGAGTTTCAGGTGGCAGGAATTAAAACTGAACTTAACAAAAAACTGCCACAGGATGTAAAAGGAAGTGGAGATATAGGTCAATAGTAGCTAGCCTGCTTAGTATGCATGAAGCCACTGATTCAATCATCAGTATGACAGAGAGAGAGAGAGAGAGAGAGAGAGAGAGAGAGAGAGAGAGAGAGAGAGAGAGAGAGAGATAGCAGGCATGAGAGTGAGGGAGATAGAGAGATCTAGCCCAAGTACTTGTTTTCTGCTAATTAATCCAGAATGCAAAAATATCTTACTATAACAAAAATACTCAATAGTTTTGTATTATTGCTTATTACTTTATTATTTACTAATATATATATAATGTTTAAAGAGAGAAGAGGAGCAAAGAAAGAGTAAGAGGGAACATTTGTAAATAATCGAAAAGTTAAAAATGTAATTTCTTGTCCATGTTGTTTTTCTTAGCACATATAGAGACATTCTGGTTATATTTAATGCAGTGAATATTGTTAAGATTTAAACTGTAATGCATGAAGTCATATGATGGCATTGTGATGGAGAAGGAGCTACACACATAAACACATACACACAGAGAGAGTGGGAGAGAGAGAGGGGGATCTGGCTATACTAGAAGGAGACAGGAATCAATACTCTTCACACTTCTCGACTCGTTGTTACCTCTCTTCCACCCTGATGGATCTCACCTCTTTCCTATGAGGTTTTTTTTTTTTCTTTTTTCCTTTTGAATTCATGCCTTTTTGCTTTGTGTTGTAACTCAGTGAATTTAACCAGGATTAATCCCTGTTACTGTGGTTCTAGCATTACCAGTTGTAGTATAGGAGGGTCATTAGTGTGTACACACCTGACCTTAATAAATAGCCTTCCTCAAGGATCCACCAGTATCTATTAGTTAACCATGGAGGGCTAGGGTCCTCTGATTTTTTCTCAAGCCATGTTTGACTGTTGGCAGACTTGATCATGAACAGATCATTTCCGCACTCCAAACCTGCTATCAGATTATGAATGCAATGCCTATGTATGGCTCTAAAAATAGTATTTTGTAATACTTCTCTTATTAACCATCTTATACATTCTGCCCTTTTGATGCTCCCTGCGCCTTAAAGAGGATGGTATAAGTATCATTCATGCCTGACCATTCAATATCCACTCACTGTAGGCAATTGCAGCAACACTGAGTCTCTTCATTCACTGACATTTATTGTATCAACAAGCTTCTTCAAGCAGCATTTGTCTATGGATATAAATATAAATATTTTCAAGAAAGTTTTATGTCAAAGACACATGATTGTTTTAAAGGATGCAAAGAAATAATCTTCTTCTTCATTTTTCCATAATAAAAGTGATAATCTAAATTACAATCTACTTTATGGAAAATTAAATGACAAAATACATGTAAGCATAAATGTGCTTCGGTAGAAATATTCTTCCTTAAAATACTATAACTGTGTACATTGCTAAGTAATAGTTGGACAGATCATATGCTAAAAAATATGGGTGAATAATTAGAGTGTGTAATGATTTCAGATAATAGAATACTGCATATGCAATAGAAAATATAGTGTAAATTATACATATTCATATATTAAGATAATTAAGAAATATGATCTATTATTAATTAAGAAGTAAAGATATAGATATATATTATGTGTGTGTATGTGTAACATCATAAACAGCTATATATGAGCTTTTACTTATGAACATACATATGCATGTTTCTATAAATGTAATTATAGAAAATGTACACAAATAATTTTCAGATTCAACACTTATGAAGAAATGGATGAAATGTATTTATAAGCAATGAGAAACTCTCACATTTGATTTTTAAAATACTTTTATTTTGTTTA
The DNA here is from genome assembly GCF_004664715.2 of Peromyscus leucopus. Classification (NCBI taxonomy): domain Eukaryota; kingdom Metazoa; phylum Chordata; class Mammalia; order Rodentia; family Cricetidae; genus Peromyscus; species Peromyscus leucopus. The sequence goes on along the minus strand of NC_051073.1, from coordinate 16,452,574 downwards.
ATTGTATGAGAAAAATACATTTCTATGTGTATATGGGTATATGTACAATGTCAATGTGCATACACATCACAAAACCTGTGTGTAGGAATGAATGCAGAGGCCAGAAAGTATCCAGTGTGGTACTCAAGCTCTCTACTGTTTATTCCCTCGAGCCAAGGAAGGGCTTTCACTGAAGCTGTAGCTCATGAATTTCAACTGGGTTGGCTGGCGAGCAGCCCCAGAGATCCTCTCATGCAGCCACACCAGACTTTTACCCTGGAGGTGAACGTTCAAAACAAGTGTTTGGACAAGTGCACTTAGCCACTAAGCCACCCCTAGTCCCAAGATATTATTTATCTTTCAAGATTTATTTTATTTAATTTTCTTTAACTTTTCATATATTTTTAAAGTTTTATTCTTCTCTCATATATTACATCCTGAAGACAGATTCTCTTCCCTCCTCTCTTCTCAGTCCTCCCCACACCTCCCCACCCCATCTACTCCTCCACCATTTTTCTTTAGAAAACGGGAGGCCTCCCATTGATATCACTCAAACATGGCATAGAGAGTTGCAGTAAGACTAGGCACCTCTCTCCTAATAAGACTGGATGAGGCAACCCAGTAAGAGAGAAAAGGTCCCTAAAGGAGGCAAAAGAGTCAGAGACTGCCACCGCTCCCACAGTTAGGAGATCCACAACAAGACCAAGATATACAACTATAACATATATGCAGAGGGCCAAGGTCAATCCCGTGCAATCTCACTGGTTGTCTGTTCAGTCTCTGTCAGCCTCGCTGAGCTCAGGCTAGTTGATTCTGTAGATTTTCTTGTGGTGTCCTTGAGCCCTCTGGCTCACATAATTCTCACCCCAGCCCCTTCAACTATAGGCCCCAAGCTCCACCTAATGTTTGGCCATGGGTCTCTGCATCTATTTCCATCCATTGGCGGATGAAGCCTCGTTGATGAAAATTGGGTTAGACACCCATCTCTGAATATAGCAGAATATCATTAGCAATCATTTCATTAACTGTTTTTTTTTTTTTTTCCTGTCAGTCCTGTTTGATTTTATCCTAGGTCTTTGGGCTATCCAGTTTCTGGGTCCTCGCCCTGCAGGCAGTGTCAGGAGCAGACTCTTTCTTGTGGCATATGTCTATATGTCGAAAGGCAGATCAGTCATTGCTTGAGCACTCTCACCATTTCTACACCACCTTCACCCAAGCACACACTGTAGGCAGGACAAATTGTAGGTTGAATGGTGTGTGTTTGGTTTGATATCCCAATTATTTGAGTGTCCCAAGATCTCTCTCTCACTGCATATTTTCTATTTGTGGAACCCTGTGTTAGTTCCTCTCAACCACGAGGAAGCTTCTCTGATGAAGGCAGGGTGAGATGTTGATCTATTGTTAAAATAGAAGATCCTTTAGGGATCTTTTTATTTCTACAGACCCTGAGCAGACCAGTAGTAATTGGTTTTCACGAAGGACCATGGCTTATTTAGCTTCATGTTCATGGACATCTGAGCAGTGTCAGGGCTGGGTTCCATTTCATGGAGTGGGCCTTAAATCCAATCATATAATGGTTGTTTAATCCCACAAGCTATGTGTAATTATTGCTCATGAACGTCTTTCTGGCAAGTCATTGAGTAGATCAAAGGGTTTGTACTATGAATATTACCTTTATTCTTTAGTAAGTACAGAGTACATTCTAGTACCATGAACACTAGTCAGTAGGGGGTGAAAGCTCTAAATAGGTACCAGCTTCATCTGGGGAAAATAGATGTCCAATTGTAGCAAAATCTCCCTCATTATTTGGCAATTCTTTTTCAATCACCTTCATAAATGTATAAATTTTTAGAAAGTTGTAGTAGCATATTAAGTCCATATAACAGTTTAAAAGGTCCTTAGGTTCAGCTGTCCCTCCCCTTATGTCCTCCTTCTCCCCTCTGTTTCTTCTTCCTCCCCATTGGATTCCCCAGACCCAGTCTTTCTCATCCATGCATGCCTATTCTATTTCCCTTTCCTAGCGTGATCCAATATTCCCCTCAGTCCCTTACTCTACATCTGTCCTCTGTGGTAACATGGATTAAAGCCTGCTTATAAAAGACTATACCACAGACATCCACATATAAGTGTATAAATACAGTATTTGTCTTTTGGGGTCTGAGTTACCACAATAATGATGATTTTTCTTTTTCTTTTTGTTTATTTTCATTTACCTGAGAACTTCATGATTTCATTTTTAATTACTTTGTCCATTATATAAAGTTACCATGTTTTATTTATCCATCCATTGACAATCATCTATTCTGTTGTCAATTTCTGATTATCATGAATAGAGGAGCAACGAATATGATTGGGCAAGTGTCTCTGTAGTAAGATGTAGAATCCTTTGGGTATACGCCTCATAGTGGTATAGCTAGATCTTGATGATTTATTTCAAGCTTCCTGAAAAGTTGTCACACTGATTTCCATAGTGGCTGTACTGTGTTTGCAATCCAGCCACCACAGGATTTCCCCATCCTTGCCATCATCCTTTAGGGAATACATTATATTTTTAATTCATTCTGCTAAAGAGCATTGAATATGAGATGGTGAGATGGCTCAGAGGATGTAAGCACTTGCCACCAATCTAGACATCTGAGTTCCATCCCAGGACCTTACATATCTTACATGCTATCTTTTGTTTTATTGACCTTGGCCCTACTGACTAGTGTAAGATGAGATTGCTAGGTATTTTGAAGTACCACTAAGAATTGATTTTTAAATTATGTTTATAATTATTTTAATATGTTTAGCTATATCCCTTGCATCCCCAATCTCTCCAAAACTTTTATCATGAAGGAGTGAAGGACTTTGTTAAATGATTTTTCAGCATCTGCTGAAATGATCATATGAAAAAACAAAAAACCCAGGATAGCTAAAAATAATCATGTACAGTAAAAGAACTTCCAGAGGTATCACCATCCTTGATTTCAAGTTCTACTACATAGCTACAGTAACGAAAACAAGGTGGTATTGGCAAAAAAACAAAACAAAACAAAACAAAAAAAAAACAAAAAACAAAAAACAAAAAAAAAACAGGCTGGTGAATCAATGGTATCAAATTTGAGACCCACACCTAAAATAAATAAATAATAAATAAATAAATCCACACACCTATGGACACCTGATTTTTAACAAAGAAGCCAAAATTATACAATGGGAAACAAAAAGCATCTTCTACAAATGGTACTGGCATAACTAGATGTCCACATGCAGAAGATTGCAAATAGATCTGTATCTATCATCCTGCCCCAAACTCCAAGTCCAACTGGATCAAAGACCTTAACATAGAATCAGACACACTGAACCTGATAGAAGAGAAAGTGAAGAATAGACTTGATCACATTAATTGTTTTTATATCTGTGTCTCTTTTTATGAGGTTTAGTGTAGAAGAGTACATGTACCTAGGGAGGCCAGTGGAGGGTGTTGAATCCTTTGGATTTAGAGTTATAGGTGCTTGAGCATTACCCAGTGTGGGTGTTGGAAAAATGAGTTTTGATCATCCATAAGAATAGTATATATATTTTTAATAACTGAGCCATCTCAATAGCATTCAAGATGTCACTTTAATAATGGGAAAACAAGCTAATGTCTTTAGGAAATACATTATATTTTTAATTCATTCTGCTAAAGAGCATTGAATATGAGATGGTGAGATGGCTCAGAGGATGTAAGCACTTGGCACCAATCTAGACATCTGAGTTCCATCCCAGTACCTTACATACTAGAAAGAAAAAACAAACAAACAAAAAAGCAAAAGACTGATTTCCCAAGATTATTCTTTGACCTCCATCCATGCTTGTATGAATGTCTCCCTCACAAAACAATAAAATAAGTAAAAATAAAAAATATTGTGTGTAAAATTTCATTTGTAACTTGATATGACAAGATTATAGTGGCTTTTTAGACAGATATTGAAAAATTTGCTTATGTTCAATTTGCTCATTTTATTTTTAAGCAAGCAAGACCCTGTGTGGTGAAATTTGTAATCCAAGAAATAAAACTTGCCTGGAGATCAGAGGACAGAGCCAACCACAGAGTTAAACGTAGAGGTCAGGGAGTGGTGGCACACACCTTTATTCCTAGCACTGGGGAGGCAGAGATCCAGATGGATCTCCATGATTCAAGGACACCGTGGACTACAAGATTGATCCAGTCTTGGAGAGAAACAGATTCAAGCAGTGGTAGCACATGCCTTTAACCTCAGTATGTGGGAAGCACACAAGCCATTAATCCCAGCACTAGGAAGACTGAGATAGGAAGTGAAATGGCTGGGTGGAGAAAGGGATATCAGGCTTAAGGAGACAGGAACTAAAGGCTCTTTCTGCTGAGGACTCAGGAGTATTCCCAAAGATTTGTGGAGACAGAATCAGCTGAGGAGTTGGCGCGGTGAGAAGTGGATGTGACTTGTTTCCTCTGATATTTCAGCATTTACCCTGATATCTGGCTCTGAGTTTTTATTATAAGACCATTTAGGATTTGAGCAACAACCCTGAATATGAAAAAGCCTCTGAGAATTTGGGGTGTAGGTAGGGTGCGATATTCTTTCTTCATTACTTATTGGTGACAAAAAGTGACAATTCTGTGAAGTTTCAATTGCTCACTTATAGGAGAGGAACAATAACCTAAGATAGTCAAGAGTATTGAAAGGTTGATTTTCTGCTCTACTGAATTTTAAAACCACTTTAAAGAACTAACTACATAGTTCAGCTGAATGAGGAACTAAGTGGAAATTCAGCACTGCATGTAACAGTTAATTTTATGCTTGCTACAAATCATACCTTTGAATTTAATACTGCATAAAATAAATATGAACCCTAATGTAATTTTTTTATTTTCAGTATTTTCTTTAAAACATTTCAATAGATGCTAGCAGGATGGCTCACCAGATTCAGGAAGCCACTTGGCAGAAAACGTGAACTAATTTCCCTCAGTTACGCTCTGATCTCCACATATGCACTGTAGCACGCATCAGCATGCCTACACACATATACACAAAATAAGTAAACAAATATTAAAATAGTATATGAACTTTAGTTCATACTTTGTGAAGCTATCCTTTTATTATTACTAACAACATTGTTACAAAATTTAGTTAATGCAAGCTAGTTAAAACTAATTGTAAAAACTTGAGCTGTATCTGTTCATGTTCAAGCATCACTAGAACACTAATTGTATGCTCAAAGTCATTGTGGGTCTTCCCAGGAGGAGGATAAACTTCTTACAGAAAATGAAGGCTTGGAACACCTCTTACAGAATGATTCTCCTTCTAATGCTGCATACTCCAGCTCAGCTCTCACTTCAGTACACTCCCCAGCCATGGATCTTTACTGCCTCATTGAGCAGAACAGATTTTGAATGGCACTATGGCACAAGCTGATCCAAACAGAGGTGACAAACTATTGCTGAATGAGCACATGTAAACATTAAGGAGGAAGGAATCAACTCTTTTAGATGGGAGGTCAGAAGAAAAGTACAAATAAATGACTGTCCATGGCATTACTTACAAGATTAATCAAAGACTGTTACAAGTATCACATTGCCTGTTTAAATGGATTTGAGAAAAGTTAATATCTCAGCATTAAACTCACAATTGACTAACTATGGACATCAGAGAAGGATGATTTGAGGGGTAAAAAGGCATGCTTTCTTGAACAGGGAAGACATAGTAATTAATTAAATTGCATGCTAATAGTGTTAATTTTTATTGATAATATTGCATAATATTTTAGATATATTGAAATATCTGCCTTTTCTATGTAATATTACAATAGTATATAATCTTCAACCAGGTCATGACTTTGTTTTGAGTCCTGGACTTATTGACCTGAAACAGAACAAAGTTGTACAGATGACATTCACACCTCTTAGTTGGTATCATTAGGAGGACTTTTTATTTTAATGCCAGAGGACAAGTGAGAGACCTCCCTGAGATTAGTATGCACTTGGGAAAGCTGAAATTATCTTCTAATGAGAACACAATGCTTGTAGCTCTTTCAAATGAACCGATTAGCATTTGTTACACATTTTGAAACAGATCTATTGTTCAAGACATATTGAAGGTAGTTCTTGTATCCCAGCTTGGGAAAGGAAAGAACTGAGAAAAGTTAAAATGGTTCACACTAATAGAAGAGATTATAGAAGAAAAAAAACCTGATTTATGTGTGTATGTTTGCATGTAAATATGGTCAAGAAAATGGTTTATTATATGTGAAAAAATCTTAACTCTGGATATAAACAGTTTTGAACATTTTCCTTTAACATCATCATTAGCATAGTTATATGTAAACTATATACATGCCTCTGCCTGTTCTTTTTGTATGTTTGGTATATATGCATTCATGAGGGTCTCAACTATCTTTCCAGGAAGATTGATGGTTATGAAGTATTATTATGGATTCAATACTCAGAAAAGAGCTTTAAAATCCATGTTTAAACCAATGTTAGGAGAAAGAATATAGTAGCTTATATTTGGACGAGGACCACAGTGAAGATGAACAGAAGTCTGTAGATATTGGGATTTGAGACAATAGGATTTTTTTTTCATGGAGGAAATTCCAAAATTTCTATAGAAAGGATAAAACATGTACAAAGCTCATGTGATAAAAATATACATGCAAGGGCATTCACAAGAAATTGCACAAATTAAACCAGATAAAACCACCGGTTAGAGAATGAAAAGTGGGGATAAAGTCCTACTTCTGAATAAAACAAAACATTTGCAATTGATAAATGCTGGGAGAATGAAAATCAGCCTTCTCAAAGAGAATGGCACGAGTATGTATCAACCATGCTCCAATACAGGCCACAAGATCAAGAGAAGTTGGCAAACACAACATCAGCACTTTTGTGGTTTTGGTTGATACTGTTATTTCTTTTAGTTTGCTTGTATTATTCTGATTTCTTTGTCTTTCATTATGTTTCTTGGTCTTTGTATTGAGAGAGAAAAGCATCAGGAGATTGAGTGGATAGTGAGGATGGGAAGTTATGGGAGGTCTTGGTAGACAGTGAAGATATCATCAAAATAATTTTATGAAAAATTTAAAATAACTTAAAAATATAATAAAAATACATGCCGAAAGTATTAAAAAAAGTATTGAATACTAAAACAGGATGAAAATATAAACAAAATACTGACATTCACTCAGTAATAGTGTGCATATAATATATATCAATTTTTAAAGTCAAATTCCTTATAAATAATTTATTATAAATAAATATAAAAACTAATTTTAAGATTAAAGTCTCTCTATATATACATACACACACATATATGTTTTCACACACATGTATGTTTTCATAACAGTGATATAATTGCATAATTATTTCAAATGCATCATTGTGTATATCAATAATTTTTAATGTACATATTTTGCTAATAGCATATTATCTCTATTTTTTTGAGGAAAAGTCACCTAAAAATAGGGATCTTTATTTTATTTTCATAAAATTCACTACAATCTGGTCCAAAGTTACAGTTTCATGGTGAATAGATTCAAATTATTCCACTTAATTGATTTTACTGTCTGTAAAATAACAAATATAATTGAAAAATTATTCTCTGAGGGATTTTAACATCTGCTAATGTTGGAGCAAACTCTGCCAGAGGAAACAGACTGCTCTAAATTTTAAAAGTTTGCAATATCAACAGTTCAGTTAAAATATTATAGGAAGTAGGCCATTTGGCTTTATTTGTATTTTCAATTTTCAAGAAACAAATTTTCAAGAAAAGAAATCTCAAATAATCTCTATCGGCAGTTTAAATACTCTGCCAAATAATTATGCTTGTAATGGTTCCCAGTGTTGTTTCTGCTCAAGCAATGAATAAACAAATCCTGAAGAAAACAGAGCCCCAGCCAGCAATTTTCACCCAAAGCTAAGAAATTCACTTTTACTTTATTTTTGTAGAAACATTTTTGACTATTCTACTTTACTGCATTTAAGTAAAATGCAATAATTGTTGCAAAAATGAAAATAAACAGTTCTAAACTTTTTAAATATTTTAATGAAAATGTCATAATATCCTGAGGAATACAAAGTGAAATTTCAGAAACTATTTACTTGCTATAATTTCTAAACCATTAGTGGACATATTGGTCAATTTAAAAAGTACTATTTTTTTTTTTTTACTTTACAAAAGTTGGTAATTTAAGGAAAATAAAAGAAAAAGCCTATTTTCAAACATTTAAAAATTTAATTTAGCTGGCTGGTGGTGGGGTATCACTTTAATCTCAGCACTTAGGATGCAAAGGTAGGCAGAACTTTGTTAGTTCAAAGCCAGCCTGCTCTAAAGATCAAGTTTCAGGACAGCCAGGGCTACACAGAGCAACCTTGTCTCGAACCCCCCCCACAAAAAAAGGAAAAACAAAAAATAACTTTAATTTATATTTAAGTGCAGATCTCTTTTTTTAAGTGTGTGTGTGTATGTGTGTGTGTGTGTGTGTGTGTGTGTGTGTGTGTGTGTGTGTGTGTGTGTGTGTGTGTGTGTACCTACAGAGAGAGACAGAAAGAAGTGGGAGAGGTATTTTTTAAACAGGTCTTGCTTAAACTGGTACTCACTGTGTAACCTAAAATTAAAAGAAATTATTTTATTTACAAACTAATAACAGTATTTTTTCAAACAAAACAAAAGAGTATATGACAAATATTTGACTAGTGTGGCTGAAATTGAAGCTCAGGTCTCAGTGGCTAGCAACACTTCTAATAGTACACATAAACACACACACACACACATAATATGAATAATGTGATTTGTGTATTACATTCTATTCTTTAATCCCTCTCACTTCAGGAGGCTGACAATATCCTATAACGCTAGCTCCTGGAAAGGACATCTATAGTGTCAAACAGGGGCAGTTAAGGCGATTTTATTATACATATACATGAAATTCTAAAAAATAAGTAAAACTTTAAAATATAGCTGCTGTGATTATTTGTCTTAAATTGTTCCTTTGGGGACTAATTTGGCTCAGCAGTTAAGAACACTGGCTGCTCTTTCATGTAGTCCTCTGTTGGATTCCCTGTAACCACAAGGCTCTAGCCTGGTAGAATGTCAGTTCCAGGGGAAACAATGGCCTCTTCTGGTCTCTTCAGGAAGGATACACATGTGGTTCACAGAAATTCATACTGGCTAAACACCCATGTACATAAAAGTAATAATAATACTTACAGATCTAAAGGGTCTTTTTAATTACAAGCTTTTGATACAGTGTCTTTTGAAATGGAGGCTGATGTATCTTTTCCATTTTGTCTTTCTTTGTTTAGTCATATCAGAGTGGTACATAAAGCCAGTGATAAGTAAGGATGAAGACACTGCATTTTTGGAGCTCATTATTGACTTTCTCATAGAGAAAAAATCATACTTATATTTACATGTACTTTGTATTTAAGCACTCAATTTTTGGCCTTTTTTTTTTTTTTTTTTTTTTTTTGAGGTTGTGTATTCCTATTAGCTCAGGGGAAAAAACTATGGAACTCAAACTGGCCTCAACCTTGGATAATCTTTCTGTCTCCGTCCTGAGATTTGTTGTTAAACCTATATTCTACTATGCCCACCTTCATATTTATTTTTTTTAGATTATTATACATAAAGATATCCTGGAAAAAGTTCTTGCAATAAAATTTGAAAACTTAGAGCATATAAACTTTCCAAAAATACATGAAACAATGACGAAAGTATAAAGGTATTATTCTTGAATTTCAAGTAACATGGATCCTGTTATATATATGTTATATATATTCCCTGCATATATTGTTTGATTACTGTATAATCTTCCTCTTCCTCGTTGCCCTTCTTGTGATGAACACTGAAAGAGCACGAGATGAACTGTGGAGTATTGATTTGAAAATGCAGTTTTTAGGGACAACAGTATTATTACAATTTCTAATCACCACCCTGGGGAGAGGACTGCAACTGACTTCTGTTATTTGTGACTGAGAGATGATGTGCCATTAATAACTGTATTTTTTTTAAACAAACAACACTGGTGCTGGTTTTCAAAACATGATTTCAGAAGCATTAAACAACCAAGGCTCAATTAACAAATCCCTCTGCTCATTTTCGTCAACAGCAGATGAGAACAAGGGAAAATCTGAAGTTCAACAAACCATATCTTGGGGGTCTTCAAAGAACAATTTGGAATATCACACCACCAAACATGAAATATTAACTAAGTAAACTGGGTAAGGCACCCAAAAACAAAAGAAAACCAGAAACAAAATCTAAACAAAAATATAAAAATAAAACAAAAACAAACAAACGAAAGCAGAGAAGGGCTAGAATATTTGAGGGAAAAAAATCACTTCCTGTAAAAACCATGTTCCAACAAAACGGAATGTATAACAGCTTGTTTAAAGATGTTTTCTGTATTTACAAAAAAGAAATGATAGGTTCTAACCATAAATGAGACTATGATTTTGTCAATCAAAATGCTTAACTGATTAAGTCGCTTGAGAAAGAAACAATACTGAAACCAAGTCATCCAACATCTGTGGTGCAAAGACAGAGACAGAGACACTGCCCATCCTCTGGCCCAGAACACTGAGTACTGTGGGACTATATTTTTAGTGGTGTAATACAATAGATTTCCATAATTCCTTCCACAATGAGCTAGATATAAAAACAGAACCCAAAGCCGAAAACAAAGAATCTGATAGGCAGCAGATGTCCTGAGATGTAGGAACAAGGCAGATGGCAGCAGTGTGTGAACAACAAAAGATGGAAGGATGGAAAGATGAAAGAGACATCAAGGATCACTGTTCAGAAGGTGAGGAGAGATTCTCTAAGGACGTGATTCTGCGGATAGAGAGACGATCTGAGATTTGATACGTAGAATGAATGGGTTAGGAAAGAAAGCAAGCGATGGGGGAGAAACTGGAGGAATAAAAGAAAGTGAACCAGAGGGAGGGATGGAAGGAGGAAGAGAGATGGAGAGACAGAGATAGAGGGGCAGATAGGGTGTGCATTAATCTCTGGAAGGAGTTGCAAGAGCAGAATTTCATATTACATGCTACATCCATCTTAACATCCAAATCAGTAGCTTTATTAAAATTGATAAGATCCATGGGATAATGAAGCTAGGTATCTGCATATGCTACACATTATTAAAAACAGCTTATATAAACAAATGCATCTTCACAACAGAAAAACAAATTTCCACATGTAAACAAAACATAATACACATAAGTAGGTAATAGATCCTGTGAATACAGCATGATTTAATCTAATCTCTAGTGGGTTTAATTATTTTATATCTTAAATGATCAAATGCTTGTGATTAACTTTTAAAAATTGATTTGAATAGGAGTCTTAGGCTGAAAACTATTTGATTAACCATACCTGTTTTATAAGATTAAACTACTTTTAATATCAAAGTTTTTGAGATGGTCAACTGAGTAGTATAATTTTGTAAGTTAGGGCAGCATTTTCAGAAAGATTCTTAATTTTCTCCATAATTACCATCCACAGAAGTTTTTATTGACATAGACAACTTTGCCTTTTCATGCTATTTCTAATTTTCATGTGCATGTGCTAGAAACATATTTAATGTTCTTAATTATACTTTTTAAAACTGTTTACATGACTCCCATATCAACACTGTTTCAATTATTTAGAGTTGAAATTTCATCTAGAATGCCAATAACTTCACTGTGTTAAACTCTGGATGAACATGACAACAGATTATAAACAGAGTGAAGTTACTCTACATTAAAATGTCACTATACTGTTAGTATAAATACTGCATTGCCTAGGATAAAAATAACAACTTCATTGTGCTGTGGCATTTAGCAATGGACTAGTAATTTATCTGCACTTACTTTCTGTAAATATTATAATTTATTATCATGGAAAATAGAACCTGCTAATTTTCAAGCCAGCTACATGTAAAGTGCAATTCACTCAACAGATAACATTTTCCCCTGCATTACATCTTTAGTTATCTTCATTACCTCTATTTGAAAGAAAGAATAGATCAAAAGCAAGACAATTACATGGTTTATGAATTGAATAACTCGCTGAATACAGTCATTTTCTGATACTAAATTAATTTTGTGTTCAGTTTACAGATACAAGCTATTAGTATGAATTGCTATTTGTAGTGGTTTTAGAAAGTTGAATTTTTGCTTGAATGCTTTGTAGGACATATCTGTAGTTCATTTTATAATGATAAATTACTTCAACAAGTCATATAATTAACTATCTAGTGGAAAGAGTCAATGTTATTTTGAAAATATGTTTTACATACAAACATTTAGCTAATATAGACTTTAATTAAGGAATGATTGTTATTAAAGCATAGACAAATATATTAATGTCCTAAACAATGGAGTTTTTCTTTCCATGAAGGATCTAGTAATAAGCTGAAGGTTAGGATAAAATGTAAAGTAGTTTTACTTATGCTTTAATGAGATCCAAAAAAGATTCATTTTTTTTTATAATTTTAAGCAATATTTTTTATATTATAGATGATAGCTAACAGGTACTTGAGCATTAGGATAATACTGAATGTTTCACGTTTTATTTCATTTTATGCTATCTGTCTGAACTTATTTTTGCTTTAACTAGAAGACAAATGTTTAGTGAATGTAATTTTTTTTGTTATATATATTTTTTATTTTACAATACCATTCAGTTCTACATATCAGCCATGGGTTCCCCTATTCTCCCCCCTCCCACACCCTCCCCTTACCCCCAGCCCACCCTCCATTCCCACCTCCTCCAGGACAAGTCCTCCCCCGAGGACTGTGATCAACTTGGTAGACTCAGTCCAGGGAGGTCCAGTCCCTTCCTCCCAGACTGAGCCAAGTGTCCCTGCGTAAGTTCCAGGTTTCAAACAGCCAACTCATGCAATAAGCACAGGACTTGGTCCACTGCCTAGTTGCCTCCCAAACTGATCAAGCCAATCAACCGTCTCACCTATTCAGAGGGCCTGATCCAGCTGGGGGCCCCTCAGCCTTTGGTTCATAGTTCATGTGTTTTCATTCATTTGGCTATTTTTCTTTTAATAATTGAGTAAAACTGAAATTTATTGTATGCCACAGTCGTCCTAGGGACCTCCATGCTATATATATAGCCTCTATGGTTCTATGGGTTGTGGTCTGATTGTTCTTTATTTTATATCTAGAATCCACCAATGAGTGAGTACATACCATAACTGTCTTTCTGAGTTTGGGTTACCTCACTCAGGATGATTTTTTCTAGTTTCATCCATTTGCCTGCAAATTTCATGCTTTCATTGTTTTTCTCTGCTGAGTAGTACTCCATTGTGTATATGTACCACATTTTTTTCATCCATTCTTCCGTTGATGGGCATCTAGGTTGTTTCCAGGTTCTGGCTATTACAAATAGTGCTGCTATGAACATAGCTGAGCATGTATCTTTATGGTATGTATCAGCATTCTTTGGGTATATGCCCAAGAGTGGGATGGCTGGGTCTTGAGGTAGTTCGATTCCTAATTTTCTGAGAAACCGCCATACTGATTTCCACAGTGGTTGTACAAGTTTACATTCCCACCAACAGTGGAGGAGTGTTCCCTTTGCTCCACATCCTCTCCAACATTGGCTGTCATTGGTGTTTTTGATCGTAGCCATTCTGACAGGTGTAAGGTGGCATCTCAGAGTCGTTTTGATTTGCATTTCTCTGATGATTAAGGATGTTGAGCATTTCTTTAAATGTCTTTCAGCCATTTGTAGTTCTTGTTTTGTGAATTCTCTGTTTAGCTCTTTAGCCCATTTTTTAATTGGACTGTTCAGTACTTTGATGTCTAGTGTCTTGAGTTCTTTATATACTGTGGAGATCAATCCTCTGTCAGATGTGGGGTTGGTGAAGATCTTTTCCCAATCTGTTGGCTGTCTTTTTGTCTTATTGACTGTGTCTTTTGCCCTGCAAAAGCTTCTCAGTTTCGAGAGGTCCCATTTATTAATTGTTGTGTTCAGGGTCTGTGCTGTTGGTGTCTTATTTAGGAAATGGTCTCTGGTGCCAATGCGTTCAAGAGTGCTTCCTATTTTCTTTTCTATTAAGTTTAGTGTAACTGGATTTATGTTTAGGTCTTTGATCCACTTGGACTTGAGTTTTGTGCATGGTGACAGATATGGATCTATTTGTAATCTTTTACATATTGACATCCAGTTATGCCAGCACCATTTGTTGAAGATACTTTCTTTGTTCCATTGTATAGTTTTGACTCCTTTGTCAAAAACCAGGTGTTCATATGTGCATGGATTAATGTCAGGGTCTTCAATTCGATTCCATTGGTCCGTATGTCGGTTTTTATACCAGTACCAAGCTGTTTTTATTACTATAGCTCTATAGTAGAATTTGAGGTCAGGAATGGTGATGCCTCCAAAGATTGCTTTATCATATAGGATTTGTTTAGCTATCCTGGGTCTTTTGTTTCTCCATATGAAGTTGAGTATTTTTCTTTCCAAGTCTGTGAAGAATTGTGTTGGGATTTTGATGGGGATTGCATTGAATCTGTAGATTGCTTTTGGTAAGATTGCCATTTTTACTATGTTAATCCTACCTATCCATGAGCATGGGAGATCCTTCCATTTTCTGATATCTTCTTCAATTTCTTTCTTTAGAGATTTAAAGTTCTTATCAAAAAGGTCTTTCACTTGTTTAGTAAATGTTATCCCAAGGTATTTTATATTATTTGTGGCTATTGTAAAAGGTGATGTTTCTCTGACTTCTTTCTCAGCCCTTTTATCATTTGTGTATAGGAGGGCTACTGATTTTTTTGAGTTGATCTTGTATCCTGCCACTTTACTGAAGGAGTTTATCAGCTGTAGGAGTTCCCTGGTAGAGTTTTTGGGGTCACTTATGTATACTATCATATCATCTGCAAATAGTGATAGTTTGACTTCTTCCTTTCCAATTTGTATCCCTTTGATCTCCTTTTGTTGTCTTATTGCTCTAGCTAGAACTTCTAGTACTATATTGAATAAAAATGGGGAGAGTGGACAGCCTTGTCTTGTTCCTGAATTTAGTGGTATCGCTTTGAGTTTCTCTCCATTTAATTTGATGTTTTCTGTTGGCTTGCTATAAATTGCTTTTATTATGTTTAGAAATGTTCCTTGTATTCCTAATCTTTCTAAGACCTTTATCATGAAGGGGTGTTGGATTTTGTCAAAGGCTTTTTCAGCATCTAAGGAGATGATCATGTGGTTTTTTTCTTTCAGTTTGTTTATATGGTGTATTACATTGACTGATTTTTGTATGTTGAACCATCCTTGCATCCCTGGGATGAATCCTACTTGGTCGTGATGGATGATTGTTTTGATGTATTCTTGGATTCGGTTTGCCAATATTTTGTTGAGTATTTTTGCATCAATGTTCATGAGGGAGATTGGTTTGTAGTTCTCTTTCTTTGTTGCATCTTTGTGTGGTTTGGGTATCAGGGTAATTGTAGCCTCATAAAAAGAGTTTGGTAGTGTTCCTTCTGTTTCTATTGTGTGGAACACTTTGAAGAGGATTGGTATAAGTTCTTCTTTGAAAGTCTGGTAGAATTCTGCACTGAAACCATCTGGTCCTGGGCTTTTTTTGGTTGGGAGACTTTTGATGACTGTTTCTATTTCTTTAGGGGTTATTGGTCTATTTAAATGGTTTATCTGGTCTTGATTTAATTTTGGTATTTGGTATTTATCCATAAAATTGTCCATTTCTTCCTGGTTTTCCATTTTTGTGGAGTACAGGTTTTTGAAGTATGATCTGATGATTCTCTGGATTTCCTCATTGTCTGTTGTTATGTCTCCCTTTTCATTTCTGATTTTGTGAATTTGGGTGCTCTCTCTTTGCCTTTTGGTTAATTTGGCTAGTGGTTTGTCTATCTTGTTGATTTTTTCAAAGAACCAACTCTTTGTTTCATTGATTTTTTGTATTGTTCTCTTGTTTTCTATTTCGTTGATTTCAGCCCTCAATTTGATTATTTCCTGGTGTCTATTTCTCCTGGGTGAGTTTGTTTCTTTTTGTTCTAGAGCTTTCAGTTGTGCTTTTAATTCATTGATATGGGATTGCTCCATCTTCTTTATGTGTGCATTTAGAGCTATGAATTTTCCTCTTATTACTGCTTTCATAGTGTCCCATAAGTTTGGGTATGTCGTACTTTCATTTTCATTGAATTCTAGGAACTCTTTAATTTCTGTCTTTATTTCTTCCTTGACCCATTGATGTTTCAGGTGGGCATTATTCAGTTTCCATGAGTTTGTGGATTTTCTATAATTTTTGTTCTTATTGAGATCTAACTTTAAGGCATGGTGGTCTGATAAGATACAGGAGGTTATTCCAATTTTTTTGTATCTGTTGAGATTTGTTTTGTGTCCAAGCATGTGGTCAATTTTTGAGAAGGTTCCATGGGGTGCTGAGAAGAAGGTATATTCTTTTGTGTTAGGATGGAATATTCTGTAGATATCTGTTAGGTCCTTTTGAGTCATAACATCTGTTAGGTCCTTTATTTCTTTGTTAAGTTTCAGTCTGGTAGATCTATCTTTTGGTGAGAGTGGTGTGTTAAAATCTCCCACTACTAATGTGTGGGGTTTGATGTGCGTTTTAAACTTTAGTAGTGTTTCTTTTATGAATGTGGGTGCTTTTGTATTTGGAGCATAAATGTTTAGAATCGAGACTTCATCTGGTGGATTTTTCCCATGATAAATATGTAATGTCCATCCTGGTCTCTTTTGATTGATTTTAGTTTGAAGTCTATTTTATTAGATATTAGGATAGCTACACCAGCTTGTTTCTTAGGTCCATTTGCTTGGAAAACCTTTTCCCAGCCCTTTACTCTGAGGTAGTGTCTGTCTTTGGAGTTAAGGTGGGTTTCTTGTATGCAGCAAATGGATGGGTCCTGTTTTCTTATCCATTCTGTTAGCCTGTGCCTTTTTATAGGTGAGTTGAGACCATTGATATTGATGTATATTAATGACCAGTGATTGTTAATTCCTGTTATTTTTTTTTTTTTTGGTTGTGTTGTGTTGTCCTTCTGTGGTTTATGTTGGTGTGGGATTATCTATTGCTTGATTTTTCATGGATGTGTTTAGCTTCTTTGGGTTGAATTTTCCCTTCTAGTGCTTTCTGTAGGGCTGGGTTTGTGGACAGGTATTGATTAAATCTGGTTTTATCCTGGAATATTTTGTTTACTCCGCCTATGGTGATTGAGAGTTTTGCTGGGTATAATAATCTGGGTTGGCATCCGTGGTCTCTTAGTGTCTGCATGAGGTTTGTCCATGATCTTCTAGCTTTCATAGTCTCTATTGAGTAGTCAGGTGTTATTCTGATGGGTTTGCCTTTATGTGTTACTTGGTCTTTTTCCTTTGCGGCTCATAATATTTTTTCTTTGTTCTGTGTGTTTAGTGTTTTGATTATTATGTGGCGAGGAGACTTTTTTTTTTTTTTGGATCCAGCCTATTTGGTGTTCTGTAAGCTTCTTGTATCTTCATAGGTATTTCTTTCTTTAGGTTAGGAAAGTTTTCTTCTATGATTTTGTTGAATATATTTTCTGTGCCTTTGAGTTGGTATTCTTCTCCTTCTATCCCTATTATTCTTAGGTTTGGTCTTTTCATGGTGTCCCAAATTTCCTGGACGTTTTGTGTTACGACTTTTTTGTCTTTAGTGTTTTCTTTGACTGACGAATCTATTTTCTCTATCGTGTCTTCAGTGTCAGAGATTCTCTGTTCCATCTCTTGCAATCGGTTGGTTATGCTTGTTTCTGTAGTTCCTGTTCGTTTTGTCAGGATTTCTATTTCCAGCATTCCCTCAGCATGTGTTTTCTTTATTGTCTCAAATTCATTTTTCAGATCTTGGAATGTTTCTTTCATCTGTTTAATTGCTTTTTCTTGGCTTGATTTGATTTCTTCCCATTTTTTTGTTCGTTTTTTCTTCCATTTCTTTAAGGGAGTTTTTTATTTCCTCTTTAATGGAGTTTTTCATTTCCTCTTTAAGGGAAGTTTTTATTTCCTCTTTAAGGGAGTTTTTTATTTCCTCTTTAAGGAAAGTTTTTATTTCCTCTTTAAGGTAGTTTTTCATTTCCTCTTTAAGGAAAGTTTTTATTTTCTCTTTGAGGGAATGTTTTATTTCCTCTTTAAGGGCCTCTATCATCTTCTTAAAGTCATTTTTAGGGTTGATCTCTTCTGTTTTTCTGTCATGGTATGTTTAGGTCTTGCAGGTGTAGAATCACTAGGTTCTGATGTGGCCATATAGGTCTTTATGTTGTTGCCTGTATTTTTGCACTGACGTCTACTCATCTCTTCCTCTGTGCAGTGCAGGTGGTGTCTGTGTCTGAGAGTGCCTCTCTTGTTCTAATTTTTAGTCTTGGTTTAGTAGGGGTTCTTGGTTAAATTGGTGCTATTGGGCTATTTCTTCAGGGGCAGCTGATTTCAATCGGTGAATTATATACTTATGATTCTGGTGATCTGGTTTGGTGTCTGGGTAGCGCCTTCTTCTGTGTTCCCAGGTCACATTTTGTTCATTTGTCAACTCCTCATCTGATCTTGTTTCTTCAGACTTTAAACTGTAGGCATCTGAATCCTCTCCCAGATGGGTTTCAGCTGAGCAGGGTAGTCTCACCAACACCTCCAAGTTGTTGGGTTTCACAGGATCAGCAGCTGGGCCCTGGGTTGTCCTCAGAGGGAGTGTTCAGATTCGTTCTGGTTCTGACCCACGGAGATAGCTTCTTCCCCAGATGTTGGGGTTAGGGGTGTCCCTGTTCCAAGCTGTGTCTGCTTGTCTCTGTCCCTGGGCCTGTCTGCTTCTGGGGGCCACCACCGGGTCTGTATGTCTCTGCCAGCTGCAGCTGGGCCTGTATGTCCCTGTCAGCCGCCGCTGCCCGGCCCGTCTACCTCTGTGGGCTGCCTCCACGGGCCTACCTGCGTCTGCTTGCCTTCACCACCATGCCTGTCTACCTCTGTGGGCCGCCCCTGGGCCTGAATGTCTCTGCCAACTGCCACCGGGACTGAATGTCCCTGTTGGCCGCTGCTGCCGGCCCGTCTACCTCCACGGGCCGCCGCTGGGCCTCGAATGTAATTTTTATATTTTTAATTTTTTTAAATTTTATATACTGACCACAGTCCCCCCTCCATCCCTTCCTCCCGCTGACCCCTCATCCTCCCCCCATCCCTCATCAACTCCAGAGAAAGGGTAAAGCTTGCCATGGGGAGTCAACAAAGAATATGATTTGAAATAAAATGCATTACTGTCACCAGTGGAAGCCAGAGGTGCTACGTACATCCACAAACCTCAGACACATTCGTTTTCATTTTTTCTGGGGCATCATCCATATGAGGCTTCCAGTTCATGGTATAATGTGTTTACTCCTTTTGGGCTGTCATTTCACCGGTACAAGCAGCAACAGGGAGAAAGAGTAATGATGATAAGACTAAATTCACTTTTTTCTCTTTTTAAATAATTGCATTCCAAAAATTATATACTGCAAAATTTTGACAACTCACAAGTTAGAAGTAAGTCAGAGGTGACAATTAATTTTAGAGAAGACTGGGAAATGTAATCTCTTATGGTACTTAATTATTCATCAAAAATCAAATGTTGTTGTTCTCCTGATACTGCAGAGAGTTGTCTCTGATACTATTGTTGATCAATGCATTAATAATATACAATTTATACTAACTGAATACATAAACTAATCACAAATCTATGACAGTATTGAAAGTAATTCTAGTATATCTAAATATATTTATTAATATATTTATGTAAGTATTATCTAGTGTAATTATGCATGTGTATTATAATAAAATGTAATAAAATACACTATATACATAATTCTAGCTTTAAAAGTAGAATAGAGCATATAAGTTTTCATTATTATTATTATTTGGAACAGGAAATCCTCCTCAGGCTCCTGTGTTGAATTTTTGGTCCCCAAGGCAGAAGTATTAAGAGATGTGCCATAGGGAAATGATTGACTCTTGGGTCTCTAACTTTTTCAATGAATTATTCCATTGATTTCTTCATAATTTAATGTTCTATTTACAGGTAGAGCCTTGTTGGGGAAACTAAACATTGGAAGCTTGACACTGAAGGGTAAGGTTTTGTCCTTCACCCTTCTTCCCATACGCTGTTCCAATTGCAGCAGCTTGACCAAATTTGCTTAACCAGATGCACTGTAAGAGTTTGTGACACCTGGAAGTATAGGCTATTCACCATCAAAATCAAGCAAAGTATTAGTATGATTACTTTATGTGATGAATAGTTAATTCATACACATGACAACATCCTTCTTATTTTAAGAGTCTTCCTTATTTACTGTCCCTAAAAAAGTAAGTCAGTGTTAAAATTTGCAATGGCAAATGGGATAATCATGCACATTATCTGCCAGTGCTCGTAAAATTGATGACCTCAATTTGACATTCCAAAATGAACTGAGTCTTTTCAAAAATGCCTGCAAAGAAATCTCTTCCCCTGCTGAACCTCAGAGGACACCACACACACATTCCTGGTCATCACTTTGATTGAAGCTAAACTAATTATTAATTATATTATTATGTTATAAGTATATACGAAATTCTATCTTGTTTATCTGTGTCTTAACTTATGACCCAAAAAACTCAGAGACACTGTGTGTATTATTTTGAACTGCTCCTATTATAACACATTTTCCAAGTCAATAAGCTTTAAAATCATATATATCTAAACTCAACAAGCAGTGAGTGGGCTTCAATTTATCCTCAGCTGTAAGTTGTTTGGGAAATGAGATACACACTATGACTAGGTATTTAGTGTTTACTGGGTTTCTTCCAGGTATGTTTGATAAAATAAATTAAAGCAAAGGAACTGAATGTTTGTAAAGACAAAATAAAATGTAGGATTTAAACTGGGGAAGAAGCAACTGAATTCCTGATGGGATGAAAGATAAAGAAAAAGTCATCTTGGTGCAATATAGTTACAGGAGAATATTGAAGCATAAACATTACTGAAAAGGAGCTGGGAAACCCAAGTATTGTCCTCTGAGAGGAATGGCTGAGCAAGAGTCAATAGAGACTTTACAGGTGCGAATAATAGTCTATCCTTGTGCTAACTAATGGAAATGTTTCAGAAAGTGTGCTGAAAATATAACTTGTTAATTATAGCAAATGCATGAAATACAAGACAGTAGCTAATCAACTACTGGAGTACTAAGGATAATATACAAGTAGTTGTGGGAAATAATTAGGCCAGCACTAAAACACTCAATATGTCCAGCATCCAAAAATGAATGATGCCTCTATTAATATTACTGTCCAATAAAATTGTCCATTAACAGCTATAACCTTTTTGAAAGATTTTGAAAATACTGAGATTTTCATTTAATAAGCCTCATCCTCAAGGAATAGTATTATGCACTCTTGTGTTAAATTCCACTCTATATGTTATGTATTTGAATTTGCTTACAAACAACTGGCTTCTTCATAGTTTGGCTAAACTCCCACATCTCCATATCCAAACCCCCCTGTCACCATTTAGACCTTAAATGCTTAGTATCTCTTCAGCTTCCTTTCATGTTGAATGTGTTCTATGATTTATTTTTTTCTTAGGTTTGAAGACTGTAGGTTTCAATACATCATTTCATACATCGTTCATTTTGGCTAAGCTTTCCATCATCTTCTTCCTTACACAATTCTCCTCCTTCCTCCCATGCTTTATCTTTCTACCCTTAATATCCACACATCTCTCTTTTCATTCTGCATATATTCTATAGTTCCAACTCCCCTGTTGTGTCTCACCCTGGATTCCACATGTACTGCATTTTAAAGATAAGAGGGATTTGAAGCTAGAAGACATATATAAGGTAGAACACAAAGCATTAGAGACAGAATTACTTAACCCAGATTAACTTTTTCCATGTCTATACATTTCCCTGCAAAATTATTATGATTCCTTAAGGGATATGCTCAGTAATGGTCTAGGCTTCCTCATATGGTAGTTATAATTCTAGGTTGTACGAACCCCCAAGAGAGAGCTCCAAAGTCACTCCACTAGTTTGGACTCCTGATAAATGTGTATAATGATTCCCCTTTCAACACATCCACTCCAGCATTGGCTATCATTTGATGATGGTCATTCTGACTAGCATAAGATGAAATTCTAAGTTATTTTTAAGATGCATTTTCCTGATAGCTAAAGATGTTGAAGATGTTGACAACTGTTGACTATATGTAGCTCTCTTTTTCTTTTTTTTCCTTTTATTTTATTTTACAATACCATTCAGTTCTACATATCAGCCACGGATTCCCGTGTTCTCCCCCCTCCTGCCCCCTCCCCTTCCTCCCAGCCCATCCCCCATTCCCACCTCCTCCAGGGCAAAGCCTCCCCCCGAGGACTGAGATCAACCTGGTAGACTCAGTCCAGGCAGGTCCTGTCCCATCCTCTCAGACTGAGCCAAGTGTCCCTGCATAAGCCCCAGGTTTCAAACAGCCAACTCATGCAATGAGCACAGGACCAGGTACCACAGCCTAGATGCCTCCCAAACAGATCAAAGCCAATCAACTGTCTCACCTATTCAGAGGGCCTGATCCAGTTGGGGGCCCCTCAGCCTTTGGTTCATAGTTCATGTGTTTTCATTCGGAGAGATGGCTCAGCTGTTAAAGGCTAGGCTCACAACCAAAAATATAAGAGTAGCTCTCCTTTTCATAACTTTCTGTTCAGATTCATAGCTCATTAAAAATGGTTCATTTATTTTCTTGTTATTTAGTTTGTCAGTCCTTTGTATATTCTAGACCCCAATTCTCTAAAAGATAGATAACTCACACAGACTTTTTTCTCCATTCTGTGGGCTGCCCCTTCCCTTTATGGCTTTTTCTTTGGCTGTACAGAAATGTTTTAATTTCTTGAGATCCTATTTGTTCATCATGTGGCTTATTTCTTGTCTTTGGAGTCCTTTTCAGGAAGTCTCCAGGAGTGCCAATAAGCTGAAGTATACTTCCTACTTGTTATCCTTCCAGTTTTGCAGAATCAGCTCTTAATATTATTTTGGGCAGGCTGATAAGTAAAGAGAAAATTATTTCTTTTTCCCTCTGTCCTTCCTTCTTTGCTTCTTTACTCCTCCCTATCCCTCCTTTCTTCTTCCCCCCTCTCTCTTCCTTCCTTCCTTCTCTTTCTTTCTTCCTCCATCCCTCCTTCCCTCCCTCCTTTCTCTCTCTCTCTCTCTCTCTCTCTCTCTCTCTCTCTCTCTCTCTCTCTCTTTCTTTGTATGCTGAAATGTAGTTTTTCCTAAATCATTTCTTGATAATGTTCTGTTTTCTCCTGTTTAGTCTTTGGAATCTTTAGCTAACATCAGTTAGCTGTAGCTCTGAGATTTATACCAGAGGCATCAATTTTCCTTTTATCTAGGTATTTGTTCTTGTGCCAATACCATGCACTTTATATTACTATGGGTATGTAAGATAAGTGAAAACCCCAAGGACGCATGGCAGATATCAACAGATCATAAGGAGCACAACCACAGGTCCTGCACTGATGGCTCAGTGATCACAGAAGAGGAGGTAAAAAGATGGTAAAAACCACAGTACTAGATATTCTATTGAGAAACACTGTCGAATTAGGTTTTCTGGTGCTGTAAAGAGACACCATGACCACACAACTCTTAAAAAGGAAAACATTTAGTTGAAGTGGCAGCTTATGGTTTTAGAGGTTTACACAAATTTCATCATGGCAAGGAGCATAGTGGTATGCAGGTAGACATGGTGCTGGAGAAGGAGCAGCTGTATGTTGATATGCAGGCAAAGGAAGAAGATTGTCTCACTGGGTGTAGCTTGAGCATAGGACCTCAAAGCCCACCCAAATATTGACACAATTCCTCCAGTAAGATCATACCTGCTCCAGCAAGGCCACATTTCCGAATGGTGCTACTCCTTTTTGATGGCCATTTTCCTTCAAACCATCAAACAATCTATCCTAGAAAAGGCTGCATAACAAAGAACAATGAAAAGAACAGTGCATATATTAATGCTGAAAGGAAGATTTCATGGGTTCCTATCCTTAGAGAAAGAGACATGCTCACCTATCACCTAATGACTTCTGGAAGAAGTAAAGTTAGTCTTTTGATGAATGAGTCCTCTTTTTGGTTATTCCATGTAGAGTTATCATCTTTGAAACTATATTCACAACAACAGCAAAATAATTGACTCTGGGTTATGTTTCCATACAATTGTGGACAATTGTGTTTATCTGTTTATCATTTATCTATCATCTATTTAAAAATCATTATAATTTACTTATCAATACATAAATATGTATTAATATATAGTAGATGATTGCTAGGCATAACATATATTAATAATGTATTAATATGTATATAAAGAAGATAAATATATAAGATGTATATTAATATATTTGCATGTTTATATATATGTAATTAAAAGAAGTTATCAGGCCGGGCAGTGGTGGCACACGCCTTTAATCCCAGCACTCTGGAGGAAGAGGCAGGCGGATCTCTGTGAGTTCGAGTCCAGCCCGGTCTCCAAAGCGAGTTCCAGGAAAAGTGCAAAGCTACACAGAGAAACCCTGTCTCAAAAAACCAAAAAAAAAAAAAAGAAGTTATCAACTTGAGAGTAGAGAGTATGGGAGGGGCTAAGAGAAAGATGAATGGGAAACTTTATATGGATGAAAGATGAAAATTAACATACTATTTTATATAAAACATTTAAAAATTAAGTATGATTGTATGTTTTACAATATTATTTTGTAGGTTGTTTCATGTGTAATTCTGCATTTAAATACTGAGATTAATTCTTTCTTTATCTTTAAAAGATGACCCTCCAATTTTTACTGGATTTAAATTGTATCTACAGATTCTTTTTAATAGTATTACGATTTTCATAAGATTAATTCTACAAATATTTGAATATTGGAGACCTTTTCATATTCTTTCTTCCCAGTTTTTTCCTACAGTGTTCTAAAGTTTTCATCATAGACTTTCTTCATTCTCTTTATTTGGTTGACTAAGTACTTTTTTTTAGGCTACTATGAATAGAATTGCTTCCTTGATTTCATTTTCAGTATTTTTTATTGCTGTCTTGTGATCATTTATTTTATATTCTGCTATTTTGTTGAATATCTTTATCAGCTCTAAGAGTTTTTAGTTGTTTGCTTGTTTGTTTGTTTTTGGAGACTTTACAAGACCTATGTACAGAATCATATCTGAATAAAGAAATGCTTTGACTTCTTCTTTTCCTACTTGTATCCTTTAATTTTTCTATATTGTCTTATTATTCTACATAAACTCTCAAGCATTATACTTAATAGAAATTCTCACCCCTAACTTGTGTCTGACCTTAGTGGGCATATTTTTATTTTTTCTACATTTAGCTTGATGTGAGATATACACTTGTTTTATATAGCCTCTATTATGTTATGTTATTCTCACCCTTTTCCTATACACTGTAACTTTTAATGTGAAAGAATGTTCAATTTTATCAGAGACCTTTAATGAATCCATAGAATTTATCTTTTTTTTTTCTCCCTGCTGGCTAGCATGTAGAATGCTGAAGGATGCTATACAGGCTGCTGGGGCAGAAAAGACACAAGTGATCTTAATTTACAACTAAACCCTCAATGATACAATACTAATCTGACTGGAAATATATATTCATTGGTAAAATAGTAGCATAATGGTAATGGTAGTAACAAAGCACTTTTTAAAGTGTATATGTGGTTTGATATATAGAAGTTATTTCATGTCTGGTACTACAAACCTGGTCAACTCCCATGACTGGAAAGATCATATGTACTTGTAGCTGGAAGTTTTCCTGTGTCTCACCCAGTCTGCAACTGCTCAGACCCAAGTAAGCACACAGAGGCTTATATTAATTACAACTGCTTGGCCATTAGCTCAGGCTTACTACTGAGTAGCTCTTATCATTACTACTCAGCCCATTTCTGTTAATCTATATGTCGCCACATTTTCCTTGGCTTTACCTGTGTGCTATTACATGCTGCTCCCTGGACAGCAGGAGAGTGGAGAGAAAGTTACTGTTTTGACTTTGATAATTGTTCAGCTGTTAAACTGCCTTATAAATATTTATGGTTATACTCTTGGATATATTTTTTATCTCAGCTTCTGTTAGAGAAGCTTCTTTTTGTAATAGATAGTTGTTAATCAAAAGACTCATAACTGCTCAAAGTGATAACTATAAATAATTGTGAGTGCTCAGACATGAATTGATAATAGATAACAAACTCTCACAATCAAAATTTCAGGAAATATTGTAGAAGAGGAAGAAGAAAGAATGTAAGATGTGGTAGATGGAAAAGAGAATTATGAAATGCTCACTTTTGGATATGGCATGGTCAGATTAAATGACACTAACTGTGGTTTATTACATAACTTCAAACCAATAAAAAGCCTAGCATGGAATAGAGAAGGGCCCCAGACCTGACTCTTGGCAATGGAGTTATTAGCAGTTGGTGTCTGCTGCTGGAGAAAGCATCACTCTTTTTGTTGACGTGGCCACTGGTAGGAGGTCCATGCCTTGGTGGATGACTCTATCTGACTTATGTGTGTATGGACAACAATGATTTGACTCAGAGGTTATTAAAAATAATAAAAACAAGGATATGAAGTACAGTGGGAAATGGGATGGGAGCAACATGTGGGTGTTATTGGAAAATAATGGTGTTTGGTGTTGTGTAACAGATTCTTCTGAGGTTGAAACCTTCCATCTCAGAGGGAAACTTTCTTAAGACATAGGATTTAAAGGGAAAGTGAAATGAGAGGATGCTTTAGGGCAGTATATTTCCAAAATTATGAAACAATAGGATGTTCTAGGGGGAGGTGAAACACTCCATTTTGCTTGGAATCACCAATAAGACAGAAAGTAAGTCATTTGAAATAGCAGTTAGAAGATCTGGAAACTAACTCAGTTTACTAGGGCCATCTTTTCCTCCAGAGTATATAAACAGGAAAGACTATGGAGACTTACTGTCAGATGAGACAAGTTGTAAAGAAGATTCTCAGACAATTAGAACAGCCTGTAATAAGCTGAAGTCTAAGTGGCCAGAAGATACAGTGACCAACTGAGTAGCTTGGGAGAAGCTCAGGCCAACTGAGCAACATAGAAAGGATATTCTCCAACCTGATCAGCTGCCTGAAGCCTATATATTGGGCTATAGCTTTCACAATTTGGTGAGCTGTCACCTATTCTTGGTGAGCTGAGGTTATGCCATTATTTTTGAGTCATTTCTTCTCCCATAAGTAGCTCTCCTCCACATTTATTTAAGAAACACCGATAATCTGTCCCCCCACAAACCTACCCCCATCCACCCCAATCCCCATCATCATAGAGGTAAGGTGTCCCTTGGGTAGTCAACACAGGCTGTCATACCATGGTTGGGGCCAGACCTAGCCCTTCTCCCCTGCATCAAGATTGAGTAAGGCATTGCACCATAGGGAATAGGGTCTAAAAAGCCAGTTCATGTACCCAGGATAAGTTCGGGTTGCATTGCCAGGAACCCACAAACACATTAAGCCATGCAGCTGTCACCCACATTCAGAGGGCCAAGTGTGGTCCCATGCAGGCTCCCCAGCTGTCAGTCCAGAGTTTATAAGTTCCCATTAGCTTGAGTTAGTTCTTTCTGTGGTTTTTCCCATCATGATTCTGCACCCCCACCCCTAGCTATTATAATCCTTCCTCACTCTCTTCAGCTGAACTCAGGATCTTGGCCAAGTACTTGGCTGTGGATCTCTGCATCTGTTTCCATCAGTCACTGAATGTAGGTTCATGTTTGTCTTTCTCAGTCTGGGTTACCTCACTCAGGATGACAGGGGTTGGCATGCAAAAGGAAACAATTTTTAATAAAAAATATATATTATTATTATATATATTATATATATTACACACACACACACACACACACACACACATATATATATATATATATATATATATATATATATATATATATATATACCAACTGAATATATTGGACATTGGGCATGTGGAAAATAGAGATGGTCTTATCTAATTTATCAAAATTAGTTATGGCCAGGTGATGGTGGCACACGCCTTTAATCCCAGCACTCAGGAGGCAGAGGCAGGCGGATCTCTGTGAGTTCAAGGCTAACCTGGGCTACAGAGTGAGTTCATGGACAGGCTCCAAAGCTACACAGAGAAACCTTGTCTCGAAAAACCAAAAAATTAAAAAAAAATAGTTACGAATCTATATTGACTGGTTACTATATTCCCAGAATATTTGCTTTGCATGGGATATTTAATTAGACAGAAGAACTAATCCATATTGCAAGTACTAGTGCAACTTCCAGATCTAGAAGAAAATTAGATAGGATATCATATTAAATTACATGTATAACATCACATAGCAGTTTGTTTTCTTTCTTAGTTTTTCATATATTAAAATCAAATTTAAAATGTATTCTTTCATTATATATCCACCTCTGGTTGTAACAAGTCTTGTAAACTTGACTGTCATTTCAGAGCTAGGGTGACTGCTTTATGTGTTTCTCCTAAAGTCAAGAGGGCAATGTTAGAACTGCCCTCATTTGTCCTGGATGATACTTCTGAAGACTCACTGGAATAGTAGGATTATAAGGGATTTGGGAACAACCCTGTTCTAAGCTTTCTCATTTATGTGAGGCTCAGAAAGTTAATACTTGACACAAATGTCAGCTGCCGAGTTTGATATAAATGTCTGACCTCCAAATTTTTGTCCCACTGTTCACTCCACTTCTTCAATGCAAGGATATTCAGATGAGAACACTCATGCTATGCTTAATTTCTCTTTGCTCAGACTTGCTATTAATCCATGACTGAAAGTGCAATTTTCCAGAAATATGCCACCCCAAAATTTCTTCCTACACACAGGTGTCAGAGTAATCTAACTAAAATGCACAAACGATCACGTTACTCCTCTGATTCAACCTCCTCTACAATCTCCTATTGCTTACAGCTGTGTGAGTCCTTAACTATTTTTAGTTTTAACACAGAACAAATTCATAAAGAATTGTATATAATCTGTGACTTAATTCTGTGCAGTCTCTCTCCTTCTCTCAGCTACTCTCTACTTCCTATCCTATTCTACATCGAGGTTGGTCAACTGATTACATCTTATCCACAGAATGCTAATGGAAAGAAGTATGTGACTTCTAGTCCAATCCAGACTTGCAAAGAAAATGGAAAAGCCTTTTATTTCCAGTCCTCTCACTTTTTCTGGCATCAAACTTTAACCCCATAACAGTAGTGAAAGCCTTCATTTCTCTAAGGCTATAAAGAGCTGATCAGGAGCACCCTTGCATTGCTGATGAACATTGAAATGTATTTGCCTTTAGGAGCTACTTCTGTTATCTTAACTTATTTATTATCAAGATCTGTGACTCTTGTATGTTTTGTCAACATTTCCCATTTTATCTGGAAAGTGTTGCTTGTGATTCTTTTCTAGTGAATAGAGTATAAGATACTGATTAAAGCAATAACACCCACAGTCAAATCTGTATCTACTATTCAAAGGAGCAAAATTATGGCACAACATCTAACTTTGAGTGTTCATGTTAAAGTATTTACTTGCTTGTGTCTATTACTAATGAAACAAAGGTTGACTGCATTCAATTATATATATATATATATATATATATATATATATATATATATATATACACCCCCCCACACACACACACGTTTTCTTGAAATTTGTTGAAACATATGAAAATATTACCAGAACATAGCTGTATAGCTTTCAGAGATATCAGGTCTTGCATGCTTCCTTTAGATACACTAATGGAAGTTTGGGATGATTCAGGAGACTATATTTACATTTTTAAGATGCAATTATTTCTTCCACTTCACTTGGTTTCTTTTGGTAGTTAACAGTGTAACTACGTGAGCAGAATTAACCAAGGCAGCCACTAGTGTATTTCATTATTGCATACAAGACACCATTTGCTAAATGCCTGAGCAGTCACATTGGATAAACACTTTGCACTAAAAAAACTAATTTACTTACAGAAATCAATACCTATAACTTTTGTGGTTCTAAGTGTTTTATGTAATATAATCTCAGTGAGTTGTGCAAATGCAATCACCGCTGTACATCGTAGTTTAAAAGCAATACTTAGCTGAGGAACTATATTTTGGCTGAATGACTTTCACACATAAATTTTAAGTATAACTTAAAAGGAAGTACTAAGTATAATTATTAAGAGAAAAGAGAAATGAATGCTTTTAAAATTTTGTACTCTAGTTTTCCTTAATTGTACATAACTAAGGATCAGAAGACCAGAATGTTTTCATCAGAAAGTATCTATAAGATAAGAGATTAATTGGAGGCACTTTTAGCTATTTATTTTTTTTATATTTTTTTATTTTTTTTTGGGGGTTTTCAAGACAGGGTTTCTCTGTGTAGCTTTGCGCCTTTCCTGGGACTCACTTGGTAGCCT
The DNA here is from genome assembly GCF_004664715.2 of Peromyscus leucopus. Taxonomy (NCBI): domain Eukaryota; kingdom Metazoa; phylum Chordata; class Mammalia; order Rodentia; family Cricetidae; genus Peromyscus; species Peromyscus leucopus. Next base: position 16,422,183 of record NC_051073.1, on the reverse strand, counting down.
AGGCTGGCCTCAAACACACAGAGATCCGCCTGGCTCTGCCTCCCGAGTGCTGGGATTAAAGGCGTGCACCACCACCGCCCGTCACTTTTAGCTATTTAATGTAATCTATTAACCAGGGAAAATTATTTGTTAGTTTGTAAACTGTTAATAGTTTTCAGTAGACATAGTGACAATGGTCATAAAACTTATAGATGTACGTGGAGCTTCTAATTGTCACTGAGATGAAGTAGCATTATTGTTCTTTACTGTTCAGACCCAGCAAGGGTGGAGGAATGCAAGGTAGTCCTGTTTCTCATATGATTTATATCAAGAATGACCAGGGTATAGTTATTAATGTTAAATACATGCTTACAATTATCTATCACAAAAACAAAATTAGCACAAGATATCCTTTGAAGATGCAAGTCTGACTGACACAAAAATAAATTTTAATTAATTTAAATTTGTATTGTATTAATTGAAATTTTTGTCCAATGATTTATTATAAATGGAAGCCAGAAACACGTTGACAGTCAGATATGGCCTGCTGGCAAGTTTAACTCACACTTGGCATCTACAAAGTTTGGGCTGGTTTTGCTCACATATCTACTAGTCAGAGAGAAAAAAAAAGTATGTATAAAAAAGCTTACATTACTGGAACTATTTAATAAGCTCCATATTTCTTAACACTGATCTTGATTTTATGTCATGATACACAATTGGTAGCATATATTAATAAGATCGGTAAGTATGCATAAGACATGAAAGTATGCATCTGGCAATTTTCTTTGCAAGGTAGAAACTATAGGATAGTTTTCTTTTAGCTTAAGATTTATCTTTAAATCTAAAATAAGAACATTTCTTTTAATACTTATGACACACAGGTGCTGTGTCAGTAATAGTAACTGGCTTTCTTATCTCTCACTCTGCATTGCCTGGTTTTGAATATGGATTGTCAAGATGCTGTGTAAAATCTGCCTCTATAAGAGTTACAAACAATATATAGTTTGCAATATATAGTCTGTGTCTATCTTATAGCAATTCAATTAGTACATTTTTTGGCATTTTCTTATCTATTTTCCCTTCCTCTAAATATAATTTTAACAGTACATATTCTAATGAATTTACATACCCTATGTTAACAAAAGAATTCCAGAATATTTGCAAGGTTTAATGATAAATCCAGTTATGATTAAATATTATGAAACTTCATGATTAAGGCCTTTTCTGTCCACATTACTCTGATCACTACCGACATCCTAGTTTTCCTCTATAGCAATCCACTAAGATATTGTTACAGCATTCATTGTATTTTCTAGTCAAAAGTCCCAACATCCATATGCCTCCACAAACTGATATAGTTAGGTTCCCTACAGAAACAACCCCATCTCACCTGTTATTTTTTTTTTTTTTTTTTTTTTGATTAGTGACTTCTCTGTTGCTGTAATAAAATATCATGACCAAAAGCAACTTAGGAGAGAAAGAATTTATTCTAGTTTAAAGTTCCAGAGAATTAGATTTCATCATGGTAGGAAAAGAAAGGCATGGCACCAGGATCAAGAGAATGTTAATCACATTCCATTCACAGAGAAAGCAGAGAGAACAAGAAGAATTTGGGGGGAGGGTATAAAACCTCAAATCTTATCCCAAGTCATGCGCTTCCTCCAGCAAGTCTCCACAAACTACATGCTCCATAATATCCAGAAACTGTGCCATCAACCTGGATGGTGCATTAAATACAGGAGCTGATTTGCGATAATTCGTATTAAAACAACCACACTTAGGCTTTTTTAAAAATAGATTATAGAATTTAGAAATTAGAGTGATAGACTATCTTGGATGAAAATGGTTAGGCAGAGAAGAATTTTTAAAGGGATAAGACCACTACAGGGGCATGCTTACCCCCCAAAAAAGTGTATAAAAAGTTGTATGATAACCTACAATCACCCCAATTATACAAATAATTGAAGGAATAGTAAAATTCATAGGATATGAAATAATAGGGAATATATGAATGTTAGATTATTAAGCAGAGGAGGGGAAGTGAGAAAATGCTGTAGTTACTAAGCTGATTTCAAAATGTGTCTTTGGATAAAAATTGTTCAGACAGAATAACACTACACTGTCAGAAAATGTCATTCCCAGAAGACCCAGATAATTAGACATAAATAACAGTTCAAGATATGAGACACCTCCTTATGACTAATTGTTCCTGGGGGGCACAGGGGGCTCAAAATAAACATAGGTTATTGTCATTGGCTTTGGTTACCTCCTATAAATACATGGTAAGGTCCTATTTTGAATTCATTGTCCTTTATTTAATAGATCCTGTTAAGAATTTTTCATTTCAAAAGCAGTATTTCATATACTTCCCCATCTATAAGAATTCTTGTATGTATTCTTATATAGTCAAAATCATATTATGAAAAGGACATAAAATTTTAAAGGAGGTATTGGAGACAGGAAATTGGGACAATATATAAGACCAAAATACATTTTAAAAGTTTATAAATTCTAAAGTAATAAGCAAAATATTATATTTCTAAAAGTATGATGTAAGAGTGACTCTTGAATTTGTCTAGCAGCTGCTTTGATGACTGCTCTGTAAGTTATACTTGTTGACATAGACTATGAAATCAATACAAATTACGTGGGATCTTGCTGATGAATTTTTTATCCACTTTAGACATCTATAGTTTTCTCCATTCAAGAAGACTAAAGAAAAATATTTATGTGTGTGTGATAAATAGCATTGGCTATTAATTCAATGTAATGTATACTACTACCTAGGAGATCAGTAGATTGTATTTCTGGGTTTCCCTTTGGGAACTTTTCCTGAGATATAATTCAAGGAGGGAAGATCTGCCCTGAAGACAGACAGTGTGACCGGTGAAATGACCACCTAAGAGAAACAAAAGGAAAGAAGAGGAAGAACAGGAGAGCTGGTTTTCTTTTCTGCACCTGCTCTTGACCATGGCATGTGGGGGTTTCTCCACCATATAGTCTTGTTCACCTGATGTTCCAGCTAAGAACATCCCCACAGATGAAAAGCAAGCTGACTATGGGCATGAACCACTGGAAGGCTGAGACAAAGTAACTCTTTGAAATCCTTCATTATTTTGAGCTGCTTCCAGTGATATTTGTCACTGCAGAAAAATAAAACTAAAAGGAGCCTTGATTTCACTTTGGTGTTTATAAAGGTCAGTCAAACTGAAGCCTTAAATGAATCAAAATTTAAAATTGTTGATTGTAAATTTCCTAAGTCTTTGAATTCCTGGACCCCTATAGTTGTTCAATTTTCTTTTCATTTTAATTTTAGGGTTCTTTCTGTCTCTGTCTCTGTCCCCTGTTTATGTCTCTGTCTGTTTCTCTCTCTCCCTCTGTGTGTGTGTGTGTATGTGTGTGTGTGTGTGTGTGTGTGTGTGTGTGTGTGTGTGTGTGTGTGTTTGTATGCCTATATGTTTGTGGGGGTTTACTCATACTTAGTGAATTTAAAATCTCTGCAATGAGACTGTAATTTGATTTACAATATATTGCATACAATTAATTAAAAATTAATTGTCTTATATTGTATTTGTATGCTTATAACTTGAAAAACTTAAGTACAAGGCATTTTAAATTGCCATTCAGTACTTTTTGTATCTCTCCAGTATTAAAACTCCTTAAATTCCTCTCTTAGAAAATTACATACTTGAATGTAACAAGAAAGATAATATAATTAATATCAACTTTCTTTTAACCTTGGCAAGTATAATTTACAGAGAAATTAGTTTAGAACAGAACATATTTAATTTGTCAAACTCTATGTGGTTTTAAGCTTAGGAACAGAGCTCTCGGAAGTACATGTCACAGCTTAGGAAATCGCATGCAAATGCTGTGATTCATCACTTATAGTTTCTAAACTATGAACCTACATAGATTGAGTTGTCCTTGCAATTGTACTGATGCACTTTGAATTCATGGCATGGACTGCGAGAAGCAGCTGGCCTTCTTGTTCCTATCATCTCAGATGTCCTTTGAGAATGCTCATTTATTTTTCCAACTGGACAGTGAATGTCATCATTGTTCTTCCTCTTTAGCAAGATGTGATTTTATTTATGGCCATAGCTAATGTTAACCTACAGTATGGGGGGCATTGTGGCAAGATATTAGGGCAATTTGTCATTTCTGTACATAAAGAAACCTTTCATATAATAATACCTTTCTCAGGACACTGGCTTCAGACACCGTAGAAAAATCGGAAGCAGCCATTAAAGGTGCTGAGGGGAAGAACAAATCCATTGCAGACTGTATTAACAATGGCTCACCACAGAAACATGTAGTGAAGCGACTACACATGATAATGTCATCTCTTTTCAAAAAAAGTTTAAAAGGATTAATGACTTGCCAACATTCATCTCAAAGTCAGAACTGAAGTGTATGATTTGTGTTGTGTCTATTTTTGCTGTGTTTCCACTCAGAAATGTCACATTAATATTTCTGCCTTGAAAGTTCATATTTTCAGTTTCTTTATTTTCACATATCTAAGGCTACAGAATAGCTCACTTTCCTCACAACTGTCATTTTATCTACATCATACTTTGTTTTGCAGAAACATTATTTATCAGTCTATTCTAGATTCCTAAATGTCTTTATTTGATGTTGGTTGAATGGTGTCCTGATAGGGCCACATTTGTAAAGGAGGTGTCTAACTGAAGTGACATCTTCATCAAAAAAAGTTGCCTGGAATTGGTAAATGACTTGATTTATTTTTATCCATTTTTGTAGTAAAACTTTGATTTGGAAAGTGCCTCTTTGCTAACTTCTGGTAGAGATGGTAGGGAATTTAGAGATTCTCTAGGTTATAATATACTTAGTTATATTTTAAAACAACTATTATTTTCTTCTAATGACAATTAAATGCTGGCCAGTAGATGAGGCAGTATAAATTCCTATCTTATTTACCTCAGAGAGTAAAAGAACTTAAAAGGCTAGAAAAGAGACAGTAATTAAGTGGTTTGTTGCTCCTAGAGCATCACAGACTACATTAGACAGCTAACAATCAACTGTACCTCCAGGTCTCCTAGTTACCTCTTCTGGCCTCCACAGGCACCTACATACATTTTGTGTGATGTACACAGGCACACACAGACACACATGCATGCACGCTCCTCAACATACCTAGTTACCTACAGTAATTTATGTAGGGTTTAGACTCACAGCAAACTCTCTGACTTTTTACCTCTCATAATATGGCTGGCCCAATTTTCACAGTGTTCCCTGAGGATTAAGTGAGGGAGCTCTATCTATTATATCTGGACTCTACAGTCTCTGCACTTTGCTTTATTATGGTTGTCTGTAATAGTCTCACTGTGGTCTCTAACAGATGTCTCTACAATGAAACATTAGGACTACATATTTTTTGTGTGTACAAGAACAAACATTTCAAGTGTAGGTCTAGATAAGAAAATTTCATCAAAACATATGTGTGTATACAAATATTATTTTAATATTATCCTCCTCTTCTTCCTTTTATATTTATTTCCTGACCTCCTCACTAGAGTTTCTACTTTTCCCATTTCACTAATCAAATCACTTGTATTCTGTATTCCCCTCTCTATTGTTCCCCAAACCCCCATGCCATCAATGTTCCTTTCTACTTTCTTGGTATCTGAATAAGAGATAATGCATTTTTCTTCTTCCTAGGTGTGTATTACCTCCTTCAATATGATATTTTCTAGTTCTACCCAATTACTTGCAAAATTTATTTTTTATTTTTGTTTGTTTGTTTATTTGTTTGTTTGTTTGAGACAGGGTTTCTCTGTGTAGCTTTGTACCTTTCCTGAATCTCATTCTGTAGACCAGACTGGCCTCGAATTCACAAATATCTGCCTGGCTCTGCCTCCCAAGAGCTGGGATTAAAGGCGTGCGTCACCACCGCCCGGCTCTGCAAAGTTTATGAGTTCATTTTTCTTTATAGATGTATAGCATTCCAAATTTTTATTATCCATTCATTGGTTGAAGGATGTGTAAGTTGTATTAATTTCCTAGCTTTGGTGGATAGAGCAAAATTAAATAGAGCTGAACAAGTATCTGTGAAATAGAATGTTGAGTCTTTGGTCTTATTCCAAGAGGTGGTGTAGATGAGTCATAGAGTAGAATTATTTTTATCTTTTTGAAAGTTCTCTACACTATATTCCATGGTAATAACTAAAATACACTAACTTTTAGTTCAATCAACAGTGAGATAGGGATGTCTTTTCCCCACACCCCTTTCACCTTTTGCTCTTGGTGGATTTTTCCATTCTGACTGGGATAGGAGGAAATCTCATCTTTTGCTTGATTTGTATTTCTACACTAGGTAAAGACATTCACTTTGAACTTTCTTTAGTGTGTAGGAATGAAAATTATAGTTTTTGTTGCCAGACTCCATAGGAAGGCAGTGGGGGTTTATTTCTGGTATTTCTAATCTCTCAGTGAGCTTAGAATACTGAACATTGTTTTCCTAGAGAATATGCATGAATTAACATATGACTGAGACAAACTTGTAAGATTGAGAATCATTAAAAAAAAAAGAAAAACAGCTGGAGTGGAGTCAGAGTAGGTATTCAGTGGATCTTACAAACTTTGAAAACTGGAGTCATATGGCATTTTAGAATATTAATAAATTTTTCATTTGAAACTAAATGTATCTGTCAAATTAGTTTCATAAAGTGTAAAAGGGAATTTCTTATCAAAGAATTTTATAGAGTTTACCAGATCCAAATATGAGTGTAATAGAGAACCTACAACTTAAAAAAAAAATGAAGGAAGGGGTTTATTTTGGCTCATAGTTTGAGGCTCATGGTGGGAAAGTTATTGTGGCAGAAGCTTGAAGCAGCTGGGCACATTTCATCCACAGTCAGGAGGCAGAAAGAGATAAATACAAATGACGATCAGCTTGTTTTCTCCTTTAATACTCACTCCTGGTCTACAGACCTTGGAATGATGCCATCTACATTTTGGGTGAGTATCTCCATCTCAACTAACCAAATCTTAACAATCCCTCAAAGACAAGCCCAAACAATAGTCTTCTTAGTAATTCTAAATCTCATCATGCTAACCTTTAAGATTAATCATCATAACCCAAAACATGCATTCAGGTTTCTCAAAGTAGTATATTACACTGTAGGAACACATACCTGGGCTTTATAGTCACAGAATAAAGGAAAGCCATGGGGCAAAGCATTTAGTAAGGTGGGTTTCAGCATACATGGGGGCATTTGCAAGTTTCAGATGGTATTTTATAGTGTTCTTAGCTGGGGAGATTCTAGGTCAGTGTGGTGATTTGAAAGAAAATGGCCCCCAAAGGGAGTGGAAATGTTAGGGGGTGTGTCCTTTTGGAGGAAGTGTGTCACTGAGGGTACAGGCTTTGATATATATTTTGCTCAGGCTTCCTGTTGCCTACAAGCTAAGATGTAGCCAACAACATGTCTTCTTTAACATAGCCATGCTCCCCACCATGATGATAATAGACTAAACCTCTGAAAGTTTAAGCTGCCACCTCAATTAAATGTTTTCCTTTGTAAGAGTGGCCTTGATCACGATGTCTATTCATAGCAATAGAAAGACTAGCAAAAATTGTTAGTTAAGCTTAACAATATATTCTAAGAAGTTTGTTAGCCAGAAGATGTTAGGGCAAAATAATTGGCTATTAAATGACTTAAGTAGTGCAAGATCATTTCAGATCGCAACGTACAACATTCCATCTCTCCACAGTCACAATGTTCTAGTGAACCAAGGTCAAGCAAACATTGGGAATTCTAATACAGAGTAATGTAGCTAGAGTTTTCTTGGTCCTGCCTAGCCCAAGGTCAGGACAAATCTCTCTCACCTGCCAGTCCTGGAGCCACTCAGACCCAACCGAGTAAACACACAGAGACTTATATTGCTTACAAACTGTATGGCTATGGCAGGCTTCTTGCTATCTAGTTCTTCTATCTTAAATTAATGCATTTCTATTAATCTATAAGTTACCACATGGCTTGTAGCTTACCAGTATCTTTACATGTTGCTTGTCATGGTGGTGGCTGGCAGCGTCTCTCAGCCTCAGGTTTCCTGTTCCCAGAATTCTCTTCTCTGCTTGTCCCAGCTCTACTTCATGCCTGGATACTGGCCAATCAGCATTTTATTTATACAGAGTGATATCCACAGCAGAGTAAGCCTACTCAGAAAACAGCAGAGAACCTACAACTTTTAATCTGATAAATGTGTATATAAAAGACATATAGTTATTACTTTAGATTACTTTACTTCTTATCCTTCATTATCTGAGAAACTTGTTTGTAAAGTTGATTGTGATTAATACAGAAAAATACAACCATTCTACATTCAGAACATAAGAGATTTTGAAATACATATTCCTAAAGGGAACATATATATGTTCATACATACATACAAACATGTATATTATATACATATATACATACATACATACATATATTTTGCTTCATATATGTATATAATATATATGATACTTGTATAATATATATTTATATATCTACCTACCTACCTACCTATTTATCTATCTATCTAAGTACCTATTTATCTATGTACAGAGATTGCAACAGCATACAGAAAACCTGTGCAAGGCCAAGCTAGACTAAATTGCAGCTTTGAGAAGGTAGTTAGGCACATTATCTCAGTCTTAGTCAGAGACATGTTGGCAATTGCTAGTGGGACCATTTTCCTCCTACTGTGTTGCCTTGTCTAGTCTTGATGAGAGGACATGTGCCTGGTCTTATTGTAGCTTGTCATGCAGTGTTTGGTTGATGTCCATTGGAGTCCTGCTGTTTGTTGAGAAAAGGCAGAGGGTCGATCTGGACAAGAGGGAAGGTGTATGGGAGAGACTGAGGGATGGGAAACTGCAGTTTGGATGTAATATATGAGAGAATAATAATAATGATAATAATAATAATAATAATAATAATAATAATAATAATAATAAAAGAATCACCATTAACTGGAAGAGTAGAAGATTAAATATCCAAGAATATTTGTGTACCATAATTGTGCTTGAAGGATTATTTTAAAAAGGACATAAAGTGCCAGGCAGTGGTGGTGCACATCTTTAATCACAACACTTGGGAAGCACAAGCAGGTGAATCTCATGAGCTAGAGGCCAGCCTGGTCTACAGAGCTAGTTCCAGGACAGTCAGGGATTCAAAGAGAAACCCTGTTTTAAAAAAAAAAAAAAACAAACAAATAAATGAAATACCAACACACACACACACACACACACACACAAAGTTTGGTGGGTAAGGAAGGGTTATTTAGTATCTTTGAAGAATTGGGGGATGGTGATGAATGTGATAAAGGCATGTAAAAGACTATAAAAGAGTGGATACTAATGAACAGACTTTTAAATTCTCCTATTATATTTGAATTTCTACTTGTACTCATAAATATTTTCATGTCCTTGATTAGCTTTTTCATGGTTAACCATCATTTTAAAGGCCATAATATGCCTATCATTTTCATGTTTTATCTTTCACTGGACTAAGCAAATAGCATTTTCTGATTGCCATCAAATCCTAATTTTCTTATTTCTAAAACCAACAAAAAAACCCCTTTGCTTTATGTTTAATTTTGACATCTTGAACTCTCTTTTATGTTGCAACTTTGCATAATGAAAGTAACATTATTGTAAGTGCCAAATTCTATTTATTTTAGTCTTTCATATTTCATATAAACATTAAAAAATCAATCAAACAGTGATCTGGAATGAAAGGATATGGTACTTTTCTTAAGAAAAACTTTAAAGATCTTGGAGATCAGGATAAATTGTCGGCAATAGCAGTTTTTTCATAACAATATTTTTGCCAGTATGTCCCAATAGAAATGCAGATAAATATGCATGCTGATGGGGAACTAACTGAATTGTGAAAATACATTCACAGAAAATTATGCTTTATATTAATTCATGCATCATATTTTTGTTCCAATTTTCCTGGCATTTTCATTTTTCAGAATCCAATATTAAAGATTTTAAGACATGTAAAATGATTGATTTGGGTTCCACACATTTTATACTGAAAAAAATATATTCTTGAAATTTGATAGTATTTATTTCTGGAAAATATGAATATTTTGAAGTAAATAATGGCACTCTGGTAAGCAGAATAAGGAGTACCCCAAAGTTCCAGGTTCTCATTTCTGTACAATAAATGCATAATTTTGTTTTGTGAATAGACTTTTGAATGTGTATCTTGTTATGAATGTTGAGATGGTGAAATTTTCTGTATTATCCATAACCCCCCTTGTAATCACAAGGATTATTAAATACAACAAATTGATGGGTGGATAACAGATTTGAGGATGTGGGCTTTTAAGATTGGAAAAGTATGAGTAAAGAAATGGATGGAGGGTATGTGCAGAAGGTGAGACAGAAAACATAACATCTCCCAGAATCTCCGAAAGGATATGGTTTCTACCTAGGATGATTAGTCTCAGCTGCTGCTTGAGCTCCAGAATCACCTGGGATACAGACCTCTGTGCCTTGCTTATGGAGGCATTATCTTGATTTGGGTAGTTGATGAGAAAAAGCCTGCACACTATGGGCAGATCATTAAACAGAATGGGGTTTTGGATTGAATAAAAAAAAATGGGAAAGTGATGCGACCAGGCATCTCAAACTCCTGCTGCCATGACTTCAGCACCTTGATGAACAGTACTCTTGAACTTTGAGCGACAGGCAATCATTAGAACCTTGAGGTATTTTTGTCAGCATATTCCATCAGGGTGATAGGAAAATACCTGAGACACTAGCAAGGCTTAATTTTAAGACAATGACATCCATACAGAATAAAGTATTTCTACTGTTGTGGTCCTATTTTCTGATATGTCTTACAGAGATGATGTGAAACTATTACTGTTACAGAATAAAGTGTCTGTCTTTGGTGGCAAATGTAACTCCCACTTAAAATATAGTACTGTGTTTTTATTTATTGTTTTGATAATTTTATTTATTGGTTTTATGGTTCCAGGTTTGTAAAGCCTGGAATATGAGCCTTCATCTTACTGGCTACAATACATACACATGTTCTCTAATGGATATGCCTTTCATTTTTCTAGTTTATTACAATCTAGTTCTTTTTTTTCCTACTTTTATTTGAAAAATAAGCTTGAAATTCTTCAAGAGAGTTATATCTATTTTTCTAACTTTCAATCAATATGTAATGGTGTGCACTATTAAATTTATTTCAGTTTATTTTAAAATTAGTATTTTATATTTAAGTATTAAGTAAACAACACCTTGTTTGCAATGAATGAATTATTATTCTTTTATTCCCATTTCACAAGTATGTACCACAGCTACTATTTCAAAACTTGAATGATGATATATATTATCAGTAATAGAAACCACAATTTAAAAATGCAAATAATAAAAAAAATATGTTTTGTGCAGAATATTTAAGAACCATGATCTTGAGTTAGTAGCATATTAGGATTATAAACTTATTTATCTGTTTATAAGTAAATTTAGTAGTTTATCATTTCCCTGTTAGGCATAGAGCATTTAGTAGATGAACTTTAGAAATAAGAACTGTGACCATAATAATTGGAGAAATATAATACAGCAGGCTCTTCAGATGTTAATGTCTAATTCCCAGGTACAGGGTATTTGTAATTACTATTTTTTTCTATTAGAATATTCTATTTAATTGGTTGTTGCTACAATTCATAGCTCTGAGAAACAAAGACACAACAGAAACCTTGCTTTATTATAATAACCCCAACATACATTCTACAACACATAAACAGTAAAAAAAAAAAACAAAATTTTCATAAACAAATATACTTATTGCATTTCAGGATGTAAAATAATAATAAAACATTTTATGAAGAAAAAAAGGGATAAACAGAAATTGAATAGAAAGGACTGATATTGAATCAATCAGTCTTGATTCAATTATTACCTTCCATTATTACCCATTGAATGATATTAAGAAAATCACTTAATACTCTCTGTCTCTCTATTCCCCATCCGGATAACAACACATTACTTATATGCTATTACTAGGACCAAGTAAGAAAATTTGCTAAAAATTATTTTTCTAACTGGAGAATGGGATCTTACTGAAATTTAAAGTATACTCATGGAACATTTTAAATGTAAAAATTCGATTACAAATCTTTGCTGACATACTAAGTAGAGATGTGGAAGTGGGTGAGTCATCCTCTTACTCTACTCATGTGACCCCTCATGAATGTGCTACATTCAGGCTCATGTCATCAGCCTATTCAGCTTTTCCCAAGTCTGATTTAGCAAATTTTGGAGAGGACATAATATCTCATAGACTCTGATGTACTTGTTAGAAGATTAGGGAGGGAGCGTATAATGTCTCAAGATCATCAAATATCATTAGACTTTCCAATAGGTCATAATTAACTTTGTGTTTAAAGAAGAGAACAACAGAGTCACCAGTAACACATTCTGGGAAGGCAGCCAAGGCACTACCATGGGAGTCATGAAGCCTGGGCATAAATTGAGGAGGCTGGACCTGCAGTGTGTACTGATCAGAAGTGAGAGACTATTAACATGGCAAGGGAGAGATAAATTTCTAATAAAGTGAGCAGATGCCTTGGCAAGTGTGGGTATTATCCTTTGGCATAATGGCCACAGTATGCGTGTTCTAAAATTGACATGACCCTCTTCTAGAATTAGTTCCTGTTGGACTCCAAAATTGAGTTTAAGCCTAAAGGTAGAAAAGGGGGCCATGTTCCCTATAATTTTAATGAAGTAGGTAGGAAATCGATTATTAGAGACTATAAAGATAAAACAATCTGTATATATTTGAGAAAAAAATTCATGAGGATTCTTTAGTTCAAATGTTTGAAATCTTCTTTGAAACAATAGAGATGAAGTTTGCTTTGAGAAGGGACAAGGATTTCCTCAGAAAATTCTAACTTGGGTGTCTGAGCTGCTTTATTCTAGCACCCTATTTTCAATTCACCAGCCCTATTGCTAAGCCATGAGAACAAGCAGAGGAGACATGGTTGATTTTTCATTCCTAATTTGAATAATGAGAAAACCTTTTCTTTCTGTAAGTTGTTTGCCACTCAGTTCATAGTTGGGTACTGCTGGACAGTCCTGAATAGTGAGTGAGAATTGAGAAAAAACAGAGACAAAAATAGACAGAGACAGAAAAATAGAATCAGGAGTGTTCTGAGTCAATACCACAGCAGTCCCGAGTTTTTTCTCACAGCTTTTTTATAGCCAAAGCGGGTGGGGGGGGGCTGTAGCAAAAGACTTTTCCCCTCTCAAGGACACCACGGTTCAATGCACAAACAAACAAGTGGAAACACCTTCTTAAGTCTCAAGACATCTGGTAAGCACACCTTTTGCCAAACACCCTGTTATCCAGCCTAAAGGACTAAAGACAAGCATGAACTCTCTGACCATGAGTCAAGATAGAATCACGCAACAAGCTGGGGTTACTATGGGGTCCCAGTGTTCATCTCTTCTATTTGGTTAGTTATGCAGATATTGCACCAAGCTTTTCACATCTCTTAGTAACTATTTGATGTGCTGTCTTCACAGAGCATACTTCCTTTAATGTACTCACATGGTCCTTTTGTAGCATTATAACAACATTTAGACAAGCAGAAATGGAAGGCAAGGAATTGTTGTAGAAATTACTTTCATAAATATTTTACATTGTCAGTAAAAGCAAAGTATTCAATTCCAAAGTGGTTGACACTATCACAAAGGCAGGCCATAAAGATTTCCATTAGTGAAGAGACTGCTAGAAACCCTATCTCAAAAATAAGGATTAAAGGGGAAGGCAAAAATTGACCTAAAGCCTGCACACAGACAGACAGACAGACTGCTGTGTGATGTTCTGTGTGGCAAATGTGTTAATAAATAAAACACTGATTGGCCAGTAGCCAGACAGGAAGTAGAGGTGGGACTAACAGAGAGGAGAATTGAGGGAACAGGAAGGGAAGGAGGAGACTGCTTGCATCCACCACCAGTACAAGAAAGATGTAAGGTACCAGTAAGCCACAAGCCATGTGGCAAAGTATAGATTAATAGAAATGGGCTGAATATAAGAGTAAGAGCTAGACAGTGATAGGCCTGAGCTAATTGCCAAGCAGTTAAAATAATATAAGTGTCTGTATGTTTATTTTATAAGCGGGCTAAGGTACTGCCGGGACTTGGCAGAACCCGGAGAGGAAACTCTAGCTACACATACAGACAGACGACAGACAGACAGACAGACACACACACACACACACACACACACACACACACATGCACGAGCACACAGACACAGGAGGCAAGTTCACCTATGTGTACATGTGCACACAACCATACAAACAAATGAATACTCTATATAAACATGAAACAAAATTCGTAAACATAAATCTCAAAGAAAATATCTCTAATAGTGAGTTTTAAGGAAACTGAAGTAGAATATCCTAGTTTATACAGAAATATATGTGACTACTTTTGAAGTCACCACACAGCATCAACAATGGACATCAAACATTCAAACTCTTTTGGCAACCAACTTCTTCCTTCTCTATTTTGCTCTTTGAAACTGTATATAGCTACATTTTCTCTTAAAAGTTTAACAGAACATGATAATATGAAGATAACATATATTACTAAGTCTCAGATCATCATTTCCCCCATACACCTTGCAAAATAATTCATTCTATTTACCTTAAAATGTAAAGGCATATAATTCTGGCTTTAAAAAGATACCTTTAATGAAAACACAAAGATATATTCAAGTCAGGGATGACCCCTATCTGAAGAAGAGAGTTTTTAACTGTGTCTTGAAGGAACATGCTTGCATTTTTGGTGCCTTTAATCATCACAGCCGGATGAACCACAGGGTTCATTCTGGAAAGGAGCATCATAAAATGAGATAGATTTTAATAGGTAAGCACAATGTTTATTATTGACTTAATATAAGATCTACAATTCAAATGATGAGAAAACAGAGTTTATAGCTAAGTTCACAAACTTAAGTATCTAAAAATCAACACTCTACCAAAAATTCCACATTAATGTGGGCTACCAGTCCTCATTGAGAACTAAATATCAGCCGTGGTTCTACATCTTCTTCTTCCTCTTCCTCTTCCATCTTCTTCTTTTGGTGACAACTTGTTAATATGCATTTTATTAAAGAATTTAAATTTGAGACATTGATGAAATTATAATGAAAAAAATAATAATGATCACCTTATATAATCTAAAGCAATTACAAAGAAACAAAATGATGGCTCTGTTTGGAAATCCCCTACAAATTCATTATCAAATGCAATCCTTTAATCAGAGAAGTCCTAAATTTTCTTGTGATAAAAAAAATTAGAAAATATGAGAAAGTAAAATCAGTCTTTATTTCTATTAAAAATATCTTCCAGACAGGTGGTGGGAATGGGGGGTGGACTGGGGGGAAGGGGAGGGGTCAGGAAGGGGGATACAAGGGAATTTGTGGCTGTTATGTAGAACTGAATAGTATTGTAAAAAAATAAAAATAAAAAAATATCTTCCAGAAGAGTACACTTTATAAAAGATGAAATGATTAATTGATTATTAGATATACTATGCTTCATTTTTATATTAAATATTGGGATTTTGTGTTTTAAATTCCTAACATATATATGTGTGTATGTATGTATGTATGTATATATGTGTGTGTGTGTGTGTGTGTATATATATATATATATATATATACACACACACACGCTTAAAGCTAAAGTAGTATGGGGTGTTAACTCCTACAGCTCTGTCCATACTGCTTACAGTGAGGCTGTGAGACTTGTAACATTCTGTGAAATTACTATACTAGAAAATTTTTCAGGATGTAGCATGCCCTTAGCATATTGCCCTAGTGTTTGCTTTCAACGGTAGCCCAGGCTGTTCTCTATTACTGATTCTTTTATTATCATTATTCTTAAAGTACTTGCAGAACAGGATATGCAACTTTGGAAAGCTCTTCGCAGGCTTTTCATGTCACTCTTCGTAAAAAAAATAACAGCTTTCAGAGGGCTCCCGGGTTTCCCTTTTTGTATGTCTTCATATCTTCATGATTATCAAAATTTATTGGGGAAACATGGAAAATAAAACTTAAAGGACTTTGAGGTAGTAGATTAAAGAGATTGACTGATGTCATTTATTGCAGAATGAGAAAGAACAAAGAAGGAAGAGAGGGAGAGGGCGGGGTTGGAGAGGGGAGATGGAAGATGACAAAAAATGCCTCATAGAACAAAAGAGAGCAACAGAAGTATAAGAAGTAATGATGATGCAGGAAGACTGGCATTAGATTTGGAAATCTACTTTACATTTAGTAAGCATTCTTTAATTTCTTTAACATTGTGAATATGGAGATTTTTAATAGTTCAACATATTTCTATTGTAATCTCGTTATTGAGATTATAATGTTTCTCCTTGCTCTTTTTCAAACCCATGGCCTCTTTAGGCAGGCTTAATTATGTAGTTGTTGTGGGATAATGCTTTTGTACACTGGTTCAATAAAACACTGAATGGCCAGTAGCCAGGCAGTAAGTATAGGCGGGATAAGCAGACAAGGAGAATTCTGGGAAGAGAAAGGCTGGTCAGGAGATGACAGCCAATTGTCCAGGGAGCAGCATGTAATTGGCACACAGTAAAGCCACGGAAAACATGGCAACATATATATGAACAGAAATGGGCTGCGTTAAAGTGCAAGAGCTAGTCAGTGGTAGCAGAGCTAATGGCCAAGCAGTTATAAATAATATTAAGCCTCTATGTGATTATTTTATAAGCAGAATATTGGGGAAAATTATAAAGGCCACTCCACGTAGTTAAAAGGAAGATTTATTTAGTGGATGACTTAACATAATGAAGGAATAGATAGGTTGCGGGGGTCTGGGGAAGGTGTATCGCAATCCAGCGGTGTTCTCTGGAGCTCTGCACAGTCAACCTCCACCGTCCAGGATCCAGGCACAGAGCGAGTGCACAGAGAGAGCTCTGGCCCATCCAGCTCTCGGGTTTCCAGCGCCTCCCCTCGCCCTGCCTCGTAGGCGTGACAGTTGCCAGAGTCTCAATGGGGGTTGGAACTTCCAGATCCAAGCTGGAATGGCTACCCACTACAGCAGAACATGGTACTACAGTGTCCAGGCAGGACCAGAGGAACTTTCAGCTACATGTAATGTTAATAGATGGTAATGGATGCAAATAGCATCAAACTGATTTAACACAACAAAACAAGAAAAATAGGAAAGATAATCTTGCAACTATCCTATATGTTGATATTCTTATGAAATTCTTAGGAATTTGTGTGCCATTTTATGTTTAACTGTCAATTATTATGTTTATTAGCAAAGAGTTTTGTTTAAATGTGTTTTATATTTAAAAATAAAAAAAACTGTGCCTAAGCCCAAAGGCATATTTAAAGTTTTCAAAGATGGTTGAAAGTATAAGAACATTCATGTAAAATTTGGGAAAAACATTACTTCTTCACAAGACTAATAAACCTACTTATTTCCTAATTTGGAACCATAATTAAACAAAGTAAACTTGTATATTGTCAAAAATTAATTACAAATCACACACAATAGCAAAATTGAGAGCCTATTGCAACATATACAGAAAAAAACAGCATATATGACTATGAAAGTGTCTCTCTCTCACATACATACACACACAAAAAAAAACCCCTACATACTAAATTTACAAGAATCCCTATTTCAGTCTCACCTATCCCAAAGTGTATATAACTATTGTTTTTGAAAATGCTCAATAAATTGATAACTCTAAATTTGTGAAATTTAGAATGTTTAAATGAACATTTACTTAATCATTGAAATTGAATTGTATGAGGAATTGCAAGAAAAAATATCATCAAGAAGAATTTCACTTAAAAGTTTTATCAGGCTCTATCAAAAATGACTAGAAAAAGAAATATAAAATTATAATACACTAGCCAAGTATAAGCATATGAAAAAAAATAGATAATTTCCATAAAAAAAATCTTTGAATATTCAAACTTGGAGTAGTTTCTCTAACCAAATGAAGTAATTAAGGACTAGATCAAAAGCCTAACCCTGAACATTTTTGTTAGACATAAATATCACACCAATAATCTTTTCAAGATTTTCTGTCTTCAACTACTTAAAATATTTTCTAGGATGTCTCTGATTTTCAACACATAATAATTATTTTAATGCTTTTTAATGCCCATTTATGATCTTTAAAATTGTAACTAAAAGGATTATGTTTCAAAAGAAGGGAAAGGGTTAAAAATGTTTTATGTGATTTATAAAAATGAGATTGTACTTGTTCAACTATGTTCGTAGCAGCATTAGTCATAGTAGCCAGAACCTGGAAACACCCCTAGATGTCCCCAAACCAAAGAATGAATAAGGAAAACATGATACATAGACTCAATGGAGTGTTACTCAGCTGTTAAAAGCAATGACATCATGAAATTGGTAGGAAAATGGGTGGAACTAGAAAATATCATCCTGAGTGAGGTAACCCAGACTCAGAAAGACAAACATGGTATGTAGTCACTCATAAGCGGATACTAGATATAAAGCAAAGGATAAACAGACTGCAAACCACAGCCCCAGAGAAGCTAGAAAGCAAGGAGGACCTTTAGAGTGACACATGGATTGCCTTGTGAAGGGGAAATAGATGAGATGTCCATGAGTAAACTGCGGACAAGTGGGGAGCAAAAGAGGTGAGGGAATGGGGGATGAGAACATGAGGGAATAGGATGTTCGAGCTAGGGGCCAGGCAGAGCAGGAGAGCAATAAAAGAGCTATCTTGGTAGTGGGAAACATTATGGGGTAAGGGAGAAACCTGGTGCCAGGGAAATTCCCAGGAATCCACAAGGACAACTCCAGATTAGACTACTAGCAATACTGAAGCGGGTTTCAGAACTGGCTTACCCTAGTAATTAGATTGGTGAATACCCTCACTGTCATCATAGAGCCTTCATCCAGTAACCTATGCAAGCAGATGCAGAGATCCACAGCCAAGCACCAGGCCGAGCTCTGGGAGTCCAGTCAAAAAGAGAGAAGAGGGATTCTATGAGAAAGGAGGGGGTGTCAAGATCATGATGGGGAAATCTACAATGACAATTGAACAAAGTTCATGGTAACTCATGAACTTTAGACTGACAGTTGTGGAACCTGTAAGGGACCAGGGGCCCTCTGCATGTGGGAGACAGTTGTGTAGCTTGTTCGGTTAGAGGGACTCTCTATGGGATCAGGATCTATTCCTGGTGCATGTGCTGGCTTTCCTGAGCCCATTTTCTATGGTCAGACATCTTTCTGATCATTGATGTAGGGGAGAGGGCGTTGGTCCTGCCTCAACTGAGTGTACTAGGCTGTGCTAACTCCCCATGGGAGGCTTATGTTTTTGGAGGAGATGATGGAGGCGGAATCAGAAAGAATGAGCCTGAAAGGGAACAGGAGGAAAGATGAGAGGGGAATCTGTGGTTGGTATATAAAATAAATTTTAAAATTTCTAAATTAAGAAAAAAAAAAAGAAAAACAAAATAAACAAAAAGTGAGATTGCAATCTGTGCTATATTTCTAGAATATAATACCAGTTTGTTTCATAAAAACAGATAATTTTGGCTGGGCGCTGGTGGCGCACACCTTTAATCCCAGCACTCAGGAGGCAGAGGCAGGAGGATCTCTGTGAGTTCGAGGCCAGCCTGGTCTCCAAAGCAAGTTCCAGGAAAGGCGCAAAGCTACACAGAGAAACCCTGTCTCAAAAAACCAAAAATAAATAAATAAATAGAGATAATTATGTAACCCTTATAATAAAGGTTATAACTCAAACATATCATGTGAAAATTAAGGGTCAAGTGCCTATATTGCATTACGGTGTCTACAAACTCTATGTATTTCTATAAGCCTTAGGTGTATAATACATTGTCAGTGTGTAGAGCAGAGTTCTTCTTTTCCATACTTCATGGTTCTTTTCCTTGATTAAATACTTCCCCACACATTTGATGAAGAACATAGGGAATTTCTATTACTTAGATGCCTTTCATTTGTCCTATTCTAGAGACATATTTCTACTAGGAAGATTAACTTTGCATGGGTTAGTTCACTTCCATAGTGGGAGTCATAAATCCATCAAAACATATAAAAGAGACTGATGGTCTCCTAATTAAGGCCTGGATTTATGTGAGACACTTCTCTGAGAAATTCTTCATGGGGAAACAGAGTACTGGATGCTTATTTCTATTAAAAAGTAATATAATATGTACTTGAAGCCAGAAAGTAATCAAAAATGAATCATACATGTAGCTTCTATGATAATTTTAATAATAACTCATAGAAAAGGCACCAGCTTTGACACAGAGGTAGACCATTAAACAGATATAAAATTGTTGAATGCAAACATTTTGCCACAAATCAAACAGGCCAGTTTTACTAATAACCAAAGCCTGAAGTCAGTTTAGGAATGGGATGAACTGACCAATACTCTCTTTTGAAGAATAGGATGTCCTTATAACAGAGAAGAGATACAATGCCCCAATCATATTTTTACAAGGAATATTCACAAAGAGACCCATTGTATTTTTTTTGACACATCACTTAAGAAAAAGAAATAATCAACAATCACAAGCTAAGAAACAACTTGTGTTATTTATGTCATCACATATCCAAAATTATGTATCAGGTCACACATGTTTGGTTAACTGAAACTACATTATGTGAGTTTTTCTCAATGAAAACTCCAGAAATAAAATGCTGAACATTATTACAGTTCTAGAAGAATTCGAAGTGCCTAAGATACTGATCTTTAAAGTAGAGTCAATTCCTTTTCTCCAATTTATTTGTGATAAACTATAAATATTACATCTAGGCAGAATCAGAAAACAAACAATACAAATGAAAGACAACACCAGTTTTATTCAGCCTCAAAGAAAGGTATGTATTCCCCATGTAAAATTTATATGAAAATACCGTGCCAGAACTCATAGTTTGTGTTAAACTACACTGACCCAGGTTAAATAGGATCTTACTTCATTTAGAATACTGTTATCACTAACTGACAACTATTCAGTCAAATTCCTTCTTTCATTTCTCATATTTAATACCGTGTATGAATTAGTTGTTCTATCTAATGTTTACACTTCTGCTCAAACCTTAGCCTCCCAAGTTGCTCATTAGAACTTCATTGATCAGTTCTTCAGGGCAGTTTAAAGTACAGACATGCTTTGTTCCCATTTCTGGATTTAAACAAGTTAATGAACAAGATATTGGAAGATTCAGTATCTGGTGTTGGCTGTTTTCCAGGTTGGTAAATATGCATGTAGCTCTGTCCTCATGACTTAGGTTCTTCCTGATAGATTCAACTCCTAACACAACCAGATTAAACATACAAACATATACGTTGTAAGAAAATACGTTCACATCATTGTCTTCTATGATTGAATCTGCCAACTAAATTCCACTCTTGTGAAATGAAATTTTTCTATCCCAATAACTTGCAAAAGTGTTAAGTTCTTATATCAGCTCATGGGTATGAATTCCATTTTCTTTCCTAAACATAACTCAAAGCAGATACAGGCAGCAGGCAAGGTAAGGCATAACCTAATGCAACTTCTTTTCACTGTGGAAACTTGTGAAACAAACTGCATTTCTAAGAAACAATGGTTGGATAGGAATAGCCATTTTTCATTTGAAAAGTAAGATGTAGAAGAAAGAAAAGAAATAGCAGATCCCATCCAATCATAAAACATAATGAAAAGAATGTCATAGACCTTGACTCTTGGAGATTAACCACTTTGACTTGAATTCTTCCAATCCAGAGCCACAAAGATGGGAGCTTTCAATTCCAATAAATTGTGATGCTTTTATTTTGTGTTAAAGCTGTGTTAGGAAGGGATTGGATTCACTATGGTCTGGCTCTCTCCCTACATTCCTTTAGACTGTCTTCCTTATGATAGACCACTGTGGGCAAATTCTACTTAGTCTGGGTTTCTGAGACTAAAATGCTGCCTGTGGGCCCAAGTTTGAATTTTAGGAGAATACAGCCAGGCCTTCTTGGATATTGTGGGTACAAATATCATTGTGTTAGTGTTGACTGGATGCATTTGTAACATAGAAACTGATCATCAAGAACCACCTCAATGAACTGAGGAATGAGTGGAGTGGCCGAGGAGAAGTATTATTAAATAGCCACAGACTAAAATTTTCACAATGAAATCCCCTTAACCAAATATTCAATTTTCTTTTTTAGAAATTCTAACTTCACTAACTACTACGACAACAAGTTAATTATTCCACTTTAGATCAAGAAATTTCTGTGGTCCACATTGTCTTCATGTCTGAGACCTGTACATATAGATTTAAAAAATTTCCAACATTGCATTCAAGAGTATTGAGGCATATTCTAATAGGGTTGTGACTTTATGTATAGTCTATTTTGTTTGTGACTCTTGACATGGATCACTCACAGAAGTCGGTACATGTGGCTTTTTCTTAATTTATGTTTCTTCTTCTTCTTCTTCTTCTTCTTCTTCTTCTTCTTCTTCTTCTTCTTCTTCTTCTTCTTCTTCTTCTCTCTTCTTCTCCTCTCTCTCCTCCTCCTCTCTCTCCTTCTTCTTCTTCTTCTTCTTCTACTTCTTCTTCTCCTCCTCCTCCTCCTTCTTTCTTCCTCTTCTTTTTTTAAATCCTGTCTCTACCATGGCCCACATTAACTTTTTAAAGTATTTTTTAATGTACCATCCTATTTTTTAGTCTCAGTATCATAGTTTTCTCAGGTTACTATACAAAAATCCTAGATTATGTAGTTTATAACCAACAGGAATAGTTCAGTGCTCTCTCAGTTATAGATCCTGAACATTTAAGATCAATGTGAAAAAAACACTGTTGTCTGATAAGGACCATGCCCAAGATCGAGGACTTTATGATATCCACATTGTAGAAAGGCAAAGCAAGCCGTGGAACTCTTATATCACAGCACCAATTGCACTTACTAGAGCTCTACATCTGGGACTTAATTAATGACCTTCCAAAATCACAACATCTAAATACTACTACAGTGAGAATTAGGTTTAAACGTAAGTTCTAAGGGGACAAAATGCTTTGTTTATAGCAGCAACAAAATATTTTGTAGAAGTTGAATTTTCTAAAAATGATTAGAATGAACATGATAATTGAAACAATTAATTTCCTAATATGTCAACATTCAGATTTATGCTTTTTATTTATATTATTTATGTTACCCAATATCTTTTTGCAACTGTTACTTTATACTATTAAAAAGTAGTATGTTCATGAATATTTTAATGTTCTCTCTGCAAATTTCTTCATTTATATTGAAGATACCAACATCAAATCAATCCTCTTTTAAATTGTATATTTTGAAAATGTTGATATAAAATTGGTAATTCATTTTAAATAAATATGAAATTATTTTACAAGTTTATCTAGCAATGTGAATAAAGAAATTATATTGTGTTTCTATGTGAATTCAAGCTAATTGTGAAAACTGAATTCATGAATTATGGAATATTTATTCTGCTACATGTACAAGTTAACCAGCTTGCCTATTTTATTTTGCTTAATCAAAAGTGAAAATGTTTCACTAATTTGGAAATTTCAATGGATTAATCATACATTCACAGTAAACCTGGGATACATGGACATTGACCCAACACAAGGAGAAATAACCCCAAACGTTATGATTTCTGATTTTCTATGATATGTGGGTGTGGAAGAGGCAGCCTGTACACTTGGAGACCTGGCCTTTTTTGATCTCTTATAACTACCTGTTCTGTGGCTTTCATCTGAAATTATTTACATAAATCCCTTAAACCATATCTCTTTATTGTTTTATCCCACACTTAGCATAGATCTCTAGTTAAGTCTCAATGACACAGTGTTTGTTAAATTATATAGGGAAAATAATGAAATTACACTACAGTGTAGGATTTGGGGATATGGAGATAAAGATCAAAAACAACAACAATAAACAAAGTAACAAAAATTAAAGGACAACAACAACAAAAAAAAGATGTTGTTTGAGATCAGCTTGTTGTGAGCCTTTTAGAGATGGCTACGGTATTAGCAGATTCCAAGTTCTAGAGTGAGAAAAGGAAGGTAAATTACTTTAGTAATTACCATTGTCTGTGATGATTGGTTTGATGTCAACTTGACACAAGCTTTAGTCATCAGAACGGAGGGAACCTCAGTTGAGAAAATACACCCTCAAGATCAGATTATAGTACATTTTCTTATTTAGTGATTGTCAGGACTGAGGCAGCCTGTTGTTGTTGTTGCTGTTCCTTACCTGGCCATGCTGGGTTCTAAAAGAAAGCAGGATGAGTAGGCCATGATGATGAGCAAGTCTTAAAGCAGCACACCTCTGTGGCTTCTGAGCAAACTCCTGTCCAGGTTCCTGCCCTGTTTCAGTTCCTGGTCTGACTTCATTCAATGGTGGACTATAAGGTGGAAGTGTAAGTTCCTTAAGTTGCTTTTGGTCATAGTTTTTTCAGGTAATAGTAATCCTGATGATAACAATACTGCAGTTGGCATTACACAAGGAAATAGTTCTACTTAGATGTGGAATAGAGGCTGTGTGAGTTATAATGCTTCTTGGTGTATGTGAGAGGTTATTTAATATTCCTTATTAAAATAATTGCATGAAATTCTAATGTAGGGATCAGTGTACTTATTGGCAGAAGTAAAGGAAGAATAGTTAGTTGCTGTAGAATCAGCAAACACAAAGAACCAAAGGTATTCAAAGAAGATCAGTTTGAAGTGGCTGGTCACATAACAAATCACTGATTCAGGAGCTAGGGGAAGAGTTACACTTAGGTCATATTACATATGTGAAGCATGATATGATAATATATTTGAAAAGTAGAGGACCTTGAAATTTAGATACAATAGAAGGTCCTTGAGTAATCTAGAAACAGAAATGACTGATATTGCAGTGGGAAATTGTATTTCTTGGTAGAAAGAAAGATAAAATGGTTCCAAATGATTTAATCTTATTGTAACTTAAAGGCAATTCAATCACAGTTTATTTGAAAAAAGTGATGAATCAAAACATAAAAAAGCAAAGACATGTTCTAAACATATCCTCATTTTAAAAATTCTTTTTTGATAATTATGTCTAAGTACAATATTTACTCAAGGTAATAAAAAGTATATTTTTTTCTTCTTCCATGTTACCATTATATTAGTACCCATGCTGGTTTTAGGTAAAAGTGCTCAAAAACCTTGGGATTTTTTTTTTCTTCTCTCTTTTGTAATTAAATATGTGAAACTTGTTTCTCTTGGTCTCCAGGATTCTGTAATCTCTGCCATTTTGTGACATTTTGAAAATAGTGTGCCAAGCAGAAAAGGCATACTCTGCCCTTTAGAAAACAATGGCACAAAACACTTATGTTTTCAACGCTGAACAAATTACTTGAAATGGGTTAATTCCATTGTAAAAGAAGCCAATATATGATCAGTTACAAAACACTCATTTGCTAGGTTTGATGTGTTTATTTTTATTGCATCACTCTTTATATGTCTATGTGTATATCCTCTTACAGCTCTATAAAAGTGTGGTAGAGCTGAGCTCAAAAATATTGCATACATACATATTTCTTCAATATAATTGATAATCCTCCTCTATCATTTTTCAAAAAAGTAAAGGACACGGCAGCCTCTCGGTGGAAGCACAGTTTTAATGGCTTTCCCCCTTGTATTTAAAGAATGGTTCTTAAGAATAATTATGACAACACAGTAAATAGAAGGTCACAGGGTCTTGTTTGGAGTTTGAGTATTGCTCTGTTTATTTTATACTCATTTCTCTTCAGAAATAGATCTGGGCAGTATTTCCACAGCTTATCTACAACATCTTGATAGAATGAGATAATGTATGTAAAACATTCAAATACAAAGGCTATTTTCTCTGCTTCAACATTTTAGAAAACAGTGTTTAATACTAATTACAGTGATATTTGATATAATATTTTAACTGCTCAATTGTAGTATTCAGATCATAATCTTATTTACTTCATGATGTAACAAGAATACATACATTGATATTGTGGTGATTTGAATGAGACTAGCCCCCATAGGCTTATGTATTTAAATGTTTAGTCACCTGGGCATGGAATTGTTGGATAAGGATTTAAAGATTAGGAGGTATGGCATGATTGGAGTCAATGTGGGCTTATTGGAAGGAATGTGTGAATAGGGTAGGTTTTGAGTTTTCAAAAGCCAATGCCAGGTCTGCTTTCCTTCTCTCTCTGATATTTTGAAGACAAGGAAGTAGAGCCCTCAGCCACTTCTCTAGCACCATGCCTGCCTGCCATCATCATCTTCCTCACTGTCATGATAAAAGACCGGTACTATGCTGTGGTGTGATGCCTTGAACAGCCTTGGTGCAGTGGGAAGGAGCTTCGCCTTGCCTAGGCTCAGTGTGCTGGCCTCTGCTGACTCCCCATGGGAGAACTCGGTTTGGGGGATATGGGGATGTGGGGTGGTTTGGGAAAGAGGTCTGGGGGACCTGAGGAGGGAGAAGGGGAGACCTACGGATGGTATGTGGAGTGAATAGAAAATTTCTTAATAAAGAAAAATGAAAAAAAGAAAAGACTGGCATTATGAAACTATACAATCCCTCAAGTAACTTTTTTTCTCTATAAATTGTCTTGTTCATTCTGTCTCTTCACAACAATGGAAAAGTAACTAAGACAACACTGGGTATGAGACATTGGGATATTCCAGTGATAGATCATGTTATTCTACAGAGTAATATAGAATACTTTGGAACCTTATACTAGAAAAGTATTTGATTCCTTTGATATTGGACTAATGGAGCATCCTGGTAAAATCAAAGACAGCAGTAGTGCTGAGGGTGATTTGACTATGTGGGCCCAGTTCAAGTGTTTTCAGACTAGAAGAATATTAGCAAGTATTTTAGAGACAATTCTTCTGATATTTTGGCAAATAAATAATGTGGGAGGTTTTAGCCCTTGTCCAAAGAATCTGCCTGAGACTCAATGGAGGAGTTTCCAATTAATGTCTTGACATACGGGATTTCAAGAAATCCTAGTTTGACTGTGTTAAATGGTTATTAATGGTTTAACTGTTAGATAAATCCCCATTGAACTCTTTTTTTTTGATGTGACTGCAGTTTTTTGTTTTTGTTTTTAGTTTATTTTACAATACTATTCAGTTCTCTCCCTTCCTGCCCCCTCCCCTTCCCCCCAGCACACCCCCCATTCCCACCTCTTCCAGATCAAGGTCTCTCCTGAGGACTGGGATCGACCTGATAGACTCAGTCCAGGCAGGTCCAGTCCCCTCCTCCCAGATTGAGCCAAGCGTCCCTGTATAAGTCCCAGGTTTCAAACAGCTAACTCAAGCAATGAGCTCAGGACCTGGTACCACTGCCTAGATGCCTCCCAAACAGATCAAGCCAATCAACTGTCTCACCAATTCAGAGGGCATGATCCAGTTGGGGGCCCCTCAGCCTTTGGTTCATAGTTCATGTGTTTCCACTCATTTGGTTATTTGTCCCTGTGCTTTATACAACCTTGGTTTCAACAATTCTTGCTCATATAAACCCTCCTCTTTCTCACTAATTAGACTCCCAGTGCTCCACCAGGGGCCTAGCCATTGATGTCTGCATCCAGATTCCTCAGTCCTTGGATGGGGTTTCTGGCACAACTATTAGGGTGTTTGGCCATCCCATCACCAGAGTAGGTCAGTCCCGGCTGTCTCTCGACCATTGCCAGCAGTCTTTTGTGGGGGTATCTTTGTGGATTTCTGTGGGCCTCTCTAGCACTTTGTTTCTTCCTTTTCTCATGTGGTCTTCATTTGGACTCCTATTCCTTATTCTCCCTCTCTTTTCTTGATCCAGCTAGGATCTCCCGATCTCTTTCCCTCAACCCTCGCCCTTCATTGCTCCCACTCATGTCCAGGCTGTTCATGTAGATCTCATCCATTTCTCCGTGTCTTTCTTGGGGTCCAATTTTCCAGGTAGCCTCACTGGTGATGTGATGTGAGTAGCAGTCCAGTCATCCTTGTTCCACATCTAGCATCTTCCTATGAGTGAGTACATACCATATTTGTCTTTCTGAGTCTGGGTTACCTCACTCAGGATGATTTTTTCTAGATCCATCCTTTTGACTGCAAACCTCATGATGTCATTGTTTTTCTCTGCTGAGTAGTATTCCATTGTGTATATGTGCTACAACTTATTTATCCATTCTTCAGTGGAAGGGCATCTAGGTTGTTTCCAGGTTTTGGCTATTACAAACAATGCTGATATGAACATAGCTGAGCAAGTGCTCTTGTGGTATGATTGAGCAATTCTTGGGTATATGCCCAAGAGTGGTATAGCTGGATCTTGGGGGAGATTGATTCCCAATTTTCTAGGAAAGTGTCCTATTGATTTCCAAAGTGGTTGTACAAGCTTGCATTCCCACCAGCAGTGGAGAAGAGTTCCCCTAGTTCCACATTCTCTCCAGCATAAAGTGTCTTCAGTGTTTTTGATCTTAGCCATTCTGACAGGCATAAGGTGGTATCTCAGAGTTGTTTTGATTTGCATTTCTCTGATGATTAGGGATATTGAGCAATTCCTTAAATGTCTTTCAGCCATTTGAGCTTCCTCTGTTGAGAATTCTCTGTTTAGTTCTATAGCCCATTTCTTAATTGGACTGTTGGTCATTTTGATGTCTAATTTCTTGAGTTCCTTATATATTCTGGATATCAGTTCTCTGTCACATGTGGGGTTGGTAAAGATCTTTTCCCATTCTGTAGGCTGTTGCCTTACCTTGTTGACCATATCCTTTGCTCTACAAAAGCTTCTCAGTTTCAAGAGGTCCCATTGATTTATTGTTTGTCTCAGTGTCTGTGCTACTGGTGTTATATTTAGGAAGTGATCTCCTATGCCAATGTGTTCAAGACTCCTTCCTACTTTATCTTCTAGCAGGTTCAGAGTAGCTGGATTTATGTTGAGGTCCTTGATCCACTTGGACTTAAGCTTTGTGCACGGTGACAGATATGGATCTATTTGCAGCCTTCTACACATTGATATCCAGTTATGCCAGCACCATTTGTTGAAGATGCTTTCTTTTTTCCATTGTACACTTTTGGCTTCTTTGTCAAAAATTATATGTTCATCGGTGTGCAGGTTAATGTCAGCGTCTTCAATTCGATTCTATTGGTCCACATGTTGGTGTTTATGCCAATACCAAGCTGTTTTTATTACTGTAGCTCTATAGTAGAGCTTGAAGTCAGGGATTGTGATGCCTCCAGAGGTTGTTTTATTGTACAGGATTCTTTTGGCTATCCTGGGTTTTTTGTTTTTCCATATGAAGTTGAGTATTATTCTTTCCAGGTCTGTGAAGAATTGTGTTGGTATCTTGATGGGGATTGCATTGAATCTGTAGATTGCTTTTGGTAAGATTGCCATTTATACTATGTTAACCCTGCCTATCCATGAGCATGGGAGATCTTTCCATTTTCTGACATCTTCCTCAATTTCTTTTTTCAGGGACTTGAAGTTCTTGCCATATAGGTCCTTCACTTTTTGGTTAGTGTTACTCCAAGGTATTTTATGTCATTTGTGGCTATTGTAAAGGGTGATGTATCTCTAATTGCCTTCTCAGCTTTTTGTCCATTGTATATAGGAGGGCTACTGATTTTTTTGAGTTGATCTTGTATCCTGCTAAGTTGCTAAAGGTGTTTATAAGCTTTATCAGTTCCTGGGTGGAATCTTTGGCGTCACTCAAGTATACTATCATGTCATCTGCAAATAAGGAAAGCTTGACTTCTTCCTTTCCAATTTGTTTCCCCTTAATCTCCTTAGGCTGTCTTATTGCTCTGGCTAGAACTTCAAGTACTATATTGAATAAGTATGGGGAGAGTGGACAGCCTTGCCTCATTCCTGATTTTAATGGAATTGCTTTGAGGTTCTCTCCATTTAATTTGATGTTGGCTGTTGGCTTGCTGTAAATTGCCCTTATTATGTTTAGGTATGTTCCCTGTATTCCTGATCGCTCCAAGACTTTTATCATGAAGGGGTGTTGGATTTTGTCAAATGCCTTTTCTGCATCCCGTGAGATGATCATGTGGTTTTTTCTTTGAGTTTGTTTATATGGTGTATTACATTGATGGACACTCATATGTTGAACCATCCTTGCATCCCTGGGATGAAGCCTACTTGATCATGGTGGATAACTGTTCTGATGTGTTCTTGGAGTCTGTTTGCCAGTATTTTATTGAGTATTTTTGCATCAATGTTCATGAGTGTGATTGGTCTGTAGTTCTCTTTCTCTGTTACATCCTTGTTTGGTTTAGGAATCAGGGTAATTGTTGCCTCATAGAAGGAGTTTGGTAATGTTCCTTCTGTTTCTATTATGTGGAACAATTTAGAGAGTATTGGTATTAACTCTTCTTTGAAGATCTGGTAGAATTCTGTGCTGAAACCATCTGGTCCTGGATTTTTTTGGTTGGGAAATTTTAATGACTGTTTCTATTTCCTTAGGGGTTATTGGACTAATTAAATAGTTTATCTGGTCTTGATTTAACTTAGGTATGTTTTACCTATCCAGAAAAATGTCCTTTTTTTTTTTTTAGGTTTTCCAGTTTTGTGGAGTAGAGGTTTTTGAAATATGACCTTATAATTCTCTGGATTTCCTCAATGTCTGTTGTTATGTCCCCCTTTTCATTTCTGATTTTGTTGATTTGGATTCTCTCTCTCTGTCTTTTGGTTAGTTTGGATAAGGGCTTGTCTATCTTGTTGATTTTCTCAAAGAACCAACTCTTTGTTTCATTAATTTTTTGTATTATTCTCTTAGTTTCTAATTTATTAATTTCACCTCTCATTTTGATAATTTCCTGGCATCTATTCTTCCTGGGAGACTTTGCTTCTTCTTGTTCTAGAGCTTTCAAGTGTGCTATTAAGTCACTAGTGTGGGATTTCTCCAACTTCTTTATGTGGTCATTTAGTGCTATGAATTTCCCTCTTAGCACTGCTTTCATAGTGTCCCATAAGTTTGGGTATGTGCTGTCTTCATTTTCATTGATCTCTAGGAAGTCTTTAATTTCTTTCTTTATTTCTTCCTTAAGCCATTGGTGATTCAGTTGAGCATTATTCAGTTTCCATGAGATTGTAGGTTTTCTGTAGTTTTTGTTGTTGTTGAAATCTAACTTTAAACCATGGTGGTCTGATAGAACACAGGAGGTTATTCCAATTGTTTTGTATCTGTTGAGATTAGCTTTGTGGCCAAGTATGTGGTCGATTTTAAAGAATGTTCAATGGGGTGCTGAGAAGAAGGTATATTCTTTCTTGTTAGGATGGAATGTTCTGTAGATATCTATTAGGTCCAGTTGTGTCATGACATCAGTTAAGTCCTTTATTTCTCTGTTAAGTTTCGATTTGGAGATCTGTCCAGTGGTGAAAGTGGGGTGTTGAGATCTCCCACTTCTAATGTGTGGGGTTTTATATGTGGTTTAAGCGTTAGTAATGTTTCTTTTACATATGTGGTCGCCCTTGTGTTTGGGGCATAAATGTTCAGAATTCAAACTTCATCTTGGTGGATCTTGTCTATGATGAGTATGTAATGCCCTTCTTGATCTCTTTTGATTGATTTTAGTTTGAAGTCTATTTTGTTGGATATCCGGATGGCTACACCCACTTGTTTCTTAAGACCATTTGATTGGAAAGTCTTTTCCCAGCCTTTTATTCTTAGGTAGTGTCTGTCTTTGAATTTGAGATGTGTTTCTTATATGCAGCAGAAAGATGGGTCCTGCTTTCATATCCATTCTGTAAGCCTATGTCTTTTTATAAGTGAATTAAGTTCATTGATATTAAGGAATATTAATGACCAGTGATTGTTCATCCTTGTTATTTTTGGTAGTAGTGTGTGTGTACTTTTCTTCTTTGGGGTTTACTGTTGTGGCTTTATCTATTGCCTGTGTTTTCGAGTGTGTATCTGACTTCCCTCGGTTGGAATTTTCCTTCTAGTGCTTTCTGTAGGGCTGGGTTTGTGGATAGGTATTGTTTAAATCTGGCTTTGTCTTCGAATGTCTTGTTCCTTCCGTCTATGATGATTGAAAGTTTTGCTGGGTATATTAGTCTGGGCTGACATCCATGGTCTCTTAGTGTCTGCATTACATCTGTCCAGGTCCTTCTGGCTTTCAAAGTCTCCATTGAGAAATCAAGTGTTATTCTGATGGGTTTACCTTTATAGGTCACTTGGCCTTTTTCCTTTGCTGCTCTTAATATTCTTTCTTTATTCTGTACATTTAGTTGTTTAATTATTATGTGTCGAGGGGACTTTTTTTGGGGGGTCTAGTCTGTTTGGTGTTCTATAGGCTTTTTGTGTCTTCATAGGCATTTACTTCTTTAAGTTGGGAAAGTTTTCTTCTATAAATTTGTTGAATATATTTTCTGTGCCTTTGAGTTGGTATTCTTCACCTTCTTCTATCCCTATAATTCGTAGGTTTGGTCTTTTCATGGTGTCCCAAATTTCTTGGACATTTTGGTTCATGACTTTGTTGGCTTTAGTGTTTCCTTCGACTGATGAATCTATTTCTTCTACTGTATCTTCAATGCTAGATACCCTCTCTTCCATCTCTTGCATTCTGTTGGTTATACTTGCATCTGAAGTTCCCAATCTTTTACTCAGGTTTTCTATTTCCAGCATTCCCTCTGTTTGTGTCTTCTTTATTTTTTCAATTTCCCTTTTCAGGTCTTGGACTGTTTCGTTTATTTATTTTATTGCTTTTTCATGATTTTCTTTCAGTACTTTATTGTTTTCTTGTAGGACTTTATTGTTTTCTTGCAGGACTTTATTGTTTTCTTCTAATTTGTTTGCACTTTCCTCTAGTTGTTTACAGCGTTCTTCCTATTTTTTTTTTTGTCTTTTCCTCTACACAAGCCTCTACCTTCTTTATGATGTTATTCATAAGGCTACTTTCTTCTGCTTCTTCCAATTTTTGATGTTCAGGTCTTGATGTTGGAGGCGGGCTAGGTTCTGGTGAAGCTGTATTGCTCTTCATTTTGTTGTATGTACTTCTGCCTTGACATCTGCCCATCTCCTTGTGGTTCTTTCTTGGTCTTATCAGTGTACTTGGTTCAGAAAGAGCTGACAGATTTAGGAAGTCTCTCTCTCTTGTCCAGATGGGAGTTCTCTTGTCCAAAAGTGAACTCCTGGGCTGGATGGAAGCTCTTATCTGAACTGGAAGTCTCTAGTCCAGAAGTGAAGTCGGGTGCAGGATGGGACCTGGGGGCCGGTCTCTAAGTCTCAGGAGGTGCCTGGGGTCTTGGGCAGATGGGCGTGGGGGCAGGGCGTGGAGATTGCAGGGGCTGCCAGGGGGCTTGGAGAAGGGGATCCCTCCCAGTGGGGCTAGAAGGGGACCTGCCTGGTGCCCAGAACCTGGGGCCAATTTGGGCAGGTCTTCCCAGAGTGGCTGCTGCCCAGGAGAGATTTTGTAGTCTTAAACTTTGTAGTGGTTGTGAAAGTCCATGTGATCTTTGAAGTAACATTAAATTCCTTTTGCATTATGATACGGCTACAAGCCTTAGGGGCCAGTAAATAGAATGTGGTGCTTTGATTGAGAATGGTCCCCATACTCTCACATATTTTAATACTTACTTACCAGGAAATGAGACTGTTTGAGAAGAATTAGAAGATATGACCTTACTGACATAGATGCATTCTCATTGGAGAGTCCATAACAGCAGAGGTGGGCTTTGAGATTTCAAAACCCTGTGTCAGGCCCAATCTCTCTCTCTCTCTCTCTCTCTCTCTCTCTCTCTCTCTCTCTCTCTCCCTCCCTCCTCTCCTCTCTCTCCTCTTCTCTCTCTTTGGCTGAGGATCAGGATATAGAGCTCTCAGCTACTTCTCCAATACCATGCCTGCCTGCTTGTCTTCCACCCCCACACCCCACCATCATGATAATGGACTAACCTCTGGAACTATAAGCAAGTTTCCAATTAAAGTTTTTATTTTTCTAAGTTGTCTTGTGTAATGGGTAGCCATTCCAGCTTTGGTCTGGAAGTTCCAAACCCCATTGAGGCTTCAATAACCATCATGCCTACAAGGTGGGGCCAAAAGAGGGCCCTGAAGACCTAAGATCCTGATGCACCTCCTTCTCTTGTTTCCTGGATCCTGGACACTAGTGGTAGACCAAGCAGAGTTCTCCAGAGAACACTGCTGGACTGTGCTACATCTTCCCCAGACCCTGTAACCTACCTATCCTTTCATTTGTAAGTTATGCCACTAATAAACCTCCCTTTTAACTAAGTGGAGTGGCCTTAAAATTTTCACCAATATCTGGTGCTCATGTGGGGCAAATTCCAAAGGCCTGGGGGGCTACCACCCTCAGCCTCCTCCCCGGCTGGCAGGTACCTAAACCCACCTTCAAAGTTCCATATAAACAGGGAACACCTACACGGTTCCATTCCCAAAAAAGGGAGCAGCTAGTCAGGTCTCAGTTCCCTAGCTTAGCCCCCAGACCAGCAAAAAAACGCTGTGAGTGAGGCATTCCCCTCCTCCCTGAGTGCCTGCTCTGGCTCCCGCCATCTTGACTCCTGCCTTCAGGTGTGGCTAGCCAAGGTCGCCAGCAGTCTGCATTTACTTGGCATCCTCCCCCAAAGAGAACAACAGCACAGGACACTGCCACAAAGAATAATTAAGAGAGACATAAAAATATTTACAGTGTATTCAGCCTTGATTCTCAGTATAAATTGCTGATTTCTAATAGCTTGGATCTTAGCAGGTGATGTATATGCCAGTGTAATAGAAATTGCTTCTGTAGGTTTCACTTGCCTCACTCATAACTTACCCAAAATTGGCGAGTCCACAATTCCCAAATGGATTTAATTCTAATTTGTGCTTCACTGTAGCTCAAACCTCTCTCTTCACAAACATTTATCACAAGTATACATCCAAGTCAAAGCAGGATCCTTGGGGTCCTCCAATTCATTCTTCAAAGACTGCTCCCTTAGCCTGCAGAGTGGAATCTCTTGGATCTTACATGTAGGAACATGCAAGTTTGAGTTCTGTTTAGCAAAATGTTTTACTTTAAGATTTCTCAGCTGGGCAGTGATGGCACACACCTTTAATCCCAGCACTCAGGAGGCAGAGCCAGGCAGATCTCTGTTTGTTCAAGGCCAGCCTGGCCTACAGAGTGAGATTCAGGACAGGCATCAAAGCTACAAAGAGAAATCCTGTCTCAAAAGGATTTCTCATTTTGATTCTTCCTTACCAGCATGCCAGTGAACAAACTAGGGTTGTACTACAGCCTTTCCCAAACATCTCCTTACATAGAAAATTAAAGATTTACAGTTTGAAACTGCTTTTGTAGTGTTATATTGTGAACATATAATAATCACTGAGTCTAAAGTTTCCCTTTTCCCTCTAGGCTTGTAATCTCACTGAAGGGGACTGATCTTCTTTCTTCATGTGTTATCTATTGACGAGACTAGAGTGTTTTTCCAATTTCAGAGATATAAAATATATTTATTCTGCATGTTCCTGTGTTCTTTTACGTACGTGTTTATGGGTGAACTTGTATGCACATGTGCATGTGTATGGAGGCTATAGATCAATATTGGGTGTTTGCTTTAGTGCCCCTCCACCTCATTATTATGATGTTAAAGTTAAGTTCCCTATTGAGTTGATTCTGCCAGACTGAATGTCCAATGAGTTCCAGAGGTTCATATGTCCCTGCACCAACAGGACTGCTGTTATAGATGTATGTGCCACTGTTCCTGACTTTCAAAATGGGTGCTTAGAGTCCAATTTCATATCCAAATGCTTTCAAACAATCACTTTATCATCTATTCCATGTCTCCTTCTCAGGTTTGTTTCTTTATATATCTAAAATTCAATATTTCTTGATTTCACTTTTTTTCTTTTTATTGGTGTACTCCAATTCTTTTCAACCATTCTTTTTTTCTTTCCTTTTCTATTTTTATTTCTTTTTCAATACAGAATTTGTTTGTGTAACAGCCCTGGCTGCCCTAGAATTATTCACTCTGTAGACCAGGCTGGCCTTAAACTCACAGAGATCCAACTGCCTCTGCCTCCAGAGTGCTAGGATTAAATGTGTGTGCCACCATCACCTGGATGTGAGAGTGATCTGGCTGTGACATCTCTTACCCCATTGACCACCAAGGTTGATTCGGCTTATCTGGCTGGCTAGCAGTATTTCCCCCTTGATCTAAGAGAATGACTTTCCCAATAGAAGAAGGGTGGTCTTCTGTCAAGCGTGTATGAATATCTCTGCTCCCCTGCTACAACCTCTAAACAAGCTTTCAACCACTCTTCTATTAAACCATATCGCTGATTTTTTTCTTTAAACTAGTGGAGATGCAGGTAGTTGTATATTGTCTTTCTGTACAAGTTATTGTATAGCAAATGCTCAACCCCTCATTGTCTTAGACAATGCCTATCTGCTAGTTGGTAGACCTACCTGCTAAGAAGCCTAAATGCCTTCCTTTTTATAGGTTGTAATAATGGCACTCACATGTTGATGTAACCAGCAGCTGTTTAATTGGACTTAAGGTCCATTCAACAGGACAGAGATCTTGGCTGATATTAGAAACCTAGTCAAATGCCCAGGGCTAGTGAGCCTATGTATCACTGCCTGGGGGGCAAGCCTCCAGCAGTGCAGGGCTCAAGGGAATCCACAGAGTCAGCACCTACTGTGACTTTTTATATAAGAAACCTTAAAGGAATCACAAATCTAAACTTTTATATGTGAAAATATCACTTTTAATCTTTTATTATTTTTTTTTTTTTTTTTTTTTTTTTTTTTTTTTTTTTGTATGTGAAAAATAGTCAGCTCTACTTTAAATCTTTAATATGCATACCCATTCATCAATAGTTTTTATATCAGGAGATTGAGGACAGAATTTGATATAAGGAATTAATCATCACCTTTGGTCATCAACCAGTCCTATTAAGAAAGGCTAGTCATTTATTGATAATTATGTAAATTATATTCTTGTTCCCTGATCTTAAGAAGTTCCTCACTTAACTACATGCCTTTGTAAAAGTTTAGATTGTCTTCTTGGGTTTTTCACCTCAAAGCTATTTAGCAAAAACATTTTAGTCTAATTTTAGGTATTTTCAAAGCTTTGTTTCAGCTATGATGCATTCCAAACCTGTAAACACATTTCCCTACATTAAAGTTAAAAAAAATTGAGCTAGCTGGGCTACTGGGACTCAATTGTTCTTTCTTAATCATTGAACTAAGTCACAGTCTAGATGGCTCTCCAATAGAAACTCATGTGTTTTAGCTATGTGACACTTCCTTTTATAGTTTCAACCATCAGAACTCTATATAAACTAACTTTATTATTATCAATTAGACAGTACAGCTTAAGAAGAAATCATCTCCATAATAATCCACAGGTAGAAATTCAGAGTACAATGATATGTTTTCATGAGATAAACACACTGTATCACAAGGAGTGGGGATTTCCCCACATCCATTCACACTATGCCAGATACCACAGGATGACGGCAGCAGCAAACATGTAAAGGCATAGCAGAAGCAGAAGACATTCTGGAGGCTGTCTGAAATTCACACATCAGGAATTCACCTCCTAGTGTACTGACACCTTGAACTTCAGCTGCCACATGCTGCTCCTCTGACATGGCCACTGGCAGTCATAGAACTTAGAAAAGAGTTCTAAGAATCATTTACCTTCACTTTGCAAGAGTAGCATAGTGTTTTACTACATTGTAAATTTTATCACAATACCCATAGATCAGTGTAGCTATTAACCTACATCAATTAAACTTCTTTTTCAAAAAATGGTGACTATCACAAAAAAAAAAAAAAAAAAAAAAAAAACTAAGTGTGGTCACAATGCAGAAATCAAAGTACAAATTATAACTGAATAATTAATGTTTCATATCTTTACATTATACATTGTATTTTTAATGTGGTAGGGAATTTTAGCTATATTAATAAATAATAAAGCCTGTTTGGTTTTGTGTAAGTAACTTTATTCTCTTTCCTGTAGTAGCCTAAGGTTTTCCTTTTGGAAAACATCATTCAGTTTAAGTATTATTGAGTAGTGCCAATAGGATTAGGGAGTAGAGAATATAAATCAGTAACTTTACTAGACCATGAAATTAAGTACCTCTCATAAAACTGGTGGAAGCCCCACCAGTTTAAAGATGATATTATTGGCATATTTGCTCATGCTAAAAAATTGATTAGTCATTGCACTTCTCTAAATGGATGGAAGGGTTTGGTAATATTAAATTCATTTACCAACTATTTCCATTATAAAAATTTTAGGTATCCTGGACTTGTATACATTTAACAATTCAATTGTGTATTCTCATTCATAGAGAACATATAGTGTGGATTTTCAAGAACATGGGAAGAGTAAAGGACTGTGGTGATTACCTCGATGACTTACACTATAGTCTCATTCAGGACATCTAGAAAGATCAAAATATAGATAATTTAAATAATGTAAGTTTACATTTTAAACCAGTTACCTATCTCTGTGCTGCTTTTCTGATTAATATTAGAGCTAACAGTTTCTTGCTCTTTTATTTCTTCAGAAAAAAAGAGGAATAAAGAGAAAAAAATCTTAACATGTCCAGAGAATATAATAAATATTGAGTGATTTCAATGAGTTCTGTGGTGTACGTTGTAAAATACTATTATACATTATTCTTTCAAGTAAAAATGTTTAATATGAGAATCATCAAGAAATCATGATTACTATGAAATAGTACAACATAAGTTGTGAAAAAAATTAACAAATGGCCTAAAATCTCTACAGTAAAAGAGAATAAGCCTGAATAACACATTTCATTGAACTTTTACTATCTAAGTGGTTTTTTTTCTGTAGGAGGTCATAGATGTTGTACAATGAATACTTAATGTAGCCTAAATGCTTTGCCATCATTATTTATTTATTCTAAATAGTTCAATACAAATTAAAATTATTATCAAAGAGAACCCACAAAAAAGTTGAAAGTGATTGGGTTTAAAGAAAGACAATTGTAATAACTATTCTTGGTTGTCAACTTGACTACATCTAAAAGTAACTAAAACCCAAGTACACTACTGTGAGGGATTGGTTGACTTAAAAAGAGAGAACTAGTACCTGGTTTACTGATTGTACTCCATGCTATGCAGGCACCTCCAACAAGTGGACAGCTGTGGTGTTATTCTAATTGACTGATTTTTATGTATTTATCAATTACCTGAGTTGCTGGTGACAATTAACTGTGTAAATAGACAAGCACAATAGGGGAAATACATTCACATGTGGTAAACAATAAAAAAAAAAAAAAAAAAGACAAAAAAAGAAATACACTGAAATAAAACTATGCTCTAATGGCATAAAAAAGTAAACAAAGCTTGTAAAAATTTCTGAAAAGAAAACACCACAAGGGAAATCTTCACAGTGTGTAGATCTTTAGCTATTACACATGGTCCTATATTTATTTGGAAGCAAAAATGAGTAGATATGTTGACTCTTCAGCGATTCATGAGCTATAACCAATGAGATGGCTAGATGGTCAGAGATTTGAAAAGAGCATAGTTAGAGTATTGTTGAGAAGGACATCTAAGGAAGAAGTGTCTGGAAAAGTCTCTCCAAGTGACTAGAGTATATGAAGATGCTTTGCTCCATGTACATGTTTGTCAATGGGTAGGTTTATCAGAGGAAGATTTCAATAATCAGATAGGATGACCTATTTTATGGACTTTAAATCTCTGTACCCTCCAATCCCTGCCATTGCCCAATGACAGTGTCCATGGCAACAGAGATGGATATTATGCATGGGCTCAACATCATGGACTTCCACTCATCAGTGCTAACCTGGCTACAACTGCTGCTGAGGACCAGATCTCCAAGAAACAGAGGCTAACACTGAGCCCAGTTTTGAAATTACTCTTCAAGGACAAGCCAGAAACCTGGTGGCAGATTGACTACATTGAACTACCTTCTTCATGGAAAGAACAATGCTTTGTTATTGGAGTACATCTTTTTTTTCCCAGAGCCGAGGGCCAAACGCAGGGCCTTGGGCTTGCTAGGCAAGTGCTCTACCACTGAGCCAAATCCCTAACCCCTTGGAGTAGATACTTCTACTGGTTATGGAATTGACTTTCCTTCAGGTAATGCTCTCACCAAATCTGACATCTGTAGATTACAGAATGCCTTATCCTCTGTTATAATATTATACCTAGTATTGCTTCTGACAAAGGAAGACAATGTCATAGCCAGAGAAGTATGACTGTGGGCCTATGACTAAGTAATGTACATGACCTTATCATGTTCTCTACCAACCAGAAGCAGCTGGCCTGATTGAAAGATGCAATGGCCTTTTGAGGCCATGATTACAGTGCTTTCATGCCCTATGATTAAAGTCAGTAAGAAACTACAAAAACCTAATCCAAGCAGGGCACAGACTATTCTGGAATGAAGGTAAGGTTCACTCCTCCAGAAAAATGCCAAGAACTGCTCAAATATTTGTCAAGCCTGGATGAAATACAGAATGGGTAGCCAAGGAAGATATTTATAAATACCAGCTAAGGCTGTGTGATCTGTTGCAGAAGGGATTATAATTGACATGAATGTTCATGTCCCATTTTGTTAAGAATGTGTTTGTAGAGATATTTTTGTTTTCTTTCCTTTATTTTTTTTAGTATAATGAATTTCTATTAAGAAAATCAGTGGTTATCGCATTAAATTTTGTCCCACAAAGAACCTTGCTATTTATTCCAAAAATTATAAGGAATTTATGAAAGTACTATGATGGTTATATGATGATAGGCATGATTATGACCTGGTTAAACATATAATGCATTTGCAGTTGTACAAGGGATAGTAATATCATGTTAGGCATAATTAGGATCTAGTTATTATTAACATTTGCAAAGTAAGCATATCATAAGAAGATATGATTGTGTGTCAAATTTACAAGGAGTGAAATTGTGATAGCTATTCTTGCTTGTCAACATGACAATATCTGTAATTAAATAAAACTGAAGGGCTAAATACAACTGGGAGGGTTTTCTTTTTTTAAGTAAATCATTTGAAGTGGAAAGACCGACTTTTCATCTTGATCTTATAGGGTGGGAAACTCTTCTATATACAGTCTATATACAGTCTATATACAAGATATGGAAGAGTCTCTCTTTGCTATTCATGCTTGTCCTACTTGAAATTCACTTCTTTAGTGGCATTAGAGCCTACTTCTTTAGAATCCCTGTGTATACTGAATACCAGGTGAGAAATTTAGCACTGTGGGATGAACAACTACTAGATACTAGGGCTTCAAACTGGTAGACCCCTATTTTTGAACTAGCTGAACCATAACTTGTAAACTATTCTAATAAATCCCATATATGTTCATTCTATGAGTTCTGTTCCTCTAGAACATTGGTTCTCAACCTTCCTAATGCTGCTACCTTTTAATATAACTCCTCATGTCATTATCTCTAAACATAAAATTATTTTCCTTTCTACTTCATAGCTGTAATTTTGCTACCATAATGAATTGTACTGTACAGATCTGTATTTTCTGATGGTCTTAGACAATGCCTGTGAACGGGAAATTAAGTCAACCAAGGGGATCATGACCCACAGGTTAAGAACTACTGTTTTAAAATCCTGAAGGATGTCCATCACCCAAATTAGCAACATATAAAACACTGTCTTAGTTAGGTTTTTTATTACCTTGAAGAGAAAGCATGTCCATAGCAACTCTTATAAAGGAAAACACTTCATTGGGTTCGGCTCAACTTATACTTTCAGAAATTCAGTTCATTATCATCATGATGGAGTGCATAATGGCTTATAGGCAGACATGGTGCTGTCCTACATCTTTCAGGCAACAGGAAGTCAACTACCAGCTGCACCAAAGGAATTTTGAAAAAAAAATGATTTATTAAGTATTTTCTATTCATTTTATATACTAACCACAGATTTCCCTCTCCTCCTCCTCCTGCCCCATAGTGTTCCCTTCCCAACCCATCCCAGATTCCTACCTCCTCCAAGTCAAGGTCTCCCATAGGGAGTCATCAGAGCCTGGTACATGCAGTTGAGGCAAGTCCAAGCCCCTCTTTCTTGCACCAAGGCTGCATAAAGTGTCCCACCAATGGCACTATTTTCCTAAAAGCTTGCTCATGCACTAGGGACAGGTCCTGATCCCACTGCATGGGCCCTCCTATACAGTTCAAGACAAACTACTGTCTCGCATATCCAATGAAACCTCTTAACTCATGAATAAAAAGATAAAACCCAAGGCAATTGAGAGCTGCAAATTCTGACTTAGCAGACCTACTTGGAACATGCTCTTGTGTACTTACGTTCCATGTATGAAAGTTTACTTTTACTACCACTCAGGTCCTAATTCTAGGCTAGGAAAATAATTTTGCACTTAGACCACAGTGTTGCACACTAGGAAAATGTGCTTCAAAGTCAACTGTTTTTGATCCTAAGAGAGTGCTTAACATCCTTCTAAATTTTTAAATTGTAATTTTTGTAATCATACTTGCTACTGTAAACTTGACCATGTTTCCCAGAGTCAGCAAGGTTATGAGTGGGAACCAATGACCTGTACTTAATAATCCCTCTGGGTGGCTCTGAGAACTCTCTAAAACTTAAACACCACAGGCATTGCTAAGATATTGGGTAATGGGCTCAAATAGAGTAATTCATGCCTCTGGTTATTAGTCAAAACTTTCTAGTGAAGACTGGTTTGTGTTATAATGTAAGTGGGTGTGGAATCATATCAGGAAACCAGGGAGAGGAATCGTGGGTAAGAGCTGATGTACCTTTCACATGTCTCCATGAAGATTTCCTTTACAGTATAAAAGCTGTGTGTCCTAAGTGTCTTTCATTTTATTTTTTAAAATTTTTAATTAAAACATAATTACATCACTTTACCCCTTCACTTTCCTCACTCATCTCTCCCAAGTCTCCTCCCTCCAACTCCTTCCATGTTCCCCATCTCACTCTGAAATTGACATCTCTTTGTCCCTGATTTTTATAATTACATTTATGTGTAAGCATATAAACAAATATACAAGTACAACCTAAAAAAGAGGTTCTGTTATTACTAAATTAGGATGGAAGTGGACAGAATAGGGGACAAGCAAAGGAAAATATGAAGAAATAACATGAGGAAAGGGAATATTAATAAAACATTTTCTGTGTCTTGACTATTTACTATAAAGACTTTGTAGAGCTCTGCCAATATTTGAATAGATTTATAGCCATTGTGGTGTAATGATTAGCTTAAATTTCTTCAACTCAATACATTTGACATCGTTTATGAATATCTAATAAATTAACTGTTTAATAAAATGAACAAGGAAATGTATCAGAAAAGATGCTCATATGTGTAGAGGATTTTAGTGTATAGAGACAACAGTTAAAGAAATTATTTCAAACTACTCTTTATAAACTGGAAATTGGGATAAGTTTTATTTAATTTTATTTAGGACAGGAAAATCAACAAAGAAAATGTGTAACATTTTAGTTACCTTTGATCATAATTTTCAAATTTACAGAAAAATCACACTCTTTTTACTAGCTATATATTAAATATCCTAATAAGTAATGTATTGAATCCTAAGCCATATTGTAATGAGATTCATACTGAAGAATACTGGAAATATTTTAGTTTATTAATCAGTTGCTACCATAATTAGAATCTGTACACTGAGAAGCATAGCATTAGCCATTATTTCTGCGTGTTTGTTGTTTGTGTCTTTGTTTGATTTGGTTTGGTCTAGGTTTCTTTGTTTTTGATTTTTTTTTTTTTTGTTTATCAGTTCAATTATCTTTATTTACATACTTAGGGATGCTACTAAAGATTTTCAGTATAGCAAGGTTTTTGAACATTGTGAGGTCCTTTAATTGATAATAATATTTGACAACATGAAATAAGTACCAACCAGCCTAAGATAGTTATGAAGTTTTGTCAGTCTTTAAAGGGATAGTCCATTGCTACGAAACACACACAGTGAAAAGAAAAAGGAAGTAAATTAAATTAAGTAAGACATTTAAACAGGCATATAATAAGAAGTATATACAAATGATGAATATTATCATGAGAATATACTCAAAAT
This sequence comes from Peromyscus leucopus, assembly GCF_004664715.2. Lineage (NCBI taxonomy): Eukaryota > Metazoa > Chordata > Mammalia > Rodentia > Cricetidae > Peromyscus > Peromyscus leucopus. The sequence continues at coordinate 16,378,140 of NC_051073.1, read as the reverse complement.
CTGTTGTTTAATAAACACCAAACAAGGGCTAAGAAATGGCTCAGTGGTTGAAGTGCTTGTCATACAAGTGTGAAGACCACAGGTTGACCACACTTAAAGCCAGCACAGACAAAGGACAAGACAAGCACCACACAAAAATCATGTGAACATTTTCAGGAATCTAGTCTACTCTATTTTGTAAAATATCATGCTTTGCTCACTAAGATCCCTTTACTCTTCTGTTAGATACCTTCATCCTATGGGGGGAATACACAATAAGAAACTTTCAATATGTATAGATAAAGAAGGCTCTCCCATGTCTGTCCATGCTGGCATCATGATTTGTCATTCTAAGCCTCAGAAACTACACAAAACACATTTTAATTGTTTACAAGGAACCCAGTCCATGCTTTATCTGTTATAATTGTATCCTTTGATAGACATTTCAATAAATTCATTTATATCACACTAAGATACTTAAGCTAATTATCTTTCTAATATTTTCTACTTTTATTAAAACAGTGTTGAACCATATACAAACTTTATAACTAAATCATACTTGCTTTATTTATTAGTTGTGCCTCAAATTGTAGTTTTTTGTAGCTTTCAGATATGAAATAGCAGTAAAATTAACATTGGCCAATTTAAATACATTATTTATTAAAAACAATGAGAAACACTGACAGCAGTCCAGGATACAACATATACTTTTGCCACTATATCCCTTCTTTAACTGCCTGAATTTTTTTTATTGAATTGATAGCTCCTGAGTAGTTAGTATTCACAATATAAAAGGAAGAATATCAGTTGCCTCATTGAATTCCCTTTTCTATCAAATATAATATGTTCATGGTTGTGTTTAAGACTTTTGAAATGCAGGATATTAAAGGAAAAGCAACACCCCAACTACTATAGTGAATTTAAACAAATCAAAGCCATCAACATGACATAATCAACCAAATTTTTGAGTAACCATCATTTCATGTAAGAAGAAAAATATCAGTAGAAATTTCAAGCTAGAACATTAGTATTCCTTCCAGGGCACATCTCAGGTTATTTACTCAAGAAACATAAACAATGAGGGAATATTTGCCTAAGATATTCATGGTAAGCCATATTGCTTAAAAGAATATGAAAAGTGGGTATGCAAATGATGTATTTGAGCTGTGACAATTGCACAGATAACAACAACAAAAACAGAGAACAATGGTTTAGACTTTCAGATAACTATTCTCTTTGTAAGTTCAAATTGGTTGTTTTTGTGTCCTCATTAGGATCATGTCCTGGGAAATTTGAAAGATTGAAAGATCCTGAGCTATCTAATGTTTGGGTGACTTCCATGAGTGGAGGGACATATCTTTTCTTGAAAGTGATTATAGATAATCTATTACCATGACTACTGTTGTCTGACCATTTGGATCAATTATTTCCATTTATGTTTAAATATTTAAGGAGCATCTCTGTGATGAATTTTATGGTATTTTCTTCCTGAGTGAAAGAGAGAGTGAGAGAGTCAATGAGATCAACTTCATTTTCCACAAGTGGCTGGTCTCAGAACCACAATTCCATTTATCTTTTTTTTTCTATAGACTCCCAGCACTTTAAGCTAATTACTCCCTTTTAACCTCAATTTCTTATAGTATAACGAACTGGGTCCCATTTAAGAAACCCGAGTCCCTTTCACGTCATCTTCAATTGACCTGCATAATTTACTTGTATTTTGCCAGAGGAAGCAGCATGCATAACTCATCATTCACTCTGTTTTGGAGTCTGTATGCTTTCTAATAATTAATTAATATCCATGACAAATTCATAATTTCACATTTTTCCCTATACCAAAAAAATCAGACTTTTTATGTGTTATTTTTATTTATTTTAACTTTCATTTTGGGGTTTATATTTGCCCTTCCCTTCCTTCCCTATAAAGCTTGTGGAGCACCTCTTCTTACTCTTTTTCTAATTAGTAGTCTCTTTTTCCACTAAGTGTCATTGAATACATATTCCTAAAAATTAGCTGTCCTATTTATATAATACCACCGTTATAAATATATCTCAGGGATGACCATTTGGAACTGGACAAACAATTGAGTATACTAATTTCTCCCCAACAAAAGGCATCTCTCCTGATCCCAGGTTTCCTCAGTTGCTTATAGTTCTATGTGTAGTATTGATGAGCAGTTTACTGATCACTATGGGATATTCATTGCTGTTATCTTTGTCAAGGAACATATTGATTGGAGCTTGTGTTTGTCTGGAATTAGCACATCCTCTTTAGACACTAAGATCTTGAATAATATAGAATCCCAAAAAAATGTATGACTAAGAACTAATACAGTAGGAGGTTGTGAATAGAGGTAAGCAGAAAAACTTATTCTTTAATTATTTGATCCAAAACCATAATTACTTCATAGGTAAACAGAATTGGTTGGATTTCATGTGTATTCTGTACCCGAAAAGATGGAAAACCATTTGTATTTGCCTGTCCTTACCCTCCAATATACTTCCTTTATGCTATGGAAAAGGCCCCAGCTTCTCTAAGTATGGAGATTTTGCATAGGTATATGTGTCTATTGTTTTCTATAACCATGAGACCCTCTCCTTTCTTATTTCTGTAAGGTTGCATATATGATATTATTCATTATCCCATACTGCTAGCACTTGGCTATTTCTCCTGATGAAACCATGAGTGAAATAATAGTAAAGGTACATCAAAAATAAATGTGTATTCCTATTGATAAACAGCTGCTCCATGGTATTGTACTCTAAGGACTATTGTAGACAATTTCTGATGCATATATCACTCAACCTGCCTGACAGTTAAATCCTTATTGGAGTTTTAGTCTTCACTGTGATTGTTGCAATTATACCTATTTGACAATGTCAATAACAGAAATAACCCTATTTATAATTCTCATACTTAGTTGCCATGTCTTGACTGAAGCCACTTTGTTAATATGCCGATCATGGCAATCTTAGTATGATCATTGAGCTGTTTGATAATGTATTGCCTTACTGATGGATATATGCTATATGCGAATTTCTAAACGGTCTTATTAAATTAAAAAAAAAAAAAAACATGAAGCCAGATATAGGGCTGAAAACCCGAGAGATCAGGTAAATAGGAAAAGCCATAGCTAACCTCACCTTACCAACTCTGCAGCTTCCAAAGTTGAGCTACTTCCTGTCTACCAATTCCTACATGTCTTGCTGTTCTGCCATCTGATTTGCTTTCTATGTCCAGCTACATCACTTCCTCTTTCTGCCCAGCTCTATCACTTCCTTTCTCTCTATACAGACCTCCAGACTTCCATAGTTAACTATCGTTGAAATTTAAGTCATGTGCCACCACACCTGGCTCTCTTCCCAGTGTGGCCTTGAACTCACAGAGATTTAGACAGATCCCTGGTTGCCAAGTGATAGGATTAAAGGTGTGTGCTACCATTGCCTGACTTCTATAGAGTGGCTGGCTTTTTCCTCTGATATCCAGGCAAATTTTATTTTATTGGGAGACACAGTATATTGGGGGACACAATACATCACTGCAACATGCTCTCTGGTAGATGTTAAAATAAAATAACACCCATATATGTCTGCCCCTGGGGCTACCTCTATAAAGAATCTAACAAAATTTATCTATCTACCTGTCTGTCTATGCATCTATGTATGTATGTATGTATGTATATATGCATGTATCTATCTATCTATCTATCTATCTATCTATCTATCTATCATCTATCTATCATCTATCTATCATCTAATCTATTTATCTACCTATCTATCTATCTATCTATCTATCTATCTATCTATCATCTGTTTTAGGTGTATATGCATAAGAGTACATTCGACAGTGTGAGTTGGAGACCTGAGGATAACATGTGGGAGTGGGTTCTCTCATTTACCATATGGGACCAGGAATAAAACTCTTTCTTTTGCCAACTTCAGAAGTCCTATCCTATGCTAACCTATCATACTAGTCCAACATGTTATCCCAAGCCTTCTTGGTCAGTTGGAAAAAAAATCTCCAGTGACAAGGAACTTCTACTTATTCCACAAAGTGTAAGGACAGGAACATCATCTGAAGTTGGGTCAAAGAGAGAAATTCCTACAATCATTCTTTAAGAAACTCCAATAAGGGGAAGAATTGTCAGTTACTACATGCATGATCTGTGTTTATACAGGAATGTGCCCCACAACTAAACATATTCACCATATTCATGGAGTGACAAACTGACTACTACTAGTCTTTAAACCCAGTATTATGATAATCTTTTGAAGCAGAAGAAAAATGAAAACAAGAATAAGTTGCTCACAACATCTAGGAACCAGTGCAACATATTTTATTATTGAAAATAGATTTTTTTTCATATAATATATTCTGATTATGCTTTCCCTGTACCCAGATACTTGTCCCCCTAAACACACATCCTTTACTGTCATTTGAAAACAGACATTAGAAGGCAAACGGGTGTCTAAATTAAAAAGAAAAATAATACAAATTAACCATCATAAAAAAGAGCAAAAGGAAACTTATGAAGACTTGAAGATCTGCAATTCACATTATTGACACTCATAGAAATCCCCTAAAACCACAAAATTAGAAACCACAGTATATAAACAAAATATCTGTAGGAAAAAAAGAAAAACAAAATACAAAGAAAACAAAAATATCAGACAAAGCATTATGAAACAAAACAAAATAAACAAACAAAAAAAACAATAAATAAATAAATAAATAAATAAATAAATAAATAAATAAACCCAGGTTTACCATTGAGTTCATTTTATGTTGTCATTTTGTGTTGGCTATCTACTTCTGAACATATGGCCTGGCCTTAAGACTGTTTCTTACACCAGGTGAGACTCTTGTAGAATAAACTGCTTTTGTAGGTTTTTTTTTTTTTTTTTTTTTTTTTTTTTTTTTTACTCTTTGCCCTTTTGGGGACTCGCCACCCAGCTCCCAAAAACTTACATGGAGATTTATTATCATTTATGAATGCCTGGCCTTAGCTTGACTTGTTTCTTGCCAGCTTTTCTTAAATTTAACTTATACCATCTATCTTTTTCATCTGGGCTTTTTCCTTTTCTTACATCTCTAGTCTTCCTTTCACTCTTACATAGTGGCTGGCTGTGTGTCTGGGTGTCTGGTCCCTAGCATGCTCCTCTCTTTGTTCTCTTTCTCTTCCCAGATTTCTCCTTCTATTTATTCTCTCTGCCTGCCAGGCCTACCTATCTTTTCTCCTGCCTCCATATTGGCTGTTCAGCTCTTTATTAGACCATCGGGTGTTTTAGACAGGCACAGTAACACAGCTTCACAGAGTTAAAAAAAATGCAACATAACAGAATGTAACATATATTTGCACCATAAAACAAATGTTCCAGAGCATAAACAAATGTAATACATCTTAAAGTGATATTCTACAACTGGGGGTGATTATCAATTGGTGATAGCATTTGTGTTAAAGTCATGTGCCCCTGTCGACTTCCTCTCTCAGCATTGGGATCCCATCATGCCTAGAACTGTTTAGGCTCTGTGCATGTCGCAACATCTGTGAGTTCACAAGACAACTATATTTAGAAGTCCTTATTTGCATTGGTGTTCTCCATTCCTTTGGGCTCTGACAATCTTTCCACCTCCTCTTTCACAGGGTTCCTCTAGTTGTCAGATGGAGGAAGTGATGAAGACATCACCTTTAGGACTGAATGTCTAAATGTCTCATAGTCTGTGCACATTGTTTAATTGTAGGTCTCTGTGTTTATCTCCAAATACTGTAGGTAGAAGCTCCACTGATGATGGTTTAAAAAGACATTGTTAGAGGGGGGATATGTGATTGGTATGTAAAATGAATAAAAAAATTTTCTTAATGAAAAAATTACATCAGATTAAAAAAAATGAAAAAGACATTGTTTTATGAGTATAGTAGAAATACAACTAGGGGTCATTTTCTGGTTAAATTCCTTTCGCAGAACAGTAGGATTTGGTTTTCCCCAGATCCATTGTCCATCTAGTCTTAGGTTCTTGGCTACCCTAGCAGTGTTGGGCATGAGTTCCATCTCTGGAATGGCTCTTTCTTTCAGTCAGATTGTGGTAGGTTACTCCTACAATTTCTCTACCACTATTATACTAGTTTATCTTGTAGTCAGGTTACCATCCTAAGTTAAAAGGTTTGTCATTGATTGTTGTTTACCTTTTTCTCTTGGCAGTGTGTAGAATATCCTCCACAACCATGAACACTAGGCAGTAGGGGTGAAGGTAAAACGTGTATTGAAACCTAATATTTTAAAAGCTTCCAAAATATATACATATATTAATGGGGAAGGCAGTACCCCAAATGGGACATTTTTCATCACAAAGTGAAGCTTCCAGTTCACATCTGATAGAATTATTGGCCAAAGAGTTCTAAGGGGAACCCCCAAACAACTTAGAATGTAGCGGCAGCTTTTCTTTGCTTGTGACAAACTGCAACTCATGCCTTGTTGCTTAAGACAAGACCAAGACAGACCACTGAAAGTGGAAAAATCAGGCTGACGTTTACCTAGAGCAACTTTTTAAAAAATGATTTAATCACAAATTTATAATTTAATAGAATAAATCTATGTGTGCATCAGTTTAATTTTGTATCAAGTTTAATTGTTAAGAGCCCCTAAGTGGGGAGGTAATATGCCCTACAGCAAAGACTACAATTTTTGTTTTGTGGATCATGTTGCCTTTTAAATACGCTTGTTTACTCCTATGGATTAGTGCCGTGTCCAGCATTAATTAGGTAATTTCCTTACTGTAGCTTGCAGCTATTAATAAACCGATGAGCAGCCAAAAGGCCAAGAATCAGTAATAGAAGAGTGCTCTTATCTAAATAGAGTACCTATACTATTTTCAACAAGGTAAAAATGAACATCATGAAAAGGAGAATAGAGAACATAAGAGAGAGAGATGGGGAGATGTGTAGCAAAATGATGTCTTCTGGATGATGTAACTTCTCTCTGTCAAACTCACTGTAAATGCGATGATCTGTACAACATCTTCAGGTAACCATAATTGTTCAAATTTCTTCATAGCTGAAGGAACCCACAAGCCCCATGCTTGATGGATGAGGGAGTAGCATTCCTCTCAATGATGTAGCCATCATTAATTTTCTCTTCCTCCAATAAATAAGTACCCACATGCACTCAGGTAAGAAACTAGTTTAATCAGTGAATCACAAAAGTATAGAAGCAGAACTTTAAGAAAAAAACATAAATCTTTAAATGAGTAAGGTATGAAAATGAGAGAGGAGAGTGGGAAAATATGAAATAGCTTTATTTCCTTATATGAAAGAAAAAAAAGAAAAAATAGAAGACTTAAAATAATAAAGTGTATTTCTACACTAGCAATGTTAGTTGTACAATGCATGCTCAGAAGAACAGGACCAAACAGTACTGAAAGGATTGTCAGTTAGTCTAATATGTTTACAACATTATGTATGTTATGCCTAAAAAGTAAACTTGAAATAGCAATTAATTAGAGCAATTATTTGTGATTTGATGATAGAATCAATAAAATAACTTCAAAATTGCAACAGAATTTGTTATGATCATTGACAATTTAAAACGAAAAACTATTATAAATAAGAAAAGGTTCTGAAAAAATTGTCATGCATTTTAGGCAGAATAAACTAGGTACATGTTTCCCTAGATAAAAATGCTTTATTATGAAAATGATAATGGCTAAGGAAATGTAATTTTAGCAGCAGTAAATGCAAATTACACAATGAAAAAGAATAAAAATAGAACAGATAGTAATAACACTAATTTATTGAAAAGTAGAATGTTGAGTACAGGACAACTTTTAAACTAAAGAGTGTTGGGTCAATAGTGTAACAGCAGCCTGTCTGCCCTTCATGATCAGGGTTAACTACTCTTGGCAATACATTGTCTCCTTTTATTGCCTGTTCATCCTGGGTAGCTCACTAAATAATATGATTTATTGATCCATGGATATCCTTACTGCCTTATATCCTTTTAGTAAAAATACTTCTTTAAGTCTAAAGAATGATTTTGCCTCGTCACAAGGACAGTGCTTCAAACATTGAGTAAATCCTCACTGGACAAGCTCTATCACAGAAAAGACTCACGTTGCCATTTGGTATAACCACTGAGCTCTGCTTCCTCATAGCGAAAGCTAAATATGCATAAATGCATTTTAGTTATCCATAATTCCCTTTGAAATAACCAGGATTATTTCTAATCTCTTCTCCTTGGTGATTCCATATCCACAGCAGAATTAGCTAGGCAAGCTTGTCTGTCCAGGAGCTTATGCTATTGGACCATAGATATTCCTGATTTATAATATTATGACTACTCCATATACACATGCAGTGCCTGTTACGGGTAGCCAGTGGCTAAGCCTTGCTAATGACAGCTTGTTGAGTTGCTGTTTCTCCGTGGATGTCTAGACATCAAATTTTCTGGAATGCATGCATCCAGTAGATAGAAAACATATTATTAAGCAACTCAAAACTTATTATGCACATACATCCACCCACGTTTTTTACCCAGATCTAGACATGTCTGTCTAAACATTTCGATTCAGATTCCAATTAATTATCTAAGTTATTTCTCACTTGCCATAGGTCTATTTATTCCTATCTGGTGACACTTCTATTTTTGCCCCAATGGAATTATCTGTCATGCTGCCAATGCTCTGCTTTGTGAAAAGATTTCTGCATGTTGCAGACTATTAAACAAGAATGCAAGAGGCTTTATGGATATTGCTCTTCCTCACACTAGTGCTTAAAGGATATGGAAACTTGAATGGATAAAACAAAAATCTCAAAAAAAAAAAAGTTAAACTAAGAGGGAGTTGTGAAGAACACTGAGATATTTTACAGAAATTGGAATCAGGATGGAAAACTAAACTTTCCCTGTCAAGAAGTAGAAGGGAATTTTTTATCCTAATAGGGACTCTAAGTAGTATACACAGCTCCAGTGTGAGGCATTCAAATGTGTGTGTGTGTGTGTGTGTGTGTGTGTGTGTGTGTATGTGTGTGTGTGTGTGTAATGGGATTTCTATGACTGCCTTTTCTTAGAAACTGTTATCCTTAAGTAGTCCTCCTATTTGGAAAAAAAATGGTTCTTGTTTCCTGAGATAAGAGGAGAACCAAAGCACAACATACATTTTATGAAGAACATTACAGTAAATAAATACAATGCAAATGGCTACCACATAAAACAGGACTAATTGTAAACACTGCTGACTATTGAAATATTCCTTTTCTAATTATATAAGAGAATGAATGTAAAAGCACTTTGTGTATTATAAGCCTTAGACCAACACAAAGTGCTATCATTATTAAAAGAAAAGCTTTAGGGCACTATCTGTCTTTATTTTCTTATGCTCTAATAAAAAGAAGCTGTTGTCAGCAGGCATGTGAACTGACTAAATAATTTAAAGCTCTGTAGTACTGACTAATAAATACATAAGAAATAGGAGGGATCTTGCTTTCCTACCTAAAATGTGTCAATTCTCCTTCAATGTTCTTAATAAATAAGGTATAAGAAAACCTTTCAATTTATCACAAAACCTGAGAGCAAAGAATAAAATAATCTTCCCACACATTTTAGGGCCTCTAATATTACTGTGGTACATTATTGCAATCAATGCACTCATATTGCTGTATGATCAAAATTCATTCATTATTCAGATTCATCATTTACCAAGTATCATCTTTCTGGTTTTAGTCCCTTCAGGATACTTCATTACAAGGAGCCATCACATCCTTTAGGCACATCTTGTTCATGCATTTTTAAGACAACCTTGATGACCTTGGTTGTTTTGAAGATTACTAGAGAATTATTTGCTGTGGGAATTTTGATCACACTGTGACACTGTGAGACTGTTAAGTAAAGTTTCCCTTGAACCAGGGTGTAGAGCTAGCAACTAGCTGACTGAAATTGGCCATAGAGAAGCCAGGAATTTGAATAGAGAAGATGCACAGAAAAGAAAGGGTGGGGACTTGAGTTTGGCAATTTCTTTTGTTTTATGGCCAGGTGATGAGGCATGTCTTTTGCTGGGTCTCTGGCCAGAAAACAAAGTCAGGTGCTTGCTTCTTGGCTGCTCTGACCTAGAAGGTTTTTACCTCTACATCTGACTTCCAAGTCTTTGTTGGTAAATGCAATGATAGAGACTGAGTTTAAACCTACACATGGTGGCTGGGGCAGAGCCAGGTCCATGGGACCAGAAAGCCCTCCAGGCTGGGACCTAAGTGGCCAAAGGGGTGTTGATTGCAGGACTATGGGGCCACAGACAATAATTAAAATATCAGTAGATTCAAATGTGGCCACTAATGTGACTGATAAACATCATTTATTTTAGATATCACTCAATTGCTAATTCCCAGAAGGTTTTATGTATTTTCTGATTTTTATAATAATAACAGATATCATTATTGCATTACCACATTTGTATTTATATTATTTCACTATACTATACTTTGTACTTGTGTAGTTTTCAGATATTTCTAGAAATAGTCCAAATACACTTCTATAATCAAAATAGAGATTGTTATTATTACAAGAATATATGATGATGTTATATACTAAAACTTAAACAAGAAATCTTTGCTGTTGATTACAGAGCAATGACCACACATGATTCCTTCACCCGGGAAGATTTACTGGTAATATTTGCCCAGACATCTTAATCTTAACAAGTTTTAAAACATCAACAATTGATAGAAAAATTTATCTAAACAATAAAGTATTCTATTTTATAATCATTCATTAAATTTAATTAATAAGTATTGGTAGTCTGTTCATATTTTTCTATTTTTAGCTATTGAAGGAAATGTTTATTAGTGGAGCAATTATGAAATCACTAAAGAAGTAGTCTAATTCTTCAACAACTAAAATTCGAACTGTCATATAATCTAGCATTTCTTTTATGTTCTCATTGAACATACAAAAAGATGAAATCACTATGCCAAAAGATACTTGCACTCTCATGTTTATTTCAGTATTATTTAAAACAAAAAAAATATTTCATCACAGATGCCATTGGGTGGATAAAAATTGAGTGTTTTATATACACAATCACATGTTATTAAGCTGTAAAAATCAATTAATTATTTAATTGTCATTTTCAGTGGCAAGGATATTACTAGAAGTCATTGTATTGAACAAAACAAGCTAGACACAGAAAGAGAAATACCATGTTTCCACTCATTTGTGGAAATAATGAGTCAATCTTGCAAAAATATGAGATGGAGTAGTTTGCTCCTGCACACTGGAAATGATGCAAGGAGGAGACAAATGGTTCAATTAGTAGCCCAAAAATACAGTATGGGAGATTTACTTCTGGTTCTTCCTTAGGACAGTAGGGTAATGATCACTTAAAACAATGCATGATGCATTTTAAGTAACAAAAATATATAAAATTCTTAATGTGGTAAAATTGTTAATATTTGATAAAGGAGAAATTATTACTTTAATTCAATTATAACACAATTGTTTAGAGGTACTGAATTAACACAACATAGCCCATGAACATGGGTACATATTATGTCTATATTTATAAAATTAAGATTCATTGTATGATAAAGAATTATGAAAAGCAGAGCAGTTGGGAAAATAGACTTTCAGATTCAATTTTACTTCACTTCTCTTCTTTTTCTATTTTGTTTATTTTTTAAGTATATGAATTTTATTACAGAGAGATGGAAAAATGTGAATCAGTATGTTCTAAGACATAATAGTTAAATAATAAAACATGCAATTTTCTTAGTTTCTTTGTTTCAGCACAACCCAGTTCTCAATCAAAGGTCATATTTATGACCCACTTATTCAATGGGAAAGAAAGCATTACATTAAACATCAGGAAACCCAGGCACCTGCAACTCACAGTCAGCTAGAAATTGCTTAAACCCTGTTTTCCCCATGAAGCAAATCATTGCACTAACTTGTAGTCCCCATAAGTTTCTTTTCTTTCTTTTCATTTTTTTATTTTTATTGTGGATGGTGTTGGTGTGGTTTGCTTTTTGTTTTTGCTTTTTCAAGACAAGCTTTATCTCTGTATCCCTGGCTGTGCTGCTGTCCCAGATTTAGCTCTGCAACCACACTGTCCTGGAACTCATAGAGATCTACCTGCTTCTGTGTACCATTTGTTTGGATGCAGTCTTTCTTTTTCTTTCTTTCTTTCTTTCTTTCTTTCTTTCTTTCTTTCTTTCTTTCTTTCTTTCTTTCTTTCTTTCTTCCTTTGTTTCTTTCTTTCTTTCTTCTTTTTTCCTTCCTTCCTTCCTTCCTTCCTTCCTTCCTTCCTTCTTCCTTCCTTCCTTCCTTCCTTCCTTCCTTCCTTCTTTCTCTCTCTCTCTCTCTCTCTCTCTCTCTCTCTCTCTCTCTCTCTCTCTCTCTTTCTCTCTCCCCTCCCTCTCTTTCTTTCTTCATTTAATTTAATGCTTATTTACCCCCTCCTCCATTTCTCCCTTTAATTCTCTGGTATCATGATGCCTATGAGGAATGCAAGCAGGTATGAACAGTTGAACAAGGAGGGTTAAGTTCTCCTTTTCAAAATGCTTGAATTTTCCCAAGGGACTTTGAAGAGAATGGGATGATGTGGATCAATAAAAATATTGTGGACACAGAATTGACTACAGTATATATCTTATATGCAAAGCATACAAAAGAAAAAAGCAAAGGTTACTCTTTCAACTGGGAACATAAGCAGAAGTTGGTACCATTCATGAAGACAGAGAAGATCAAGAGTGTCACAGACATTTTCCACATCTCCTTAATTGAGGGTGGTAACCACGAAATTGGGAATTGGATTTGTTTAGGTGTAAAGAGGTGGAAAAGGTATTTAGCCGTAGAGTGGTGAATGTCAACTAAGTGATTAAATATGAGATCCTAGAGCTTAGGGTAGAGGTCAAGGCCAGAGGCTGATATTTTGAGATTCGCCATTATATCAGTTCAGTGGTCACTTAAAGTAACTTAAGAAATTTCTAGACTTCATGACTCCAAAGTCAGTGATCATTAATGTAGTAATGATCCAAAGTGGTTTATAATTTGTAAGCATGGAAATAGTGATATGATTACAGTGTCATCTATGAGTTCACTTGGGAAGTCACAGGGAGATGAGTGTATTGTTACTTTGAAATGTTACAATATTGGGGATTTTTTAATGTACATGTTTCTTTTTATTGCTAACTTTAAGAAATCTTTACAAATGCAGTTTAAAACTATTGTGTTCCACCCTCAGACCGTAGTGCTGGTGCCTCCCTCTTTACCAACACCACAGGGAGTCTGACTTTAAAGTTTATTATCTATTTCCCTGTTTGGATACTAATATCTTTGTACCCTGTGCAATATGGAGCCACAGAGCATTGTTTTACACATTTTTAATTATTAGAGTGTTGGCTTACATATTTTGAATCTTTCTATAAATCTTATCATGTCTTCAATCTGCCTGCCTCTCCTTGTCTCCTGCTGTTTTTCCCCCATTCTAATTGAAAGTAGATCTTTTTCTTATACAATATATCTTCATTATGTTTTCCCCTCCCTCTAATTTTACAACCTACTTCCCTTCCTATCTGGATCCTGATGTAAACAGAGAATTCTCAACAAAGGAATCTCAAATGGCAAAAAACAAAACAAAAAACCAAAAAAAAAAATAATACTTAAAGATGTTCAACATCCTTAGCCATTAGGGAAATGAAATCAATATATTTAGAAACTTTTATTTTATACCTTTCAGTATGGCTAAAATTTAGAACATAAGTGATAGCCTATGCTGGTGGGGATGCGCACCAAGTGGAACACTCACCCAGGGCTGATGGGAGTGCAAAATTGCACAGCAACTATGAAAATCAGTATGATGGTTTTTCAGCAAGATGGATATCTATCTACCTCAAATCTAGCTATGTCACTCCTGGGAATATAGCTAAAGGATACTCAAATCATAGTACAAGAACTCCTTCTCAAATCTGTTCATTGCTGCACTATTCATAATAGCATAGATGTTCCTTAACAGAAGAGTGGATAAAGAAAATGTGATACATTTACACAATGGAGTGTTACTCAGCTGCTTAAAAAATGACATCACAAAATTTGCAGGTAAATGAATGGGATAACAAAAACAACAACAAAAAACTATCCTGAATTAGGTAACCCAAACCAGAGAGCTAAAGATGGTATGTTTTTGCTTATATCTGGATACTCATTGTTAAATACATGATAACCAATCTCTAATCCATGAACCCAGAGAGGGTAGATGCAAAGACAGATCTCTCCCTGAGAGGGGAAATTTGAATATACTGTATGGATAGGCTGGTGGATAGGACAAAACAAGCAATATAAATACCCACTTAAAAAAAGCACAAGAAACATATACAGACACATATGTTCACACAGAGAGTGAAATTCCTTAAAATCTGAGACTGTAAACAATAGAAATGATCCTGTTTTTCCTGCATGTTGTCACTTTCTGTTTTACTTAAGTTATCAAATACTTGCATTATCCACTTTAGCAATAAAAATCAAGAATAGTTATCATAAATATAATACTTTTTGAAAGTTTGAGCCCATGTATAGCATGAAAAAATATTTTGAAAATAAATGTTAGGGAAGAATCAAATAAATACACAAAAACAAAAAAAATTAAGATGATAATTAACTACACCTATCTCTTGACTTCAAACATTATTTTTTATTGGTATGCATTCATTGAACACACTGATAATTTCAAGAGGCCTCTTCTTTGCTCTTCTTTGACCATATTTATTACCCATTTCCTTCCTTTTACTCTCAGTCCTCCAATTTGTCTATTTCCTTTACCCAGACAGTCCTGCATTTGTTATCATGTCATGAATATATAAATGATTTAATGCATCACAATAAAAGACAGAATGCACAAATGAGAGGAAATGTGGAGTATTTGTCTTTCTGAAAATTTATTTCTTAAAAAAAATTAACCTCAGAAAAGAAGTATATATCGTATTTTTAGAGTTTCATTTAGGTTTTTTTTGTTTGTTTGTTTGTTTGTTTTTTTTTGAGACAGGGTTTCTCTGTGTGGCATTGGAGCCTTTTCTAGAACTCATTCTGTAGCCTAGGCTGGCCTTGAACTCATAGAGATCTACCTGCCTCTGCTTCCTGAGTGCTGAGATTAAAGGCATGAGACACCACCGACCTGGATTATTTAGGTTTTATTGTGATACAATATTTATATATCCATATATATTTTGTAAAATTACTTGGTCATGTTGTACTTAAGTATAATACTCTATACTACCTGGAAAAAATTCTAAGTATTTTTCACTAAAAAAAATTATATTTTCATGATTACAGACGCAAATTGTAGTTTTGACATGAAATAGTCTAATATGTAAACACTGTGAATTTTTAGATAAAGCCTGAGGCATAGTGCTATACACAAATAGGAAGAAATTCAATTTAGACAATTTCTTCAGCATTTGTAGCTATATACTTAAATAACACTGATTAAAATATAGAATCATAATATCTTTGGGTAAAATATTGCCTTATGAGGTATAAGATTCAAATGGAATAAAATAATTGCTACTATAACATGGAAAAACTAAAGGCTGTCAGAACTGAGAGGAAGAGTCATAATTTTAGACAATACTATCATTTATTGAGCCAACAGACAGTATTATGTCTCAACCTTCCAAAAGTACCTAGTCCATTTTATATGACAAAATATAATATTCATTGTAACTTCAAGAATTTTGTATAGTCAGAAAAGTTTCAATTTTCTATAAAACCACAGATTCAATGTTCCATTGAAGGATTAAGGCAATTCTTTGCAAAGAACTTCTAAAATTGAAAATAAGTTCCAGCCTGTCACACGCCTTAATCCAGCACTTGGAAGCAGACCAGCGGATCTCTGTGTTCGAGCACCTGGTACCAATGATTACAAAAACACAAAGAAAAAAAAAAAAAAAAAAAAAAAAAAAAAAAAAAAAAAAAACATACTGAATAACTGTGACCTGGGAATTTTGTTTTACAAATGTATGAAATATTATACTATCATAATACCATATATTCTAATCATAAAACTAGAGCAAAGATTTTGTTATTTTTAAGAATCTCTTTGTCATCATCCTATTATTATATTAAATATCTATTTTAAAAATAAATGTTCACCAAATGTTCTGGGTTTTACAAAGTGAAAAGTCTCACCTTCGAGTAGGTAAACATATATTTTTTTTTAAATTGTATTTAGTTGTCTAAAAAACACTTTAAGTTCATTTTTGTATTTCTTTACTAACTTGTATAGAGTCAGTTTGCTTGCAGAAGTCTACTGATTATAGTCTTTACTTTTTACATAATTTCAAGCTAATCTAAGTCATATTAGATATGTGATTCAATAACAATATAAGTACTCTTGAAAAAATCATTTTGCATTTTTATCGGATACTAAAGTTTCATTAAAATAGAGTGTTTAAGACAATATCGTCATTGTTTTTCTTGAATCATATAAAACATATACATAGGCACACACAAAACACTTGTATGTAATCATATTAAACGTTATCGAATTCTGTTGTGGGCTGAACACCTCTTCTATCCAAAATTCATTTGTTATCATCAACAACTCTGTGTACAGATAATCAGGAAAGAAAAAGATCTCAGGAGAAAATCTGGATCAGATAACAATGTGAAAGTACTAGTACTCTCAGACAGAGATTAGCACCCACAATGAGAAGACCCTTTTCTTTCTTTTCTTTTTTTTTTTTTATTCACAAGCATTCCAGGGGAAGAATGAAAAGCATGCATTTGACAACATTGCAAATGTCATTGACCAGATACCAATGATGCTGTCATTCTGATATCCAACTCCCACCACGTTGCAAAGTGAGTGAACTATAGATTACAGAATGAAAGTCTACATCACTGTAAGAATGTATCTCATGAATTAATGCTCAGAAGAGGGCCATATTAACCAAATAGTGAAAAGTCAAGATGTAAGAGTTTGGGGAAGCCAGGCAGTGGTGGCACATGCCTTTAATCCTTGGGAGGCAGAGGCAGGCAGATCTTTGTGAGTTCAAGGCCAGCCTGGTCTACAGAACGAGATCCAGGAAAGGCGCAAAGCTACACAGAGAAACCCTGTCTCAAAAAAATCAAAAAAAAGTAAGATTTTTGAGGAAGCTGAGAAGATCAATGTGAAAAAAAATGGATATTATACTCAGGCAAAATTAGACATGTTGCCTGACTTTAGTTTTTTGCTAGTTTATTTGATTCCTTAATTTGTCCAATGTGGTTAAATTCAAATTCTATACACACTGACAGTTTCTTAAATTTTTAGTTGTAGAGAGGATATAGTTACTTTTCAGAAAAATACAATGGAGTCATTTCTAAAAGAAAATGTAAGCAAACAGAGGAACACATCACTTTACTCTTCAAAATGAAAGTGACTTGAAACAAATGTTTTGATGGTAGGGTTTGCAGGACTCATTACTCAATCTCTTTGAAGAAATACCTATTCAGGATTTTATTTACTACCTTTCTCCTCCAGAATTGTCAATTTGGCTCTGTGATGGGCCAAGTGGTGAGAATGTGTTTAAAATTAAATGCTCAAACATGAGAGTTGTGCGATGTGTTTGAAACTGAAACATATGGCACTCAAATGCAAAATGTGTAAAGTCTTTTCTCTATACATTTTGATAGTGACTTTGCAGTTCTTAAGCATGTAAACTATAGTTCCTTTTGTGATGACTTCTAAAATAACCTTTATAAATACAATGTTCTTATTTTTTTTTTCTACTCAAGTAGATAATAAATGTGTTGTTTTTAAAAAAAACAGCATGTGATGTGATTAATAAAGTAAAATAGATGCATTCTCACAAATAACAATATGAAGAAAATGCTTACAAAAAAACAACAGTTAAAAAAAAAAAAAAAAAAGAGACTAGCAAAAAATCTACTTTTAATGCCATACATTTGAATGAATTGTAATGCACTTATAGAGAAATCAACCAGAACTGAGAATAGAAAGATAAACAACTATGAAGTTGATAGTGCTTATGGGAATGCTATTATAGGGCTGACTTTACATGCTCATGTAAATTAAACTGTCCCTAATACCAGATTAATTGAACCTTAAGTCCAATCTACAACACACTATTTTCCATCAGCAAAATATATAAAACTTTATTTCTTACTAAGTGCCTGTAATTGAATTTAAGTTAATTTCTGAATACCAAACAGAAAGGTTTGATACAGCCCAGCTTTTCAAACTATATTATTAATGTAGAGGAGATTATCAAAAGCATTGTTGCCTCCTTACAAAAAAAAAGAGTGCAAAATCATGTTCTATAGTCATAGCATATTATATAATTTAATGCCATTTTAATGTCAAGAAGACAAATAAAATCTCCTTTCACTTAAATTCTATAACACAACAAAATTCAAGAATTATAATGGAAGCAAAAATCTTATTTTTTAGATAATTCTTTCCTCACACTTTCATGATTGTGTTGATTGGTTTTAGATCCACTTGACATGAGTTAGAGAGATTTTGTTATGACTTTTGATTGAGAAAATGCCTCCACAAGGTTGGCCTATGTGAAATTTTGCTAGATTGAGCCATAGGCCATGGCCATGCAATTTGTAATTAAAAAAAAAATACCTTTCCAGAATAATCTCATGAATGTGTCTTTAATGCATACATTGCTAGTTTCTTAACAGGGTATAACCACTAATTTGAATATTAATGCGTAATTTGTTTCCATACATGATAGTTCTCATCCTAAACTCAGTGATATGGTGAGGTGTATTTTCTGTGCTCTTCCCACCTCCTGACATCTACTTTGGAAACACCTAAGGATAATAGGTGTTGATGAACTGAATGTAGCAAAATACATTCTGTATGCCTGGTGCAACACAACACAGCACACTCCCTAACTGAATTAGACATCACTCTTCTCACATCTGTTCTCTGGCTCTGTGAACATTTCCTTCTTTTCACTCATCTGACATTTTAATGACTATTTTAAATGTGAGAGGAAAACACAGCTTTGCTGGACTGGATCTTTTTTTTTAATTCAGGTGTTAGTATACAACGTGTTAAACGCTCTATCAGTATTAGATGTCTTTTTAAAAAAACTACCCTAATTTCAAACAGAATTTACTTACACATATTTTATTTATATTGTTGTACTATCATTCATTTAATAAATAAATAAACTAGAAATCATTTATTTTCAGAAATCCTGAAGACTTGTAGAGTTCTTATATCCTAGGCATTATTTTTACTTAAAAGTTGCTAATAAAACAACAAATGCTTCCTGGAATGGATTGGGAGGATAAAGCACAAGAGGGGAAATGGAGAAATAATTAACACTAAAGCCCTCAGAAAAAGCCATATGGAAATCTAGTATTGATGAAATGTCCTAAAATATATACATGTGCAGTTTTCTTCAGAGGAATAGCCCCTGAAAATATGCCTTTATTTTAGTAGATGGTCATATACTCATGCACACATGGGCAATATAATTGGATTCAGTAGGTGAAAAAAAAAGCTAGCATATCCTTAAACTAGGCAGAGATAGAATTGATAATTTGCAAAATGTTATTAATTATGA
Source organism: Peromyscus leucopus (assembly GCF_004664715.2). Lineage (NCBI taxonomy): Eukaryota > Metazoa > Chordata > Mammalia > Rodentia > Cricetidae > Peromyscus > Peromyscus leucopus. The sequence goes on along the minus strand of NC_051073.1, from coordinate 16,358,593 downwards.
TACTGAGTATGGGCATGAAGACACAAATGAAAAATTCAGATAATTATATTCATGATAAAATATCCAATGTATTATTCTGTGAATTTAATAAATGCTTCTTATCCAGTATTTTTAAATCCCCAAACCACATAGACATGCAAAAAATGTTTTTCAGGTATATAAAATGTTCAAGCCTTCCACAGTAGCCTTGTCATATAGGTAGGAAGTAGCTGCCATTAGCAAGGCCTTCTGTGGCTTGGTTATGCAACTCTGTTTACAGGCTTCTGGGCTGAAAGTGGTTCTAAAGTGGAAGATCCAGGCACTAATAGTCACAGCTGACTTCTTGCTACCCTCTGGTCAAGATAGAGATAGTACTATGTCTGCCTGTACACTTCCATGCTCCCTGACATGATGGTAACGGACTGAATCTCTGAAAGTGTAAGTGAGCCACCCCCAGTTAGCTATTTTCCTTTGTAAGAGTTGTCCTGATCTGGCTGTCTTTTCACAGCAATAGAAACCCTAACTAAGACAGAATTTGTACCAGGGACTGGGGTATTGCTGTGATAGGCATGGCCATATTTTTTGATTGGAGGAATTTGGAATTTGGACCTTTTGGTTTGGAAAGAATTAGAATGCTTTAGTGCTGTTTAATGGGCCATACTGGTAGGTGCATAGGTGAATGTGATTTGATGAACTGTGGAGATTAAGAGGTGACAGAGCAGAGGAATTATAATATATTATCTAGAGATTGTTCTTGTGACATTTTGGTGAAGAAAGTGGCTGCTTTATACCATTGTCCAAAGAGTCTGCCTGAGGCTAACATAAAGAATTTTGGAATAATTATGTTGGTAGAAGAAATCTCAAAACAGCCTAGGAATAGACTCTGTTTTGTGGTCACTATTGTTAACTTTAATGAACATATATAATGAAAAGGAGAAAGTTGAACAAGGAAAATATTTATGGAGAAAAAGAGCACCAGAGAGTGGAAGGGAGCTAAGTTCCATGTTCAAGGAAAAAAAAAAAATAGGTTAAGAAGATAATAACAGGAAATGGTGGCACAGGGAGAGATCCCATCCAGCTAAGTTTCCAAATTGTGAAAGAAATTAAAGAAAAGCTTAAAGCAGGGAGCAGTGGTACACTCCTTTAATTCAGCACTTGGAAGGCAGAGGCTGGCAGTTCTCTGAGTTGTAGGCTAGCCTTGTCCAGAGATCCAGATTCAGGACAGCCAAGCTTAGGTAGTAAAGGACAGAAAATTAGTGAAGATGTAATTGAATAAGGGAGCCATGTTACAGCCCCAGTAAGGACCAGAAATTGGCAGCCTCGGCCACATGGTTCTGGAGTTAAGGATAAAAGAAAGGAGCTATGTTATTTGCCCGAGTATAAGAAAAGGCACCAAGGCCAGGCATGTGTCAGGAGTGTCCCTGAATGGTGGCCTAGAGAGGCCATTGTGTGAAGCTGTGAAGTTGAAGCCTGGATTGTCTTAGGGACCTCAAGATGTTGGAGATGTCAGAGAAATGAGGTACCTGCTGAGGAGAGCTGCTAACAAGAAATGTAACCAGCCTAAGGGTGAGAAGTGTATTGTAGTCAACAAAGCTGAAAGGAGCTGGAGATCTGAAGAGCACTTTGACATCAGACATCATAATGCAGAATTTGGAGTTTGCCTAGCTGGTTTTTGGTCTTCCTTTGGTCTAGTATTTCCTCACTATGCTTCCTTCCCTATGTTTTGTAATGGTAATGTATATCCTGTGCCATTATGTATTGGAAGTATGTTATCTGTTTTTTTTTTCTTTTTTTTTTTTTTTTTTTTTGATTTGATTTTACAGGGGATTACAGTTAAGAGGCTGCATGAGTCTTTACATTTCTGACTTTTAAACTTTTTTTTTTTTTTGGATTTTTGAGACAGGGTTTCTCTGTGTAAGCTTTGAGCCTGTCCTAGATCTCACTCTGTAGACCAGGCTGGCCTCGAACTCCCAGAGATCCGCCTGTCTCTGCCTCCCAAGTGCTGGGATTAAAGGCATGTGCCACCACAGCCGGGCTGAATTTCTGACTTTTAAACATTGTTGAGACTGTGATATATTATGGGGACTTACAAAGTTGAACTGAATGCATTTTTTATTATTATATGAGTACAAGCTTAAGGGGACTTGGGAGTGAAATGTGGTAGTTTGAGTGTAATTGTCCCCAATGATCTCACAGGGAGTGGTACTGTGTTAAGTGGATATGGCCTTGGAGGAAGTGTGTCACTGTGGGAGCAGGCTTTGATGTTTCCTATGCTTGGGATAATGCTCAGTGTAGCAGTCGACTTCCTACTGCCTTCTGGTCAAGATGTAGCCAGCATTACATATGCCTGCTTGCTGCCAGGCTCCCTGTTGTGATGATAATGGACTGAACCTCTGAAACTGTAAGCAAGCCACCTCATTTAAAGGTTTTCTTTATAAAAGTTGCCAAAGTCATTGTGTTTTTTCACAGCAGTAGAAACCCAACTAAGACTGAGAGGTAGATCACTTGGGGCATGCTTTGGGAGCTACAGAGTGTCCCTATCCTTCTGCCTCTTTCTCTATTTCCCTTCCGCTAAGGAGTGAATATTTGGTATATCATCACTCCTCTAGCCTGATGCTCAGCCACATTGTAGGTCTACAGGAAAGAGGACAATTAAACAAGGACTCTAACTTCAGAAATCATGAACCAAAATAAAGATTTGCTCCTATAAACTGTGTTAGGTTTCATCACAAAGACCAAAAAAAAAAAAAAAAAAAAGCCAAACTCATTCCTTTTTTAACTTTGATACTTAATGTTCCATGATTGAATATATGAGGTAGTCAAGAAATAAAATCAATGTATTTTTGAAACAAATTGTATTCCTTTATATTATTATCCTTAAATTAAGAGATTAATATATGTAGGACAGTGTTTGTCATATTTTCTAAAAAGTGTTTAGTTAGATTACTATTGTTTGGCTGAGCTATTACATTGGTTTCATTTTCTTTCTTTCTTTTTCTTTTTTTTTTTTTTTTTTTTTTGTTTTTTTGAGACAGGGTTTCTCTGTGTAGCTTTGCGCCTTTCCTGGAGCTCACTTGGTAGCCCAGGCTGGCCTCGAACTCACAGAGATCCGCCTGACTCTGCCTCCCGAGTGCTGGGATTAAAGGCGTGTGCCACCACCGCCCCGCTTTGGTTTCATTTTCTTAATTTGTTTAAAATAGACATCAGACACACCATGCCAATCTGGGTAGGAAGCAAGCATTGACAATTTTACAATTGTTCTTTTTGGCCAGTTCTGAAACGATACAAATGTAGTAAGTATACACCAAAACCAAATGCACTCTCACATGTACTACAGTAACACCTGTAAGGCATATATGTGCATTTGTGTTAGTATTGAGCAGGGGAAATGTTGTGAATAAAACTGAAGATGAGTTTTTGGCCGATTTTTTCCCTTTCATCATTCAGGATTAGACTTTAAAAAGCACGGTTTTAAGGGAACTAAAAGACAGTAAAGCAGTGGTTTATGAATATAACATCTAAAGAGAATATGCCGTGGTGGTTTGAATGAACATGAACCACATAGGCTCATAGGGAATAGCATTATTTGAGAAGATTAAGGTCTGTGACCTCATTGGAGGAAGTGTGTTACTGGGGGTGGACTTTGGAGCTTCAGATGCCCAAGCCAGGGGCAGTGTCACCCCTTTTCCTGCAGCCTGCAGAACCAGATGTGGAACTCTCAGACACCACTTTAGCACCATGCGTGCCTCTATGCCACCAAGCTTCCATCCATGATGATAATGTACTAAATCTCTGAATCATAAGTCAGCCCCCAATGAAATGCTTTCCTTTATAAAAGTGGTATCTTCATAGGAATAGAATCCTAACTAAGACATATGTGTTATACTGAATAAGAGGTCTACAGGGAATATACTTCATATTCTTTAGTCAAATAGTTAATGGTACTGGGACAACCTTAATATGGAAGAACGTATGAGAAAGTAGTTACCTTAATATGACACTAAAGAGAAATTTCACAGAAGTTTATCTACTTTTGTAAAGTCTGTCATTTGGAGTAAATCTCTCTGTACATAAACCTGTTTTACCATTTTCTTGTTTTCAAAATTTCCCAGCTTTTATTTTCCTACTCCATTAGTAATCTACTTCAGAACAGTGAGAAAGTGATGATTTCTCATACCTTCATTTATGAAATCATTTATTCATATGGTTTGTCATTTCCTCTGCACTCATCATTCCGTCTAAACTCTAGGAAATATAGCAAGGTAAACCACAGTAATGAAAGGTAGCAAGGTTTCTTTCACCACACCAATGTTTGTTCTAAATGAGTGGAGAAAAAGGTCTTTATTTATTGGCTTAAATATTAAGGCCACTCCACATAGTTAAAAGGGAGGTTTATTTTGTGGGGTAACTTACAAGTGAAGGGATAGGTTACAGGGGCTGGGAAAGGTGTAGTGCAGTCCAGCGCTGTTCTCTGGAGAACTCTGCTCAGTCTACCTTCAATGTCCAGGATCCAGGAACCAAGAGAGCTCACCCATCTGGACCTCGGGTCTTCAGGGGTCCTCTCTCTGCTCCTCCCTGTAGGTGTGACAGTTACCGTAGCCTCAAAGTGGGTGGTATTTCCAGGTCAAAGCTAGAATGGTTACCCAGTACATTTATTGACACTTATAAAAACAGATTCAAATCCTAAAGTTCAATGTGTGATTCCGAGAGCCTTCTCATGACCTTTGTATAATGTATTTAAATCACTTAAGTTTCAAGGAAAAGTTATAGTTTAGTAAGTACAATTCCTCAAGGCAAATCAGACTCAGTTTTCATTGTTCGTTTCTCCCTTCTCTCCAAAATTATCACAAAATACTATTCTATATTAGCAATGACATGACAAGTATATCAATCACGATAATTATGACTATCAATCAAAAAGTCAGATGGGCAATGATATATATCACTTTATTCTGCCAAAGTATAATTAACTTCAATTCTCTTAAGCCTGTATAAAATAAGTCTTAATAATTTGGGACCTCTTACTACAACACTATGAGAAAATAGTCTAAGTTTTTGTGAATTTTCAACGTATCAATCTACATGACAATGTCTATGTGTGTGCAAGAGAATACAGCAGTAGCCTGGAATGGAGAGGGTGAGATCAGTTATTCATGAGATTTCTTTAAAAAAAAATAAATTAAGTATGGAAAGATAAATATTATGACATTATTTGTGTGGCTTTCATCATTGAACTCAACACTATCTTTTCAAAACTATTCTTCTTTTACTTTTTTTTTCATTTTTGATTTCTTAGAGTAGGTAATTTCCCATTAATCAAGCCTTAATAGCAGATTTCTGTTATAAATGAAAAAGACATATTTTTTTATTTTAAATATTTTTACTTTGTAATCTTGGATAGCTTTTATCTTTGAAAGTGATGAGTTTGCATTTATTTATGAAGCTAAGCAAAATATGTAGAATAATAATATAATATTTAATAATTTACTTATAATCTTCCTTAATGTTAAAATAAATATTATAAGTGTGCTTTTTCTATGTTCATTTTAAATACAAATTTACATTAAAGTTTAAATGATAATATATTTAATTAATGCTTTTACATTTTAAATTTCTCAGTATACTAATTAAGTGACAAAACTTTAGATAGAGGACTCTCATTGATGCAGCGCTGGGGGACTTTTGAAAAGTGTCTTTCTGTTGTTTGACTCAAGAAACATTCTAACAGGATGAAATTATTCTGGGCTCTTTCAATTCATACAATAGGAATCACACTTCAGGAACTCGGGTGGCTTATTAGTTTATTCTACATTAGTTACAAGGCATTTACCTACATTGCTATTTTCATGTGTAAATAAACACTTTAAAATTAACTTTATAATTGTATATAAGATCAGAATGCTTTATTTACAGTAAGACTGGATTTGATTGCTCAATTTCATCAAACAAAGCATGATTATAAAATTAATACAATCATGTTCTTTTTCTAACTGTTTAAAAATGCTTATATTTAGTATTTCTTTTATTTTACTTTGCCATGATACATTTAAATTGCTTGACCTTATACACTTTTGATGTGCACATTACAGTAAAATTTGTAAGTATACATTATTCAGGAGATAGATTGTGGTGAAATTTCAAAGAAATATACTCATAAATTGAAAGTAAATTGCATGTGTATTATTTACTATACATAAAAAGATCACACTTGTATTATTTAAGATTTAACTGTTTTATCTTCAACTTACACTAGAACAGATTTAAAGATATAACAGCTTCACAAGTAATGGTATTCACTGTCTATTTGAAAAAAATTTCAGACACATAAAACTAGTGAAGTCTCATAGAGAAAGTGCTTCTCTGTGTGTGTGTGTGTGTGTGTGTGTGTGTGTGTGTGTGTGTGTGTGTGTGTGTGTGATTTCTGTCAGTTTAACAAAGAGTACTCACACCATGAGCTGGTGGAACACACTTTTAATCCCAGTACTTATGAGGCAGAGATAGGCAGATCTCTGTGTTTAGTGCAAATCTGGTGTACAGAGTGAGTTCCAGGACAGCCAGGACTGTTAAACAGAGAAACATGTCTTAAACAAACAGAGAGAGAAAAGAGAGAGAGAGAGAGAGAGAGAGAGAGAGAGAGAGAGAGAGAGAGAGAGAGAGAGAGAGAGAGAGAGAACTCCTCTAGCTTTGAGCATTGAGCTCAGACTTCTGGTTTCTTTGGTCTCTTAGACTGAACAGAACACTGTCTTCCTAGCATGCATATTGCCATTATTGGACTACAGAGCCTTCTGTTGTACATGGCCATTCAATAAATACTTGATGATTTTCAGACTTTGTTACATCCTCTTTTCATTGTCACTGGTGGTGAAACTATGTCTTAAAATTATAGCATGAAGAAACACAGAAAATTACCTTGTTCCTCTGCTCATCCATTCAAACATTTTGCTTGGATTCATAAATATAAGATCATTTTGTTACTGCGTAAAATAATCACTTCCTTTTTTACCTGTTTGACACATTCATACATGTAAATAATGCATTTTGATTGACTCTGTCTTTATTCTATGGTATCCAATAACTATCTTCCTCATCCATTCCTTCCCAAATTCATGTGCTTTCTTTGGAAAACCCAGAGTCTACTGATAGCTGCTTACGTGTACATAGGTGTAGATGTATCTGCAGAGAACAGGTGGCCTCTCAGGGGCTTCATTGCCCCATCAAAACAAACTGACCTTCCCACTCCCAGATGCCATTAGTTGCCAATAGCTCCTCAGCTAGGAGTAAGATTCCATGAAACCCTCCATCATTAATGCTGAGATTTTTTTGCTGGCTTGAGCCTGTGCACGTTTCATAAATTCAGTCACAGGTGCTATAACTTTCATATATATAACTTCCCTTCTGTGTCCATATAATACCTTTTCATCATAGTCTCCCAAGTCCTTGCCACTAATAATATATTTGACACTCTCTTTTGAAATGGTCCCTGAGCATTAAGAGGAAGAGGAGAAATAGTTGTTTCATTTATGATTGAGCGCTCTATAATGTTCACCCTGTCTCTCTGTCTCTGTCTCTCTCTGTCTCTCTCTCTCTCTCTCTCTCTCTCTCTCTCTCTCTCTCTCTCTCTCTCTGTGTGTGTGTGTGTGTGTGTGTGTGTGTGTGTGTGTGTGTGTGTGTGTGTGTTTCTCCCCTTCATTCTCTGAGGGATGTTCTCCCTGTAGAATTCAGTATCTTTCCATTTCAATGCCAGGATTACAGTTAGATGCTACCATGAATGTACACATTTTCATATAAATGGCTTTGTTCCTAAGCAAAACTACTAACATTAAATAGATAATTTGGGAATAACTGACACACACACACAGAGACACAGAGAGATTACACATAAATAAATAGAAATAATTATAATGCCAGAATTACAATAATTAATAATTGAAGTGCTTGTGTTAAAATATAAGATGAATTATCAATTACAATTATAATATATTGTGACAAATGTATTATTTTAAGCTCTGAAACAAGAGATCTGAAGATAGAAAACATATTTAACAAATGAGAAAGTTGAACAAAATATATGTGTAAATATTTACTCAACGAATAAAGTTGTGTAATGGTGTGGGAAGATCAGCTATGGAAGAAAGATCAGAGCAGACAGAGTTTTAAAATACAACAATATGATACAGTTTCACCCAATCATACTGGAAATTAAGTTTACACTCTAAATGAATCGTCAAAAGTGCAGTTTGAGATTTTCAGTAATAATCCAACACCAAAGTATATATTAGTACAATAAAATAATTTAGTTTAAATTATTAAATATGTAGAAACATTACAAGTACTAGGAAAAAGTAAATGAATACATTTCAAGATAAATTATTAATAATTTCTAATAAAAAAGTTTGTTCCACAATTATTGAAGTTTCAAATGTAAATGAATGTCTCATTTTAAATAAATCTGATATAGATTTTGGCAATTAACAGTTGTATACTATGGCAAAAGAGAAAAACAAATTTCAATTGTTCAGTTTAATGACAAGTTCTTACTCACATGAATGGCCCATTCCAAATAAAAATCTTAAATTGTGATTAATATAAGCTGGTCAGAAAGTAAATATAATAATAAAATGAAGCAATAGGGCAATTTAAAGATTCACTATAAGTTCATTTCAAACCACATATACTGTCCAATTAAAATATTCATATTTACCTTAGCCTTCACAATAGTCAATAATAGTACTGTGTTAGGCTGGTGTGTTGGTTGCCAGCAATAAAGATAGTCTTGGGGCACTGGAATGAGTTAGGTTACATTAAGAAAAGAAAATCCAGCACTTTCCTGTTGCATTAATTTGCAAAAGAGTAAACACACATTTGCAAACTCCACTTTGATCTCTGTGTTTTCTGTCTATCTATAATTTGTAGTTTCTAGGTAATTGGCATTATATACCTTCTGTGTTTTCTGATCTGCCCTTATTGCATGTGTCTATGTGGGTATTTGGATCTCTAGGCCATCTGTTGTCTCATTGTCTTTAAAAAGGAGCTTTTGTCTGTACTCATTGGCAGAAGAGAAGGTATCACATGGGGAAAGAATGAGGGTTACTTTGCAGAAATCTTAAACAGTCTTTACAGGAAGTAAGTTATTTACTCCAGATGACCCCCAAAGCACCCAGTACTGCAAATATACCATCATCAAATTATAGCTATAACTTCCAACATTTATGGATGATAATTGTTGTATAGGAGTGTTTTCAAACTATTGGCCATTTTCAGCAAATTATTAATATAACACACAAATGCAAACATACACATATTACTCTAGGTTAGGGACATGGATGAGAATATAATTTAAATTTAAAGCTATGTATTATCTTAGGTAGAAAAACATGATTATCTTTGAAATTCAAGGTAAGTAAGGTTGAGTGCTACATCATTCACTTAAAGTCAATATGAAACAAACAAACATGCAAAGCAAGAACGTGTTGAGTACTCGACAGACTATCAGTCTTGTTTTTTATTACTACAGAGTATATTAAGAACCTGGCTAGAAGATCCAGCAAACAGTTACAGCATCTTTGAATATATGAGATATTTCCCAAAAAAGTGTTTTATCACAGGTTAGGTAATACAGCACAACTAGGAAATCTATACAGCAACAGTGTTTAAAGAAAACAGCTGAGATCAAATTTCTAGGTGTTTAGTGAGGGGCCAGTTAAGTTAGCAATATGTCTAACAGAGTGAGACAAAATTGACAGAGAAATCAACACATGCTCAATTGTCCTAAGAATACATTAGAAAGGTAAGATCCTAAATTTGGGAAGACATTGATGAATTTTTCAATTAAATGACATTTAGATGAGTGTTTTTAAAAAAAAGAGAGGCATTGAGAAAGTCAGATGCAATTAAAGGTACCTATCAGCAGAGAGGAACTTTTGTCAAAAAGCTGGATGTGAAAAACAGGAGAGTCTTGGGAACTGAGACAATCTGATATGAGGTTCTAAAGATGTCACTTATCAGGTTGAGGACCATTTCAAGCACCATGATGTATTTCTACAGGTTTCTTGCATCTTTCCTGTAGAGTAGATGGAATCTCTCATTACTTTATGCTAATGTTACAAATATAAATGGAAAAAAGAAATATTCATGTTTATGAGATACTTTTAGAAATTTTTAAAAATTATGTATTTGTGTAGGTGATGCCAGATATGTGCATGCATATGCCAATGCCTATGGAAACAGGAGCTTTGGATTCCCCTGGAGCTAGATTTAGAGGAAGTTGTGAGTTGCTGGGCACCAAACTTGTGTCCTGTACAAGAGAAGTTAGTGCATACATATACTTAATAACTAAAGCATCTCTACAGACCTTGATTTGGGAAAATTTGCTCTAATAGTTTTCAATTGCTCATTATGAAATTCTGACAAAAATCTAAACAGTATTGATTTCTGAAACTCTTTTAAATGAACAGTTACCTATAATCACAAAATAGTGTCTTGGCAAAACCAAGGTGTCAGTCATTTGAGGAAGGTTTATTTAAAAATTATAGGAAGCTGCTAGAAGGTCATAAGCAAAACTGAAAACTTTCTGTTCCACTCTGTATAGGAGACTAGAGACTTCACCAAAATCACCTGCTGTGTGTAGGTATGCAGATATTAGCACTGATTTTTAGAATTAATCCAAATGGAAAAAAATATCACAACAAAATCAATTTCAGCAGCGTGAGCATAAAAGAGAAGTGAATAAAGGAAAAAGTTGACAGCTGTAGAAAAGTATGGAATGAAGCTATATGGTTTTTTTTTTTTTTAAAAAAAAAAACTACTTTTATTATGAGAAACTTGAAAAGTTAAAAAATTTCTTTTTAAAATACATTTAGGTCAGATAAACAATTCAAGAAAGAGAGGAAATAATAAAAAAGTGCAATACTCCTAACATTTTGAAGTATGGCTTTTATGATAGAAGTCAGTGAATTCAGAAAAAGAGTGTTTACAACTCTCCTCACTTAGATTTAAAATCTTCAGCCTGAAGGAGGCAGGAAGACATCAAAAACTTTACATAGGAGATTTCAATTTATTTTCTCTTGTTGATTAATCAGAGTATAGACATTTTACATGGGGAAACATATTAATAGTATCAAAAGCTTGTGACATTTGAAGGCACAGTTTTCTTGAAATGCTAACATTGCATTTAAATTAGATAATTAGCTCCAGAAAACTGCCTGCTCTCTTAGTTTTTTGTCTTAAAAAAATCAAAATGATTGCATCACTTTCAAGGCTTTAGAATGAACATCTCATGATATAATGAAGTGTACAGCACCACACGGAGTATTTCTCACATGGTATGTACTCATTCAGTAGTAATCCCTATCTCCATGTAATCTGATAAAATAAACATTTAGTTTTAAAATTAAAATATAAATAAAAGAAATATTAAAAACATTATTAGGGCATACAGAAACTCTATGATAACTATTGAAGCTGATTTTGTTCACAAAAAAAGACTTTTTAAAGATGTATAATCAAGATGTTAGTCAAATGATCAAGACCTTTAAAGAAGACTTTGTACTTTTGAAATGTATTTCATCTGAATAACACTAAGTACTGCTTAATCTGGGAACACTTGATTTAAATTACTGCCTCTACTGAATGTACCAGGCTCTGCTGACTCCCCATAGGAGGCCTTCCTACTTGTAGGAGGGAATGAGGGCGGGTTGAGGCAGAGAGGCTGGAGAGGTGGGAGGAGGGAAGAGGGTATGTAAAATGAATAAAAAAATTTTCTTAATAAAAAAATAAAATTAACTACAATGAAAACCTTTTTAATTTTTAAAAAGGATTTGATAATACATGTTTGACTTTTAATAGAATCACAATTTTCACATATACAAGAATTTTATACATATACGTAAAATATGTTTGAACTACATCCAAATATTTTAGAGGTGTCATGTGTGTACTAATCAACACCCAGAGTGATTCTATATTGTGGCTACTGTAAATAGAATGAAAATTAATATTATAATGGGAATATCTATTCAACATAATAACATTATACACATATTGGAAAGTAAGATTTAAGGGTACTATAGAAATTTTATTGTCCCTGTTTTAAGAATCCAGTATCTAGATATAATGATTGTAGTTTGATATTCCACTCCTCTCATGTCAGACTTCTCCTTTCTCTACAGACTTTCACATTACATTTGGAGTAGGTACTTTGCAGCTATAATTATAATTTTGATCTGCATTCTCCTTCTTTGCATTTTTGTATAAAAGTTGACAACTTGCGTATATTCTTTTCAACAGTTTTAGTAGAAAAATTTTCAAGTTTTCTGACCATATTTTAGTTGTTTTCTGTGTCACTGATTTTCTATAGTCAAGTACTTGCTCTGGATATCAACTTATCTTTCAGTCATATTCTTTGTAGATACTTTTCTCAGTTCTGTAGTTTATCTAATCAGTTTATTAATTGTTGCAAATTATGTCCAGGAAATGCTTTGTTGGACATATTTTCTTTCACTTTCATCTCTATTGCCTCTTTTTATGATCTGATTCTATACATGTTTGCATATTCCATTACAAGTCATTTATTCCATATTGTCTTGTGAAATTCCAATACTTAGAGTCTTGTATTTGAGTCTTGAACTATAAATTTTATTTTCTACAGAGTTGATGATAGGATTTTGGTTTTATTTATCTGCATGTGGATAGATTTTCTGAATCATTGTTAAATCCTTTATTGTTTTATGATGTGTGTTTTTTGAATTTTCTTTAAAATGTTTTCTGTGAATATATTTTACATGGGTGTCTTCCCATCTCTTCCAGTAGTCTACTATCTGTTTCTATGAGCCTGCCATGGTATCTTTGAGTTATGATTAGATTATAGCATAATTTGCATTCAGGTTCTTCATTTCCTGCATGTTTATTCATTACACTCAAGTTACTTTGCTACTAGGGTGTTTGGTGGTCGCACTCTGTTATCTTTCATATTTTTGTGAATTTTTTTTTTTAATGAAAAGGAGGTTTATTCTACAGGAGACTTAGTCAATGGGTACTATTAGCTCAGGAATACTTGGCTTTTGGTGATATTTCCAAAACAATTGGTAGGATTTTTACAGTGTGATATAATGGAATATTCTCAAATATTTCCAGACTAGGCAAGAAATATTACTATAATTAAGTAGTTATCGCTCACCAGATACATTTTGAATATCCTAGTCAACTTTCTCTATAATCTCAAGGGAAGGCAATGCTTTGATATACTTTCATTTTACAAACCAGAAAACTGAGGCCCAGAGAAATAGCTCAGTCGTTAAAGGCTAGGCTCACAACCAAAAATATTTTTGTGAATTTTATAACATCAGAACTTATTGGAGATTGTGATAAACGGATATGTTTTTTTGAGGAATATGAACATTTGAAAAATGTTGATAATTTTCTAAGTCATAAAGGCACAACCTCAGTCTTCTTATTTACATACATTTCTTTCATCTGATTTCATTGATATTTATCTTTATGTGTCTATCTTTTAGTTTATTTGTACATTTGTTCCCTAGTATATGTCATAACTGATGAAAACTGGGTTGTTCACTCATTTATTTTTCAAGTAGTTTAATAAATTAAGTGGATATTTTCAACAAAACTGATAAAACACTCAAATTGCTTTTTAAAATTTTGTTTCTTTTAATGTATAATGTGTTTATATTTTATGACTGATTATAACTTCATCATTTAAATCATGAGATAAGGACATAGAATATTAATTATAATAAAGAAAAAGTAGGAAAAGCATGGGTACAATGCAGAAATCCCTCTATGAAGTCTGTCCCCACGTATAAATGACTTTGAGTTAGACAAATGCCAGTTGACTTGGAGTTGGAGAGTAGGGGAAAGAACAAATGTTTTCTCTTAATTGTAGGTATCTAAAGTGTTAATTTTCCGTTATCTTTTATAGTTTCATATTTTTAGGAATCTACATATTCTCTCATGTGACAAAATATAGTCAAGTCTTACTACACACATTTTACAATTGAAAGTCTTCAAAATTGTGAACCAATTAATATAAATGCCCTAATTAGAAGATTATTTTAAATTCCATCAAAATATCACACTCCTGTTATCTTTTTATTAATATTTTACCTATAAACAATAATATATTTAAAAAATACAACTAGAAAAAAATTCCTTAGCAATGAAAAATGTTTTTGAAAATGTTTTTCTTCAAGGTGTAAAATAAATACACTTATAAACAATGATCTGTGAAGACTGCTAAGTAACATTTTCATTCACATATTTAATTACTGTCAGAGTTCACTTCTCAACATTTGAACAAGCTATTTTTTTCCAGACAATATTTACTTCATAAACATCAAATTCAGCTCATATTGGACCTTTTAAAAAAAAGATCATGTTTCTGTTTTGAAAATAAAGTTATAGTGACAAAAATAACTAAGACAAAGGCAATAAGTTATTTTCCTGCCAATTAATTAAAGTTCAATTATGTTATAATGAAATGCAAATACATTTACTTATTTTCATAGCTACTTACAGAAATGAAACTCATTTTTTAGTTATGATTTCAGAGTTATTTTAGATTTGTTATTTTTAAATTATATTAATAATATATTATTTCCCACAGTCTCTACTAGATTTTTTTGATAAAATTCTAACTTAGTTTATTTTCACAATAAATATTGTAGATGAATTTCTCAAAAGTCTTATTAAATAAGAAACACAGAGCTAAATAAGGGGGTAATAGCCGAAGAGATCAGAGAAATAGCAAAGAGCCCCAGACTAGCCTTAGCTTACCACCATGCTGTAGCTTCCCAAGAGAGAGCTTCTTCCTGTCTAACCTATGCTTTTATTGCCTTCCTGTTCTGCCTTCTCATTGGCCCTAAGCCCAGCCATATCACTTCTTCATCACTGCCTGTCTACACAGACCTCCTGTTCTCTATGGCTGGTACTGGGTATAAAAGCATGTGTCACCACTCTTGGCTATGTCCTTGACCACATAAAGACTCTGCCTGCCATGTGATCAGATTACAGGCGTGTTCTACCACTGCCTGACTGCCGTTTATGGCTGGCTATGACCTCTGATCTCCAGGCAAACTTTATTTATTAACATACAAATAAAATATCACATTTCAGCACAAATAAAATAGCACCACAAAATATTGTCTTCTGGAGTCTTGTTCTTTGTTTATGTAAAGCATGGACAGTGGAAATATCCAGATAACATAAAAACAAACCATTCCAAGAGCAGATTTGTAGCAGGAATCTTAAAAGTACTTATTAATAAAATCAAACCCGAGGCCAGTTATCAGGGTCAATGCTGGTAGCTCAGAGAGACAGAACAAGCCACAGCTATCTCACCTCCCCGGATCCTCAGCTGGTCTTGTCTCTTCAGACTGGAGGCCTCTGAGTCCTCATCCGGAATGGGTCTCAGCTGAATTACTGCTCAAAAGCCTGAAGCTTCACCAGGCCAAATGCTTAACTAGCCCAAAACTTCTAGTTTCTGGTCCTCACGCCTTATATATCTTTCTGCTTTCTACCACCACTCCCTGGGATTAAAGGTGTGTCACCATGCTTGGCTATTTCCAATGTGGCCTTGAACTCACAGAGATCCAGATGGATTTCTACCTCTGGAATGCTAGGATTAAAGGTGTGAGTGCCACCATTTTCTAGCCTTTGTATCTAGTGGCTGTCTGTTCTCTGACCCCAGATAAATTTATTAGAGTACACAATATTTTGGGGAACACAATACCACCACACAGATTCATATTTTATCTTTATTAATCCTATGTATTGTCAGGGGAATACTCTGACAGTTTAAACTGTTCTGTTTTTCAAACAATGTTAATCTACAATTTTCCTTTAGGTACTCTGCACTGTTGTCTTGCAAAGGACATGATCTCACTTTGATATGTTATGATTAGAAACACATCCAAAACAAATGGGAAGCAAAGCAGTACTAAAGATGCCTAAATGAATGTGTCCTTTGAAGAATGCCATCCACTCAAACACATGGGTATGCATCAATAGGCTTCAGGTTTCCTCTGCTTTTATTGAGTCAAACCAATTTCCTCATCATGTCTGCAGAATGACTAGGGCATATGTTACACAATGTGGTTTCCAAAACAACATCTCTTTGACATTTAGAATAAGATTTTTGTAAGTAGGAATAAAAATGGTGTAGGTTTTATTTGATGTAAATTATTGTAAATCAATAATACATAAAATCAATTTTATGTTGATAAATGAAACATAAATGCTCAGTACTGTTTTCTTATTGGGTGACATGGACCATGGTGATCCCACAGACTAATTTACTCACATCACTGTGCCTATTTAAGAGGCTAAGAAAATAAATAAATGTGGAATTGCTCTGAGAGAGTCAAATAGGAGGAAAAACCTGTGGAACTGAAGGAAGATTTAAACATAAAAATTTATGCATGTGCTGTGGCCCTCAATCCTGAAATTATACACTAAATGACATAGTCGATAAAGAATGAGGCATTTAAGGGAAAGTATAAATAAAACCACAGCTAAGTGTATCTCCTCTTTCCACAGTGAAGTATTTTCCTTCATCAAATTTCCCATAAATTAAAAGGCTTGGCAAGCATTTAAAAGCTTATTGTTTTAATTCTTTCAACATGATTGCTTTCCAAGAGTGGGTATTTTTATGTCCAACGATCTCAGATTTCAACAGCATGAGTAATAGTAATAAAATATTTTACATCAGTGCAATGCATAGTAGTTTTCATAATGACAAGCATCAAAAAGAGATGACCAAATTCAACAGTAAATCATTTCCTTGCCTTGATGACTGAAAACCAGAAGAGGCACCTACCCAAGGAGAGGAAAATCTAAGACTGACACACATAGAGCTCTGGATGAAACTCTGCCCATTTACCCTTTATTTGGTTCTCATATCTAGGAATAACTAATTCAATTCTATAATTTCTGGGGAAAAATGAGAAAAAGGATCCAACAAACTTCAGAGAGAAAGATTTCAAAGTCAGTGTTTTCTTTTTGCTTGTTTTATGACTTAATCTCTGCATTCTGCAGGACTGCAAAATATAAGACATTTTCCAAGTTGGAGAAAACTCAGACAGGGATGATGCATAAAGTAGATTCTGGAAAACAGTTAAATAAATTGTGAATGTCATGGCTGGCAAATTTGTTTGTTATAATTGTAACACATGTGTAATGTAAGATCATACAGGTTTACAAAACAGCATCTTGTTACACTTAGAATACGATTTTAGCAAGTAGGAAGAAAATGTATTTATTTGTTTTTAAGAAAAAAATTTAATCTTATGTATATATGCATTTTGTTTTAAGTGTACAGATAGTAAGACATTAGTAGTTTTTGCACTGTGAGTAACTAGTTAGATGTGCTCTAAGAAAAAATTTATATAAAATTTTGTTTATTGGTCCTTTTACATTCATGCTTGTCTTTATGTTCCTAACATTATCATAAATTAGACAGACCGAGCCAGACAAAACTCCCAGTACAGAGATAGGAGTTGAACATGAAACCACATACCTTAGAGTGGAGGTTTTGAGATTGACAGCTCTGAGTGTAGCTTCAGTAATTTGAGCACACTCCAGTGGATGGCCACACAACCAATAATATTTGGGCAGCACAAATTGACCTTGTTGTGATAAAAAAGTCCCAAAGTAGGCTAAGGAGGACAAAATGGTGGATTGGAGAAGAGTTGGGAATGGATGAGGAATATGATTAAAACATGCTGTATAAAAATGTCAGAGATTTAACAAAACATTTTAAAATATTATACACTGAAATATTAATAATATATATATATTATATATATATATATATATATAAATACAGCAGGAATATTAGCAGAAGCATTTTCTCTGAGAGTAAGGTCCAATATTAGTCTATGTACTTTAAGCAACCTGCTAAAAATGTCAACACTTTTCTAGATTACACTAAAGAACAAGTGAGAATGCCAGGGTGATCCTCTACCTTGAGATTTTCCTGGATCTAGAAGAAAAGCTTAAAGATTAATTATCTTGGATTTAATGTCCATTTTTTATAGAAAAAGAAATGAAACAAAGAGACAAAACTAAAATAAATGTAAATTCTGAGATAGAAACTAGGAGACACATTCAAATCTGAACAAGGACTCCCAAGCATGATGCCTTATGTAAGGCACTGTAGAAGACTCTTCTGCATTGCAGAGTGCTGCATTTTGACCGTGTCCACATACTATATAAAGACAGGTACCCCTGATGTAATTGCATGGATCTTATTTACGGAAATGTCCTGCTTATGACCCAGCTTACTCCTAAGGACTGTAATTTTAAATGCATTCGCTACAGTCTTTACAAGAACATTAATTTATGAAAGTGTGTGGGACACAAACATTGAGTCTGTAGCAGAAAAAAATATCTGCAAGTTATCAAATAGTTCATTATTTGGGGGCCTTGCAAACAGTAGGGCCTTGTCCAAACATAATGTTGATATTATATAAAAAGCATTAGTAAGCAAAGAAAAAAATCATAAAAGTAGCTACAGAAAAACAAAGCCTTGCAAAAAGGGGAAGAATTATTACAAAATGTTGTATTTTTTGTCATAAGAAAAAAGGACAAGAGTTGGAAAATGACATAACATTTTTCAAGTCCTGAAAATAAAACCAAACAACTCTTAAAAAAACAAGCAATCAATTGAGAAAAGCATATCTTCTACAAATATTGTCAGGAGATAATGAAGTCAGACCTTCTGATTAAACAAAGATAGTGGATTCTTTCGTGGCAGATCTATAAATGGATTCAAATAGGTGTTTTTAAAGATAATTTTTAAAAAGAAACATATGAAACATTATTATGAATAAAACAAGAAGCAATGGCTTGCATAATCATCAATGAATTTAATTCTTAAATTTTGATATTATAAGACAATTTAAAATCTGATTGTTAAAAGAATATTTTTAACATATATGTGTCTGCTTTTCTCTGTGTGTACAGAGTGCAGTTTATGTGTGTACCTAGAGAATCCAGAAGACTTCATTAGATACTCTGGAAGCAGCATTATATATGGTTTTGAATAATTATTTGTAGGTATTGAGAACCAAACTAATGTTCTCCAACAAATCAGCAGTCTTATCAACTGCTTAGTCATTTTTCTAGCTCCCTGAAGATACATAACATCTGTTGAAAATATTTAATGTATTTAAATATTTAAGATAATATAAAGAGATATTTAAGATAATATAAAGAGAATTTCATAACTTGAATAGGAGTGAATTTTTTAAACTTTAATTGACCTGAGAAGATATTAATCTCAGATTTGTATAATAGATAAGTAGGTAGGTAGGTAGATAGAAAGATAGATGACAGATATAGATGATAGCTAATGTTTTTATAATATCAGATGAAGAAAAGCCACTAAAATTTCTACCATTAAATATTTTCAAACGCTCATTGATATACTAAAAATAGATACACTTCCATAGAACAGTGGTCATGAAAATTTTAGTTTCAAAGACACTGTGATTTTGCTTAGATATCATGATTGAGTTTATAAAATTTTGGATGTTGGAAATATAGTAGATGATAATAAGTGTTAGCAAAGAGTTGAGGGCAGGTGTAAAAATGAGAGTGCACAATATATATTTACAAAGCAATAACAGGGTAATTTTGTGATAATGGATCACAATGGATTTTTGTGTATATAAGATACTGTATATAATGAAGTCACACACATATGTATACTTCATTATATATATTAAAGTAATATATATGCATAAATCTATGTTCAAGTCATATATGTGCATATGACATATATGTTCATATAACATGTTCAAAATCTTTATAAATTCTATAAATTGTACCCAGAGTAATCTTGAATTTTATATTATCCTTTAGTTACATGAGAGTGTAGCTAATAAGGAATAAAGTGATATTTGCACAAATTGTACTGTGCTATTTTTTACATCTTCCTGTGAACACCTTAATAAAAGCACCACAAACAGATACAGATTCTCCTCATGTAAGTTTAAATGGACTGAAAGGTAAACACTATAATGCACAAAAGTGTGACTCATTGACAAAGCGTCGAAGACATTTAGTTTCACATAAACTACTGTAAAATGCATGATTTATCATCTGTGTTCACAGAGAAAGGTGAAGGAACTCAATAGCACATTATTACTCCATTTTGAAAAACTACTTATAATTTTGTGCAATTAGGTATGAGCTTTACTATCTTTTTCAGCATGTGTATTTTGTTTATAAGACGAATGCTGTAGGTGATAGTCCAAGAATAGCTATCTTGGGCACCCCCATTCTGCCAGTAGCTCCTCTGCTAGGTATAGAACATCTTGAAAACCTCCCACATCCATGCTGCAGGTTTGGCCAGCATGTTCCTCTGTAGGTCTGGTTTCAGCAGCTAGCAAGCACTCCAAAGGCTCTTATTGTGTACAAATTGATTGGTGTCCATCTCTGTATTAATTGCTGCCAATGGTAAAAAGAAGCTTCTCCGATTAAGATTGGCAGTTGAATTAATCTATGAGTATAAAGATAAGTAATCAGAGGTAGTTTGGTACTATGTTCACTTAGCAGAATAATATCACTTACTTCTCTCATAGAGTTTATCAGCTCCCCATTCAAAGGTTCTTGTCTCAGTTACCAGTATCAAACATGACTTACATCTTCTGGAATAGTTCTAAAGGACAATCAGAATGTGGTTGGTAACACCCCCAAAATTCTTGATACCTTTGTTTCCAATGGACATGTCTTGCCAGCTGGTCATTATTATAGATCACAGAGTTCACAGCTGGGTAAGATTTTAGACAATTTATCTTCCCCAGTATCAACACTTGTGCCTGTATCATAAAAGATAACAAGGAGTAATGCATCTTTCAGGTTGGTACCTGTTGATTTCTACATATCTTAACACTAGAATATGTGGTATCATCAGCAATAGAGTCTTACCATAAAGTTCAGTGACTGCTGACAGGCTGCTTTTGCTCAAGTCAATGATTCTATACCCGTGCAAATGTAGTCAGATCTAATTGGAATCAGTGGGTTTAAAAAGCAAACACAATGTTAGGAGGGTAGCCCAGTAGTGACAATATGACAATAGTTGGAGGGGAGAAGCTAGCTTGAATACATAAGTAATTCTTAAAGAACAAAACAGAAGTGCTAATTAAAAAACAAAGAAAAGATATCCAGATGAAGTATATATTTGGAAACATGGTGTAAAAGCTAAAATTCTTTGATTTTGCAATTAAAGGGTGATGGTAGACTGTTTCTTGTTGATGCTGAAGCAAATAATTATTATTACAAATATGAATTATATTGATATCTCAACTCCATAGAGTAATTGATCAGTTTTTTGGCTTGTTCATCATCCAGATAATCAATATCAGCTGGGGCTATTTTACATTGTGAAGTCATGAGCTCAATTCTAGCATGACTCTAATATAGGATTTTAGATCACCATTCATATTTAATGGACTATGCGGTAACAAACTTTCACATGTATACATAACTCATTTAAGCACAAATTCAGCTCTGGAGAACCAAACATTTAGAAGTAAAGAAATGTGTCTCTAAATATTTTAAGACAAAATAATACTTTTCTGAGACTGTTTTGTAAGACAATTTATTGAACATGATTTTCGAATGCAAAACACGTTCTAATCACCACAAAATGAAACTAGAAACAATTGTATCAAGAAAAAGGAAGGCAGATCTAAACTTCAACAAATCACCCCTGTACTCTAAAGACTTACTGCTCAAATATATAAAAATTTTGTAAATCACTGTGAAAAATGAGCAAAAAGGCAAGAGATGAAAACAATAAAAGATGCAGTAAGAAAAATAAATCAAATGTTGAATCAACAAGACTTCTAATAAATACAATAGAAGAAAACCTGTATATATTAAGAATCTCATATACACTCTTGGGACTAAGGTTAAGTCAAATTTTATTGAAAGCACTGCTAACATAAATATTGCCATTGTTATAATTGTTACAAAAATATCCTAAGCTTGTAAATACAGAGCAGGAAGTGCATGCACATACATTCCTTGTTTCTTAAAACCATTAAAAACTACTGGAAAAAATTTCACTGACAGGAGAAATGACTTATGGTAAATTCCCATATCAAAAGCATTTTTGAAGCAAAAGGATCAGCCCCTGGGGTATGTACTATGTTAATGAAATATCTTCCCCCACACACACAGACACACTGACACATAGACTCATAGGCCCTCATGCAGAAACACACACAGTCACACTCTAGAAAAAGAAAATGAACTTAAGACCTCAAAATAATGGATGAAATATAGAAATATTAGTACTTTAAACATTAAATTTAATTGTAAATATTAATAGTAGAAAAAACAATAAATGACATGATGTTTTTAAAATTCAAAGCCTATTATAATTATGAAGCTTATGTGCTAAGATTATATATGTAATCAATTTTACACAGGATTTAAAAAGAAATGGACACTAATCTTAACTCACAAAGTCTTGAAAGATAAAAAAAACTTTACTAATTTGTTCTTAAAACTATATCTTATTTTCACAAGGGATTTAATAAAATTTAATACAAAAATGATGTAGATTTTTCTTTTCACTTCCTTTGCTTTCTCTTTTGAAAATTATCTACCCTCACAATGTGACCTGTTAGAAATTATTTATGTCAGATAGTTATCATTGATTGTAGAAGTCATTTAATAATTTGTACATAAACTTTTTCTGGATTTCTTTATGTCTTATCTTAGTAATCTATGGAAACACAACACATCATTTTTGCGATAAAAAATCATATAGACAGAACTGTCTGTTTTCCTTTACTACTTCATTTTTATATAGATATAGTTAAACACTTTCATCTAAAATTTTGTCATTGAATAACAGTTTTAAGAATTGGATTTATTTTAGTGTCATTCATATTATTATTTTTTCAACGCAGAGAGAAACCAACCTGCCATGAAAAAAAAATGAGACATTCTGCTTCTTTATGAACAAAAAGAAGTTTACAATTCACAGTACCCTATAGGAGTTCTGTACTAAAACGAGAAAGTGGAACACTGTGAGTTATGCAATGACTGCTTTTCAGAGTTTCTGAAGATGTATATATTGATTTGCTCACAGGAACTCAGGAATGCCCAATTTAGATTCATCCTAAATGTAAGAACAAAACCGTCTAAGTGAGTCAAAACTTTAAAAAGTCTGATGGCAAAACTGTTGTTTATCTGAACAGTTGGAGCAATGTAAGATCTCATGGGTAAAACTGGGAATCCAGAGATGGCAGAGGAATAGAATGAGGTACCAGAGCTACTAGGGATGCCTTCTGAAAACAAATTGAAATGGCAGTGTATCAGAAGATCATTGTGGGCCTTCCTGTTTTGTTTGTCTGTTTGTCTTTATTTTCCAACCTGAGCTTCAAGGTTTCCTTGGAAACAAACAAACAAAAGCCCAGTGAATCAATATTTCTATGTCTTCATATTTAGTGTTCTGCTCAACAACTCTCAAATCTCATGTGTCTAATAGAAAGGAATTCTGTGTGTGACCCAGAACATTGAACGGGTGGGCTGCAGTGGTCTTAGGATATGTTTTCTGCATCCTGCTCCTATCTCAGGTTAATTGATGCAAGTAACTTTTTCATTATTATTTTTCTTCCTTCTGTAGCATATTTATTTTTGGAAAAGATTGCAGCTTGCCTGGGATGATTTAAAAACTAAACTTTCGTCTTTGTTTTAATGACTGAAAATTTAGCTGCTTGAATATAAGGAATAATTCTTAAAAAAACAGTGAGGAACATTTTATCACATTATAAGCTCCACATTCAACTCAAGAGAAGCCATCAAGCTGCAGCTGCTATAATGTTAAAAAAAAAATTTATGTCATCATTACTCACATTTAGAAACATGGATATTAGCTGAGGAAACATGTCACTTTCTTTACTTTTCCCAACTTTTGCTTTGAATGCCAAAATATTCTGCTGAGAAGAGAACTTTAAATTATTTATTCACCAATTTATTCATAACAAGAACTCACAGTGTTATACATAGACATATGTTTCCACAGCATATCTGTAAATTAAAAATTATTATAATTTTGATTTGAATAGAAGGACAAATCATGATTTGCACTATTTGGATATCTATTAATATACCCAAGGGGGTGTAATAACATACATGCTTAAAATTTCAATAACAAAAACTAAATATTTAAAGCCAAGTGATAAGATTACAGAAATGCTCTTCTTTCTTGTCTTAACAGTAGACAAAATTCCCTATGTTATTTATAACAACTTACTCAATAGAAAATGTTTGCAGGAATTACTTGTGAATACTTATAGAAAACAAAGTAAATGTTCTCATTTAAAACCTAAGGATTAATTAAGGAAATAGAAAATATCAAAAATTGTCTGAAAGTAAGAGTGTATATCTTATCTTTTTAATTTTATTATAATTGATTTTCATTTCTGATTAAAATTATTTGTTCCCTCATTTTCCCTCTCCTACTCTCCGTATATGCCCCTTATCAGACCTATATTTTGGGTATGATATTATCATCTTACATACTTTTTTTCAACAACAGCTTAAACAATTATATGTATCTTGTTAATTACTATTTAAAGCCTTAAATATGGTCTGATACATAGTAAGTGTTTTATGCATTTTCTATTTTAATATCACTTATAGTACTTTAATATGTAGGAAAGTGGTAACCTGGAAATGTCACTAAAATAATAAAAGAAAGAAGCATTTGTGTTTATGATTGTTACCTCAAAAATGCTAAATGATGTGTCCTAGGTTTTCATCCACTTTCCAGTTCCCCTTGGTAGATGACGTGCAACCCAGGAGAAACTAGACAGAAGACAGTACAACAATTCAGCAGCCCACTTCAAAGCCACATTGATAGCCATTCCCCCAGGAACTCTGTCTTTCAAGAATGAGTTTGTGGTTTTGTAGCACTGAGCAGTGCAGAACTTACCTTTTGTAGAAAGGTATTTCATCTCCAATCCAGATGTGCTTTGATCAAATTCACATCACTCCATCTGCTCTTACAATATGAAAACTACTCTCAATACCTTTTCATGAGTAAGAAAATTAATTACAGATGGGATCTCCTGCTTCCACAGGCTCTCTTTCCCTCGACCCTCGCCCTTCATTGCTCCCACTCATGTCCAGGCTGTTCATGTAGATCTCAGCCATTTCTCCGTCATTGGGTGATCCTCGTGTCTTTCTTGAGGTCCTGTTTTCTAGGTAGCCTCACTGGTGATGTGAGTAACAGTGCAGTGATCCTTGTTCCACATCTAGTATCCTCCTATGAGTGAGTATATACCATATTAGTCTTTCTGGATCTGGGTTACCTCACTCAGGATGATTTTTTTCTAGATCCATCCATTTGCATGCAAAACCTCATGATGTCATTGTTTTTCTCTGCTGAGTAGTATTCCATTGTGTATATGTGCCACGATTTATTTATCCATTCTTCAGTTGAAGGGCATCTAGGTTGTTTCTAGGTTTTGGCTATTACAAACAATGCTGATATGAACATAGCTGAGCAAGTGCTCTTGTGGTATGATTGAATATTTCTTGGGTATATGCCCAAGAGTGGTATAGCTGGATCTTGGGGGAGATTGATTCCCAATTTTCTAAGAAAGCGCCATATTGATTTCCAAAGTGGTTGTACAATCTTGCATTCCCACCAGCAGTGGAGGAGAGTTCCCCTAGTTCCACATCCTCTCCATCATAAAGTGTCTTCAGTGTTTTTGATCTTAGCCATTCTGACAGGCATAAGATGGTATCTCAGAGTTGTTTTGATTTGCATTTCCCTGATGATTAGGGATGTTGAGCAATTCCTTAAATGTCTTTCAGCCATTTGAGTTTCCTCTGTTGAGAATTCTCTGTCTAGTTCTAAAGCCCATTTCCCAATTGGACTGTTGGTCTTTTTGATGTCTAATTTCTTGAGTTCCTTATAAATTCTGGATATCAGTCCTCTGTCAGATGTGGGGTTGGTGAAGATCTTTTCCCATTCTGTAGGCTGTCACTTTGCCTTGTTGACCATATCCTTTGCTCTACAAAAGCTTCTCAGTTTCAAGAGGTCCCATTGATTGATTGTTTGTCTCAGTGTCTGCTCTACTGATGTTATATTTAGGAAGTGATCTCCTATGCCAATGCATTCAAGACTCCTTCCTACTTTCTCTTCTAGCAGGTTCAGAGTAGCTGGATTTATGTTGAGGTCTTTGATCCACTTGGACTTAAGTTTTGTGCACGGTGACAGATATGGATCTATTTGCAGCCTTCTACACTTTGATATCCAGTTATGCCAGCACCATTTGTTGAAGATGCTTTCTTTTTTTCCATTGTACACTTTTGGCTTCTTTGTCAAAAATTATATGTTCATGGGTGTGTGGGTTAATGTCAGGGTCTTCAATTCGATTCCATTGGTCCACATGTCGGTTTTTATGCCAATACCAAGCTGTTTTTATTACTGTAGCTCTATAGTAGAGCTTGAAGTCAGGGATTGTGATGCCTCCAGAGGTTGTTTTATTGTACAGGATTCTTTTGGCTATCCTGGTTTTTTGTTTTTCCATATGAAGTTGAGTATTATTCTTTCCAGGTCTGTGAAGAATTGTGTTGGTAATTTGATGGGGATTGCATTGAATCTGTAGATTGCTTTTGTTAAGATTGCCATTTTTACTATGTTAACCCTGCCTATCCATGAGCATGGGGGATCTTTCCATTTTCTGACATCTTCCTCAATTTCTTTTTTCAGGGACTTAAAGTTCTTGCCATATAGGTCCTTCACTTGCTTGGTTAGTGTTACCCCAAGGTATTTTATGTCATTTTTGGCTATTTTAAAGGGTGATGTATCTCTAATTGCCTTCTCAGCTTCTTTGTCCATTGTATATAGGAGGGCTACTGATTTTTTTGAGTTGATCTTGTATCCTGCTATGTTGCTGAAGGTGTTTATAAGCTTTATCAATTCCTGGGTGGAATCTTTGGGGTCACTCAAGTATACTATCATGTCATCTGCAAATAGGGAAAGCTTGACTTCTTCCTTTCCAATTTGTATCCCCTTTTATACTCAGTTTTGTCCTCACAAGCATAAGGAGATCAGACATATATTTACTTTTAAGGGATTGTTTTTATTTTTTTTTAATCTGAACAGAGTACTCAAAGGAAGAAATACAATGACTTTGAAATATATCAAAAAGTGTTCAGCATCCCTATATATAAGAAAAAAACAAATTGAAATATGTTTGAGATTCTTATCTTACCAGATCAGAATTGTCAAGATCAAGGAAAGAACCAACAAGAAATAATGGGGATGATGTAGGGAAATGGTAAATTCAATGCATGTTGGTAGGACTGCAAATAATTACTGTGTCTGTGGAGATGAGTAGGGCAAAATTACAAAATGGTAGGAATAAATGCAACCATGTTCATCATTTCTCTATTCACAGTAGCTAGGAAGTAGAAGCCACCTAAATATCCTTCAGCTTTAAAGGAATAAGAAAATCATAAAATTTTCAGGAAATTGGTGGAACTAGAAAATATTATTTTTAGTGAGGTGACCCTGACCCAGAGAAACAAGAGAAGCCTATTTTTTCTAATTTGTGGTTTCTAGCATCAAAACTTTAGAAGTGAGTTTGAAGCCTGGAGTAACTGCAGAAATCAGAAAGTAAAACCACACCACTGATGTGGCAGGGAGTATGGATTCTAGAGAGGGGAATAACAGCATGCAAGCTCTGTGAGGGGATTAATGGGGGAAATGGAGGGGCTTATTAGTGTTCCCAAGCTAGCCTATAAAATAGTTGTTTTCATAATGATAGTTTTACATACTTTGTTCTTATCATTGTTCTTCCATGCTCCATTTTCCCCTCTGGCTGAGGCATGTTTAGATCGGGTATCCTGCCAGGATCTGTGAGTTCATATGTTCAGGAATCCTGTTTTGTCTATAAGGATTGTTTCCCCAGAGTCTGCCATCCTCACTGGCTCTATCAATGCTTTGGTCTCCTTTACTACAGAGTTCCTAAACTCTAGGTTTGGGATAAGATAGAGACTTTCCATTAAGGACTGAGTGTTCCGAGTTCTCCCAGTCTGCACTTTGTCCAGCTGTGGGTCTCTAAATGTGGTTCCATCTACTTCAGGAGGAAGCTTCTCTGATGATGCCCGAACAAGACAATGATCTATGAATGTAGCAGAATACCCGTAAGAATCATTGTACATCTCTGCTCCTTTAGCAGAATAGTAGTATTTTGTTTGTCCCAGCTACATGTACGATCTAGTTTCAGTTTTTAGCTACCCAAGCCCTGTTCTTCTTGGTCTTTGACTAAAGATGAAAGTAACTCAAACATTGCAAAATTGTGTTGGAAAAATATGTTTGCTTTTTTGCGTCTACCTCCATAAAAATCACTGAACTACACTTTTTTTCTTGATCCTTTTCTATAGTTACTAAGTCTACTTCATTTCAATAATTTCACTTTTATGGGCTATCTAGATAGATCAGAAGAGTTGATTATCATGTAATGTATTACACATTTATAATAATGGCCACTTATATATTTGGGAATTTTTCAATCTTGTCCAAAGAATCCATCATTAATGTCACTATGAAGACATTATGAAATACAGTATTAATTTATAGCTATAAAGTATAATAATACATAGTGACTATCCAGACAGTGGGGTTAAAAACAGAAAAATTGGAATATAATAAAGTATTATTATTTTATGATGCATAAAAATAAGAAGACTATAACGTTCCATAGGTAGAAACTTCAAACCATAACTAAGAAGCTTCAAATCTAGAATATATAAATCAAAATGTATCCTATAACTAAATCAAAATTCAAGTGGTATAATTAAAGCTGGAAAGTTATTTGATTAAAACTTTGTCTAACTATGTCATAATGAGGTCAAACAGCATCTGAGTGAAAGCACATCTGTCATGATTTGGATGAAAAATATCCTGCAGAGACTATTGTGTTTAGATGTAAATATTTTAGAGTATGATATGAAAAAGAACCCTGACAATAAACAATGGGACAATCGATTCTTCCATAGATAAATTTGTAGCATAATAGAATATTAGAAGATAATGAAATCTTCAGGAGATGATTTAAATACTTTTAAGGAGTATAATCATATTGTATAAATAACAGGACGTAAATATGAGTTGAATAAAAATGTCCCTGGATTTATTCATCTAAAGGACATATTTGGTCTTTGCATAGTTTACATTCATTGTCCAATCGCTGTCTCTTTTTGCTTGTCTCTGGCAAGAGGTAAGCAGACATTATCCCCCAATGTAGCCTCAATATGATATTCTATTGCACCACAGGCACAGAAAGAGTGAGTCTCGGTGACTTTGAACTGTCTTCTCAGAGATTGTAAGTGCAACTGATTTTTCTTTAATTTGATTTTCGCAGAACAACAAAAAGAGAGACAAAACACCTTTCATCAGAGAAAGTGAACAATTATCTCACACCCATCAGGCTAGATAGATCCTAACTAACTTCAAATTCACAAGTAGCAAGTGTCAACAGATATATTTAGAAATACTCAGCACTTCCAATGGGATTGTAAATTCCTGAAAATGATAAGGAAATTACAAGAATGATGTACAATTCCATGAAAATTCAGTGAGCATTTTAAGGAGGAATTTTACTATGGGATACTTATCAAAAAATAATTGAATTAAAGATCTGAGAATGTTGCCTGCTCATAAACATTTACAGAAACACTATTAACAATTTTCAATGTTGAAGAAATTGAAATTTCAAATATAAATGATAGGATATATGCTGCACATGTGGTAAAATGTTATAATTTAAAAAAAAAATTACTGTGACAAGTTAAATCTACATGAGTAGATTATAGAAAATCCAACAATCTAATAACAAAAAGACAATATGATTCTTACTGTTTGAGCTGTGTAAAAAAGCAAAAGTCACAACAGTGGAAAGTAGAATACTTGTAAAAAAGGGCTTAGGAAGGAAGCTAAGAAGTAGTTCCCATTTAAGTAGTATAGTATTTCAATTGTTCAAAATAAAATTATAGTACAAATATGTTTCAATACTACCAAATGTATGTTTTTCCCTTTTCCTCACAAAATAAATGATAAGAAATAGTCTATGTCCCTCATGGGAGCAGAAAGAGTTAAAAATTCAGAGTACAGAAATATTAAATAAATAATATTTGTCTTTTCCTAAAAGTTTCTCAGTAAATAAGTTCATTAAAGATTTATCCTCCTAAGGCAAACCTGATTTATAATGAATGTATAAAAATATCAAAAGAAAAACTAAGTGGTGGCATATACCTCTTTTTCTAGCACTCAGCAACTGGAGAGATGAGAAGTCTTAGTTTGAAGCCATATTTGGAAATTATCTTAAAATAATCGTAAGGCCCTCTTCCCTCAAATGGGTGGTAAGTAAATGCCTGTAATCCTAGTATTTGGGAGACTGAGTCAGGAGAATTATCAGTCAAGATCATTCCAGATAGCATAATGATATCATGGCTTATGAAAGAAATATCTTTCTTAAATCAAAGAGATGTCTCAGTGGTTTAGTTTACTTACTGCTGTTACCAAAGATCTAGGTTCTATGTGCACTACTCACATGGTGTCTCTGAGCTCCCTGTAACTCCAGTTGAGGATATCTAACACCCTTTTTAGTATACAAAAGGTACCAGGAAATTTTGTGGTTCACATACATACATATAGACAACCAATCATACCCACAAAATAAAAATAAATAAATCTAAACCAAAGTAAATGGATGTCTTTTTTAATGATGCATTTAAGACTACAATGTATTTCATATTTTTTAATTACATAGTAATTTCAAATATAAATTAATGAGCCCTTTAAGTAGAAGAGGATCTTATTTGAAAACATTAGCACCCAGTACTAGAACAAAAGATATGATTGCTTTAGTAGAATTGAGTTGTTGCGGCTCAGACTTTAAATAAATCAAAATGGTGTTCTTGTACCCTGTAATGCATTTTAGCTGCTGATTCATTTCAGCTTCCAGAAATTTGCAGAAATTGCATACAGATTATAATGTCCATCACAGAGTCTAGCTGTACCTTGCAATAAAGTCAGATTGATAATGATTATCTTTAGATCCCTATAGTACTATTATTAATAATGATGATCCAAATTGGAAACCTTTTGAATATGAGTTAGTTGTAAAGATGAAATTTCAACCTGATGAACTCACACATAATCACCTATATTTATGGGTTGTCCCTAAGGACATAGAATTAAGAGAATGTATTCATTTGATTTTCAGTGTATGAGCTTCTTTTAAATAGCAACACTTATGAAATGAAATGATTAACCCAATCAAATATTGAAATTTGCTTTTAAAAAAAGGAATGACTAAGTATAAATTATCTTAACCTATGGTACTGATTATTAGTCAGTGATGAGCACAATTTTTGTACTTTGTACTTGCTTTTGCTGAAAGTCGAACTTAGGAAGGATTTTGAAGTACTTCCAGAATTTTAAGCATTATAATATCAGAGAAAAAGTATGAGAGACTAACTAACTTTTTAGGCAAGATGGGCCCAATGATACAATAGAAACCTGACCAGTGGTTTACTGAATAAATTCAAGTCTAGCTCAGTAGGAGGAATTTTATGCCTTGTAAAAGCTATGGCTGAAGAAGTGACAGATATTAGTGGAGAAACCACTGTTGTTTTGCCAAATGATAATATTGTCAAAATGCTAATTGTGTGTAGTTATACCCATAGACTTGAGTTTCTATCAAATTTGATCAGATAATTGTTTTTTTTTTTGCATTTGATAGTGGTTAATGCAGAGACTCATAACTGCCCAAAGTCCTGAAAATAAGTGACTGTGAATATTCACACATGGATGGGTTATATATACTATCTTTCCCACTTGAGGTTCAAGGAAAATCATGCAAAGGGGGTAGAAATTATGTAACAGGTAGAGTATGGCAGAGAAAGCTATAAAATGCTGTCTTTGGTGCATCCTATACCTATTTTATACATAAACTCACAGCTGTTGTGACTACATACACAAGAATTGCCATAGAACAAGCCAGTCAAAATGCTAGTAACACAGTAAAGATAAGTGCTCCCAAATATCTACCTCTACCTGTGTAGTAATTGGCTGTCTAATGAAACAGAAGGAACTACTGGGGAAGGCCATAGCCACTGGTAGGTTATCCATGCACAATTGTATGGCCACATATCTGTTCACATATGGGAAGCACTATTGGACTCGGTGTATTTTTAACAAAAATAAGATCTGACATTGGGAAGCAGACATATTGGTGGGGAGGTAGTGAAAAGTAAATCAAAACACATTTCAAAGAATAAGCAGAAATATAATTTAATAAACAATTTTAAAAATGAGCTTCAAAGGGAAAATGACAGTGAGATAAGAAGGAAGAAACAATAAACAATTTTACTACAACAGTATCTGAGTAAAGGAAACATGGTTCTATTTGTACTTCCTTCTATGTTTTATTGAGTCTCCCGTCTTTATTGTAAACTATAAAGAAAGGAAATTGAAGCATGCATTATGTATTTACTATCTACCTCATTTGATTTTTCTGAAATGCAATATCATCCACATTATCAAACTCCACTAATACCTCTTGGTCTGTAGTAGGACAGGCCCATAGGGTCAAGGAAATTGGCTCAAGTCAGTTGCCAAGGCATGCACATAATGTACTTTCTTATGAGCCAACCTAGATTCCACCTGAGGGCCTAGCAACAGGTGCTGTCAGAGTTCCTGAGCATGTGGAGTCTGCCTCAGAGCCTAGCAGCAGGAGTTCACTGTCAGAGTTACTGATTATGCCAAGCCAATTAGGGAGGACCATGCAATGTCAACAGATTGGGACACAGCTTAGGTACTGGAAGGAGGGTGCACTTCCCCACTAAAGAGAAAAGGAGCCTGTTCTTTGCCTACAACTGACTCCTGGTGTCTGAATAATTGACAGCATGCCTTCTTACCTGCCCCACTGAGGGAGCCATTAGTATCCAGCAACATTGGTCTTTATTCTTATTGTCAATTAGGTATACCATGGCAAATAAGAATAAAACATCACTGGTATAAACTTGAAGTGCTTTTTGGCATTAAGACCCGGAGATTTAGTGAAAAGCTCTTTATGAAAATGAGACATACATAAAGTAGAGGATTCATAGAGGACATGTGTACTTTTCCTTATAAGATGTAAACAAGCATCTATTTGACTCAGGAAAGGTGCAAAAGACAGACCAAAGAAATAATTCTTCTAAATCCAACTTGGTGAACCCTTGAATTACAGGGTCACAGATGAGAGGAAACTCAGAAGGATATGATGACTCACAAAGAGATGAATAATGGAAAAACTCACTCTTTCCTGACCCCATAAAAACTGCATCATGGAATGAAGCTTCAGGTCACTTTCTATTACCTCTATGCATCAGAACACCAAAGATCATGTACAAATTGAGTAAAAGAGAATCGATGTTCAACTCAAGATAAGAGTCTTAAATATTCCTTTCAATAGGTCGTGTTAATGGCTACACTGAAATGACCATTGATTCAGTTAACTTTGTACCATTGGTTTATTTTATTGCCACTACTACTGGATCAAGAACTCCGTATGGAAGCACAGTAGCCTTTCTTCCATGATCATTGTAGTTCTTGGTCATGTCATGCTCAGAGGAAATTGGTCTTGTCTAAGTACCAACCTCTGCTGTTGCCTTCTATTCCTGTAGTATCCCAAGATTCTCTAATTCTTCCTTTAATGAATCTGAAACAATATTAGAAAACTGATAATTCTTCTTCACGATTAATATAAAAATGTATTTTTGGAAAGTCCATATCATGAAGCCTTCATGGGTACTCCCCAACTTTTTCCTGAAGGTCATTTTGTATCTCAGTAACTGTATTCACTATGAGTCAAAGTTCATTTTATTTTTGATAGGCCATAATTGCTAAGCTCATTAACTCTAGGAGGTCAGTCCAGTGCTTAGCTGTGGATCTCTGCATCTGCTTCCATCAGTCACTGAATGAAGGTTTTATGATGACAATTAGGGTAGCCATCAATATGATTAGAGGGGAAGGGCAGTTCAGGGACCCTCTCCATTATTGCTTGGAGTCTTACCTGGGGTCATCTTTGTGAATTCTTGGGAATTTTCCAAGCACCAGGTTTGTGGCTCCCTCTGTCACGATATCTCTTTCCTTGCTCCCTCTTTCTTTCTTGTTCCCTCATGTTCTCACTCCTCCTTCTGCACTCCCAGTTTACCCAGGAGATCTTATCTCTCTCCCCTTCCTAGGGCTATATATTCATTCCCGTCTTAGGGTCTTTCTTTCTTATCTAACTTCTCTGGGATTGTGGATTGTAGTCTTGCTATCCTTTATGATTTATATCTAATAACCACTTCTGAGTGAGTATATACCATGTTTGTCTTTCCAGGTCTGGGTTACAACACTCAGGATGTTTTTTTTTTCTAGGAGTCCAGTCAAAGAGAATGAAAAGGAGTTATATGAGCAGGGGGTCAAGATCATGAAGGGGAATCCTCAAAGACAGCTGACCTAAGCTAGCTTTTTAGAGCCCATTCCCTATGGAGAAATACCTTGCTCAGTAATGATGCAGGAGGTAGGGGCTTGGTCTTGCCTCAACTATATTGACTCCATATGGGAGGTTTTAGTCTCTCTGAGGAGTGGATGGATTGTGGGGTTGGAGAGAGCAGGAGGAATGGAGGAAGGAAAACTGTGACTAGTATGTAATATGAAAAAAAAACTTTTAAATAGAAAAAGAAAATAAAAAAGATAATTTACTAGATAATTAACTAATGGCATTTCCAGAGTCTAAAACACCACAAAATACATGGATAATATAGTCTTTCCTTTGACACACATTGTAACTTGAACTTTCTCTCAGCAAACAGGAATCTTCAAGCAGAGCTCCCAGTTCCAAAGCGATTAACATCATTACTGACCAGAAAGCTGTAGAGCAGAAAGAAGAATAAATCTTGTTTTCATGTATTTCTTCATTTGCTGACGATATGCATTATTGTCTTTCAATATATGTATATGTCTTTTGGATATACAAAACTTCACCATTGTCCTTGAGGAAACACATAACCTTTTCCTATAAAGTCATGTGACCTTATTCTAATGACATTGTCTTCTATTATGGCATAAGTTTATGTTGCCCTCTCTCATGGTCACAGATCAAAGACTTTAGCTCTTTCAAATGATGCTCTGATTCTGAGAAAACACTTTTTAGGGACTTCTTTTTCTAATTTAGCTGTTTTATAATGCTTTGTGTAAATCATGGCTTTAATTACAGTAAAAATATCTAACTATCATTATATCAGCTTATAGTTTCTGACATGTTTTTCCTCCTGGAACCAGCTGAAACATGACCATAATTGGAAGAATCAATGAATTAAGGATCATAATAAGGTTACAATGGCTTACATTCTACATGAGCTTCTAAAGCCCGTCGCTCCTATCCACAGAGATATGGGCACCAAAGCAGAAGACCTGTCTGTGTAAGGATGGAGTCACCCTCTGATTTCTGCAGCTACATGATGAATTCTTGAAACAATGTAGAGCTTACATGACCAGAAAGAAATCATCCCTAGACATTTCAGAGATAATATAGTCCTGCTGTGATTGTGATTTCAATGTTTTGTCATTCAGAATTGTAAAACAACAAGATTCTATTATTTTAATCCAAGGAGATCCTCAGAAGCTAATACAAAAGCAATATGATGTGAGTGATATCAGATATGTGGATATATTTCTGAGCAGACATCATCACCCTATACAGACTATTTGCTCCTGGCAATACAGAAAGTTGTCTTCTACACTTATGCTGAATATATACATATTTTTTCCATCCTTTAATGTCATCTACGTATATATTTAGCATGAATTATACTGTCACATGAAACATTATGTTTAATTTTTAAGAAACTGCTATAGTTCACATCTATCACTGTACATTTTACATTACTAGTGACATATAAATACTCTCGGTCCACATCATCCATGAGACCACGTGCCAATGCTGTTATTTTTTATCTCCACTGTGGTATTTGAAAACTGATACATTTTTGCTTTAAGATTCATTTTTATAATTCACTGTGATGTAGAACATCTTTTTGTGAACTCAATTACTATATGTACTCTTTGTAAAAAATGTATTCAAATAAATTACATTGTATATGTTATTTTCTTAATGGTTGCTCTGATGATCACAGCATAAGGTTGAAATAGTTTTCTTTAGCAATAGACAGTTTGATTTGTTATGGCAAAATGTCATTCAATTATTTTTCACATGCATTATATGCATGATGTATGTCTGATAATATTAATAAAACATTTCTACTTAAACATCACTTTTATTTGATTCATTTTCCTTTTACAATTTCATGGATATAAATGTTTCTTGATCAAGGATTCCCCATTATATTCTATTCTCCATTTCACTCTTCCACAAAATGCCTTCTTTTTTCCAAGCTGCTATTCAACTTACAGGTCTCATTTTTATTAAGACACACTGTGTTTCAGTAGTGTTCCCTGTATCAGCATTGGTAGAGGCATACTTTATTTGAGAGACAATGATGTACCAGTGGCTACATCACTGAGATTCTCCCTTCCTCCAACCTTTAGTTGTCTATACCTACTCTTTGAGGATGCTTCCTTCTGAGTGGCTCTGCTCTTCATAATAGAAATTGGTAGGCTAATCTTGTTCTGATCTTGTGTGTTCCAACTCTGATGCTGTGTTCATGTCATGTCGTATCCAGAAGACAATGTCATCTATCATTTCTTTTCATCTTTCTGCTATTACATTCCATTACCAGCTTTGAAGGGTATGGGGGTTTGAATAAAAGTAATCCCATAGGCCACTATATTAGAGTGCTTGGTCATTAGGGAGTAGAACTACTTGACATGGATTAGGAGGTCTATCTTCATTGGAATAAGTAAGTTATTGGAGGTGGGCTTTTGTGTGTCAAATGTCCAAACCCCAAGATTTGTGGGATATCTCCCAAGGAGAGCTGTTTTCAGAGAGTGGAACCAGGCCAAGTGAGAAAAGTGTGTTGCAGTCAACAAAGATGAACAGAGTTGAAGTTCTAAAGAGGACTTTGACATCAGACATGGAGATGCAGAGTTTGGAATTTGACCAGATAATGTTCACTCTTGGTTTGGTACTGTATTTCCTCATTATGTTATTGTTCCTACATTTTGGAATGGCAATGCATACCCTCTGCTATTGTGTGATGGAAGTATGTGATCTGCTTTTCTGTTTTATTTTAAATCGGTTAAAATTAACAAATTACCGTGAGGCTCAGAAAAAACCTTGGACTTTGGACTTTTAAACATTCTTGGGACTATTACCGATTATGAAGACTTTTGAGGTTGAAATGAATGCATTTTTGCACTATGATATTGTTACAAACGTATTGGGGCCATGGTGTGGAATGTGTTTAAATAAAAATGGCCCCCATAAGTTCTTATATTCAAATGCTTGATCATTAAGGAGTAGTACTCCTTGGCAGGAATTAGGAAGTGTGGCCTTGTAGTAGATGTGGCTTTGTTGGGAAGTGTGTGATTTCAAATGCTCAAGTTAGGCCCAGTGTCTTTCTCTCTTCCTTCATCCTGCCAATCTGGATGTGGAACTCTCAGATACTTCTCCAGCACCATGTCTGACTATGTGCTACCATGATTCCAGCCATGACAATAATGGACTAAATTTCTGAATCTGTAAGTCAAAAACAATTAGCTGTTTTTCTTTATAAGAGTTGCCATGATTATGATTTTTTTCACAATAATAGAACATTGACTAAGACAGATGTGTAGGAGAGACATGGCATTTAAGGATGACCATTCAACATTCATTGGCTTAAGCAAGTTTACTTATGACAATCATCTGCCCTATTCAAACAGAAGCTGTGTGGACCAAGCTGAAAGCAACATCAATCTACATGTATAATCATAAATACTTAATGACAGTTTGATATCATGTTCATTTAGCAAAATAATATTAGTGAGTTCCCGCCCTATGTCCTTTGTCTTTCTCATCCATGGACTTTGGCCAGGTTTACAGTGCAAGCAATGAGTACCTCTTGTGGAATGGGTCAAAACTCCAATTAACATGTAGTTTGTTATACACCTGAAAAGCACATCACTAGGTTAGATTTTTTTCAATATATAGTGAATGGTAATTATTTTTATTAATCCTACTGCCCAAATAAATTTCTTATATTTAACAACCAAGAAAAATAGTCATTGTTCAGACTTTCCCCAGCTCAACCTCCTGGTACTTCTTTGAATTCTCATCATTAATACATTAGTTTTACAGATGTTTTATTGAGTCTTGAAATTGTTTCATGTGCAAGATCAAAGCATCTTCAGAATAAAAATATCTTTATAACTCCCAAACTAAGACATTAAAAAACTTTTATTTGTGTAATTATTAGACCCATAAATTCCAGGAATATTTTTAATAGATTTGCAAACACTAAACATTTTGCCTTGCTCTTAACAGTAGAGAAATTATTTCCATTGTTGAATGTGGAACATGATTTTACTCCTCATCAAACTTATTACTATTATTAGCGATATTGTTGACCTATATTAATGTACACAATTTCTTGAGCATTTTATCATTAAATACTATTTAATTTATCAATACTCTTGGATTTGTTAAGAATGTTATCTTTTCTTTAAAAAATGAAATTTAAGGTCGGTGTGGTAGGAAGCAAAAGCACGTGAATCTCTGTGAGTTTGAGGCCAGCCTGGTCTACACAGCTAGTTCCAGCACATCTAGGCTACACAGAGAAACCTTGTCCCAAAAAACAAAAAGAAAAGAGAGAGGGGGGAGAAGTGATAGGAGGAAGAGAGGAAGGAAGGAAGGAAAGGAGGGAGGGAGGGAGGGAGGGAGGGAGGGAAAAAGGAAGAGAGACCTTCAAATTCAGACATAGTTGCATCTCCTCTTCTGGTTCTCCCCTCCAACCCCTTTCATTCCTGCAACCTCACTCTCTCAAATTCATGCCTGATTTTTTTTAACTATTCTTATTACAAAAATGTATCTTCATAAATATTGAAATACAACCAGCTATTTCAATTTACCTTTGCCTTTTGTTTATGATTTGAATGGCTGACCACTTGGATTGGATAACTATGTGTGGGTGAGGAATTCTCCCAGATGAAGCCTAATTCTTCCTTTCTCAATAACCCTTTATCAGATGCAGCACATTGTCTAGGTGTGCAGCCCTATAACATCTCCCCCTTCCATCTTAGAATGTCTATTGTTATCCCTGTCCAGGTCTTGCTTGCATTTTTAGTGTGTGTGTGTGTGTGTGTGGTGTGTGTGTGTGTGTGTATTTGTGTGTGTGTGTACATATATGAATACTAGCATGTTATATTTTTATATTTGTGTATTTCTTTATTATCTCACATTATTTATGGCTGTGTTTTTTAAATTGATCTTATTACCATTAAAAACAAAATACCTATTTTTTTCTTCAGTTACTATTTCTAATTTGTCCCTGCATAGTTTTTCCTGTTTTTACTTTTTAAATAAACTATTCTATAATTCTTTGGATGTTTAGTAAATAGACATTGATATCTATTCATATTTTATATTATCTCATGTACTGTGCATATTTAAGGATGTTTTGGTTTGTTCATGTTTTTAAAAATATCTGTCTCATTGTTTATGTATAGGTGTGTGTGTGTGTGTGTGTGTGTGTGTGTACATATACTTGTCTTTAGTTTCCCTTTGTGGCAAGAAGAAGGATCAGCTACAATGGAACTGTAGTTATGGACAGTTGTTAGGTGTCATGTGTCACTAAGAACTGAATCCAAGTCCTCTGAAAGAGTAGGAAGCATAATTAACTTCTGAGCTATCTCTCTAGCCTGTGATTATAATTTCTTAAGGATTTGAACTGATATTAACAATAATGGCACATAATCATTCATCTAGGTCCATATAGCAAGAGTCAGTCAATGTTAATAAATAGATGTTTTTATGTTGTCTTCTAAGAGTTGTCAAATTTATAGAATAGTTTTTATTCTCACATTTTATAGGATACAGAAGGTTGCAAACACTATGAAAAGTGTTTAGTTCCAGAAAATGTTCAAAAAATTTCTCACATCAAAAATTTTGCTACTGAAATTTGCACAAGAGAAAAGATATATATATATATATATATATATATATATATATATATATATATATATATATATATTAATCCATGTTTATCATCTTTTAACAGTAGATTTGCTTCAATGTCTGAAACTAATAAGATCCTGACTGTTCATTAAATATTAAGTAGCTAACAATGTTATGTATATAATGATTTAGTCTCCTACAAATATTTTTCCATATACTTTGTATCAGAAAAATAATGCTATGATAAAACACTTAAAGATAAGTTGTTTTTTGGAGATATCTCTCGGCTCAATTAATAGTGAAACATACAACATTATGGTTTGATCACTAGCAGCCCATAAAGGGGATGGTGGAATATAACGGAAATTCTGGCAAGAGAGATGGAAATAGGATGATCAGGAGTTCAAGGTCATTCTGGGGCACCATAAGAATTCTAGGACTAATTGTAAAATATACAGCATTTTATCAAAAATGAGACAAGGCAAAAAAAAAAACTCATTGAATGATTTTTCTTTCCATTATATTTTCAATTTTACATTGCTTTTTTATTTATTTTATCATTTATTCTTTTTAGTATTGTCAAATTTTCTATGAATGGACAGACATCTCAGGATTCTAGTTGTGTTTAGTATATGTGTCTTGTTAAAGTTCCCTTGTTTTTATGAAGTTACTTAAATTAAACTGAGCTGCCCACTAAGTTTCTTATGCCATCCCAATTGTCATCAAAATCTCCTTTATAGATTACTTACTGCTGTACTTTTACTTGAACAGATCTAGAGAACAATCTCTGTTTGCCTGTCTTCCAGTTTCTATAACTTACTAAGAAAGCTGATAATAATAATAATAATAATAATAATAATAATAATAATAATAATAATTCATTGGAATAGATACAATTTTTACATGGTTCTTAAAAAGTGACATTGCTCCTACATCCACAAATCAGTTGATTTTTCACAACTAACCTTTTGGGTGCTAGGGTTATAAAATGAGAGGAAATGAGTAAGCACAGTAAATAACATGACAGATTATTGTTGCTTTTACTCACAGTTCAATAGTTTTTCATAAAAAGTAGTTCCCACTTTGCAGAATACCTTTGTTTGATTTTTGAAAGCAAAAAAATGGTTGACTTGTGAAGCTCTAGTTTTCAAGTCTCCCCTTTTTAGTTGAAAAATGTTGAGATCTGCACACTCCCATATACTGATTTAACTTTAAAACAAAGAGTTTTGTTCACTGTGTTTAAATTGCTTTTAATATCACTTCTCAAAATCCCTTAGTTGTTCCTTTAATATTTATTCCTAAGATGATGACATTTTAAAAGAAGCATTTATTGCATTCATATGGCAAATGTTAATGAATATTTATCCAAGAATTGTGATAATTCTTTTAAAGTTTGAAATGAAGTATATTATTATTATAAACACAAATATATATACTAAACCTGCTGTTGTCAATAGTAATGCCATTTACAATATGTTTTTAAGCATTCTTTTTAGCACAGTAAGACTTGCCATTTAGTATCATTATATTCAATTATGTTTTCATTGAAATATTAAAGGAAGACAGCACTTCCACTTAGATTTTTAGCAGAGATGTGTTAACCCTGCCTTCCCAAAATAGTAAGATTTCTACCTTTAGTACACACTTTTAGATGGCTAACAGGAAGACATAAAGAAGTGTGTCAACATTTCCTCTAATGAAATCCAAAATCACTTTCTTGTGTCATTGTTAAAGAGAAATTGAACCTATTAAAAAGAGGTACTCTTTTTACAAAAAAATGTATAGATTATAATGATGCTCATTGTGTAAAAACCTCAATTATATGAATATTTAGTAGTGCAATTTTTCAAATGTATTATACATATATAAAATATTCAGAATCTTCTATCATCATTAAGAAACTGTACATGGCGATATTGTTTGTAGATCATCACCTTATTTCTACTGATTTGTCACTTCTCAACATCACCTCAGGGATTAATAAAGTTAAAATTTTATGCCAAAAATATAGTAAATATGTGCGGTATCCCAAGATTATAAACATATTGATACCAGAATGCAGATACTAATGGCATCTATATTATTATAACCAACAGAATTAAATGAACAACAGATAAAAATACAGCTAACATAAAGATACAGTAGAAACATATGAATATAACAAAAGATTTGTTTATGGGCAGTGAAACTTACTGGTGAGCAGCTGAGAGTAGATGGTGTTTGCTCCTAAAAATGTTGTCACTTACAACTGTATTCTAGCAAGCAAACAGCAATGGCTTCCATATAAATTCCAAAGGGAAATCACAATTTGTAGAAATCACATGATAATAAATGAGAGTGCATATTTGAAACAATCTAAATTTTTATAAAGAACTCAGATTATAAAGTCAAAATTAACAAATTTAATATATATGGTATTCAGGGAAAATGTTTTGATTAATATGCTGAGTAAAAAGGAGAGAAAGAAAATAATTTCATAATTGAGCTAAAATATGATACAGAATTTATAGAATAGGGTAAGTTTTAGAGTCAAAGGCCAAGGTGCTCTGGTATACTATCCAACTCACGGATTTTCAGTATATCAGCACTGTGGACTCCGATGGAATGAAAAAAAGGGTAGAACTGAGGAAATTTGAAAAAGCTACTCCAGTGAAGATAGATTATTTTTTTTTAGACCTAGAAATATACATGCTGGTAAAGGTAGTTATGATTAATAGGCTGAATATTAGCATTTCCTCATATTAGGAGAGAAAGAAAGAGATTCATCCTGACAGAGATTAGAGACTGCCATTGTTTCCCGGTGGCTTCAATGACTAATGCAGAACACTGGAGAAAATGAAGACAATGTTATGGCTGTGCTGATTATGACAGCATTATGTGGCATTCAGTTTAACCTAACGAAGGTTGTTCTTGGTACTTGAGTCAAGTTTAAATGAAAGACAGGAACTCAATAAAATTAAATTATATTCATGAACTTAAATGGCATTTAAAACTATCAGAGGTTATATAATCATATTGTGAATAAGTCATAGGGAAGATAAAAAAAAATTGTGGTGATATTGTGTCTTCCAATATATTGTGCACCCTCAAAAACTTCTCTGGGGTCAGAGAACATAACAGCCACTAGATAAACATAGAGGACAGAAAATGGTGGCACACACCCCTTTAATCTTAACATTCTGGAGGCAGATATCTGTCTCTATCTCTGTGAGTTCAAAGCCACCCTGGAAACAGCCAGGCATGGTGATACACACTTTTAATCCTAGTAAGTGATGGCAGGAAGCAGAAAGGTATATACGGCATGAGGATCAGGAACTGGAGGCTTTTTTAAGCTTTTAGGCTTTTGGCAGCAGTTCAGCTGAGATCCATTTGGATGAGGACTCAAAGGCTTTCAGTCTGAGGAAATAAGATCGGCTGAGGAATTGATGAGGTGAGGTTGGATGTGGCTTGTTCTGTTTCTCTGATCTTTCAGCATTCAATCCAATACCTGGCTCTGGGTTTGTTTTCATTAATAAGACCTTTTAGAAATTTGTCTACAAGGGATGGCGAGAACTGTAACAGTTACATATTAGTTGAAAATAGAACACCAAGCAACATTAAGGAAGAAATTTAAAAGAGGATCAATTAACTTTCACTTTGTACAGCATTGTGGCAATGAGGAGATTTGGATTCATGTTTGTCATTTGATTGATAAAATGCTATTTCATTTCTTATGGGAAAGAGAGAACTCTGTAGGAAATAATTGTAGAATTTTCTCAACGTTCGTACTCTAATTTTTCACTTCTAAATAATATACTTCATCAAGAGTCTCAATTGAATGAGTAATCTATAAGTCAGCGTAACGGTCACTACCTTGTCATTATTCTTCTTCAGTCAGTATTGTATATAAAGTAAAGTTAATACTTTCAGATATTCATGCCAATAGCAAATATATGGTGACTTGTAGACTAAAAGAGGAATTTGAGAACTATGGAGACTAAATGAA
The DNA here is from genome assembly GCF_004664715.2 of Peromyscus leucopus. Classification (NCBI taxonomy): domain Eukaryota; kingdom Metazoa; phylum Chordata; class Mammalia; order Rodentia; family Cricetidae; genus Peromyscus; species Peromyscus leucopus. Next base: position 16,314,490 of record NC_051073.1, on the reverse strand, counting down.
TAACACAAAATAATGTTCAGTTCACTTTTTCTTTACTTCAAGTTTTGAAATTTTTTTTGTCTATCCTGCACTCATCCCCCAGTATAAACTTGCCCTTCTCTAAAAGTCTGCCTCCAAAGACATCTATCTGCCTCATTATTAGTTTTTTTAACCAGATAATTTGTTATTGCATATTTCTTATGTCAAAATAAATCCAGTTATAGATACAAATCAACAAAGGTCTCATTAAAGTAGAAGAATTCAAGTTGAGGCAAGAAAGTTGCAAATAATTTAAATATGCAAATATGTTGACATATCCTGGACTTTAACATGTATTACAATAAACCATAAAATTTAAATATACTTAAATTGAGATAAAAATTTAGATGATCACTTAAATCAGATGGCCAATTCTTAGTTTAGAAACTCAGGCAATAATAGTGCTTCTCTTGCAACCTGCTCCTAATCAATGCTTTCAATCATCCTTGCTCATCACTACAACTAATATGCAAAACAGCTAAATGCTTTGCTTGCATACATTATTAAACACAATCCTCCTTTTCATTGCCGTTCTTTACTTTACTTTTGAACTTTTACTTTTACCCGTTTACTCCTGCCTCAAGTGACATACACTGATGCTTTGCTTTTATAGCAGCAGAATGCTATATGCTCACATTGCTCTTTAAGACATCCAACAATTTCAGCTTCATTCCTGGATTTGTCTTAATGCACTAGACATTAAAAGAAAGTGGTCACAATGCTGGCTGACTCCTTATCTCCCAGTGACCCTTCTAGATCACTGATCCGTGGTCTTCTCCACTTGTAAATATTTGAACTCCAAACCACATATATCTCTCTTCATTTTCAATGGTCATACATGTCTACTCACTTGGAAGACCTTACAATTCTATGTGAAGATGCAGAATCTTTTTCTTAATAAGTCTTGGACAATCAGCTTCAGCGATGTTAAGTCTACATTGAGTACTCTAATGGGTGTTTAATTTATGGTTAATCCATCTACTTAAAACTATAAAATTTCAAATTTGTTTTAGATCAGTATGAATTATTATCACATTGCACAGAATTTTAACCTTATCTCTTCCCTACAATACTAAAATTATCTGTTCTTTTTTATAATTAAAATGGCCACCCATATACTAAACTCACAGTTTTCTTGAAAATGAATTGTTAATTAACTGAATTCTCTACTTTGAAAATATTTTAGTCAAACTATACATTGCCTCAATTCATTAAACCACATTGCCATTAAAACATAATTCTAAGTAAATATATAAGAATGAAAACATTAAGAAAAATGTTATGTATATGTGCCTAAAAATATCATATGCCACATTTGAGCCACTGCAGAATTTTATAGGCATATACTGAGCTCTGTTAATAGTTTAATTCCTTTAACAGGGCAGAGTGCATATCTCAGAGCTACAAAGTAGAAGACCAAATATATGCTGAGTATGTTGCTGAGGCAGACAGATTTCATACATCTGCAGTTTACTACAAGCTGCATACTTTTGCATATGCCTGCATCTCGAACATAGAAAACTGATGGATGTGCCTTGGTTGATGATTATTCTTTGTATCTGCATTCAGGACTTCAAGTCCACTGGGTAATGAACACATAAAATGTCACAAATGCAAATAATCATCTTGTTTTTTTTCCCCCTTGATTAATATAAAAGCACCAAAATTTGAAAACACTCATGTGGTCCACTTGGACTTACAATACCATGTATCAAAGCACTGGAATTAGTTTACATTTTTAGCACAAAGTGAGAGTTTGGAGAACATTCTCAATGTTTTCAAAATAGATTTTCTATCCTAAAGCATCTTGAAAGTTTCTGTCTTGCATTTGTGGCCATTTGTCTCTAAGGTCTACTCTGATAAAATCAAATCAAACAAAAACAAAACCTGGCCTGGATTCATCTTATTCACATCCCTTTTACATTGCTGGACTTCATTCAATTTAACTTCTGGCTAAAATATTGTGTTTCAGTCAAAATCCTATGTCCATTCATCTTTTAATTCAAGAATAATTTTAGACTCTATTAATGGTTTTGGCATGTGAATTATATATGAAAAAAATATTATTTCTGCTTTTAAAAGGGAAGAAGTAGTCTAAACAAATAGAATCAGCAATGTTTCCCTGGATGTAGAAAATAAAATTTCATCACATTTGTATGAGTTATTTTGTGAACTATTAAGGTCTTGTCTTGGATTCTGTCAGGTTCTATGATTTGTATGATTTCCTCACTTTTACATATCTAAATGACTGTTGAAGAGATGTTACATATCTAATATTTCTTTATATCATGACTAGTAATGATTTTTCCAAACCTGATCTGTAATAGAATAAATGCTATAGAACTTAACAGTAATTTTAAATTCATAAAATCACGGAGCCTTAAGTATATCATGTAAGATGAATAAATTAACTCTGAATATACCTTTGAGATAATTATACTTGACTATGCATATGCTTTTAAGTTTACTGTTAGTTGACATCGCTGTATTGGTTAAAGTAAAATATCCCAAACCATGTCAACTCCATATACCAAGAAATTGATATAAATGGAGAGAGAAAGAAAGAGAGGAAGAGAGAGAGAGAGAGAGAGAGAGAGAGAGAGAGAGAGAGAGAGAGAGAGAGAGAGAGAGAGAGAGGGAGGGAGAGAGAGGTTGAGTTTTATACATATGATAAGACTGAAAATTTAGAATGACAAACTATTTTGACAATGTTAGGAAAAATTGGCATTTATTTTTTTGATTTTCTAAAATAAGTTAGGAAAACTGATCATTCACTGCAGGAAATAGAAGAGATCGAATTTAAATAAGGCCCAAGTCTAGGTCTTGCTTGTATTTTTACTTGGTGTATAACTTGTGTTTTGTCATAAGCAAAAGACAAAATTTTAACAATCCTCCAGATTGTATATACATATACTCACAAACATACCATTTCCAGGGTCACTTTGCTATGAGTGTGTATAGCTCTTTTTTCTCAGGAGATTCCATTGAATATGTTGCTCTAAGACTTTAAACAAATAATAAAGATATTGACTATTTATTTGTGTGACTGTGCCTCCTCCACTTCTAACAACTGCTTTTATATCACTAGGGTTATAGCTCTGTTTAAGTTGTTTATATGATCTGGATTTCATTTTGATAAGTGATACCTAATGAGAAAATTATCCATTTCTTTTATTTTTTCTTTTGGTGGAGTATAGGTTTTTAAAGTATGTTCTAATGATTGTCTGGATTTCCTCAGTGTCTGTTCTTTTCATTTCTGATTTTGTTAATTTAAATATTATGTATGTCTTTTAGTCACTTTTTTATATGGGTTTTTCTATCTTCTTGGTTTTCTCAAGAGCTGCCAGCATCTGCCATTAAATACCCTGTGATAGCACCATTATTAATTAAGTTAAAAACTTCACACTATATCTTTTTTCTTCATTCTCTATCATAAGGAAAGTTTTTAAAAATAAAATAGAAACTCTTGAAAAGTTTCTAAAAGAAAAAGTGCAAACATGATAAAGAAAAGAAAAGAAACCAAAACCACTTATAATGGTGATAACCTATTCATTAAATCATGAGTTTGATAATACCTTTTACTTATAAGATTTGGAAAACAAATCAAGTAGTTGTCTATCAAGGATTAAAAAAAATAGTGCAGCATAATCTAAAATGATAATTATCATTATTTTAACCCAGCATGAGTATTTTTGTTGAAAATGAAAGACTCGAGATTACAGGAAATGAAAATATTATTATGCAAATCTATTTAAAGTCAGCAATAAATACTGCATTGTATGTGACTGCTTACTTGTAAATTCATTGTACAATTAACATGTTATAAATGAAATAATATCAGTGAAGAGATGTTTACTGGAGTTTTGTGTTCAGTCATCACCATACATCTACTGTGAAACAGGTTTTGTTTATATGCTCAGTATATAATTATTGTATATTATACTATTTCATGCAGTTGGTATATTCCAAAAACCAGGTAAAAAAGCTTAGAATTCACAGCCAAAAAATTTTCATTCTTGAAATAAATTTTAATCAGCAAAACAAAACCCAATAGTTTGCAGATTAAGAATAGATTATCAATGATTTGCATACTTCAAAAGTTCCCAAATACATTTGAACATTCTGTTAAAATAATTTTTAAGGAAAGTGTGAACTGTGTTGCCTATATAGAAAATAGAATATTTTAAAGGTCTAAATTATATTCCTAACATTGTTTTACCTGAGTTTATATATTGTTGCATGACGTTAACTCAGGTCTAACACAGATCCAAAACTATTTTATACTGTCTCAAATGATTATGTCACATTTTCATGCTCACATTTTCTGTTTTAAAGATGTTGATAATCATTATTTTGTGTTAAATATTAGAAGCTTCCTACCTTTTCTTTTTAATTAATCATAATTCAAAATGCAACACCTGGCTACATCTTTTAGCTTTATAAACACCTGTTTTGATTTTGTTTGAAAGAACTAGCTCTGGGGGTTTTCTTTTTGTCCTGTCTTTGGCTGATTAATTAAATCATATGATACACTCATAAGATTATTTTGCATTATAATGATAGATCCTCGGGTCTTTAAGAATTATATTATATACATAATCACCATGAATTATTATATGTTTCTCTTCATTAATTCATTCTTTTTATATAAAAATCAAGAGTCAAAAGTAAATTATAGGAAAGGGTTAGTAGTCTCATTAGGTAAAGCAATAGTTGGCTTATCTCTAGCCTGCTTCCAACCAATTAGCAAGCCTCACCAGAAACATCTAAAATGGAAAGTGAATTTTACATTTCTTTGCATGCAGAATTTCTGTTCCTAAGTGGAAGGAAACTCTGTGGGAAATAACTTTAAAAAAAATTTACTAACCAGCTTGCAATCATATTTTGGTTCATTAATTATAGGTAAGGTATTGAATTAAATCAGGTTTTAGAAATGATATGAAATCTCATATGTTACATATTACAGATAAGTTATAGCTTTTCATGGTAAACATGATCATAATGTGCAAGCTTCTGCAGGAAAAGAATCCTCTGTCATAGTATGGATATCTTATTTGAAGTATTATGTACAAACTGATGACAAAGTAGATACACAATGTCACATACTATTTCTTGTAAGAGAAAATAAATTTATTTTTCAAACTCCTTTCAGAAGGTTTGATTTTTTTTGCTGATTTATTTATTACAAAAAAATTCCATTTATTTTACACACCAAAGATCCCCCTCTTCCATCCTCCTGCCCCCCAAGCCTCCCTCTCCCAACCCATCCCCCACTCTCCCTACAAGAAGGCAAGGCCTCCTATGGGGAGACACATCCAGCAGAAGCAAGTCCAAGGCCCTCCCCCTGCTCAAGGCTATATGAGTGTCTCATCTTACGTAGTGGGCTCCAAAAAGCCCCCTCATGCACCAGGGATTGACTCTGATCCTACCTTCAGTTCCTCCCCACCCCCAGCAGATCAGGCTATACCACTGTCTTGCCATGCAGAGGGAGGGCCTAACCCAGGGCCATGCAGGCTCTACAGCCCTTGGTCCAACTTTCATGAGTTCCCACTATTTGGTTTGGTTGTCTCTGCAGGTTTCCCCATCATAATCTCAATGAACTTGCTTATAGAATCCCTCTTCTCTCTGTTTGACCAGAATCCTGGAGCTCTTTCAGGTGTTTGGCTGTGGATCTCTGTATCTGCTTTTATCAATCACTGGAGAAAATCTCTGTAATGACAGTTAGGGTATTCACCTATCTGTGGAGAGAGTGCCTGAACTGAACTGGCTTATCCCAGAAGTTTTGATTTTAAATGTAACAGAACATTTACATTAAATACCTAATGAAACTCTATTTTTAAATGCTCTATAGATATCTTCATAATTATTTCAATAAATGGCAATGTCACTATTTGTAACACTACACTCTACTTTCCCATTTGCATGCTTGCCTGAATCTGCTTTTTATAAATTGTGCATTAATCATTTATTAAATTCTTCCACAAACCTCCAGGCAATTTTGAAAATAAATTAGTGAACATTATATACAACAATGTGACACCCACATTCCTAAGTTTCTAGTGTAATTTCTATTTCCTCTCCATTTACCTTGTCCTAAAGATGTCAATCAAGTTGGGCATACTGAAAGTGGGAAGACATTCAAAATTAAATATGGCATATGTTTCTCTTAAAGATACTCAGAATATGTCTAATGCCTAATCTATAGTAATTAAAAGTCGGGCTTCATCCAAGCAAGCTGTTATATATAAAGATAAGTATATATCAGTAATATATGGATATATATGCACTGCCAAATGGCTTAAATCAGCATTTAATTTCTCATCATTAAATATATCAGAAATCCTAAAGTTTAACGTATCATAAGGTTTATGGTCCTTTCTAGTTTTTTCAGTGGTATTCTATTCATTCACTTTATCAATGATAATTATATCCTTCAATATCTTGCTTCTATCTTCAAAGCCATTAGAATAGTGCTTCTCATTCACTGACTCCCTTTAATGGGATACATGTGTTTATGTTTGTCTTTCCTGGATAAGACAATTATTTTATCACTGCATCATTCTTAAGTTAATTGTGTCTGTGAAGTTTTAGACTATTTAAAGACGCATGCTTACTGATTTCAGGGATAGTGATGTGTTTTGGCTCCAGTGGGAAGAATTTTTTTTTTAAATTAAGCACTAAATAAAATTGGACCACTATGCAAACATGCATACATATTAAATACAGAGGTAAAAATCTGACTAAAGACTAAATATATAGACTACAATGGCACTAGTTTATTTATTCTTTTTGAAGTTATTTAATTTTATAAAATACTATTGTGAAATGGAAACACCCTAAGTAAAATATTGGTTATAATATTGCAATATTCAGTAAGCATTAATAATACTTAAGCCTACGTACATATTTGTGCAAAAATAGATTTCCTGAATTGTTGAAATAAAAGAGGTATGTAAGTAGGTAAGTTTAGAAGCGCCTCTTCTTACTGGGATGTAAAGTCAGGATTGCGACAGTGAGGTCTGCAAGGGAACATTGGTCTATGTCTGGAGAACACATGGCACCAAAGAAAAACAGCGGCATTTATGCAGGATTTTCAGTTACATATGATAGAGCGAGATCCAGGCCAGGCACCAAAACTATACAAAGAAACCCTGTCTCAAATAAACAAATAATAATAATAATAATAATAATAATAATAATAATAGACAAAGTGAGAGGATTTGATAATTAGCAAATAATAAACAAACACATTCTACGTTGCAAAGTCAGACAAAATGTCCCTGAGATGCAACACAACATTATGAGAGAATTCCATGACAGTAGTTGTAGATTCTTGACAGCTTCTCATAATTTTGCAATGAGGATAACTCTTGCTTAAAATGTTAGCTAGAACATTGCGTCAGTTAGCCATGCTGTTATTTTTCTTGTTGTTTTAATTTTTGTTTTTTTAGGTTTTTTATTGTTTTGTTGTTTAATGCTGAGGATCATACTAGGCAAATTATCTTTATGCCACATTGGTTGTTTTGATTATACGTGTTTTCAGTGGATCCTCTACATTATATAGTGATGATATAATATTTGCAAATGGATTTAGACTGGATTGACTAGCGTGTGAAGCACAGGTGTCCTTTCCTTAGTAAGAAAACTTGAAGCTAATGTTACAGCAAACATCCTATTGTAAGTATTTTCATTCTACTATCTATTCATATTATTTTAATATTTTTCATTATTTTTAATGTTTGTCCAAGATTATAATTAAACCTTGATCCTTAATTATACCCTGCACAGTTCATGTCAAAACCCTATGTTTGCTTTGTTTTCCAAATACTTTATTAATATGTAATTCCTTCTGTATAGTCCATGTAATTGAAAAAAAAGAAAGAAAGAAAGAAACACAGACAGATTAGTGAGAACACAAAAGGACTGATTTGGGTCCATACTCCAGAAGTGGCCCAGTGAGAGCTGTTGGTTATTTCTGAGAGTGTACTGGTGTCATTAGTTGAGAAAGTGTGGTTTTCATCACCAGTCTTGTAAGTTCCCAGAACCTTGAACACCTATATTATATGGGGGAGGGGGAATTGAAGGCAAAGAAAAGGATAAAAAGTGGTAATGATATTATTTGCTCTTTGGTGAAATTGACACACCATTTTATGCAAATATCTTCCACCTTTCCTCTTTGGATTCTGTGAGTTGTTTGTATCAAAAAGAAAAATCAGACTAATTGCTGCATCAGCCTCTCGCTAAATCTGTTTTCTAAATTACAAATTCAGACTTCACTGAGGGTGTAGTGCCAGCCACTTCTTTCTCTAAAGATCTTTGTGCTAATTGTTTTATCTGCTGCTTGCTAAATCTGTTTGCTAAATTATACCTTTCACTGAAATAACACTAAAACCTACTTGGGAAGCATTAGCTGGTATTGAATTTTTTTTCTAGAGCTTATATGTTTTAGATTGTGTGCGATTGCCAGAGAGATAGATGTACCATCAGTCAAGGCCTGACAGGGCTTTTAAGAGGCCATAATTTTTTTCACAAATGCAAATTCAAGGAGACTTGCCAAAAGTTAGTCTGTGGATGTTCCATGTGCCTAAAACCATGTAACTGCTATATGAAACTTTTGATGTATCATTATTTTTTTAAAAAAAGAAGAAAGAAGAAAGAAAAGAATCTTACAACTAACTTGTTAAAATTGAAATATAATGTTCCGTATATATTTAAAGTCATCATTTGTTTACTTCACTAACTCTCAAGATTTATTGTGTATATTGCATTGTGATTGTGAGTGCAGATATACTAACAATTCTGCTGAAATAGTTTTAACAATTCATAAATAGTGAAGGTGCTGAATGATACATTTTTTATTTTTCCAGGGGTCTTGAAACACACACACACACACACACACACACACATACACACACACACACACACTCACTCTCTCACTCACTCTCTCACTCACTCACTCACTCACTCACTCACTCACTCACTCACTCACTCACTCATTCACCCATAGTTATCCCAAATAGATAAAAGGATGCAAAAAGTCCAACTTGCTGAACCATGGGGTGTGAATTTAGCTATTAACAACAGTGCGTGTGAAAGTTACTTAAAAAGAGCAGGGATGACTCAAGAGCAGGCGAATCACCAACAAAGCCCATCATGTTTATTGATAGGGAGTCTTAAAAGCTGGAAGCCTGTAGCTCACTGCACATCAGCTCGAAGGTTGGAGACTGTCTTTTCCAGCCAGCTTGAGTGATTTCTCCTTCTTCCAAGAAACCCGGCTGGTCTGTGCTTCTTCAAGAGAGTTTGAGTGACATATCTCTTCCAGGGAGCTCAGCTAGTATAGCAGTGTCACTTAGCAGTCTGTGGTGCTTATATATGTTTGGGGGAAGGCTCTAACTAGGGATTCTGGCCAGTTTCTGGGACTTCGGAGCTGAAAGATTTGGCTTGTTTACTTCCTGAGCTTATGGAGCTCTCCTGAAGTGGGGAGTATTTTATATTCCTTTAGAACATCTTGTGTCTTAAGGAGCTTCCCTAAAAGTTCGAAGGGACTTTTGTTGTTATATATCTTTTATGTCTTTCATGGGAATGAACCCTCAAATCAAATGAAACCTGTGACACCCCAAGAGAGTTTTATTTATTTTCTCAATATTTTCTCTTCATTTACTGGTATGAGTGACCATACCTGGAAATGTATTCCCCAGTATATATGTAACAGAAGATGGTCATATATGTGCCTGCAAGGTCACTGCTATTAATGCTCTGACTCTAAAACTATCTTAGACAGTTTTTCATGCACATCCTTTGATGAAACAATATGCCTCATTCTATGATTCATCAAAGTTTATGTGGGTTCGGGATTTAGCTCAGTGTTAGAGTGCTTTCCTAGCAAGTGCAAGGCCCTGGGTTTGGTCCTCAGCTCCGGAAAAAATAAAAAAGTTTATGTAACAAAATTTTGACAAAAAGAATGAAGCAGACAATTCTCAAACAGATGAGGAAGTGGAACTAACATTTAGCTTTCCTTTTGCAAATGGAAAACATAAATGAATGCAGACATGTATTCATAAGAAGTGAAACAATTAAGATAGCTTTGCAACAATATTTCAATTAAAATATCATCTAATGTAATAGTTTAGGAAGAATTATCAGAGACTGGCACAAAGGAACCTTTCTCATGATCAAAGAGTTTTGATTAAGCTAATCACACTTTCACTGTGCCTATGCAAATACAGTTCCAATTTGTGTTCTAATTAGAAACAATAGTGTGTTTTTTTTTTTAATTAGTGAATAAAAAGACATTGTTCATGGTAATGACAGTAGGATGATTGTGTATTAAAATCCAAAAATCACTCAGGCAAAAATAATGAAGTTGATTATTAAAAGAGGAAAATGATAGTTCTTTGACAATATTTTCACAGACTTCTGGTAACCATTAACAAGGGTCAAATACATAATGGAAAAGGTACTCCCCAGTTGAATTAATTTTCAGTTTCTGATTCTGAAGCATTTATTATGTTTATTTACTTTTATATAGTGTCTTGATTTGTAGCCAAATCTGCCCTTGAACTGTCCAGATTATCTCCCTTCTTCCTACATCTAGCTATTTTTCCATGCTATGTGCTTAAACACTAATAAAATTAATATGAAAGCTAATTTGAGTACATAGCTCATGTAAATGAATGGAAAACAGAGGAGATTGTCTGCACAAGGATGGTCTAAAGGAATTGCAAAAGGATACAAGTACCCACATCCAAGGGGCACGTAAACATGTTCAATTGATTCTTCCCATAACTTAAACTCTTCCAGATAAGCACGATAGCACAATCTAGGTTGAGTCAGAAAGACTGAGTGGAAGTCTAGGCTGGGCAATGTAGTGTCTCAAAAAACAGAAACAAAGAAATTTTGGTACACGATCTCTCAACTAAACTCGTTAGAGAGTGTATATTCAATAAAGCCAAATGGAGAAGTAGAAAATATAAATTTTAATTTGATATTAGAGGTACCAGTCAGGATGCAATAAGTGAGTAAATAAATAATTTTTCTTCCTGGAGTTTTAGACTGTCAGACTACTAATGCTCACCCAGATAATTTTAGTGTTTTATACCAAAATTAGTGGTGTCTCTACCACTAGTAACAAGCATACACCTCCAAGAAGATGATTTCCCGCCTTAGTTGGGATCATCAGAGTTCACCAGTGGCTTCTAATTTGAGAACCTCCGGAGTTTAATTAACATTTTAATTTTTTTCCGTGACACGCAATTGAAACAATCCTTGCTACTTTCTTGACCTCTGCAAAGCTCATCCACACAAGTATGTCAGAGAGCACAGGTGTGATGGATCTTCAGTTCTTACCAAACTTGTATGCAGTAATAATCAACATTATATTTGCCTTCTGGACATTAGTTCTTTTTCATATGAACAAGGAATTAAAACTATTTTTGTTACTAAGCAGTGTGTGTGTGTGTGTGTGTGTGTGTGTGTGTGTGTGTGTGTTACTGACCATCTTAAAACTCCTTCTACCCCATAATCATTCTGTTTAGGAAGATTAACTGGCATCAGTCTAGACTTTGTAATAATAATATAATTATTGGTGAAATTATTTTGGCCACTCCACATAGTTAAAAGGATATTTATTTAATGACGTAACTCACAAATTAACTGATAGGTAGGTTGCAGGGTGTGGGAAAGGTGTTTTGCAATCCAGCGCATTCTCTGGAGCTCTGCTCCGTCCATCTCCAATGTTCAGCGTCCTAGCACAGAGAGAGCACACAGAGAGAGCGCACAGAGAGAGAGCTCTGGCCCATCCAGTTCTCGGGTCTCCAGGCACCTCCCCTGGCCCCGCCTCGTAGTCCTGACAGTTGCCAGAGTCTCAATGGGGGTTGGAACTTCCAGATCCAAGCGGGAATGGCTACCCACTACATATAATAATAGCATGTGGTTCACAGACGTTTGGCATTGGTATTCTGGATGAATGTGGAATAGTCTGGAACTTTAGTGTAGAAAAATCCTATACTATAAGTAAAGATGAACAGGACATTCTATTGAGGGCCTAGAAGCCAAAATGGAAACAGAAATGGAAGGTGGATGCCTCTACTCATGAGTTTCATAGGGAAACAAGGACCCATTTAGGAATTGATTAGGAACTACTGGTGCCATGTTTTGGGGAATAATCTGATTGTGTCTGATCATGTGTAAAGAATGAAGTTGAATTTGAAGGTAATAAATTAATTTCTCTCACTGAGGAAATTTCAAAACCTGTTAAATAGCATGAAGCATGTCTCACAGTTACTTTTTGCTGTCATCCAGGTCCTCACTGAGATAGAAAAGGGTACAACAGAAAGACAGGGAATATAGGAAATATGTTGAGGAAAGGTGTGGAGTCAGTGTGTTTAAGAACTGAAGCATTCAGATGGTAAAGCATCAGTGATTGTTGAGACTGGAGAATGAACAGTAAAGGGGAAATTGTACTACCCATGCAGTGTAAACACACATTTATTTAAACAAGACAGTCTAGGCTGCATTTAGAATGCCAGTGACAGTTTCCTGCTCCTTCAAAACTCAAACTGAAAGAAGGAGAGACAGAAAGACAGAGAGAAAAATCCAACTGCTTGAGGATATGTTTTCCATTAGTCATTCCACAGAATTTGGTGTTGTGGTAATGGGTGGGTGCCAGTCTCAATCCTGATCTGATAGCAGAACTTGGTGCCACTGTTAATATCATTTTTAAGATGTGAAAAATGCCAGATATGGAAGTCATTGAGTCTTGTACTGTGTGTGTGTGTGTGTGTGTGTGTGTGTGTGTGTGTGTGTGTGTATAATTAATATAATACATTTTCAAAACAAAAGTAAAGAGATGTTAGGACACCTTGCCTAGAAATGTTCATGTACTAAACCAATGAAAAAAATATACGTATCAACAAGTTACTTGGTACAATTGATAAGAGAATAAAAAAAATGCTTGTGAAGCATTTCTTGGTCAAACTGAAATAGTCTCTCTGGAAGGAAGTGGAGAGACTTAGAAAGTCAAGAAACTATGTGTCTGGGAAAGCTGAAACTTGTAAAATTCAGGATGGTTCCTTTCAAGGATACAGAGAGAGTAAACAACTGCGGGGAGGGGGGTGTAATTCTGAACAGGGGAACTGCTGAGAAGAGGGATCAGGGACCTGGCCAGCTGCCTGGAAATGGTGCAGAGGGTGTCAGCATTGCAGATCTCAGGAGCTGAGTTCCTGGTGTGACTTTTGATGATCTGGTTTTAATTGAGCCATACCTGCCCCAGACAGTTTTCCACATCCATATTCTTGTTAGTGACCACAACAAAGGCATTAGTTTACCAGGTGTGAACTTGATAGACTCCTCCCTACTGTGTTCCCTATCCACAAATTTGTGTTTGTCTGTGAAATATTTTCCTAGAAACGATCTCTCATACAATAGCCCTCCATATGAGAAGCTCATGAAGTCCATTTAGAAAATCACTTTCTTTTTATTCAAACTGGATGTTTTGTATAAATCTAATTCCAAATTAACAATTTTTTCCCTCTATGGACTTCATCCTGCTTCTGAATCACTTACTAATACACACACACACACACATACACACACACACACACATACACACACACACACACACATAAACACAAACACACACATATATATGCATATTTTGTTTATAAAATATACCTGTATCTTCCTAATGTTTTTCATTTCTGTTCTGAGATGATTTATTACTGTTTCAAGACTATTCATAATTGCTGCTTAGAGATTTTACCTACTATAGTTGAAGTTTTAAAATATTTGTTTTTATTGTATGTATTAATAAATTTTTCGCCTCCCTGAAGTCCTCTCTGCTGACGCAGCAAACCGAATCAGACCAAGTTGGAAAAGCCCAGGTTTAATGGGTAAAGCGCACCTGGGTGATTCTCTGGTCCCGCAGAGAGGAGACAGAATGTGGGACCAGAAGAACCACACATCCGTTTTTCAGGGATGAAGCTTATATACCCTATGGGAGTGGTCTTGAGCCTCTCTGTGGGAGGAGCTGTGTTTGTCTTAGAAGGAGCAGGTTTAGGGAAAGAGATGGGGAGGGGAGTTGAGGTGAATCTTCCACCAGACTCCATCCAAACATTCCAGACTCTGGATATAGGGAGGTCAGGTTGAGGTGGAACTCCCAACCAAACATGTATATGAGTGCTTGCTTTAATTACTGTGTGTGCACTGAATGCATGCCTGATTTGTGAACAGGCCAGAGGAGGCCATTGAGTCCGCTGCAACTGTACCTACAGATGTCTGTGTGCTGCAGCGTGGGTGCTGGGAAGCAGATGCAGGTTTTCAGCGAAGGCTCTTCACCACTGAGCCACCTCTCCAGGCGCTTATAGTTTATTTTCATTTCTTATAATTCCAAAGTGTTTATCATCTTAATAAAGATGTCTTTTAAGTACTTTTTTCTATTGATGAGAAATTTGCTTGATTTTTTTTTTTTTTGTTTTGTTTTGTTTTGTTTTGTTTTGTTTTTCGAGACAGGGTTTCTCTGTGTAGCTTTGCGCCTTTCCTGGAACTCACTTGGTAGCCCAGGCTGGCCTCGAACTCACAGAGATCTGCCTGGCTCTGCCTCTCGAGTGCTGGGATTAAAGGCGTGTGCCGCCGCGGTTGCCGCCGCCGCCACCACCACCACCCCTGACCGGCTGCTTGATTCTTGATAGACAGGTTGGACTAAATTCTTGCTATCTTATTGATCATGTAGCAAGTGAGTGGTTCTTTGTGGTTCAAGACTATGAAGAAACAATGCATTCTAGAGATAGCAGGGCTGCTGCACATATGAACTCACAGCAGTTGCTATGAGATGCCTCTAAACTGCGCAAGTTCTAGGCAGACCTACTACCTGTGTAGAGTGGAATGGGGCACTTGGTTTCACACCTATCATTGAAGCTATTGCCATTTCTTAGCTGCTGCTACAGGTAGAATTTTTTTTTTTCTCTCAGAATATATCTCCTTGTAAGTCCACAAAACTACAGTGGAAGAACACTTATCCGATTATTTGAGCTGTGAAATTTGGTATTGAAAGGGATTAAAAAGGAAAAAAAAATAAGCCTAAGACATAAAAATGGGTGGGCAATTGTTTTAGAAGAGTTGGGGAAGGATAGAGGAATGTGACCTAAATCTGTATGAAACTCTCAAAGAACTAATAAAAATGTTTAAGAATGCAAATAAATGTTCTAACTTAGCAAGTAGTCATTGGGTTAAGGTTCAGAATTAATATCATAAAATGCATTTGTTAGTAATAAATTAAATACAATTACTATTTAAAGTACATTTGTAAAGTCTTTTAAATGGCTCAATATTAACTATGTTCATGTGCCTCCAAGCCTGATGACCTGAGTTCAATATCAGGAGCCCTCATGTTGGAAAGGGAGAGCTGATTATCACAATTATTTCTTGGACCACCACAAGTAGCATAATACATGCCCACACAAATAAATAAATACAATAAAAAATACAATACTTATTTACTTATCTTCATTTTAAACTAATTTTCCATTAAACACCAGAAATAGATGTAGTAGCTAGCCATTCCAGCTTTGATCTGGAAGTACCACCCCCTTTGAGGCTTCGGTAACAGTTGTGCCTACAAGGAGGAGCTGAGAGAGGACCCCTGAAGACTCGAGATCCAGATAGGTGAGCTCTCTTGGTTCCTGGATCCTGGACACTGAACGTAGGCTGAGCAGAGTTCTCCAGAGAACACCGCCGGACTGTACTACACCTTTCCCAGACCCTGTTACCTATCCCTTCAGTTGTAAGTTACCCCACAAAATAAACCTCCCTTTTAACTACATGGAGTGGGCTTAATAATTTCACCAATACATACTTTGTCTATAGTTGTTTATAAGAGAGTGACACTACCACACCACAGCAATATAATAGAGAGAATAGGGTTCAGTGCATTGTATCTAGGACAGTTACTTTCTCTTAAATTACAGGGTGGAGTCGTTGATGGAGATTTGTCTTTGATTGGGCATGAGTAAAATCAAAGTGGCTGAGTCCAGAGGTTTGAGAGAGAAGAGGCACAGCCTCATTATGCATGCTAGGTGGTAAGATTGGATGATGTCCTCAGGCTCCTCCAGGGCACAGGTCTGCAGTGCTGAACCACATTGAAGAGTGAGCTTTCTCTGACAAAGGAAAGAAATCAAAAACTTACTGATGATATTTTAGGAATGTAAAATGAGGCATCTAGAATCAACTGTCAAGTAGGCAAGAAATTTCCATCTTGAAGAAAAGTTTTATCTTGTCTCCTTAAGAAGGGAAAATTGAAGCGCCGATGTCAATCTGAACAATACAAAATAAAAGGCAGAAAAAAAGATCCCAGATGTGAGAAGGAATGCAAATCACCATACTAAGAAGCTGAGAAAATTACTCAGCAGGATCCAAAAATAATTAGGAACTGAGTGAGCATATTGGTAAAATATTAAAAGTACTTTGAAAACTTTTAAGTAAAATTGCATTTACAAGATATTTTCCTCTTGGGCAGTATGATGAGGCTTCTCTGAAAATAAATTACCAGTAGGGGTTGACAGCTGTTGCATCCTTTATATTCCCTAGATAAATAAATCCAAAATAATGGTGTCCATGTAAAATTGAGTTTTGGTACACAGAAAAAAAAAGTATGTTTATAAATGCCTGTGTGAAAACTCAAGGAAGTTGAAAACAAGACATTTCAAATATATTTAGTAAATCTAGATACTTTGGCTCCATAAAATAACAAAGAAGCAAAATCAGAGGAAAAAAAAATACTGCGAAGTATGAGCTTTTCTGGTCAAAATTCTAGTGATGATCATATTCCTTTTATTTTAGTTGAATTATGTTTTACTGTGATTTTCAACTGAATTTTAAAACTAGCAGTATTTCCTATATAATTTTAATAACAACTACAAATCTAACTGTAATAAAAATCTCTCAATTCTGGGAGGGATGGATTTTGGAGTTTTATTAGAATTTGATATGGAATATTAGATGTGTGTGTGTTAATGAGATTTCTGCACCATAAGGCTATCATTTTCTCTGACTTTGAGGAGAAACCAGGAAAAAAAAGTGTATTAAAATAGAGCTGTGTGACACAAGAGGAAAAGGTCATTTTCATGAACCAAATAGTTAATAGGTCATTTTCCTATCACCCAAAACAATGTTAGTGGGCCTGAGAGTGGGAATGGCAGCTTATACAAAAGATACGGCCACACCCCATGGCTTTTGGCAGCTTTAATGCCATTTTTGACTCCTGAACTTGACTATTTAAACACAAGAAAGCATATATTTGTCTATTTCTCCTCACAAATTTGATCCCTTTTCCTTCAATTTAATGTGCATAATTATATACCATGTTGAAGTTGGTCCATTTGTTCTTCTGGACACCTTTGTTGAAAGGAGCAAGAAAGTAATATAGAATCCTTTATGCTCATTACATCATTCAAACCTTGTTATAAAAATTTGCCAATGACAATCTTGCCTAATGCTTCATGTACAAATATATCTGGGTGACACGGCTGTGTGCTGAGACTATGACAGGAGTTCAGATTGGCTAAATGTGGACGATTTCACAAACCTTCTCCTGACTCCCAAATTCTCCTACCTGGTAAGTAGACGTATTGGCAGAAGTATAGACTCCTTCATTCCAATGAATGCCTTCTTATCTCCCATGTACACAAACACCCTCATGTTCCATAATCAGGTTGTTGACATGAGATTCCTGCTTCTCCTGAACTTTCATTACACTGGGGTAATTGATTTTGAAAGTGCTTAAGTGCTTCTTTTTTTTTTTTAAGTAGTTCACAACTGAGTTAAAGTATAACTACTTTTCAGTTGTGTTATATGAAAATTTTAGATTATAATTCTAGGATTACGTTCTACAGGAAACATAAGTGAATTGAGTCAGTGACCAAATTAAGAGTATCATATCCATTAGAATATCAGCATGAATCTTATAAATATATATTATATTTACAAATTTAAAAAGTTCAGAAAAAAGATTGTACTCAGGCAATATAATTTAAAATTTTAAATGCTAAGTTCCTAATAGTCAGCTAATTGATCTAATTCTGATAAAGTTATTACTATATTTAATTTTAGAGCACAGAGAAGCTCCTCAGCTATTGGTTCACAGTTCATGTGTTTCCACTAGTTTAGCTATTTGTCCTTGTGCTTTTTCCAGTCATGACCTTCTTTTCTTAACTCTATCCAGATGTACCCCTTCTGTACTTCTCTTGATGTCTTCCTTCTCTCTCTTTCTACCACTTTTCTAGGGTTTTCCTTCTCGTGTGTCTTTCTTTTCCCCTTACAGCTTATATACCTCAGCAAAATCTTTCAAGCAATATAAAATGTACATTGTGATTAACATTCCAATTTTTGACTTAATGATTACAATGAATTCAAGTAAAAAAAAAAAAACACACAGCGTATTTTCTATATCCCTACATGATTTTTTTACTTAATGCAGGGGGAAAGGAAGTTGTCCCAAGAACCCACATACATTCATACCCAAAAAACTTGTTACAGATTAACAGTATAAGCAAGCAAGGTATTTTTCTCAGCCATTTCTCTTGCTGGCAAAATACATTTTATGGTTACAAAGAAAGGATCAAACACTTTATTATTTATCTCAAAATGCAATGTTATATATCTCAGAAGAAATCTTAAAAGAAATACAAATTTAAACTTATATATGAGAAACATATATCTACTTTAAATCCTCAAGGAGGCATACCCGCTCAACAGATTTTATATAAGGAAGTTGAGGGCAGAAATGGTTTCAAGGAAGTCATCATCTCCCTTGGTCACTAACTCATCCTAGTAAGTAAGGTATGTCAGCCACAATAACAAGACTGTCTGCTGTGGGATGTAACTCTGCATGCTGTGAATATGTGTTGCTCTGATTGGTTGATAAATAAAACACTGATTGGCCAGTAGCCAGGCAGTCAGTACAGGCAGGGCAAGCAGACAAGGAGAATTCTGGGAAGAGGAAGAGCAGATTCAGGGGTAGCCAACCAGACACATAGGAAGCAAGATAACAAGGCAGAACAAGCCACATGGCTAAACATAAATAAGAATTATGGGTTAATTTAATTGTAAGAGCTAGTCAGTAATAAGCCTGAGATAATGGCCAAGCAGTTATAATTAATATAAACTTCTGAGTGATTATTTTATAAGCGGGCCATGGGACTGCAGGGGCCTGGCACGACCAGAGAAACCTGACTACAACTGTCATTGTTCTTGTTTCTTGACCTCAATAAGTCCCTCAGTCAACTATAGACCTTTCTAAATTTTAAATTGTTCCCAATGATTTTCTACCTCAAAGCCATTAACAAAAAATACCTTAGTATAATGTTACTAACAATCCTTTTAGTGTACATATATATGTATATGTATATATATATATATATAAAATTTTTTATTAATTTTTTTCTTTCCTTTTCCATACCAATCCCTGTTCCCCCTCATTGTTCTCCTACTCCCTCCTACCTATCCCCATTCCACCCTCAAATCCTCCTCTTAGAGGGTAAGGCCTCCTTTGAGTAGTCAACATAAGCTGTCATACCATGTTGGGGCTGGACCTAGCCCCTCCCTCTTCCTCAAGGCTGAGTAAGGCATTGCACCATAGGGAATGGGGTCTAAAAAGCCAGTTCATGTACACAGGATAAGTCCTGGTCCCATTGTCAGGGGACTCACAAACACATCAAGCCATGCAACTTTCACCCACATTCAAAGGTCCTAGTTCTGTCCCATGAAGGTTTCCCAGCTATAAGTCCAGAGTCCATGAGCTTACTAATAATTCTACATGTCTAAATTTTTTCCTAAGGGTGGTGGTTGAATCATTAAATTGTTCCAGCAGCAATCAATCACTATTATTGTAAGTACCAGTGGTACTGCTCAGTAAGGGGCTAGAAACCATTTGAGAATTTTCATAGAACCCATGGATTATGAGGGATGAGGTGACCCAGTGACTGCTCAATAACAGCATGAGGTCCTCAGAACATGTAGTCCGAGGCTGTGCCACTCCAAGGCTCAGTCAGGTGTGGCTTTGTTAAACACCCAGTCATGTTCCAAGAGTTCCAGTGCTACCTGTTGAGACCCTTGCATGTCCCTATCAGTCTCTGACCAGCCTGAGCCATGGGACACCAGACAAGAATGTGGATGCCTTCATCCAGGCAAGTCTGTGAGGAACCATCATGCCTGCCTGAGTGTGTCTTTCACCCACCTAAGTCACATGGCACTAGCAGTTCCCTTGATGCTGTCAACCTTCACAGGTTATAAGGTCCCAGGCTGGCCCATGGGTGTTTTCAACCCTCCAGAACTTCATTGCAACTGACATGTTTGTAGATTACTTAAACCAGCCTGGGGATGAGGACACAAACTGGCCTGTGGATGTCTTTCACACTCCTGAGCAGCATGGCACTGCGAAGACATGTGGGTGACTTTGGTCACCTCAGGCTATGAGAACCCAGGCCCTGGGCAGGCCTGTGGATTTCTTCAGCCAACATTGTCTCAGGTAGGGTTTCTATTGCTGTGAAGAGACACCATGACCACAACAACTACTATAGGGAAAACATTGAATTGAGGTGGGGGCTGCTGGGGAATAATCCTTTTGTATTCCATGTGAATATATGTTGCTATGATTAGTTTAATAAACAAGCTGACTGGCCAATATCTGAATAGGATAAATTTAGGTGGAAAAGTCAAGCTGAGAATTATGGGATGAGGAAGGTCATAATTGGGGTTCTTTCACCAGCCTCAACTGTGGTGATATTGTGTCCCTCAATATATTATACACACTAATAAACTCATCTGGGGTCAGAGAGCAGAACAGCCACTAGATAGACATAGAGGACAGAAAATGGTGGCCCACACATCTTTACTCCTATCACTTAGGAGGCAGAGATCTGTTTGGATCTCTGTGAGTTCAAGGCCACACTGGAAACAGGTAGGCGTGGTGACACATGCCTTTAATACCAGGAATTGATGGCAGGAAGCAGAAAGGCAAATAAGGTGTGAGGACCAGGAACTAGGACTTTTAAGCTCTTAGGCTTTTAGCAATAGTTCAGCTGAGATCTATTTGGGTGAGGACTCTGAGGCTTCCACTTTGAGGAAACAGGATTGGCTGAGAAGTTGATGAGGTGAGGTTATCCGTGGCTTCTTCTGCTTCTTTGATCTTTCAGAATTTACCCCAATAGCTGACACTGAAGTTTTTTTTTTTTTGTCTTTTTTTTTTTTATTTTATTTTATTATTATTATTATTAAGACCATTTAAGATTTCTGTTACACTTAACCTCTTGGCATCAGACAAGTCATGGATTCCTTCACTCACTCCGGGTCATAAAGACCAAAGCTGGCCTGTGTGTTTCTTTCTTCTGGCTTAGCTTCATGGTCCGAGGAGCACCATGGGTTGGTGAGTAATCAGGTTGGCCAGTGTGTGTCTTTCACTGGCCTGAACGCTGTGGCACCAGGTGGGCCTGTGGATGCCTTTATCAAGCCAGATGAATGAGGACCCATGCAGGCCTCTTGGTGTCTTTCACCTGCCTGAGCTGCATGGCACCAGATGGTATGGTAGAAGAATTTCACCAGCCCAGGCTGTGAGGAGTCAGGCTTGCCCATTGGTGTCTTTCACTCTGCTGAGCCCCTTGGCACCAGGTGGGTTTGTGGTGATATTTTATTTGTGCTGAAATGTGATATTTTATTTGTATGTTAATAAAGTTTGCCTGGAGATCAGAGGTCACATAGCGAGCCAGGAATAGAAGTCATTCAGTGGTAGCACATGCCCTTAATCAGATAACATGGCAAGCAGAGTCTCTGTGTGGTCAAGGACACAGCCAAGCATGGTGACACAGACCTTTAATCTCCATACCAACCATAGAGACCTGGAGGTCTATATAGACAGGCAGTGATGAGGAAGTCATGTGGCTGGGCTTAGAGCCAATGAGAAGGCAGAACAGGAAGGCAAGAAAAGCATTGGTAAGACAGGAAAAAACTCCCTCTGTGGAAGCTACTGCTGGTGGTAAGCTAAGGATAGTCATGCCTATTCACTCTGATCTCTTCAGCTATTACCTCTGTGTTTGGCTCTGTGTTTCTTATTTAATAAGACTGTTTAGAAATTCATCTACATGGGTCTGTAGATTCTTTCAGCCAGCCATATTATATAGATCCATGCTGGCCCATCAGTATCACATGCCTGAACTGTGTGGCCCAGGTGAGCTTGTGGGTGACTCCAGCCAGTCCAGCCATGAGGTTGCATTCTGGCCTGTACTTTACCAGCCTGAACTGCATGGTTCAGGTGAACCAGTGGATGCCTTTAGCTAGCCCAGGGTATTAGTGTCCAGGCTAGCCCTGTGGTGTCTTTTTTTTCCAGCTGAGCTGTTTGGCACCAGGTAGGCATGTGGATTTCTTCATCCATGCCAGGCTGGGAGGATTCATTCTGGCCCATGGGTGTGTTTCACCTGCCTAGGCTTCATGCTGGCATGCAGTACAGTTGATGATTTCTGCCACCCTGGGCCATGAGGACTCAGGCTGGCTATTGGGTTATCTTTCAATTGTAGGAGCCAAGTGGTAGCCACAGAGTGTGTGGATGCCTTCAACCTGCCAGGTATGTGAGGACTCAGACTGCCCTGTGGTTGTGTTTCATCTGCCTGAGCTTCATGGGACCAGATGGGACAGTGGATGACTTCTGCCAGTCCAGGCTGTGAGGACTTGGGAAAACCCATGGGTTCTTTCACCTGACTGAGCCACCTGCCAAACCATGTGACACCCGTCCGACCTGTGATTTACTTCGGCTACTCCAGCCTGAGCTCCATCGTCCCTGGAGTACCAGTGGAGGCCTTCAGGCAGCCAGGGTTTTGAGGAACCAAGCTGGAGAGTGAGTGTCTTTCAGCCACCTGAACTGTATGACACCAGGCAGGCCAGTGAATGCCTTCAACCAGACCATCCGTAAGGAACCAGGATGGCCCTTGTGTGTCTTTTACACACCTGGGCATTGTGCCACCAGGTGGGCCCACAGATGCCTATATCCAACAAGATGCGTGAGGACCCGTGTTGGCCTGGGGTTATATTTCAGCTGCCTGAGTCATGTGTCACCAGGTGTGTCTATGATGGCCTTCAGCCTGCCAAGGCTGTGAGGACCCATTCTGGCCCATGAGTGTCATTCAGGTGCCTGGGCTTCATGACACCAGGTGGAACAGTGGATGCCTTCAACCAGCCCAGGCTGTTAGGGCTCGGGCTGCCCATGGGGGTCTTTCACCAGACTGAACTGCTTGGAGCTAGTTGGTCCTGTGGATTCCTTTGGCCAGCCCAGGCTGGGTTGACTTAGTCTGGTCAATGGGTGTCTTTCATCCACCTGAGTCACATGGCCCTAGGTGGGTCTTTGGAATTCCTTCAGGCAGCACCATCGGTGAGGTGGTCTGGGGCGTCTTTTATCCACCTGTGTGATGGTATGTGTTCACAAAAATAGATAACCTAACAAAGATAAAGATACATATATTTTAAAAGAAAATGGTTATCTGTACTTACAAAAACTCTCACTTTTGTTTTTCGGGTCTTACAGTTTACCAATCTGAGAGGCAAGAATGGTATTCAAAAACATCTTTCAATGCGTGTCAGAGGTCATATTATATATTCCATGATGTTTTGAAGCAAGGCAAGGAAAATAATTATTTATATGCAAATGCATGCAGAAATAATTGTGTGACATTTTGCTACTTGCCTGTGCAATAATCTGTATCAGTTATTGCATTGCAACATTAAATAATTACAGTAATATGCTTATATGGATACTAAACTGCTTTGTGTTACCACTTTTGAAATCTAAAAACAAAGCTAAGTTTACAAAATGTAAACATTAAATATAACCCAAAAATCTTTGCTGATGTAGCTCTTGTCTAAATTTCTACATGCAAATAAAATCTGAAAATGGATAATGCTTTGGCATGTGACATTTATTTTGCACTACTTATTTACTGCAACCATCAGAGTTTTAAATGCTGTAAATAAAGAATGATATTTGGTTTTCTTTAGACTTGATTTCTGATTCTTAATTTGTATTTGATTCATCTCAAACATATATTGTGATGTAATTTGAAGATGGTTATTTTATGATTAAAAGAAAAATGTAATAATGGTAATTATAATATTGCTTATTGCAGTGCATTGAGTTTGTGATTATTTGTTATTAAGTTGTCAAATATAATTATTAAACTACCATTATGAAAATAGGGTTAAGATATGATTTAATGGACAGAACTGAAACTATTATGCAAGCCAAATCCAACAATAAATAATAACTGGTAAGCTACTATATATTTTCTGCCTTTCCTGAGTTATTTTGACCACACTATACCATGCTCTAAACTGCCTTTATACAAATCACTATCATTTCCATCTGGATGTGCTGAAAGTTGATATTGTCCAGAATCTCCTTGTCTTGTGTTTGTATTTGTCTCCTTCAGTTTGAATAAATTATTGATTTAGTACTGCTTAGCTATCTCATGAAAAAAAACAAACAAAAAGCAAAGAAAAAACCTATTGAGTAAATTATTACTATGTGTATCTAAACAATCAAAAGTAAACTTATCACAAATTGAGATGAAATTTCTTGTTGACTCAATTTCTCCTCTGTTTTAATTGCAGTCTTATGATCTGGAACTTGTAAGAAGGCAACTGACGTAGTCATCATATAGTCTGTGCTGCCTCTAATACAATTCTTTTTTTTTTTTTTTTTTTTTTTTTAATATGAGTTCTAGAGTTTTTCTTTTTGAAACGAGACTAGGTCTTTACCTTATGCAAAAATGAACAGAAATTACTGGCAAGTTATAAGAATATGTTATAATAAAAACATCTTCTTCATACAAAGAAATGAGTCTTAATATGTTTTTTCTCCAACGCTATAATTTTTATATAAGTGTTTCCCCAAATCTGTAGGCTGAATCCCTGTCCTTAAAGTGAGAGTGCTTGACAACTTGAGTCAAAACCATCACATCCTAATGGTAAGTACCACATTCAATAGGACTGGTGTCTAAAGAAGGAGAATATAAGACAGAAACAAACACACGGGATATTGCAGAAGAGTTAAAGTAAATGAATGATGATCTTCTGAAATAATAATATAGCTTCTTGTATGCACAAAACAGACATACACATATACACTCTTGAATAAGTAAAAGTTTTTCTACTACCAAGGTTTAAAAAGAATATTACCAAATATGCAGTTTGTTAGAAGAAAATTGTATCCTGTTAAAAGTAACAATAAATATATGAAACTTTTAACTAATAAGAAATTGTATGATTTCTTAAATCCTCTTCATGTGAAGTCATTTATTTGGCTATAATATATCAATATATATTACACAGATAAAATCATTCTTACATTGTATTCAATATAGTATTTCAGAAAGAATTCTCTTTGCATCATGATACATACTTTGTCTCAAATATTTTATATCATAAATAGCATTTTTAAGACAATATGCAGGCTAAAGCCATGAGTATGGTATCAGTCAAGGTCACAGGCATGACCTCAGTCTATTGGTTTACTTTAATTTTCTGTGTCATGATGATTAACAGCTATGAAAATGATTAGTATTATTACTTTTGATAATGAACTCATGGCAGTTTGATAAGAATATGGAAATGCCTGACATTTCGTGACAGACATTTTATCGAGAAGCCCTTATTCTTTCATCTTTCAAACAGTGTATTACATTATTTGCATATTTAGTGTAAAGATAATAGGGTTTCTTTATAGCAAAACTCTTCTGGTAATTTATCCATAATTGAATTGTGCTCTTAGTGGGTATCTTGTGTGTATGTGAGTTTATGTAGTTTAGCAACCTTGCATTGTATTGCATGGATTACTGCTTTAAAACATTATGCACAAAGGAGATAAATGTCAAGCTCAAGAAGTTCAGATTCATAATTAAATCATCTGCCTTCCTCTTCACACATGGTGCATAGAAAATGATTCTTCCATTTTTAACTAAAGTGGAGATGATCTAATTTAACTTGCTTTCCTTATCTCTAAGATTAGTCTAGTTAGATCATCTTAGTCCTTTAAACTATTACAAAATTCTGTTGCATGATGTGGTTCTTTTTTTGTTTTGTTTTATTTTGTTTTGTTTTTTTCGAGACAGGGTTTCTCTGTGTAGCTTTGTGCCTTTCCTGGAACTCACTTGGTAGTTCAGGTTGGCCTCAAACTCAAAGAGATCCGCCTGGCTCTGCCTCCCAATTGCTGGGATTAAAGGCGTGCGCCACCACCTCCCGGCTTATGATGTCATTTCTTAGTTATATAAAATTGTACGAGACATATTGGATGCTGTTGATTATTATTTAATGTATTCTTCTGTCTGTAAAATGTTGCATTACATTTTATGAATGATTTCAGAATGAAGAAAATGGACATTGAGAAATAGTTTAAAAAAGAAGATGGCATTGCATCATTATTCCAAGCATCATATGTAAATCCTAGACTACATTAAATTTCAATGTGGGCTAAAAGGAAAGTCGAGGAAAGAACACTTTCATGTATCTTAAACTCTAATAATCCTGGAATATGAGAAACTAACATTTTTCAGTTAATTGGACATTGATAAGTGAACAATTAATTTTTACAGAGTAAACAGTTCATCATCAAATTTATAACAAGTTTTCTACTGTGATATATCACATTAGTACAAAAAGTAACTTCACATTTACATGTTTTATGTCATGTAAATTTTGATGAACTGTTTCTTCTTAACTCCACATTGTTGTAAAACTAGAGAATCAGCCTGTAATTTTGCCTTTGATGCTACACAAGACCAAAAAGGTCTATCTGTGTATAACCGTTGTATTACAACGGATATGTTGCAGGTGGTTAACCCAAGAAGAAGCCATTCCTTTGCCTTTGCGTTATTGAGATTATTATAGGCATAATATACTGATTTATGTAAGTTAGTTCAGAAGTGTTATAAAATTAATTTCCCAACCAAGAAACTGTTGTAGAATACCACAGAGGTCACAGGAAATTATGAGTAAATGACAATATCTATTTATTATGTGCATGTGTTTATAATTGAGAATATAAGCTCAGAATGGTGTGTAAAATAATTTCATGATTCCTCTGTTCAATAAGTCAGACTTATTTTAATCTCTACCACAAATTTTTCTCACCATTTTGCAGAATGAGAGTCCCAAGATCAAGGTACTGAGAGAGAGATTCTGTGTCTTACATGGGTTTATTCATTATAGGTGGGGAACCCTGTTGGTGTCCTTCCATGGCAGTAGGAAGAAACAAAGTCCATGAGAACCTCATTTAGAAAAGAATCAATCTCACTTCAGGTCCCTGGGCTGATCACATATCACCAACATTAAGGCTAAGATAATAACACTACCTCATTAAGGAATAGGGTCCAAAATATCCATTTGTTGGAAAAAAGAATAATCCTATTTTATTCTGTTATTCTGGTAATAGTTAAAATGGGCTTTGTTATAGTAAGAATATCTAACAAGAAATCTATCATTTAACATGGTTTTAAGTGTACAATGTACTACTGTTGACTAATGCTACAATATTATTCATCAGATTCCAGGCTTGTTTACCTTGTGTGACTGAGACCTTTCCCATGTTAACTAAACATTTTCCACTGCTGTTGAATCATGGTAACCACTGTTATACCACTTCATTCTTTGAATTGAATATTTTAGATAAATTATTTAACATCAGTTTGTAATATATTTTTCTTTTTGTAACTGCTTTTTCTCTAAGCAGCACAATGTCTCTGAGGTCTGTTCTTATTATCTCATAGTGTATGAGAGTATTATCTCTTAATGCTGAAATGTATTTTTTGAAATATGAACAACTTTTCTCTAAACTCAGTCCACATTTATGAAAGATTTGTTTCATAAACAATCATGATATTTGAGGCAGAACTTGTACAGATAAAACAGTAAAAATATACAAGAGCTCTCACTTGCCCATCTTGTAAGGATGAAAATCAAAGGAATCTCATGTGACGATATGAACTGGGATTGTAATGCTGGATTTTTTTTTTTTTTTGCTCTTTTGGGGGGCCTGCCACCCAGCTCCCAAATAAACTCACACATGGAGGCTTATTCTTAACTATGAATGCCCAGCCTTAGCTTGGCTTATTTTCTAGCCAGCTTTCCTTATCTTAAATTATCTTGTATCCCTTTTGACGCTGGGCTTTTCACATTCTTTACTTCTGTAATTCTTTCTCCATGACTTGCTGTGCAGCTGGATGGCTGGCCTCTTGAGTCTTCCTCCTTCTTTGATTCCTAGATCTTAGATCTCCCCTCCCAGTTTTCTCCTTCTATATTTACACTCTCTACCAGCACCACCTATCCATTCTCATGCCTTGCTTTGGTCAGTTCTTTATTAAACCATCAGGTGTTTTACACAGGCACAGTAACACAGCTTCACAGAGCTAAACAAATGCAACACAAACAAAAGTAACACAACTTAAAATATTCCACTACAGAGTAAGGGTAACATTTCAAATTAACCATTTGTGAAACAATTTGTCAGAAGCTTACCCTGACTTTTAGAAAGTGAAATGAAAATGGCAGAATAATCAATCTGAGGATCCATCTTTAGGAAAATGTCCAATGACCGCTATTCTGAACAGCACAATTTCAACAAGTCATGACAATTCCAGGTTGTGTGACATAGGAAAAATCAAGTTTAGGAGGAGTTTAGGCCAAAGAAAGTCTCCGGTTTAAGGAAATTAACCCTATGCAGATGAGGAAGATATGGGAAACAATTTGCATTTTCCACATCAGCAGTCACTTGTGCCATGTTATGGGTGCATGTCAACATCAGGGAGTGCTTCTTGGGAGCCAAGAGGAGTATGTCAAAACTGTCAGAGAAAGATGTTCCCTCTACATTAATCCAGCTTTGGAGACATTTTGTTAGTGGCACCGGTACCCTCTCCTAACAAGCAATGGAATATTCTATGCACTTCCAAACTCAGCTTTAAAAGTGCAAAGGAAAATTTCTGTATTCTGTAAAACTCGATGAAAATATCACGAGAAGTCAATTTATAATCAAGTGCAGCCAGTTCCCTTGGCATCTCCAGCACCTCTGCTTTCATTCCTGTTCTTGTCATTCCCCTGTTTTCTGAAGGTTTGCTCCTAGCCTTGCCAGCATCACTTGCCCTCTGTATAGGTGCCTTCTCTCTCCTTTCTTTCCAAAGCCAATTTTGATTTAGGACCTGGCTTGGGGAATGTAGGTTTAGTAAAGAATCTTGCAGATCTTCACTGTGGCTTATTTTCCATGCTTGCTTTAGCTCTTTTAAATTCCAGCCCTTTCTATGTGACATAAAGACAGCTGGGCTTAAGGACTGAATGGTAAGATTCAGCATATGGCCCTGGTAAGTCACACAGAACTCACCTCGCTTCACTTCTCCTCAGCTTCAGCCGGATTCTCCTCCTCTTCCTAGTTCTTGTTGTTCTTGTTCTCATTCTTTCTTCGCCTTCTCCTCCTTCTCCCTTTCTCCTTTTCCTCCTTCTTCTCCTTCTCCTCTTCCTTTTCTCCTCCTCCTGCTTCTGCTTCTGCTTCTTCATTCTTCCTTTTCTGTCTCTGTTTCTCTCTAACTCTCCTCTCCTTTTATCTCTTCCGATTCTGAGAAAGTTTCATGTATATTAAGCTTGCTTGAACTCATCATCCTTCTGCTTCCAAGTTGTCTTCAGTATTGTGTAACTGATAATGGAATGAATATAAGAATCCAAGGGTCTTTTTGAGTTCCTCTTTTCATCTCTTTCAGATAAATATTCAGATATAGTTTTGAGGATCATACGGAACTTCTATTGCTGATTGTTTGAAGGTCCTGCATCTATTTTCTGTGAAAGTTGCATAATGATATATGTCTACCAATGATGCACAGAAGATGCTCCAATTTCCCTCAAAGTCTTCCAAAGATGTATAAATATAACACACACACACACACACACACACACACACACACACATACACACACACAATTGCTATTTTTTTTTGCTGGCCAATGCATTACAAGATTGTATTTTAAAATGAGGTTTGGTTTGTTTTGCCTATTCACTATTCACATAGAGAAAATTTTTCATGTATTAATTAGACATTAGAATTCTTTTGTGTGGCAAGATGTGTGTAGTTAAGTCCTTAGTTCTTTTTTACATCCAAGTAAGTACTTCATGATGTTGCAATGTAGGGTTGTCATCATCTTTGCAGACCACCAGCTCCCTGTCAGAATTTAGATTTTTAGGGTGTTTTTCACATGATGTATGTCCTTTTACACTGTTGATTAATAAAATAGCTATTGTGTTCACAAAATCTGTCATATTTCCTTTCACAAAAACAAAACAAAAATAACAACAAAAAAGATTTGCTTTAGCTTCTGCCATTCAGACGTTGATTTGGGGTTAATACCAAGTCCAGTGGCACAGACAAGTGAGACCCCTGACCCTGTATGAACACTAATTTAGTTGTAGATAAAACTCACTAAAACTAGTTTAACTTTAGAATGTATATTTTATCCATGTTTATTAAAACAAAGAAAGAAATAACAGCAATAACAAACACCTGCAGGATAGGAAAGAGGGCTCAGCATTCAAGAGAACTTGCTGCTCTTCCATATGATTTAGATTTATTCTCAGCACCAGTATGGTGGCTTATAGCTGTTATCCTTCACTTCATTTCCTTGGCATCAAGTACCTCCATCTGTCATAGGCTCCTGGAATGCATACAGTGCTCTTACATACATTCAGACAGTGATCTTACATACATTCAGTCTGTGAAGGTTCAAATAAAAATGGATCCTTTAGGGTCATGTACTTGCATGCTTAGTCATGAGGAAATGGAACACTTTGATAGGATGAGAAGGGCTAGGAGTTGCGGCCTTGTGGGAGGAAGTGTGTCCCTAGGGGTGGGCTTTGAGGTTTCCAAAGCCTATGCTAGTCCCATCTCCCAGTTGTCTACCAAACAGATGTAGCTCTCAGCTATTGCTCTAGCACTTGGCTGCATGCCACCAAGCTTCCTGCCATGACAATGGATTAAACTTCTGAATCTGTAAGCAATCCCCCCGTTAAAGGCTTTCCTTCATAAGAGTTGGTTTGGTCATGGTGTCTCTTCATAGCAATAGTACTGTGACTAAGACACAGGAAAAACACAGATATACATAAAATACAATAAATATATCTTATTGGTGCCAGTATAGAACTGACAAGTTAACCATATGCTGTATATATTTACTAATGTTTCTGATAAAAAAGAACTAAGAATTTGTTTTAAAATGTTCTAGAAATATTTTATTGAACACATAGTAACTATTTTTAGAAGGTAGTGTTTTCTTTCAAAGAGTATAGTACACATGATAAGGGTAAAATATGCATAGCTGTACTTTGAATATGTAGCTTCACTTATTACCTGATAATTTTCTGTTTTGCAATGAGTTGTCATTGGAATTGACAATTACTTGAGAAAAAGATGTTGATTCTTTCCTCTATGAAAGAATTCAGTGAGTGCAAATCACATATTCCGTTTCAGAAGTAGATTCATCAGAGACAGTGATGGATATATCCATCAAGTGCTTTTAGGACCAGGTGTTTGCTTAGCTTCCCATGTAATTGTCTGCTTGGTTTTTTTTTTTTTTTTTTTTCCTACTTCGGTGATTTTTCTTTAAGTGCTTTGTCAAGTACCCAGTGTAGTTTCAACTTATAGTTGGTGCTTGATCATCTCTTGGGAATAAAATGTTATAAGCCACTTGTGAGAAAACTTGATTTTCAGAGTTTATAGATGTCAATATCTTCCCTACTTGTAATTAAGCCATGTCTTGACATCCAGGCTATTTTTTTAGCTAACAAAGTTTGAGTAAGTTCAAATTAATTGCTGTCTTTAATCATATATTGTAAATAAATGGCCAACCACATAAATATTTGGATATTTATTTCAATGTAATCTTTTAAAGATCTTAGTATTCAATTAAATATTATTATATTGATAAGAAAAGTTGTAAAAAATTATTTTTTCATGTTATGCAGAAACATAGGAAATCTCTACTGGACTGAGAAAGACACTTCTCCTTTTCTCTGAAAGTATACTTCACCTGGTGGATGACTTTTCAAAATGATTTTTACCCCACTGTGAAACACAGACTAGCAAACTAAAAGCCCTATGCCAGGATGGGTTACCTCTTTGGGAGCTGTTGGCTGGTGAGGTCCCACAGATCCCCAAACATTAGAGGCTACTGCCAATACTTTTAGATATCCTTGAGGACTTCAGAGTAAGATCTTATTGCTATACACACCACACACTTGAGTTGTAGAACATGCACAAATCAAGCTGGTACTTACCTGGAAAACTCATTTCTATTGGCTAACTTTTATAATAACAGAAGATGCTATATGTGCTACCAGAGCAGAAAACGTTGTCAGCTCTGATCCCAGTGAGTTACTGTGATGGCTACTGTGATGGCCCATTGATGCAATGGTGGCACCAATGCCAGGGGAGTAATCTTTTCTGGTTGTATTCAAGGTCTGGTTTACAATATGACACTAGTACTTGCTATCATTATTGAGGTCAAGAACCTGTGCCTAGGTAGGGTATATGTCCTAGGCTAAGACCTATCACTCATATTCTGGTAAATGGACATAATAATAAAGAGATTCTCAATGGCTTATCATTATGGTCATAGACTATTGTATCACTCAACTCTTATCAGAGAAAATTATTTTGTAGTAGTAGATAGTCAACCCACAACTGGCCAACGTGCAGAAAATGAATGAGTAGAATGCTTACCAGGAAAGGTGATACACACACACACACACACACACACACACACACACACGCGCACGCGCGTGTGTGTGTGTGTGTGTGTGTGTGTGTGTGTGTGTGTTTATTGTTGTGGACAGATACCATGACCAAGGCAACTCTTATTTTATTGGGTGGTGTAGCATGAATCTTAAAAGTTCTTATTAATATAATCAAACA
Organism: Peromyscus leucopus; assembly: GCF_004664715.2. Classification (NCBI taxonomy): domain Eukaryota; kingdom Metazoa; phylum Chordata; class Mammalia; order Rodentia; family Cricetidae; genus Peromyscus; species Peromyscus leucopus. The sequence goes on along the minus strand of NC_051073.1, from coordinate 16,281,501 downwards.
TGAGGCCAGTTATTGGGGTGAGTGCTGGAAGATCAGAGAAGCAGAATAAGCCACAGCTACCTCACCTTGCCAGTTCCTCAGCTGATCCTGTTTCCTCAGACTGGATGCCTCTGAGTCCTCATCCAGAATGAATCTCAGCTGAACTGCTGCTCGAAAGCCTGAAGCTTAACCAGCCAAATGCTTAGTCAGCCAAATGCTTCTAGTTTCTGGTTCTCACACCTTATATACCTTTCTGCTTTCTACCATCACTCCCTAGGATTAAAGGCTCGCTTTCTGGGATTAAAGGTGTGAGTCACCATGCCTGGCTGTTTCCAATGTGGCCTTGAACTCACAGAGATCCCAGATGGATTTCTGCCTCTGGAATGCTAAGATTAAAGGCGTGTGCTATCACTGCCTAACTAGTGGCTTTTCTGTTCTCTGACCCCAGATAAGTTTATTAAGGTACACAATATTTTGGGGAACACAATACCACCACAGGGTAGTTTGCTTATAGTTTCAGAGTTTCAGTCTATTATCATGGTGGAGAGTATGGCAGTATACAGGCAGACATGGTGCTGGGAATGAGAATCTTACATCTTGACTCAGAGGCAAAAGGAAATAGACTGACCGTCACACTGATAGAAGCTTGAACAAAAGAGGCCTAAAAGCCTGTGCCCACAGTGATATACTTCCTCCAACAAGGCCAAACCTCCTAATAGTGCCATGCTCTTTGAGGGCCATCTTCTTTCAAACCACCATAGTCTACTCCTTGGCGACCAAAGGCTTATAGCCATATCTTAATGAAAAATGCAATTAGTCAAACTTCAAAAAATCTCATAGTCTATTACAGTCTCAACCATGTTTAAAACTCCAAAGTTTAAAGTCTCTTCTGATATTCATGCAATCTTTTAACTCTAATTCCCTATAAAAACAAAAGAAAAAGAAAAAGATCACATACTTCCAATACATAATGGCACAGAATATACATTATCATTACAGAATGAAGGGAAGGGTGCAAAATGAGGAAATATTGGACCAAACCAAGTTGGGCAAACTCCAAACTCTGCATCTAAATTTCTGTTGTCAAAATGCTCTCCATATCTTGAACTCTGTTCAGCTTTGTTGAGTAAAATACATGTCTTTCTCTTCGTCTGTTTCCACTCCCTTTTAGCAGCTCTCTTCGGCAGGTATTCCATGACTCTGGCATCTCTAATATCTAGTGTCCTCCAAGGTAATTCAAGCTTCAAATCCACAGCTTCACACAATGGCCTCTCTACTAAACCTCCATTCAGGGATTCCCCTGACACATGCCTGACTTCAGTCACTTTCTTTAGGCATGTAAGTAAATTCCATAACCCATTTCTTCTATCCTTCTCTCTAAGGTCAGAACCATGTGGCCAAAGCTGCCAAACTCTGCTAATGAATGGAGCTGGAGCATGCCCCTCTTGTTTAATTACATGTTTCCCACCTTTTTGTTTTCCTTCAGTGTCTAAACTTGGCTGTCCTTGAACTTGCTCTTTAGATCAGACTGGCCTCAATCTCAGAGATATGAGATTCTACCTTCCCAGGGCTGGGATTAAAGAGGTGCACCACCACACTTAACTCAAAACTTTTCTTTAATTCCTTTTTGCAAGTTGGAATCTGCACTGAGGTCACCGCTCCCTTTCTTTATCTGTTTATCTCCTTGGATAAAGACTTTAGCTCAGTTCTGCCTTCTGGTCCTTTATTTTTCTCCTGAAATATTTTTCCTTACTCAGTTTGCTTTTTCATTATATATCTTTATTAGAGTTACCACTAATATCCACATGACAGAGTCCAGAGTCTATACTAGGGTGTTTTGAGATTTCTTCTGCCAACATAATTAATCCAAAATGCTTCACTTTAGCCTCAGGTAGACTCTTTGGACAAGTGCCAGATGCCACTACTTTCTTTACCAAAATATCACAAGAATAATCTATAGGCAATATACTAAAATTTTTCTCTGAAACCCTTAGAGTGAGCTCCCAATATAATGTGATAACCCTTATCATCACTGTCTTCTATGCTTCTACTAGTACAGATCATTAAGCAGTGCTTAAAGCATTCCACTTCTTTCTATATCCAAAGTACCAAAGTCTACAATTCTCTAAACAAACACATAGTCAGGCTTGCCACAGTAATACCCTAGTCCTTCATACCAACTTGTCTTAGTCAGAGTTTATATTGCTGTGAAGAAACACCATGACCACAGCAACTCTTATTTTAAAAAATCCTATTTATTGGGGTGATTCACTTACAGTTTCAGGGGTTCAGTCAGTTATCATCATGGTGGGGAGCATGGCTACAGGCAGGTAGATGTGGTACTTGAGCTGAGAGTCCTATGTCTTGATTCAGAGACAACAGAAAGTAGGTTGACAGTCACACTGAGGGCAGCTTGAGCAAAACGGCCCTCAATGCCTGTCCCTGCAGTGACATGTTTCCCCTAACAAGGCCAACCTCCTAAGGGTGTCATTTCCTTTGGGGGCCATTTGCTTTCAAACCACCACTTTTGGGGATGATTGTGGAAGGACTTTGGAAACTTGGCTAGAAGAATCACTGAGTATTGAAAGCTCAGTGGGATGTTCTTTAGTAACTTGGAAGATAAGAATATTGAGAGGAGTGCAGAGGATGGAGACCTGGCGTGCAAAATTTCAGAGGGAAGTTTAAAAATTCTATCATTGGCCACTTGTTATTTTGAATTAAGATCCTGTCATTCTGTTTAGTTTGGGCTTAAGAATGAGCTGTGATTATCAAGATACCAGGACTACTAAAGCAAAACTTTGATTGGAGGGATACTTGATGTTAGTCAGCTGGAGCTAAGAAATTTCAGTGATTAAGAAGAATCCAGCATCACTAGGGTGAAATCTTCTGGGAAGTGTTTCCTGAGAGCACAGAGAAACTGTTTTCCAGAGCAGCTAAGGTTGTAGATCCAGCTAGCAGCAAAATTTGGTAGTATGAAAGTGTCACCCAGGTGGTAATGGTTTTGAAGGCATGAAGGTGTCATGGAGAGCAGATGAGGCTTGGCACTGTGACAGGCTATTGCTTAAGGTGAACCCTCATGGCAGTTGAAGGCCCAGGACTGAAGGTTATGCAAAGAAGTTGAGGCTTGGCACCATGAAGAGAACCTATTAGATGCTATTGGTGAAAGTGTGGCCCAATTGCAGCAGAAGACCCCAAGGTATTAGGGATGCCAGTACCTTGGGATGACCACCAAGAACAGCGGTATAGCAGTGGAGTGGAGCCAACCAGATCCTAGAAGATGAGCCATGCGTATTGCAAAGGGCAGAGCCAGAGAAGTGACCCAAACCCTTTGGAGGAGTCCAGAAGTTTGTGAATGGGTCCCAGATATTGTACAGTTGTAGTTTTGTTTTGCTTTGTGACCATGCCCCGAGTCTTCCCTCTTGAAGTAAGAATGCGTTTTACTGGAGCCCATAGTTGAGAGACTTTGCATTTGAAAATAACTTTGGATTTTAAGAGACTGGTTATTTTAAAGGGACTAAAATTTTAATGTGTTTGAATTGTAAAAACTGCAATTTTTAACATTATTTAAGATCTTGGGGATGAATAAGAAAGGAAGTGTTGCTTAATAGTGATGTGTTTGTGTGTCAAGTGGACAAGAAGTCATTTTGTATTGGGTGGTTTTTGTGTGTCAATGTGACACAAACTATAGAGTCGTCTGTTGTATGATATTTTGTTTGTGTTCTGATAAATAAAGTTTGTCTGAAGAGCAGAGGATGGAGTTACTCACTAGTTAACCAGAGAGGTCTGGAGGTCTGTACAGACAGGAGACAGGAAGTGATGTGGCTGGGTGGAAAGAGGAAGTGTTAAGGTGGAGCAGGGACAGACGCTCAGCTCTTTTCTGTCTAAGGAGTCAGAGAGGTAAGAGGTGGCTATGGCTGCTCCTTTGCTTCTCTGTTCTTTAAGCTTTTACCCTGAAAGCTGACTCTGGGTTTTTATTAATAAGACCAATTAGGATTGTGCTACATCTTGTGCCCAACATGGGTATATAGTTTGTCTATGTCAGTTATAATCTTCTCTTTTTATTTTAGACAAAAAAGGAAAATGTGATATTTTGTTTGTGTTCTGACAAATAAGCTTGTCTGGAGATCAGAGGTTAGAGCTATCCACTAGTTAACCATAGAGGCCAGGCAGTAGTGGCCCATACCTTTTTAATCCAAAACTTGGGAGTAGGAAGCAGGAAGATCAGGAGTTCAAAGTCATGTGGGCTACAGGAGATTGAACCAATCTAAAAGAGAAACAGAGCTAGGCAGTGTTGATGCATGCCTTTAATCACAGCACTAGGGAGGTGGAGACAGGAATATAAAGTGGGGGAGACAGGATCTTGGCATCTCATGCCTATTCAGTCTGAAGATTATCATAAAGTCAAGATGCCACATTAGGTCTGAGATTATGTAAGGTAAAAGTGACAGTGGCTGTTGCTCCGCTTCTCTGATCTTTCTGGCAAGCTTTATTTGTCAGAACACAAACAGAATATTGTATAACAGTCACCAGAAGAAGAAGCCTCAGCTGAGAAAATGCCTTCTTGAGATTCAGCTATAAGACATTTTCTCATTTAGTGATCAATATGGGAGGGCCCAGCCCATGGTGGGTAGTGTTATCCCTGGGCTGCTGGTCCTGGGTTCTATAAGGATCACGCCCCACCTGAGGAGCAATTGGCAATTGAGTAATTGTTGGAGGAAACTCCATTTTTTAAGGATGTGACCTCTTGTAGGTTGATCACATTCTATTGGGTGACTATACCCAAGAATATATGGCCATCACAAATTGCACTTGAAGAAAAAAGTTGTGTGGGTAAGGAACACATTTGGATCCGGTTTGGACAAATAGAGAGTGATCAAAATACAACTCATGAAATTTTCAAAGAACTTATTTAAAAACTGAATTTGTAATTATGTGTTTCATCTTAAATAAATGACTGATATCATTGCAGTAAGCATGTTTGTTCACTCAGAATTCTGACAGCCTTTATGTTTTCTTGTTGGATAGAAAGTAAATTCACATTGTTGCACTAGACTTTCATTTACCCACTTTCAAAGTACTCTATAAGTTTGTGGCTTAAATTAATGCACAATAATTTTCATAGACTCTGTAGAAATTTGACATTTGCTGCTTATTTGCTGTGGAAATGCCATCTTTGTAATTCCCTGCATCGCTACTTGATTTGTCGTCAATAGTTTTTAACATCTCTTGGGTTCTTCCTATTTGCTTATGTGCAGTTTTCCTTACTTTGTAATATGTCAAGACAACTGATAATCTTTATGCATTTACATTCTATCTTTCTTGTATTAGATTTTTTTCAAGAGAAATAATAGTCTTCTGTAATTATTTTATACACAGAACTGAAAAAGCTGTAATACAAAGTAGGTGTAAAAATGCTGAGTACTGATGAATTATCAGTAATTATAGCTATGTGTCAAGACATGCAGAAAAAAAAAAAACCATAGTCCTATTGATTCTAGAAATCCCCTTATATCTTAAAGTTATACAAGTAGATCATAGCTACATAGTTAGATGTCAAAATCAAATTATCAGTATTGAGTTGCATATGTATAGACAGAAAACTATATGTATATATGCCTGCATGTGCATCTTGACATACTTATTCATGCATGAGATACATAAATATTCATGCATATATACACATGCCTATATACATATTTTAGAAACTGTATACAAGTATAAAATCATTCCTAGTAAAGTATTTTACAAGCACAATTGGAAGAATATGCATATTTTATGTAATGTTCATGACGGATGTTACTTTTCATTTTAGTGTTTTTTACATAGACTTTAATAACAAAAAAAACCTCATTCTAATGTAGACTTGTTAAATAGTATAAATGAATTAGTATTTGCTTGGATAATAATGATTTTATCTTCATTTTTTTCTTATTTTTAGTCAATAATAACTAGAGGGATAAGAAGGATAATTCTGAATTAGTCAGATAATTCTAATTAAATAGTCCCTCAGTCCCTAGTCTTGATAGCACTCTCTTTCACTGCCCAACCTCCCTCCTTGCTCTGTGTGTTTGTGTGTGTGTGTGTGTGTGTGTGTGTGTGTGTTTCCATTCTTTGTTCTTTCTAAACACAGTTTTCATTTCTAATAGCACACCCAATATTTATCAAAAACTGTTCATCTTTCTTGGTGATAAAAGTAGTTGTTTCAACAATTAAAGCATATAAATCTCTATTAACATGACTGAACAGATCTTTCCATGGATAGAAATACCCATTGTTCAAGTAAGGACCAAGTTCAAATCAAGTAAGTGCCACGTGAGATCATTGTATACTTATAAACCTAGCACTGTGTGTGCCTGTGCCCGTGTGTGCCCGTGTGTGTGTGTGTGTGTGTGTGTGTGCCCGTGTGTGTGTGCGTGTGTGTGTGTGTGTGTGTGTGTGTGTGTGTATTTTAAGAAAAAAGAAGTCCTTGGCCTTGGTGGATACCAGAATAGTGACATGTTCACTAAGATATTGTCTCAAAGAAAGGAAGAGAGACTAGAACAGGGTACCTAACTTCTTTTTCTAGCCTCACTGTGAGAAGACAGTATTGTACACTGCAACCCGCCACACAAACAATAAGATTAAAATTTCCTTGCCAATGTAATCAATATGGCACATTCTATATGTAACTGTAATCCAACTGAAATGAATATTCTGAATCTTTTTAAACAAACACAACTCTCAAATGTTCTCACATTTCAAGGCCTGAGAATTAACCTCAATACTTACTCTTCTGGTCCATAATTTACTTACTCTGAACCTGGAGCTGTCATTTCTTATGTCAGAGAATACACTCTGTGTGTGTGTGTGTGTGTGTGTGTGTGTGTGTGTGTGTGTAAATGTGTCCAGATTTTTTTTTCAATGCAAGTGTGGTGATATACACTTCTCCAACTTTTTTTCTGGTTTCCATCTATGTCAAAGAGCTTAATGCTCTACAGACTGTCTGTTTCATTTCTAGACATGAGAATCACTGTTCTCTGCTTATCCCGATACTCATGTCAGAGCTGTAAATCACATGCCTAAGCATTTAAAAGTGGTGATCAGACCTATATTTAATTTCTCTTTAGAACATTCAATGTTGAAAATGTATCTATTGTTCCAAATTTCCTTTTGTTGTAATCTAGGTCATCCAAAAATATTCTTAAGAATATAATTTGAATCTCTCTTGATTGCTTTTTCTTTCTTAATTTATAGCTGTTCTTTTTCATTTTACTGTTAGCAGAAAAAAAAACAAAGACTAAATTGGTAACTTTTATCACTTAGAATTTTCTTCAAACACATATCCAAAGTCACTTAAGAACCCTGCTTTTCATAAAACCAAAGGGTAAAATTGGTTACTATTATGAATAGATTATTAATTATTGTAATGCATAGACAGTCAATGAAAAAGCAAGGAAGAAAGCTTGAAAAATAAACATTAAAAATGAAATAGAAGAAAAACCTAGTTTTGAATAGATTTTTAACATTGAAAAAATATTTCAAGATTATCCAGTAATTTATGATATTGGTTTCTTTGTCTATTGTCTATGTGATTTCACTAGACTTATATTCTTTTCTTTTTCTAGACAATTATTATACTTTTATTTTTCTGCTTATTGTTTGCTAACATAAAAAGTCTATAAAATGTGTATTTATTTATTTCCAAAGTTCCTCAAATTTCTTAAATAGGTTAATCAGTAATTAAAGAAAATGAAAAAAATTATGTCACTCAAATATGATAGAAATTGTACCTTTTTCTTAGATCTTAATACATTTCTAATATTTAACTCCACTCAAATACTATTTTAGAAAAGAAAGACTTAACAGTTACACTATCATTTCAACACAGTTGAAACAGATAAAGTTAACAGTATTTTGAATAATATAGAAAATGTTCATAAGTATCTTGGATATAAGTTGACTACATATGCCTATCCACCTGCTTATCTGTCTATCATATGTCTATGATATGAGTGAATACAAAATTTGACTATTTATTTCTAAGAAACACAACTTATGGGCATATTTACAAGTAAATAATAATTTCAAATTTTGTTAATAAAATTGAGATTTGGAGCCAGACTTGGAGGTATATACCTGTTTGTTTTATGACTTCCTGCTAAGCCATTATGAAATATCTATATGAACTCATTGTAGATAGGAAAGTCATGCACAGATCAATGAAATGGCTCTATCTAATTCCAGCTTTGAAAACTGGATTTATTTAAAGTACTTATAGAAGTGCCAATAAATGAAAGGCATTCATCTTTCTGGAAGGGAAGTTCCCTAAGAAAATGACTGGAAGCACCATCATTGAAGACCCTCCCATGCTGCAAGAGAAGACCTTGCGATGCTGTATATTTGAATGAAGATCTGCCTGTGTTTGTGCAACTCAGGAAGTTTGTTCAGACTTTCCACTGCATCCACAAAGGAGGGTCCCTGAGCATGATCAATTGAGGATTTCACATGGGTGATCACGGTTACTCATATTCAAGACAAACATTGAGGAAACAATAACTCAACAAGAAGGAAGAGTCTGAAGTCTACCTAGATTACAAAGTGAGGTCTTCTCTCAAAACAAGCAAAACACATTGAAAAGATGAATATAGTTGTGCCATTCAATATCCTTACACTGCAATCTCCCCTTCTGAAAGTCAGAAATACCCACTATTATGAGTGACCTTCACATCATACATTAAACATCCTGAGTGCATAAAGGTATCATTTGGTTTTCAGGAGAACCAAATTAGACTTATGCTTCCCAAAGTATTCAAAAGTATATTTGAAACATTATTAATTTTGCCAAAGAGAAGTTTTTTGAATGAATATTTTTTAAAACAATCTCTTTCTCTTTATTGCAATATTATTGGACACTTCTAATATGAGATTAGGTCAAAGAATTTGTATATGCCATGGATGATTCCAGGCACAGACAGAAGAATAGTAGCAAACATGGACAATTTATTTTTCTAACATTATTTATTCATTAGATAAGAATGCATATAATAAATTCAATACAAAATACATTTCATTTATTTTAGTAATTTAAAGAAACCATACTATTGAAAACTAAAAAGGATAATGGACGTCTATTTTATATGTTTATTATGGGTGCTTATTTTGAAAGATTCACGTTTAAAGAGTAAGTGGAGAAGGCTGCAGTGCACATTTGGGTAAGAACATTTGAAAAGCCAGTAAAACATTAATATGAATGTATTACATCAGATAAAGTGGTTGCAGAAAGAAAAGAGTTTAATTTCAGAGAATGTGATTGAATATAAAACGGTAGAAACAACTACAACAGTGCTTTGAAGGCACTGTAAATCATGCTGAGAATTTTAAAATATATTTGATGTATAAATAACTCAATGTGTTGAAAAGAGACAAATTTTATTAATATTTTAGTATAACTTCCATTTCTATCTGATATAGGGAAGAGCAGACCCATGAAGATGAGTTTGACACTCACGATGCATTACATTGAATTATGTTATTGATGAATAAAAAACATACATTTTTATACCAAATAAGTCACTTCACTCAGAAGAGCTACTTTAGGATATCATTCCCCAAATAACAAAGAAAAAAAACCCTCATTATTTAAATAAATTCCCTGGGTAGAGTATATTTAAAGAGAAAATAAAAACTGACACATTTCCAACCCCAAGGGAAACAGTCTGGTTTCAATACTGATTGCAGTATTGGTCATTTCTCTTTTCTTATCCATATGTCCTTTGGCCTTTATATTCCAGTTCCATCTGTAGTTAGAATGGGATTTTTCCACCCCTCTAAACAGTCATAGTGTTCAAATGTTACAGAGCTTGATACAGTGTAAAGGAAGAGTCAGTGAATGTTCTTACACATGACATTGACCTTTACTATCAATAGTAGAAGTGAATAATCAAGTTAGTTCAAAATAGAGAAGTACATATATTCATTATGAAGTCAGGAGTTTCTTAGCTAAAGTCAGTACAGAGAGCAGAATATGAACCCATATTTATATCATACTGTATCCTAGCCAATTAAGATTACATCATCTCACTTCTTAGATTCCTGAATAGATAATTTATCCATCTGTCAGTGAACATTGAGTGATTATTTATAATACAACATAATTGTAGCAATGCATAATTACATATAAGATAAAGGTATGCAGTTACAATAAATATGTTTTTATAGGCAGTTTCTCTTAAAGGATTCTAATTTTTTTGGAGGCTTGAAATCTTCGTATTTGTAAATTTTTGAGAATAAAATACATTTTATCTGTCATAGCCCTATTGATTAACATAGAAAAGATTATTACATTTCTGTTTCTTCATAAAAGCCCTGCATAGTATCAGATAAACAGGAAAGAGATCTAATATATACAATTCAGAAAAAAAAAAATAGGAGAGAAGCACCTGAGCTTCAAACATCTTACACATACCCTGATTTCCTCCTTTTCCCACACTGCCATTTTCTTTGGCTTGGAGGGTTTGGAGGCTGTTCTAAATTCACTGTGAGACTTAAGAATGTGGTAAGAGCATGCAAAGCCTGTGTGTATTACTGAAGGTCAATTTACAGGTTTACTTGCCACTAATTGTTGAGAGAAGGTATCATTCTAAATCAGCAGTAGTAGAGCCATTGATTTATACCCAGTACTCCTGCGAATAACCTCCCTCTCAAAAGAAAGGAGGCACAAAATTAAGAAAGGGACTTAGGGAAAAGGAAAGGTTCACAAAGAAAAAAGATGGTCTGATATAAAGGAATTGGTGGTGAAAGTGAGTAAAATTAACTATAAACAAACAATAGAAGTAATAAATAAAATCAATAAAATATATAAAAAGGAGGGAATAAATATGTGATGCTTTGGACACTTTAGGGGCTCCCTTTCACACACATACTTCGATGACATCTTTATTCCAGTATTCTCAATATTATGCACATATTTTAAATTATTGTCTCTTTAGAATGGTAATAAACTTAATAAGAAGAATATATCTTTAGAGATTGATGGAATGTTTTTTATTAGAGAATTGTAATACCTATACTTTTTTTTAATGCACCATCAAAAGTCAACAATTTAATTAAGGAAAATACTGTTTTATTTAATTTTCACACACGTACACACACACACAAAAATAGTTTTGATTTCCAAAGTTGATAATTGTTTGAAAAGAATTAGAACATAACTTTCCAAAACTTTGTAGAACACTTGGAGTTTGAGATTTTCTCTCCCAAGCAAAACGTTTTCTTTGTCGGTAGTCACTCTTTCAATTTAACAGAACAACAACTCCCTTACTTTTTAAATTAGAGCAATCTAACACAGCTGCAATTTTCCCAGAGGAGCCCTCCATCAATGGTGAGTTTTCACTTCAGATTCTCATTCCTGTAACAGATAATGCCAGAGCAACAGCTTCAGCAAATCATTACAAACCATTAAACAATGAGGCTCTGGGACTAGTTCTCCTACTCAAGGCAGGATGAAGATAAAAGTCTGAACTTAGAGAATCAAGCAGTCAAATCTATTATAAAAAGAGCACAAAATAGATTCACAGGAAATTAAAAGGTAGAGCTATATTTCGAATCTTCATATCCACAAATACATGAGCTTTTTATAGAATCACTTGGAAAACTGGCCATGTCAAGCATAAATTGACATAGTCTAAGCCTTGTATTTGATGTGTCTTTATCGGTTATCTTCTATGTGGGAGATATGGTTTCTGAAAAAAAGCTAGTGAACTTTTTTTTTTTTTAGTACAAAACCATGGCCTTCCATATACCACATGCTTATTTTCTCTTATTTCTCATTTTCATTGTTTTTCAGTTGTACCAAATATTAGAACTTTTGTAGAAGCAATTTAATATTGCACATGATGCAGCCTTTACAAACAAGATTATTGTCAGCTATTGTCAGACTAAGTGCTCAACGTATTATAGTTCCATAAGTTACAAATGAATATGTGAATTGACTTTATTTTTTCAAAAAGCTTTGTTCACACATTGAATTCAGACTTGCTTAGATCCAATCAAAAGGACGTAGAGTCCTCTAATATCCAAATAATATAGATGTTTGTAAATTTGAAATACTATTAGTGTCAGTTCTATAGTAAGCAGCCATTATTTCTATAAATTTATATATGCATAAATTAATCAATTTAATGGAATTCATGTTTAATTTATCATAAGTTTGTAATTGTGGCCATAAAAGATACATTGTTGAATGAATATAATCTATACATTTGATTAGAGAGTGTTGAAAGTATTTCAATTTAATCTGTCTGTCCTCCAATTATCCTTTAACTCTATCAATCTTGTTTGAAACGGTTGCAAAGCCACAGTAAAAGGGGGGTTTAATAAAATATTGTCCCTCCCTAACCAGTTAGCAAATGTACATCTTGGGTCCTCTTTTTGTACCCATCTCTACTTGGGCATTTGACCCCCTTTCACTTACAACTACCTTCAGTTCTCAAACTGTTCTTTTCTTGACAGCAAAGACTATCTAAGTTTTCTGCAAGTTTTTAGAGACTCTTCACTGGAATATAAGATGAAGCTGTCAGAGGAAAAAGAATAAAAGGTATTTCTTTCCATCAATCAGATGCAATAGGAGATGAAGTCTACTGTAAGATTGTGCTTCTGTCATTCAAGGTCAGGGGATGGTTAAGTAACATCACTCAGAGGATTCTGAAGCTAGTCTTCTCCCTATCTGTGCTCCAGAATCTGTGAGATCGATGTTCCTTTCTCTGCTTTTTACCTACAGCCATGGGAATAAAGCAACTTCAGAAGAAAGGAAGTTTGGTTTGTGAGAAGAAAGTAATTTTTATGCCACAGCATACCTGTTATTGGTTTATCCTCTAAATTACTTCCCCATATCTGATTTCAGAGTCCATAAGTGAGGTTGCTGTTTAAATAGAGGGCCAAGGATACACACACCTAAGAGTCCTGGTCAAGGTGTAGTCCTTTCCAACATTGACTCATCATTATTTAGGTTTCCACCTCATTGTGCAAGGTAGGCTGACCAGTAGTTAGAACTATGTGAAATCTCTTCCCAGGAGACAAGTCTGCTCTCTGGTTTGTGTTTTATTCTTCTCTCAGTGTGAGAATTCCTGGACATTCTCATTTCTACAGGGTTTACAGTTTCAATAATCTGAAAGATTGAGAAGTACAAATGTATCATAAAAATGTGTATAATAAAGGTCAATTTTAATTATTTCAAGTGCGGTTGTTCAGTGTATCAAACACTGATGGTTGAAATCACATTTCTCTACATACAGTTCATTATTGGCATTTTTACAGGAGGCAGCCTACTATATATACACAGAAATTATTCAGATATTTCAGGTCTGCTTACTTGATTATTGTTTGTCTCTGTATGATTACCTCCACTTCCTTTTATAAAATTGATAATATGCTGTACAATTAAGTGATGTAATAATTTTGGTATGTCAAAAATGAATATTATTTTGACTGTTAAGTCTCTATGATTCTCTAAGAGCTGATATTAACTCTAGAATACTCTAGTAATAGTGTTAAAATTTTAGGCATAATTTTTATTCTAATTTAAGAACATAAATATATTTCCATTTATTTCTGCTTCTTTCATTAATATGCTATACTTTGTCAATGGTTCTAACTTTCTCAATTTTATTAAATAAACCTCATTGTTTTCAGTATTTTTACTGAAATTCTTTATTTTTTTTTTAATCTGCAGTGTTAGGGACCAATCAGAAGTCATTCAACATGCTAGGCAAGTACTCTATCCCTGATCTAAGTCACCAGCCAGAATGTATCCATTTTGATGCTATTTTAAATAGATTTTAGAAATTTTAGTTTGCTTTGCTTTACTGTATACATACAATGTATTTGTGTACATTGACCTAGTGTCTTGTGAATACATTGAATTTATTTATTCTACCACTTTTAGGTGCTTTTTTTTAAAATATAAATTTATGTTATCTGTGAATAGTGAACATTTTATATCCTCCTTATTAACTGAAGTACATTTCCTTGTCATACATATATTTTATCTTCTCTGGAGGAAAATGATTGATTGATCTTTATACGACCTCAGAATGTATAAAAATTCCAATCTATAATATTATTTGTTGGATAAGATGTAGATGCTTTGGCCATCTTGACTCTGCACTGTAATAGATTTAAACAAAAATTACTGATAAATGCAGCTAACAACTACAGCCTGTGTTTTCATCATTTTAATGAATTGTAAGCGGCTTTCTGTCAAAAATCTGAGTTCAATCCCTAAGACTCACAGAATGGATGGAGAAAACTGAGTCATTCACATGTTATCTAATCTCCACACAGGCACCGCAGCACTTGTATACACACGTACATTCGTAGCACATTATATACACAAATTAAACACAGAATCTTTAACTTAAAAATAATTAAGTTTGAAAATATAAGTCTGCAGAGTGTTTTGTGAAGAAAGTGTAATGTAAGACATTACTTTCGAGAAAGAAATACAAAATCTACGAGATTAACAGTATGATTATCACTGTGAGAAATGATTATCACTGTGAGAAATTCAGAAATTGTATCAGAGAATTTTATATTAGGCAGAGAAAAAAGCCCAGTGTAAATACTTCTGGAAGAACACTAGCATGTGTCTAACTGACTTCTGTAAGTTGCCCAAGTGACATACTGCTGTCTAGCCTGAAGCTCAGGCATGACAGCAAGCACCTTACATTAAAGCTGATGGAATTAAACACAGTGGTGGGAAGTGAAAAGTGTCATTAATGATAAAGTCATCCTACCAGTTTCAACACTTCAGAATTACTAAGGCTTTTATTAATTTCAAAATTATTCACTTTTATTTGTGTTCATGTCTGCATTCACGTGTGCCAGTGTGTGCAGATGGATACTAAAATCAAAAGTCACTGGGATGCCCAAAATATTGATTACAGGCAATTGTAAGTAACCTGAACCAGGTAATGGGGAAAAAAAATCTGTAACCTCTGGAAGAGGTTACATTATCATATAATTTAAAGCAACTTGTCATTATTAAATATATATATATATATATATATATATATATATATATATATATATATATTTCAATGCCCACATGGCAGAATTTATATAAGGGAAGCATATCATATTTTAGATGCATAAAGGATGATGATAATTTATTCATTTTTGAAGATTGTGATTAGTTAGATTTTACTGTCAATTTGATGCAACCTAGAGCCACCTGAAAATGGAGCCTCAATTGAGGAATTACCCAAATCAGATTGGCCTGTGCACCAATCTGTACCACTGTGGGTAGGGCCATATCTAGACAGATGATCTTTGGCTATATAAAAAAAAAAAAGTTATATAAGTTTGAAGTGGCAAACCACATTTCCCCATGGGTTCTTCTTTAAGTTCTTGCTTAAGTTACAGCCCCGGCATCCACAGCTGTGGACTGTGACCTGTATACTTAAATAAAATAAAGCCATCACTCCCTCAGGCTGCTTTTAGTCACACTATTTTGTCACAGCTACAGAATGAAACTAGAACAGGTATTAACACCTGAAAATAAGTGTTAAATTATAGCCATGGATCCTGCACCTAATAAGAATAAGAAGTGTTCCAAAAAAAAAAAAAAAAAGACGCCGGGCGGTGGTGGCGCACGCCTTTAATCCCAGCACTCGGAAGGCAGAGGCAGGCGGATCTCTGTGAGTTTGAGGCCAGCCTGGTCTCCAAAGCGAGTTCCAGGAAGCTTCGACTATATTAGGATTCTTACAACCCCTCAAAATATACCTTAATTTTAGCTGCCCATTGCTGATCTTCCCAGTCAAGCCACTATCCTGATCCACTGTTAATTTATCTGTGAGTTTCACGATTTCAGTTTTTATTAGAACATGTTATTTATTTTACATAATGACCACATTTTCCCCTCCCTCGTCTCCTTCCAATTCCCTTCCTCCACCTCCCATCTATCCCCCATCCATTCCTTCTCATTCAGAAAGATGCAGGTCTCCCATTGGAGTTGACAAATCATAGTTAATCAAGTTGAGGCAGGATCAAGCTCCTCCCCCTGCATCAAGGCTGGTGAGGCATCCCAGGATGGGGAATAGGTTTCCAAGCGCAGCTCAAGTGCCAGGAACAGGCTCTAACCCCACTTCTAGGAGCCACACAAACAGGCTAAACTACACAACTGTCACCCAGAAGCAGAGGGCCTAGGTCAGTACCATGCAGGTTCCATGGTAAGGGTCATTGGTCCAGGGTCAGTGAGCTCCCACAAGCTCAGGTCAGCTGTCTCCATGGGTTCCCCTGTCATGACCTTGTTCCCCATGGTTCATAAAGTCCCTCTTCCCTCTCTTAAACAGGACTTCCAGAGCTCAGTCCAGTGCTTCACTGTGGATCTCTGCATCTGCTTCCATTAGTTACTAGATGAAGGCTTTCTTATGACAATTAGTCTAGTTACCAATCTGATTACAGAAGGCACCCTCTCTACTATTGCTATGAGTCTTAGCTTGGGCCATCCTTATGGATTCCTGGGAGTTTCCCTGGCACCAGGTTTCTCCATAACCCCAAAAGAATCCCTTCTTTCAAGATATCTCTTTCATTACTCTCCTACTCCATCCTGCCCACTACATACACAACTCAATTCCTCATGTTACACTCACCCCATCCCCCGCTGTCCTGCCCCTAGTTTACCCAGGAGATCTCATCTATTTCCCCTTCCCAGGGAAATGCATGTGTTCCTCTTTCAGCCTTCCTTGTTACCCAGGTAACAACAATTTCACTTTTTTAACAACTGAGTAATATCCCACTGTGTAAATGTGCCACATTCTCTTCATCTACTTAGCAATTAACCCTCATCTAGAATATTACCAATTTCTAGCTACTATGAAAAGAGTCATCTGCTTAATATTAAAAAGAGCAATATTTTATTTTAAATTCTAGAAAAATATGTATATGTATATTTGTATTTAAAATGTTGATTATTTATCTGAGAATTAGAGATAAATGTATTTGAATTGCATGTGGTCACCATCAATCTATGTCTTCCAATGCTTTTCTTATTAACATTTATAAGTATGTCAGTTCTTCTATCTTTAAGTCCATATGCACAGCCATTTCATTTTACCTACACCTGAAATTCATTTGGGTAAATTAAAGAAAAATAATCATGAAAAGAGACACCATCTCTCTCTTTATTCGCTGAGTTACATTACAACATGCATACAATATAGCAGTTTGCTTATCAACCCATGAAAACTACTGCTGAAGTAGAAATACAAATGTTCTGCTTGGCTGAGTTTTAATGAAGCTAGATATAGACATCTGCAGGTGCATGAAGAGAAGGTACATGGAGTGGAGGAGGCAGAACTGATACTGCCAGCGAACGCATTTATGAGCACAGAACCTACAGGCTTTCTTGTCTGATATGATTGTTAGGCATGAATTTGAACGTGCATGTAGTTCTCACTGAACTTCCAGTGAGCTTTTCTTATCATTCTTATTTCTTATTCTGTCTTCCTTTCAGCCCAGTATAAAGCTGTCAAACCAAGCTCTTTTGCTGATTTTTCTGGTCTAATTCTAGCAACCTTTTCTCAGCAATGAACATTGGTGTTACATTCCATGAAATTGCCTGGTTTTGAAAATGTAGTGAGAACCAAGCATTCTTACTTTTCATGCTTTGTTGAATGTAGCTAGCTGTCCTTTGCTTTTTATAAATTAAATTGACCAATGGTGGCTTTCTCTAAATTATACTGTCCACTGTAGGCTTGTTTAAATTTAAGGCTTCTTCACAATAACAACTTAACATTCTTTACATTTCTATCTGAAGGTTTTAATTGACAATACTTGTAAGCTTGACAGCAAAATAAAAATAAAAATAATAAGTAAACCATATCGTGCAGTATTAGTTTTACAACCTCTTCATGTACCTATACATATTGAGAAATGTATACATTCAAATGTCTTACATAGTAGTGTAATTAGTTATATTTACCTCAGAATCTCTAGAAAGATATGATCATTGGAATATTAGTTGTACTTAGAAAGTATGTGTGAAGAAAGCAATGTAATCCTTATGGATGATATGTTTAATCATTAGCATTTTATGATTTTTTCTTGATAATCTAATTTCTTCTTCACAGTTCACTGAGGTTGTAAACTATATGTGTAGTAGAAGGGCAGTCTGATCAAAATACAGAATATTGAAAAGGTTGAGGTAGTAAAGTATCTTTCCCAGGATACATGAGACATTAAGATTTTGATATTTTTTATTAGTGATGAGGTTACATTGGGAAAAGAAAATGGCATAACAAAAAGTCATTATCCTTGAAAGAAATATTACTTGAGGATTCTAAAGAAAAAGAAACCTTTTTATTTTAGTCTCACATTATGAATAGCATTTTATCATAGTGTTTGGTTACATGTAATTCATTAAGCATACCAAAATTCATGTATGTTTGTGATGTATAAACTACGTTGGCACAGATACCTAATCTCATGTTTCATTGTACGGCATAAGGATTCATACCACAACACACACATAGTAAAGCATCTATGCTCACCAAGTTCTTTGGTGTCTTTGGTGGTTGAAACTTGCAAATATTTTATGAAGAATGCAGGTAGCTCTGCAGCTCAATGGCAGCCCCCACCCATTAGTATTAAATTTGACCTCATGCATGTTCTCCTACACTGAGTTCAAGTTACAGTAATAGAAGTCAGCTTCCCCAAGTGGTCACAAAAAAAAGGTCTAAATATTTTGGTAGTCTGAACATTGTAATTTTCTTAAAGATTATTTCCCAGGATGATACCTAATGCAATATTAGGACCAATATTGTACTCTTACACAGATGCTCATGGAAAAATTATTTATGGTGGTCAAACAGTGAGAATAAGCCAGATGACCATCAACTGATGTATGGATAATTAAAAGGTGGCATGCTCGTATATTGATAATATTTTGTTTGGCAATAGAATACACCTAAACTATTGATGCAGAGATGAAAATTAAAACATATAACTAATAAAAGGGGAAATAAAGGAGATTTTGTTATGTAACTCCATTTCTTTAAAATGTCCAAATAGGCAAAGCTACAGTGACAGAAAGTTCACTAGTACTCGCTGAACACCTGAGGTTTGGAAGAAGCTAGGGATAACTGCTGACAGATATGGGATTTGTCTTTTTATTCTAAGGAAAACTTTCGTTAAAAATTGCACCTGAGGTGCACAATACTTCATTTAAAACAGGATTTTAAAAGTTAACACCCTGCTGGGTTATTGCTCTTCAACAAGGAATCTCAATTTGTTAACCCTTGTGCAAGTTCATATGTTTGGAAGGAGAAATTTTTTCCTAATAATATTCTGGTAGTATCAGTATTTTCACATTTTTAATATCTCAGAAATATATAGTAAACTGGATTCCAAAATCTATGCGATATATGAAATCACAAAAGGTTCAATGTAAAGAGAAATATGATGTATTTGGGAAAGTGTAATGTTTTTAATAGGTTATTTTTGTTGACTTTGTTATCATAATTATTAAGCATTATTTGGAAACTTAAATGTAAAAAAAATAAAAAATATGTATTTCTAAATTTTAAACTTGAAATATTTTAGATTAGTTAGAATAAAAGTAATACTTTGCATCATAAATCATATTCAGAGGTATTTAGCGTTCTTGATGCTGTGTGTATCCAAGGCCTGAGAATTATGACTGTTGATTCTTTAAAAATACCATGGAAAAATGCAGGATACATCCTCCACCCCATTATAACAGTTTCTATTTCAAAATTAATTCACAGAAAATAACTATATGCTAAGGCTTGAATGTCCTATATTGCCCATAATATCCCATTCACATTTCAATTTTTGTCCCTAATTTAAAACACAAAATGTAGGGGAATATTTAGCCTAAGTATCAACTAAGTCTAGCCTAAGTAGTGTTGTGTGACAGTATTCATAAAAACATGGCCATACATCTACTCACCACAGGTAAGGAACTGATGACAGATCATAGTAAGAATACTGTAGCAGGAATCCTAAAAGTTCTTATTAATAAAATCAAAGCTAAGGCCAGTTATTGGGGTGAATGCTGGAAGATCAGAGAAGCAGAACAAGCTACAGCTTCCTCATCCTGCCAATTCCCCAGTTGATCTTGTTTCCTCAGACTGGAATCCTCTGAGTCCTCATCCAGAATGGGTCTCAGCTGAATTGTGCTGCTCAAAGCCTAAAAGCTTAACCAGCCAAATGCTTCTAGTTCCTGGTCTTCATGCCTTATATACCTTTCTGCTATCTATCATCACTCCCTGGGATTAAAGGCTTGCTTTCTGGGATTAAAGGCGTGATGAGTCACCATGCTTGTCTGTATCTTTGAACACATGGATTTCTGCCTCTGGAATGCTAGGATTAAAGGCATGTGCTACCACTGCCTATCATCTATGTTTAATATTGTGGCTGTTCTGTCTCTCACCCCAGATAAGTTTATTAGGGTGCACAATATTTCGGGGAACACAATGCCACCACAGAATACTATGTTTAACACAGTGAACCAATGAATTTTATTGGGGTTACTTATAGTGACATGGGTGAGGAATTACTTACAGGCAGCAGAAATGACTCAGGGAAATGCAACTTCAAAATCCCACCCAGCATGGGGACAGCTTTGGAAACCTGGAAAATTGGAGTATACTGTATAGCCTATAGACAGCTCAAAAAGTTGAAGTGTGTCCTTACAGGAATCTGAGGTAGTCTGGGACTAGTCTACTCAGCTCAACTGGTCTGAGCTTCTACCATACAACTCAGTTTATTTAAGAGTGTCTGATAGCGTTCTTCCCTGCCTATATATACAGGGATAGGAAGAAACCTAGTATATCTGCTCAGTTTTAGGGGCTTCCTGAAACTTTTGAGATATGTCCTTCTTGAGCTTTAGGAACTTCCCTGCAGGATGGAATGTTTCCCTTATCAACAGAACATCTTAGGGTGCAAGGGGTTATTTCAATTTTCTTGTATCTGTTGAGACTTTCTTTGTTACTGAGTATGTGTTCAATTTTGAAGAATGTTCCATGAGGTGATGATAAAAAAATATATTCTGTTTTGTTTGAGTGAAATATTCTGTAAATATATGTTAGGTCCATTTGAGTCATGATATCTGTTAGCTCCAGTATTTCTCTGTTTAGTGTTTGGATGATCAGTTCATTGGTGAGACTAGGGTATTGAAATCTCCCTCTATCAATGTGTGAGGGTCAATGTGTTATTTAAGCTTTAGTAGTATTTCCTTTACAAACATGTGTACCCTTGTGTATTGGGGCATAGATGCTGAGAATTAAGACATCATCTTGGTGGATTTTCATTTGATGAGTATGAAGTGTCCTTCCCCAAATTATTTGATCAATTTTGGTTTGAAATCTATCTGATGGGTATTAGAATAGCTACACAAGCTTGCTACTTAGAGCCATTTGCTTAGAAAAATCTTTCTCCAACACTTTGCTCTGAGGTAATATGTATATTTGATGTTGAGGTGTGTTTCTTGTATGTTGTGGATATCATTCTATATAAATAAAACACTGGTGGCCAGTGACCAGGCACGAAGTATTGGTGGGACAAAGAGAGAGGAGAATTGGGGAAACAGAAAGAAGGAGGGAGAGACACTGCAGCCACCAACAGGACAAGCAGCATGTAAAGACGCCGGTAAGCCACCAGCCATTTGGCAAGGTATAAATTTATAAAAATGGGTTAATTTAAGATATAAGAACAGTTAGCAAGAAGCCTGCCACGGCCATACAGTTTGTATGCAATATAAGTTTCTGTGTTTACTTGGTTGGGTCTGAGCAACTGTGGGACTGGCGGGTGACAAAGATTTGTCCTGACTGTGGCCAAGGCAGGAAAACTCTAGCTACACTTGTATGCAGCTGAAGGATGGATGTTACATTCATATCCATTCTGTTAGTCTGTGTCTTTTTATTTGGGAATTGAGTCCATTGATATTGAGAAGTATCAATGACTATTGATTATTAATTATTGTTGCTTTTTTGTAGTTGTTGATGGTAGTAGTATCTATGCAGGCATGTGCATGCATGTGTGTGTAGACAAATTTCTAAGCAGTTTTGTTAAATAAAAAACATGGAGCCAGAAATAGGGGTGAAAATCTGACAGAGATCTGGGGAATCAGAACAGCCACCAGCCTTACATCACTACGCTGCAGCTACCAAAGTGTATGCTATTTCCTATCTTATTCACATCTTTATGGCCCTGCTGTTCTGCCCTCTCCTTGTCTATCTTAGTCCAGCTACCTCATTTCCTTGCCACTGCCTGTGTATAAAGACCTCCAGGTCTTTATG
The DNA here is from genome assembly GCF_004664715.2 of Peromyscus leucopus. Lineage (NCBI taxonomy): Eukaryota > Metazoa > Chordata > Mammalia > Rodentia > Cricetidae > Peromyscus > Peromyscus leucopus. Next base: position 16,259,224 of record NC_051073.1, on the reverse strand, counting down.
GTTGGTGCTGGGATTAAAGACATGTGTCACCACTCTTTGCTCTGTTCACTAGTGTGGCCTCGAACACACAGATATCTAGATGGATTAAGGGCATGTGCTAACATTACATGACTTCTGTTTTTACAAATAGTGGCTGACATTTTTCCTCTGATCCTCAGAGGATAGATATTGGGGGACACATAAATTATCTCCGAACGTGTGTGTGTGTGTGTGTGTGTGTGTGTGTGTGTGTGTGTACAATTTTTTTTGTCTTTGGATTATGTTGGTGTGAGATTATTTATTGGCTGTGTTTTTGTTTGTGTATTTAATTTCTTATGGTTGGAGATTTCCTTCTAGTTCCTTCTATAGGGCTAGATTTGTGGATAGATAAGGTTTACATTTGATTTTATCATGGACTATCTTATTTTCTCCATCTATAGTGATTGAAAGTTTTGCAGGGTATAGTAGTCTGGACTGGCATCTGTGGTCTCTGTCTATAGGCTAAGCCTGTAGGCGAAGATGATGCCCCAATACTACAGAGAAACCTCAGGTTACTGTCCAGGTAGCTGGCTGTTTCTGTCAACTCACAAATTTTTTGGAAGTTGCTTGCATGCACTTCCTTTTTTTATTTTTGTTAGCTAATATTATTTCCTTCTTGGGTCTCTGAGGGAGTTGAAGATTAGTTAGTTATAGTTGAAGGTTAGTTAGTTAGAGTTGAAGATTAACTAGGATAGAAAGTGAATTAGATACATTTTGGACTTACCAAAATAGGATAGATAATGGAATTATTTTCTCTGATTTGTCAAATACAATTGGAATAGACATTGTTTAGGTATTTATTACTTGTATATATTGTACATAGTTATTGTACTTTTGTATATAGTTTTTCTTTTGTTAGTTATAACCTTTTGCTTTTTTTCTTTTTATTAAAATAGAAAAGGGGAAATATGGTGGTATTTTATTTGTACTGAAATGTGATTTTAATTGTATATTAATAAATAAAGTTAGTCTGTAGCACATCTGTTCAGGCTATTCAGGATTCTGGAGTTGCCACTGAGACATCTGGTATGATTCTAATAGGTCTACCTTTATGTTATTTGGCGTTTTTTCTCTTGTAGCTTTTAATATTTCTACTTTGTGCTCTGTGTTTAGTGTTTTGATTATTATGTGGCAAGGGATCTTTCTTTTCTGGTCCAGATTATTTGGTATTCTGTATGCTTCTTGTACCTGTATAGGCATGTCCCTTTTTTACTTTAGGAAACTCTTCTATGATTTTGTTAAAAAAAAATGTTCTCTGGTCCTTTGAGCTGAGGATCTTCAACTTCTATTCCAATTATTCCTGTGTTTGTACTTTTTACAGGGTCCCTGATTTCCTTGATGTTTTGTGTCAGGAATTTTTTTTTTTTTTTTTTAGATTTAACATTTTCTTTGATTAGTGTATCAATTTGTTCTATTGTTTCTTTAATAACTGCGTTTCTCTCTTCCATCTCTTGTATTCTGTTAGTGATAGTTGCATCTGTAGTTCCTGTTCACTTACGTAGATTTTCCATTTCCTGAATTCTCTGTGTTTTTTTTTTTTTTATTGCTTCTATTTCCATTTTCAGGTCTTGAACATCTTTATTCATTTCCATCAATTGTTCTTGATTTTCTTAACATTCTTTAAGATATTTTTTTTTTACTTTTTCCAATTTTTTAAAAATTTAAAAATTAAAAAAATTGATTTTCCTAGACTTCTAAAGGGAGTTATTTGTTTCCTTGTTAAGAAGCTCTATCATCATCATCATAAATTTGTCTTTAAGGACGTTTGGTCATGCTTCAACTGTGCTGGAATATTCAGAGCTTTTGTAAGTGGGATGGCTGGGCTCTAGTCGTGACATACTGCCCTGGCTGTTGTAGTTTGTGTTCTTATATTTCAGCATCTGGATTTGGAGTGATTATAGGTAAAGAATCCAATTTCTGGATTAGTCTTTGTTAGATGGGTAGTTTCCTCCTTTCTGTTTCTTCTGTGGTCTTCTGACTGCCATGGCCTGCAGCTGAATAGAAGGTCAGCACTTGTGTTGGGGGCTGGACTTCTGATGGCCTCGGTGGCCTCTGGTCCATCAGGGGGTTGCCGCCCAATTTGGGGGCTGGAGATCTTGCTATGTATTCGGCCTCTGATCCGGCCAGGTGTCTTCTGGATTTTAGGATCCTGGCCTACCTTTTGGTAAGGTAGGTGGCTTCTGCCTGGTTTTTAGGAATTGGCCTGGTCTTTGGGATTAAGCATGTTGATCTGTCCTTTGGTGTTCAGGATGGTTGCCTGCTCTCTTGATGAAGTAGAAGATTCTGCCACAGGAGTTGGCCAGAATATGGCAATGAGGAAAGGAAAGGAGGGGCAGTTTGAGTTATGCTGGGCAAGTGCAGGCAGGGTGGGAGTCACTCCTAGACTGGGTTCAGGATGCTGGCCTGGCCTTTGGGGGAGTAGAATGCTTCCACCAGAAGTGTGGGCTGGAATATGGTGACAAAGAGAGGAGAGGCACTTGGAATTCTGCTGAGTGGGCACAGACAGGGCAGGGGGTGGGCTGGGATGGTGGCTTACTGGGTTTGCAGGGACCTCTGGTGGTGTGGAAGACTTCTGTCAGATGTGTGGGCTGGGGATGGTCTGGATAATTTTCTGAAGTAGTAGAGACTATAGACAGAAGAATGTTAAATAATTATATTTTATTATTAGTTTATATGATATGCATCCAAGAAAATAAACTAAATATTTATATAGAAGATATTGTGTTTTCTTCTGGATTAAAAATTATATATTCAATGACTTAAATTTTATAAGGCAGAATTAGAAATAGTTTTGTTTTCAATTAGAGTAAGGAGAGTAAATCACAATAATTAAATAAATTTTATAAATGAGGACACAAAACAATAGAAAGTTGATGTTTATTTAGCAATATTCTGTGGTGATATTTTATTTGCACAGGAATGTGGTGATATTTTATTTGTATGTTAATAAATAAAGTTTGCCTGGAGAGCATAGGTCATAGTGAGCCAGGAATAGAAGTCAGGCAGCAATAGCACACACCCTTAATCTGATCACTTGGCAGGCAGGATCTCTGTGTATTCAAGGACACACCAGGGAACAGCCAATGTGATGACATATGCCTTTAATCCCAGTACCAACCATAGAGACCTGGAGGTCTGTACAGACAGGCAGTGACAAGGAAGTGATTTGGCTGGGCTAAGAGTCAATGAGAGGGCAGAACAGCAAGGCAATAAAGGTGCAGGTTAGACAGGAAGTAGCTCACTTTTTGGGAAATGCAGAGCTGGTGAGGAAAGGTTGGTGGATATCACGATCTCTAAGACTTTCACCCTTATATTTTGCTTCATGATTTTTTATTTTATAAGACCATTTAGAAATTTGTATACAACATCCAGATGTATTTTTTTCATTTGCTCTTGTCAGTTTGCAAAACAAGCAAAAACATCTGCAAGCAGTATTTTCCTCATTTGCAATTGTGTTTGATCTCTACTTTAAATAAGATGTACTTCAGAGCTATGGTCTTCTAAATTTAGTCTACAGGCTTTCAGAATATGTTTTGTTAGACTTACATGAAAGTTATTTTTCTCAGTTCAGAAATATATGATTGAAATGCTTATCAGCATGTCCTTGAGGTATTATTATATAGCCACAAGAAGCTCTCTTTATCTCTTTCCCTTCTCAAGTAGACAAACATTTTAGACCAAATATGATTGTGATATTTATTTGATCACAAGTCTTCAGCAAACTTCACCGTTATCTAAAGAATGAGATATCTGCACTTATGTGTTATCCTGCCTCCCCTCTGGGACATCACATCTTTCCTGCCTATACATTTGAAAGATACTATTATTGGAAGTCAGTTTGGTTGTCTTCTTCACCATATGTAATTTTTATTATGTTGTCTGAAACATTATAAATGACTGAATTTTTAGTTGAAATAAATAAGCAGCAGTCACTGAGCATTGCTCATATTTGATTTTTTTCTAAAATTTAATTAAGTGTAACTAGGTCTAATTGTATTAGTACTCAGTTGCCCTGTATTTCCTGTGAAGATGTTTTTAAATGCAAGATATGGGTCTGTTGTTTTACTATTCAGGAGTAATTTAAAATAGAAAAAAAAATGCAAGGAAAACCTAATAAGTATACAAATAGTTTTCATTTTATTTTTATCATTTAATGATTTGAATTCAAATCATGCATAAAATTCCTTTATTGAGTGTGATGGGTTAAATAATAATGGTTCCCCCTAGGCTGGTATATTTGAATGCTTAATGAGTGGCATTAGGAGTTATGAACTTGTTGGAATTGATATGGCCTTCTCAGGGTAGTTATGGCCTTGATGGAAGAAGACTGCTACTAGGGGAAAGCTTCAGAATTTCAAATGCTAAGCCAGGTTCAGTATCTTCCTCTCTTCCTGTTTCCTGCTATTTCAGGCTGCAGTACTCTCAGCTACCTATCCGGCACCATGTCTTCATGTGCCCTGCAATGTTTCCTGCCATGCAGATAATGGACTAAACATTGGAATCTGTAAGCCAGTCCCAAAATAGAATTGATACCACAGATTGGGGAATTACAGAGTCTGGCCTTGCTTTTTTATTTTGGAATGTGGACTTTGCGATTTTGAATTAAGAATCAGTTGAATGCTTTAACTAGGGCTTAAAGGGCCATATAAGTAGGAACATGGAAGACAGTGGTGATGAGGGTCATTTGAGTGATGTGTGTGTGTGTGTGTGTGTGTGTGTGTGTGTGTGTGTGTGTGTATGTGTGTGTGACTCAAAGGGTTTCACAGAAGAAGGTATGTGACCTACAGATCTTTCTTGTATTATTTTGGAGAAAACTGTGAGTGCTTTCTGCCCTTGTTCAAAAAATCCATCTGAGGCTAAATTGAAGAGTTATAGAGTAAGAGATTTAGAAGAGGAGATTTCCAGACAGTCCAGTATTGACTGTGATGCTTGCTTACTAGTGGATAGGCTTATGTAGATCTATAAAGAAAAAGAGCAAGCTAAGCAAGAAAAATGCAAAATGTACAGTTTGAGGAGAAAAGGCAAACCAGGACCTCTAAAGGAGTCAAGTCCAATGCTCAAGAACATAAAATGTTTAAAGAAAAACCTGATGATAAATTAAATTGTCGGCAAGACCCAACCCAGCAAAGCTTCCAATTTGTAAAAAGAAATTAAAGAAAAGTTTAGGGCTGGTAAGGTGGCACACATCTTTATCATATCACTGTGGAGGGAATGGCAGAGGCCTCTGAGTTTGAGGCCAGCCTGGTCCACAGACTGAGGCCCAGGACAGCCAGCCTTAGGCAGTGAAGGAAATCATTGAAAACTGAAAGCTGTTGAAGTTGTCTTTGAAGGAGGGGGCTATGTTGCAGCCCAAGTAAGCAGCAGAACTTGGCAGCTTTGGCCATGTGGCCCTGGGTTTAGAGCCAAGGACACAAGGAAGGCATTATGGAATCTCCCTGCATTAATGGAAAGCTGCTGAAGTCAGGCATATGACAGAGAAGTCCCCGAATGGATGCCTAAAGAGGCCATGAAGCTTTGGAGACCCTATGATGTTGGAGATTACAGAGACTTTGAATACCTACAGAAGAAAACAGCTAACAGGGAGTGGAACCAGCCCAAGGGAAAGAAATGTGTTGCAGTCAACAAAGCTGAAAGGAGATGGAGATCTGAAGAGCATTTTGACATCAGACAGGGAGATACAGTTTGAGTTTACTCAGCTGTTTTTTGTTTGTTTGTTTTTTGTTTTGCTTTGGTCCAATATTTTCTCATCATGCTCCCTTTCCTCCCTTTTGGAACTATAAGTTATATCCTGTGTGATTGTATGTTGGAAGTATGTGATCTGCATTTTCATTTTGATTTTACAGGGGATTACATTTAAGAGATTGTCAAGAACTCAGAAAAGACTTGGAACTTTTAAAACATGTTGATACTGTTATAGATCATGGGGACTTTTAAAGTTGGACTGAATACATATCTTCATTATTATATGGCTACAAGATTGTGGGGACAGGGAAGTAGAATGTGGTGGTTTGAATAGGAATGGCCACCATTAGCTCTTATATTTGAATTCTTAGGAAGTGGTATACTTAGGAGCTGTGACCTTTCTGAAGAAATTGTAGCACTAGGTGTCAGCTTTGAGGTTTCAAATGCTCAAGCCAGCTTCAATGTCTTCCTCTCTTCCTCTTGCCTGCTAATCTGGCTGTAGAACTCTCAGCTATCTATTATCCAGTACCATGTCTATCTGTGCACTGTCATGCTTCCACCATGATGATAATGTACTTGACCTTTGAACCTGTAAACTAGCCCCAATTAAATGTTTTCTGTAATAAGAGTTGCTGTGGACATGGTGTCTCTTCTCAGCAGTAGAAACTCTAAATAAAATATGGAGATACTTTATTTTAGCATTAATAGTGCTCGAAATGAAGTTCCCTGTAATATATGCTATTAATTAATGAATTGAGAACATAAAATAGTAGAGACTATTATGAAAATTATTACTATCACTAATAGCTAGACAAAAATCTAGTTTAATGTTCATGAGAGAAAGCATAATAAAACGTATAAATCTGTAGATTGCAATTAATAAAATATAATATACATATTAATTTTAAAAAATGGGTACAGTTAGTTTCAAGTTGTTATGTGTTAAATTTTAGATTTAATAAAACCCATTTTTCAACCATATCTAATATTTTTCTGTCCTTTTAATTTATAAAAGAATCATCATGTCCAAGCACATTTCAGTTTTTCCAATATTAAATTGTTGAATTAAACACAGTTTTGTACTTCTTACTTGAGACTAATGTCTACCTTTACTAAATTTTGTGAAGCAATAATTTCTAGTCTTTTTTTCTCATATACAAATGTGATTGTTTCACCATAATTTATTGAAAATATTACCTTTGTTTCATTCTATTGTGTTTATAATTTCTGAGATACATGTATGTAGGTTTATTTTGAGGTTCTCTGTTGTTTTTTTTTTCAACCTTGATCTGTTATTTTTTTAAGAGCACAAAATTATATATTACTATGACTCTCATCAGTTCTTGAAGGTGGATAATTCTTGGCTTCTAAATTGATAGTCTTTCATTACTCTGGTACCTATTATGAATCTTTTGCATTCTCAGATAATCATTATTATCAGTTTGTTCACAGATAAAATACATTGCTAGGATGATTGGAATTGAAGTATAATCTATAAATAAATTTGAGAACTGAAATCTTCAATGTATTTAACCTTTGTATCCATGATCCCTAGTCATTTTCCCTTTAATTTCTTTGATTTATTTTATAGTTTTGTCATTTTCATCAAATAGATCTTAAGATACTTCATTAGATTTATGAATAAAATTTCATTTTAAGTGCTTATATAAATAGTATTGCTCTTCAATTTAAGTTTAATTCTAAATTTTTCTTGACTTTTATTCAGTACATTAAAGTTGTAATCAATAAAAACTTGTTTTAAATGTTTTATAAAGTAGAGAATGTCTCTGTTTCATAGATTCTTTCATTTGTTTAGATTTATCTATGCTCATAAGTAAACTTGGTACAAATAATTTCTGAAAAACTGTAATAGTACATGGAAAATTAAGAATTCAATTAGAAGAGTTCAAAGAAATAATAGTTTCTGACAACTCTTAAAAAAAGTATTTGTGGAGGTTAAAGCTACTTTAGGAATATCAGTACTTGCCAAGCTTTATAAATAGAGCTTTTGTCAATCAATCTTTCTGTGATACTGTGCCCCAACTCATTCCCAATTTGTTTTCAAATGGTTAAATCATCAAATTATTAATTTCATGAGAAATGTAATACTTAATTTTATGCCAAAATATAGGTTGTATTACTGTAATGTATATATTTCATTAAAATATTTTATTTGTATAAAACTGAAAATATTGAGATGGATTAGTTTAAAAGATAATTTATCTTCTCACACGATATTTGTAATGTATTTGTAATATACTGCCATTGTACTATCTATTTAATACTGGGATATAAAAAATCACTGGACTTTGGGACACAGATAAAATTTATCAATTGATATCTTAGTCAATTAAATGGTACAGTTATATTAAGGAATAGAAGAATTTGTTAACAACTAGAATATCCATTGTTGGTTTACCTGAGTATTTTTTATTATTATTATTCTTTATACTCTTTACTCTTCGCTGTTTAGGGGGCCCACTACCTACCTCCCAAATAAATACACACAAAGACTTATTATTGCTTATAAATGTCTTAATTTGGCTTGTTTCTATCCAGCTTTTCATAACTCATATTTTCCCATCTACCTTTTGTCTCTGGGTTTTTACCTTTCTCTTACTTCTATATATCTTACTTTCACTCTTACTACACGGCTGGTTGTGTGGATGGGGGGATGACCCCTAGCATTCTCCTCTCCTTGTTCTTTCTTTTCTCAGATTTCTCCTTCTGCCAGCCCCACTTATTCTTTCTCCTGACTCACTATAGTCTATTCATCTTTTTATTAGATCATCAAGTGTTTTAGACAGGAAAAGTAACATCTTCACAGAGTTAAACAAAATGCAGCAAAGAAGAATGCAACATATCTTTGCATCATTAAAACAAATGTTCTGCAGCCTAAACAAATGTAGAATATCATAAAAGTAATATTCCATAATGTATCTCAATTTTTTCTAAATAAAAATGAAAGCTTTTATCTTTAACATAGTAAAACTATACACAAGAAGAAGAGTTATCAAGTAAGAATTATGTGTACAAAAGTCAGTCCATTTAAATTTAGAAAATTCAGTGAAAATACTCCATTATCTATCTTATCTTAGTGAATCCAATGTTTATATCTAATTTAAATTTTAGCTAAGGAAAACAGAAACTCAAATTATTTAGTCTTGAACTCCATCATAGACTGAGAAGATGCAATATTACTTAACAACAGACTGTTTTAACAGTCACCTAAAGTTTCTCTTTAACGTTCCTCAGTCTACAGGCATTGAGGATTTGTCAGACTTTTTAGTGAAGCAGGAAATTTGAAAGATTGCTCCACACTGTATTGGCAAAGTTCTTCAGTTATTTTTCTCTGTGTCCTGAAGAATGTCTGGCAGACTTTTCTGTGAAACGGGAATCTTGAAGTGCTGTTTTGCGTTGTTTTAGAAAAGAGTGGCCCAGAGACATAGGGTAGAATCAAACATGACTGGCAAAACATTCAATGAAATGATTCCTAATATATTCTGCTATAGCCATAGGTCTGTGCCTAGCCCAGTAGTCACTAGAGAGTCATTCCTCCGGCAGCAATAGGAGTACATGCAGAGACCCATGGCCAAACATTAGGCAGAGACTGGAGAAGCTAATAAAAGAGGACAAGAAAGGGTTGTAGGAGCCAGAGGGATCAAGGACACCAGGAGAATACAGCCCACAGAATCACCTAAGTAGGGTACAAAGGAGCTCACAGAGACTTAAGTGTAGTGGGTAGCCATTCCAGCTTTGATCTGGAAGTTCCAAGCCCAATTGAGGCTGTCACGCTTATAAGCTGGGGCTGAAAAAGGACCCTGAAGACCCGGGATCCAGATGTGCCACCTCTCTTGGTTCTTGGACCCTGGATGCTGGAGGTAGTCCGAGCAGACTTCTCCAGAGAACACCACCAGATTGCGCTACACTTTTTCCCAGACCCTGTTACCTATCCCTTCACTTATGAGTTACCCCACAAAACAAACCTCCCTTTTAACTACATGGAGTTGCCTTAATAATTTCACCAATACTTAAGTGACAGCCATGGAGCCTGCATGGGTCTGCATGTGATGCTCTGTATATCTGTTGTGACTGTTTAGCTTGTGGTTTGTGTGCAGCACTCCCAGTGGAAATGAGGGTGTTTCTGACACTCTTTCCTGTTCTGAGTCCCTTTTTCTCCTACTTGGTTGCCTTGTCCAGGCTTGATATAAGGGTTGGTGCCTAGCGTTATTGGTGATGTGCTTTCTAAACACAGCAGGATCAATGCACATATGAACTCACAGAGACTGAAAATATGCACAGGTCCAGCAAAAGTCTGAGCCTGTTGGGCTGAGACAGGAAGTAGACGCAAGTTCCCTCCTCTAACTCAGGAGCTATCTCCAATTGATAACTGGTCATGAAGGGAAAATTAGTTTTCTCCATTGGAGTCTCACTGGGTATACAAGCCACATTTGATGAGAGTCCCTATGCATCCAGTAGATATTGAAGAAAAATAATGAACTTGGTGGTATATGTGAATGCTTTTCATCTCATAATGCTTTGCCTGGGCAGTTTGCATATTCCTTACATGATTTTTCTAATATATTATGTTTTCTGATTTTGTATTTTTAGGAGATCTCTATGTTTTTCACTGTGTATATCTATGTCCATGTTCTTGTGTTTTTTCTTCAGATCTTTTGTTGTTTTGTCCTATTGTTTGATTGATTTATTTTATATTATTTTATTCTTATTATTAAATGACTGTTTTCTATTAAGAGAAAGGAAGAAGGATGCAGATTAGGGTGGGTGGGGAAATGAGGCAGATCAGGAAGAAGATGGGAAATGAAACACAATCAGAATATATTATATGAAAAGAATCTATTTTCAACAAAAGAGGAAACAAAACAAAATGAAAAATATAGTGTTCTAATTGAACAGGCAATTTTTCTATTGCTATAAGCAATTAATTAAGAAAAACAAAGACTTTTAATATATTGCTACCATCATTTCACTTCATGAAAATATCAAATGATGCATCTTAAAATTTTAATGCTTTTTTAATATTGCTTTTGAAATTTGATGTTTGAGTTATTGATCTGACTTTCAGAAAATCTTATTCCATGAATTTTGGCTTGGGGTTAATGAAAAAAATTCTCACAGATTCTGAAACAGTCTTGAACAGTTTATAATACCTTCATACTGTAGATATATCTAAAGTGGCATTTAAATAATTGCCAATTATAAATTCCAAATAGCAATAAAGTCTGACAAACACTGAAGATGACCTCTGTACAGTAGTATATAAAATAATTAGCTAAGTTTACTTGTTTATAAAATTACATATGGCCAGTTCCTTAACATACTTAATCTTCAAAAAAATGTTAAATTATATGTCTATCAAAGACTTGTTTTGTAAAACAAGTTTTTAATATTATTACCAGTATTTGATTTGTATATCTATTTTACATGCCTCAATACCTAGTTAATAGTAAGTTTTCTGATATAGAATGGGTATTGATTAGAAAAGTTTTAGAAAGCACTGGTATAGTTTCACAAGAAGCAAACTCTGTTTGCCAGAAATTGCAAGCACATCATGTTTAGTAAGAGAAAATGTAAATCTATTTGGTAAGACAATGACATCATGGGTATCACATACGTATGTACATGGTAGCTCTCATACAATGTTCTGAGCATCAGCAAATAGGACCATAAGATAAAGGAACAGTCATGAAGAAGAGAACAAGTCAAAACACAGATAGATACTTACAGATATTTTTGTTTGTGAAATTAAAAACACTACCGTACAACATCTGTGAAAATACTATAGATATCAAGTCATTGATGGGAATACCTAAACGTGTCATTTTAACTTTGATACTTGTTTTAGAAAAAAGTCTATAGCTTTGAGGGAAACATTGCTGTAATGAAGTGATGTAGGAAATCCCAAGAACCTTTCCCATGAGTAAGTATAAATGACACTTAACATTTAATAATGAAAGTACAAAAATTAATGACATTAAAATTTAAACTAAAGCAGAAAAAAAAGTCTAATTAGCTCTAAGAAAAAAAAATCAATTCAATGGCTAAATTTTCATCAGACTTGCAAAAAGAAGTAAGTGGCTTCATATTAGTCAGTCCCATACTCTGAAATATATCTATATCTGTATCTATATCTATATCTATATCTAGTCATTAAAAAACTTCCAGGAACTAAAACACATAGTGACCTCTCAGATGAGCAGCCAAGCTATATCACTCCAAAAACATAAATGCTGGAGTGAGTTTCAAGCCTTTTTACCTAAAGAAAAAAAGTGCACTCTAATACGTTCCCTGAAAAGTCTCTGTGCTTGAAAACTTAATGAACAATATGATCACAATGTGAGGAAGGATGTGTTATTGGATCATAATGAGAATTATGTCACAAACAATGCAAATTCAAATGGAATTTTCAAGAGAAATCATTTTGCTTTTTGATATGAGGTGGGATTAGCATCATAATGATAGTAATTAAATCCATATTACTTATGCTTTATATTAGTAGAAAGTATGATGGAATTTGAGAGGACAAAAAAGAAAGTTAGTAAGAGGTCACGCGAGAAATCATCATGCATGTATGTGTAACAGATGTTTTGATTGTTTTTTGAGAACCATGCTAATGACAGCTAATACTGATTTTCAACTTGACCAGAACTGAGACCAAATGAGAAGCATGTGTCTGGGGCCATGTTTGTGAAAATATTTTCTATATCATTTGAAGGAAAAGAGACTTGCCTCAGAGTGGGCAGCATATTGTCATATAGGACTGAGCAGCTTGGGGTGGAAAGTTTGTAGGAAGCACCAGTCATTAGCGCCCACTGCATTTCTCTTTGTGCTGCATGCATCTCCTTTGGCCCCCGCCACCTTTCTCATCCTTTTCTCTTTGCTGATACTGAGGCTCAGTTCTTTGACCTTTGAAAGTACATTGAACACTGGTAACTGATCAGGGATCCTCCAGGCTTTCAAGACCAGACTGAATCTGCTGAGATATCCAGCCTAGTGGACTGAGCAGCTATAGGGCTCTCAACATTTTCAGGTACAGATTACCATTTTTGGACCACCAGGGCAAGTGTAGTATAACCCAGTATAAGAAGATCTTTTGTGATATTCAGTCATTATGCCAATTCTGTGCACATGCAGAATCCCCATTGTTTCAAATACTAACTATACAGTATCCATTTAGACCAGTGAATGAAAAGAAGTTATTTGAGTTGTTAGTCTTTGAAGACAGATGCTTTTCAAGAAATTCAATGTCAGTTTCTGTATTACTGCTCTAGACTATCTTGGGGAGTCATTAATGGAGACAGAAGAGCAGTGAGCAAAGTGCAGATATCATTCATCCTGTGAAATAAGAATACACCTTTCCCAAGAGGATTCTCAGTTCTTTGTATCTTATTTTTTGAACTATAAGGGAAAAAATAAAAATGTAATTAATAATGTCAAAAACATGATAAGAATAAATAATACATTCAAAACACTGTGTTTTATAACTTTTTCATTAACTGATTTTTATAACAAATATAAATATATTAAGGTACATTGAAAATTATCAAGTGGTAATGGTATTTAATATATACTCAAAAATATGCTTTGATTTTATTTCAAAGGTATTTTATAAATTCTATGTAAATGTGGAAACAAATTTCAATTAAACCAATAATCATAAAAATAGAAGTTTACCTTGAATTGTCCCTTCAATATATAATGAGAGAGAAACAAAAATTGTGGATATTTTTAAACAAAACTGTGATGATAGCTAAAAGTCTCCTGGGACTTAAACTATAATGTATCTGGACTACAAAGTGGATTTTCACTTTCTGCTCAGAATTGCTTTAGAAATCTTTTTGTTAAAATATGATCAGGAGATTACTTTGTCAGAGGTGTACAAAAATAAAAGATGTGAGCTCACAAAATTACAGCTTTGCAATTTCAGAGTAATTTAAGTCCGATATATTTTTTAAATATGTTTTTTCAGGCTGGAGACTATTCTAAATGATATTAAGAGTGACCTGAAGGTCCTGGAATTATTATTAACCAGATTAGTTATATCCATTATTTTCCAATTTATCACATGTTCAAGAAGCAAGTTCAAATCAGACATTCCCTTGTGAAGATAACTGGTTTTCCTATAGTTCAGAAAATTAGATTACAATTAGTATAATACATGATTTCTATGTTCAGTTCACGTTTTATCCCTTTCTGTATCTGGAAGGCACAATTAGATAATGTGTACAGAATGACACTGACTGTAAAGTATTCAAAAGGATGAATTGCTTCATATAAATTAGAGATGACAAAGCCTGATTAGTTCCCTTTAGGTTAATGCACCTGGAGAGTCCCTCAGTAATTCTCTGAAAAATACTACCTTAGTTATACATTAGACGAAAATTACCATCAAAAATGGATAGTGCTGCAAATGCCATGCCACTGGTTCATTTCCATCAGATAAGGGGTTCCTTATAACTTGCCAATACAGCTATAATAGGTCATTATGCCCCCAAAAGCTTTACATTTCAAACTAAATATTTAGAATGAATTTAAACTTTTAATTTATTATTAATTTTCCTTGCAGCCACATTTCCTTATTTAAGAAAATTCAGAATATTGCATAAACTTATAAGTTGCTCTCTTGTGAGATATTTACTCTTTTATGTTACCGGTGAACATTCACATTATTATCATACAATGCTATAGGGAATTCGAGCCAAATGCAAAGAAACCAATGAGATCTCTTATGATTTGTTTTTAAAAAAATAGCTTTATATTATATCTTTTCAAATGATTGACTATTTGTAGTAGAAAAAACTTTTGTTTTTACCATGTTAGTATAGTTATCATTTGAGAGCCTGGAGAGATGGCTGATCAGTTAAAAGCATTAACTTATCTTCTAAACGTGGCAAGTTCAATACCCAGTACTACTGGAGTCTTAAAGCTGCTTGTGGATCCAACTCTAAAGGATCCATTGTCCCCTCCATCATTATGGAAATCTGCACTCATGAATCCATATGCACATGCAGACACATACACACGTGCAGAAATTTAGAATGTAAATTTAAAATTGTAACATAACTATTACTAAGTTCAGAAACTATAATGTCATTAGCTATTAGATTTCTTTTCCTGGAATTTTCAATGGATCACTTCAAGCAAAAGTTTGCTTGAATACACAAAAATTATGGATATGGGGATTAAGCTAAAACATGTCAAAGGCGAATTTCTTAACACAAATGTGAATTTCTGAGATTAATTCTAGTATTTAGAATGTTTTGCTGAATATAGACACAGATTCATTTTGTTGTTACTGATAAAGATAATGCACGAATGTATGAGGGCAGGAGGGGTAGAATGTAGAACTGAGGAAATATAACAACTTGAAATACAAGTAGAAAATTATCCTGACAGTTCAACTGAATCAATACTAAAATCTTATGAGGCAGAAAATTTTAAAATAATAGTTTTATTACTTTTTCAAATTGTAGCACAGTGTCTATATCCTCTTCCCTGCTCTGAAATCCTTCCTGATCCATCCCATACTATTAATTCATGAAAAATGTGGTTTTTTTTTTCTTTTTATCTTTTAAGTACATTGTAGGCAGAAGTTTCTTCTGTGTCCCTCCTGGTCCTGAGGTCCCGACAAATCTTTCCCTCCTGAGTCACAGAGCCATATATAAAATAATCACTCAGAGGCTTATATTACTTACAAACTGTATGGCCTGTGGGTCACACTTCTTGCTAGCTAGCTCTTATATCTTAAATTAACCCATTTCTATTAATCTATGCTTTGTCATGTGGCTTTTTGGCTTACCAGTACTTTTGCATCTTGCTTCTCCTGGTGGCAGCTCCCAGCTACTCCCCAGACTCTGTCTTACTCCTTCCTGTCTCTTTTGGATTCCCTGCCTGCCTATAAACTGCCTTGCCATAGGCCAAATCAGCTTATTTATTAACCAACGTAAAAACCATGTATTCACAGCTTACAGAAAGACATCCTCCAGCAGGGTATTGTGTTCAATTTGCATTGCTCAAATACTCTTGTTTCTGGGATTCCTCCCCAGAGTGTGATTAACATACCTAGCACTACACCATTAAAGAATACCAACTCTCTCTCTCCCAGTAGCCACAAATACCACTAACTCCTAGGCTAGTGTTGACATTTCACACTGTCCTTTCTCCATGCTTGGATTTTGTCTGGCATGAGATTGTTTAGGTCTTTCAGAATGCTGGCACAATCACTGAAATTTCCTGTATTTTTTTTTTCTTTTGGGTGTGACCACCGGACATCCATAAAAATATGGGAAGCACTAATTGGAATTATTTGGTTTAAATAGATAAATAAGGAAATAAATGAGAAAAATGATGCACACTACTATTAATGACATTATTCATTGTCTTCCAATGTCTACTCTTCCCTCTGCTTTCCTAAATTGATACTGTAAGAGCAAGAGATCGCCAGGTGGTACTGGCACATGCCTTAGTCCCAGCACTCTGGAGACAGACCCAGTTGGATCTCAGTGAGTTCAAGGCCAGCCTGGACTACAGAGCGAGATCCAGGAAAGGCGTAAGGTTACACAGAGAAACCTTGTCTCAAAAAACCAAAAAAAAAAAAAAAAAAAAAAAAAGAGCAAGAGATCATGGTGAGTTTGACATGTGAAGTGTTATAATCAGCAAAGCCTTTATTCTGAGACAGTGTTTTCCTTTTTGTTTTATAGATATATACTCAGATTCTTAATTCTCCCTTTTCCTTTCAAAAAATGTGTAGATGTTATGGCCATATTGAAGATGCAGCCATCATGAGTTCCATATGAAAGCTAACACATAATGTTGGTCTAGAAAGATGAAAAGTACAAGTGGAGCCCAAATTTATCTGCCAGTTGTTTATAGATTTTCCTATACTTTGCTGCTTATTAACATTTGAGCATAGATTTGTGAACTTAACTTCATAAACCAGTAAGAGATAATTTGCCACAACTTACACATCGAGTAAGTTTGTTAGTTATGGTTTAATTTCACACTGTGATATGTTTTAAACACAAGAATGTTTTGAGATACATCTTTAGACTTTCCAACAGTAAAATCTTTTCTTTGCTCTTTTCACAAGAGTAAGTGATCCCCATTGTTAGAGGCCTGAGCAATAATTATTGAATTTTATTTCTAGAAATCATGACTCAGAGAATATGTCACAGATAATTTCTTAACTAATTTTGCAGCTTAACCATTCAGCAAATTCTGATATACTTCCTGTCATTTGGAGAGAAATAAAATTTGCTTTTCTATAGAAAAGTGAGCCAATTTTAATATTATCATTTCCTAATTTCATTAAAACTTCACATTGATTTTTTAATGGTCATTATATCTTAAACTATGAAGTAAGGAGATATTTTTGTTTTAGAATTAATATAGATGTATTTTTCCAGTGAATTGAAACATATGGCATATACACCCTCTTAAAGTTTGATATTTTAAATGGTTTTGCTTGGATTTTAAATTTCACGGTAGTTTAACAGTTATACACTGCTCTTCAACCTTCTTTGGCACCTTCGTCAGGGTGTATTGATCTGAGCACATTTCTTCTCTATGAACAGTGTTTATCTCAGAGATCTCTTGCATCTTAGAAATGTAATCAGTTTTGAGATTAAGTAACCTTCTGTTATATGAATCTGTTATAAACATCCTTTGTTTACCATGAAAACTGCCACTGCAAAGCTCATATGTTTAATAAAATTGATAGACAAGTCTGTAGTCACTTGATGACTCCTAAGTGTTTCTAAAACAATTTGAACATACATGGTTTTAATGTTGAGTCAATACAAATTGATGCAATGAACTACTGTGATTAACAAATCTATCTGCAACAAGATAATATTACATTGTGCATTATTTGCAGGAAAATATATGTTTATTGCTCAGCACTATTTACATATACATAATAGGAGTAATCATGTCACATTGAAATTTATGTATATTTTACATTGAATTAAGCTATCTTTCAAAGATTTTAATATTTAATATAGGTCTTAGTACTTACTCTATAAAAGTGCTTTCAGTATATTTTGTAAAACTCATATTGTACACCAGAAATATATTATTTAAAAATGAATTCATAAGTTAATTTTCTGCATATAGAAAACACCATGTTACCAGCATTCTGTCAGTTCATCTGAAATTATGATTGGTGATATAGTGAATGCAGTCTATTGGTCATAACTTTGCTGACCAAATAATTTACATTCAGTGAATAAAGCATGTTCAAAATTTGTGCATTGGTCTTGAAAAGCACATCTATTCAATTAACATACCCTTAGACAACTAAATTCAATGAACATTTTGCATATAGGCAAATCCAATGCTTCCTGCTTTATAACAACTTCAACTTCATGAAACAGAACACTTACTTTTTAGGTGATTTGTGGTTGTTTCAGAAAAGTATTTTATCTCCATTTGAAAGAAATTACTAGTAATAAATTCAATAATCATTGTAGTATGTGGTGATATTTTATTTGTATGTTAATAAATAAAGTTTGCCTGGAGATCAGAGGAAATAGCAAGCCATTTTAAGTAAACACAAAAGTCAGACAGTGGTAGCACATGCCCTTAATCTGATCACTTACCAGGCGGGGTCTCTGTGTGTTCAAGGCCACGCTAGGGAACAGAGCCAATCTTGGTGACACATGCCTTTAATCCCAGTACCAACCACAGAGACCTGGAGGTCTGTACAGACAGGCAGTGATAACAAAGTGAGGTAGCTGGGCTAAGAGCCAATGAGAGGGCAGAACAAAGCAATAAAGGCGCAGGTTAGACAGGAAGTAGCTAACTTTGGAAGCTGCGGCTTGGTGAGGTAAGGTTAGCTGGGGGCTATTCCCAATTCCCTGATCTCTGAGGCTTTTACCCCTATATTTAGCTCTGTGTTCTTTATTTAATAAGACTGCTTAGAAATTCATCTACAGTATTCTGTTGTAATGCAGGGAACTCTCCAATGAAGTTTTCACCATATTTCCCTTTTCAAACTACTATTCAGCCATTTGGAGAACAATTTTTCTGAGTCATGCCTGTGCACATGTACTTTGATTCCTATTGTTCACATCCTCCTCCTTTCTTTCCAGCACCTCCCACATCACTCCTCTGCTGTGGGATGTTCTGTGTGGCAAGTGTGTTGCTCTGATTGGTTAGTAAATAAAACACTGACTGGCCAGTAGTCAGGAAGGAGGAAGTATAAGCTGGACAAGGAGGAGAAGAATTCTGGGAAGTGGAAGGCTGAGAAGGAGTCACTGCCAGCCGCTGCCAGGACAAGCAGCATGTGAAGATGCCAGTAAGCCACGAGCCACGTGGCAAGGTATAGATTTATGGAAATCGATTAATTTAAGATATAAGAACAGTTAGCAAGAAGCCTGCCACGGCCATACAGTTTGTAAGCAATATAAGTCTCTGTGTTTACTTGGAAGGGTCTGAGCTGATGTGGGACTGGTGGGTAAGAGAGATTTGTCCTGACTGTGGGCAAGGCAGGAAAACTCTAGCTACACTCCTAAGTCCCCCACTCCTGCAAATCCCCTTCTCTTATTTATTAATTTAGGTTTTGTTTAGTGTCACACAGCATTCAGTCAGGACCCTTTTTGGACCTGAGTTTAAAACTATCCATCAGAGCCTGGTAGGTTCACCAATGAGTACACAACCAGGTACCATATTTCTTTGCTACCATAATCTGTCAGTTGCCAACATATGAGCAGTGTGTGTTAGGACCCCCTGAGACATTTCCCACCCTAGAGATAACTGTTAGAAGGGCTCAACTTCTCTGGACCCAGTGTTTGTCTGCATAGGTGAGCTGAGACTTTTATTCCCATGTCCCTGTACTGCTCAGAATCTGATATTTAACAGTCCTTCTCCCACCATGTGGAACATACATTATTTTACCCCTTCATAGAAAATGTTGTGTGAGACTTAAAGTGGTGTGCAGTATGTCTTCTCAAAGGCTGACCCATAAACTATCATTTATTCTCAGCAACTTGTGAAGCCATTGATCTTTTGTTTTCATGTAACCTCAGCAATAAAAGTTTTAAAATATCTGAAAGCCCTTTGGGACATTAAAGGGAAGAAATGTATGTTGGAGAATATTATTTTAAGGTGTGTTACTTTTGTTTATGTTGAATTTGTTTAACTCTGTGAAGCTGTGTTACTTTGCCTGTCTAAAACACCTGATCATCTAATAAAGAAGTGAACAGCCAACAGCAAGGCAGGAGAACAGATAGGTAGGGGTGGCAGGCAGAAAGAATATATAGAAGAAGAAATCTTGGAAGGAAGGAAAGAGGATCAAGGAAGGAGAGAGGAAGAAGGAGGACTTCATGGACAGACCCCAGCTACACAGCCAGACAAGGAGTAAGAAGAAAAGATAGACAAGGATAGAGGAAGATAAAAGCCTCAAGGCCAAAGATAGACAGTATAATTTAAGAAAAGTTGTCAAGAAACAAGCCAAGCTAAGGCCAGACATTCAGAAGTACGAATAAGCTTTCTTTTGTGATTTATTTGGGAGCTGGGAGGCAGGCCCCCAAAAGAGAAAAAAAAATGAACAACAAACATACAGAGGATATAGCTTACTTGTATTAATCATGTACATGATGGAATTTGATATTTTGTAAGTAAAGTTATAAAATGAGACCACTATGAAGCTCTGGATGACCACTCATTCCATAACTGACTTATAAAACTGAACTTTGATTTGTTTTAATTTTCCTGTGATGAATTTCTAACTTGAGCTTCACGAACCTTACCTCATAGTTGCTCCATTGCCTAGGATATCTGCACACTTAGCAAGAGAGAAATAAAGATGACAAAGAATATTTCTAGCAAACACAACAAGTGTCTTCAAAAGTCAATTAGTATTTTCCCCTCTATATTTATTATAAATTTCTTGTATGCATACAATGCAATTTGATAAGATCCACCCCCATTCCATCTCCATCCCTCCCACAACTTTTTCTTCTCAATTTCATGTCTTCAAAATTTTCAAAACCCATTGAGTCCACTTAGGTTTCCCTGGATTTGCTTGTATATAAGACCAACAACTCTTTCTCACAGTGGCACTGGGACCTGTCCTTAGTACATGAGCTGGCTGTTTGGAGCCTGGGGCTTATGCAGGAACACTTTGCTCAGCCTGGGTGCAGGGAGGAGGGGACCGGATCTGCCTGGACTAAATCTACCAGGCTGAGCTGAATCCTCAGGGGAGTCCTTGCTCTGGAGAAGATTGGAATAGGGGGTTGGCTGAGGGAGGAGGGAGGACAGGGAATCTGTGGCTGATATGTAAAATTAAATTATAAAATAAAAAAAAAACTATAATAAAAAAATAAGACCAGCAACTTCAGAATAGGTAACCTTTTTGGATGCTGTACTGTTGAATAAAACAGACTCTCCCTCACAGGAACATAGCTTTTTCAGCTACTGATAGGATGCCATGAGGCCACCCCTTCCCATACAGGAACTTTTCTCTGTATTGATCTCATGAAGATCTTGTGGATGTAGTCAGAACTACTGAAAGTTCATGTAAAGAACACCCTTGTCATGTGTAGAAAGTAATGTTTCACTGCAGACATCCACTGCTTCTGGCTCGTATAATGTTTGTGTTCCTTGGAGCCTTGAGGATATGTGATATTGATGTTCCATTTAGGATAAATGTCTATTTTCATTCTACTGTCTATATACCTTGGCTTTGGAAAGCCAAGGAACCAGCCTGGCTCCTTCAGTTGGTGATAGGTTGGTCTGGTCCACAGTTGTGATCAAGAAAATCTATGTGGCTGAGTTGGTAGAGGGCTTATCTAGATTACAGAAAGCCCTTCCTGTATACCCAACTCTCATAAATATAGACATCATGTTGTATACTATAAATACCATCATGCAGGGACTGAAGGTAGGAGGATCAAAATTCAAGGCAATCCTGTGGTCACAACCAGCTGGGACTAAATGCAATGATTCCCTTTCTCTCTCTCTGCATATATATACATATGTATATATACACTATATATATTTAGTGTTATATATATATACACATGCAATACATATATGCAAGTATATATATATATATATATATATATGTACATATATGTACTAAGATTTCATAGGATTTTGCTATTTACTGTTACAAGTTCTCTTTTCCTTATTCAATTCCATAGAAACAAGAGGCATTGGAGTGATTGAAAAGCTATCAGATAACAAGTTTTCCTGTTATAAGGTCCTTAAACTTGCATCTCATCAGGTAAATAAGTTAAGAGTTAATATTGATATGATAATACCAAGTATGGGTATGTAAACTAAACAATGTATAACACTTGAAACATATTACATATAGGAGGGGATGTATCTGTTATGCACCATCTATATTAAATATAGACATGAATGTACTGTAAGCATGTTTTCATGAGGTTTGGTTTTTGTCCTTTCACAGAAATCAGCAAGTAATAAGTTGCACTGTGAATCCATCTATTGATTAATGAGAGGAGGTGGTGCTGAGACATCACACTTTAATTAAAACATTTTGGACCATGTTAATTTTTCTTATCACTCAGCTCAGCTTTGTTTGTGTGAGTGTGCCTGTGGGCGGGTACTACAATAAGAAGGGGAATAGCTCTATTACCATTGTTGTGTTTAATTAAAAAACTGGGACAAGGATAAATCATTATCTCTTCTCCATCTTATTTTTCTGTTAATTTGTTTTACAAAGTTATTTACCAACCATAAATTAAATGTTTGGAAAAGGTTTAAATGTACTTACTTTTTAAAGCAAATACTACATACTAAAAGATGTATTTTATAATTTTACAATATATGTAAGAAAAATACTTTCTGTCTTACAGAGGGGGAGTGGTTCTCCACAACAGAGGAGGTGGGGGAGAGCTTGGAGGAATGAAGGAGGAGGAAACTGGGGTTTTGTTGTTTTGTATGAAAGAAGAAACTATTTTCAGTAAAATTTTAAAAAAGGAAAAAATGTGTAATAAACATGACTCTAAGTATGTAGGTTTTCTTATTGATGGTACATTTTTAGTTATATATCAACGGATTATATAAAATATGCAAAATTGTGAACAATCTTTTATATGTAGGAGGTAAAGCAGAGATGTTACAATAATACATTTTAATTGATTTTATTATAAAAATCACCTAGTAGTTTTTGATTATCTTTCTATGCATCAGAGATATGCAAATAATATACAATTCTTAAAATATCAGACATACATTCTGGACCATCTTCTATCCTCAGTCAACACATGAGCCTAGAGAGATTAAA
The DNA here is from genome assembly GCF_004664715.2 of Peromyscus leucopus. NCBI lineage: Eukaryota > Metazoa > Chordata > Mammalia > Rodentia > Cricetidae > Peromyscus > Peromyscus leucopus. The sequence goes on along the minus strand of NC_051073.1, from coordinate 16,236,246 downwards.
ACATGATCCAGGACTATAAAGCATGTTCTCTGTTTTATTTCCCAGGTGATTCTAACTGGATCTAATTAAAACTGTATTTAATAACAACCACCTTGAGATATATTTTTATCAGTTTGTGTTAAGTTTCAAAGAACTTAAATGATCTTAAAACTTAACCTTTTTAAAGACAGAGTATCAATGCTGTTTTTTTGTGTATTTTTCATTTTTATTTAATATTTAATGCTATTGAATATATTTGACAAAGATAATATTTTATGTTTGCTACTATTTTCTTCAAATTAAAATTTATTTCTCATGGTATTATTTGATAACCAGGGTGCTTATCCATGTAAAGACTAATTATTCTTTTCTGTGTAGTCTTTAGTTGCATAACGTCCTTTTCTAGAAATAGGACAACTTGAGATTTTCCCTTTTCAGTCTAGGTATTTCTATTGGTGCCTTCATTGTACATATCTTGTCAATCTTAGTAGTCACTGTTAATGTGTCTCTCACTTCTAAGAGACACAGTCTTACAGCCAATATCCTGTTCTCTGGATTTTAAAAACTTTTAACTTCCCTTTTCCTGATGTTCTCTGAGTTTTAGGTGTTTGAGTTATTAGTCCTGAAATCATACACATACAGACAATAGGAAATGCACTAAATGAGTTGTATTTATATATTTATGCAGGGATATACAACAATGGTAATCAAAGTCAAAAGGCCATGAATTTGAATGAGAATTAGGAGAGGACACGTAAATTGTAGGTGTAAGGAGATTTAGGAGGGATGGGTGGGTAGAACAGGAAGGGGAAGAGGTGTAATCATATGTTAATGAAAGTTTTCAAAATTAAGAATGAACATAAAGTTTTTATTTTTCATTTAATTTTTTCTCCCCCAGTTAAAAACAAAATATAATTGATTTTAGAACATTAAATTATAAAGATACCAAGCTCAAATTTGGTTCATACCATCTCTCTAATGTACAAGAAAATAAATAGAGTTTAATATATTGAAGCAATAATGACAGAAGCACATTTCTTAAAAGAAAAAAAAAACAGTTTGGGACACTGGACTCACTTTCTATTATCCACCTTAGTACTAAGACAGTGGTCAAAGATCAGGCATTGTGTCATAAGGTTTAATTTCAAGTTGTTCAATGCACTGATTTGTTAATCAAACAATGGTATACTCTCATGTAGCATTCTATAATAGATTGATTATGGGTTGGGTAGGTTTTAACAATGCCAATAACTACAAAAAGATCAAATGTGCTTGCAATTCTCTAGTATTTACTGTTTTTCTGATGTCTTAATATTCAATTTGTAGGAGATGATCAGCTTCACTATCAACAAGTATAAACTATTGACCATTACTGTAGTTTCATTTGTTTGTAAATCCAAAAGACTATTGTCTACCACTTGTACAATATACTATGTTTCTCTTAGAAATTGCCAACATTTGCTTATTATCAAATACTAGCTGAAATGTATTGGGTCATGCATTTCTGGTTGTGGAGGAGACATCAAAATGAAGATAATTTCTGCTGTACAAATTGACCTTGAGATAGTGACAGATGATGCAATAAATATTAAAATGCTGTTTTTCTTTTTAAAAGGAAGAAAAAATAGAATTCCATGAATTCTGTAATAAACAAATCCTATATCATATAGCTGCCTATCCCAGGGACTAAGATACTCCATTACATAATAACTTCCCCTATTTTCTATGATTATCTTGGTTGTAGTTTTTAAATGCCTTTTTATTCATATTTCTTAGGTATTCATAGAGCATTCTTAGAAAAAAATATCATCTTTAATATTCCTCACATACTTCCTTCTAATTGAGATGGGAATTCAGGAAAATTTGAAACACTCATATAATGTTTAGTATAGAGTACTAACATATTTCTTGACATAAGCATTTAAAATATTTAGTGCATTTTCCTTTAATCTAATTTTTATGGTCTATTACTCAAAATACAAATTTGAAAAACTTTGTAAAATTGCTTTCTTCAAAGTTATATACCAATAGATTAGAGTTTTCAAATTCAAATATCTCTGAAATATCTCTTGAGTTATTTCCTCTTATACATCAAGCTGTCAATGTTATTTTTATTCATCAGAACTCTTTCAGTGGTTTTCAGCCTTCCTAATGCTGTGACCCTTTAGTTCAGTTCCTCATGTTGTGGTGACAATTCAGCCATAAAATTATTTTTGTTGCGACTTCATAACTGTGAATTTGTTACTGCTATGAATCACAATGTAAACATCTGATCTGAGGCTTCCAGGGTTTGCAACATGCAGGTAAAGAACTTCTATAAATGGTCTAGTAGCATTTTACTGAAGGCACTGCTCTATTGAATCCGTACTATCTGGAAATTTTCATCAATGGAAATTCATTTTCATCAGATTTTGGAGGCTTGAAATCTAAGATAAAATATTGATATTATTTTGTGTATGTGTGTGTGTGGTCTGTCTCTGAAAAATGGCAGTATCAAGACATGTGATAACACTGAAGGGGGAAATTTTCATGGGTTCACACACCAGGCCAAAGAAGTATAGGCAACTGATAACTGCTGAGAGACTGATAATAAGCCTTTCCCAGGGATGAGTATCCAAATTGATTGTCCAATACAAAGTGGTCAGCCCTGTATGTACAAAACCACACAAACAAACTCAGCAGGCAATAGTTCTCTCTCTCTCTCTCTCTCTCTCTCTCTCTCTCTCTCTCTCTCTCTCTCTCTCTCTTCTCTCTCTCTCTCCTGCTCCCCCTCTCTTTTTCTGTGTGTGTGTTTTTGTGTGTGTGTGTGCACGCACGCGCATGTGTGTGCATGTGTGTGTGCATGTGTGTGTGTGTGTGTGTGTGTGTGTGTGTGTGTGTGTGTAAAACAATAATTAGGGAGGAACTGGATATCAATTGAATAATAAGGGTTGTAAATGAAAGGAGTTGGAGGGAGGGAACTTGGGAGGGACTTGGGAAAAAGGGAGGGGAAGTGGTAGAATTATATTTTAATTAAAATGCATAAAATAAATAAAGATATTTTTAAAAAGGAAAGGCTAAAAGGAGCTAGGTGTGTTGATACATGCCTATAATCCTGACAGTGGGTAGAAGCATAAGGATTAGACATTAAAGTTCATCTTCATCTATATAGTGAGTTTTAAAGCTAGCCTTAGCAACATGAAACAAAAATAACAGCAATGGCTACAGGAAAACTATGCAAATGAACCAAAGCACAATACTCAGCTATTTCACAAAAGAAGTGATGTGTCTTTAAGTGATGACATTAAAACAATTTTAGTGTCATTCACATTAAAAACTGAAACAGAACAGACATCAGCTGATCCAATTTCCAAGCAATATTAAATCACATCAGCAACACTGTAATACCCACAGTTAATTTTAATAGTTTAAGCATCTCTGACAGTAATTCTACTCAGTTATTAAATGCAACATAAAATGTTAGAATACATTACCAATAAGTAACCTAGCATATTTAGAAATAGGCCTTTTGTGAAGAGGATGGATATAGGGAAATATTAACAGAAATAATATTTCTCATTTATCACCTTTAGAAATAGCTCCTGCTATAGCAATTATATGTAAAATATTACATAAGATAAAGAATATAAGAATTTTCTCATTCACAGAGTAAAAGATTAACTGGCATGTTTACCACATGTTTGTAAGTAGACAGTGGTGTGTTGCAGACTTTACTGTTTACAAGAGAGTGAAAAAAAAGTTGAAAGAAAATGTTTCTGCCACTTGATAAATCTATGAAGAAATGAGGAAGATGTCTGGGTTAGAAAAGAATACAATATTTATGTACATAATTTCAGACACTTATTCTCTCATCATCATTATGATCTTCATATTCCTCCCCTCCAACATTTGATGACTGCCCAGTTCCACTCTTAGACTGTTTCAAACAACAGTGCCATTAAAAACAATTGCTAATTCATTAAGTTATTTCACTAGTGACTGATTTTACTGATTGTTGCATAAAATCTTTTATAAGTGCATAGTGCTCAGTTGCTGGTCTTTTGAATCATTGTTTGAGACTTCATTTGTATTAAAATTTTCAAGATTTCCAGCATAATTTTGATTGCTGACTGTGACTACCAGAACCACATATTTTTATCTTCTTTCATGTAGTCTTCTTTATTGAACTGATTTACTCAATTTTTCTCTTTTTTTATTGTTTGTGTATTGTTGATGTAGATTTGTTATTGTTGTACTGAAGAGTGAAACTATAGCCTTTCCCATGCCAGCCAAGTGCTCTATCACTTAGTAGCATGTCCAGGTAATGTTTTCTTACTTCATGTGCCATGATTTTATTGTGATTTCATTATTAGTGTTATCCTGCATTTTGAAAAATTACTGCTTTCTTCAGTTTAATTGAAATATTTTGACTTTGAATTTTAGAGTCACTTTTTAAATTTTCATTCAGTGTTGTTTATTATTTACTTAACCTATTTATTGTGCTGTTATTAAAGCACCTGTAATGCACAGATCTGAGATAAAACAAATTACATGTATTTAATGTTCAGCAAAATTACTGGGTAAGATTAAATCAATCTCTTAAAACGAGAGAATTTATCATTTTTTCATTTAAAGAAAGTAATTGACAATATCTCCATACTATAAATATAAGGAAAGAATTTTTATGAAAATTAAAAAGATATGAATTTGAAGTTTAGATAAAAGAAAAAACAAAGCTTGTATATCTCAATAAAAATCAAGAAGAAGCCGGGCGTTGGTGGCGCACGCCTTTAATCCCAGCACTCGGGAGGCAGAGCCAGGCGGATCTCTCTGAGTTCGAGGCCAGCCTGGGCTACCAAGTGAGCTCCAGGAGAGGCGCAAAGCTACACAGAGAAACCCTGTCTCGAAAAAAAAAAAAAAAAAAAAAACAAAAAAAAAAATCAAGAAGAATAAAAGAGCTATAATAATTGTGTCACAGATCACTGTTTTTCAGGGATTATCTTAAATCTAATGGTTCAAGTTCAACAAAAGGCAAGTTATCCTTACATGATTACTAAAAATGATACAGTTGATAGTCAAATTATCCTTAAATGGTTACTGAAAATGATACAAATCTTTTTGCTCTTACTAAATGTCATCCTTTTTCTATAAGACACATTGTGTCCTTTTTAATATATAGAATTAGTATGAAGTTGCTTCCTATTTCATCTTGCACTCAAAAGAAGTTCATACTTAACTGTCACTGAATTCATCAAAATATGGATATTTTAAATATCTGAATAGAATTTACTTGTATAAATCATTCCTGGAGTTTTAAGTCAATAATAATAGTTCACTAAGTACTACTGTGAAATTGTGCCTCATTAATGCCATACAAGTTTAAAAATTAGTAATAGTATGAAACCTATTATTAAGCTCTTATTGGACTAATATTAAGAGATTGTAATATATGATTTAAAATAGTGGCCAATATTCTGGGATGAATGTATGCTTGAGGTTTTTATTGGAACAGCTGTCATGGTCCCTAGAACAGTCCTATACAGCTCTTCAAACTAATTGAGTAGGCTATGCAATTCATAAGAACATATTTCAATGCTATACATTATGTCTGCTTTGAAACAATATAAGAGGTCTTGTAGACACAACAGGACTGATGCACAGATGAACTCACAGGTGATATAGTAGCATTTATAAGCCTGCACAATTTCCAGCCAAATGGCCTTCCACACTGAGAAGAGGAAGTGGACACAGGGAATCAACCCTAACTGAGGTGCTATTTGCAAATGACACCCACCAACAAAGGAAAAATCTGTTTCTCCTTTGGACTGGGATTGTCAACTATACTTCAGTACAAGCTGCAGGGCCCAGGATACAAAAAAATGAACTCTAAGGTTTTTTGTTATGGTTGATTGTATGTTTCATTTTGACATTTTTTAAAATCTTATCGGTCATTTGCTTATATTTTCTGATTCATACTTTTGTGGGTTTGAGAAAAAGAGAGAGACTAAAGACAGAACAGTTGAAGAATAGGGGATTTCAATGAGGAGTTGGGAGAGGGAGAGACTCACTAAAATATATTGTAATATGTGCCTGTGGCCATGTCAGAGGGGCAGCAGTTGGCAATTGACTTCAGGGGATCAGCTCACCAGGAAACAAACCCCTGATGGGTAAATCTCTAATAGGCAAGACCACGAGATCACAGACCGAAGAATGTCTTTTGCTTCTGCTGTACCTTTACATGTTTGCCCCTGCCATCTTTCTCTAGTATCTGACATGGTGTGAATGTGTTGGGGGAGATCCCCACTGCCAGTAATGTAGTGTATTTATTTCATAGAAATATCCTGATCTATTAGGGTGTTTGGCCATCCCATCACCAGAGTAGGTCAGTCCCGGCTGTCTCTCTACCATTGTCAGCAGTCTTTTGTGGGGGTATCTTTGTGGATTTCTGTGGGCCTCTTTAGCTCTTTGTTTCTTCCTTTTCTCATATGGTCTTCATTTACCAAGGTCTCCTATTCCTTGTTCTCCCTCTCTTTGCATGATCCAGCTAGGATCTCCCACTCTCTTTCCCTCGACCCTCACACTTCATTGCTCCCACTCATGTCCAGGCTGTTCATGTAGCTCTCATCCATTTCTCCATGTCTTTCTTGGGGTCCCGTTTTCCAGGTAGCCTCACTGGTGATGTGAGTAGCAGTCCAGTCATCCTTGTTCCACATCTAGCATCTTCCTATGAGTGAGTACATACCATATTTGTCTTTCTGAGTCTGGGTTACCTCACTCAGGATGATTTTTTCTAGATCCATCCTTTTGTCTGCAAACCTCATGATGTCATTGTTTTTCTCTGCTGAGTAGTATTCCATTGTGTATATGTGCCCCAAGTGGTTTTTACTTGTATTCATTGTAATCATTCACTTGAAAAACAAAATGTAACCACGATATAATTTCTATATTGCCTAAAAGATTTTGTTGGGATATATAAGCTGTAGAGGAAAAATAAAGATGGATTTAGAAGAAAAATACCAACATTGAGAGAATAAGGAAGAATAAAGATAGAGTGAGAAGGAAAACATTAAGAATGAGAGAAAAAGGAAACAAAGATAGAGTGAAGGGGAACATACCAAGAATGAGAGAATTAGGAGAAAAACATTAAGAGAATTATAAGGAAAACACCAAGAGAGACAGAAGAGACATTTCTGGGTAGAGATAAGAAAAGAGAACATAGAATATAGAGTCAGGACACAAAAGAAGAATAAAGAAACGATCTGAAGGAAGCCATCGTGAGAGTATATGAGTGTCTTTTCTCTCACCTCTCATATAAAAATGTCATAGTATGCCAACTCCGTGGATGACCATCTGGCCCCTGTGCTGCTAGAGGCTGGTCCCACAGGCAGCAAAAATGGAAAAATGTAAACAAAATAAGAATATATTTATAGAAGACAGGTTAGATGGCTACGTTGATGAAGGTGCTTGACACAGAACCAGAGTTCAGTGCCTTAAACACACATCACAAAATGTGAATCAACTCCTTCACATTGTTTTCTGTTCCCCATGCTCTCCAGGGCATATGTGCACATGTGCATGCACACACACACATGTACACACACACACACACGCACATGCACAAAAAAAGCCCCACAAAAATAAACACGTACAAAATCAAATATATTGACCATTATTAGAATATATAATAATATTATCTTCAAAACTTAATGCATAAAGTAGTTTGCCACATAAATCTATACTATGTAATAACGCAATTATTTCAATTAATAACCTCATTATACTTTTATGGATGCTCTCTGGACAATCAAATTTTTTAACATATTACAATAGAATGCTCAAAAGCTAAGTAATTTTTTTTTTAGAAATAGCTTGTACTAATTTGAATATAGTTCAGGATTTTGTAAATTAGAAATTTTAAGTTAACAAAATTTCAGTTATTTCTGGGGAATTCTTTTTGACATAACTGTGATTGTCAAAGTATCTAATATACTTGTCATTAAATGTTTAAATATTAATGAATCTTTTCAAAGCTTAAGTTCCACACAGTAGTTTTAATAGATACATTATCTGAAATTGGATTATTGATATTTTGAAAATAAATAAGAATGATCCAAGTTTTAATTTGTACCATATGTTTGAATTGAATGTCATCTGATAAATGGCTAATACACGCACAATTAATTTTCTTAGTTCATTATATTAAATGTTCCCTTCTGATTGCATTTCTCCATATTGAGCTCATTAATAAAAAGTGATATTTAGATTAAATAGTATTGTCTAATAGTTTGGAGAAAAATTTAAAATGGCACACTGTAGTCAAAATTCTATTTGTTCTTTTTACTTGTAGAGAAATGACAGTATGGCTATTTTTTTTTTCAGATATCCTTGAAAGTTTATATTAACATTTCAGAAGTGTTATTTCTGGAGACCATAATTCCTAGAAAGATATTCAAAAAATAAAATTATTAACACTAATACAATTGATTTAAAAATATATTAAGATTTGGCGATATATTGTTTCCCCAATAATATTGAGCGCCCTAGTAAAGCTTATCTAAGGATCAGAGAAAAAACCCTGCCACAATATTAAACATAGAAGTGAGGCAATGTTAGCACACACCTTTAATTCTAGCATTTGGGAGGCAGGGATCTGTCTGGATCTCTGTGAATTCAAGGCCACACTCAGGGGGAGGGCCAGGCATGGTGGCACACATCTTTAATACCAGCACTAACCATAGAGATCTGGAGGTCTGTACAGACAGAAAGTGATGTAGCTGAGCGGAGAGAGGAAGTAAGATGCAGAATAGACAGGCATATAGGCATGGGTATACAGGAAATAGCTCTCTTTGGCTGAAGATTTCTAAGTGGTAAGAATGTGGCTGACTTCTTTCTGCTTTTCTGATCTCTCAGTTTTTACCCTAATATCTGGCTCCAGGTTTTTTATTAATAAACCATTTAGCAATTTGTCTTAAAGTGAGAGGCTGTATAATACAAAATTTAAAGAATTCAATGGATATTAATTTAGTAATTTTCATATAATAAATTATCTAAATTTGAGGATTTTTCAAATTATTCTCTATTTAAAGAAATAATATGGAATTCTGGGACCCAGAAATAACAAAATCAAACTTTGAATATGTATCCTAATTAAAAAAAATGTATGTATTTTAAAATTATGTGTTCTTTTTAAAATCTCAAAATTTGTTTCAGGTTCACATATTGAATGCTTGGCTCTTGTTAGATGATCCTAATTGTAGGGCAGGATATCGGTTATGGTGCATGGTGATGAAGATGGAGATCTTCATTGGAAGGTTGTATACATGATCCCTGTGGATCATTTGTTTTTCTCTCTCTCTGATACATTTTTCAATGATCTGATAATCCCTTTCCATTGCCATGCAAACTTGCCTCAGCCAGGACCTAGAGTCAATAAAACAGAGGAAAATGCACTGAAACTTTGAAGTAAACTAGTTTTCTTTAAACTGTTCTCTTGGACATTTTGGTCAAAGAAATGTGAAGCTGACTAGTACACTGTCAAGCACTTGAAAACTTTGGCATTGTCTGTGACCAATAAAATGGAAATTGAGCTTGAGCAAATACACCACAATGTGGTAAATATTATATAACTGTATCTTTAAAATGAATAAAACATAATAGCAAAATGAGGATTGTTAGCAAAGAAAAGCTAGAGCTCCCCCTACCAAGACCCCACAGCAGACCCTGCAATCTACACTCCCTGCCCCCATACCCATTTTTCTGAGACCCCAGCCACTTCCTGAGGCTCGGAAAACAAACTTCCAGCTCTCATTGGACAAAGAGCTCTCATTGGACCAAGAGTAACCTCAGGAGACAGGGAATCTGCCAGCCCTCATTAGACCAAGAGTAGCTTTCTGAGGAGTATAATAAAATCAGTGATATAATAAATCAGTGAAGAAATCAGGCAAGAAAGTATCTAGGCATGAGAACAGAACTGAAGCTGTGTAGATAGGATTTTATCTCAAAGGAATAAAGTAGAAAGACAAAGAAAAAAAATCAATGAGAATATCTATTAACCTTCATGTCACATTATTACAATGATCATTACCTGTTAATATTTTCCCTTATAAGTATCAAATGCTGTACATGCAAATAGGCATTTTTCCATTCAATATCAACAGTTGAACAGAATAATGCTATATTCAACAGTATCCTTAATATATAGATGTAATAGTGACTATTTAATGTTAACAATAGTTTGCAGAAGTAACCAGACATGGTACCAAATACCTGGAATTCCTGTACATGGAAAGGAGAGGCAGGAAGACCAAGAATTAAGTGTTAGTTACAGTTCTGCAGTGAGTTTAAGACCAACCTGGAAGAGTCCCACAGCCCCTGCCTCAATACACCAAAACGAAACAAAAACCCCACTACAATTAAAAAAAAAATAATTGTGCTGTAATGTATTTTTTTCTAAAACATTAGTAAACTTTGCAGTTAGGAATTAAATTAAAATCAATCCAACAAATTCTATCTTGTTTTCTTATTTTATCACAATCTCTTCCTTTGAAATTATGTATCCATTTAATGTATAATGTACACTTTTAAAAGTTAAAATTACTCAAAAAGATTTGTATTAAAAGAGTGCTTCCTCTCAGGCCATTTTCAATATTCCAAATTGCTTTTATCTTGTTCAAATATAATACACTCCCTTTTTCTAATTTCACATCAGATAATTTTTCATAAAGTATAAACAAGGCCTGTCCATTGCCATTAACATGGGCTAGCAGAGAACTGAGTCTTGTACCTTTTACCATCTGGACAGCTCCAGTTTTCTCTCTGCCTTAGAATTTTTAGTTCCCTTAACATCTATTTCTGTTTTGTTTTCATTGTTCTAAGGTACCAGGGTGGTTGCTATCAACAATTTAAAGAGATTGTTTAATTCGTCAAAGTCTCCACAAGATAGTTGCTTTGATCTCTTCTGTTGATCGATTTAATAAGGGAGTGAATCCCGTATATCTCACCCATTAGAAGTCATTGTGCAGATGCAATTACAGAACAGAGAACTTCTACAAACAATGCTGGGTATGAAAATAACTAATTTTTGTAATTAAACAGAAGTGTGTTCAAAGGATTCTGATCCTCACACCAAAGCTCACTATTGCTACAAAGTAAATTACTTTGGAGACAGCTGGGCGAGCTGAAGTCTTCAGTGAATATCACTGGAACACAGATTTCTCCAACACCTGGCCTCAGGGAGAAGTTTACTTCAGAACAGATGCTAATGTTTCATGCAGTTTTATCAGAGAATATGGTGATGAAACAATTTTTATTTAACTTCATTCTAGAAAAACACAACCTGAGTGATTTGGTAAAGTTCAGATTGAAACTTCTTTAAGGAAATGGAAAATAGACACACTTTCAAAATTGTTTAAATTTTACACAGTCCTTAAAATGTCTTTTTGGGAATTAAATGACATTTGAGTCTCTCTGTATTTGGACTGAAATTTTTATCATTTCTGTTACATGTATTTGTTATAAAGATTAAATGTACTTACTTTCTTCTTTGTGGTAGTATCTAAGAAGATGAATGCATATTTTAAAATAAGACACTATGGCTGAAGAACAAAACAATAAGAGATAGAGTGATATTTCAAAGCAATTCTTTAAAAACTAGTCCATGAACAATGTATCTTGAGCAATGAGTTTTTGTATAACTGATATTATCACATCTTGAAGCAGAAAATTATTTTATGATAAAAAAACTCTTCATTGAATAATATTTTTGACAAGGTAAAGTAAATCAAAACATATAAGTAAGCACCACTGCAGTCCAAGTACACATTAATTATCCATCTATCATGACAGAGGGCCAGCTCTAAGAAGGTCACATTGATTTTACAAAGCATTTTATATTTTCCATATTTGATGTAAGATATTTACTAAAGTGCTCATATTTGTAACCAGGTCTTCATCATTATTTCATTATGTTCTATTATTCAAATGTCTATTCTGTTTGATAGATGTGATTTCATCCATTGTTTATTGAAAGGACAAGGATATTAGAATTTGATTATCTTTTAATGAGGAGAAACAGGACTAAGGCACCATTTTAATATACCAGCTAGGATGAGAACAGATGGGGATCTCTAGAAGACAGTCAGGAGGAGCTTAAAGAGGGGGTGATGTGTTTACTAGAGGGGCAAGATTAACAGTAGCATGAATAGGACAGCAGGGACAGTGCTAAAATGTCTTAAGGGAGAATAAGAATGACATCTTACAATATTCATAAGCATATTTAGATTTCAGTGCAAAATTGATATCACTTCTCACACTCCTCCCTTTCTAATCCTCCTGTCAGTGCACCCTGCAGAATAGAACACCCAACATATGCCACTTGGAAATGGGAATTATTATTTGAACAAAATGAGTACTCTGTCTGCTTGGATTTCTCCTAGAAAGCTACAGATGAAGCTGTTATGTAACAAACATGCTATCTATACCTTAAGGAAGAAACATTCTTAGCACCAGGGAATACAAAGAAGTCAGGGATATTTAACACCTGAACCTCATTAAACTAACTTTTAGTATCTCACTAGTTTACTACTGTTGACTTTCCTAGTCTAAGTCCTGCTATTTCATCTTCATTCCACAACTGAGTAGTAATTTAATAATTTGTACCAACCTGCCCTCTTGGTCTTCATTTTACTGTCATAACATCTATCCACACATAAAACTCTGTTTTTTCCCCTTCTGTCAATCAGACTAAATTAACCTTCACTCCCCATTAAGACACCCTAAGAGTGATGAAGTCAAAGTCTGCTGATTCTGCAATCCAATTAACCCAAACCAAGAGGATTAAAGATAAAAGTCCTGTTCAGACTCCTTCTCCCCATCCTAGGAGTCTTATCTAGGGTCACCTTCACAGATTCCTGAGAGTTTCCCTTGTGTTAGGTTTCTACATCTTCCCAGAGATATCCCCACCCCTAGATTCCAGTTGTCTCTGCCAGTACTTTCTCCCTCCATCTTCTCCCATGTAATCTCTCCTGCTCCCATCCCCAACCCCATCCAGTGTCCTCCCTTGTCAACTAGAAATATCTATTCTGTTTCTCCTTCACAGTGAGATTCATGCATCCCACCTTGAATTCTCCTTGCTATATAGCCTCTATGGGTCTGTGGATTGTAGCTTGGTTATCCTTTAATTTATGACTAATACTCACTTTAAAGTGAGTGGTTTTTCTTACTTGGTCTGAGTTACCTCACTCAGGATGATTTTTTTCTAATTCCATCTATTTTCCAGTAAATTTCACGATGCTATTGTTTTTAGCGGCTGACTAACATTCCATTCCTTTACCCATTCTTTGGTTGAGGAACATTTAGATTGTTTCCAGATTCTGCCTATTACAACAAAAACTGTTATAAACCTAGTTGAGTAAGTGTTCTTGTGATATATTTAGGTATATGCCAAGGAGAAGTATAGCAGGGTCTTGAAGTAGATCTATTCCCAGTTTTCTGTAAAACTGCCACATCGATTTCTGGAGTGTCTGTACAAGTTTGCATTCCCACCAGCAATGGAGGAGTGTTCTCCTTGAACCACATCCCCTCTATCATGAATTGTCACTTGTGTTTTTGATCTTAGCAATTCTGACAAGTGTAAGATTGCATCCAAAAGTCATTTAATTTGCATTTCTTTGATAGCTACAGATGTTGAACATTTGTGTTTCTCACACATTTGAGATTCCTCTGTTGAGAATTTTCTGTTTAGATCTGTACCCATTTTTTTTTCTTAATTTTAATTCTTTTTTGTCTAGTTTCTTAAGTTCTTTATATATTTTGGATATCAGCCCTTGTTAAGACATGGGGCTGATGAAGATCTTTTCTCACTCTGTAGGCTGCTATTTTGTCCTTGTGACAGTGTACTTTGAGTTACAGAAGCTCTTAAGTTTCATGAGATGCCATTATTTATTTGTATAGCTCCATGACTGTGCTACTGGTGTTTTGTTCAAGAAGCTGTCTTTTGTACCACTTCGTTCAAGGCTATTCCCCACTTTCTCTTCTGTCAGGTTCAGTTTACCTGGACTTAAGTTGATGCATTTGATCAACCTGGAATTGAGCTTTATGCAGAGAGGTAGATGTGGCTTTGTTTGCATTCTTCTACATGCAGACATTAAGATTCTGATGAATCTTCTGTAACCATGAAAAACTTCAACTCAAGGAATTGGGACACTGACCCATTCACAAAACCTTCAGTCTATAATTTGTCCTGACTACAAGATATGCTGGGCTAAAGGTGTAGTAGAAATTGAAAGAGTGGCCAATCAATGGCTGCTCCAGTTTGAGACCTATCAAGTGAGATTGAGTTCACCCCCAACACTGCTTGGAGTTTCATTCCAGGACTCAGATGCAGGATGACTCAGAGATGTAGGATAGAATCAAATACAACTGGCAAAAAAAAAAAAAAAAAAAAAGAAAAGGAAAAGTTCAGTGCTATGACACTTAATGATACTCTGTTATATTAATAAACTTGTCTCTAGCCCAATGGTCATCAGAGATGCTTCACCTAGCAATGAATGCAAATAGATGGAGACAGCCAAACATTAGGTGGCACTTGGGAATCTGTGGAAGCATGGGAGGAAGGAATGTCAGAGGCAGAGGAATCATGGGCACCACAAGAAACCCAACAGAATGAACTAACCTGGCCTCATAGGGGCTGATAGAGATTGAACAACAACTAAAAAGCAGAGATCCTGCATGAGACTGACCTTGGCCCTATGTGTACATGTTACAGTTGTGTAGCTTGGTCTTCTTACGGGATCCCTAACAGTGGAAGCAGGAGCTATGTCTGACTCAGTTGCTCTGTTGTCTACTTTTGGGACTTTTCCTTCTATTGGATTGCCTTGTGTCCAACCTTAATAGAAGAGGAAGTATCTAGTCTCACTGCACCTTGATGCATGTGATGTTAGATGACCATGACTATTAGATATTCATGGGATATCCCTTTTCTGAAGAGAAACACAGGAGGAATTATTGGAAGGTGGGGGGAAATGGAGATGTTAGGGGAAGGAACTGGGAGGAGAGGATAGAGGAACAATTGTCGGGATGTATAAACAAACATATAGATACATAAATATAAAACAAATAAATAAAACTACACACACACACACACACACTCACACAAAGTCCTGACAGACTTGTCTATAACTCCAGTCTTCTCAGTTATGATCAGAATGGAAAGTATAGAGATTCAATCTGGCAGAAGAAAATCATATTTAATGACATATATCTTTTCCCAGTATTGCCTCCTATCTTTTCCACCTTTTTTTAAAAAAATGTATTTATTTATTTATTTATTTATATTACATCTGACTGCAGTTTTCCTTCCCTCCTCTTCTCCCAGTTCCTCCTCCCAACCTCCCTTTGCATCTCTCCAATCTGCTCCTTCTCCATTTCTATTCAAAAAAGAGCAAGCCTCCCATGAATATCAAGAAAACATGGTATATCAATTGCAGTAGGCCTAAGAACCTTGCCTTTATTAAGGCTGAGCAGGGCAACTCAATATGAGCAAGGGGGTCCCAAATTCCAGCAAAAGAGTCAGAGACAGCCCTTGCTCCCACTCTTTTGAGTCCCACTAGAAGACCAAGCTACACAACTATCACATATACGCAAAGGGCCTAGGTAAGTCCCATGCATGGTGCCTGGTTGTCAGCTCAGTCTCTGTGAGCTCCTAGAAGCCCAGGGTTCTGAGGGTTTTCTAGTGATGTCCTTGACCCCTCTGGTTCCAGAATCTCTCCTCCCTCTATTCAGCAGGATTTTCAGAGCTTGGCCTAATATTTGACTGTGGGTCTCTGCATCTGTTTCTACCAATTGCTGAATGATGTCTCTCTGATGACTATCGGGTTAGACACCAGTCTATGAGTATAGCAGAATATTGTTAAGCATCATTACATTGACTTCTTTGTTCCTAGTCATATTTGGTTCTATCCTAGGTATCTAGGCCATCCAGCCTCTGGGTCCTATTGTTCCACACAGTGCCTTGGTGCTCAAATTCATATGGAAAAACAAACAAACAACAAAAAAAAAACAGGACAGCTAAAACAACACTGTACAATAAATGAGCTTCTGAAGGTATCACCACCCCAGATTTATAAGCTCTACTAAAGGGCTATAGTAAGAAAAACCACATGGTATTGGCATAAAAACAGATGGGTGGATCAATGTAATAAAATCTGATTTCCAGACATAAAACCACACACATGTGGACAACTGATTTCTGACAAAGAAGCCAAAATTATGCAATGGAAAA
Source organism: Peromyscus leucopus (assembly GCF_004664715.2). Classification (NCBI taxonomy): domain Eukaryota; kingdom Metazoa; phylum Chordata; class Mammalia; order Rodentia; family Cricetidae; genus Peromyscus; species Peromyscus leucopus. Next base: position 16,220,009 of record NC_051073.1, on the reverse strand, counting down.
AAGAATGCAACTTCATCAAATGGGACTGATATAACTGGATATTGTCATGAAGAAGAATGCAAATAGTTCCATATATATATATATATATATATATATATATATATATATATATATATATATATCACCTTGTACAAAACTCAAGTCCAAGTGGATAAAATACCTCAACATAAGCCCAGATATACTGAACCTGATAGAAGAGAACGTGAGAAATAGCCTGGAATACATTGGAACAGGAGACAATTTCTTGAATAGAAAAACAATAGTGCAGACTAACAATTAATAAATGGAATCTCATGAAACTGAAAAGCTTCTGTATGGTAAAGGATATCATCAATACAACAGAATGGAAGTCCATATTGTGGGAAAAGATCTTTACCATCTTCACATCTCATAGACGGCCAATTTCCCAAATATATAAAGAGCTCAAGAAAATAGACATCAAAACAACAAAATAGAACAAAATAATCTAATTAAAATGGGATACAGATCTAAACAGAGAATTTGCAACAGAACAATGTCATATGGCTAAGAAACACTTAAAGAAATGTTCAACATCCTTAATCATCAGGGATATGCAAGGATAATGCTCCTACTTTCTAATCTCCCTAATTTGTCTCCTGTGTTTTGTGCAGATTGCATCTGTCTCTTACTTCATGGGGGATTAGTGTGATGCTACCCTACCACAAATACTATCTCCAGATGATCACAACTTTCTACACTGTGGCATAGGGTGTGAAAGAAATCATTTTATGTTCTCCTAAAGATATTACTTATATTCATTAAACATTGAACTTATGTCCAATATAATGTTCTTTATGTAATAATAACAAGGAAAAGATTACATATGTTCATTACAGACACAATGTTTGATAATTTTTACCTGTAACTGATTGAATCCATTGATGCAGAATGATAGACATGAAATTCCAAATGCATACAATTGTGGATAAAATACAGTTAACCAATTGGTAATATTTTCTTCTGAGGATCTTGCTTCTCTGTGAAGAACATTTTCTTCTTGCAATGTTGTATCCTACCCTTCCTTAATGCTCTTTCAGACGGTTTGGCTATATATTTTGAACACTTCTATAAAGAGTTTGTTTGAGTTTGGGACTAACTTGGGACATCCTTGGTTGCCATTCATAAAATGTTCATATTTTTCCTTAATATCTGACCATTATTCTATCTCTAAATTTGTTTTGGCTATGGAAAGTGTATAAAGGCTCTGTCCAGAGCCATCAGGGATCCCAAAACCCCTGCATTGTATTCAACAAGTTGTTTCTTTGCCTTCATTTTAAGCATTCTTTCTAAAGATGAGATTTTTATCATACATGGAAGTATGGAATATATTTTGCTATAAAGCAGAAGTTATATTTGTGATAAACAAGTGCAAATCAACATTATCTTATTAGATAGAGAAAACATATCCTGAAGATTTGATGATTTCTCACAGCGTGGTTATTTCTGTAAGAAAACTTAGGGGGCTAACTTAAGTAGGGCAAGGGACAAAATAGCCAGCAAACAAACAAAACAACAGTAGACCATTTCAGAACACCTGGTCAACACAAGATAAAAATAAATGTTACTATAGCCATATTGGGGGTGGATTAGTACTCACTTCTTCACTCTAACTTTGCCAACATTTAGGGAGTCGCTTAAATGTTTATGCATATGTTTTAAAATAAAATCACGTGCTACTAATTATCTGATATAACTTGTTGACTTATGCAAACATAATATCGTGACAAATACAGTTTTCTGTTAATTATCCTTAAGTGTCAAAATCAATTTCTATCTTGTAAATACTAATGTTTAACAATCTTTATTCTTGCTAAATAAGGGTTGCTACTTCCTAACAGTTATAATATCTTAGTTAACATTTAAGTAAATACAAGCCACTCAATTTTCAGAATAGTGTCATAAAACTATTAAGAAAGCTGGCTAAATGTTCCATGACTGTATATCTACCACTTTATATACAAAACACATATGGACACAGTTTTAAAATTCTTCAAATGTCAAAAAAATGAATAAAAAAAAATGAACCTTTTCGAGTATCCCATTCAGTATTTTCTCTTATGGTAATACACTTCATGGTTCTGCTGTTAATCCATTTCTCACCTCCTTTTGCCTATGAAGGGTATCCCACCTATATTTTATTGTCAAACACCCTTCTAACAAACATTCACATTTCTGGCCAATCATAGTTATGTCTTGGGTTTCATTTAACTTGAAAAAAGTATATCTATTTATTTTATACATGAAAATATTCAATGGGAAAGGGTTGCAAATCTGAAATGTTCTATTATCAATACTTTCTCATTTTCCCTTCATTTCCTAAAGGACATCCAATTTTCAGTTAATAAGAAAATCAGTCAAATATATTAAAATTCCATCTATTTTCATCATCATGCATCAGTTTTTTATGCCTGCTTTAACAAACACTTTTTTTCCCTTAGTACAAAGTTAACTAACTTTATCACAATTCTGGTGGCTAGAAATGAGAAATTACATCCATATAATTTTGTGGTTCACTAGAATTTGTTCTTTGTCTCCTCCCAGTTGCTAGCAGTTTGTTATATAACTCGAACTCTTGGTTGTCTATGGAGTCATTCCTTCTCTGCCTATGTAGTCATTTGTCATTCTTCCTTCATGCATCTTTTTTTTTAAATGCCCTACCTTCTGAATAGGACTTCCATAATACTTGATAAAGATTGAGTCTTCATAAGCTTCTTCTTGATTAGATACATTGAAATACTGTATTTACAAATAAGGCCAAAGTCTGAGGTACTAATATGAATGTCATCAATGTCACTATATTTTTTGTGCTAAGGCAAGGGGCAGAGCCATATGTCACTCTATAAAATGCAGGGAGAAGAAAATGTGATTGATTTAGAATAGAGATATATAAATCTGTGGATTCTGTTTTGAACACAGTAATTCCATATCAAGAAATTCCAGGGAATAAAGAGCCTACATTTTGCTTTTGTGGATTTATTAAAAATAAAACAATTTAGCTGCTTGATTTCACTAGTTTTAAGAATTTATTCTATCCATAGCCAGCTAGACTTTACCTTCTGTTCTTTGACAAATAGAAGCCATACTATTTAATAACTCAACCATTTGCAATCTGCTCTATGGTGGGATGTCTTACTGAGCCAGACCATCTACTTAGAATGCTGTGATTGTTCATTATTCCATAAGGATTGTTTTCCAGATATGGAAATAGACAGAATTCAAAGATTCTCAAGACTATTTTCATATTTTTTTGTGTTCTTTTGGATTGGTTTTAGTGGCTACTGTGACAACTTACTGTACATTGTTAGTCTTAAAAGAAAGTGAATTCATTTTCTCATCTAAGTCTTTTATCTTTTCTCAAATGTAATGACTAGAGGAAGTTCACCATTATCTATTTCAGGGACTCAAAAACATATTGCAAAGATGTCTACAATCATATCATATGAAAAAGATTATTAAAAATGCAATATTTTAGTAATATCAAAGAGATCATAGAAAATAAACAAATGGAATTTTGACTTCTGTGACTACATAGATAGAATAAAAATAATGACTCCCAGTTAAATATATTGTACTGAAAAGTGAGCTCATACACATTTATGCTGAGTCTAAACTTTCTGATTCCACACATGTCAGGAAAGCACTGGTACTTTCCAAATGTTGGGGAAAGGAATTAAGGTGAGCAGTGAGGGTGAGGAAAGTCTGATCAAGCCAATGAATTGTAAGTTACTTAGAAGAGAGATAGATTTTAATGTTATATTGCACAGTAAGGTAGCTACAGATAACAAGAAAGTACCTTTTAAAGGCTAGAACAAAGATTTTTGAAAGTTTTTTTATATAAATATTACATCATTGAAAAGACAATTACATTTTACATACATTAAGTATTGCACACATGGACAAACAGTGCATTACATGATGCCTAGTGAAAAGTATATTTTCTTTTTTTTTTTTTTTGAGACAGGGTTTTTCTGTGTAGCTTTGGAGCCTGTCCTAGAACTCACTCTGTAGACCAGGCTGGCCTCAAACTCACAGAGATCTGCCTGGCTCTACCTCTCGAGTGCTGGGATTAAAGGCGTGTGCCACCACTGCCCAGCTGAAATTTTCAATTGTTTTTGCTTTAGTTCAAAGCAAACATTAAAAGAAAAAAATTATGCATAATAAATATTCAAGATAAGGAGCAGAGTGCCTTGTGATTGAAAAGATATTTGTTCAATAATAATAATGATATTTCTGAAAAATGGATGGAATACACTATCTTGTGATTTATGACAACAGCAACTACCAAGTATATTCAATAAAATAACTGACTTTTCTATGTGACAAGAGGCTGACTTAACAGGCCATGCATGGCATAGTTCATTCCATGTGGTATTAACTAAAGGGAAAATATATAGAGATAAAATATACATCAGTGTTTTTTCTGTATTTGTGAGGAAGAACATGGTTAATAGCAGATGGCAATAGTGAAGTAGGTGAGTGGCAGCACAACTGTTGTTTTTTTTTATTTTATAATTTAATTAATTTTACATATCAGCCATGGATTCCCTTGTTCTACCCCCTCCCGCACCCCCCCCTCCACCTTTACCCCAGCACACTCCCCATTCCCATCTCCTCCAGGGAAAAGACTCCCCTGGGGATTGAGTTCAACCTGGTAGATTCAGTCCAGGCAGGTCTAGTCCCCTCCTCCCAGGCTGAGCTAAGTGTCCCTGTATAAACCCAAGGTTCCAAACAGCCAGCTCATGCACTGAGGACAGGTCTCAGTCCCACTGCCTGGATGTCTCCCAAACAGATCAAGCTAATCAACTGTCTCACTTATTCAGAAGTCCTGATCCAGTTTGGGGCTCCTCAGCTATTGGTTCATAGTTCATGCATTTCCATTTGTTTGGTTATTTGTCCCTGTGCTTTTTCCAATATTAGTCTCAACAATTCTTGCTCATACAAACAGCTGGGTACTGGCATAAAAACCGACATGTGGACAAATAGAATTGAATTGAAGACTCTGACATTAATCCACACACCTAGGAACATATAATTTTTGACAAAGAAGCCAAAAGTGTACAATGGAAAAAAGAAAGCATCTTCAACAAATGGTGCTGGCATAACTGGATATCAACATGTAGAAGGCTGTAAATAGATCCATATCTGTCACCGTGCACAAAACTTAAGTCCAAGTGGATCAAGGACCTCAACATAAATCCAGCTACTCTGAACCTGATAGAAGAGAAAATAGGAAGTAGTCTTGAATGCATTGGCATAGGAGATCACTTCCTAAATATAACACCAGTAGCACAGACAATGAGAGAAACAATCAATCAATGGGACCTCTTGAAACTGAGAAGCTTTTGTAGAGCAAAAGATACAGTCAACAAGGCAAAGCAACAGCCTACAGAATGGGAAAAGATCTTCACCAACCCCACATCTGACAGAGCACTGATATCCAGAATATATAAAGAACTCAAGAAATTAGACATCAAAATGCCCAACAGTCCAATTAAGAAATAGGCTATAGAACTACATTTACCATGGTCTCCTATTCCTTGTTCTCCCTCTCTTTTCTTGATCCAGCTAGGATCTCCCACTGTCTTTCCCTCGACCCTCGCCCTTCATTGCTCCCACTCATGTCCAGGCTGTTTGTGTAGATCTCATCCATTTCTCCGTGTCTTTCTTGGGGTCCTATTTTCCAGGTAGCCTCAATGGTGATGTGAGTAGCAGTCCAGTCATCCTTGTTCCACATCTAGCATCCTCCTATGAGTGAGTACAGCAAGCTTGTACAACCACTTTGGAAATCAATATGGCGCTTTCTTAGAAAATTGGGAATCAATCTCCCCCAAGATCCAGCTATACCACTCTTGGGCATATACCCAAGAAATGCTCAATCATACCACAAGAGCACTTGCTCAGCTATGTTCATATCAGCATTGTTTGTAATAGCCAAAACCTGGAAACAACCTAGATACCCTTCAACTGAAGAATGGATAAATAAATTGTGGTACATATACACAATGGAATACTACACAGCAGAGAAAAACGATGACATCATGAGGATTGCAGGCAAATGGATGAATCTAGAAAAAAATCATCCTGAGTGAGGTAACCCAGACTCAGAAAGACAAACATGGTATGTACTCACTCATAGGATACTAGATGTAGAACAAGGATGACAAGACTGCTACTCACAATTCCAGGGAGGCTACTTAGAAAACAGGATCCCAAGAAAGACACAGGGATCACCCAATGACAGAGAAATGGATGAGATCTACATGAACAACCTGGACATGAGTGGGGGTAATGAAGGGCAAGGGTGGAGGGAAAGAGAGCTTAAGGGAACGAAAGATCCCAGGTGGATCAAGAACAGAGAGGGAGAACAAGGAATAAAAGACCATGATAAATGAGGACCACATGATAAAGGAAGAAGCAAAGTGCTAGAGAGGTCCCCAGAAATCCACAAAGACACCTCCACAATAGACTTCTGGCAGTGGTGGAGAGACAGCCTGAACTGACCTACTCTGGTGATAGGATGGCCAAACACCCTAATTGTCGTGCTAGAAAACTCATCCAATGACTGAGGGAACCAGATGCAGAGATCCTCAGCCAGACATCTGTTGTTTGTTTTGATTAAGCTGGTGGTATCATGCCTGTATGCATTTGAGAAAACTAATAAATATCATTTCTCAATAAAAAACTTAATTCAGCTACTTGAATGTTTCTGTATATGGCAAACTTTCTAAGCATATTGTTGCTTTCACTTTCTTGGGCTCACATGGTTTAAATTACTATATTTATTATAAGTTCCTGCTATTGCTAACAGGGAATGACTTCTTGTTTGTATTTTGTGATTTGTTTCATGTTATACTTTTACTTCATCAGCTAATGCATCTTTGATTCATGTTAGAGTTTGCTTGAGATTGTCTCATTTTATTTTCCCTAACATTGTAGGGGACTGTTCAGGATCACTCTGTGTGTGTGTGTGTGTGTGTGTGTGTGTGTGTGTGTGTGTGTGTGTGAAAGAAATTGAGTTTTATTATCACATACTCAGTATAAAATCTCTATTCTTTTCAAAAGCAAGTTTAATATATGTTCCATGATATCAGGAGAAGAAGACGGTAGAATAATTCTTCTCTATGGTTTACTGAAATCAGACTTGAATGTGTCATCTATGGATTCTCTCTCTACTAAAATATCCTGCATTTTCCCTAGCAGTTAAAAACAGAAAAATCTCATTCTTCACTGTTGCAATTGCCTAAGCCTATTTAACTGCCTTCCTAAATGCATTTGACAGCGTTGATGATCTGTAAAAGGTGTTGCTGTAGCTACAGCCTCATACAGATTTGTGAAAATAATACCCTGATTGTGAGGAAAGGCCCATATTTAGTTCTGTAGACTCAAACCATGCATTTTATTTTGTACATGTTGAAGGAGCCATATGCTTCACTGAATGTAATGATGAATTATAAACCACCCATGAAAACCAGGCACAGTAAGGAAGGGAGAGGAAATGAGAAGTTAATACAAATCAAAGCATATGGCTGAAATAAACTGAACCAACTCTGCCTTCATTTTATAAAAGGTTTATATTTAATTTTTTAGTTACCTGAACACTCAAAGAGAGTTAACTAATTATTTTGTGTACATTCAGCATTTGTTATTTCTTTCACAAAAATCATTAATGATTATTTACATTATTCTAACTATCCTAATTATTCTTATATAGAGATTTTTTTAAGAATTTATATCGCATATCCCATAATATGTAAATGCTAGTGATTTTAAGTAGGTTAATTGTTTCCATGTTTTTTGTAATTGTTCTTTGTTTACTCTTTCAGATAATTCAAGTAAATTAATTCATATTGTTCCTGTATACCTCTGCTGTGATATAGGAACAATGGCTGTGTATAGTAGAGAAGCCTTGTTATATAAATAGTTCATCAAGGTCTCAAATACTTGACATTTGCATGAAATCCATATGTATGAACCAGCAAAGCTTCTAAAACCTGAGGACTCTAAGATGAAATTGACTTAAAGTAATACTCTGCAAGAATTTAAATAAGATATAATTAATAGTGTTCATCATTGTTTCTTGATATTTATGCCACTCTTTTCTTCGGAGCTGTTTAGTGAATTACAGGTCTTAATGACTGCTAAAATGATAATTTAGAACAAATACTAATTTTAAGCTCACTATGGGAAAAATTGTGCCGCTTTCATAAATATACTGAATGAGACTATTAAAATTATAAATCAGGCCTGCATCTGAATTAAAAAAAAAATAAGATTTAAATCTCTCTACACTTTTCTAAATTATTCATATTACATGGTCCATTGGAATATGATCTACTAAAAAGAAAGTGAAAAAATGATAGGAATGCTACTTTCCTCCAAAAAAATGGAGGCAAATATAGAGACTTGAAATAATTGATTTGATATAAGGAGTCAACACAGTAGTCAATTTATGGACTTGGTATCCCTCCAACTCCTTTGCTGCCAGATGAGGAATAACTCCTAGACTTAGCTTCATCTTCTTACAGTCCCTGAGATTGAAGAGTTTTCCTGTTCATATTTATAAATTCCATTCAATACATTTCCCGATAGTTGGATGCTGATTGAGAGCCATGTGTGTGACTCAAGTGTCATGTCATGAAGTGTATTAGACGATCAAAAAGGAAATGTATAACTATTAAAAGTGCTTTGACCATAAGTAGTGTTGGGACAGGGGACCTTGCCAAAGAAGAGAGAAAGAACAGCTAGATTTGGTTCCTATTTTAGTGTTCTTTGCGAGGAAGCTTTGGGGGTCATCACAGCTCTAAGCCCTGAGATTTTTGCAAATGATAAAGGGCTTCATATGACTGATGTTGTGTGTGTGTGTGTGTGTGTGTGTGTGTGTGTTTAATAATTGGAAAATTGTGAGGGAACACCATCGAACTACATGGGCAAATTTCCCTTAAATTATATGTGTAGATTTATATGCAGACTCATAAGTATTATATTTTAGTTAGGAAGACACTAATATGATTCCCTATGACATTTTCACACACCCTTATTGTTTTATACACTGCCTTTCTCCTTTTGAATTATTCCTATTCCCAAATTCAAATAACTCTACCTTACTGTTTCTTTCCTATTTCTCCCCACCATCATGGACTCATTCATTTCCTGGTTTCTGCACTTACACAGGTTATGTATTCAAATCTGGATACTTTTAATACAAATGTGAAAGAACATGATACATTTGTCTTTCTGGGGCTAGGTTACCTCATTCCCATAGTATATAGTACTATATGCCCATAGTTCATGTGTTTCCACTAGTTTGGCTATTTGTCCCTGTGCTTTTTCCAGTCATGGTCTCAACAATTCTCAATCATACAATCCCTCCTCTTTCTTGCCATTTGGACTCCTGGAGCTCCACCTGGGGCCTGGCTGTGGATCTCTGCATCCGCTTCCATCAGAACCAATAGCTGAGGAGCTTCCAACTGGATCAAGCCCTCTGGATAAGTGAGACAGTTGATTAGCTTGGACTGTTTGGGAGGCACCCAGGCAGTGGGACCGGGACCTGTCCTTAGTGCATGAGCTGGCTATTTGGAACCTGGGACCTATGCAGGAACACTTTGCTCAGCCTGGGAGGAGGGGACTGGACCTGCTTGGACCGAATCTACCAGGTTGAGCTGAATCCCCAGGGGAGTCCTTGTCCTGGAGGAGATGGGAATGAGGGGTGGGTTGGGGGGAAGTTGGGGAGGGTGGCAGGAGGTAGGACAGGGAAATCTGTGGCTGATATGTAAAATTAAATTAAATTATAAAATAAAAAAGTACTATATGCTCAATAGTCATTGGGTATTGGAAGGATATTTAAATTGTACCCTAGACATTATGAATAGAATGTCAGAGAACGTGGCTGAGAAATTATCTGTGAAGTCGGCTCTCAATACCCTTTAGCATATGCAAGAAGTGGCATAGCTAGGCCACATAATAAATTTATTTCTGTCTTTTGGGGATTTTACACATGGATTTGCTAGGTGTCTGAATGAGGTTGTAATCACAAAAACAGTGAATAATCGTTTCCCTTTCCCCCACATTTTTCTTTAGCATTTGTCGCTGGTTGTTTTGTTATTTTCTACCATTTTGGCTAGGGTAATATAAAAATCTCAAAATTGTTTTTATTTGCCTTTTATTTAATGATGAGGACATGGAACATTTTAAAAAATATTTCTTCACCACTTTTAATTTCTTTTTTTAAGATCCCCTGTCCAGTTATATAATCCACTTATTGAATTTTTTGTAATGCTTTAATTATTTATATGCTCTACATTGTGACTGTACTTATATCTTTCATATTTTTGTGCATTGAATATTTAAAATCTTTAGGTTATTGAAACTGCGTGCATATAAAGTTTGGATTTTCATTATAAATTGGCATTTTCAATAAGTATTCCTATGACCCACAGCTCTATAAGAATTACATGACTTAAAACTTACTGCTTCAAAGTTGCATAGACAAATATGCCTTTACATAGATGTCACAACATTCTGTGAATGTAACACCTTTTTATATTTTCATAACTATATTTAAATCATATTTTCTTCTTTTACTATGTTGTCACTTAGACACAAGTTAGAAGCAATGTTAATAAGTAACAAACTTTGAAATCTGTGGATATGCAACTGTAGAAGGTCTTGCTCTTTACAATGGTGATTTCTAATCCTTTGCAACATCTGTCAATCACATAATGTTACAGAATGAGGTCATGTGTGTCATAAAAATTTCTTCATTCTTCTTTGTGCACAAGTGATGTAATGAACTCCTAAAGATCAAAATGAAGCAGAGCTATGCTTGATCAATTTATTTATAAACATCGTTTAAAGAAAAAAAAATTTACAAATAGCTTTTTAATATTTTTTTTTTTGTGTGTGTGTGCACATATGCAAGGAATATCAAATAATTAAATTGAGGATTGAAAGAGGTTTAGCATGGGAAGAACTTCTAAAAATTTCCAAGTTTCTTACTCTTGTCCAATTCTATTTCTGTATGGTACATCAATGTTCATACTTCATCAAGACTAAAGGAGGCATGCTAAAATCATTTCTCTTGATTCTGTACATTCGATCTTCTATATAAATGGAAGCTGTTTCTGAAGGCATAGAGATACTATTTTAAAATATTACTACTACTAAAACAAAGCCAAGAAAGTTATTTTTCTGGATATTTTTATAGTATAAGTTTCTTTCTTTAAAATAATTGAGTAGAGTTGGTTCGTTCAATCTATATAGCACAGGCAGAGAAAAAGAATTGGTACTTAGCTAAGTTTCAATGACTCCACATCAGTTAGTTTTAGGTCCAGAAGTTATGGGTGGATATAAAACATAAAGGGAAATAGAACATCACTAATTGCTACCATAATGTAAAATTAATGATTTGAATAAATATAGGCTATGATAACTCTTGGAAATAGGGTGAGAATTGAAAAATATTTGTTATGAATTTCACTTATGTTGTCATTTATCACATGCATATTAAAGTCTTTTTACTCTGGCATGTATATTTAGTTTCTCTTTGTAATAAGAAAAAAATTCCTTATTACAATTCTGTTTCTTATGAGAAAATTATTTCAAAATAGATCATTTGCTTTCTAGCTTCACAGATAAAAGAGACATGGGTGGTTTTATCAAGTTATATAACATCACTAATTCAGATCTTGGAATTAAAAAAAAAATCCTTGTAGCTTTTGCTGTAACATGAAGCTTATCTCTATACGGTTGAAAGGGAAAAGTGTCATTTTTCAAATAAGGAATTCCTTACTCTTTGCACTATTCAAGTTAGGGGATAGAAACATACATTACAATCAAAGTATAGAGTATAATTGCAAGAGACTGGCCCCAAGTAACATTGGTGTTTTCTCCCACATTAGTAAGTCATCTGATTGACAAAGGAAGTTATCCTGTTACTGAGGATTTAACTCAAGTATTCATAAAGATTGTATTGATTTTCTTTTCCGATATTAGAAACAAACACAATAACCTACTTTGTTGATTGCAGTTTTGTAGACTTCCGTGGAAAGACATAGATAATGACTAGATTCTGGGGCTGTTTTTGCATCAATAGCTGTCTAGCCTTCCCTAATCACTCCATCCTATTTATGCAATGGTAAGTTAAACCTGAATGCATCAAGAACATATAACGTAATTTACATCACGAGATGGGTAAATTAAGCTACTTATATGCGGTATTAAAATGCTTAATAATTTTATATTTTTGTATTTTATATTATAATATTTTATATCATTATCTTTATATTTAGATGAAGTTTTCTTTCAGCTTTCTGCTGACTTTAAATTAGCTATGTCACTCAAGCTGGCATTTAACTTGCAGCTTTGCATTGTATGTGCTGGCATTATGGTTTGCACCATCATTCCTGGCCAAGACTCACCTTTAAATCAAAATGGCTCCACAATCATTTAAGTAACTTAAATAATTTAATTTCTTTTACCTAATGAAATGCAAGAATTAGTGAATTGTGCCTAATAATATTTCTATGGTTTCAATATGATTTGTTCCATCTTAAATTACTATAGAAATCTAGTATCAATTGTAACAGTATTGAGAGCCACTGAGGCCTGTAAGAGGTGATTAGAGAAGTAAAATGCTCCAATGTTCCCCTTACAGAGCTATGTTAAGTGCTGCAAGAACAGGCCACTGTAAATATGGCAAAATGTGCTTTCTGGCTTTGACAAGGATCTCACTCCATGGCACATTTTTATCATTGTATGAAGGATAGTGAGAATCTCACCAGAAGCAATTCTGTTTTGTGCATATGAGTGTGGTGTATGTGTAAGTGGAGTGTGTGTGTGTGTGTGTGTGTGTGTGTGTGTGTGTGTGTGTGTATGTGTGCATGTGCACACTCCAGCATATACGTTCTTAGGCCAAAGAATGAGTCGGTGCACAGCAATAACTCTATGCTTTACACCTTTGTGATAGAGTTTCTCACGCTACCTGGAGATATAATTCCCACTAGCAAGCCCCAAAGATGCTCCTAATTCTATTCCACACTAAAAAATGAAAGTTATAACTTTTGAGACAACAATCTTAGGTAGAAATACCTGGGTCTTTACATGGATGTTTGGATCTGAACTCAGGTTTTATGCTACTGTTTGTCAAAGTGAAGGGCAGGAGTCTCTTGTTTATGGACCTCGTAGTCAAGGAAATACGCACAAAATTGAAAAATAGCAGAATAATCTGTTTCAGAGCAAAGTGATACACTATAGAATGTGACGGTGAACCACATGATTGTAAGGTGACTCAAAGTCTTCAGGTGATTGCCTGGGCCATCATTTCAAGGGACCTAAAGGAGGAGGAGTTTGGTTACTATTGGTAATGGTTTAGTTTGTTTAATAGGCTTAGAGTTTATAGGCCTTTGCTAACTGCACATCTCCCTTCTCATAATGCAGTTTTTATTGATTGATTGATTGATTGATTGATTTTGAGACAGGGTTTCTCTGTGTAGCTTTGGAGCCTTTCCTAGAACTCACTCTGTAGCCCAGGCTGGACTTGAACTCACAGAGATCCACTTGCCTCTGCCTCCCGAGTACTGGGATTAAAGACGTATGCCAGCACTGCCCATCATATTGTTTTTATTATGTGTAATAATTTAGTAAATAAGGAGATTTTTGCCAAAAGTTCACCCACAGGACATGCTTGCCTTCTTGAGCACGTACCCCAAAATAATTTCAGCCAGATTGGATCTCCTACCACCATTACCCAGAAATAAATAGTGAATGATTAATTAGAATCTGCCTCATTTCACTAGTCATTTTTGGGGAAATAATTTCATTATTCATATAGAGGTTTGCACACAGCTGCATGTAGGCGTGGTCACAAATTGATAACAGGGTGCTCAGTTTATGTAGACATTTTTGTTTTGTTTGATGAGACATTTGTGTGTGTGCGTGTGTGTGTGTGTGTGTGTGTGTGTGTGTGTGTGTGTGTGTGTGTGTGTTTAGTATGAGCAACATAGGCACTCAGGCTGTAAAGTGCATGATTGATTAAAAAAAAAAAAAAAAAAGAAAAGAAAAAAAGAAAAGGTGTGTGTATAGTCCAAACCAAGAAGAGTTCCATATTGTTCAACTATTGCCTGTTTTTTTTTTTTTTTTTTTTTTTTTTTTTTTTTTTTTTTTTGTGTGTGTGTGTGTGTGTGTGTGTGTGTGTTTTGTTTTGTTTTAGTTTTTCGAGACAGGGTTTCTCTGTGTAGCTTTGTACCTTTCCTGGAACTCACTCTGTAGACTAGGCTGGCCTCGAACTCACAGAGATCCACCTGTGTCTGCCTCCTGAGTGCTGGGATTAAAGGTGTGCACCACCCAGCTATTGCCTGTTTTTGAGTGGCAGCATTCTTACCCACTGAGCCAACTCTCTGGCCCCCATATACAACTTTTGAATGCTAGGCTTCAAATCTCCAGAATTGAGGGGCAGAATTAATGGGAAAAAAAAGATAATTTCCCTTTATAAATTATCTACTCTTAGGCATTCTGCTATAAAAAAAAAAAAAAAAAAAAAAACAGAGAGCATACAATACAAAAGATAAATCTAATAAATGAAACATATGCCTTACAAAGCTCACTGTGCTGGAACAATTCGACAAGCAGATCAATAGGTATCAGTCCTTGAGCTAATTTCAATTCTTCAAATTGTGCCACTGCTGCACATATGCAAAGTAAATTTCATCAATATAAGGTAAAAAGACTGAACACATTTGGAATCAATATGCCCAGGGATTGTGTTGTTAGAGAAGAGAAAGGAAAGGCTGCAATGATGGTTGCACATCAATTCTCCCTGTGGCTTTGTATTCCGAGCAGGTGTAACCAGTAGGACAAAGAGAAATATGTTCTCCTCCATTCACTGGAACAATATTGACAATAGTCTATGAAACAGAATCAAATTGACTGTCAGCGATGGATATGATGGATAAAGAAAATGTGCAATACCTATCGAATGGGTTTGTGTCATGTGTGGAAACATATAGCATATAGATATCATTCTACTCACAGATAGACCTGGATTGCAAGTACTACAGGGTCTCATGCCTATACGATATCAGGAAGAATCCTGTTCACAGAATTGAGGAGGAAGTTATTGTTTCCAGATGCCAGAATTGGTT
Source organism: Peromyscus leucopus (assembly GCF_004664715.2). Lineage (NCBI taxonomy): Eukaryota > Metazoa > Chordata > Mammalia > Rodentia > Cricetidae > Peromyscus > Peromyscus leucopus. Next base: position 16,204,851 of record NC_051073.1, on the reverse strand, counting down.
GGGAAAAGGGTGATTATGGACACCAAAAATGGAACAGGCCGAGAACAAAAAGAAACTGAAGAAAACCGTTTGTGATGGTACAAACCAGTAAGATTTGCTGAAAAAAGAGGGGAAAGGAAGAAAAAATAAATATTTTACTATAAAGAGTTAGTATGTACTTGAGAATATAAGCATCTTCAAGCTGATGGATATATTGCATAAATTTTGGGTACATTGAAATATTAAATTGTATCTGTTTAACACGAACAATTTTATATCTTAAGTATCAGTTCATAAATAAACTTAAAAGACAAACATCTGGTGGCAATAAGAATTTACTTTCTTTCTCACTAATTAGACTCCCAGTGCTCCACCAGGGGCCCAGCCATGGATGTCTGCATCCAGATTCCTCAGACCTTCCTTGGATGGGGTTTATGGCACAACTAACAGGGTGTCTGGCCATCCCATCACCGGAGTAGGTCAGTTCCTGCCGTCTCTCGTCCATTGCCAGCAGTCTTTTCTGGCAGTATCTTTGTGGATCTCCGTGGGCCTCCCTAGCTCTCTGCTTCCTCCCCTTCTCATGTGGTCTTCATTTACCATGGTCTCCTATTCGTAGAGGGTTTATATGAGCGAGAATTGTTGAAGCCAGGGTTAGATAAAGCACAGGGACAAATAGCCAAACGAATGGAAGCACAGGATCTATGAACCAAAGGCTGAGGGGCCCCAACTGCATCAGGCCCCTGAACGGGTGAGACAGTCATTTGGCTTGATCTGTTTGGGAGGCAGCCGTGTGTTGGTGCCGGGTCCTGGGCTTGTTGCATGAGTTGACTGTTTGAATCCTGGGACATATGCAGGGACACTTGGCTCGGTCTGGGAGGGGGGGACTGGTCCTGGCTGGACTGAGTCTACCAGGTCGATCCCGGTCCTCGGGGGAGACCTTGATCTGGAGGAGGTGGGAATGGGGGGTGGGATGGGGGGAGGGGGAGGGGGGCGAGAGTGGGAGAACAGGGGAATCTGTGGCTATTATGTTGAACTAAATGATGTTGTAAAATAAATTTACTTAAAAAAAAATAAAAAAAAAAAAAAGAATTTACTTTCTTAATATAACAGATTATGTATGAATGCAGATATCAAAACTTAGAAAATACTCAAATGTGCATAGTTGGTTAGAATTAATAATTATTGTTTAATACATTTCAAAATAAACTAACACTTAGTTTCCACCAGAAGAACAAACTGTTTCTACTCTCTTAAGGTTCATATTGCTGTGATAAAAGACTATGGCCAAAAGTAACTTGGGAAGGAAAGAGTTTATTTAATAATAAACATTCCAATAATTGTCCATCATGAAGGCAAGTAAGGGCAGGAAGTCAAACCTGGAGATTAGAACTAATATAGTGGACCATGGAGGAGCAAAGTTTATTGGCTTCCATTTTGTTTTCTCAGCCAGCTTTCTTAGCATCCGGGAACATCAGTCCAAGCTGACAGTGCCCAGAGTGCACAGAGCTCTCCCACAACAAGCATCAGCCAAGAAAAAACCCACAGGCTTGCTCATATGCTGTATGATGGAAGAATTTTCTCAACTGAGGTTCCCTCTGCTCAAAACAACTAGCTTGTGGCAGGTTGATATAAAAACAAGTAGTATACTACTATTGTTTACAGGCTGATAGCTAGTTTTGTTAAATCCATCATTACCAATTTTTAATTACACAATTCCTTATTAGAATAGGGGTTGCTATGTAAATGCTTCAAAACTAAGCCCAAATAAATAATCCATCTAATGAGATAATCAATAGACCTTGGTTTAAATGCAGTGTCTTGACAATTGAACAGAAATTTTATATTAATTTGGTTCCTTTTCTGCTCAAGCTTCTCTGTGTTAGAATGTACAAGTACTTCAGAAAGTTAATAATTCCTGGGAGCTATAGTTCAGAGTGACAGAACTGATAGCAACATCTCAAAGCTATAAAATTCTTTCATTGCAAACTTCATGAAAATGACAGTTAGATTTAACAGAGGAGCTATACATAAAAACTGTCCTGTCTGGACTGAGTATATCTCACTAGGGTAGAACAATCCTTCACTAATATCACCACCAGTAACTCTGAGATAGAAATATGCTATTCAGCAGTCAGACAACTTGAACAATGCCCCCATCTGGATGTTGGTAATGTTGTGACAAAATGGATAGATATTTTTCTCTTGCTTTCATTTGGGTCTATACCGGCTTTGGGAATAGACTGAACATTGCTATCACTATCAACTCTGAATATTGGTATATGTCAGGTTGTCTGAATGTGTGGTTTCCAGAGAATTGCATGATAATTTAAAACTATCAGTCATCAAAGCCCTCAAATGAGGGCTGAAGATAATACTCAATAATAGAACTTTTAAATAGAATTTTCAAGTAATCAAAATCAAAACCCAAAAGTATACACTTATACTCCAAAGTCCTCAAACAAACAAAAAACTACACAAAGAGAATAAAAAAAAGAAAAAAAATAATTAAAGCCTCATTCAAATATCACACTTTATGAGAACATCAAGATTGATAGAAGAGAGAGATTGAAGTTAAGAACCTATAAGGGGTGGCCAGATTTGTTATACTGGCTTTAATAATATTAAGAAGGCACAAATGAAAAAATATCTTTATCCTGTGAAGTAAGTAAAAATGAAACGCAACAAATAAAATCAAGAAACAATCACTTCCCAGAGAAGTCATCATCATCATCACATGCATGCAGTTTTAACATTTAGCTGAAAAACCCAACTCATTATTATATGGCAGTGTAATATTATGAAACAACATAAAAGGACATGAGTATCTACATGCAAAAACATATTTTCCTAGACATCCATGAAGACAAAAGAAGCATTTTAAATTATTTTCAGAAATCTTTTAGAACAGATATTCTTGATTAAACATTTTTTCCATGTGGTCATAGGTTACATTATAAGGCACAGATTTGAATATATCCCTCACACAAATATCTAATTTTGTCAGATTATTGGGTGCTTACCTAAGCTAGCATTCAGTGTTAGTTTTTTCTTGCTTTTTGCAATATTAGTTTTTGAGTAGAAAGACATTTCTAAAAGAAATGCTATAAATTCTACATTAGTGACTATAAAATATGAAAAGTTTTTAGTGAAAACCTATTTGCATTCTTGGTCCTTCAACATCACTGGATTAAAGGTCATTACACCCATTACTTGTTTTCGGTTTTTTTGTTTATTTGTTTGTTTTTGTTTTTACCATTTTTCTGATAATACTCTCCAAAAAGTGAAAATATTTATATAGTACATAATCAATACTCCATGCAAGGTAAGCATTATTTTTCATTTTGCTCTCAGAAGCTGTATGATTTCCCTTACACTTAATGAAGAGAATGGCTTCTTCCCTCACTCCAGTTGACCCTGCTCTCCCTCACTGAAGTTGTTTTGTTTACTGCCTAAGTTGAAATGTGTGCTTGAAGATAGGCAAACAAATATAACCCTTAATTCTTAATTTGCGCACAGTTCTTTCTAATGTCTTTTTCCACAGGCATTTTCTGGGGCTCTTTGAAATAATGCCTCTTTGTCTCTGTTTTTCACAGTTCCCTTTCAGTGATTTTCTTCAGGTTAGCAGCCCATAGATTGTTATTTTATGGACCTGTCATTGTAACTTATCAGATACTATCAAGCTAGATTTCTTTTAAAATGATCCTGTCACAACAGGTACATGGATCTCTATGACCAATCCAAGTTTTATGTCTCAAGTATTGTTACAATTATTACAAAACATCACAGCTATATGTCACCAACAACCTCCCATCCCAACCCTATTTTTTTCTTCTCTTTTATCTATCCACGATTTTGCCAAAAACAAGTAGCCACTAACTGAGTTCATTCTTTCTTTTCTTTGATCCTTTATTTTGTTTTGTTATTAAAAAGAAATTAAAAAATAAATGAAAACATCACACAACAAAACCAACCAGAACCAAAGTTTTTGCAAGTTATTGAACTTAACAGACAGAAAAGACATTCAAAAGAAGCTGCAAAGTAGTAGATTTCACACTCTCATTAATGACATGCCTTTATACATGAACAAAAAATAATTTATGACAGAATTAGAACTAGACAAATATTCAGCTTTTTATGTGCATTACTTGCATTGAATGCTCAATTTAGATACACAGATACTTTGAGACAGTACTATAGATGTAATTTGTAGGCTTTCAACACTTCAGTGACATTCCCTAAAGCCCTTTTTGCTGACTTGAGATGATAACACATCTCCATCCTTCATTTCTTATGAGTGACAATTGAATAGGAGTTGGAGTTATATTCATAGGATGATAATAATTTTCTCCAAGTATATATTTTTAGAAAACCACAGTTTACAACTTCTTCTTGATCCTTTTTATAACCTGAAGGTAAGAATGCTTTCAAAAGTTTAGGAAAAAAACTTAAAGCATTTAGGTAGAAATGTGGATTTTGTACATTGACAGCTGATTTTCATTCTATCTCAGACATTCACAGATAATTTCCAAATTAACAGATTGTCATGATTCTTTCTAAATTATCCTCTAGAAAGAAGGGGTAGAGAGAGTAGAATAGAATTTACTAAATAACAAAACAAAGCCAAGAAAAGGGAAAAAGAAAAGAACATAAATATTAAGTGGGAGGATTCAAATATATATTTTCTTCTTGCAATCAGTAACTTTACATTTAGGGGATGAACTTAACTATACAAGAGAAAAAGACAAGAAATAAGAAAACACACATATAGATTTCATGTTTTTCAATGCATTTCAATTTTAACATAACTCATAATTATGTAGCATTTCTACAAAGAGAGCACATACTGGATGTTATTTCTGAATATATATTTTCAGGGTTTTGCTCATTCCTTCCATTTTCTACTGATTTTTCACCTCAGTTCTCACAAATCCTGCCAATTGGAGAATTGTGTCTTCATGCATGTGTCATATGAGAAATAGCAAATATATTAATATTAAGCCTCTTTTGAAGTACACTGATTCGAATCTTGAATTAGAAATGCATATTTTGGTGTCACACTCTGTGGTCTGTATCACTGCCATGAAAGTTCAAATGCCTTCAGATATTAGAAGATTTTTCTCTCTTTCTATTTCTAAAGATCATTTTCACTCTCAAACTCTAAATATGCCTAACTAATGGCATTTGCTAAGGTTGACATTTTAAAATGCCGTCAAATGTTGAGCGTGAAAAGGATCTTTCACAGTTTAAGAAAATCCACAGACAGAGTAGATTTGTTTCTGACCAATTAGTAAGCTTAGATATCTCACAAAACACAGGATCCCCTGCAGGCACTAAATATCTCTTTAAGATTTGTCTACAGTAACAAAGTAAAGCTAGTGTCTGCTCTTCTCTCATGTATGTGTGTATGTATGTTTAAATTCAGTAAATATACATATTCAAATATGTGTTTCAGATACTTGAGGTACTAGAATTATTTTGGCATAATACTCTCACATGTCTATGAAAACCACATGGAAATGTTTGATGATTAAACACCTGCTAATTTATCACCAAACTCCAATTGAAAGGAAGAGAAATACAAAGTAAATTTCATAAAGTAACACTGAACATTTGGCATGAGAAAGTTTTCAAACTTATGACATTGGTTTAAAATTAATACATGAGAAAGAAAAACCTGAGTTGTTTATTTTTTGCACTTTATCCTCTCAAATAAAATTATTTGTTTACTAGTAGTGTATGGGGGTGCAGAGGATATGGCAATGTTTCTAAAATACTTGCTGCACAATCTTGAGGACCTGAGTTCAGATTCTGTAACATCAAAAAGTAGAGGAAGGTAGAGTGCTGATTTGAGCATACTGACTAGCTAGACTAACTGAATCAGTGAGCTATAGATTTAATGAGAGTCTGTCTCTCAAAATACAGTGGAACATGACCAAGAAAGTTCTTGACCTATGAACTGCTCTTCTACCTCATTCATGTACAGATGCACCCACATATATATTTGCACATATACATGAACATACACACACATTACCCATGCACATTCACAGATATGCATGTGCCAGGTGGGAGACTTAGGAATTTGTGTTGCATACATAAATTTGAGCCCAGTTTGGGCTATCCAGTACTTTGTGTTCACCTGGTTTACAAGACTATATACATACATATACAGATATTACCTTCTTTCATACATATATGTGAAATAAATATGCTAACAAAACTAAAATTGTTCTTCATGCATTAAAGCACTCATGTTACTTATTATTAACTGAAAGTAAAAAATTCCTAGCAAATTCTAATGGAATTTCCATGGCTGTTATTCTTGGGCTATGATAAACTTTCATCATTAACATTACCATGAAATTCCTAGAATATATAAGAACTATAAGAAAATTAAACACCAAGAAATATGTACCAAATCAATAAATCGGCTAATTAATTGAATGAACAATCTCAAAAATGCTAATTTCCAATAAATACCAAAAGATTAAATCAATATTCTTAGTCATTAAAAAAAATAGAAACTCGGGATGTAGTGCTTTTTGTCCCCCAATATATTGTACACTTTAATAAACTTATGTGGGGTCAGAGAACAGAACAGCCACTAGATAGACATAGAGGCCAGAAAATGGTGGCACACACACCTTTAATCCTGGCATTCTGTAGGCAGAGATCCATTCAGATCTCTGTGAGTTCAAAGCCACACTAGAAACAACCAGGCCTGGTGACACATGCCTTTAATCCCAGGAAGTGATGGCAGGAAGCAGAAAGGTACATAGGGTGTGAAAACCAGGAAGTAGAGTCTGTTAAGCTTTTAGACTTTTAGTGGCAGTTCAGCTCAGATCCATTCAAATGAGGACACAGAGGCTTCCAGTTTGAGGAAAGAAGGATTATCTGAGGAATTGGCGAGGTGAGGTTAGCTGTGGCTGGTTCTGTTTCTCTGAACTTTCAGCATTCACCCTAATACCTGGCTCCAGGTGTTGGACCCTGACCCTGGTTCCTTGAGTAGCTGTTGCCTTGCTTGCTGCCCTTGATCAGATGTCCTCCCCATGCTAAATCCCTGCTGGTTTCCTTCCTCCTGAACAGTTTACTGGAGGTTCCTTGTTTGCATATCCTGCATATTTGGTGTAAACAGCTAGGATGCAAGTATGTAAAACATCTGTAGAGAACTTCTGCCCTCCGGGTTCTCCCACTGTGCTCTAAGCCTGTATTTAAGGCCTCCTCCCTCCTTTAATAAAGGGCATTCTACTGAGACAAATGACCTGCTGTCTTGTCTCTGTTTTTAATTCTCAGTCCCTCACTCAGACATAGTGAATCGGTGGTAGCACTGGCACTACATCCAGGTTTGTTTTTACTAATAAGATCTTATAAGTTTCATGTTACACTGTGGGGCTAGAGGTGGGAGGAGAGGGGGATCTGTGGCTGGTATGTAAAATTAATAGGACATTTTTTTAATAATAAAAAATAGAAACTCACTCTCTTATGATTGTAAGCCCCCTCAGTCATAACGTCCCAAAAGAAGACAACAATGGAGTTCTATGTATATGATCAAAGCCATTTTGTTTTTTTTTTTTGTTTTATTTTTCAAGACAGGGTTTCTCTGTGTAGTCTGGTTGTCCTGGAACTCACTCTGTAGACCAGGTTGGCCTTGAATTTACAGAGATCTGCCTGCCTCTGCTTCCCTCCTAAATGCAGGTATTCAGGACAAATTATCTTTTTGAATGACATTACACCTTGGTCATTTATACGACTTAGATAAATAACTCTGTACAATTATTTGTACCAGTTACATATTTTTAAAATTCATCATTACAATGCCAAAAACTGTTGGAAATATTGATAATGTAAATGTTGTTTCTAGCTCTCACTTTTTATATACAATTTTGTCAGTCGTGTATAAATTCAAGTATGAATTCAAATATCATTTAAGTAACAAATGCTCTCAAATGTGTACCTTCAAATTGAGTTTTTATATATAGAATGACAATTACAACCACATTCTTACTTAAACCAAAGTCTTCATAATCTAATGCCTCTAAAATTAAATTTAAACAGGGAGTATCAGCCACAGATTAGAGAGCATATACAATCTGAAGCCACTACTCCTAAGACAAACTAGGTCTCATGGCTCTCCATTTAGTAAGCTTCCCTAGAGAGACGTTCATAATGGTGCTACCTTTCAAGTTTATTACAAGGGAAAGTATTTAATTACAAATCTAAAAAATAGCCCCAACAGCTCTGTTCATTACCACCACCATCAAAGTAAATCTAAGCACCTGGAATACTTAGGTATTTTAATGACTTGTTCTCTGTGTTAGTTTATTACTGCTTCTCAACTCAACAACTGGAATTGTCTCTATTGGAGGGCTAAATTGTTACACATAACACAATGACTGCGTTTTTTAAGGAACAAGCTAATGTCTTGCACAATCTGGGTACAATCCAATCAGTTCTTTTTTTTTTTTTTTTTTTTTTAGATTGATTTATTTATTATGTATGCAGTGTTCTGCCTGCATGTTTGCCTACAGGCCGGAAGAGGGCACCAGATCCCATTACAGATGGTTATGAGCCGCCATGTGGTTGCTGGGAATTGAACTCAGGACCTCTGGAAGACAAGCCAGTGCCCTTAACCGCTAAGCCATCTCTCCAGGCCAATCCAATCAGCTCTTGACATTATCATATACATTCCAAATATGCTTCTTATGGTTAGGCTGAGATTCATGTTGTATCTCTCTGTGGTTGGCTGTAGCTTTTCTGTGTCCCAGCCTGCCAGCAGTCAGGACAAATCTCTCCCACTCGCATCCCCTAAGTAAACACACAGAGGCTTATATTATTTATAATTGCATGGCCATGGCTCGAGCCTTTAGCTAGCTAGCTCTATATCTTAAATTAGCCCATAACTATTAATATATGTATAGCCACATGTTCCATGGCTTTACCTGCATCCCATTGCATGTTGTTCCTTGGGCGGCTCGCTGGCGTCTCTCCCTGCCAGAAGAATCCTGTCTCTTTTAATTTCCTGCCTGCCTCTAAGCTGCCTTGCCATAGGCCAAACAGCTTTATTTATCAACCAATTAGAGCAACACACATTCACAACATAAAGAAAGACATTCCCCCATCAGTTGGCCTAGAATTTGTTTGTCTCAACGACCTTGTATCCATTCTTCAGTATCCTTGACACCTTTTGAAGTCCTGTATAGAAAAAATGTGTATGCATGTTCTCAAATCTATAGCATGTAAATGAGCTATGTGCAGGTTCATATGCACACTTGTGTGCATACATATAGAGGGGAAAAGTAGGTAATAGAAACTAGATGTCCTCCTTGATATTTCTTTATTTATTAAGGTTGAGCTCTATGGTTAGGCTTGTCTAGATAGCCAAATTGTCCCAGGGACCCTGTCTTTGCCTCCTAAGAACTAGGAGTATAGACGACCTTTCCACCCCTACCCATCCAGTCTTTATGTAAATGTCCAGGATAGAACTCCAGTTCCCTGCTTGAACTTTATCCACTGTGACATTAAACCAGCTCTCAAATTTTGAGATTTTTTTCATGAGATTAATGTCTTGTATGATTATTATCAGATTTTTGCTGAGCTGCTGTTTTGAATGTGCTTTTCAACATAGAAAAGAGCCAGAAGCATGATGAAGAATGCTATTTTTATTGTATTTTCCTATTATGAAGGAATAATCCCTAAGATTGTATAAAAGGTCTTTCCTCTGATGATTTTAAAGCAAGCATTAGAAATTCTAAGCATTATTTGGGCCCATGCCATGGCTAGTATTGATTCAGGCAAGAATTCTGTGTGTCAGTGTAAATCATATGGTATATGAATGTTTGCACTGTATACACCAGTAAATATTTTATTTAAACACCACTTTCCTATCATCTCCATTGTTGTTTCTATTTGTGATGCCCTCTTGAGTACTGAAGCTTAATATCAGGCTAAATTTCTCATTAGCTTGAGGCCAGACTATAGGGCAATACGAGAGGTAAGAATTTTGGGGTAAATGTCTTAAGCCATCTATTTCAGGCCCCATATATAAGAAAAGTATATTACAACATTTTCATTTAAGTTCTTTCTCTTAAGAGCTACACATAAAAGAAAAAATGAAAAATAGAAAACAATTATGTAATTATCAATACTGTGCTCTAAGAAAATTGATTTTCTGGAGTAGCACCAAGAATTTCTTGAAAGATCCATAAATGATAATCATACCAAGTGACTCCTTCAACACTCCTCTCATGGTGCAAACTATGAATCAGACTAACAAAGACTGGTCTTTGTTTTGTTGATACTAGTTAAGGACTAGGCACTGAACTCTATGCCAACTGGGTCATAAGACAAATTGCCCCAAGTCTGTAGTATCAATTCTTTCTGTATTTACATGTGCATTTCCAAAGAAATAAGCATAAAGATGCTTCAGAGAAAAACAACTGTGCTCAGATATAGTAGGACATTTTCCAGAACATAATCATATCTGCATTATTATGCTATAGTCACATAGCTCATTTTAACTTTTAAAACTTTTACTGTTAATACAAGTTTGTGCTCTACATATGAGATGCACACCAGTCAAAACCAGTTGTCAGAAATAATGTGAGATAAGAGAGAAAGTATGTCATGCTAATGAGTCTGTTTGTTGGCATCTTTGTTTACTTGAGGGCTACATTGGAGATGAAGAATTCTTCTTTTTGTTAACTGAACTCCAGTTAGGTAATATGGTAGTAATAAGTACATATCCTGAAAACTACAATTTCCTTTATTAACTCTACTTTGGAAAAATATGAAATATAGATAATTGATAGAAATAATTATTTCTAGAAAGTATTTTAAATCTCAAAGACATGCAAATTCAATGGTTTCTTTACAAATTAACAAATACATTTCCTGTATCTCTTCATATAATATATGCATATGATATATATGTGTGTGTGTGTATATGCATATACAGAGTTATATAATGATCATAAAACAAAGTTGTATGGGTTAGAATTTATAATTTTGTTTCCTACCTTTTTCCAGTTGTTTCTATCTTGCCTAGAAAGAATCAATGTCCAAAAAAATAAAAGTGTCTTAGGCAATGCTGAGGGTTTGGACTGGGAGGCACAAATTAAGCATTTAGTTTGTCTGAAATCCTGGCAAAGGGAAAGATTTTGCTCTGAAGTTAAAACCAAAATTTTCAGCTCTCTAGATGAGAAAGTAGGAGCTATATGAGCAAGAATCTGAAGAAAAACCGAGAACCCCTGAGTTCATTGAGATTTGTTATGGGCCAAGGAAAGGATTGATTTGTTGTGCTGAAATTTAATTTCCATATGCAAGGCCACTCTCCTATGCTTCTCAGCATGAAGGATTTTAGCAGGCCTATTAACTTACATACCCGGTTCCCTGTTCTGCATGGATCTCTCAGTAAGAATTTATTTTCAGCAGAGAAACCTAGCAAGAAATTGTGCTATTAAGGCAATTGAAGAGAAAATAAAAGTGATGGGAAATTATTTCTGAAATATAAATAAATGGCATACAACCATCAAATTTATGAAGATAGAGCAGGATCACACAGATTAGAGGATGTCTGAAAGAAAAAAAATACACATAAGAAGTTCACCAAAGCAGAAGCTGAACACAACTTTAAAAAGAGTTATGAAATTCTGATCAAAGCAAATTTATCAGAATATATACCCCCTAAAAGAAAGAATCCATAAATTGTACACTTTGCTGACAATAACTGTAAAGTATATTCATTATTTTGACTATTTCTAATTATCACTACTTTCACTAGCTTTTCTTGTCTGAAATAATATATGAGCTTTCTAATTGTAATTTCCATGGTGCGAACATTTTTCCCTCTAAGTCATTTCTTCCAAGATGACCAATAATCCAATTATTCATGATAAACAGGGAGTTTCCTAAATCCTATGTCTCACCCTATCCACTCAGTGGTCTCTCTACTCAATCAGACCCAAACAAAATTTCCTTCAATGCCTGCCATTTACTGAATTTGTCCATTCTAATCTTGTCTCTTAGTATTTTTTCCCTCACATTTTCTTAGCTACAAAGACTTCTTTAAAAGACCTCCATACTGTTTCCCTTACCAATGTTCCAAATCTTAAATGAATTACTCCTTTATTTTGTCCACATCTTCAATGCAATTTTTTGATAAGGTATTTCTGGGTCCTGGAATGTGTAGGTGAAACCCGTTCTGATCCAGGATTGTCGAATTTCTCCTTAGGTGTCAGTGTTCTCCCAACCAAATCTGTGGTGGTATTGTGTTCCCCAAAATATTGTGCACCCTAATAAACTTATCTAGGGTCAGAGAATGGAACAGTCACTAGATACAGAAGCTAGAAAATGGTGGCACTCACACCATTAATCCTAGCCTTCTGGAGGCATGGATCTCTGTGAGTTCAGGCCACACTGGAAATAGCCAGGCATGGTGACTCATGCCTTTAATCCCAAGAAGTGAGCCTTCAATCCCAGGGAGTGATGGCAGAAAGCAAAAAGATATATAAGGCGTGAAGACCAGAAACTAGAAGCATTTGGCTGGTTAAGCTTTCAGGCTTTCGAGCAGCAGTTCAGCTGAGATTCATTCTGGATGAGGACTCAGAGGCATCCAGTAAGAGGAAACAGGATCAGCTGAGGAACTGGCAAGGTGAGGTAGCTGTGGCTTATTCTGCTTCTCTGATCTTCCAGCATTCACCCCAATAACTGGTCTCATGTTTGATTTTATTAATAAGACCTTCTAAGATTCCTGCTACACAAATCATTTGCTTGTGCTCAACTGTTAACTTCCTTATGTTGGAGTTTTTTTTTTTTTTTTTTTTTTTTTTTTTTTTTTTTTTTTTTTTTTTTTTTTCCTAGCAGTTTCTGTGTGGTTGGATTTATAGATAAATATTGCTTAAATTTGGTTTTATAATGAAATACTTTATTTGTCCATCTATTGTGGTTGGAAGTATTGCTGGAAATAGTATTTGGGGATGGCATATGTGATCTCTTAGGGGCTGCAGAACATTTGTCTAGGTCCTTATAGCTTTTAGAATCTCCATTGAGAAATCATGTGTTCTTCTAATAGGTCTAATTTTGTATTTTACTTGGACTTTCCCCTTGTAGTTTTTTAAACATTCTTCCTCTGTTCTGCTTATTTAATATTTTGGTTGTTATATATCAAACAAAATTCTTTTTATAGTCCACAGTAATTGGTGTTGTATATTTCTTTTGTACCTCCATAGCCACCTCCTTTAGTGTGGAGACATTTTTTTTTCTATGATTTTACTCTTAAGTATTTTCTGTGCCTTTGATCTAAATTATATTCCTAGTATTCTTATTCTTAGATTTGGTCTTTTTATGGTATCCCAGATTTTGTGGATATTTTGTGTTTAGTTTTTTTTTTTAGCATTTTCCTTGTGTGAGGTATCCATTTCTTCTATTGTGTCTTTAATTCCTCCGATTTTTATCTTCCATCTCTTGTATCCTATTTGTGAGGTTTGCCTGTGAAACTGCTGTTTCTATTTTTTTTTTTTTTTCATTTCTGTATCTCCTTCAGTTTGGGTTTCCTATATAAATTCTATTTGTACTTTACAGTCTTGAAGTTTTATTAATTTTCTTCCACTCTTTGCTTTTGTTTTCATAGATTTCTTCATTTCTTCTTAATTGGCCTATATATTATTCCTAAATGATTTTTTAATGATTTTTCATTGTGTTTTAGCTATGTTGGAATAATTAGACCTACTGTGCTAGGATTGATGGGTACTAGCTGAGATATCTTGACTATTATTGTGTTTTCACTCTGGAATCTAGGCATCTGGGTTTGGGATGTTTATATTTTTAGGTTCTGCTATCGAACCTTGTGTTTGTTGGTGAGTGCTTTGTTCCTTGGTTTCTGTTGCATTCTCTAGGGAATTCTGGAATTCTTTTTTTGTTGTTTGTTTGTTTGTTTTTCGAGACAGGGTTTCTCTGTGTAGCTTTGTGCCTTTCCTGGATCTTGCTCTGTAGACCAGCCTGGCCTTGAACTCACAGAGATCCACCTGCCTCTGCCTCCTGAGTGCTGGAATTAAAGGCGTGTGCCACCACTGCCTGGCAGGAATTCTGGAATTCTTGTTCAAGCTCCTGGAGGTTGTGGGTAGAATGTGTTTCTAGGCAATGGAAGCTGACACAGAAGTGGGAATGGGAAAAAGTGAGAGTGAAAGAGTTGAGAAGAGAGGGGAAAGCAGGGTCTTCCCTCAGGATCTCTGTGAGTTTCAGGCCAGCCTGGTCTACGGAGCAAGCTTCAGGAAAGGCTCCAAAACCACACAGAGAAACCCTGTCTCCAAAACAAAACAAAACAAAAACAAAAAGAACAACAAAACAAAAACAAAACAAAAAAAGATAACTTTAATAGAATTGCAATTTCAGATATTGTAACCAGAAGCGATTAAGACTACAGTCAGTATTTACTACACATCCTTTCTTTGCAGATGTGTTTTCTAGTAGGATTCCTAGAATGCAGGTTTATGACAGACAAGCTACGAAGCCTTAAGAGGAAATTATAGTGTAAGTATTTCTTCTTTGCTGAGAGGTTTTGACTGAATTCCAGGGTGAGGAGTTCTCTCTATTTCCCTGACTCCCAGTTTTTACACTGGCCCGTTCTTACCTTCATTCCACCTATCACATAAGCTAGCTCACACAGTTTGCTTTGCCATCATTGTTTCTTTGGGGACCTTCGAACACAATGGTGATTACATTTGAAGAAATGAACCAAACTATTAGAAAGGGTGTTGCAATTAAAATAGAACCTATTGTAATACCAAACAAATGATGTCAGTTACATGATTCCCTGAGATTCAATGAATGTAAGTGTGGGTGCGTTGTGTAGGGATGTGAGACATTGTGGATTGCACTTGGTAGCTGACTAGAGATAAGCCAAAAGAAAAGAAAGAAACCAACGTGAGTTTTATGTTTTCAAAAGAAAGAAAGATCAAGTAATTATATCATCCACTAAAATATGAAAAACAGACAGATCATGATGAGCAGTTACTGTTGGCTTCTATTTTAGCTGTGAGGTTGTAGCTTGGTTCTTCCACTTATTAGAAGAGGTTGAAATATTTTCATAACTTTATAGAACCTTCATTCTCAGTGTTCAGTAAGTTTGACATTATATATTATATGTTAACATGAATTGCTAAACATTCTTATAAATAGAAAACCAGGAGCCAGGATATTGGGGTGAAAGCTGAAAGATCAGAGAAGCAGAACAGCCAGCCACTAGCTTACCTCTGTAAAATCCTCAGCCTCAAGGGAGTGAGTTCCTGTTTCCTCATGCTTTATATACCTTTTCTGCCCAGACGTTACTTCCTGGGATTAAAGGTGTGTGTGCTTCCCAGTACTGGGATTAAAGGTGTGTGTCACCACTGCCTGGCTCTGTTTCCAGTGTGGCCTTGAACTCACAGAGATCCAGATGGATTTATGTCTCCTGAATGATAAGATTAAGGGTGTGTGCCATCATTGCCTGACCTCTTTGTCTAATCTAGTGGCTGGCTCTGTCCTCTGATCCTCAGAAAAGTTTATTAGGGTACACAATATATCACCATACTATATACATAATTTTCCAATGCTCAAAATAATATGTGAAAAGTGTGTGTCATAAAAAGACTCAGGCTCACTTGCTATTTTGAGTTTGTTCATTTATCATTTTTATGTTACAATCATCCTCCTCCAGAGGCAAATGGTCTTATGGACATAATAATGTAACCCAGACATAAGTCTGGATAGTACAAAACCTTTAGGAATGAGAAATGTGTAATGTAATTGAATTGCTGAATATATCATATAAAGGCCAACATAGAACAGAACCAAGAAACGGACTATCACAGGAAATAAAAAACTGCAAAGGAGACTGAGGAAACCTGTTAATTCAAGCAGTATGATAAATATAAGAATGGAGTATCATTTATAATAAGAATAAAAGAGTGTAAATTGTGTTATTGAATAATTTTGTCTAAGTACCCACTCTTTTTCTTTTGACCTTGTACAAACAACAACTTAGCAGAAACAGATATTTTTGCTTACTGAAGTCTATTTTATATTCTCTAGTAGTGAAACGATTAGCTTTAAAAGTTTCTATAACATTTAAATACACAGCAGCCTTTAAATTTGTTTATAAATAGGCTTAGATCTCATGTCATTTTGTGATCATCTTGTAGTCACAACCTTTACTTACTAGATATTATGAGATAGAATTATACCTCTACTATGAAATTGTAATACCTAATGCCAAGGATGTAATCACATTTAAAGATAATGTCTTCAAATATGTTTAAAACCAGGCTATTAAATCTGCCAAAATCAAGGGATTTTAACATTATATGTTTTTTAAAAAATGTGCCTTTTGCCGGGCGGCGGTGGTGGCACACGCCTTTAATCCTGGCACTCGGGAGGCAGAGCCAGGCGGATCTCTGTGAGTTCGAGGCCAGCCTGGGCTACCAAGTGAGTTCCAGGAAAGGCGCAAAGCTACACAGAGAAACCCTGTCTCTGAAAACCAAAAAAAAAAAAAAAAATGTGCCTTTCATATTGGATGTCTGAAAAGAATTATTTTTTGGTAAACACACACACACACACACACACACACATTATGTTTGAGTAGTGGCTAAACGTAAAATAAATTTACCTGAGATATATCAATTATTTGAATATACACATTGATGTATTACAATTTCTGTAATTGTAGAAAGAAATAAAAATAAAGGCTAGGCTCTTACAATGGGATATTTATTCTGAATGATTTTTCTTGTAAGAGGAAATATGAACAGACACAGACACCTGAGTCATGAGTGAATATAGCAAAGTGAATTTTGCAGACCAAAAGAAGACCTTCAGCATGCTCAGGAAAGAAGCTCAAATAGCTCCCCTATCCCAGGAACATTTTTTTAGTCATCTAAACTCCTGGATTATGAGGGAATACTCTTGTGCTGTTAAAGTCACCCAAGTTTTAGAATTTTGTAATCAGTTCTTATCAGAGAAACTCACTCTTGCAATGGATGGTCATTAACACAGAGCCAAACAATTGAACAATGTGTAGAGATTAAGAGACTTTTGAGCACTCAGCCCTAAATGGATTATCTTTATCATATCCTTTCCCAAGAGGCCAGGATCCATGCTGAAGAGGAAGTGGAATGATTCTAAGAACCAGAAGTGATAGATGGTTTCAAGAAATCTCTTTTTTATACAAAGTAGGTGGGAATATCCATATAAACTCAGAGATTATGAGTCATGGTTTGGCTAAGCCATATACAAACTCAAGCCTGAAAAAGTCCCAGAAGTAAAGAGCAGAAAGAAACATTAATTTAGAGAGAGGATAAAAGTGAGGATATCTGGAAGAAGTTAGTGGAAGGAGATGAATATCAAAGTGTCTTGTATGAAGTTCTCAAAGAATAAATAAAACCATTATTTAAAAAGTTTCCACTGACCACAACTTTCAACCATGACAAAAAGAATATATGGAGTGCTAAATGTTCTGACAGTGCAAGGAAAAAAAAACAGTATGAAGATGAGGATCCATACAATATAATCCTAAACTACCCACCTTATATTTATTCCACTGTAGAAGAGAAATGGGTCAGTCTTTTCTCTGTAATTGCAAGGTGTTTGCTAAGACAAAACATTTCTCTTTCAGGAAAATGTTACTTTCAAGTTCCAATAAGAAAACTGAGCTCAATTTCCTAAAGTTTAATTTTCATTCAACATTTATCAGAAAACATATGTACTTTTGCTCTGTGGTCTGGAATTGTACCTCACAAAGTGCTCATGCTTGTGCAGGAAACATAGTTTTGAATTGTTTTTAATGCAATGAAGATGTAAAATGTTATGAAATGATAAAGCACAATGATTAAAGGTGTAGTAGCATATAGAAAGCAAGACACTAATGTATGGTAAATTTTCTGGCAAGGGTTGGGGATGGAGAAGAACCCACTTTTGTTTAAGGGATTGGCCACTGAGAGTTGGACAATGCTCCAATGAGTGTATGTGCAACAGAAATTTGACTTGCTGTTGTAGCTAGAGCTTTCTCTCCAGGTCCTGCCAAGCTCCAGCAGTCCAACAGCCCACTTATAAAATAAACACACAGATGCTTATATTGCTTACAAACTGTATGGCCGTAGCAGGCGTCTTGCTAACTGTTCTTATATCTTAAATCAACCCATTTCCATTAATCTATAAATTGCCACATGACTTGTGGCTTACCAGTATCTTAACATGTTGCTTCTCCTCACAGTGGCTGGCAGTGTCTCCCTGCCTCAGCCTCCACTTCCCAGAATTCTCTTCTCTGCTTGTCCTGCCTATACTTCCTGTCTGGCTACTGGCCAACCAACATTTTATTTATACAGAGCGATATCCACAGCATGCTGTATTTGTTTTTCTTCTTTTTTTGTGGAGGGGGTCACAAGGTGGGGGTAGACAGGGAGAGGGAGGATGGGAAAATGAGTGCTCAGGAGGCATTGTATAAAGTTCCCAAATAATCAATAAAAATACTATGTTGATTAAAAAAATAGAGTCCCAAGATTTACAAGTTACTGTGTCATACTATCTCAAGAGCATTACCAGAATACAAGGTAAGAATCAATACTATATGTTTACATATATGTATGTATACTTGAATATCTTTTGTTTTTGCTTTGTTTGTTTGTTTGTTTTTCGGACATGGTTTCTCTGAGTAGACCTGGCTGTCCTGGAACTCACTATGTAGACCAGGCTTCCCACGAACTCAGAGACCCACCTGCCGCTGCTTCTTGAGTGCTGGGATTAACGACATGCATATATATATATATATATATATATATATATATATATATATATTTTAAATTCCTTATACTTAGTATCCTAACATTTGTTATTTTTTCATTCACTAAAAACTAAAGATGTTTATTTATAACTTCATTAAGGTAATACTTTTACATGTGTGAAATAATATAAAAGTTTCAAGAAGGTATTTTTATCTAATTTAAATATATTATATGGTATTAATAGAATAAGAAGAAAAATATATTATACAAAACTTTAAACATTACCCTTATCCTTTCTTTGAAAAGCCAATTTATATAAATAAATATATGGCTTGGTGTATTAAATATAACTTATTAATTGATTATAATGTATGCATAAAGTACTTCATTCAACTTCATAAATTTGTGGTTTTTTGTTTCTTCTTTAGTAAGAGTAATTCCAAACAACAAAAACACTTTCAATATATTAATATTAATCATCTTCTTCAATAGAGTGGTAAGAAGATATTGATGAATTTTCTGTCATTTACAGAAAATACAAGAGATATTAAATTGTAATACACAGTTGACAATATTTATTAGATTGGTGATTTCAGGTTATACAAATATCATTAAATTTCATGATACAAGGCTCACAACTGTATTACAAAATGGAAGTTATCTGTGAATCCCTCTATCTGCTGTACACCTAAGTATTAAAAAAAAATACCTGTAATGCTGTTCTCCCAAGAGGTTGAATGCTGACGCAATTTCTACATTGGAGAATCAGGTTTGGTCTTGTGATTGGTTTTGAGAAACAATTGTACCAGATTAGAGTAGTACCAGTTATGATCTAGATGTTTAGAAAAAAATACAACCTTTCTTATTCTTATAGCATGTTTCTCTGAGGTTGTCATACAAAGCATTCATAATTCTATCAGAGTATAATTCATGTAAAGCAATGAATGAAGCCAGGATTTTTGAAGAGGTAACATCTTATATACAATAGAAACAAATACAGAATCCTTAGTCCACCTTGGACTTCCTGTTACCAGGAAGAATGGAAGATGACCATGGAGCTTCAAGAATGACCTCAGGTAAAACTTCTAGGAGGTGAACCCATATAAGCCTACTGAAAATTGCTGATCTATAGGGTTATGAGGAAAAAAAAATCAAGCAAATAAATCGGTTGTTTAAAGCCATGTTTTTTTTTTTTTTGTGGTAGTTTGTTGTGAAGAAAAGGATAAATGGTAAATCTCAAAGACATCCACTTTCTGAAATAAAATTAAATCTGTCCAGTATACCCAGATATAATCTCTTTGAATAATAGCTAATAATAAAAATAGTAATATTTACTGGTAGTCCCTGTGCTAAATATTTTACTTTTATTGCTTCCAATAAGCCTCAATGTAATAAACTCAGTGCTTTCCTTAGGCCTGTGGATACTGAAACTCTAAGGGATGTTTAAAATGCTGCCCAAAGTTCCACAACTAGAAAAAATGTGTAAAAAATTACAAACTCTATTCTAGCTCTTAAGGCAATTTTCACAGCTGTTTATTGTATCATGGTCCACTATATTGTCTCATAACTTCACAAACTGTCATCTCAGGACCAGAAATAAACTTTAAAACGATAATACTTCAGTTTTAGATGACAAACAAATGTAAAAACAATGATCCTCGAATCATATAATTTTTTGTATGTTTTTTTCTACCTGCTCACAGATTCAGAAATGAGCTCTCTAGTAAAAGTTTCAATAGTTATCTCTGAAAGAAAAAAAAAATCATTTATGTACTACTTAAACATATCATTGCATAAATAATAGTACCAGATTCAACTGATCAGAAAATAAGATTCAACCTTGTATGAGCTACTGAGAATCAATGGAATACAATACAGAAAGAAGTAAAAATAATCTAAGCTCAGCTAAGGAATCAGGAGACAAGAATAGCATTTAAAATCATAAATGGCCTTTCTAATATGCTGTTAATATAAGTAGAACTGATTCAACTATGAAATACTAATATTTTAAGATAAATATTAAAGCATTTATAACAGTGAATAAAGTTGATCAGGTCTCCTTTTCTTTCTTTACTTGTGATATTCAAATAATATTTAACAACAAACTCCTGAAAACAGCAACTTGGAATCAAGTTATTTTTCTCTGTGTCTCTATATACACAGCTACTTAAAATATGTTCTCATAAATATCTATACAACTTAAAACATACATACATGTCATCAAGTGTGAACATATTATATATATATATATATATACATGCACATATATAATAAATAAACCATAAATATGTAAAATTAAATTAAATTAAAATGTCTAAAAATACTAAATTTTAAATAGGAAACATGAAAAACTGATGATGAAAAATGCCTAAGTTTACCATGTTTATAGTTGGACAACCCAATATTACTAAGATACAGATTTTCTGCAAATTTATCTGATTAAGCATACATTGGTATGGTTTATTGATCTTTTTTATGGAAATAGTTGTTGCTAAAATGTACATGAAAATACCATGAAAAAATGATTTAACAAAACTGAAAAACATTGAAACCACACTTAATAAGATAAACAAGAAACAAAATGCCTACAATTAAAAATAAAGTGATGCCAAATACTGATGAGAATGTGGAGCCCAGTAACTTTTACATGCTCTTGAATGTTAAACACTGAAAATCATTCATAAACAAGTTTAATAGTTACCCAGACATTAGACTCATGCCAATCATTATTACTCAGCAATTATGCTTCTGAATATTTTGATTTTGCAATTCCAAGGAGAAGGAATTGCAAAAGCAAAGAAATCTATCACAACTCATTTTCTCCTATAGAGAACACCACCTAGAAAAATACATTGTCAAACAAGCAGAGAACTTGGTGCAGACCTATAAATTCCCTGTGCTTATACTTTCAGTCTCGTGAGCCCATGTGAGCCCTGCTTTGTTTTGTATTATTATTATTATTAGTAGTAGTGGTAGTAGTATAGTAATAGTATATATTATTATATTATATCATATATCATATCATATCATATTTATTATATTTATCATATCATATTATTTTCTTATTATCCCTTAGATGCATTTGTTTTCTATTGAGAGGCACAACATTGGTCAATCTGGAATGGAGAGGATATGGGGGGAACTGGGAAAAGTTGGGGAATGGAAAGCTGTAACTAGAATATAAAGAAAATGTATTTTCAATGAAATAATAAAAAATATATTTTAGTATGAAAAACAAAAGATAATAGATACAAAAGTCTAAGTTTAAAAACTCCTTGAAAGTCAAGGCAAATGATAACAAAATCAAAATCCAATTAGCAATTCAGATAAACAATGGCAAAAATCAAAGATTCTTATAAAAAAACTTAAATTAAGCATTGGTTATATCTATACTTCAAAGATCAATAAACATAAGCCATTTCAAATGGAGAATTCAAAGAGCAAATGGAGGTAATATATTACCACTAAATTTTTTCTTGACAATATAAGCTTTCTAATGCATAAATTGGGAAATTATTTTCCTAGAGTATTGCTTGGCCTCAGCATAGAAACCTTCCTCTACCGTCAGCACCTCAGGTTCATCTCATTTTTTTTCTCACTTCCAACTAGGATGATGACATGTTAAGTTTTTATAGCTTCACTTTTAAAAGAAATTGTTACTCTGATAAATAAAAAATTTAAAAACTTTATGCTCTAGAGGAAAAGCAACCTAGACTCCAATATGTTAAAAAATAAATAAATAAGAAACTACAAATCCCAGGAAATAATTAATTCCATCATTTATGAGACACTCCTGTTAATATTAAAATCCCAATTTTAATTGGTTCCTCTGGACTTTCTGATGCTCAACACATTCAGTTTTGTATAAAGCACAACTGTGATTATGCTCAAAACTTTCAAGAGCACAACTGCCTACAGAGTAGACAGGAAATTCGGGTCATTAAATCTCACTCAGCTCCAGCAACTTTTGAAAGTATTTTGACATCCTGTAAATATATTAAGGAATCATTGACATAAAAATTGTATGTTAAGTTAAACCACATTATTATTATTTTTAAAAGAATGCATTCATGCTTGACAGGAATTAGTTTCAAAGAAACTTATTGCTATGACTTCAGGGACGTGTAAATGCATGTGTGCTGTATATTATTTATCTAGAGTTTTCAGGGTAATATTCTATTTCCAACTATAAGAATTTCAGGACTTTTAAAAAAATAAATAGAACTATTTTATAGCCACCTACTCCAAAGTGCAAAGTAAAGAGATTAAATATTACTCAAGTTCATAGAATGAACTTGGTTTCAGAGTTCTCTGAAGCATTTTCCATTAGAATAAATGCTGGAAATTCTCCTCAGATCTTAATACATTCATATTGTTTACCCAAAGCATAGCTCTCTCTGTCTCTGTCTCTGTCTCTGTCTCTGTCTCTGTCTCTCTATTTGTGCATAACACACACACACACACATGCACACACACACGCACACACACACATGCACACACATAAATAATCATCTGCACTTGTCTGTTTTATTTTTTGACTGCCAAAATCACTTTATCTTTGTATCTTTTCAGGAATAAAGTCTGGAGTTGGGCATATTTATTCTTCTTTTTTTGGTTTGTAAGCTATATACATATGCATGATTGTGTGTCTGTGTCTCCATATTTTCATCACTCTATAAATTTTTCGATTTAAAGATTGCAATACTGAAAAGATTACAATGTCATGTAAGATAGATATGTGAAGAAAGTCATGATGTAATTCATGTAAGCAAGGCATGCAATTTCACAAACAAAAGGCTAAAGCTGAATGATATAGGAATAAATATTGATAGATATGCTGAGACAAAAAATTTTCTATAATGTAAATTTGAGTTTTTATTTTCTTTTTTGTGTGTTCCTTTTCAAATTCTTTCAATGAAATATATTTTATATGTATACAAGTAAAATATTCGTGTCTGTTTTAATTTACATAATGAAATAAATATATAGAAAATCATTTTACTAGACAAATGTAGTATCATTTTATTTGGAATTAGATTTTCTTAACAGATTAGATATTACTTAAATTTAATGTGAACAGATAAATAAAAACAGAAAGATACATATTATTTTTATTAGTGCACAGTTTTTCTTAAGTTAACAAAAGCTTATTTGTTGATTCTTGGCTTGTTTGCTTCCTTTATCAACCAGAATTTTACCCCAAATACCTTTGACTACACTAAAATCTTGAAATGTTTTATGGACTTGTAACAGTTTAAGAAATTCTGGTGTTACTTAAGGCTTTTGATCCATTTAGATTTGATTTTTCATGATTGATAAGAAAGAGGGATTAAGAATGCTTTAAATTAAAAGACCACCTATGATACAGGTAAAAATCTGACAGAGAATTAATGTCTACATTATACAAAGAACTTAACAGAAAAACAAAGAATCTTATATTTAAGTCGATAAACAGGTTAATATAATGAATAGATGCTTTTGAAAGGACAATTCCAAATGACAAAAAAAAAAAATACTTTTAAAATATTCCAGTCAAAAAGAGAGAAGAGGGATTCTATCAGCAAGTACATCAAGATGATGAGGAAACCTACAGAGATGACCAACTAAACTAGTGGGAACTCATGTAAGTTGCATCAACAGCTGTCAAGATTTCACAGTATTGGATTAGGCCCTCTGTATGGTAAGACTGCTGTGTAGCTTGATCTGCTTGGGAGGCCCTCTGGCAATAGGATCAGAATCCATCCCTGGTGTAAGAGTGAGCTGTAGATGTAACCAACCATCTTATTAAATAAGAAACACAGAACCAATGCAAAGAAGAAAGCCAAGAGATCAGAACTAAGAGCCTTACCCTCCTGTTGCAACTAGCCTCTTCAGCCAAGAGACCTCTCCAAAAGAGAGCTACTTCCAGTCTGTTTGTCTTTATATAGACTTTCTGTTCTGCCTTCTCATTGGTAGTAAACCCAACCACATGACTGCCTCATCACTGCCTGTATGTACAGCCCTCCAGGTCTTCTATGGTATTGAGATTAAAGGTGTGTGTCTTCAATGCTAGCTGTATCCTTGACCACACAGAGATATACCTAGCTCAGCCTACCAAGTGCTGGGATTAAAGGTGTACGCCACCAACTCCCAGCTCTGCTATGGCTTGCTATTAGCTCTGACCCCCAGGCAACTTTATTTATTGACATACAAATAAAATCACATTTCAGTACAAATAAAATATCACCATAGTGGGCTTTTTGGGAGCCCACTACTTATGATGAGACAACTTCTGCAGCCTTGAGGTAGGAAGAAGGGCTTGGACTTGTCTCTACTGGATGTGCCTCACCATGAGAGACCTTGCCTTCTTATGGGGAGAATTAGGGAGTGGGTTAGAAGGGGGAGACTGTGGGGCAGGAGGAGGGAAGAGAGGGATCTTTAATTGATGTGTAAAATGAATGAAAATTTTTTTCTTAATTAAAAAAAAATCCAAGCTTGGAGAAATGAAAATAAAAAGCACATTGAGATTCCAGCTCATACCATTAAACTGCCAGTCACTGAAATACAAAAGATCTGGTTAGGATATGGGCAAAAATGTATATTATACAATTATGGTAGGATGTAAAAAAGACAAAAATAAGTAGGAACGATCTTGAAAAATGAATTGTGTTTGCCAGATGTGGACTAGTTGTACCCTTCTTCAGTGTTTACCCACAGGACTCAAGAGTACACACTTGACAGAAATACTATGAGTCAATGTTTATTGAAGTATGATAGATAACCGATAAGCTTTGTAACCACGCTAGTGTCCTGCAACAGAGGAATGACTAAAGAAAATTGGTATTTGTGCACAATGACATTCTCTTCAGCCATACGGAGGAAGAGAGTTAAGATATTTGCAGCAAAACACATACAAAGGGAGAGAATGGATTTAAATGACTTACAGTTTCAAGGAGTTAAAATTTTATATTTCTTCAAAGATCTGATATCTTGATTTATATAGATGTGTAGAACTGTGTATGTGTATATAACACAAAATATAAGTTAAACTGTCCAGAGAACAAAGGACACTCACTATCAGAAGGAAAAGAGAAAAAAAGAGTTTAGCACAGATTAAGTGATATGAACAATATAGAGTATACAATTATATGAAAATAAAAACATCTGAATTACTCTTTAAAGGATACCTTATCAAATACAAAAGATTAATAAAATAATTGTATTTATCCTTTTTTCTGAAAATTTAAATTTAATTCCAAATTCTATTTTTTTTAATAAAAGGTTTTGATTTTTTTCTTTTGTTTCTGAGATTTTTTTTGTAAATGAATTACAATCAGGCCTTAAACTTGCAGTGATCCTTGACAAAAAGCCTCTAGGTTGGAAATGAAAATGCTTTTAAGTTTGCACCAACATGTCATATTCTAAGGAAGATTTTTGTACTAATTTCTATTTTTACTTACATTAAGCAGCATTTTGAATCTCCTCTCTATAAAAATTATTTTTATTGAATAATAATTCTGATGGTATGCAGTAAGCTTCTTGCACAATGTTTATACAACAAGTTTGTACTTGAAATGTATATGAACTATAAAATAAAGCTTTACACAATGAAAAATGAAAGAATATTTTTTAAAGATAAATTAATATGGACATAAAAATTATGATATGTAATATTAAATCAAATTAAAAAAATAAAAAAATTATGCTTTTACAAAAGCTAAGTTACATTGTTCACAAATGGAATTGCATAGCACAAAATTATAAAGACTTTAGTAAATATAAAAGATGTGTTCTTCTCATTATGAGTTTTTATTTCTATGTGGTACCACAAGTCATCAAAGAAACATAATGACATTTATCATTATTAAATTATAAAAACAGTATTTCAAATGGCTGTTGATAAGATAAAAATATGGAATAACAATTTTCAAAAAAAATTTCCAGTATCAATCCTGGCATGTCTCCACTCTAGTAGATGCAACATACTTTAGAATATGAGCAGCACATATTCTTGGACTTGATATTTTATAAAGAATAAAAATGAGGGGTTGGGGATTTAGCTCAGTGGTAGAGCGCTTGCCTAGCAAGCGCGAGGCCCTGGGTTCGGTCCTCAGCTCTGTTAAAAAAAAAAAAAAAAAAAAAAAAAAAAAAAAAAAAAAAAAAACAAAGAATAAAAATGAGTAAACAAAGTTGTTCAGTAGGGAATAGAGGGCATATCTCGGAGGGTGGAAGGGGAATAATATGATGCAAATACCTTATATAAAATTATAGAATGTAGGGAAAATATAAATAAAAATATAATCCAATTTCTAAACACATTTTATACTCAAGGTTTTTATACTCAACCAAACAAGTCATTTTTTTTTTTTTTTTTTTTTTTTTTTTTGGTTTTTTCGAGACAGTGTTTCTCTGTATAGCTTTGCGCCTTTCCTGGAACTTACTTGGTAGCCCAGGCTGGCCTTGAACTCACAGAGATCCGCCTGGCTCTGCCTCCCAAGTACTGGGATTAAAGGCATGTGCCACCACCACCCAGCCAAACAAGTCATTTTGACAAGATGAGCAGGGATACTGAACAAATACATCATTAAAGAACTTACTCAGCCAGGCGGTGGTGGCACATGCCTTTAATCCCAGCACTCAGGAGGCAGAGCCAGGCAGATCTCTGTGAGTTCGAGGCCAGCGTGGGCTACTGTTGATGTATCCAACCATCTTATTAAATAAGAAACACAGAAACAATGTAAAAGAGAAAGCCGAGAGGTCAGAGCTCAGATCTAAAATCTCACCCTTCCTCCTGCTGTCCCAGCTTTGCGAAAGAGACCTACTTCCTGTCGGTTCGTTTTTTTTTTATAGTATGTTGTTCTGCCTTCTCATTGGTTGTAAACCCAAACACATGACTGCCTCGTCACTGTCTGAATGTACAGCCCCCTAGGTCTTAAAGGCATATGTCTCCAATGCTGGCTATATCCCTGAACACACAGAGATCTTATGGGATTAAAGGCGTGTGCCACCACCGCCACACTCTTGCTATGGCTCTAATAGCTCTGACCCCCGGACAACTTTATTTATTAACATACAATCAAAATAATATTTCAGTACAATTAGATTACCACCACAGGCTACCAAGTGAGTTCCAGGAAAGGCGTAAAGTCACACAGCAAAGCTACACAGAGAAACCCTGTCTCGAAAACAAAACAAATAATAATAATAAAAAAAAGAACTTACACTCATGTTATATTACATGAGATTTATCATTTTTAAATGTGTACCATTACATTTATATTGAAATATTGAAGTCTCTACCATTCACTAGAGAACACACAATGATACTGCTCCCCAAATCAGTTGCACTGCTTACAAATTCTTTGCTTTACCATTCAAACTAGCTGCTGGTGTTCTTTTTAGGCTCTCCACCAAGCCAAATGTTTGTATTCTCAAAAGCTCATCACAATTGTGCTTTATAGCAGCTTATGAACAACACTCTGAAAAGATGAACCACACCATTTCCATTTTCCATCAATATGTGACTCAAATGACTACGTAATCCTATCCAATGAAATATGTTTTATTGATTTCAAAAGAGCTGATACCCACGTATGAAGATTAGAATGCATTAACAAGTGAGATAAAAGAGCCTGAAAACATTGCTTTATATATAATGTACATTTCAGTAAGCATCTTCACGACTTCCTCAGATTCAGAATCAGATACAGACAGTTCCATTACACAGTGATCTGAGAGCAGAGAAACTCTTTAGTATGACATATAATAAGGGATTAAATATTATAAGCCTTTGGTATAGCGCATAAAAGGGGAAGAATCAAACCAGCTATTTAGCCAAAGATAATTTGAACTACTGATTCTCTTGTCTCTAACATTCAAATCTGGAGTTATAGATGTGTGTTACCACAGTAGATACATGTGTTCATGCAGGCATTGTACAAATGAAACTCTCCTAGAAGACTTTAAATGACTTTAATGAATATGGATTTAAAAGTTTTGAGGTAAGGATGTAGAAGGAATAAAGAACTCATAAAGTAAGCTAAGCTCATTACAAAAAGAAACTTGTCAGTAAAAAAATATTACCTGGAATTTGAAAGCATAGGAAATCTGAAAATAAAACTATAAGGAGTGAATGCCATTGCTTCCCAATGGCATATTGATAATTCTGAAACCATAGTTCTTATATATTATAACTAAGCAATTAAGTAAACTGATGATAACAGGTGGTGGTCAGTTTCTTTGTGGTATGACTGGGATATTATTGAGGCAATTGGGCATGTATAGTACTCGTGTTGAATAAGTTTAGAGACATAGTTGCCAGTAAGAGCTCGTTTCAACTTAATATAGATTTAACTGTCTTAACATATTACTTATATAATGATACAGGCCTACCTTAAAAAATAGAAGCATCTTAACTTCATTCCTAACAAAACACTGAGAAATCAATTGAATAATTTTAAAATTTAAAAACTATGGAAAGTAAGGTTGATATTGTCATTTGTGTTAGAAAATAACAAAGAAGAAAAGAAAAAAAACAACCAACCAAATAGCAAAACAAAGCAAAGAACACAGTGATAGAAGCTTACAAAGTGTTCCAGGAACAAATCAACAAGCCTTCAATATCTAAAGTTGGAACCACTGAATCAAGTAAAATAAGGAAAATAGCATGAAATGACTACCTAAGAAGTTATAGCGCTTTTCCTTGTATTTATATTTGTATAAGTAAATGGAATAAAGAAATAAATGAAAGACAATAGTCAACTCTGAATAGCATAACTTTTCTATTTTAAATTTTAATTACTTGTAATAAGATACAATTGCATGTAATCTTAATTTAGGAGTATAAAAATGAAGATTTTAGAAAAAGTAAAACAAAGTCATGAGAATTATTTTCAAAGTTAATGTTATAGTTTCTGCTTCAATTTTATTGTTTCTTTTAAATCTAGTCAGAGATATTTATCATTTGAAATCTTTATGGTCTCTTTGGATAACTACAAATCATTGTATATCGTTAAGAAATCTATTTTCATTGGTTGCTTCCTCTAAATGTTAAAAAAAATTGATAGGAAAGATTGAGTAATAAGTAACTGGTGTTTTATAGCTGTATTGGATACAGTGAAGAAGAGTTATGATCATTTAATAAGCTTTAGAAAAAATTAAAATGTTTACAATACAAGTTTAATAGACACAGATAAGAAATAATATGTTGTAGCTGCTGTTTTCTCTCCAGGGCCCGCCAAGCCCTGGCAGTCCGACAGCCTACTTATTAAATAAACACACAGATGCTTATATTATTTAAACTGTTTGGCCTAATGGCTCAGGCTTCTAGCTATCTAGTTCTTACATCTTAAATTAACCCATTTCTATAAATCTATACTGTAGCTGGAGTTTTCCTGCCTTGCCCACAGTCAGGACAAATCTCTGTCACCCACCAGTCCCACAACCACTCAGACCCAACCAAATAAACACAAAGACTTATATTTGCTTAAAAACTGTATGGCCATGGCAGGCTTCTTGTTAACTGTTCTTATAGCTTAAATTAATCCATTTTTATAAATCTATACCTTGTCATGTGGCTCGTGGCTTACCGGCATCTTCACATGCTGCTTGTCATGGCTGGGCCTGGCAGTGTCTCCTCCCACCTTCCTGTTCTCTCAATTCTACTCTCTTTTAGTCTCGCCTATCCTTCCTGCCTGGCCACTGGCCAATCAGTGTTTTATTTATTGACCAATCAGAGCAATTTGAAATAAAGACCATTCCACAGCACTATACCTTGCCACGTGGCTCATGGTTTACTGGCATCTTCACATGCTGCTTGTCATGGCGACAGCTGGCAGTGTCTCCCTCAGCCTTCCTGTTCTCTCAATCTTCCTCTCTGTAAGTCCCACCTATACTTCCTGCCTGGCTACTGGCCAATCAGTATTTCATTTATTGACCAATCAGAGCAACACATTTGACATACAGACCATCCCACAGCAATATGTATTTTACATTCAATGCAGAAATGATAATTATAAGCTGGAAAAAATCCTTAAATTTAGATCTTTTCACTAATAAAGTATATCATAAGGATATTGAACTAGATAAGTGGTGATGAGCAAGTTGGCTTATCAGAGACAGGGACCTGTTGCCAAACCTGAAGACATGAATCTAATACGTGGGACTTATGTAGTAGAAAAATGACCATCTCCAGAAAGTTCTTTTCTGACCTACACAACAGAACCACCATGACTGACTGACAGACAGACAGACAGACAGACACACACACACACACACACACACGTGCACACACACACACACACACACACAGAGAGAGAGAGAGAGAGAGAGAGAGAGAGAGAGAGAGAGAGAGAGAGAGAGATTGAGTTATTAAAAACAAATTGTTTAGAAAAACTTATTTACTTTTATAGGAAAGTTATACAAAGTATTCATGAACTCCCCCATCTTATTTTTATTTTAAATATGTCATTAGGAATGTGTGAGTGGGAATGTAGAGGTGGCCTACCAGTTAGCAGCACTGAATGCTCTTCCAAAAAAACACCTGGCTTTCATTCACAGCTCTGGCATGGTCTCTGACAAAAAGTTTGTACCTCCAATACCAAGGATCCAGTACATTTTTTTGTCCTCTGCAGATGCACAGACATACATGCAAACAAAACACTCACACATAAAATAAGTTACAAAGATGAATAAATGTATGTATATCTGCTATTGAGTCACAATGAGTCATTTTAAGTCAAAGAATGTTTTATTACCTTCACAATGGCTTTATTATCTCTAAAACTTTCTTGATTATAACATCACTTATTTGAATCAACCACTTCACAATGTTTCTCCAAACAAATAATATAATTGACAATTCTATATAGTTACAAATAATCATTAATATTTAATATCATGGAGTGTATATGTCAGATCGAAATATGCAGGAGTCCATACTCTTCCTCTACCATATGTGTCTCAGAGATTGGATTCAGGCCTTCAGGCTTAGCAAGAGGTGCTTGCACTTGCTGGGCCAATTTCTTGGACATCTCACAACTAGTTCAATAGTTAATGAATGAATGATAGAATTCAATAGTCCACAGACATAAATATCACCGTATATTTTTCAGTAACTTTTGTTAATTCAGGTTTTAATATAAAACAAACATTATTTCCATCCCATAACTGTTAAACTTGGATTACATATGTTTAAATATATTCTCTTAAATTTTAAACAATCGTAGCCCATCTTCACTCTAATACGACTGCAAAATATACGTATTCTATTTTCTTTATTTTATTTTTTATTTTAGTTTTTTTGGTGTTCTGTATTATTTTTGTACCTTTTTAAAAAATTTTACATATCATTGCCAGTGCCCCTCCCTCCTCTTCTCCTGCCCTCCTACCTTCCAGGCATCCCTCCCACCCCCACCCACTCCTCAGAGGTGATCACCAAAGTCTGGCATACAAAATTGAGGCAGAGTCTAATCCCTCACCCTCGCATGAAGACTGAGCAAGGTATCCCACCCTAGGGGATGGGCTCCAAAAAGCCATTTCATGCGCTTGATCCCAGTCCTGGTCCTGGTCCCACTGCCAGGAGCCTTACAAACAGATCAAGCTTTGCAAGTGTCTCCCACATTCAGAGAGCTTAGTTAGGTCCCATGAAGGTTCCCCAACTGCCAGTCCAGAGTCTGTGAGCTTTCATTAGCTTTGGCCAGCTGTCTCTATAGTTTTCTCCATCATGATCTTAACCTGCATTGCTCAAATGATCCCTCCTCCCTCTCTTCAATTGCTCTCCAGGGTCTCAGATCAGTGCTAGGGAAATTCCCAGGATTCCACAAGGATGACCCCAGCTAAGACTCCTAGAAACAATGGAGAGGGTGTTTGAACTGTCCTTCCCCTGTAATCAGATTAGTGACTACCCTAATTGTCATCATATTTATTCCATTTTAACCAGACCTTTCAATTGCTTTAATTTAGAGAAAGCATTAAGTGAAGATAGATGTAATCATGATACACAAAGATTTATGTTGACACAGAGAGACCATAGACATATCAAATTATGCACATCTCTGGGAAGAAAAAAGAATGAAAATGGTGTAAAACTATATCATTTATCACTTTAAACATAATTATCATGATACTGTTTTACTTTTACTAAAATCTTTATATTTGTAACTTGATTTATTTGAATCATTTTTTTATATTTTTCACTTTTTGATATAATTTGTGGTTTCATATTATTCCAAATTTAAATAAAAATTTCGAACAGAAGAGTAGAAAATTTGGTATATGTTTGCATATATTTTTGAATGATTACATGAATTTCTAAGTATATGTATAAGGTGGTCACCAGCATATGTAAAAACTTAATGAGACAATTTTTGGCTAAAAATATTATTTATTGGTATTTTTATGATAACAGATACCTAAATACCTAAAAAAAGCTTATGAGCTATTTTTTTCTTAGATATATTTTGTTTAATTGCATTAGCTATTTGTTTGTAAACAGTATCTGTAATATTCTTAAAGGATTCAATGAAGCATAAAAGTATCTTGCTTTAAATTAATGACAGTAAGTATTTATAGAAACAAATAAAACTGTGGAAAAACATCCAAGTCCATTTAAATCATAAGGGAAAGAAAGACAACATTGGGTGAAATACGTGACAGAGAGTGAAGCTGTGTGTTCGTACACATACAAATAAAGTCATAGACTGGGCTACACCTGTAGATTTAGTTTTTCTGATTTCTTTCTTTCTTGCTATGCAGATTTACACAAGCTTTGGAAATGTGATTGTTCTCATTACTCCCTTTGCACATCCATGTTCCGCTCACCTTGACATTCACGGAATATATACCACTTTCTTGTATGTTTTGCACCCAATAACCTTCCATACAACACAGCTCAATTCATGGAAATTTCTACAAGTCCTCATATCAGAGCCTGACGTCAGAACTGAAGCTATAGCTTTTGTCTGGAAGAGGATGTATTTTCTAGTTTAAGTGTCTAAAAGCCATGATGATGACTTACATGAAATTAATATATTTTAAATGCAATAGTTCCTTCAAATTGTTTCCACAAAATCTGGATTTCATCATACATGCTCATCGGCACCAAAGGTGAAGATACATGTCATATTTTTCCAGCAAAGTAGGAATCAGCATTATATTAACTGTAGCAGTTAGACCATAAACAGACATATTGGAGAACTAGGAATTTCACATACAATACTGAGAATTAGGATTTATAAGGAATGGGAAACATAAAAGACTGTTTTATAGCTAAACTGAACAATTTATAATAAATAAATATAATAAGATAATTTAAATATGGGAGTTGATGTTTGTTTCTGTGTATTGTAGAAATGTAAAAATAAGAATTTTTTTCCTGTGTGTGTGTGTGTGTTTGTGTGTGTGTGTGTGTGTGTGTGTGTGTGTGTGTGTGTGTGTGTGTGTAATGGACTATTATAAAGCCAGAGCTACTCTAGAACACTCTATGAAGTACATGATGACTTTGAACTTTTGATTTCCTCTCTGTGTGTCCACAATTCTGGGTTTGCAGGTGTATGGCCTACACCTGACTTGAAGCACCACTTGTAATGGACTCCAAACCTTTGTCCATGCATTCTACTGACCGACCTGCATCCTGTTACTGTGTAAAGATTAACTAAAGTCCACTTGTGTGGGTACTAGAACACAGAATGAAAAGTTATTCCTACCTCCTTTTTTGTATGACTGTTAATTTTACAAATTGTTTTTTTTTTCCAGCACATAATTTTGCTGTGAATTTACATTTGAATTTTGATGGGTTATTCTCACATGCCAATATTGCCAACTTTTAAAAATCTAGCACCATAGCATGAATTCAATAAATTCTCAAAGTCTGTATTTTCATTTTTCCCTATGCTGAAAAAATGATTTAAAATAGCATGACTAAGATTAAATTTCTCATTGCCAGCTGAATTGGGTTTGAGTCTAATTTTATTTGGATAAAAAATTTTAAAATGAAGAGTAAAGTCATTTATAATGAGGAAGCTAAATAAATGCCAGGTATGGTGGCACATGCATTTACATACTGCACTAAGGAGGAAGAGGCAGGCAGGTCTCTGTGCGTTCAAGGCCAGGTTGGTCTACAAAGTGACTTTCAGGACACACAGGGCTGATAGAGAATTTCTGTCTCAAAAACAAGCAAACAAACAAACAAAAAAGAGAAAATAATTTGTCTGTTTGATGAGTTCTTATCTAAAAAGGAACCAGAGACAGAAAAATGTGACAGTACTGAATAGTGTGCATAGACTGGGTTTTGAGAATGCCCACTGTTTTGCACACATCATCTGTGGTATCAGTAGTTGGATACCATCTCAGTGAAAGAAAATGTCTTACAGAATGTGCTGTGGGACGGTCTGTATGTCAAATTGCTCTGATTGGTCAATAAATAAAACACTGATTGGCCAGTGGCCAGGCAGGAAGTAGGTGGGACAAGGAGAGAGGAGAATTCTGGGAAGCAGAAGGCTGAGGCGGAGAGACACCACCAGCCGCCGCCATGACCAGCAGCATGTGAAGACGCCGGTAAGCCACCAGCCACGTGGCAAGGTATAGATTTATGGAAATGGATTAATTTAAGCTATAAGAACAGTTAGCAAGAAGCCTGCCACGGCCATACAGTTTGTATGCAATATAAGTCTCTGTGTTTACTTGGTTGGGTCTGAGCAGCTGTGGGACTGGCGGGTGACAAAGATTTGTCCTGACTGTGGGCAAGGCAGGAAAACTCTAGCTACAAGAATGCATCTTATTTCTACTTTCAGTGGTTTCTGTTCAACACCACATTTTCCTCTTCAACATCCTGATTTCTTTTCTGTAAAATTAAAATAGGCTCTTACTATTATAATTGTTCATGGTTTAAAACATAGTTAATTCAATAACTGGTTTTGTTGAGAAATTAAAACTATATACATGGAGCATCTATGACTTCAATTTATTGTTAGTAGCATGGTTCAAATTGAAACAAAGCTGAAGAGAAAATGAAGAATGTGACAGACAGTAGAGACTATTTCATTATTTTTGAAAAGATCCATTTTTGTGTATTATGAGGAGCTATGTACTTTCAGAAATATATTAGCTGTGAATTTATTACAGAAGAGTCTTAAATTTTAAGCTTTCAAATTTAATTTCTGTCTTTTCACAATGTCAAAGCAACTTGTATTTCTTTAGTAATGTTCCTATGATGAGCATGGGCCTGACTGAATTATATTCCTGTCAGGAGAGATCACTGATTTTTCTGAAGACTCTATCTGGGAGGATTTACTCTTTTGTCTTGACCACAAGGAATAAGACTGTAGCTCAGTGTGTTATCCATTTGCATTCTGCTCACTGCAGTGATAATAGCTATATGGTATCTAGAGTATAAAGTATCCCTTAAAATAAGTGCATTCTCTCAAGTCATAATAGTTTCCACTATGAAATCTGAAGGTGGTTCTTCCTCGATTCACTCTTTCAAAGAACTGTTATTAGTGGAGTCAAAACTTTAAATGGCTTTTGTTGTAAAATAAACAATTGGTATATGGCATTCGATGAGAGGGATGGTCTGAGAATGGTTTATTGTGACAACACAATCACTTTCAGGTATTAAATTTCAGGATGAAAACCATAAATCATTCACCTTGCCGGAGCGAAGTCTGACTTATTCCTGTGGTCAACACAGTTTAGTGGATATCAAGGACAAACGAGGGAAAGTAACTTGGTGAAAAGGCTGTGAAGTAGTGAAATACAGAGTTTACTCTTGTTGAATGAACAAAAGCATTGAATCATCAATACTGTGGATTTATTAATGATATTAAGGCAGTCATTACTTTGTTTTGCTGATCTGTATTACTTATTCTATAATAAATATAAATAAATGTAATAGTCAAGGCCAGATACACTAATGCTATAATTACTCATTAAAACATACATTATATATAAATATACCCGTAAATATATGTAGATAAACACACACACACACATACATATGGCAAGTGGTTTTCACTACATACATATATACATTATATATATATATATATATATATATATATATATGTATGTATATATACTTCATTTGAGGCTCCTTGATCATCCGTCTTAGTCTACTTGTTGACAGTGAGAGGCCCTCTTTCTCAAAAGGGTGGAAGTCACATTCAGAATGACACCCAGGTGGTCTTATGGCATAAAAGTACATAAACACACATAGACTTGCACCTGCATCCACACATCACAGCCTCTAATACAAACATACTAAGGCACAATGCTTTATTTTATCACTACCATAAGTTAAGTAATATCTGTAATTGAAAACTGGTATTATATCTGCAATAAGCATCACTGTAAGTATTTTTGATTGGTAATCTACCTGCAATGTATCATTCAATCTGCATACCTTAAGATAGCAATAACAATATACCATACTTTAATGTGTAGATTAACATTCACTATGAGGAAGCAAATTTTGAGAAGTATATGTTTGATAGACTAAGGTTTTTTTTTTGTCTAAAACCTGAATCTGACACTTATGTTGTCATTCTGTTAAGCACAGGTTAAGTTTGTATATTTGGTTGAATATCAGTTGGTAAATTTGGTAAAATTTATTTATAAACTATTAGTTAATTTTAAACATGAGTTTTGACTAAATGAAAGAGAAATGTAACACTACAAGTATGATATAGAGCATGTTTTATCTTATACCTTTTCATTAACAAACAAATAAACAATATTTCCAAGAAGGGAGCACATTCCCCTGTGTCTCATCAATCAGTAGTACAGCTAAAAATGTGAACGTCATCTACTACAATGAGTGGTTCTTTGGCTGTTTTAAGTTTTCTTACTAGCATTTTAGTAATTCACCTTCCTTATGTGTAAGTATCCTGCAAAATCTCTTTATCTTTCCCAGTCTGGGATTAAGAGCAATAATAAAAATTAATACAGAATACTGAGATATAAGATATATATATGTAAATTTGATCTCTTCAGGCTTTTACCAACTTATTTATTTTTATTGGAAAATTAAAAATATTAACACCTACCTCATTATTTTCTTATAATCTTGTAATGACACCTAAAATATTATTCATAACTAAAATTTGAAAGTCTAAATATGCATCACTGGGGACTGAAGAGTAAAAATTCAGGAAATAACATCATACTTTTTACTGTTTACTGATATGCATGGAACTAGAATATATTTTTTAGATATTTACATATGTGAACTATAATAGATAGAGTAAAATATTTCCTATATTCCTATACAGTACAATATTTTGTGTGTGTGTGTGTGTGTGTGTGTGTGTGTGTGTGTGTGTGTGTGTGTGTGTTTTCTGGAATTAAAGTTTCAGGTTACCAAGTACTTTTTGTGTGTCTCACAGAGAAGGACCTTTAGGTCAGTTCCAACAGCATCTGTAGTGTTGTTGGTCGCTTTTGCTACCCACCATCCACATCCCAAATAAGTCACACATGGAGGCCCATTCTTAATTACAAACACCTGGCCTTATCTTGGCTTGTATCTTCCAGCTTGTTAGAGAGAAATCATATTCTCCTGTCTTCACAATGTATGTTGCTCTTGGATTATTAACTGTTTTAAAGATGTCTTATATTATAGCAGACAAAATAGAAAATAATTTCAGTATTCAGCACAGATTCTAAATGATGAATTGATTAATGATTATCACCAATTTCACTTTACAAAAGTTTGAGTATTAGAACATTTTTAGTAGGAGAGGCCTTTTGACAAATATTCCTGGATAGTGTCAATACATATAGTCTGATTCTTGGCAATGCAAATCAAAAACAAAAACATAAATTATTAACAAATCCTTAAAATTATATACTTAACTAAAGTGTAGTGAGAAATACAGCTAAACAGGTGTAAGGGACTGTCCCCCAATTCTGATTGATATATAGGCTTGATCCCTGGGATCAATATCGTGGAAGGAGAATATCACATTTGTAAAATTGTTCTCTGACCTCCATACATATGCATGGCATCTGTGCCTCCATATACATAACACACACAATGTCAATAATAAAAATCAATTAAATGAAAAAAATAACTATATGCCTCACCAACATTAAAGGAATTTACGCTGAAGTCCACACTCCAGCATTATTTCACCTGGGCTGTTTTTGCAATTTTAATGCCCTGTTTTAGTTTTATAACTTTCATTTTTATTTATGTGAGATAGAAGAACTCCTTGCATGATGAATACAACCAAAATAGGGCTTGAAATTCACCTCATCCTCATGGACTTTTAATTAATTTTCAGAAAGAGTTAACTTTTCCTATATAATTTGAGTCCTTATAAAATGATAGCACAGGATAATTGCATAGCTCAATGTTCTCAACCATACTAAACAGAAGCAAACATGCAAGCCATATAACACAGGTGTAAATTAAATCTATTTTTATATTTTGGAGCCTCACAGTTTTTGTAATGCTATTTAACCATGGCATAATGTGGAAACTACACTAATAAATTAGATGGCAAAAAAAAGTGCTTCAGGTGTTACTCTAGAATTTATGCTGGTGACAGACATTATTTTCTGCATTATTGAGCAGCAATTATCTTGCTTCACATATTACCACCATATTTTAAAGTTTCGGTTTCTTTGGAAATGGTTTCCCATTACAATGAGAACTAGCAGTGCTATGTGACACAGCATATTCCATTTGGTAAGTAAACACAAGCCAGCCACACCATTAATACAGAATTAGATGAGTCTACAGATAGTTCCTGCACTGAGAATATGGAAGCACAGATGTATTTGTACATTAATTTACAAAAGCCTTATTTTAAGTCATTTTCAAAAACACAATGAGAAAAGTTAATTAAAACTATATATGGATATTTATACACAGAGTTGCGTGTGATATGTTTATTGAGATTATAGGATGATTACTTGTTTTTCCAACATCCTTATTATTAATGCTTTACCCTCCTCCACCCTTCTCTGTACATACTCCCCACCCTCAGTGAAGAGCCATCTCTTCCTCACTTCCCTGAACAGATCACGTGCATCCTGTTCTTGCTGCCATGTTGCTTGTCTACCCCTACCATGGTAATGGTGCCTTTTTTAACTTCCTGTTTTTCACAGTTGCCCAGGATGTGAACTTACATCTGAAAAACTGGAGCTCAGAAAGAGAACACTAATGTTTGTCTTTTTGGTGTGGCTTACCCAAATCATGGTGATGTTTTATCGTTCCATCCATTTACCTACAAAGTTCATGATTTCATTTTTCTTCACAGTTGAATAGTATTACAGAGTGTATATGTGCCACATTTTCATTATTTATCCATTCATTTTTGAAAGATGCTTAGGTGGTTTTTATTTCATAACTATTATAAATAGAGCAGCAATGACCATTACTGAGCCAGTGTCTGTGGAGTAGGATGTCAAGTTCTTTTGGCATATGTTGAAGAATGGTATTGATGGGTTATATGGTAGATTTATTTGTAGCTTTTTGAGAATTATCTACATTGATTTCCATAGTGTTTGCAAGAGTTACAATCCCACCAACAGTGAGTGAGGATTTACTTTACACCATATATCCTCTAGCATTATTAATCAGCAAGTAAATCTCATTGTCATTTTGAGAATGACTGTTAGTAATTTAATTGTACACTTAATATTCAAAATGCATCACATATAATTCTTATAAAAATTCATGATGTTAAAAGATCCTTAGTGTTATAAGTAGAACATATCTAGATGTATTATTAATATATATTGAAATATATTTTTCTTTCATATAAACTGGGCCATGTAGAATATATGCATGGGTTTATATATATGTATATATTTAGATGGAAATTATATGCAAATTCTTTATGGTTTTTATTTTCATATATATTTTCATATATATTTGATGTACATAAATTGTGTTTATAATAAAAATAATTGTGTTTATAATAAAAATTGTGTTTATAATAAAAATACATATAGTACATATTTATAAACAAATACATATAATCCACTAAGATAACTGAGAAAATGAATATGTGTATAATAAATGTTGGTATATAGTTATATATTTTGAATATGCCAAATTTATATAACTTTACTTTTTTTGGCTTTTGATATATAGGAAAACAACAGTATAAGTCATAAACTCACTGCCATAAAATTTTCTGCCTATTTAATTATAAGACTAAAATACCTTCATGCATTAACATTAGGAATTTTGTCTGCAATAACTCTTTAAAATAACATTTGTATCATTTATTCATTGAAAATTCCATACATTTATATAATGTTCTTTGATGTTGTCCATTCATACTACTGCTCTTCATTTCCTCCTATTACCCCACCTTAAGGAAATTCTCCTAACTCCAATTCATCCTATTTGTTGGTATTAATAACCTGAATCTAATTAATGCTTTCTGTCTGGTAATGGATGTGGGGTTATCTATTAAAGCATGGGATATCCACCAGTGGCCTTGCCCACTAAGAGGACTGATTATTTCTCTGTCTACAAACATCAGTTGGTAATAACGAGTTCTACACATAATGGGGCCACTGGAAGCCATACACCATTCATGCTGGGCTAATCAACTCCTTTGATCTTCTGCAGATCTTATGTTAATAGAGGACACTTGTATTGTAATGATGTGTGCAACAGTCACATTACACATTATTACACTTATAAACATTTATGCACCAAACACAAGGACATTAAAGTCCTTAAGAGAAACACTATTAAAGCTAAAATCACAGTGGGTCACTTCAATATCTAATTTTTGCCAATAACCATGTATTCAGACAAAAAGTAAACAAAGAAACACTGGAGGTAAATACTATCATAAATCATTTGGAAACAGCAGATGTCTACAGTATATATCACCCAGACACTAAAGAATCTCAACAGGTAATAGTTATTTCTCCAAAACTGACCACGTATTACAGTAGAAAGAAAATCTCAATATACATAAAAATTTTGATATAGCATCCTCCATCCCATCTGACCACCGTGGATTAAAGCTGGATATCAATAGCAATAAAAGCACAGAAAGTGCACACACATGGAAACTGAAGAACTCACTACAAAATGAAAACCTAAATTTATGTCAGATAACAAAGTATATTCCAATAGTTATTCAATAAAAGTCAAACCAATCTATCTACACACAATTATGTTATAAGACATCTAAGTACTCTAATCTGACATGAATTTAAATTCAATTTAACCCTGATTTCATCTTTCATTGTTGATTTTCTAATGCTGTTTGAAACATACTAAACTGCCTAATAATATGTGGTTTTCCAAGTTGCAGATATTTGATGGCCAACTGTCACGTAGTTCTTTAACTAAACTTCATTGTGTTTCATTGTCACATTACATTTAATAGTGTGAGCAGATAAAAATATAATGATCACATATACTATAGTAAACATTTGGATTGTGTACAATGTTCTCAATGAATGTCATGGAAAAAAATCACGTTGTTATAAATGAGATTCCTCAGCATGCATGATTCTCTCTGTCACAGTTGACATTTCAAAAATGGGTGGTGAATAACACATAAATTCTTAATTAACTTTATGCAT
Source organism: Peromyscus leucopus (assembly GCF_004664715.2). Taxonomy (NCBI): domain Eukaryota; kingdom Metazoa; phylum Chordata; class Mammalia; order Rodentia; family Cricetidae; genus Peromyscus; species Peromyscus leucopus. Next base: position 16,162,588 of record NC_051073.1, on the reverse strand, counting down.
TTTGTTTGTACTTCTTTTCAAAATTGAAAAAAGACATATCATATTCAGAACCAATTTATTTAAAATCATCACTGCCAAAAGTTTTCTATTTGAGATAAAATATATCAGTAAAACAAATCAAATAACATGCCTACTGACTTGATAATTTCAATGATTTCAACTTGTGGTTTGGTTCCATTTTGATTCAAGGTCACAGAGTCTGAGTTTGCTTTGCCCTGAAAGGCTCATAATAGGATGTTTTGACCAAAGGCATGATTACCAGGTTTCTTATGCTTCAAGGCCTTATTACAAGACGCTTTTCCATAAGGCATGGTTATCAGGTGTCTTGGGAATTTAAAAAGGGTACTTTGTACTTTGTAAGTTTATCTTGAAATGGGGAGGTCTTTTGCCTTTCCCTTGCTAGTATATAAAAAACCCATTTGTAATAAACTGGAGGCGACTGGGTACTGACCCAGGGCCCTCCCAAAGCTCTCCTGTGTCTCTGTGTTTTTCTTCATCTAGTCTATATTTTTTTCCTATCTAGCATTTTTCAATTCCCACTTCCCCCATCAAGGACTGTTTTCCTGGTCAGGTCTGAACCCCAATATTTCTATAACTTACTCACTTTTCTTTTTGGTATATTTTAAATTTCTGTCATTCTGATAATGTTAAGAACTTGCATGGCTGTAATCCAAAGCTTCTCCTCCATGTTCTTTATGACCAAGTCCTCATTCTTTTATAGGCAGCCAACAAGAAAATGTTGTGAAGTTCATTTTAACAAATAGCATATTCTTGTACTGAAATGTTACTCTTTAGACTACAGAAATGCATGGTATTAACAGGGGCTTCCTATTAAGATGTGGTTTCAAAGTTCTGCACACTATTATTGTGAACTCAGACGTAATTCTGAGCACACTCCTGGCAAGGCGCTGATTAGGGTGATAATGGTTGTGGCATGAAAATAGATGAGAACACAGAAGCTGAGACTAGCTGCTTGTCTCCCAGTCATGTATTTGTAAAAGTAACAGCCCATGAAAGTACTGAGATTAAACTTTTAAAAGCGATCTTGGTTCTTAATTTTATCATCTGGAACAGATGAGAAAATTCAATAAACTTCTTTAAATTAACTACTCAAAAAACCAAACTACAATTTTAAGAACAAAGAGGTCATACAAACATATATATGTACATAATACATATATATATAATTTAATTTCTTTAATTAAGTTAAAATTTAATTACACCATTTGCCACTTTCCTATTCCTCCCCCTAACTCCTTCCATGTCACCATCTAATTTCTTATCAAATTGATAGCCTCTATTTCTGTGATTATCATTGCTACATATATACACACATATATAGAAATAAATAAATATAATCTCCTGATATTTTAGTGTTGTTTATTGTCTATGAATTCAAGATTGACTACTTTATATTTGAAAAAAAAATATGGGGCTGCTCCCTCGAAGAGACTAATTTTTGTCAATGCTGAGGAAAGGGTTAGCTTTCCTAGATTTTCAAGGAGACACAATCTCACATCAGACTTCCTGGTCCTATGACTCTTACAATCTTTCTGCCCACCTCCAGGGCTGTTTCTTGAGCAGTAGTTGTGCTATAGATGTATCTGTTGGAATTGGGCATCTGGCAATTTCTTATGACTGTATTTTGGTAAGTTTTGGTTTTATAAATTTGTCTCATTGTTCTCAAAAAGAAACTTTTTAATGGATGAGAGCTACATTAAACTTTTGAAGAATAGTAGATTTTAAATTGTAGTTAGAATTTATGATAGTTTAGTAAAGTGGTAAAACTATGTTCTCTAGGACTTGGCCTCATTTGCCCAGTGGAATTAGACAATTTTTCAGTATTGATTGTGATCATATGTTCCCATGAGTGAATGACATTTGGTAACAAAAGAACTAAAATGAGCATTCTAAATTCTCATGTTCGCAATTAATATAACAAATATAACAAGAAATAGGAAGCCAAAACTATGTGGAGAAATAGGTTCAACAGTAGTTTTATTCATATTACTTAAAATGCACTACATACAATATTTGCAGTAAAATTTATCAGATACTGGTATATAAAGAAAGTCAGCATTATCTAAAATCTGTTTTTAAGAAAAATCTCATATAGTAATAATTGTGAAAGTCACTCAACTAAAATATGGGCCAGTGTTTTGAAAAGACACGTCATTAAATATAGTAAAGCTTTGTAACAGCAAAAACTAAATATGTCCAACACCTGTTAGCAACAGAAAGATGTAAATTAAGTTAATATAACATCCCACTACTCTCAACAGTGACTGTTACATAGTATATGCTTTATTTTTGGAAATGATAGGGAACTGCTTTTTTTTTTGTCATACATTGCTGTTTGAGGTATAAAAATAATATATCTACATTTTAATAAGAACTTCTTATAAGTGTATTCTTTTGATCATATAACTATCCATTTATATTCTACATTTGTATATTATTCCTTCTTCTTTGAGTCACCTTTTTCCTCTTATCAGAATTTAAGTGCTGTAGAACAGTATATGAATATTCTGACTCCATCTCCATCTCCGTCTCTGTCTCTATCTTTTTCACACGCTTGCACACACATACAGAAGAGTGGACAAACATCACACTTCACAAATGGGGTAGATGGCTAGGAATGAAACTGCCTTGACATCTCTCTAATCAATAAAGGGCAGCCTGTAGGACATCAGTGCTATGTCAGCCATTATCACAATAGATGGCATTTTAACTTAGGACAATTTTTCAAAAGAATAATTAAAATGCCACACAAATTCAAAGTGGCATCTGGAGATAAGTCTTTAAACCACTGATAACAATTGTAACATGAAAAATTGAGTTAATTCTTCCACTAATAAAATGTGTTTTAAAAGGATTAATAAAATATTTTATAAGCAATTAGAAATAGCAGTATATGAGATAATGAATTAGATATTTATGTGTGCATTGCCCAATTATACATCCTTTGAAAGGTTAACTACCAATAATTTTTTTCTTTATGTTGGGAATAGTTTTTTTTTTTTTTTTTTTTGTATAATATATCCTGAATATGGTTTCCCTTCCCTCTCCTTCTCCTACATCCTCTCCCATCTGGATCCACCCCATTTCTGTCTTTTACTAGAAAACAAACAGTTTATTAAGAGGCAATATAAAAATAAAAACTAACACCCTGGAATAGAAGTAACGAACAGTAGAAAGGAGTCCAAGAAAAAGCACAAGAGACCGATATTGACAGAACCACGTGTTCACACACTCAGAAATCCCATGAAAAACCACTAAACTAGAACTCATAATACATACTTAAAGGACCTGTGGGGTAAAAAGAAAAAATAAATAATGAATAAACATTAAAAAACTAAATACAATTAAAAAAAAAATCTCGGACACAACATTGTGGGACAAGGAACCTCAAAAGACACCTTTGAGTTAATTTGGTGTTGGCCATCTACTGCACATCATGTAGCCTCTCCTTAAGACTAATTTGTTTCCACAGTGAGACAACATTGGAGGAAACTAAATTTTCCTTTACAAGTGATTATCAACTGGAGATCGCTTCTGGTTTAGGGATGGGTACAGATGTCCACTTCTCCATTTAATTCTATGACCCCATGTGGCAAAGACTCATGCAGGTTCAAGAATCAGAGACACACTTGTTATGGTTTCACATTTGGCAATCCCATAAAAGCACTAAACTGGAAGCGTGTGTGTGTGTGTGTGTGTGTGTGTGTGTGTGTGTGTGTGTGTGTGTGTGTGTACTGACTCTGAAGGTCCTGTGGATACTGTCTCAATCTTTGTGAATTCATATGATCTTTCATTATGTTGACTTAGAGGGCCTTATTTATTTTCTTGGAGTCATCCATACCTTCTGACTCTTCCACTCTTTCTGTTTCCTGTTCTACAGGGTTTCCAGAGGACTCAGGCCAGGGACTGATGAAGACATCTAAGTTAGGGCTGAGTGTTCCTAAGTCTATCACTCTCTGTATAATGTCTGGCTGTGGGTTTCTGCATTTGTTATCATCTAGTGCAGGAGGAAGCTTCTCTGATGATGGCTGAGCATAATGCAGTCTATGAGCATAGCAGAATGTCATCAGGAGTCATTTTATTGCTAATCTTTTTATAACCCAAGTATTTATTTTTCCCCTTGGGCTATATAGACTCATGTTCTTGGTCACAGAAGCAGTATCCAGTACAGCTTCCATCTCATGGACTAGGCCTAAAATCAAATCAGATAATGGTTGGTTACTCTCACTAACTTTGTTCCACCATTGCCTTAGGTTATCTTGAAAGCAGTGTACCATTGAATATAAAGGAGTTTGTGGCTTAGTTTGTATTTACATTTCTCTCTTAAAAGCATTCAAAATAACTTCCTATACCAAAGAAATTAGAATATAGGGGTAAAGGCTTTTGAACATGGATTTCTCATGTTCAATAAGTTATATAGATGTTGTCTTCAGCAATGGAGCTTTGGCACTAGTTTGTGGGGAGCAACTTATGGTCTTAGCAACTGCCTGGGTTGTTTGGAAATCCTGTGGACTCATTTGAACAAAAACTCAATTAAACATAAGCCATTTATGGGACTAGAAGCTCATTTGGTGATAAGAAATGTCCAGTTGGGCAGATATGAAGGAAATCTAAATGAAATTGCCATAAATATGGGAGACAGAGCCCAGCTCTGTTAATCTCTACTTAATTTTTTCAACTGGCAAAAGGTTTTCATTGATGTCTCAAAGTTATTATGATTTGATTTAGGAAACAGAGATGAGATATAATCAATTTTTCTTGCTATTTGTGAGAAACTTCCTTAAAGAATCGGGATTTAAAATTAGGTAAGTTTCATCAGAACAGACTCATTAAATCTCATTGTCTCTTGAGTTTTCCAAGAAAAGTGATAAAATGAATAACGCCATAATCACAAAGAACAGCAGAAATATCATTAACAGTGCATTAATAAGACACTGAGATATTTGGATTCAGTATTCTGAGTGGATGTGGTCATTGTGTGTCAATCTGTAGAACATTCTCAGGAAAACAGTTACTGTTGCATGGAGAATCGGATCAATTGTGGAGGAGGGGCCAAGAGGGTGACAGTGGGAGGGAAAATGGGAAGAGACAGCTCAATTGAAGGTCCTCATGAGAGACAGTATGGGGATCTAATACAGCAGAAACTTCCTAAAGTATTGTATTTCATTTCCGTTTCTTAGATAATATCAGGATAGATTGAAAGATGGATGAAGCTCTGTTGTCCGTTGAGAAAATTAATAAAGACTAATTGATGAGCAAGAATATGTATTATTCACTAATGTTTCATGGTAAGAGTGTTTGCCTTAACCCCACACAATTTTATTTTCAGTCATTTCTCATGTTGTGTTTTGCAATTGGAGCACCATTTTCTTCTGAACAATAGATCTTATAACATAGATTCCTTTATTCATTACTGGTTTCAGACATAAGGATGCAGAAGTACTCTGCTTTTTGAACAAGTGTTTGCTAGCTTGTGTGTGTGTGTGTGTGTGTGTGTGTGCTTGTGTGTATGTGCCTGTGTGTGTTTGTGTCTATGTATGTGTATTATGCATATGTGTATATGTATGTATGTGTTTACTGTGTTTTCATAAATACTGCATCTAAGTACTAAAATGAGTAAATAATACCTAACAGTTACATTTAGTCATACTTGAAATACATTAGAGTTTTAATTTAAAATCTACAGACAAAACAACACTCAACTTTGTATTAGAATCAGGAACTTAATATAGTGTTTCTTTATATTATCTTTCTTCTTCGGTACATTAGGCAGTTCTTTAATGTGAATAGAACAATAAGAAGAAAAATTAGCTGTAATGGGTAAAATGTTTGTCACACAGCAATTTCCACATCTCATTTGATTTCAGTGATCTTTAGATTCTGAGCTGCAATTAAATAACAAAATTTTTATTGCAAACAATTAAAAAAGATCTTTGTAATACATAAAGATATATACTGAGAATTCCCACAGATAATGTTTAAATGATCCACTCTTCTTACACAAACTTATATTGTTACTTATTTTATCTCTGTCCTTTATTTTAGTTCATTGTCCTTTCTTTTTTAAAACCAGTTTGTTTGTGGTTTTCCTTTCTTAATGGGTCTATCATTTATCATCTCCTCTGTAGCACTAATGTTTTATGGAGATTCAAATCTGCATTATTTATCTGGATTCCTCCAGTAGATGGCTCCCAGTGTTCTCACCATCAATTTTAGTTCCTCGCATTTTGCAGACTGGACCGCTGACAAAATGAATTTCATGTATCGTTTTGATTGTAATATATTTTAATCTGTAACATCATAAGCAAAGCAAGTATTTGCACTATTTTCTCCCCAGTTATATATCTCAAAACATTCATGGCTTTATTATGTTGCTCTAATAGCTCTTTACTAAAATTAGGAAGCAATGTTATTTTTTTTTTTTTTTTGGTACTATAAGAATATTGTAAATAAGCCTTAGAAATAGGGCCCTTTGAAATGCTGCACTAAATTACTTAACATTTCTTTTAGGAGGGAATCTAGATAAGCTTCTTGTCCTAAAAAATATAAAATCTCTATTAATGCAGCATATTTAAAAGGGAAGAATTCATGGTGCCCATTTCCTCTTTTTAAGAATACGTTTTCAGGTCTTTAATGTATCTTCTAATTTTATTGCACTTTTTTTCTCAAGAGTCAATAGATATTGCTTTATCTTCTTTTTCTTTTTTATTTCTTTAGTTGAAAATAGATTATTTTCTCATACAATGTATCCTGATTACAATTTCCACTCCTTCTCTGCTTCCCAGTTCCTCTCCACCTCTCATCTTCTCTGCAAACGCTCCCTTTCTTTCTTCCATTAGAAAAGAAGCAAAAGCCAGGCGGTGGTGGCCATACAGATTTAATCTTTGCACTTGAGAGGCAGAAGCTCCTGGATATCTTTGAGTTCGAGGTCAGCTTGCTCTACACAGCAAATTCTAAGACAGCCAAGGCAACACAGAGAAACCTTGTCTTGAAAATCCAAGCACAAAAACAAAAACAAAACTCTTTATATGGGTACTAAAAGCAAGGATGAGATGGATGTTTGAAGTGGGCACCATGTCAGATCCTTCTGACTACTTCTTGCAGCCCAAGCTTGGCTTCTAAACTCCATATCCTACTTTTCCTCTACCTCTGTTTAGAACTGTAACCACTTCTTTTCTTTGTTTACTTTCTTTCTTTTTTGTTTGTTTGTTTGTTTATTTGGTTGATTTTCAAGTTAGGGCTTCTATGTGTAGCTCTGGCTGTCTTGGAATTAGTTTTGAAGACCAGGCGGGCCTTGAACTCACAGAGATCCATCTTTCTGTCCTTCCTTAGTGCTGGAATCAAAAGTGTGCACCACTAAGGTATGCACCATTTCTTCCTGGAGTGTTATGTTTATTTTTTTTTAAGATAAATATTTGCTCTTGATTTGTCCAAATATATGTGAAATAAAGAGTACATCTAGTACCTAGTTTTAGGCTATAGTGCATATGTGAATGTTTGCTTGTAATATTCAAAAAATTAGACTTTGGACAAATAGGCAGTTACGAGCACTTACTTCTCTAGAATAGGTTCTGAGTTCTCACTATCATGTGACTCCAAGAAATACCCTGTAGGGCATTAGTGTTCTCTTCTGGTCTTCACAGGTACCTCTAATATGCATATACTGACACATAGGAGTAAAATAAACTGAATATTTTAAAAACACATATGAAAAAACACCATCAAACACCAGTGAGAAGTCTGATATATTCAATATCAAAAATGTCAGTTGAAAGATCTTTGTAGTATCTCATGGAAAAGGTCAGATGGTTAGAGTGATAATGAGGAAAAATATGAAAATTATAGAATTCCCACAGCCCAAGAACTTCAAGGAACCCAAAAGAGGTTAAAAAGCACAAAGAAAGTAGGATGACTTTGTCAAGTTCTTGTCTTGTACTGCACATGAAGTTGGGAAACATTATCAAATAGTTTATTTTTGAGACCTAGAAATCAAAGATTGCCTTTAGAGCCTTTTAACATATAGATGCTAATAGCAAATAGAAGTCTGGGGCCCTATTTCAGAGGGCTGATAACTACAAAGTTAATCATCCAGGGCCTAGCATATGATAGAGCTTGGAATCTGTGTACCAAATCAACTTTCAGACTTTAGGTTTAACATATTAGATTGTTTCCCTAACAACAGTCCCTATTCTGACCAAGCTCTCTAAAAGTTGCCACTTTTGAGAATGTTCTGTGACTTTGTGGTACTATAACCTTGATAGTTGTCAAATAATGCAATGGAAAACATACTGTATTGTGCAAGAATAGCTGCCCTGAGTCCCAAATTGCTTTACCTACTTCTGTGCACATATTGACAATAAATTGGAGATATGCAATCAAATTAATTGCAAGGAAAGTCTCATAAAGTCATTTGTTCAATGTCTCTTGGATAGAAAATATTGCTAATATGTAAGAATCTATGACAATCTGTTTTCTAGCAATGAAAGGAAGGTATTTTCAAATGATTAATTTTATCAAGGTTAGGCATTTGCTGTTTACTTTGTGACAAAGGTTGATTTTGTTCTAGGTGAACTAATGGGTGCAGGTGTCTATGCAATTGAATATAATTACCCAGAACAGTGTCATATTATAGGAGGACATATAAGACAAATCTGGAAATAGTATCCTATTTTATCAATAAAGTAATATTTGAAAAGGAACATGCTGTGCCACAAGCTTTTGGACCTCAACACTGAGTTAGATATGGTGATATTTTATTTGTGCTGAAATGTGATTTTATTTGTATGTTAATAAATAAAGTTGTTTGGGGGTCAAAGATAATAGCAAGCCATAGCAGAAGCCAAGCAGTGGTGGCATATGCCTTTAATCCGATCACATGGCACACAGAGTCTGTGTCTTCAAGGACATAGCCAGCTTGGAGACACACGCCTTTAATCTCAATACCAACCATAGAGACCTGGAGGTCTGTATGGACAGGCAGTGACAAGAAGGTCATGTGGTTGGGTTTACAACCAATGAGAAGGCAGAACAGAAAGTCAATAAAAAGACAGAAACACAGGAAGTAGTTCTCTTTCTCAGGGGAAGGACAGCAGCAGCAGCAGGTGATAAGAAGGCGGTTTTAATCTCAGCTCTTAGCTACTGCTCTGAACTCTTAGGCTTTTAACTCTGCATTTGGCTCTGTGTTTCTTATTTAATAAGACCGTTACAGCTACAGTTAGATATGATGATCTTCTCTTAACAACATAAATCGATCATGTGTAATGCCAATATAGGCTAAAACATTTCTTTAGAGTGGCACCTACACTGAAAACTTAGAGATTAGTTACTGTTTGACAAGATTACTAGGTGCTAGTCTCTTCAAACTAAATTCATATGTATGCATGTATATATATATATATATATATATATATATATATATATATATATATATACTGATTATCAGAAAAGCAAAGAAGAAGAAGTTAGAGTGTTTGTGAGATGATGAAAAGATTTTTATTCTTTTGCTTATTTCAGGTATATTGATAGGACTGATTAGCAAAGGAATAGTTGTCAGAAGGGAATTGAAAACAAAAATATAATTTGGTGGTCAAACATCTAGTTCTTATCAACTGTACAAAATGAGCACCTAGGACAAGAGAGAAGGTAGAGCCTCAGTCAATAAATACAATATTTGGGATGTATTCACTGTAGAGCAATGGTAAATGAGGAGATAGTTAAATTAACTTGATGTAATTATTGGATAAAGTATACTTGAACTGACATGTTAGCCCGATAATTTTATGGATTTTAGAAAGGAAGGAGCAGGACAATTAATGACTCCATTAGTTTTTCAAATTGAGTTTTTCTTTATGTGTCCCCAATTTCCTGTAAGTTTAAAGGATATGGGATTAGAAGAAATGTTATAAATCTCTGAGCGGGGCTGGGTTACAGGATCTTGAATCTCATTGATGAGACCATGAATCCTAGAATCTCACCATTGAATACACTAAGCAGCAGAGATCATGGAAACTTTATACAAATTTTAATGATTGGTGCATGCATATTATGTGTAATTTTTAAGATTTACTTTGTTTTTTTTTTAATTAGTTAGAATGTTCCCTCTAAAAAGAACACCATAATTAGCACAATTTGATCAATTGTGAAGCCTGAATAATAAGCAAGTCCCTGAGCATTAAAAAATGTATTTGTGATTTAAAACATATCCATGCTGTTTTAACAATAAGGAAAAATGGGCCTGAGAATGGTTCAGTGGTCAAGAGTCCTGGTTGAATTCTGAATCTCTTCCCAAAATGCGCATATAACAGTTTACAACCATCTGTAACTCTAGATCCAGGTAATGTCATATCCTTTTCTAGCCTTTATGGGCTAGATAGGAAACTGTCCACAGTGGAGAACCAGAATTATTATTTTACTAAATAGACATAGTATTAAAATTATGCTGAATGACTTCTACATACACAGTTAAGAGAATCTCTCAATCTTTATAAGGAAAATTTTTCCTTGTAGTAGCTGGAAATAAACACAGGCACCTCAACTGGTCAATATGCAGAGAATCAGTGGCAAAGAACTGTTCAGTCCTAAGTGTGTCTTCCAATCACAACCCTTCTCTGGGATTCAGAAATATTTCAGAGTGGCTGAAAAAGTTCTAAGAGCCAATGGCAGTTGATAACATCAAGAATACAGCGCTTTCCAGGCACATGAATGGATGGATGAATATATATATGCAAACTCAAGGTGATTGTTGACAGTATGTCCAAGGCCTGCACAACTCTCAGCTAGAAATTACTCTAGCATAGAGGTAGAAAGCTAGGGAAGAAATCCCATCGCTAAACTCAGGAGCTATTTGTATCTTATAGAAACCGAGAAAGGGATCTGGCCCAGAGCTCCCATCTGGACCAGAGGTGAGAAGCTGGGTTCATACCCAGGGAGGCCTGCCCCTAGGTCCTATCCCTGGGCCCCAGTTGTTCCCAGGGAAGACCTACCCAGCTTGGGCCCAGTTGCTGGCCAGTGGGCAGGGCTCCCATGGAAAGGTTCCCCTTCTCCAAGACCCCCCCCAGCAGACCCTGCAATCTCCACCCCCTGTCCCACACCCATCCCCCTAAGACCCCACTACTTCCTGAGACTTAGAGACCAGCCCCCAACTACCATCAAGCCCAGAGCTCCCAACTGGCCCAGAGAGCTCTCATCTTGTCCAGAGAGCTCCCATCCAGCCCAGAGAAATTGAGAGCTGTCACTGGACAAAGAGCCATCATTGGACCAAGAGTAAACTCGGGACAGGAAATCTGCCAGACCTGATTAGACCAAGACTGGCTTTCTGAGAAGTAGAATCTGCCACCTCTCATTGGACCAAGAGAGTCTTCCTGAAACACTGAATCTGTCAGCTCTGACAGGACCAAGAACCCTGATAAGACTAAGAACAAATCCACGAGGATATGGGCAGACGTCAAGGCAGAAGTACATACAACAACATAAAGAGCAATACAGCATCACCAGAACCTAGTCCTCCACCAACAGCAAGACCTGAACATCACAAGGTGGAAGAAGCAGATGAAAGCAACCTTAAGGATAGCATCATGAAAATGCTACAGGCCTTTCAAGATAAAATAAAAAATGAAATCAAGGAAAAGATTTAAAAAAAAGTGGAGTAAATCAATAAAGAAAATGAGAAAAAGTGAAACAGAAAATGAGAAGACAAATAAAGCAGAAGAAAACAATATATCTCTTAAAAAAAACATGAAAAAGCAATGAAACAGGTGAGGAAACAGTTCAAGACCCAGAAAAGGAAATAGAAACAATGAAGAAGACACAAACAGAGAGAATGTTGGAAATAGAAAATCTGAGCAAACGAACAGGAAACACAGATGCAAGCATAACCAACAGAATACAAGAGATGGAAGAGAGAATCTCTGGTGTAGTAGATACAATAGAGGAAATGGATTCATCAGTTAAAGAAAATACCAATGCCAAAAAAAAATTATAACACAAAATGTCCAAGAAATTTGGGACAACATGAAAAGACCAAACCTAAGAATAATAGAGATAGAGGAAGGAGAAGAATACCAATTCAACGGCACTGAAAATATATTCAACAATATCATAGAAGAAAACTTTCCCAAATTAAAGAAGGAAATGCCTATGAAGATACAAGAAGCCATAGAACACCAAACAGACTAGACCCCCCAAAAAAGTCCCCTAGCCACATTATAATTAAACAGCTAAACATACAGAATAAAGAAAGAATATTAAAAGCAGCAAAGGAAAAAGGTCAAGTAAACTATAAAGGCAAACCATCAGAATAACACCCGATTTCTCAATGGAGAAATTGAAAGCCAGAAGGACCTGGACAGATGTAATGCAAATGCTAAGAGACCATGGATGCTAGCCTAGACTAATATACCCAGCAAAACTTTCAATCATCACAGATGGAGTAAACAAGACATTCGAAGACAAAGCCAGATTTAAACAGTGCTTATCCACAAACCCAGCCCTACAGAAATCACTAAAAGGAAAATTGCAACCTAAGGAAGTCAAATACACCCACATAAACACAAGCAATAGATAATACCACAGCAGTAAACCCCAAAGAAGAGAAGTACACACACATTACCACCAAAAAATAACAGGAATGAACAATCACTGATCATTAATATCCCTTAATATCAATGGACTTAATTCACCTATAAAAAGACACAGGCTAACCAAATGCATATGAAAGCAGGACCCATCTTTCTGCTGCATACAAGAAACACACCTCGAATTCAAAGATAGACACTACCTAAGAATAAAAGGCTGGGAAAAGTCTTTCCAATCAAATGGTCTTAAGAAGCAAGCTGGTGTAGCCATCTAATATCCAGCAAAACAGACTTCAAACTAAAATCAATCAAAAGAAATCAAGAAGGGCATTAAATACTAATCACAGGAAAGATCCACCAAGATGAAGTTTCAGTTCTAAACATTTATGCCCCAAACACAAGGTCACCCACATATGTAAAAGAAACATTACTAAAACTTAAATCATATACAAAACCCCACACATTAATTGTGGGAGACTTCAACACCCCACTCTCACCACTGGACAGATCTGCCAAAACAAAACTTAACAGACAAATAAAGGACTTAACTGATGTTATGACTGAAATGGACCTAATCGATATCTACAGAACATTCCATCCTAACAAAAAAGAATATACATTCTTCTCAGCATTCCATGGAACCTTCTCTAAAATCAAACACATGTTTGGTCACAAAGCAAATCTCAACAGATAAAAAACAATTGGAATAACCTCCTGTGTTCTATCAGACCACCATGGTTTAAAGTTAGATTTCAACAACAACAAAAACTACAGAAAGCCTACAATCTCATGGAAACAGATAAATGCTCAACTGAATCATCAATGGGTTAAGGAAGATATAAAGAAAGAAATTAAAGACTTCCTAGAGATCAATGAAAATGAATATACCACATATCCAAACTTATGGGACACTATGAAAGTAGTGCTAAGAGGGAAATTCATAGCACTAAATGACCACATAAAGAAGTTGAAGAAATCTTACATTAGTAAGATTACATTAGTGACTTAACAGCACAACTGAAAGCTCTAGAACAAGAAGAAGCAAAGTCACCCAGGAAGAGTAGATGCCAGAAAATAATCAAATTGAGAGCTGAAATCAATAAAATAGAAACAAATACAAAGAATCAATGAAACAAAGATTTGGTTCTTTGATAAAGTCAATAAGATAGACAAGTCATTATCCAAACTAACCAAAAGGCAGTAATAGAGAGCATCCAAATTAGAAAAATCAGAAATGAAAAGGGAGATATAACAACTAACACTGTGGAAATCAAGAAAATTATCAGGTCATACTTTAAAAACCTCTACTCCACAAAACTGGAAAATCTAAAAGAAATAGATAATTTTCTGGATAGGTATCACATACCTATGTTAAATAAAGACAGATAAACTATTTAAATAGTCCAATAACCCCCAAGGAAATAGAATCAGTCATTAAAAGTCTCCCCCCCCCAAAAAAAAGCCCAGGACCAGATGATTTCAGGACAGAATTCTACCAGATTTTCAAAGAAGAGTTAATACCAACACTCTTTAAATTGTTCCACACAATAGAAACAGAAGGAACATTACCAAACTCCTTCTATGAGGCTACATTTACCCTAATTCCCAAGTCAAACCAAGATGCAATAAAGAGAACTACAGACCAATCTCCCTCTTGAACATTGATGCAAAAATGTAATACACCATATAAACAAACTGACAGAAAGAATACACATGATCATCTCACTAGACGCTGAAAAGGCCTTTGACAAAATACCCCTTCATGATAAAGATCTTGGAGAGATCAGGAATATAAGGAACATACCTAAACTTAAAAAAGGCAATTTAAAACAAGCCAGCAGCCAACATTAAAGTAAATGAAGAGAAATTCAAAGTGATTTCACTAAAATCAAGAACAAGGAAAGGCTGTCCACTCTCCCTATACTTATTCAATATAGTACTTGAAGTTCTAGCCAGAGCAATAAGACAACATAAACAGATCAAGGGGATATAAATTGTAAAGGAAGATGTCAAGCTTTCTCTATTTGCAGATGACATGATAGTATACTTGAGTGACCCCAAAAATTCAACCAAGGAACTGATAAAGCTTATAAACACCTTCAGCAATGTAGCAGGATACAAGATAAACACACACAAAAATCAGTAGTCCTCCTATATAAAATTGACAAACAGGCTAAGAAGGAAATCATAGATATATCACCCTTTACAATGGCCACAAATGATATAAAATACCTTGGGGTAACTCTAACTAAGCAAGTGAAGGACCTGTGTGACAAGAACTTTAAGGCCCTGAAAAAAAGAAATTAAAAAAGATATCAGAAAATGGAAAGATCTCCCATGCTCATGGATAGGCAGTATTAACATATTAAAAATGGCAGTCTTACCAAAAGCAATCTACAGATTCAATGCAATCCCCATCAAGATACCAACACAATTCTTCACAAGAAAGAGACTTTTAGGTCATATTTCTAGTTATCTGAGTTATTTGTCCAAAGTGTGTGTTGTCTTCAGCATAAGAAGCCCACTCTCAATCCCTGAAAGCAACCAAAGGCTACACTATATTGTTTTGGGAGTCACTTGAGCAACTGAACCATCTCTTCAAAAGGGTGTTTCTAGTCTGGTACTGCAGTTTTTGTTAGTCTGTGGATTTTTTTGGGAGCATTGTTGATCCAAGTAGCTTTATTTAATATACATTCCCCTCCTGGTGCTCACACATGCATGCACACACACACACACACACACAGAGAGAGAGACAGACAGAGAGAGAGAGAGAGAGAGAGAGAGAGAGAGAGAGAGGAGAGACTTAATCAGCTTCCTTGTCCTAGTAAAGTCATAGAACTTAGAAAACAGTCTGAGGGGCCCCCAACTGGATCAGGCCCTCTGAATGGGTGAGACAGTCGATTGGCTTGATCTGTTTGGGAGGCATCCAGGCAGTGGTATCGGGTCCTGTGCTCATTGCATGAGTTGACTGTTTGAAACCTGGGGCTTATGCAGGGTCGTTTGGTTTGGCCTGGGGGGAGGGGACTGGACCTGCCTGGACTGAGTCTAACAGGTTGATCTCAGTCCTTGGGGGAGGCTTTGCCCTGGAAGAGGTGGGAATGGGAGGTAGCCTGGGGGGGAGGGGAGGGGGGCAGGAGGGGGAAGAACAAGGGAATCTGTGGCTGATATGTAGAACTGAATTTACTGTAAAATAAAATTAAATTAAATTAAAAAATAAAAAAAGAATTTTCTATACTAATATAATTCTTTTCTTTATTATAAATCTTGCCCTTTTATCCACAGATAAGTATAGTCACCAGCCATCATCAAACAAGATTCATCTCACAGCAAATGAAGAACATCACCAAAAACAAAACAATGGGCACAATAAAAAAAACTCAACAGATGATGGGGACCACAGCCCAAATGAATACATCTATATAGTAGCTCCGGCATCAATAGCTCAGGTTACATTGTGGAAGAGGGGGCAAAAAACTTCTGTAGTCAGAGCACTATGAAAGAAAGCTGTAAAACAGTCTCTTCCATAAATGGCTGCACAAACAAGTGGGGTGGTATTGTGTATTCTAATAAATTTATCTGGGGTCAGAGAACAGACAACCACTAGATACAAAGGCTAGAAAATGGTGGCACTCACACCTTTAATCCTAGCATTCCAGAGATAGAAATCCCTCTGGATCTCTGTGAGTTCAAGGCCACATTGGAAATAGCCAAGCATGGTGACACGCCTTTAATCCCAGAAAGTCAGCCTTTAATCCCAGGGAGTGGTGGTAGAAAGCAAAAAGATATATAAGGCGTGAGGACCAGAAACTAGAAGCATTTGGCTGGTTAAGATTTTGGCCTGGTTAAGCATTCAGGCTTTTAAGCAGCAGTTCAGGTGAGAGCCATTGGGATGAGGACGCAGAAGCTTCCAGTCTGGGGAAACAGGACCAGCTGAGGAAATGGCAAGGTGAGATAGCTGTGGCTCGTTCTGTCTCTGGGATCTACCAGCATTGACCCCAATAACTGGCCTCGGGTTTGATTTTATTAATAAGAACTTTTAAGATTCCTGCTACAAACAAGACCAGAACAATACCAATACCAATGATTCTCTTAACATGGACAAGACATAATTACATGTGGTTCCACTGTAGACAGCTACTAACTGCTAAGAGAAATGGAATTAGCCTCTTCCAGTAATGAGCTTCATTACTGGTTGTCATATGTAGAGTGCTCAGTCTTGAAGTCATATATTTACAAACATGAAAACAGACTCTGTAATATATATATATATATAATATTTTATATATTTGGATAAAATTTATGGTATATATAATATATAGGTTTTTACATGTGTATGTATAGAGAGAGATGTATATTTATAGATACATATATAAAAAATGAAAAAGGCTAAGAAATTGTGATTTGATTTCATGACAAGATTTCAAAGGAATGTAACTAAGGGGTTTTGGAGGGTATATATAGGGAAGCAGAAGTGATACAATTCTATTTCAATTTAAAATATTTTGAAGAGGAATAAGTAACAATATACCATAACAAAATTGCATTGCAGGAATTGCTTCTTTCTAATAATTTATATTTAATGTTTTAGGACTGGAGTCAACTAAAACCCAAAAGCTAAGTTACAAAAGTACAGCTAAACTATAAAACAAAAATATTACAGAAAATCTTGCTAAAATTAACAGTATGCTAGGTCAGACATAGAAGTAAGCAATATGGCTCTTAATAGGGATCAAGTTCGACAAGAAAATTTGGTCCTATATCTGCAACATTCTAACAGCACACAATCAGAAAATAATAATTAATTAGATAGACACTATACTCTTAAACATCTAGGAACTTCAGTTCACAGTACAAATAAATATTTTAACCAGGAGTAATACTAGCTTTGTCTCAGACACTTGGTTTTATTAAAAAACTAATCTGTTTATTTCATCTCAATTTCTGAAAACAGTACTCCTGTCTCGGTTCATAGGAACCATGTTGTTGTATTTTATGTACCCTAACAGAAATGTAAAAGTAAATTTTGTTACTAACAGTACCATATGAACTAATCTATAGAAGGAGGTGATAAGTCAGGCATTAATGAAATTCTACACATGCATTTAAATCACACTGCAAAATATATCAAAGTGAAAGAAGGCAGAAAGACAGAGAGGAGCAAAAACACAGAGAGACAAAGAAATTGGTAGAGAGACTTTAATTTCAAGAGAAATAACAGGATGATACAATAAAATTTTAAATTCAAGGGAGAGCTCAGTTTGCTGTCTTCCAAAGCCATGTCAAATGTTTCTATGAAGGCAACTATTTACAGATGGTGCCACAGCATGATGAACTTAAAGGTTAAACTCACTAGTAGAAACTTCATTAAAAGGACTATATTTTAGAAAATGGAAGATCTTTCCACTGGTAAGATTAAATAGGGAATTAAGGCAATGACCCAAATAATTAGAGTAAAACAAGCCCTACATATCTGAAAAAATAGAACTTTGAGGATTAAATCATCACAAATTACTGTCTACATACATCACATTAATATCACAATTACTCAGTATGTAGTTTAAATACAATATATATCTATAAACCAATATCATTTCTGTAGGCAATCACTCACTGATTTACTAGTTTTGATCATTTTTCTTTTTTTTCTCAAAACCCTAATGATTAAGGTAATTAAATTAACTAATTCTGATGTTCAGAGAGGGGAGAATTTTATTTTCAGTCTATACTAAGTAGAATTTCATTAAAGTTTTAAAATTTGCATATTGTTATACAAATGCTCACATATCAAAGAGAGAAACTGGATAAAATAAATGGATCCATCTGAATCATCAAAACTATGTTACTGAGAAATATAGCATCATTGAGTTTTCACACAGCTATTATTTCCTGCCATCTTTTGAAAACCAATGCTCAGATTAGTCATAAGTTGTATCATGAATCTTAAAAGTTCTTATTAATAAAATCAAACCCGAGGCCAGTTATTGGGGAGAATACTGGAAGGTCAGAGAGACAGAACAAGCCACAGCTATCTCACCTCACCAATTCCTCAGCTGGTCCTGTTTCCTCAGACTGGAAGCTTCTGTGTCCTCATCCAGAATGAATCCCAGCTGAACTGTGCTGCTTCAAAGCCTGAAAGCTTAACCAGCCAAACGCTTAACCAGCCACATGCTTAACCAGCCAAATGCTTCTAGTTTCTGGTCCTCATGCCTTGTATACCTTTCTGCTTTCTACCATCACTCCCTAGGATTAAAGGCTTGCTTCCTGGGATTAAAGGCGTGAGTCACCATGCCTGGCTGTTTCCAATGTGGCCTTGAACTCACAGAGATCCAGAGAGATTTCTACCTCTGGAATTCTAGGATTAAAGGCATGTGCTATCACTACCTAACTAGTGGCTTTTCTGTTCTCTGATCCCAGATAAGTTTATTAAGGTACACAATATTTTGAGGAACACAATACCACCACAATAAGTGACTTGGTGGTCTCTGCCATCTTAGTGCACATGTAAGTGATGTCTGCATTAGCTGTCGCCTATCTCTGCTTTGGTGGCTTCTCCGTCATTCTTTTTTTTTACTTTTCTTTCTTTTGTTGTGAATTTTCTCCTTCCTGTTACCCCACTCTTCTTCCTCATGCCATTATTCTTTTCCATGGAGCCCTTTATGTATCTGTCATGTCCTTTCTTTATTTCAATCTGGGACAAATAAAGAAAACAGGAGATAGAAATGTAGAGAAGAAATACTCTCCCTGGAATAGAAATATACTTAAGCTCAAATTATATCATGCTAATACAATTTAAAAGTAAATTCCAGATTTTAAACTGCATGTGTGGTCCCAGTATGGAAATAATGATATGCAGCGATGCTTGTTTCAAATAGCTTGATTTTTGACATTCTCAAGTAACCATGTATCACAGGAATACAGTGTCGTCTTCTCTGATGTTACTGCCATAGCCTTGCATACTGAAGCCTGTGGTGTGTATTTTGTGTATGGCTACAGGACTGGGAATTTTGTGGAGGTCTTTTTTGTCTTTATTCTCAACTTCTTATGAAAATATCGTCTTCATTTTCACAAGTTAAAGCATATTGGTGGCTGATGAGGGCCAAATACAAGAAGTGCACTGCATCAATTAAAAGACTGAAAAGAGGAATATCATTAAAAAGAACATTAATATTTTTATGCAACTTTTTAAAATTCATATGTGCAAGACAGCATTATTGAATATGCCCATGATTTTATACCTGATATTTCTCTTATTGATTGGAATAGAAAAATGTAAGCAATAAAAATTACACAGTTATGATGTTTGTCTTTAAAGCAATGAAATTTGCATGCTACATAGGTTGTAGAAATTTTGGGTTGGAAGGTAAGTTGTATTGAAATAGTAAATATTCAACTAGACATTTTCTTGAAATATAACTATATTTCAACTTGTCTCTCCAAAATTGGTGATAATAATAAGACCCTTAAATGTGATTGAAATGTAGTGAAACACATCTTAGCTGAACCATAGTAAAAATTCCCAAACACAATTTTTAACATAGAGTTATATTGAAAGCAAATGGATAAATAAAATATGAGAGTAAAGTACTTTTATTTTTATAACTGTGTTTAGAAATTATTATTCATATACATTGTGCTTATTGAGAATGTACCCTAGAAAAATGTAAAGAAAGTGTATGGGGGATTGTGTAGCAATATTTGCATAAAACTCAGAGCTGTCCTATGTAGCTTGAGTTTTTCTGCCTTGCCCTCAATCAGGACAAATCTCTCTCACCGGCCAGTCCCACAGCCGCTCAGACCCAACCAAGTAAACACAGACACTTATATTGCTTTCAAACTGTATGGCCGTGGCAGGCTTCTTGCTAACTATTCTTATATCTTAAATTAATCCATTTCTACAATCTATATCTTGCCACTTGGCTGGTGGCTTACCAGCACCTTCACATGCTTCTTGTCATGGCGGCAGTTGCAGTGTCTCTGGTCATGGCGGCGGCTGCAGCATCTCTGGTCATTGCGGCGGCTGCAGCCAGTCCTTCTGCCTTCCTGGGCCTTTTATTTCTCCTCTCTGTTAGTCCCGCCTATCCTTCCTGCCTAGCCACGGCCGATCAGGTTTTATTTATTAACCAATCAGAACAACTTGACATACAGACCATCCCCCAGCACAGCCAAGTGCAGACCATCTCAAACACCTGCACTCAGGCCCATGGTCCTAATCATCCTCTATACGGACCTGCTGGGTAACGCCACAAGGAACCCAAGAAGGGCTCCCACAGGACATACAGAACATCCCACAGCAGTCCTACAATGAAAACGAGGACATAATTGTGGGTTCCTTGAAAAGGACTTGGGAGGTGTGAACAAAAAATGGATGTGTACTGTATTGGGCTAGAACTTAATAAACCTCAAGTTAAAAGAAATACTTGAAGACCAAAATGGAGATTTAATAAGGAATATAAAATCTGGGGTCAAATAGTATTAGAGAGAGTCTAAAAGAAGGCAGAAAGATGAGTGGTTTGATCCTGTAGTGCAAGCATTCAGTAGCCTAAGAAGGAGGTTTGGCATGAGTTTGAGACCCATCTGTGCTAGAGTATGAAACCCAAGGACCATTGAATAAAGGACATAAGGAAATTCTAATAGCCAGAGTCTTAAGGAGTTCACTGTGAGATTGTGTCTCCTAGTAATTTCAGAAGTTACACCAATATAAATATCACCAATATTATTGCTTAAACCTGAGATGAAAAAGGACAGCCACATTAGACATGTTAACTTGGATAGGAAAAAGCCCATGAGCTTTCAGTCTGACACAAAGACACATAAGGAATATTCAGAATTGGAGAAATTCTTTCCCAAGGAAAAACATACCAACTGGTTTTTCCCTACCAAATGATCAACCATGAAAACATGTATACAAGTCAAATTATGGAGACTATAGATTATGTTTCTATATTGACAAATATGCATACATACACTCATATACACACATACATATATATGAGAAATATATGCAACACTATTAATGTAAAATTAGGCTATGAATTTGAGGAAGGGCAAGGAAGGGTGTTCGGGAGATTTTGAAAAGAAGAGAAAGAAGGAGTGTAATTATATTATAAACTCAAAAAATAAAAAAAAATCACAAAAGTTAACCTATTTATTAAAAGGATAAAAGAAAAAAGAAAGGAAGAAAGGAAGGAAGGAGAGATGGGGAAGAAAAAAGATAGAAGATTCCTTAGGAAAACTATGCTTGAATTTAAAATAAATTTTGTTTATATTATGTGAGATGTCTGTTCTTACACAAAATAGCCTTAAGGTACTTTCCCTGCATTTAACTTAAAAATTAAATAAACATCATGGATATAATTTATTGGGCAGACAAAGAAATTTTTGCAGCTGAGAGGAATGACTGTATAGTATCTCATGCCTAGAAAAAATGATACTGAAGCAATTCATGTTTTTATTTGTTTTTTAATTTCTCCGAGTTAATTTGTATACTCAAAACTGAACATTTATAAAGACTCCAAAATTGGATTTTCAAACGTATCAGACAAAATAAACAAAAAAGTAGAGAAAAACAAAATCAATTTTGATCTTTTGTCAAAACACTCAACGTTTAGGGAGAATTTAGGACTCATACTCAGTGATAACTGGGACTGAATTTCGTGTTATGACTATTGCCACCAAGGAGGCACAATCATGGCCTGCTCTCCAATATAAAAGTCTCCAATATTGGTATCTCAGAGTTATCAGCAAGGTCAAGTAGGGTCTGTAGCTGAAAGTTTTTCTGTGCTTGCACAGCACCAAGGTCCCACAGTCATTTATGAAATTCTTATGTCCTGCCTGGTTCTGTAACCACTCAAAACCAAGTAAACACACAGAGGCTTATACAAATGAAAACTGCTTGGCCATGAACTCAGGCCTACCACTGACTAGCTCTTACATTTAAACTTAGCTCATTTCTGTTAATCTATATGTTGCCATGTGTTCCGTGGCTTTACCTGTGTGTTAGTACATGCTGCTCCCTGGATGGCAGGCTGACATCTGCTCACTCAGCCTTCCTCTTCCCAGAATTCTCCTAGTCTGCTTATCCTACCTATACTTCCTGCCTGGCTACTGGCCAATCAGTATTTTATTTATCAACCAATCAGAGCAACACATATTCACAGCATATAGAACATCCCACAGCACCTCCCCTTTTCTGTCTAATCAAAAAGGAAGGTTTTAACTTTAACATAGTAAAATTACATATAATAGAACAGTTATCAAGTAAGAATTACAGTTACAATATCTAGTCTATTTGTATATGGCAAAACTAAAGAAAACATTCCATTGCCTATCCTATATTTGTGATTTTAAAGTTTCATATCTAATTTATCTTTTATCATAACCAAGGAAAATTATAATTATAAATTTCTAGTCTTCAACTACATCAAAGACCTCAGAAGGATATAATATTAGCTAAGTAAACAGAAAATGCATTGTAAGCAACTTCCAAATTCTAGAAATGACAGAGACAGTTGTCTGCCTGTATAGTAACCCAAAGTTCCATTGTAATGTTGGGCATCCATGTTGAACCCATAGGCAAAGAGTCTCTCAGTCAGTTCTCTTGGTGTCCTGCAGAATGTCTGGCAGTTTCTTCTGTGAAGCAGGAACCTGAAGGACCATCTCCCTTTGCAAAGTGCAGTGGTCATCTTTCTGTGGGTCCTGCATGTCCAGTCAATACAACATTTTGTCCAGCAGTCCAGGCAAGACCTATTTTTCTTGCCTAAATGGCTATTTTTGCCAAGAAGAAGATAAGCTACATATTGAGTGTCTTTGATGCCCATCTTTCCCTTTGAAGTAAATTGGTGCTGCTAGGAGCAGATGTATCTCACTGTCTAGTAAGTCTAAAGTTTTAAAACATGTTAAATGCAATATTCTGTAGGTCTTTGAAGTGTGTGAAGATTACCTACCTAATTTGAATTATATCTATATATACCAAGAAAACTTAACATGACTATAAGTTTGACTATCATAGAAGACTAATTATTAATCTGTATTTTTAATTATCCATTACAATTTAAATGAGTTACATAAACATAATACCTTAAATGAGAATAGAAATATATAGTATAAGAAAATCAACTCTAAATTTGTATCAATAAACTAAAATCCATAGCAATGTAAAACATTTTTAAACAAGTTGTTGCTCTTTAAAAGTAGATTCATTAATCTATTTTTTTTATCCTATCATATCTATACTATCCCCTTTTCTTCTTTAGAGATTGCATTTATAATCAACCTGCTTTAAATAAAAATAAACATTCATAAACAATATTTTGGAAATTTGGGAGTAGCTTCTCACACTACTTCCTTCTGCATCAGGGTGCTGGTAACCTAAAGGGGACATAAAGAAAATTTTTGGGATTATGGTCAAGTCCTGACTGGAGTAGTCTGTGATGATGTATTGTCTGAGCCAGTTGCCTTGAAGTTGATTTTGGATGTTGGATCATCTGGAGACCTCTCAGGGCATCTTCCTTGATCAAACCATAAGAGCCTGGAAGCAAAGGTTCTCATCTTCTGTAGAAACAAAAGCAGAACCTCTTTTTCAAAGCAACGTATCCTTAGACATAAATACTGAAATCAAGATATCTTTGAAATATACATATTGATTTAACTCAGCAGTTTTTACCATATATCTTTCTGCAGTTAAAAATATCAAAGACAACACATTCCAGATTCTATGTGAAATATTCCTCTTTATGTGGCTTATTAATATACTACCTTGACTGTCTCTTCAAAGACTTTATTTTTTAAAACTTTTTATTTCTTTATATAACTGTCTATATTCCTTTTCCTTTCTCCTCCAAGCCTATGTACATTTTACACATACTGTAAACTGTTAAGAGGTTTACTTCATCTGAATCTGTTTACTCTGTACATATTAGCAGTGGTGTAGCTGTCCAGTTCTCAGAGGTCCACATGAAAATCAAGTAGAACCAAATGTTGCTCTTACTCACACTAGATAGTAACTGCAATCTTTATCTGTCTTAACCAAGGAACTTCCCACAAAAGGTAGAGTTCCAACTCCCATATATCATACATTGATTTGGTGGGCCTGGTATGAATCTCCTATATATGTAGTTACCTCAGAGAGAGAGGTGGGGGAGGTAGAGAAAGGAGGGTGAGGTTAGGGGAGAAAGAAGAAGGGAGTGGAGGAAGGAAAGCAGGGATGGTAGAGAGAGGAGAGAGAGACAGGGCCATGTTCTCTATTCCATGACATGCAGCATTGGACATACCTTTGTCTACACCTGAATTAACATATAATCCTCTCTTGTTTATTGTTTTTTTTTGTTATTGTTGTTGCAGAAAGCATGTCAGGCAAATGATACTGCAGTTTTCTATCCCATAACAAAAGAAGGAGCAAATTCAATAACCTGGTATGTTGCTGGAGGGCTTCTCTCCAGGTTCCACCAAGCCCTGCAGTCCCACAATCCACATATAAAATAATCACTCAGACGCTTATATTACTTGTAAACTGTATGGCCATGGCAGGCTTCTTGCTAACTGTTCTTTTATCTTAAATTAACCCATTTTTATAAATCTATACCTTGCCACGTGGCTGGTGGCTTACCGGTGTCTTGACATGTTGCTTGTCCAGGCGGTGGCTACTGCGTCTCTCCCTCCTTCTTCCTGTTTCCCCAATTCTCCTCTCTCCTTGTCCTGCCCATACTTCCTGTCTGGTCACTGGCCATCAGTGTTTTATTTATATAGAGCGATATCCACAGCACTTCCCCTTTTTTTCTTTTTTTTTTAAAAAGGAAAGTTTTAACTTTAACATGGTAAAATTACATATAACAAAACAATTATTGAGCAAGAATTACAGTTACAATATTAAAGAAGATGTCCTATCTATCTTATATTTGTGAGTTTAAGGTTTTATATCCTACTTATCTTTTATCATAACTGAGGAAATTACAGCTATCTAGTCTTTAACCACATCAAAGACCTGCAAAGGAACATAATGGTACCTGAGAAATGGTGGATGGATGCAAACAACTTTCTGGAATCTTGCAAGAGTAGACCAAGACAGCTGGCACCCTGGACAGTCACCTAATGTTTCTCAGCATTGTTGGTGCATTCAAATTGGCTACAGGCCTAGAGTATATGACAGACCATTTTCATAAGCAGGAATTCTGAAAGACCATCTTACCCTGTCTTGGCAGAGTACAGTGGTTGCTTTCCTTGTGTCCCGCTTGTCCAGAAAGGACATCATTGCCTTTGTACTGTCAGCCGTCAAGGCAAGGGCAGTTCTTTGCCCAGTAGACAAACATTGCCAAGAAGACAAACTTCCAAATGGAAATGTCTTTGAAGCCCAACATTCTGTTTCTATTTTCTTAGGGGTTATTGGACTGTTTAAATAGTTTATCTGGTCTTGATTTAACTTAGGTTATCCTAAGTTTCTATCCAGAAAAATGTCCATTTCTTTTAGGTTTTCCAGTTTTGTGGAGTAGAGGTTTTTGAAATATGACCTGATAATTCTCTGGATTTCCTCAATGTCTGTTGTTATGTCCCCCTTTTCATTTCTGATTTTGTTGATTTGGATTCTCTCTCTCTGTCTTTTGGTTAGTTTGGATAAGGGCTTGTCTATCTTGTTGATTTTCTCAAAGAACCAACTCTTTGTTTCATTAATTTTTTGTATTATTCTCTTAGTTTCTAATTTATTAATTTCACCTCTCACTTTGATAATTTCCTGGCGTCTATTCTTCCTGGGAGACTTTGCTTCTTCTTGTTCTAGAGCTTTCAGGTGTGCTGTTAAGTCACTAGTGTGAGATTTCTCCAACTTCTTTATGTGGGCATTTAGTGCTATGAATTTCCCTCTTAGCATGCTTTCATAATGTCCATAAATTTGGGTATGTGTGTCTTCATTTTCGTTGATCTCTAGGAAGTCTTTAATTTCATTTTTTATTTCTTCCTTAACCCATTGGTGATTCAGTTGAGCATTATTCAGTTTCCATGAGATTGTAGGTTTTCTGTAGTTTTTGTTGTTGTTGAAATCTAACTTTAAACCATGGTGGTCTGATAGAACACAGAGGTTATTCAATTATTTTGTATCTGTTGAGATTTGCTTTGTGGCAAGTATGTGGTCGATTTTAGAGAAAGTTCCATTGGGTGCTGAGAAGAATGTATATTCTTTCTTGTTAGGATGGAATGTTCTGTAGATATCGATTAGGTCCAATTGGGTCATGACATCAGTTAAGTCCTTTATTTCTCTGTTAAGTTTCGATTTGGGAGATCTGTCCAGTGGTGAAAGTGGGGTGTTGAGATCTCCCACTATTAATGTGTGGGTTTTATATGTGGTTTAAGCTTTAGTAATGGTTCTTTTACCCCTGCTTGTTTCTTAAGACCATTTGATTGGAAAGACTTTTCCCAGCCTTTTATTCTTAGGTAGTGTCTGTCTTTGAATTTGAGATGTGTTTCTTGTATGCAGCAGAAAGATGGGTCCTGCTTTCGTATCCATTCTGTAAGTCTATGTCTTTTTATAGGTGAATTAAATCCGTTGATATTAAGGGATATTAATGATCAGTGATTCTTCATCCCTGTTATTTTTGGTGGTAGTGTGTGTGTACTTCCCTTCTTTGGGGTTTACTGTTGTGGCTTTATCTATTGCCTGTGTTTTCGAGTGTGTATCTGACTTCCTTCGGTTGGAATTTTCCTTCTAGTGCTTTCTGTAGGGCTGGGTTTGTGGATAGGTATTGTTTAAATCTGGCTTTGTCTTTGAATGTCTTGTTCCTTCCATCTATGATGATTGAAAGTTTTGCTGGGTATATTAGTCTGGCTAGCATCCATGGTCTCTTAGTGTCTGCATTACATCTGTCTGGTCCTTCTGGCTTTCAAAGTCTCATGAGAATCGGGTGTTATTCTGACGGTTTACTTTATAGGTCACTTGGCTTTTTCCTTGGCTGCTCTTAATATTCTTTCTTTATTCTGTACATTTAGTTGTTTAATTATTATGTGTCAAGGACTTTTTTGGGGGTCTAGTCTGTTTGGTGTTCTATAGGCTTCTTGTATCTTCATAGCATTCCTTCTTTAAGTTGGGAAAGTTTTCTTCTATAATTTTGTTGAATATATTTTCTGTGCTTTGAGTTGGTATTCTTCACCTTCTTCTATCCTATAATTCGTAGGTTTGGTTTTTCATGGTGTCCAAATTTCTTGGACATTTTGGTTCATGACTTTGTTGGCTTTAGTGTTTCCTTCAACTGATGAAACTATTTCTCTACTGTATCTTCAATGCCAGAAATCCTCTCTTCCATCTCTTGCATTCTGTTGGTTATACTTGCATCTGAAGTTCCCGATCTTTTACTCAGGTTTCTATTTCCAGATTCCTCTGTTTGAGTCTTCTTTATTTTTTCAATTTCCTTTTCAGTTCTTGGACTGTTTCTTTGTTTGTTTCATTGCTTTTTCATGATTTTCTTTCAGGGCTTTATTGTTTTCTTCCAGAACTTTATTGTTTTCTTGGAGGCTTTATTGTTTTTTCTAATTTGTTTGCCTTTCCTCTAGTTGTTTACAGCGTTCTTCAATTTTCTTGTCTTTTCTCTACACAAACCTCTACCTTCTTCATGAAGTTACTCATAAGGCTACTTTCTTCTGCTTCTTCCAATTTTTGGTGTTCAGGTCTAGATGTTGGCGGCAGGCTAGTTCTGGTGATGCTGTATTGCTCTTCATTTTGTTGTATGTACTTCTGCCTTGACGTCTGCCCATCTCCTTGTGGTTCCTTCTTGGTCTTATCAGTGTACTTGTTTCAGAAAGAGCTGACAGATTCAGGAAGACTCCCTCTCTTGTCCAAAAGGAATTTCTCTTGTCAACTCTCTGGTCCAGAAGGGAAGTCCGGGTCAGGATGGGAGCTGGGGGCTGGTCTCTCGTAATATTCATCTTTAAGTGGCTTTTTTATATTAATTTATCTTTTTTTTGTCTCTTTCAAGCCTACGTATATTTTACACACATTGTAAACGATTTTATCTGAATCAATTTTATTGTGAATCTATTGGTTTAAACTGCAGTATTCTAAGACTGAAATGGCACTGTGGCTGCTGGCTCGCCCATTTCAGCTTACCAACATGGGTTTTCCGCCAGTTCTGTGAGTCATCAAGTCTCAGAAATAGTGGGTCTAAGCTTTTATCAAAGCAACATGTAGCCCAGAAACCTTTTTATTTTTTTATTACTAGTAAAGCCTAAATCTACCACACAGCTTAATGTGCCACTGGCAGATGCCTCATTCCTGCCATACTGCAGGTCAAATGCAAACACCAGGAACCCGCCAGTAGTTCAAACCTGCATTTTGTGGCATCTAGCTGCTGCTATGAGACATGAAGCAGGAACGTGGTTTTGGCTCTGTTTAGAATTGATTACTAAATATTCTCAGGTTTAAGGTGGAAACTCGAGCCATTGGGCGCCATTTGTTGCTTGAGGGCTTCTCTCCAGGTTCCACCAAGCCCCGCAGTCCCACAATCCACATATAAAATAATCACTCAGATGCTTATATTATTTATAAACTGTATGGCCATGGCAGGCTTCTTGCTAACTGTTCCTTTATCTTAAACTAACCCATTTTTATAAATCTATATCTTGCCACGTGGCTGGTGGCTTACCAGCGTCTTTACATGTTGCTTGTCTTGGCGGTGGCTGCAGTGTCTCTCCCTCCTTCTTCCTATTTCCCCAATTCTCCTCTCTTGTTGTCCCACCTAGATTTCCTGTCTGGTCACTGGCCATCAGTGTTTTATTTATATAGGGCGATATCCACAGCATGGTACCTTGTAAGCAGTAGCATAGAGTTTAAACCCAGATGCCATTGACTATTCATCCAAAAACAGAAGACCATCAATGCCAGGCCATTCTCTCTGTTCAACTTCTCTGTCAGAAAATGTATCAGGTAATATATTCATATCCCTGAACACAGTGCCATAGGTATGCTAGGAAGGTACAGACATCCTGCAGTTAGAGATGAGACCAGGCTTCTCTTTGCCAAACTCAACTTTTAGAGTCTATGTTCCCACACCTGTTAGCTATGGGAGCATTTTGCCATAAAGCCAGAAGGAAGCAGCAGGACATTAGCAGGTGCTCTGGGTAAAGCATTAAGAACAAATCAGACATGAATAGCATTACAGGAAATTAGAGTGCAAAATTGGAAACAGAATATTTGCACTTTGTAGAAACTACACAATAAATGTAAGCAGATCACTGTACATAGAGTTTAATGAGGTTGAAATATTTTCTAACATACTTTTAATGCATGCAGAATATAACCAAAAACCATTTTACTTGTAAGAAATCAGTAATTCATACCATAGCTATGAAAATTCAACTAATAATCATAGTGTTTTAGGTTATATTCCACACGCTCTGAAAAATACATTAAATTGGTTAATACAGAATTGTTTCAACAATTACCAAGTTTTACAAGAATGTAGACAAATAAATAAAAATTAAAAACAAAAATGATAATCTCCAGATATTATAATTGTATAGTCAATGCAAATGAGAGAAAAATCAAAGATGTAAACATTATGGAAAGGACAGCAATAGACAGGTTGGATGTGTACAATATTGAAGAGGGAACAAAAAGAGAGAATGAACTTTAGGACAGACAGAATTACCTCAAATAAATTAGGGGCCAGTAGATTGAGCTAGATGCAGAGGAACACATTCAAGGGAGAAACCTAACAGGAAATTGAACATTTTATTATTTGTACCACTGTGATTCTAGTATGACATTGAAAGATGAAGGAAAGGAGGCTAGAATGCTTTTAGAAGAAATGCAGTTTGCAAGTTACCAAATAAAACAAAATAAAAATAAATGGATTCATGAAACTGTAAAAAAAAAAACCCTCAAGTGGTGTAGGCCCTTCATTTTATAGAAAGTTATGAAATCTCAAAGTCTGTCCCAGTGACACAGTTTTACCATCAAGGCTGTACCACATCTCCAAACAGCACTCCCAACTGAAGATCAACTATTCAATACTTGAGCAATTGGGAGACATGTATTATTCAAACCACAGCAACACCTTTCAAATTCTACTCTCTATCTGGAGATTGGAAATACCAGGAACATGTAACATCTGAAAAAGGAATTATAGCCTGTGAATGGAGCCAGCTCAGGAGAGCAGCCAAGTGAACTGAGCCTGCAAGACCAAATGTTATGAATGTCCAAGATGTAAGAATGTGTCTTGAGTAATAGAAAGGCATGTAGTAGAAAGATTGTTTGCCACACTAGCTTTCTGCCTTATCTATGCTCCTTAACCTTATTTTTTGTACCTAATTCTTCCTCTGTCAATCACACACTTTCACTATGACTTTGTATGTTGCAGATGTGTAATGTTTAATTATTTAGGTTTTAATTTTATTTTAATAATTTAGACAATATTTTATTTCTTTAAATTGTTTTTGAGAACTTTAAGCATAAATGTTATATTATATCATTTCCACTTTCTTCTCTCCCTCCTCAAATTCTTCCTATGCCCATCTACTCCCTCTAAAAGTCATAGCTTCTTCTTCAATCACATGTATATGCATATGTATATACATATGTATGAACATGATCATTTAAGATTGTTCCTCTGGTAGGGGGTTTTGGTGAGGCGGGCCCTTCCCGCAGGAGTTTTACCTGCTGGCCAGCAACTGATACAGAGTTGGGTGGGGTTACCCGGAGACCATTTGTGTCCCAGGGATGGTTCCTAGGGGCAGGACTCTCTGAGTATGAGCTGAGTCACTCACCTCAGATCCAGTGAGAACTGGCAATTTGGTTTCCATGCCTCAGGAAGTTGCTGGGGACGCAGGCAGATGGGTATGGGGGTGCGGCATGTAGATTGCAGGGTCCTGTGGAGATAGAACTCTCATCCAGTGACTGATGGAAGCAGATGCAGAGATCTACAGCCAAGCCACAGGCTGAGCTCCAGGATTTCAATCGACAAGAGAGAGGAGGGATCATATGAGCAAGAAATATTAAGACCATGATTGAAAAAATGCACAGGGAAGCCGGGTGGTGGTGGTGGTGGTGGTGGTGGTGGTGGTGGTGGTGGTGGTGGTCGTGGTGGTCGTGGTGGTGGTGGCGCATGCCTTTATTCCCAGCACTCGGAGGCAGAGCCAGGCAGATCTTTGTGAGTTCCAGGAAAGGCACAAAGCTACACAGAGAAACCCTGTCTCAAAATAACAAAAAAAAAAAAAAAAGAAAGAAAGAAAGGAAGGAAGGAGAGGAAGAGAAGAGAAGGAGGAGAGGAGACGAAGGAACGAAGAGAGAGAGAAGAAAGAGAAAGAAAGAAAGAAAGAAAGAAAGAAAGAAAGAAAGAAAGAAAGAAAGAAAGAAAGAAAGAAAGAAAGAAAGAAAGAAAGAACAGGGACAAATAGCCAAACTAGTGGAAACACACGAACTATGAACCAATAGCTGAGGAGCCCTCATGGTACTGGATCAGGCCCTCTGGATAAGTGAGACAGTTGTTCAGTTTGAACTATTTAGGGGCCCCCCGGGCAGTGAGACCGGGACCTGTTCTTAGTGTATGAGCCTACTTTTTGGAACCTAGTGCCTATGCTGAGACACTTTGCTCTGTTGACTCCCCAGGGGAGATCTTGCCTTGTAGGAGGTGTGTTGGGGAGGAAGACTGAGGGTTGGGAGGAGAGAGGACATCATCGTGGTTGATATGTAAAATGAACAGAAAATCTCTTAATAAAAAAAAGATAGTTCCTTGTATATGTGTTTATGGTTGTCTAATTTGGATTAGATAATCTATCACATTTCTCCTCTCTAGACAAAGCAGATCCCTCCTTTCTAAGAAGCCATTCATTGCTTCTAGCTCTTCATCTAGGGCTCTAACCATTGCATATCAACAGATATTTTCACCAGTATGTCTTGTTTTGATAATCATATTGCTGAAATTTTAGGAGTGCAGGTTCTTCATAATATCCAAATGAAGTATGTAGCAACAGGCATGGTTCTCACACCATTGTCATGTTTTTGCTCCATGGTTTTCCTTCAGCCTTAGTTAGTAGAGCTGGATTGTGAATGTGTCAAGTGTTTATTCTGTGTATTTGACCAGTGTGAATTTTGTTATAATGCAACTTTTGGACAAATCACCTATAACTAGGATATGATTTACTTCACAGAGATTTTGAGCTTAAATTTTCAATGTCTTAGATCATTGAACTGTAGAGCATTTGGGGACAACTCGAGATCGAATAACCACAATTTATGATACTAATATGAGCATGGACTATCACAGAACAGAAATTGAGTATTATGGGATTTAATATGCACTGTTTCTCAAGGTGCCCATATGTTCATGGTTTGCTCCCAAGTTGGTTGACCAAATCCTTGGGATTTGGACCTAACTAGATCCTGAGCCATTAGTCCTTAACAATTCAATACATAAAACTGTTGCTCGACTCAAAATTGTGTTCCATTTTAGGAGGTGGGAGATATTTAGAGGTGGCTGTGAGCTCAAGAAAGTCATATTTTCTTCTTGGTTTTCTACATGGCATGAGTTTAGCAGTTTCGTGTCTTCTTCATAGCCTTTGTTCTCACTACCACCCAGAAATAAGGGGCAAGCCTGCCATGAACTGGAATGTGTGACTCCAAACAGACCTTGCTTCCATCAGTGTGTTCTTACCAAACATTTGCCAAGGTTACAGAATTCTGTGAGGCGTCTCCCCCAAATTTACCACATGCCAAAATATTCCTTTAGTAATTTGAAGACAATGGAATATTGAAATCTGCAAGAATGGTGACTGTTTTTTTTTTTTTTAGACAGTGTTTCTCTCTGTAGTTTTGGTGCCTGTCCTGGATCTTGCTCTGTAGACCAGGCTGGCCTTGAACTCACAGAGATCCACCTGGCTCTGCCTCCCCAGGTGCTGGGATTAAAGGCATGTGTTACCACTGCCCAGTATGAATAGTGACTTCTCTCCTAAAAAGGAAAATAGTTTAAATGAGGATAGATTTCACATTTATCATGAAAAAAATACAACAAAAATAAGTAATACAATGTTTTCAGGTTCTGGAAGTAAACAACTCTCAATCAAGAACTTAACACATGTAAAAATACAATTCATAATTAAGTAAGAATTTAAATCATTCTCATATTTTGGGGGAAAGATTAGCATTTGTTGCCAGGAATCTATTTTTAAATTAAAGCAATATGAATCTCTCTAATATCAAAAGAAATGATTATAAAGTGCACTGAGAATTTAAGAAAGAACAACAAAAGAGTAAGCATAATCAGATGTAAATACAGTAAAGTTTTTGTAATTTAATTTTACTTTTTGAGCATGAGTGATGTATCAGCATATATGTCTGCATACAATGTACATTCCTGATATATGGTTAGGGAAAAAGAGGAGATCATATGTCCTGATTTGAGTTGAACATTATTGGAAATCAAAGTGTCACTACTGGAAAACAAATCTGAGTCCTCTCGAAAAGCAGCAAATATTCTTAGCCATGGAGCTATCTCTCCAGACCCATTTCCTTTTATGAATTAACTTATATTTGATTTTTAATGTAAATTTACAAAATTTCAAATGATGTACATAGAGAATTACATTTAAAAATGAGATACAATTCTGTATTTTGATTCATGATAGTTGGAGGAAGATACATACTTGATAAAATTTAAAAAGTTACATGCATATGTATGTGTTCCATCAACTAAATACATACTCAAATAGGTAATTTCATTAGTTTAGGGGAGAAAGATATCTACTCTAGGAGTCCCAATAAACTGTGCCATGTACACCAATATTCCAGTCAAAGAGAAAAACAGCAGCCATATTAGGAAGTTGGCTGATCCAATCCTGTTTTTGGGAGGCTGACAGGACACTTGTAGAAATTTATATAAGAAAGAACTGAGATGAGGGGTGGATTAGTGCATATCAGATGGTCAGGCTAGAGTCTAGGTGATGTTTGTCTCAGAAGGAGTTCTACGAGGTGGCCTGGCATGATCAGTGTTATCAGTAGAGATAGTCAGTCCCCTTAAAAGGACTGCTTTTGCTGAAAGGGGAAACTTCAGTTTGTGTCCTGAGGTAAACCCTTGTTTTCAGGGACATATTCTCATCATGGATAGTTTGTCCTGTTAGGTTTAGTATTTTTAGGGATACCTCTAGTTCCTTTCCACGCAGACATTTATCAATCAGCCTGGACATTCCTGAATAACTGAAAGTGATGGTGACTCAGAAGGATAAGAAAAACTTAGAGGCAGGATGGATTCAGAGGACTTAAATAGAATTGGTTGAAACAGTGACCAGACACCGCTTCGGTAGGAACAAGCTCACTGAAGTTTCCAAGCTCACTTAATTTTGCTGTTATTGTCACTACAAGATGGCTACCAGTTCTGGGGGAAGGGTACAGTTAAAGCTCCTCATTGTTTTATTTATTCTGATCTCATAAATGTATTCCAATCTCATAAATTTTCTAACGTGCAATAATTAAATATTTCATAATATAAACAATAGTTTCATGATTTATAGCACTTACCTAAATATATGCTGTGATAATGAGGATAAGGTACAACATAATGAACAGTATGATAGATGATCAACCATTTCCCAAGAAAATAACTTTCCATGGAAGTGTGACTAGTTTGAGGAGACAGTTTGCACTTAAATTACTTGCTGTGAAAGCATGAAGACCTGAATTTGAATCCCAGATGAACATGTAAAAAACACATTGTAGCGTGTTCCTGTTACTCTAACACTGGCTGGAAGTTTTGGGAGTAACTTGAACAACCCAGAGTTAACAAGTGAAAAGAGGCATTCTCATGTCTGTTAATAGTGTTTTTGTTGGATGGTCCTTGGCTCTTGGAGGGAACTTTGTCTCAGATCTGGAAAGACAATTCATATGTTCTTTCTCATTGAAACTATTAGCTACAAATCTTCAGATGTTAATGCATTTCTTAGAGTAACTGCAGAAAGCATGAAATTAAAACAGGACATTGTTGGGATGGGGAGCTGGGGGCAATATATAGGGAAAGAACAGGGCACAAGAGATTTGATCAGGGAAATGGGCAAGGGGGTTCTCCCTATGGAGAGTGGAGGAGGGAAAATGCATAAGAAGGGGAAGGGGAATAAAGGGGACTAGCAGGGTACAAATTACCTGACAGGGGAACTGGGAAAGTGGAGCTCTTTAGGATGCAGATATTAGGAGAGGGGAGAGGAAAATTACATTGGTGATATCTGAAAAAGACATAAGAAATCATACTACTATCTAAAAAGAGGCCATAGACACATGATTCTGTTTAGAAATATACACATATAGTTATATTTCAGTCAGTCATTCTCAAATTTAGTGTTGCTCCTCTGGTCGAGTAAACAATTTTATGTCTGATAATTTGGTAATAATATTATTGTGCTTATTGCTTTCTTTCTAGAGTCTAAAGGTTTCCTATAAAGCAAAGTCAATGTGTCTTGTATTACTCCACAGTGAACATTTGAATTAAGTGGTTAACATGTTAACTAGAACAGAATAACTATTAATAAAATGTATGTTTTGGGCTGCTTACAATGTGTAGAGACAGGGATTCCCTTCTGCAAAGTACAAATTTACTCATAGAATATAGACTACAAAGTGCCACTTATGTATCTACTCTTACGATGTGTATGTTCTGCAAAGATGAGTGCCATTTCAGAGAAAAATGTCCTCAAAATGTCAAGCAAAGCAATGTGGCCGGTAAAACTCTGATCTCTTGCAACAGATGGCACAACCAAAGGAGCTTAGAATTCTTTCTCTCATTAAATGTAAAATATAATATTTGTAAACAATTAAATAATAAAAGAGGAAATATTAAATTGGACCAAATGTGTTGTCATAAGCACCAAGTGAAAAATATAATAAGTGGTAGTGATATCAGACTAAAGATGTTAATTCCTAGAATTTAAACATCACCATATTTAGCAGATTTCAGTTTTACTGTTTGTGTTACTATTATGTAGTTGCACCTAGCATTCATACTATAGCCCACTCTTGTATATGTCACAAAAGCTACTGATCTTTTACTGAGATATTCTTGGCAATTTACACAGAACACTTGAAATGTGTCAACAGTCTTTATGCTTGCAAGGAAACATGATGTCACTACAAGTTGACAGTAGAACCAAATAAATGTGTTCTCATGATAAATTATACTATTCAATATATATGATGTCATATGACCTGAATCAACATGTAAGTCATACATTACACAAACAGTGTGAGATGACATGTGACATACTATCTGGCAGGCAGAGGCAGTGGATGATGGCAAACAGAGAGTATTTTCCATACAAAGCATGGTGTTGAAGTAATGAATTTATAACAGTCTTGACAGCTGCACAAGGCTTTTCCAAGATCAAGGCAAACAAAGGCCTAGCATGGAGAGAGAGGTTGGGTACAAAATCCCAAAGTTGGATCAGGAGATACTGAAAGTTGATAGTCACTGGGATAGGGAGAGTCAATGTTCTTTAAAACTGGAAGAACATCATACTCCAGTAGATAGCCACAACACAAGAATATATGAGGAACACAAATTGAACTTGATGAGTACAAGAATAAAAATAATGAGTAGACAAAGCTAAGTGGGTAGGGAAGTGGAATGGATCCAGAAAGAGTTGTGGGCCATTGAATATATTGTATGGAGCTCACAACTAATTAGATAAAAAAAAAAAAAAGAACAGCACAGACAGAAAATATATAAATTAAGAAACAACTCTTGTTTGTATTTTATATTTAAATAGAAACATTTACAAGATCATAAACAAAGTATTTGCATCAATTGATAGGAAGTAAAATAAGTTTTGGTTTTTAATGTCTAAAATCCTAAGTGTTTTACTTCAATGTTTACCACATGCTTTCTTACTTGTTATCAAATGTAATATAAGCAGCCTAGCGAAATGCTGGGCATATACTGAGTAGTGATACAGAAACATTTAAAGTTCAAAATTCCTATTAACTTTCCAATTTCAGTTCTTCAAATTGTGTCTTCTTTCATTTCACCTGGTAATTGCAGATTTTGGTCTAAACTTGCACTCCCCACTAAATGTCAGATTTTAACATTTTTTTTATCATGCGCAACACAGAAAAGGCCAGCACATTGCCTGGCAGCTTAGCATAGAAGATATCCTATTAAGGAAACAAGATGCCAATTAGATTAGGCAAATCAAATCACTGCTTAATACAGACTACTGTTTCCATGTGTCCACATTTTAAGATACTATAGGTATATTTAAAACAAGAGTTTGTACATCCTTTATAATGAAATGATGTTAGTATGAAATTCTATTAATGCACAAAACCATCTGTTGGTTCATAACTAAATTACAAATTTTACCATAAAAAGTATAAAATATTTTCATGAGTGATCTTTTCCAAAATAGGTTAGCTTTTATCTTTACATGTATTTGTACACATTTTATGTGCATATATTTTGGCACACCGTTGTTATACTAAAGGCTAATATACAGGACAACCACAGTCAATAACTCTATCTTGGTATTTTCTTTAGGGCTTTATAGAGAGAAAATAAAACATTGTTGGCAGATGTTAGGGTACTTTCAGTTTTGAAATATATTTTAAACATGAAAGATGCTTATGTAATGACCAAAAATTATGTCCTGAATTCAGTGAGGCTGTGGGCTTATTCTTTTGAATTTTTCAAACTTGTAAATTTATAAAATAAAAATGTTTGGTAATTATTGTAATTTTTCTTTCATCAGATAGAATGTGTATAATTTCTGTGAAATTAATATAATCTAACATTATACTTAGTTCATTTGATAAAGACAGCATTGATTAGCATTGAATCATTTCAAAATATATTTGGTATATGGTAGTCATAGGACAAGTTAGTGTTTCAGTTTTCTCCTTCCTCCTTGTTTGAGACAGGATATCCAGTTTGCCCCTGCATATTTCAGGGTATCTACTCTAGTGATGATCTATTCTTTCTCTGTCAGGAAGCTTCATTTCTGCCACCAACCAATCTACTAAGATTAGTAACCTATCTCTGCATGTACAAAAACAATATCTCCTGACCAAAGGCACTGTTTAAAACAGTTGATATAATAACCAAATTTGCTAATCTTTATTATGATTTTGTTGTAAATATTCACTTATTTTGTCATTCTACAATGAATACAATACTCTTTATAAAAAAGAAATCTTGGAAATACAATAAGTTAATGAGAAATTGAGAATGAAGTATCAAGTAAGTGTGATATACTTTGGTTAGTGTGATGATTATATTGATTCATAATAAAGACTTTTCTATTTTATACGGCAAAAATGCACTTTTGGTTTGAATAATAAACCTTTTTACTTTGAAGCAAATGAGGTATTTAAGCATTCATGGGACCTTCCTTGCACTTTGCAGTCAACAGTCTGACTGTTTCTGCATGGCATTGGAGCATCCATATTTTGATGGAAGACAATCAAGTGACTCATTTATAATGTTTTATTTATCATTGATAACTTATTTACAACATGCTGTTACAATTTTTTGATAAAAATGACACTTTTATTTTAAAGGAGCTGATATTAACTGAAAAAAATTAATTGTTAGTTTCTTGTCTTATACAAGAGCACTGTATTTGTCAAGTTATTGAAAGGTTGTATTTTACCAAAAAATAATTGTTTCTCACTTTTAAATGGTCACAGACATCTTTATTCTTTTAATGTGACTGTAAGTAATTTTTGTGTCACACAGGTCATCTATTGTAATTCTGAAAAAACATTTATAAAGTTTGGAAGATTACTTTCTCTCTATATCTATCTATCTATCTCTCTCTCTCTCTCTCTATATATATATATATATTTTATATTTTTTTTTTTATATATATATATATATATTTTTTTTTTTTTTTTTTTTAAAATTTACTTATATATAGTTGAGTGCAATAATACTGATTACTCCAATCCTGACCTACTCTATTTCTTGTTTAATGTGGTAGAGCAAAGGAAATCTTCAATTGAGTAGATAAAAAAATACAAAACAATCTCAGGATTCTTGCTAAGAATTGTCACCTTAAGCATTTTTTAAAAGCATTTCTTGTGAAAATAAAATAAATTCGGGCTAAGTATAATTAGGAAGAGAGCTGTGAATTGCTGTCATCTAGATATGGCATGACTATTGACCACACACACTTATAGCAGCTGCAGTTTCCTGCAAAGACCTTCCAAAGAATAATCCAGAGAGACCTTTTCTTTGTGAATCTGGCCTCTGGCGGGTATGCACCTGTGAATAGGTTCTGGATGCATATATATTTCCTACTAATTTGTCTCAGGGGATGTGCTAGTTTGCTTTTTTGTTGCAGTGAATCAAAACTCGGTCCAAAATACAACTTAGAGGATGAAAGGTTTTGTTTAGCTTACAATTCCAAGTCATCAGGTGTCACTGAAAGAAGGGAGGGGAAGAACTCAAGGCACAGATCTGAGGGCACAAACCATGGAGATACACTATATACTGCCTTGGCCTAATGCTTCTCTTTTGTTATACAGCCCCATCCCTCCTCTTCAAGTATAGTGTCACCTACACTGACTTGTCCCTCCTAAAAAAGATGCATAATATATTTAGATATCAGGCAAATGCGACAAAAGTTACTTTTAAATTGCAACCCAAACCAAACATAATGGTCACTTGCGGAATCTAGGAGAAGGTTCATTAAAAACAAACAAACAAACAAACAAACAAAAAACAAACAAATAAATACTAGAAACAGAACTACAGAACTACCATACGAATATGGACACCTGCACATCCATTTTCATCACTGCTCTATACCCAATAGTTACGAAATAGAACCAACCCAGATGTCCCTCGACAGATGAGTGGGCAAGAGTAGGAAGTGCATACATATGTATAATAGGATATTATTCAGCTTATAAAAAAATTAAATTATAAAAGTTGTTGCTTGCCGTGTGCGCACCCTTTAATCCAGCACTCGGAGCAGACCAGCGGATCGCTGAGTTGAGCAGCTGGCTACAAGTGAGCTAGAAAGCGCAAAACACAAGAAACCTGTCTGAAAAAAAAAAAAAAAAAAAAAAAAAAAAAAAGTTGTTGCCAAGTGGATAGTACTGGAAATATAATATTAAGTGAGTTATGTCAGTCAGTGAGAACAATGTGCTTTATTTCAATGTGTGTCTCACTTCAAATTTGCTGTTTTACACACTTAGAGTACAGTGCAAACCAAGAAACTCTTTGGTTGCTTTTCCAAAGAGGGTATGTTAGTGGAGTAGGCAAGTAACAAGGAGTGAAAAGGCTGGAGGAGAGAGGATATGTGGGAAATCAAGACAAGGAGGAAGTCAATTACAAAGATACGGAACTGATAATTGATCTGAATTCTCACTATCTCAGAACCCATCTTGAAAACACAGAAGTGTGCTAAGTAAGAGAAGTATGTGTGTTTGCGGGGGTAATTTTGAGCATTAAAGGATCAAGTGTGAATGAGCCTCAGGGGAGAGAGTAGGGGCATTGGGCAGTTAATATAAACTGTGATCTATAAAAGTAACTTAGAGAAACCCTCTAGTCAATAAGCTAATTTCAAAATACAAGTTAAAATATGATTATTCTGAATTGATAGACAGTATCACTCCCAGAAGACATGGAATATTAAATGGACATTGCAGTAGAAGTTATGTGACAATGCCACATGAGGTATTCATGGGTCACAGAAGACTGTGAACTCTACAAAGTGAAACAGAGTTTTGCTTTTATTCTTGCTTCTCTACCATGACTACATGATCGGACCCTATTGCTGAAGACACCACCTACTGTGGCTACAAGAGATGGAGAGGCACAAACAGGTGAGTTCATAGCACACAGAGAACAGGTCTCCAAGGAATGTGAGAAAAGAAGAGGAAGAGGGGGAGGAAGAAAAAAAGAAAGGGAAGAGGATGAAAAGGGAGATGAAGTGGAGGGGTGGAAGGGAGAGGAGTAGGAGGAGAAGGTTAAAGAGCAAAAAGATCATAGGGCCTAAAGAACTCCTTTCAAAGATGCCCTCTGCCACACACATGCACACACATACCTACGCATACGCATTTGCACACATGACTGCAGTCTCAACACACACACACACACACACACACACACACACACACACACAAATGCAAGGCCATATTTTATACAATTTACAAAGTTACCTATTTTTAATATTGAAAATTTCTCCTCAACGGATATTATTTAAATACTGACATGTAGAAGAGAATTACATCCTTATTCCAATCTGTAGGCACTCGTGTAGATCAGTACTAGGAGCAAACAATTCTAATTTGCTTCCTGTAAGCACATGTGCAATGGAAACATAAATATTACTGTGACACATAATATCTGTGAAACCAAAATTAATCTATTTCAACCCGGACAGCTTGTCTTGAAAATGTATCAACTCACATAAAAGATTGGTAGTGAAGTTCTTCTGTCAGTTCTCCATGGTATCATGTTCCTATGGCTTGTCCACATGATAACATATCATTACAGCATCATCTACCTTTGAGATTAAAATTTCAAGTTATTTGTGTGAAAAATACATGATGTACTATGTTCTTCGGAAACATTCTCTGAGGGTAACTGTGTGTACATATATCTTGAGAGATAGGATATTTTTCTACAGATTTATTCTTCTGGTTTAGAAGAGATAGAACTCAGCATGATTTTACCAAACAAACTGTACAAATGGTTAACTTGAAGAGAATAATTTTAGAATAATATAGGCATAATATATATAGCCTGAATATTGAAGAATCCTAGCTATACATTCTAGCCAAAGAAAGCAGGTTTACTGACCCAACACTTGGGTCTCATTTCCTACATGTATAAATAGAAGTGGTTGAAGGATCAACTAAGAGGTCCTTCTGTGATACCACTCCTCCTCTGTGGGACATGCGAAGTAAATAGATATTTGAAAATTTCTTAGAAAAGTTCTGGCATGTAATTATAATATTTCTAATAGTACAAGTATCTGTTAGGGTTCTTTATTTGTGAATTTTAATTATTTTATTGAAAATAGATTCTTCTCTCATAAAATCCATCCTAACCACAGTGATTTAATAATTTACACTCAATAATCAGGTATTTAAATTTAAATTTAAAATGTTGATCTACTTTTATTTTAAATAGAATGTTTGGTTGTTATATCTAAGTGGTAAAGTTTATTCTTCCTCTTGGTTCCATTCAGTTTGCTAGACTTGCTTACTCAGCCTTTTTAAGAGCTCTCCAATGCAGCAGAGGCTTAATCATCCATTATGTTAGCTCTGCTATTTAGGATCACTGGTAAATACATTTCTGATGTAGAGGGAAATTTTTGTGTAACTGAGGTATCAGTTTGACAGATGAGCTAACAGTAGTTGTGATTGATGTTCTTTCACAAGTAAGTGTGTGAGTTTCCATGAGAACAGCTTAGGAATTTCAGAGGCAAAGCCTGGTACCCAGCAACCTGATCATTATTTTTTGAAAAAAAATAATATTTTTTAAGTATTTCACAGTTTTTAACCATCAGTAAGAAATTGATCAAAGCATTTTTTGTTAATTGAATGATATTTCATTAATGGATAATTTAATAGGTCTATACATATTCAGTATAAATGGTATGTGGTTTGGTATAATTCCCACTCATTTGTATTTTAATTTAAATTATTAACATTTGTTGCTTATTTAACAAGTGAATGCTGTTTCATTTATATCATTTCATTTTCTAAGTAAATAATACTAAAATAAGAAATTTTAAGAAAATATTATTCTACAAAAAGCTAATTTTCTCTCTTCTGTAAGATGTTGTTTTTCACCGTGATTGTAATTTACTATCCAATTTCTTTAGAAAAAATAGTGTATTAATTGCATTTTGTTTATTTCTTTGTTTTTTTAGAGTGTCTTGTTTTAAAAAAAATGAAAAGCTATTATGGAAAAAATATACCATTTATTTCATTTATTTTAAATCTCATATCAGCTTGTAAGACCTATAGCTAGTCAAAACACAGAAAATATGTAACTGGACTTGACCAGTTGCAACTGAAAAATCTACAACTCAAACCTTATGCACAAGGATAAGGTTAAACAATGGAAAAGGAGGCAAAAACAATCATAACAAAAGGAGGACCTCCTGCCTCTACATCTTTCAGCAAATCCTTCTGAAATTCGCCACCACAAAGGCAATGTGATGGTCAAGCTGGAACAGGAATGGAGTGGGAAAGCAATGAAAGAGACAGAATGATGTAGGGAGATATTATGGGGATAGAGAGAAACCTGGTGCTAGGGAAGTTGCCAGGAGTCCCCAAGTATGACCCCAGCTTAGACTACTAGAAATAGTAAAGAGGGTGGCTGAACTGAACTGCCTTACCCCAGTAATCAGATCGGTAAATACCCTACCTGTCATCACAGAGCTTTTCTCCAGTGATTGATGGAAACAGATGAAGAGATCCACAGCCAAACACCAGGCAGACCTCCAGGATTCTAGTCAAAGAGAGAGAAGAGTGATTCTATGAGCAAGTGCATCAAGATCATGATGGGGAAACCTACAGAGAAGACCAAACCAAGCTAGTGGGAACTAATGAAAGTTGGATAAATGACTGTGGAGCATGCATGGGACTGGGCTAAGCCGTCTGCATGGTGAGACAGTTGTTCAGCTTGATCTGCTTGGGGGGCTCCCTGGCAGTAGAATCAGAATCCATCCCTGGTGCATGAGTGGGCCTTTTGGGGCCCACTACCTATGATGGGACACCTAGTGAAGCCTTGAGGCAGGGGGAAGGGAGGGTGTGGCTGGGGGTAGGGGGTGGGAGGAGTGAAGAGGAGGATCTTTGATTA
Source organism: Peromyscus leucopus (assembly GCF_004664715.2). Lineage (NCBI taxonomy): Eukaryota > Metazoa > Chordata > Mammalia > Rodentia > Cricetidae > Peromyscus > Peromyscus leucopus. Next base: position 16,118,223 of record NC_051073.1, on the reverse strand, counting down.
GTGTGTAAAATGAATGAAAAAAAATGCTTAATAAAAATCTAAAAATTTCTAGTGCTCTCCTCCTAGGTTGAGCCAAGCGTCCCTGCATAAATCCTAGGTTTCAAACAGCTAACTCATGCAATGAGCCCAGGACCTGGTCCCACTGCCTGGATGCCTCCCAAACAGATCAAGCCAATCAACTGTCTCACCCATTCAGAGGGTCTGATCCAGTTGGGGGCCCCTCAGCCTTTGGCTCATAGTTCATGTGTTTCCATTCGTTTGGCTATTGGTCCAATCCAACTTTGATTTCAACAATTCTCGCTCATATAAACCCTCCTCTTTCTTGCTAATTCAGTCCTCGGGGGAGGCTTTGCCCTGGAGGAAGTGGAGATTGGGGGTGGGCTGGGGGGAATGAGAGGAGGGCAGGAAGGGGTAGAACAAGGGAATCTGTGGCTGTTGTGTAGAACTGAATGGTATTGTAAAATAAAATTTAAAAAAAACTAAAAATTTATTTAAAATTTTAAATTTTACTAGATATATGCAAAAAAAAAATGAAAGAAAAGAAACGACGGAGAAGCCACTCCTGTGAATGAATTCTCAACCAAATGATTGATGAAGAATGGCCATGATCATTATAACACAACTGGACATGCCAGTATAGACTGATGAAATTCTGCTGATATCCCCATGAGATGAAGAGCTAGCCATTGAGTCAATGAAAGCTCAGAGGAAGAATGCCACCCCCTCCCTTTCTTTTTTTTCCAATAATGAGCTCCCTGAACATGCTGTCCAATCCCAAATTTTCAGCCCTTAATTCACACACATACAAACACTTAAAGAAAAAATAGTAAATGTAAGATGGAGTGTAAGAGCCATGGAAGGAGTTGGGGAAAGAGGTGAAAATGTAAATGTAATGTGTATGTATGAAGTCCTCAAAAAAATTTTAGGTAAAGTAATAAGTTAGTTTGAGAACAAAAGGGAGAAATGAAATACAAAGAGATTAAGTAGATCCACTAAAGAGAAGGCAACAGAGACATCAAAAAAAGAACCTTTGTGCAGGGTGGTATCATTAATTCACACTGGAATTACAAAACAAAGGACTAAGTGTCGAGTTATATGATTAAGAAGGTTGCTCACAAGTCAGGCAGGAAGGGACACAAAATACTTGGGAAAGAGGTTGGTGCATCCTCTGGTGTTGAAGGCCTTTCAGTTGTTCAAAGTAATGCAATGATTACCAAGGAAACAGAATGACGAATTACCTTACCACCCTTTCCCACAGCAGAATGTCTTTCACATTGGACCCAATGAAAATTTTAAGTATAAAAATATTTTAAGCCCGTTGTTGTTGTTGTTGTTGTTGTGTGGTGGTGGTGGTGGTGTGGTAGTGCATGCCTTTAATCCCAGCACTCAGGAGGCAGAGCCAGGCAGATCTCTGGGAGTTCGAGGTCAGCCTGGTCTACAGAGCAAGATCCAGGACAGGCACCAAAACTGCACAGAGAAACCCTGTCTTGAAAAACAAAACAAAACAAAAATATATATACATATACTTTTTTAAAAAAATTAAAACCTGGACAGAAGATAATTCAGTCAGAAAGCTGTTTACTATGTAAGAGTGATGACCTAGGTTGACAGCTCCTGAAGGAGGTCACCTAAAATTATTTAGAGACAACCAAATCCAAGTGCACACATGCTTCTCTATAACTGCAGACACAAGGACACATACATACGTGTGAGTATGTTCACATACACACATACAAAAGTAAATGTACACAAAAATGTACAAAAAGACAGAAACGTGTGTAGGATCTGTTTTACATAATTAATTTCAAAGCAGCATAATATTCTAAAATGAATTTATAATTAAAATACAGCCATAAATTGAATAGATTTTTGTTGAAGTTTTGTGTAAGGAATGAATTTCATAGTGCAGGTAAAACATGAAGTTGTTTCTTAGTGTAATATATGAAATGCTCTTTCAAAATGTCCTCCAAGCTATAAAAACATGCATTGATACACCCACATGTGCACACAGATATAATAAGTAAACAAAATACAATGAAATCTCTCTTAATATCTTCAAGAGTGTAAAGAACACATTTATTTTCTCTGTTCCATTAAAATTAACAAAAAACACTCATTATATCAAAGTAGCCTGCCAAAATCCTGCATATCGTTTTTACTTTGTAAATGAGAATAGATTTTCAACAAAAATTCAAATATTTACTATATTCAGTCATTAAATAATTAATTAAATAGTTGGAACATTTTATTTTATTTGACTCTAGGATATGAAAACATAATGCTATCAAATTGGCTATTTATGCCTAAATAGTACATAGAATTTTATGAAAATCTATAGAATTGATACCTACATTTCACATACTGTGAAGTACTTCCAACCCTGAATCCTTTCTAGATTATAATTTCTATAATTTTAAAATTTCTATAATTTCATAGATTTTAATAAACATGGAAATTAAAACAGGCTGAATTTCTCTCCTGTCCACTATCCAACAAGACGTACATTATGAATAGCACAACTCCATTTATCCTTTAACACAGAATATGTCAGTGAAAGGTAAAAGGACAGATGATGATCAAAAATGATGAATGTAGAAACTGCAAATTATTAACAATAGCTCGTTGTCATGCATATTTCTAGTACTGTTCACATATAACTTTTCCAAAACTATCCTGTGCAGCAAGTAATTATGAAACTGTGCTTTAGTCTCTGAGTATATAAATAGTGCTCTCACGGCATTAGAGTCATTCTTTCATGACAATGCTGCATGGATATATTTTTCTTATTTTCATAGATTTAAATGTAGTTGATATATAAAAGCATAATAACAGGATATGAGCAACAAATTTATGTATTAATATAATATGGATCAATGGACATTACTTTATTTGATATCTAGCATTCTCTGGGAAAGTTCTGCATTTTGTTTAGAACACAGGTGATCATAAAACATTATAATTTTGTAAAGAAATAATGAATGCATGGTTTAAAGAAAGCATGGAAAATTGATTTTATAAGAATTTTCCTGGCAGCCAGATGTCATATATCCATATCTAAAATGTCTAAAATCATGTTGACATTGAATTAAAACAGCAATTTTTTTTTCATCAGTTAGGGGAACATTACAAAATGAGCAGAGGAAATCTGTGTTTCAAGATCCATGGCTACGATAATGTTATTTTCTCATACAAGAAAGTATTAGTTTTCAAATGTTGGACTAAATATATTTTATTTATATCTTCATGTACAACTCTGTCATAATTCTTGAGATGCCAGTGATAGTCTCTTCTTTTTGTACACACTGTCTTTACAGATAGCTCGTGATAAACCTCTTTTATTTAATGTCAATGCAACAAGATGTACTTAAAACTACTGTCTAAAAGATGATCCAAGACACTCAACATAATCTCAATTGCAGGAACCCATAGATTGATGAATAACAAGGAAAACATCTCTATAAGCTTTATCGGGGAAATAATTTTCTGATGCCAAAATACATCTTGAATTCGCTAACAATAATCACTCTGAAATCTTCCAATTCAGACCATGATGAATCACTTCACCTTAATATTGAAAACAAAACATGGAATTATCATTGTGGACTGATGTTCCTTATGCAGTTGGGAACAACAACAACAACAACAACAACAAAACCTTAAGAAAAATGAGCTTTGGTTTTGGTGGTGAAAGCCGTCAATACCAGCAACCTAGAAGCAGCGGCAAGATGATCTCTATAGTTTTGAAACTAGCCTGGTTTGCATAGTTCCAGGCCAATTGGACTACACAGCTACAAAGTAAGACCCTCTCTCTAACCAAGGAAAGACACGAAGAAATACATCAGAGAAAAAGGAAAAAAAAAAAAAAGAAGCAGCAAATATATCATCATATTAAAGTAATACTGTATACCACAACAAAGGCAGAATTCTTTTCCAAGTAAATGTAAAACAACTGAAAAATATTCAGTAGAATACCACTTAGTAACAAACTAGAGAAAACTATAAAATTATCTCTACTCATAATTATTTTGTGAGATTTTTTTCCCCCTGGGGAGAGTTGAACAAATCTCTTGAGCCTATATAGAGAATCAGTGAAAAACTTCAGAATCAATTCTATCAAATTCCAACTTGGGCTAAAATGAGTTTTATGAAGTTACTCTCAAGATACTAGCTAAAGGTAATTTACAAGCATGTAGATTTCTAAAAGGCAGCAACATCTAGGAGATTCCAACCCATTCCTATATAGACACTACAAAACTACAGTACTGCCACACATTGTAGGATGAACAAAGAGCTCCGGAGGTCTGAGAGTCTTTTCTTTAGCCACCTCAGCTCATCAGAGAGTGCTCAACAATAGCTGGTTTCTACAAATTTGTGACAGGGCTTTATGAATCTTTTAAGTTTCAAATTCCCTAAACATGAGTCATTTACTTCCTGAGACTCCCCTCTGTCCTTAGGAAAGAATGTTCAGTTTAGAGGAAATTTCTGCACAGAAGATGATATGATTTTATAAATAGTAGGCTTTAAAGATTCTACACACACACACACACACACACACACACACACACACACACACACGCACAAATGAGAGGGGGAGAGAGACAGAGACAGAGAGACACAGAGAGAGACAGAGTAAGAGTTGTGTGATATAATGTGTTCTAATAAATAAAGATGGTAGTTCCCTATTACCATGGGGGAAGCTCCTCTCCAGAGTAACTAAAAGATTGAATTTGAACAAGAGAGACCTCTTGATTAGAAGAGGTGATTGCTCATCAACCGGAGTGATCATTCAATCTAAACTAACTTAAAAACTATCAAACGCTTTTCATTTTATCAGGTATAACTTGCCAAAAGGGAAACACCCCAAGTTAAGCTGTGGGCAAGGTTTTGTGTTTGTCTTTCCAGGAGAATGAAGGCAACTAGCAAAGTTAGATCATCCAGAGAACATGGCCAAAGAAAAGGAATAAATTGCCCTATTGATATAGCACATTTCCAACAGTATAAAACTCATATAGCATGTTTCTGACAGGATAAAATTTCATGAATCTTCTTAAATGGCTATTTTTGCTCTTCTCTACAGACACATAATGCAAATTTTTTTTCTTTTTGTAGTCCCAGTTCAATTAAAAATTAAAACCGACTTTGGAATTGGAACACGACTGTCTCCTTCCCTAATCTCAAGCATGTTGTTAAAAGTAAATGCAGAGTCTCCATTTTGTATCAGAAGAGCCACCTGATAAGGAACAGAGAAAAGCCAAAACAAAGGGACTATTTGGGACTAATTGTCACAAGTCTTTTACCTGTCAAATTATTTTTGACTCTTTAGGTATAGTACTATCTTAAAATTTAAACTTTCTGTTTTGATATTAATGATGTTTTAAGTTTTAAACAGTGAAAGATAAACTTTTCTAACAGTGATCTCTGAAATATCCAAAAAGATGATGGAGCCCCACAATAACCATTAACCAGTACACTATGGTACTAACACTAAGCTGACAAACACCACCTAAAGATCGGCTTTGGACTACAAACTCTTTTTTTTTTAAATTTAATTATTTAATTTTACAATACAATTCAGTCTACACATTAGCCACAGATTCCCTTGTTCTTCCCCCCCTCCCCCCCAGCCCACCCCCTATTCAAATCTCCTCCAGGGCAAAGGCTCCCTCGAGGATTGAGATCAACCTGGTAGACTCAGTCCAGGCAGGTCCTACAAACTCTTTAACACAATTTCAAGGTGGCTAGCTGAGATGATCCAGACTCACAGACTGCTCTAGCCATGACTTGAGACAAGCCCTGCATTTTCCCATTACACAGAGACTGGACAACAAATGATATGACTAGCTCTCCTAGGACTTATTAATTATCTCATTTTTTCAGGGTCCCTGAAAGATGCTGTTGTCCCCACCCCCACAAGAAAGCAGGGAGTAATTTTAGAAACATGATGTCCACCTTCCCAAAAGGTAGGGTGGGTGGTTTTTGGTCATTCAGTGGGTTATGGATATTTGTCACCATTTAGGGTAGTTGCTTACAAGTTGTTATCAGTAATGGTCAGGATAAAACCTGAACAAAGAAGATAAGATTAAGGGATCTTATTCTAAAAAGAAAAGGGGCATATAAAAATAGAACAAAAAGGTAGATTATTGAATCTACTTTAAAAAAGCAATTACTAATTTTAAATATTTTACATTGGCTTGGATTTTTGTATATTGATACAAATTTGAGGTTACTTTTATTATGCCATATATATGTTATAGAAATTATAGTATAAAAAGGTAGATTATTGAATCTACTTTTAAACCTAAAAAACAGCTGCTAGTCTTAAGTATTTTACATTGATATGGATTTTTGTATATTGATGCAAATTTAAGGTTATTTTGTTTAGGACATATTGTACATATGTTTATACTCTTGTTCAATGTATTGTACCTATACAGCTGATGTAACAATGTAATGTAAATTTCTAGTCTTTGAAAGTTATTATTACAAACTATTTAGGATAATAAAGAAATGCAGGTTAGTAGTTAGTCACCTGTTATAATCAAACTTGTAGTCATGTTAGATATGTTTTCAAGGTCAAACATACATTTTAAATAGGCAAGTGGTCTTCACATACTTCAGAGATCTATAGAATACAGCATTTAAGATGATTTAATAACATAAGTATCTATTTTTTGTGATAAAGAGACATGTCTGCTTTGAAAATCTACTTCAAAGAAGATGGTGGGAATCAAAAAAAACCTCCATTAAGAGTTTACTTTCTTTGTGGCAAAAATTAGTTGTTGGGCAAGAAATTGTCCTTACCTCAGTTGCTGATAGTATGCTGTCCAAACTGGACAAGCAGGACAGAAAAGAAAGTTACTACAGAACTTTACCAAGACAAAGGGGTACAGTCCTTCAGAAAGACTGCTTTACAGATAAGTCTGTCAGATACTCTAGGCCTGTAGATTGAGGATGGAGACCCCAATATTGCAGAGGAAACTTGGGTCACTGTCCAGGCAGCCAATTGTTTCTGTCATTTTTCAGATTTTTGGAAGCTGCTTTTTTTTTCAGTTCCTGTTTAATTAGGTAATATTATATCCTTCTCAGGTCTCTGATGGAGTTGAAGGACTTTATAGTTATACTTTTTCTTCTTACTAGACTCAGAAAGGAACTCACTAAAGAGATATAAAGTGTATAAGGTTGAGAGCCATCAAAAGGCAGTTTTAGACTGGTAATGCAAGTTAGCATAGAAGGTGAATTAGGTACAACACTTTTGACTCACCAAAATAGGATAGATAATCGAACATGTTTTCTGAATTTGTCAAATGCTAATGGACTAAACATTGTTAATGTAATTATTGCCTGTATATATTTGTATATAGTTATTGTACATATTGCATACAGTTTTGTTATGTTTCTTAAAACCTTTGCTTTTTATTTAGACAAAAATAGGGAAATGTGTGACATTTTATTTGTATTCTGACAAATAACTTGCCTGGAGATCAGAGGGTAGAGCTAGCCACTAGTTAACCATAGAGGCCAGGCTGTGGTGGCATACATTTTTAATCCCAGCACTTGGGAGGAGGAGTCAGGAAGATTAGAAATTCAAGGCCACACTGGGCTACATGAGAATGAACCAGTCTAAAAGAGAAATAAAGCTGGGTGGTGGTGGTGGTGCATGCCTTTAATCTCAACACTAGGGAGGTAGAGACACAAATATAAGGCAGATGGACACAGGATCTTGGCCATCCATGTCCATTCAGTCTGAGGACTCATAGATGTAAGAAGATATTAGTGGCTGCCGCTCTGTTTCTCTGACCATTTGGCTTTTTTACCCTTAATATCTGACTCCAGGTTTTTATTGTTAAGACTACTTAGGACTGCACTTCAGGAGAGAGAGAGAGAACACATGAATTCATAAGACATGCAAATGCATCATATAAAACTGCACTGTATGTCTGTATGTTATTAATGAGCATTATGGTTATAAAAGTAAGAGAATTCTTTCAAAGTAAAAGCAAAATAGTGAAATTATTTGGCATTCACATGATGAGAAAAAGTGAAAATTATAACAAAATATTTGGAATTTGAATGAAAGAAGTAAAAACCTTGAAAAGCAGAATAATTGATTGGTCATGTGTTATGAGATGGCTATTCTTAGTTTTCTAATTGACTACATCTGAAGTTAAGTAAAATAAAAGGAATAGGTACATCTCTGATGGACTTTTTTCTTAATTAAATAATTTGAGGTGGGGAGTTACACTTCATTCCAGATGTTTGAGGTGAGAAGATCAATCTTTAACCCGAGTCATACCTTCTGCTGGCAGCCTATGTAAAGGACATGGTGTAATTCTTACAGCTTTGAGGGGGAGGATTTCCCCAGTGGAAGTGTAGTAGCAAAGAGGAAAATGATTTCCCCAATGCAAGTGTTGGAGGAAAGATAACCTGTTGGAAACCAAGGAATACAACATAGTCACACCACACAACATACCTCACACTAGAGATTAATTGGGAAAAAGACATAAGGTTGGCTGCCTCTGCTTGAAGTGAGGGAGAAGAGAATTATAAAGGGTTTTTGGGGGATAAGCTATGCAGAATAGAGAATTCCTGGGTGGAGACTGATGAGATTTCAAGTCTTGGGCATGGGATGAGTCCAGAGATTGGTGGGGATTTGAACTCAAGGATTCACGAGTTTTTTAGTTCGGTAATTGGTAGGTTTTGAACATCCAGAACTGAGCTCATAATTTTTATCCTACACATAGAAGAATGGAGCTTTCTATGCTGGATGTTTTTTATTTTTCCATAATGTGATAGTTTGACTGTAACGAGTCCCCATAAGCTCATAAGGAATGGCACTATTATGATGCATGGCTTTGTTGGAATAGGTGTGGTCATGTTGGAGGACATGTGTCACTGTGGAGTGGACTTTGAAGTCTCATATGTGCTCAAAATACCAACTAGTGTCTGAAACCTCTTCCTCTTGCCTTCTGATCAAGACGGAGCCAGCACTTGTCTTCCTGAACATCGCAATGCCCTCCACCATCCTTTCTTGCCATGATGATAATGAACTGAAACTCTGAATTCTAAGCTGCCACCTCAAAAAAAAAAAAAAAAAAAAAAAAAAAAAGTTTTCTTTTATAGGAGTTTCCCAGTTCACGGTGTCTTTTTAGTGTAATTGAAACCCTAACTAAGGCAAATATGAAATTGAGAATTGTCCTGTTAAGGACTATAAATAATTTTGTTGGAATTTTGATGGGGATTGCATTGACTGTAGATTGCTTTTGGTGGGGTGACCCTTTGTAGTATGTTTACCTACTGTTCCATGAGCACAGCAAATCTTTACATCTTCTGATATATTCTTCAGTTACTTTCTTCAAAAACTTAATTTTTTATCATACAAGTCTTTCACTTGTTTCTTTAGAATTACTCCAAGATATTTTATATTATTTGAGGCCATTGTGAAAGGTGTTCCTCTGATTCCTTTCTAAGTCCACTTGTCATTTTTATATAAGAGGGCTTATAATTTTTTTTTTTAGTTAATCTTGTATCTAACCACTATGCTGAAAGCGTCTGTCAGCTATAGGGGTTCCCTGGTAGAGTTTGAATGAATACCTATTATATTATCATTTGATATGCCAATAGTAACACTTTGACATTTTTTCCAACTTGCATACCCTTGATCTCTGTCTTATTGCTCTAGCTGAAACTTCAAGTACTATATCAAACAGGTATAGAAAGAGTGGACAACCTTGTCTTGCTCCTATAGTGAGTGGAATTGATTAATTAAAGGATTTTTTTGTATATATTAATTTTCCTCCACACAAACAAATAAAAGTTTTATTTAATTTAGAGATTAAAGGAAGTTTAGCATATCTCATACCATTCACATGAAATGAAAGATATTATATATTTTTCATAAAGTAGGACATTATAGTTATTACTATAGCTGACTAATATTTGTCCTTGGCTATTACTAACTCAATAAAAGGGTCATGACACATGTGACTGAAATTGAATAATGGAAGGAGAAGCAATGCAGTAAGTAAGTTTCTTTTAGGCATAACAGTAATCAACAGGACCAACTTTCATGAAGACTTGGGAGAGAGAGATTAAAAATGACATTTCAAATAGGCTTGATTCAAGAAATTTCCATTTCTAAATTCAATGTTCTCAACATTTTCATGAGCAAGACAGGAGGGTAATGATAAGTAAAACTTGCAATTTGATTTAAATCCTGTTAGTTGTGATTGCCTTGCACCTATTTTATCAGATATCTTACAAAAGAATGTAGCTCAAACTTAACACATAGAGAAAATATTAGTTCTACAAATATTGAAACAAATGACATTCACGTGTGAATCAAGGAAATGATCAATAGGAATTAAAATTTATAAATTTGATCATATTACCTAATGTAAAGATATAAAATTAATGAAAAATAAAAACTTGCTTTGAAAATAGTGTCATGTTGGTGGTTTGATATTTCAGATGTGCATGTGGCACACACATGCATGTGCAGATTAAGTCATTAGATCATTGTAATACTGGAATATGTTGAAAACAGTAATGGGATAAATCCATGGAGTCTGAGATATAAATAGGTAAAGACACACGCAACATGTTGGTATTTAAATAAATAGAAGAATGTCATAAAACTTATTAAGAGAAAATATGCAATCTGTGATTGTGATTAAATTAAATCTTTTAGTAACAAAAATTTTGCTTTTCAATATTTGATTTGAAAATTATTTTAATGCTCATTTTGGTGAGCATTTAGTAATTTTAAATAATGCATTTATTCACATGCGAAAATTTCAAGTATATTTCAAAATGTAAAACCAATCTTCTAATAACATTTTACAAATTATCTATGCATGCATGTAGTGTTCAACATAGGGACTGTAGGTAGTGACCCTCCCCCCACACCATGTGGACCCTAGGTATTGAACCAAGGTAATCAGGCATAGCAGAAAGCAACTATACATATTAAGCCATCTTTCTCTATTCGATTATTTCATTTTAAGGTTTAATAATAATATTTATATTAAAATAACAACACAAAATAGATTGTAATGCATATCAAATCAATAGTTTATTATTTACCACTGAAACTCAAGTTTCAAATACTGAAGTAATTACTTTTATTGATGAGTATATTAGATCACATGATTTAGAAATAGAATATAATTGAATTATAGATATTATATTTTGTTTGCCATGAATTATCTATTTGAAATAAAGTAAATTGTCTTTCATTTCATCTTAATTTCAGACTCTCCTTGTATTTGAATGTGTAATTTAGGATTTTTCTCTTAATACATATATTATGATAATTATAGGTAGTTATATGTGTTATGCATGATAATAACTACCTCAGAAACATTGATGGTTAAATAGTATATGATATACGTCATGGAAACAACTAAGTATGAATGTGAATGACCATTTCAGGGGATCATGGAGAGAATGACCTCAGTTTCCTAGAATGCTTTTCATATCATAATACGTGACATTGCTTGTTAAAGTAAGAAGCCCAATACACCCAAAATTATGCCACAAATTATTTTCCCATTAGTTAATCCACTCTACCATAGAATTAGGAAAGATAAAAAGGTGCATATATCCATTGATCTTTAGGCCTTTCTTCAATTAGAAGATTTCTATGTTTTGGTTCCTTATATTTACCCAAATTTCTCACTGAATATAATAGGAAGAAAAATTTATCCATTGGATTTGTTTACGGGGATAAAGAAATATGATCTCTTTGCTAATTCTCCCCCAAGCAAGAGAATAGTATTGTTTATGTGATCTTTACTTGAGTTCCAAAAAGAAAGAAATCAAAGAGTCAGAATCATCAAAAAAAACATTATCTACAAAGAGAACAAATGTTGTACAGTAAAGAAATCATTTAAATGTGACTATATTTTCCTATAAAAAGCAATAGTGTAGTTATTAATAGAATTAAAAAGAGATTGAGCATTAATACAAATATAAGTATATGTAACCTCAGTATCCATACATAAATATTTTACAAAAAATAAATGTGATTCAATGATCTTGAAACATACTTTATTTATTTATTTATTTTCGTTTTTCGAGATTGGATTTCTCTGTGTAGCTTTGGAGCCTGTCCTAGAACTCACTCTGTAGCTCAGGCTGGCCTCAAACTCACAGAGATATTCCGGCCTCTGCCTCCCGAGTGCTGGTATTAAAGGCGTGTGCCGCCACCACCCATCTTGAAACATGCTTTATGATAGCAAGCAGTAAAAAGATAAAGTTACTTTTCAGTGATTTTATGAGCTACACAATAATGGAGAAACAAGATATAATTCAACATTAAGAATGTAAGAAAGATATATAAAAGTCATGCTGAAATACTTAGCTTCTTGTAATTTAATGCCATGATTTCCAAATAATCAAGTACTTTACTATTACAACTTGTGCTTAAATCTGCCAGGGCATCAAAAAGGTTATGGTTCAATGCACAGCACACTCTAGTGTCTAAAATTCATAGACCACCCACCTTCAAATGAGGGAACAAATGAATAAAAAGAAAGTGATTTCAAATAATGCTATGTGAACATAGTTGAGCAAGTGTCCTTGTTGTATAATTAAGTATTCCTTGGGCATATGCCCAAGAGTGGTATCATTGGGTCTTGAGAGATATAGATTCTGAATTGTCTGAGAAACCACCATACTGATTTCTGAAGTAGCTGTACAAGTTTGCATTCCCAACAGTCGAGGAATGTTCCCCTTGCTCCGTATCATCTCCAACATAAGCTGATATCAGTGTTTTTGATCTTAGCCATTCTGAAAGGTGTAAGATGTTATCTCAGAGTCATTTTGATTTGCATTTCTCTGGTAATCAGATTGGTGAATACTCTAACTGTCATCATAGAGCCTTCATCTAGTAACTGATGGAAGCAGATGGAAAGATCCACAGGCAAGCACCAAGCCAAGCTCTAGGAGTCCAGTCAAAGAGAGGGAAGAGGGATTTTATGAGCAAGGAGCATCAAGATCATGATGGGGAAACCTACATAGACAACTGAACCAAGATAGTGGGAACTCATGAATTTTAGACCAACAGCTGTGGAACCTGCATGGGACTGGACTAGGCTCTCTGCACAAGGAGACATTCTGCTTGTCTGATTAAGGGGGCTCTGGCAGTAGGATCAGGATCTATCCCTGGTGCATGATCTGGCTTTTTGGAGCCCATTACCTATGGTGGGATACCTTGAAAAGCCTTGATGCAAGGGGAGGGTCTTGGACCTTCCTAAACAGAATGTACTAGGCTTTGCTGTCTCCCAATGGTAAAGGAGTCCTTAAAATTTGGAGAAGGAGATGGGGGATATGTTAGGGGAGGAAGACTGGCTGAAAGTGGGAGAAGGGAAGAGAGGACATTATTTGGATTTTATATAAAATGAATAAAAAAATTCTTAGTAATTTCTTCATTTTTATTTCTCTAAGAATCATTCTAAATTTAATGTATATATGTATAACTTGATGGATGTATGTTTAATGATGTGATAGCAATTCCTATTAGTAAGTACCTATTGGAATTCAACAGGAGGTAACCTTTGGTCCTTTTATCAACCAGCCAGGTTACAGTTTCAAATTTGTTTTCAAATGATTATGCAAATACAGTGTGTTTTGAACTACTCTAATGAGCTGGAAAATTTTACAAACTTGGAGTTATAGGTTCCAAGACCTACATGACTTATTTTATCTCCTTTTTTATCCTAGGGAAAAAAAAAACACACAGTAATTTCAAATTGTGATTTAAATGAAACAAAGTGAATAGCAATCAGGGAAACAACAAAACACCATTTATGTGCTTTTTTTTTTTTTTATAAAGTATTAATTGGTATTTTACAATGCATAATTTGTATAATTTTTCAGCAAAATTTTTAAGGTTTGTTCTGCTCAATGTTTATTGATTAAATTGTAACTTATAGATCTTTCCTTAATTTTCATATGAACTCTGAAATTTATATGCTAATGGTAAGGAAACCATGCAACACTTAACTGCCTGTTATTCATGTGGAAACATTGCTTATAATTTTTAACTTTACTGCAGTCTTTGAGTTCATTGCAAATAAATTCTTATAATGATAAGTTTAAAATATGCTAATCAGTGTGTACATCATCACTGTTGATTCATGTCACAAGAGTGAATTGTGAATGTCATATGTAACTTAAAAATCTAAGAAATGAACAGCATCTTTAAAAACTATTTAATTGTTCCTCACCTTATCATGAGAATTCATTGTTGACTCTACATCTCTGTTGCTGTCTTCACTTAGGTAGCCAAGATTTTTTTTTACATTCTGTGAGGAAGACTTATATTTTCAAATGCTTGGTGGTGTTTTTACATAGAGATATTTCCAAAGTGAGAATATTTCAGAGAAGAGAGACACAAGAAGGAAAAAGGATGCCTTTGATAGGTACAGGTGATTCTGTCAGGTTTTATATTTAAAGGGCTGTTTCAGTGACATTATTTTTTTTTCCTGTTAGATTTGCAAATCATAGACAGGATGGCTATAGCATCACCTATGACAGCACTGTGGATAGAACAAAAGTGTTCATTTTTAAAATAGTTAAATATTTAGTCTGGTTCCTTATTTCAGAATAAACAGTAATGGAACACATGTCTTTTCTATAAAATTTCAAGTTAAGAAACCTCTATTTAATGAATACTCTACAAACAGATACTTTGCACATATCAAAAGTTTTGTATAAACACATTTATTCTGAACCATGGCTTATTATAGTTTTGAATGTTTAAATTTTATTATTTTTCATATTTATGGACACATGGATATTAATATTATAACTTTGTATCAATATGTACTGAAAGGACCAAACAGATGCCATAACAGGCTGCTTAGTTTTTTCTCGGAGAACAGATTTCAATTTCAGTTTCCTGAGACTTGAGCAAGCAGTTTCTGGGGAGGTTTAAGAACAAAAGACATAGTCCTTGAAGTAGCTCCCTTTATGCCCATACTCTGACAGATCAAGGATCAGTCAATTGTTTATTGTCTGCGACCCCTCACCAATTTAGAGATACATGCATGAGTCAAGGACAGAGCCTGGACCACTGAGTCAGCCTCCACAGTCAGTACATCCTTGGCAGCCCAAGGACAGACCCTGGACCACTGAGTCAACCCCCATAGTCAGTATGTTGTAGGTCAGCCAGCATCCATGACAACTCAAGGACAAAGCCTGGGAATTGTCCAGGCCTGCCTAAAAATGGATAACTGTAACCCCCTTACTAACCCTAGGCTATTAAACCTTACTAACACGATTGCCACTTGAATAAACCAGTCCTGAGTCTTTACTCTGAAGCCTGTATCCCCGAAGCCCCCTTGCTTTAGAAACAATTCCCCATTGCTACTCAGGGTCTTTCCTGCTCTGCTGCATCAGATGGACTGGACTGGGAGTCCCCCATTAATTCGTAATGATACGAAGACTCTTTGCTTTTGCATCGGATTTGGTCTCTTGGTGGTCTTTGGGGGACTCTGGGTACAACATTGGAGGTCTCATTGAGATTCTCAATCCCACCTCGACCACCCTCCATTGAGTCTTATGGTGTCTATTATTAGGTAACATCGGATTTGCCTGGCAAGATTTTTTGGTTTCTGGATTCTGTTTCTGGCCATTTGTGGCAATGGGAGCTCTGTGAAGCCTGCATAAGATCTATGGGTAGACTCACTGGTAGATCACAGGTTGAGGCCCTGCAAGATTTCCCAGGGCTCTTCTGGTGGGTCAGGAGACCCTTCTGTTGGGGACTGGATTCCCCTGGTCACCTCCCTCCACAGTTCTTTTTCTATCAGGACTGCAGCCAGCCAGCAGCTCTCAAAGGGCATGGGGAGCAGGAGGAGGGATGAGAGGGGGATCTCTGGTTGGTACATAAAATGAACTAAAAACAATTTTAAAAAAAGAAACAGATTAATCTTTTGTCATATGGATAGTTTTTATGTCCATTGATGTGTTTTTTTAAACTTGAAGAAGCCATTTTATTTAGAATATGGGTTCATTTTCTTGATATTTTTCTTTTAAGTACTCTTTTATTCACATAAATATATTCTTTCTTTTCATAATTTGCAATTCCAGATTGAAAGTAAAAATAGTATATATTATTTATGAATTCAGTATTTCTAGTATTTCAGTCCTTGCTTAACTGATTTCTATGGCAACCAATCATTAGTACTATTTCACTTGCTTCCAATGTTTTATATGATGATTTATATTATTTATCTGGGGTTATCACAAAATTTGCAAACAAGTTTGGAAATGTGCATAAAGCTATTGTCATTTTTGAAGGCAAAAGAGAATTTTATAATGTCACATTTAATGATGAATATGTCTAATATGGCTTAAACCCTTTTGTGTTAAGTGTGGGAAACATAAATGCTGATTTTGGAGAGGTGTTTTGATTATCAGGACCCTGTCCTCACAACTGGATTGAGTCAACTATAGAATTTTCATTGATAGTTCAAGATACTGTCTTGAAAGCAAAGGGGAGAGAGGTATCCTGGTGTTAGACCAAGAATTGTGAGAAATACATTTCTATTGTTTATGAAGTACAGTCTCAAACATTCTGTTTCTGTAACACAAGTGAACCAAAACAACCCTCTAGGAATTAGATATTCAATTACTGTAGGGGATAGTATTGTTATAATGGAAAAATGATAATAATGGAATGTACTCATAAAATTACTCATCCATAACTACTTACCTTTTCTTGCTTCTTTAGTAAATTTTGAAAGACCCAGGTAATAACGACCTACTGTGACACATTAAATATTTCAAGTAGTGTTACTGTCCAATGCATTAAATATGCATGTTTTGATTTTCACTCTTTATATTTTCTTCAGTTATCATTATATCATATGTGTTTCATATACTGTAAAATCCAGGTGTTACAATTTAAATATGAAGTATCAACTTTCTTATTAAAGTCCCAGTCTTCATAGGAAATTATTTTGTACTAAGTTCTGGTGGTAAAATGAAAAGCATAAAATGAGTAAGTATATAAGAAAAGAAGATGGTATTTAGTGAGAAATGTCTTTGAATTTGTAAGAATATGGTATTGGAACTATCCCAATGTAGGGCTGCTAGGAAAACACTTGTTTTTTTTCAGATCATGGCAGAAGCTCTAGTTTCATGAAAAGACCACAGCACAGGAACAGAAAGCCAGAGAACAACTCAAAGGTTTATTTTAATTTTACATTTTCTATCCAGATCATCTTCTCAGGAAAATAGCGTTGCCTTTGCACTTTTAGTACAACCTAAGGCCTTCCTACTGTTCCCACTTAATTATTCCATCAATTTTCATAGTATTATACTGGGAAACAAACATATAACACATCACCCTCTAGGGCAGTGGTTTTCAACCTTTCTTCGATACAGCAGCCCTTCAATATAGTTCCTCATGTTATGGTAACCCCCAACTATAAATCATTTTGTTGATTTATATTTCATAACTCTAATTTTGCTACTGTTATAAATTATAATGTAAATTTATAATATGCAGCATATAGAATATCTGATATGTGACACCTGTGAAAGAGTTGTTCAACGACCATAGGGGTCAAGGCCCACAGATTGAGAACTCTTACTCTAGAAGATTTGTTCAAATCTACACAAACTAGTAGAAGCCAAATGAATTTAATAGCATCCCAGTTTCTTGTTTCTTTATTAACTTAAGCAAGTTTTATAGCATGGTATGATTTTTATTAATGCTTAGATATGAGTTAAGAAATTCATTTTGTAAAGTACTTGTTTCTTAGTCTATAAACATTTGCTTTTCTTAATAAATATATTTACTTACTTATTTTATATCCTGGCCATAATTTCCTCTCTCTCTTCTCCTTCCAAACTCCCACTTCCACTTCCCTCTGTTCCGACCCACAATCCACTTCTACACCATTTCTGTTTAGGAAAAGGCAGATCTCTCTCATGAGAATCAACAAAACATGGCATATCAAATTGCAGTAAGATTAAGCACCTTCCCATCTATTACAGCTGGACAAGGAGACCCAGTATGAGGAGTAGGGTCCCAAAAGCCAGTAAACCAGTCAGATTGTTCCCATTGTTAGAAGTCCCACAATAGGACCAAGCTACAAAACTACAACATATACACAGAATGCATAGGTTAGTCCCATGCAGATATGTGGTTGTTGGTTCAGTATCTGTGAGCCCCATGAACCCACATTAGTTGATTTTTGTGAATATTCTTGTAGTGTCCTTGACTCCTCTAGTTCCTACAATCCTTACTCCCCCTCTTCTGCAGGATTCCATGAGATACCCTAAGGTTTGGCTATGGGTCTGTATATGTTGCCATCAGTTGCTGGATGAAGGTTCTTAGATGACAATTGGACTGGGCACCAATCTATGAGTATAGCAGAATATCATTAGGAATGATTACATTGACATGTATACAGAATTAATTATCATTGCTTAAGTCAAAGTATAGATATGTCATACAAAATCTCATTTTCTAGCTTGATTACACTATCTAATTATAAATAAGGTTTTCTCCATTTTATTCTATGTGCATTTGTATAAATCGTCAAATGTAGAAAGAACATTGTATTCTTTACCTTGTTTTCCTATTTTACTTGCATCTATTTTTACAGTACAGGTCTCTCTCAACCAATTCTTGATCTTAACATCATGGAGAAATTATAAAGACAGTGACAAAAAACACAAATTCTAATTTTAATAGTAAGTTGTTTAAAGGAAAGTATAAATATAAGACTTCTGTATTAAGAACTTGAAAGGAACCATGCTGAGTGATAGTGGCTATACCCCATTAATATCACTCATTAAACTAATTACTGTCACATAATAGAATGTTTACTGTTTAGATTGATTATCAATGCCACAAGTGTCTTTTACCTATGGTGGAGGCAACAGCTGTTATTTTGTCCACCAAGAAATGGACATTACTTACCTCTTATTGCACTAATCTATCAGCTACTATTTTGCCAATCTCAATTAGTAACTTGAAGGAATATGAAAACAACTCAAAGACACACTTGTACTGAGTACATGATGAAATTTCCAAGAAAGAAAAACTAAGGATACAAAAATTTTATGCAGAGTGCTTTTTATATATTTCTTATTTAGGGGACAGGATACCTGAAAGCTGAAAGTCTTGCTTCAATGAGGTAGCCATTTAGATCTAAGGTGGATGTCAAGCTGACAGGCAGGATACCTCTGACATCATTGTAATCCCATCTACATGATAAGTGACATGCTTTTAGTTCAAGGCCATGACAGATAACAGTTGCTATGATAATGATGAAGAAGAGTAAATAAGCCTACTCATAGAAAATAGATGAATATTCTGGTTTTATGAATTTATTCCATCCCTCATATTCTTTATCATATAACTAGAATCACACATCATCAACTAGTCAAGAAACTGATTTGTGATTTTCATTTTCTTACCTACTAACTAACAAAAAAAATCCTTACCCACTCAAAATATATGCAGCCTCATGTCTTATTCCTTAATTATTAATACAATACACGCACATATTAACCTTGTACAAAGTTGTCTTTGGAAGACCCATAATTACATACAATGAGAATATATTTTTTAAAAAATGCAGAAAAAATTCCTGTTGATGTACAGCTGGGTAACAAGGGCTATGTTACCATGGTACAAAACATAGTAAAGTGCTTGCTGCCAGGCAGGAAGAATATCTGTGTTTTGATCTGAGTGCAGCCTGTAGTTTTGCTTTCAGGGATGCAGAAGGGACAGAAACAGGAGATATTGGGAACTTGTTCATCAGTTCATTGAGATAAAACAGTGAGATTTCTAGACTCATGAAGAAACAATGCATTACAAATAATAATAAAGTGGACAACAATAAAGAAACATACTAAACATTGAACTCAGGCATCCACAAATGCCCACAGTGATGCACATTCTCACAAACACAACCTTACATACTAACAAACAATGCACATAAACACTTTAAAAGAGTAAATATACATAAATATGTATTTATGAATAAGTGGCAACCATATGGTTTAAACAGAAGCATCTATATAGTTTGAGAGTAATATAGCAGACAATTGAGTTAATGTGATAAAATATTTAAAAAATATGAGGAATAACCCACAAAGGTTTTGTACATGTAAATTATGTCTTTAGGTAAGTGTCTCCATAGAAAGAAAGAGTTTAAAAAGATAATTTCTTCTCAAAAAAATAATTTATTTGGTTTTGGTGTCAAATAGTATTATTTATATCTAACTTTTCAATGATCTTTAATATAAAACATAAAAGTAGAAACCTGAATGTGTAATCATGGCGCATTCTTATTTTGACATTAATTTAGATTGATTATTTAGAATCTTTTAAGAGAACAGACATCCTCACAACAACTAGGCAACAATGTTTTAGCCTTAGACCATGATACAGAATTAGGAAAATTATTTAGATGTAGTTCATAGTTTAGAAGACAGCTGGTCTTGTGGTCAATACCATTTTGTAACTGTAAACTTATACTCTCCATCTATGATGGCCATTTCTAAAGGCATTATACCTTCAATGAGCTTCACTGAGGAGGACTAGGATCATCATCTTTTGTGTGTAAATGTATGCCACAGTGTGGGTCAAATTCATTCATAATTACCTGAAATTAGATAACTTTCAAATTCAGTATGGAATGTAAGCTATTTGTATTCAGTTGAACTTACTACATAGTTTTCAATTCTAAATTCTGTGTATGTTCACACACTCATATTTTAGATTTTATGGTGATTTTTGTGACCCCAATTATACTTTGTTTATCTTGGGAAGGTGACACTTCTGTATGCTCAATAAGTGTTAACAAGGGACTTAATTACCACTGCAATCTGGATTAGCTAAATTCCATTCAAATGAGGGTTGATTGGCATCAGCATTATAATTAGGACATTTCTCAAAATGAACTCAGCCCAAAGTCTGTCCTTCATCTATCTGCCCTATGTTAAATCTTTGAGGAAGACTAGACAAATTAAAATATTGAATGATTAGTATTTATTTTCTTAAAGTTAGACATGTTTATATTTATTGTTATCTTCAATAAGAAAATGCAAAACTCATTTTTTTGAAGTGTAATATAGACAAGTGCTCAGTCTATGAACTACACTCTTAGCCTTTGTACCTATGAGATAGAGTCTGCTTATGTAACTCAGGCTGGCCTGGGGCTTTCAATCTTCCTGCATGCTAAATGGTAATATCACAGGTCTGCACCACCATATCTGATTTCAAATGGTTGTTTTTTCTTAAAGAGAGCTGACTAATAACTAATTGGCCCACACATTTTTGTGTAATGAGGTATGCCTTTATAATAGCAATAAATTACTTTGAATATGATAATGATGACCTTAATTTTAATTGCAAAAGATATAGTCATGTGGTAAAATTAAATTCATGTATTTATTTCTTGGTGTTAAGACAGGACAACAGTTAAATAGACTTTAAATGATAAGAACTAGAATACTGAAAAGTTTGAGTTTAAGAAGTTGAGATTAAATTCCTTATTTATTGTTTCACTTTCTTCTCTTTCAGTTAGCAACATACAATAAGAGGACATACATCTGCCCATTGAAAAAATAAAACACAGAACTAACACCCATAGAACTGTTTCATTCTGGTTTGACTGAAGTCATTCCTGTACACCCGTCATTTTGTCTTAGGGAGATTTATTTGCAAGTGTGGCAATATCGTGTTATGTACTTCTTATGACATCTGTGTTTTCAACTATTACTCAAATAAACTTAACATTTCAGTGATCTAAATATACTCTGGAGTTATATATCCTTTTCTCTCTGTTTTCTTACTGCATTTTCTTATACTTTCCTGTTTACTATTTTGAGGTTGGGTAACTATAAGACTGTTTTAAGATACTTAATAATAAGAGAAAATATCATCTTAAGATATTTAATTCTAAAAAAAATGAGCTATTTTCCCTCTGCCATATTGAGAATGAATAAAATAGACAAAAACTCCCAGCTAATGACTATTGTCATAGTCCTGTACTCCCATAGTGAGGAGAAATAGAGTACCTAATGTTTATGAAATATAAACTACTAGAGTAAGAAACTAACCCTTCTTCTCTAATTGTTTTCACTAAGGGGTTGCACTTCACTCAAGGTATACATTTACTACACTAAGAATAGTATATGAAATGACAGAACAATTCCTTGTGAAAGAAAAGCTGCTTATGTACCTTGTTCTACAAGAGACACTGTGAGTACCTGGGAGAAAAACACACAAATTTTGTGCCATGGTGAGCAAGACCATGATGAAATTAGTTCAATGACACATACTTGAATTATTTAAATCTGATTAATGCTAATGAGTAAGTAAAGAAAATGTCCTATCATCAGAACATGTGAATCAAGAAAAGTTTAAGAAGAATAACAATAATAAAAATTATAAAACCATTTAGACATTTAAATTAATTGCTTAAGATGGAAATTATTACAGTCAATAAAGAAAACAAAATGTCCAACATAGCTGATGACACAGCACAGAGGAGTTAGGAGGGAGAAATTTGACATCAGTATAAGAAGAATCCTGAAGTACAGTATGAGAAAATATTCACCATTGAGTATTGTTTGGAATGTGATAATATAATGGAAGAACATGAATCTCTCTTCTCTCTGTCTGTCTGTCTCTGTTTCTAACTGTCTATGTCTTCCTCTCTGTTTCATCTGTCTGTCTGTCTGTCTGTCTGTCTCTGTCTCTCTCTCGCTCTCTCCCTCCCTCTGTCTTTCTTTCCACCTCTACCTCTTTACACTCTGACCCCTTCTCTCTTCCTCCCTTTGTCAGGTTCAAACCCAGAACCTCCTACATACTAGATAAGCTCATTATCATTGGACTACATCTCTAGCCTTATCTATCTTTTGAGATTATCAAACAGATTCTAGACAATTAATTTTGGGTAGGAACAGAATGGAATGAAGATCCCTATAGCATGTTACAATGTGTAGGAGACAAAGGAGGGAACCTTTCTTAGACTCTGAATGTCACCATCACAATAGTCTAAGCTTAATTAACAGTTGAGTAAGTAACAGATTGTAGCAGATATGTTATAAAAAACACAAAATGTTGATTGTGAAATGACTAATGCTAATTATATACAATTCAAGAAGATAAATACACTCAAATTTTACATGTAAATTAATATGAAATAAATGGGGTTTTGTAGAGGATATTTCACAATCTGATTATATATATATATTATATACAAATTCTGTAATGGGGATCCAAGAATCATTCCAGATTTCATTCAATTATTTGTGGTTATGACAGTTTATTAGGAAGGGGTATGTAGAGCTACTAAGTAGTTTTCCTAATATAATTTTAAAATAAGTGGAGGAAAAGGTAGGTTTTATGTGATGATGTACAATAATACAAATATTTTTATATTTAACATAATTTCTTTATTGAATGTTTGGAAATTTTTAATCTATGCTCTATTTGCTAAGTAATTCATTTGGTGACCTCTAAATTCCAAAGTAAGACTAATTATTTTGACCTTTTTGTTAAATAACAGTTAAATATCTCAAAACATATAAAACTTAATTTTCCAGATTGGTATTTACAAATTATGTGATTTTGTTATGAATTTTGAGTAAACAAAGCTATCAGAAAGTATAAATATTTCATTGACCCAAAGTCTATTTTAATGTCTAATTTTTACTCTTATAGTGACTGATAATATCCTCTCTCATGATGATTTAAAATTCTATTTCTATCATGACTACCAAAATATTCTAATTGCAGTGAATTAAATAGGACAATCATTTTCATCTACAATAAGGAAAAGTATATTTCCCAGAATGTCAAGTATGTCATCATTAGTTTATTGTAATTAGCATTAACTATATGATTGAAAATAAAAGAACTTCAATAAGTTTAATTAACTAACCCAATATTGACATGTCAAAATTCAACATATTTAACTATATTATATATTCTCAATACTTTTGAATTGCTGTGTTGTTGGATTAAAATTAGTTATCAACAGTCATAGCCAGCTGTGACACCTGTGAACCACAATAGTGACCAGCATAGAAAGATAAATAAGTGCAATAGTGATACTTACACATCAGTGGTAACCAATAGCTGTGTAGGTGGATTTAAGAAATTACATCAACAGGTGGAAATTCATGCCTACTACTGTAAACCTACCCAACTATGCATAGTTAGTGAGGCCATAAAACACAGAAGAGAGCCTAAAGCTTCTGTTTTCCCACATCAGTATAATCTCTTAGAGTCTTTGTGATATACTATCCTTACACTCACAGATACTCATATCTCCCATCCTTTATCAAAGAAGCTTCTTTTTGCAGCAGTCAAGGCCACTATAGAAATTCATAATTAGTTGATTTACAGAGTACTGACTATGAGGTTCTCAGGGCAAATTGATATAACTGTAATAGAACACTAACATCAGTGGCTCCAGGACCATACTGGAAGACGGAGAGTAGAAACATAATAGCATAAAATCAGAGATCTTCTGTGAGTTTGTATTTTCCATTTATGATAGGGAATCTGCCCATGGCTGACTAAACAAGTCTCAAACAATGACAATGGTAATTAACAAAACAACTTTGATGGGGAAGTCTCAAACTGCATGTGGTAGTTTGGATGAGAAGGTCTACATAGGCTCATATGTTTGAATGGTTCCCATTTGATGAAACTATTTGCAAAGGAGAAGTGTGGCCTTGTTGATGGAAATATGTCACTGAGGACTGGAATTTCAGGTTTCAAAATTCCATGTTAGTCTCAATTAACTTTTTCACATTCCTTTGTTCTTATAGATCATATATAGGTTCTCAGCTATTCCTCCAACACCATCCCTGCCTGCATTTTCATGATGCTCACAATGATGGTGATGGACTCACCCTCTTAAATGTAATCCCCAAGAAACTCTTTCTTCTATATTTGTCCTTTGCTATGGCATCTCTTCAAAGTAATAGAAAACCAAGACAAGGCCTTACCCCTAGATGCAGAGCCCAGGAAAAGGAAGATTGCAAAGAGAGGAAGAATCAGTCTTGCCTAAGGACAAACACTGCTGGTGATCCAACACCAAGTGGTAAACTAGCAAAGCTTTATATTCATTTCTGAGTACACCAAAATGTTTTAATGAGAATTTCAATAGCTACAAATGATACTGGCAGCACTACTCTATAAGGTGAGTCCCTTTGTGTCTAATTGTTACTTTCATTAATCTATCTTTTGTCATATACTTAATTTTTTACCTGATTGACTATTTTATATATTTTCAACAGTTATTGAAATATGAACAGAGACCTGTTGCTAAATGAAACACCTAGTGTGGAAACAAAATTTGTTTAAGATTTAAAAGTTTACAACTGCCGGGCAGCAGTGGTGCACAGCTTTAATCCCAGTACTCAGGAGACAGAGCCCGGCAGATTTCTGTGAGTTTGAGGTCAACCTGGTCTACAGAGCAAGATCCAGGACAGGCACCAAAACTACACAAAGAAACCCTGTCTCGAAAACAAAAAACTTTACAATTTCAGGGCCTATTCTCCCACCTGTGTCAAGCAGTGATGGGTGGGAGGCAAGAGGGCACCTCTCCCTCACCCATACCACCACATGGCAGATGTAACAGGGACATCTCTCCCATGCTCACCAATCCAGGGCTGGCTCACCCACACCTCCTTTCATGGGGATGACTATATTCTGCTTCCCTGGCGAGGTGCAGGGCCTGCTCTCCAGAACGTGATTATTGCAGCTGGGGGAGTCAGGATCAGTTCTCCCTGGCCCATGTTGCCACCTGACAGATGAGTAATAGGGGCAGCTCTCCCACGCCTACAACCTCAAGAGGTCATAAGGGCGGGAGAGTTGACCCTGCCTGCTACCAACAGCAAATCTCAGGAGAGGAGACACTGCACCTAAAATGGTCAGCACAATAGAGTCAACCCAACTGGCAGATGTGTGGGCTAGCCAGCCTAAATATTGTGAGCATGGAAGAGCTGTCCACATTACTCACCTGTCATGTGGCAGTGTGGGCTACCGAAAAATGTCCCTCCCCCCACCGAACATCAAGGCCTGAGGCAGGTGGGAGAGCAGGCCGTGAGGTCATAAGAGCTGGAGAGCTAGCCCTGCCCCTCATCTATTGCAGAACTCAGAAGAGTGCCCCTACACTACTCCTGGGCAAAGCAGAAGGGCTGGCCCTGAAGTTGTAAGTGTGGGTGATCCAACCCTGAGGACATGAAAGTAGGACAACTAGCCAGGCCCCTTGGTCATTGCTGCAAGGGGTGAACTCACCAGGACAATGCAGGTGTGCTCCCCCTGGTGGTGAGGACAAGGGAGAGCTGGCAGTTTGACTGACTCTGAAACTGCCCAGGCCTAGATCCAGGGTGATAGGTTGGCCCATCCTAATATCCACCCCATCTGTGACCTGATGGAGTACTCAAAGATGGAACGTTCCAGCAGACCAAAAGCTGCAGGATTTTCACAACCCAGTCCAACAGCAGAATAACCAAGAGGACTTCCATTGAGGGCCCAGCAATGATAGTGTAACAGAAACCAGAGGCCTCAGATCAGACCAATGACATTTTACAGTAAACACTTCCAAGTAAAGAGATATGGACAAGAGGGATTTCTGGGTGACTCACTGTGTCACATTATAGTTTCCATGACGATATTTTTTTCCTCTTTAAATTTAATGGAGGGTGCTGCAAGGGCAGAGGGCAGATACAAAGGGACAGGAAATGAATGGAATGGAGATTTAAAAAGTTTAACATTCAGCAAAATTTCCATAGCATAAATACTTTATTTCAAATGAACATATAAATACCATACAATATTTTCATTTATTTCCTATAATACTGGCATATGCACAGTTTCCCATTAGGCCTTTTGATTTTGAATGTATTCATCATAACTGAAATTTAAAAAATACTTAAGACATATATCAGAGCCAATGTTAGGATTTTATTATGTAGAATTACATAAAATGAAAATAATTGTGAATAATTGAACCTAATCTAATTTACTTATACAGAAAAAATGTAATGAAAGATATTCTGTAAATACTAAAAAAGATAGGAAAAGAAATGTTTAGAAGCACTACACAATTAATGAGGAGGGCACTGTAAATGATAAATTTTTCATCCAATGTGATGGTAACAACAAATTAAGCTCTCATTGGCTAAACAAATGTCTTATCAAAAGTAAGATATTAATAAGAAGTTCAAAGTAGAATAATTAACTTAATATTTTTGTCAAAGTTTTTGAAATGACAGAGAAAAAAGAATCTGTATTAGTGTGCGGGCATTCATGAGCATTCTGAAAGCATCCATATTCTTATATGGAAGCCAGAGGAGGGCAACGTTTGACTTTCTCCATCTCTCCCACCATTTTGCCATGAGACAATATCTCTCACTGAAATAGAAGCTTATTCTTTTGGCTAGGATGACTTGTCAGCAAAGCTCAAGGGTCATGTGTGTTCCCTACCCATTATCTATCTAATGTCTGCTCAATCTCCAAATGCTGGATCCCAGGGATGTGAATTCAGGTCAGGATTCATGGAGAGGAAGTGTTCTTGCCCACCAAGTCATGGCCCCCATCTTGAGAATATGATTTCAAAAATATCAGAAACACTTATTTTTTAGTCAAATGTATACCATGTTATTGATGTTTCTAGAGATGTTTGGTCTGTGGTGAGATTTGTGAATTCATAGAAATGCAGCATTAATCAGAAACTAATGGGAAGACTACAAAGGCATATTATAATTGAAAAAGTTATTCTAAATTTGATTGTAAATAATGGTCCTCAATAGTTCCCTTTAAATATTTGATTTTTTCTAAAAATTTTTATATTATAATGACTGTCATCAAATCTTTGAAAGCATATAATCCTTAAACTCTAAGAAATGTTTACAGGGAACATAATGTCTCTTTAAGTACATTTAGTGGTTAAACAGTTATCACAAGAGATAGTCTTTGATATTCATTAATGCCAATTACCAAGTCATTTGTCTTCTCAGCTGGCTTCTTTTTCTTTTTCTGTCCATTCACAACTACTTGTGCCACACCGTGATCTTCTGATTAACATGTGATACACATACAATTAGAACATTATGGCTGCTGTTTTCAGGTTATATCTCTTCAAAGGAATAAGAACCACAATATATATTTACTTTAGTAGCCAACAATACTGTATTTACTAGAAAACTGGGTAACAAGCACAATTTTAAGGTAACTTAATTCAAAATGTAATAATGTTTTAAAAGTATGTAGTTTTAAAGAGTTAATAATATGTGACAAATAGTTCACTTAAACTAAAAAAAATTAGAATACTGTGTGGATAACTATTTTTGACTCACACAAAGGAATCTAAATTATGAATATGTTATCTAACAAAAGACTAAGTCGGCTAAATGTCAAATGTTCAGGGTATGGTATGATTAAAAATTATAAATACATTTTCATATTTAAATTAACATTTGTTGGGAAAGACAGAAATCATATTTTATCCATCATAATCATTATGACACTCCTTTTTTTGTGATCTTTTAACCCTTCCCTTCCTCTCTCCCAATATTTAATGCATTTTTATCATTCTCAATTACAAAAGTAGATTGAGATGAATAATTTTACCAAATATTTTTCATGAAAATTTGCCTTCCGTTCTTCATGAAAGTGGAAAATTATTTGTGGACCTATAGACAGCCAATAGTAGTAGGGCCAAATTTTATAATGGATGATAGCAATGATAAGAACAAGAAAAATGCAACCAGCAAAGAACAAACATTACCCTAAACAGGCTTTAATGATATTCTCTAAATGATTTTTATTCATTACTCTTGCACTTTTTTCATGTCCCTTTACTCATATGATCCGAATATAATAGCCTGAAAGTGATTTATAAACATTAGGAATATTCTCTGACATGCTGTTTCACGTTCTCCAGGGGTGTTTATGTGCACGGGTATGTGTGAAAAATACACAGGAGACAGAGAATATGAGATGAATGAAAATCAGGGTGATAAGTAAATTTCCTTAGGGATTAATATAAATCTCATCCTGTGATATTAATATTCTATTTTAATTCAACCTCCTTAAGCATTTTAATATATGTATATTTGTTGCATTTATGTGTGTGTGCATGTGTGTGTTTGTGTGTGTGTGTATGTGTGTGTGCACGTGTGTGTGTGTGTTTGTGTATGTGTGTGTGTGCTTGTGTATGTGTGTGTGTGTTTGTGTGTGTGTGTATGTGTGTGTGTGCACGTGTGTGTGTGTGTACGTTTGTGTATGTGTGTATGTGTGTGTGTGCACGTGTGTGTGTGTGTGTGTACATTTGTGTATGTGTGTGTGTGTGTTTGTGTATGTGTGTGTGTGAGTGTGTGTGTGTGTGTGTGTGTGTGTGTGTGTGTGATATAACTAAAGGCACTGAGCATTCTAGGCTGAAACTCCCCCAAAGAACTGAAGCCTATCTTATTTTACATATTTTAGTGTAGTTTTAAATACACTTTCTTAATTGGCTCTACATTTACTGTCAGCTGGTTCTTTGGTTTCTTTGTCAAATAAATAATTATACTCTTAAAAAGAGATTGTAATTGTATATATTATAGAACAATTTAACTCAGGTTTATTGAAGAATGTGAATTTTAAAACAACTGTAATACTTATTTTTCATAAGAAAATGTGTTCCTTTATCTATTTCCTACTGAAATTTAAATTAACTCATTATTCTGTCTTCGTTTAAACATCTTGCCTGCTCAGATAGTTTCTGTATAAAAATTGACAATATCTGTAGTGACAGGTCATGAAGAATCCATATAAAATCCTAATATCCGTGCAAGACAGAAGTCTAGTGAGCAGGTGGTAGGATACAACTGTTAAATGTGCATCTTAAACTCATTATGAACATCTGGGAGGGGAATTTAAGAAAATATATCCGATAAACAAAAACAAACCAGACCATCAGGTATACCTATACTCAAAGGCTTATAGTAAGATTTCTGTTTTGTATAAAAAAATTTGCCCTTGAGCAAATATATTATACTGTGAAATAATTTTAATTTCATTCATCATAAACTCAGTAAATATGATTAATATATACTAATATAAAGAGGAATTGCATTTATTTGTATTTTTTAGAAATGATAGGTATGTTTTAATAATTTTTTTCAAAAATATTGAAATTAGTCAAATTTGTGTTTTGTACAAATTGAAAAGATACTCCATCTGGTGGCTAATCACTTTGATTAATGTTTATGTATGGGTATAAGATAGGCAATAAAACAGCAATTAATTCACACAATTGAACAGAAAAATATGGAATATTACAGTGGACTTCACTGAAAATGAAACTGGAAGTGTTGTATTCTTGTCATATTCTGATCATTAACTATAATTTAAATTATGTTTTCTCTGTTTAAAGTAAAAAAATTGCCTAAATTTATATTACCTGTCTCCAATTTTGTGCCATTTTTTAAAACGTCTGGTTAAATTAATATATATATAAAATATTATTATATCATTTAAATCATATCCTTTATCCCGTCCTCACTTATTACTTACCATGTCCCCAACTTTCTTTCAAACTTATGGTCCTTTTTTTTATTACTATATGTGCATATATACCTATTTTATGAATAAAATGTCACATTGTATAAGCACATAAGAAATTCATACATAAGTCTGTATTTCTTGAGAAAACGCTCTCCTTTATTCATTTTAAAGTACAATATAATGTACCCTAAAGAATTGCTTTCTACTTTAGGATTTAAATCATCTGTATTTAGTGAAATGGATTCAGTATTTCACCCCCAACATAAACTGCATAATCTTTCTCATCTCTCTTTTATTCCTCATTGCCCAAATGTAATTGACTAAAATAAAATTAGTTCAGCAGATATTTCTTCAGATTGTTGAAGTCACAAGCATTAATTCCTGACAACATTTTTTATAATAATGAAAGATAAAGATCAGCATCATTAGATTATGGAGGATAGCTGTCTCAGTATTCTTAGAGAACCAAATAAATTGAAAATGGTTATTAAGCCTCTCCTCACAACAGTTCCTTGAAACTTCATAGAGTATCTATTGCAAACTCAGATGCAAGCCATTACTTTGCTATTAAACAATCTTATCTTAAATGTCTATAGCTTAAGACATTATTTTCTCATTACACACAATGTTTATTTTATGCACTACAGTTCAACTGACTTTCTATCAAAATGAAACATAAATTACAAATTCCATAGACAAAATGTTCACTAAATTAAATGGAAGTAAAATTTGTATGAATGAAAACTAAATGGATAAAACAGGTAAATGTGATAATCTTTGGAAATATTTGTATATCCAAAATGTATAAATTACTAATGTAGCTGAATCAAGAATCAGCCAAGAAAGCATGTATATGGATCAACTACTTTAAAATTTCAGTGTGCTTGCTATAATTACTGGTGAATTATTTCAAGTATTCATTGTCAGCAGGAGGAATCCTCAGTTTAATTCAGACACTAAATTGTGAGTAACTAAAACAGAAACATGCAGGAAGAATTGAATTCTTTTATATGCAGGGGCATTGATGTCACATAATTAAAGCAATTTGAAAACCAGTCAGTCTGTGTTTTTGGTTTGGGTTGCTTATTCTTAAGTCAAAGAGGGAAGCTCAGCATCAGATACATTGTGCAACTATCAAAACAGTCTAAATCTTCAGAATTCTTCAAGAGATGTTGCATGTAAATGGTCTTTGAAACTTAATTTAAAAAATGGGAATAAAAAGAGGAGACTAGACAGATGGCTCAGTATCTAAGAATGTAGAGCGTTCCTGTGTTCCTACAGAATACCTGAGTTCTGTTCTCAACAACCTACCCCTAGCCAAGAGCTATTTAAAACTGATAGCTGTCAAGAGAAAGAGAGTTGGTTCTCTAAGAATACTGTCCCTGTCACCCACCCACCCATATGCCCTGCAGTTCCAGTTGTCTCTCCCCAGATCTTCTCCCACCATTCCTCCTCCCAGACCCGATCCTTCCTGTTCCAATTCTTGCCTGCATGGATCTGTGCTGGGTCCTCTGCATATTAGTTATTGTTGTTAGCTTGGTGTTTTGTGAGACTCCTAACAGTGGGAGTGGGGGTATCTCTGACTCTTGTTTCTGCTCCCAGGATGTTTTTTTTTTTTTCTCCTATTGTGTTGCCTTGTCTAGCCTTGATATGAGGGTTTGTGTCTAGCCTTTTTGTATCTTGTATTGATGTGTTTGGTTGATGTCCCTGGGAGGCCTGCTCTTTTCTGAAGGAAAAGGAGGAGGAGGAGGAGATCAAGGTAAGAGGGAAGGTTGGGAGAGGCCAAGAAGAGTGGAAAGAAGGAAATTGAAGTCAGGAAGTATTCTAAACAAAACAAAACAAAAAGGAATATTGTCCCTTATAGATCAACCATAATCCCATTCTGTCATTAATTTCTACACAGTCAGGTACTGATTCCAGTGAGTAATATGGTTATACATTTGATATTCAAATTTGAAATCCAATTATTAGTCCAAGGTGATTCTCTATTCAAGGGCCTGACTAGTGCCCTTTTCAGAAACGTAGCAAAGGAAACCTGGCATGCCTGAGGTCTCTGGGGAACAAGGGATGCTTTTTGCCTTTGCCTGCCTTTGGCTGCCTACATGTATGCCTAGTCAGTCTGGATAGATTTTACCCTCTGACAGCTCTGTCATCTTTCTTGATCTAGGCTAGAGGCATTGATATGCAGCAGGTCTCCCTAGTCATCAATTACAACCTTCCCACCAACAGGGAAAACTGCATCCACAGAATTGGTCATGGTGGTTGCTTTGGCTGTAAAGGTGGGGCTATTAACACAGTGACAGAAGAAGAGAAAAGGACTCCTGGAGACACTGAGACATTCTACAACACCTCCATTGAAGAGATGCCCCTCAGTGTTGCTGATGTCATTTGAGGGGCTGTCCTGCTACCTGGCCCTAGCCAGGATTCAGTCCTTGGGGGCTGAGGAACAGCTGGAGGGAGAAGGGAAGGGAGCCAAGAGATGGACATACTGGTTTTTGTTTGTTTGTTTGTTTGTTTTGTTGTTGTTTTCTTTCCTCTTCGAATAAATGTCACTTTTTGAGGCAAAAGAAAAGAAATTCAGTTATTAACTAATTAAAAAGAATGAAGGCTAATTGAGAACATTCTGCTTTAGAGAAAAAATACTTTAACCTCATTCCACTCTTGCTTAAATACCTATGATATTTGATTATGATATTACTGGCTTAAACACATATGTAGTTCAATATTTTGCAATGATGACAAGTATGGTTTTGTTTTTAAATTTTTTCTTTCTGTTACAAATCAAATCATATTTTGCAAAACACAAGGTGAATATTAGAACAGGCTTAAGATTGATAATTGTAGTTCATGGCACTTACTGACATTCGAAGCTGAGAGAAGAGGCTGCATCATGTAGAGGTCTCATTGATTTCACAAAGGCATCACAGTAAAATGCTGCAACCCTTCTGGTTGCTCTCGCAAGCACTGCTTGCCTATATTGATTACTTCCTCTCCAATGCAGTACTAAATTACTATTGTGGAAGCATAATGATGCTGAACATTTTGGCACAGATGATAGGGTAATGTTTAAAGACTGTGAGACTTCTTCTTTTTAGATGTACTAATAACCTCTTTAATCATTTCTGTTCAAAATACCAAAAATTCTGAAGCAGAACTAGCCTAATGATAAATTAATATATGGAGCATACCATTTAACAATTTGAAAAGAAATAATGTCAATTATTTTTCCATCCATTACACTGTATGCTATTATTTTTTTTTTTGGTCTAACAATGTTTCTGATAGACCTGAAATAATTCTTGAAAAACTGTTTGTTCTATATTCTCTTCCTAAACAATGTTGGCCAAAATGGTTGTTTTACCTTGTAAAATAGAAGATATGCTTAATGGTCTTTTGAAAAATAATCAGAGTTTCAAAATTACATATGTTTTAAGTTTAAAATGAGGATCCATATGTAGAAACTGAGGCAACTAATCTACAAATAGTATTATGCCATAATTAATGTGATTTTTTTTGTTTGCCATTAATGTTTCATTAAAAGTCACCACTAACTCATGGAACAAAATGGTAAAAATCTGAAACCCAGTATTATTGACCAGTATTTCTGAGGCAGAACTCAGATTCTCATACTGACATGGGAAGTACGTTTTTGCCTTAACCATCTCTCAGGGTCAGTTTTATTTTGAGTGTGTCTTACTTGATAACTCATCCTAGCCTTGAACTCATAACCAACCCCCGAGTTAGCAATAAAATTCCTGAGTTTCACACTTATACTACTATACACAACTGATATATATTTTTCTCTTTTTATTTATTCTCTGTGTCTTTAACAGCATGTGTCTTGATCCTGTTCATTTCCCCACCCCTGCACCCACCCACCTCCCAAATAAAACAAAAATTAAAAAAGAAAGGGAAAAAAAATAAAGAAAAATAATTTAAAAACTCTTAATGGAAGCTGCAGTGTGACACAGTGAGTCACTCAGAAAATCCCTCTTGTCTGTTTCTTTACTTTCAAACATTCACTGCAAAGAGTCATTGGTCTGGTTCGAGGCCTCTGGTTTCTATTCCACTACCAATGTTGGGCCCTCACCAGGTCTCTTCTTGGATACTGTGTTGCTTCTCTGTGTTGTGGGGATCCTTCAGGTTTGGGTCTGTGGGTCAGGTTCCCTCCTGTGTTCCTGCAGACAGTAGACGGGGTTAAGTGTTGACAATGGATCTGTGCCTGGGTTGCTGCAGGGTTGGTCCATCTGTCAGTGCCCCCCTGTCTTCACAAGCAGAGTGAGCTCGCCAGCATTGGCCCAGCTAATTCACCTCTTACGGGACTGAGCAGGGGCTGGGGCCGTTCTCCCACTTCAAAGTCCCTGGGGCCTGCTCTCCCATACCTACATCATCAGGGTCAGCTCTATTGTGTTACCGCTGCAAGATACAGGGGCCACTCTCCAGAGTGCTCCGTCTCTTCCCCCGTGAGGGTCAGAGACAGATCTCCTGATCTTATGACCCATGGCCACCTCCTCTACCTGTCTCAGGTGTTGATGAGTAAGGGGTGGAGGACGAGCATCCCTCCTCCTGCCAATGTTGCCACATGTTAGATGAGTAATGGGGAAAGTTCTTCTTTGTTCTCAACCTCAGGCCTGGGTCACCTTTACCTCCAAATACCAGGCAAGCTCTGCTGTTTTGCCTAGGAGCTGGGCCCTCTTCCCTGAGTGCTACACCTGGTAAGGGGCCAGGAGAGCTCTCTTGCCTGTTGCAGACACTAAGGGACAGGGATAAAGGGGGCATCTATCCCCCACCCACACTGCTGCATGGCAGAGGAATAGTAGGGGCACCTCTTCCATGCTTACAATTTCAGTGCTGGCTCACCCGCGCCTTTGCCAACACGGTTGGCTCCATTGCTTTACCCCAGTGAGATGCAGGGCCTGCTTACTGAAATGTTGCAGTTGATGAGGCTGAGGGACAGCTCAGGACACGCTGCCAAAGGACAGATGAGAAACGGTGATAGCTCCCTCACAACTTCGGGGCTGGCTCACCCATGCCTTTGACAATAGGGTTGGCTCTGTTTTGCTGCCCTGATGAGGTTCAGTGCCTGCACTCTGGAGTGTTGCAGTTGGAGAGGGACTACTTAGTTCTCCTACTCTTGTTACTTCAGGGTCAGCTCTCTCCGCTGCCTTATGTCCTGATAGTTGGGGCACTGAAAGGCCATCTTCCCCATCCCATGCCTCCGTAAGGCAGATGAGGGGTGGGGTTAGGTCTCCCACACTCATAATCTCAGGATAGGCTCACCTCTGCTCTCGTTAGCAGAGACAGCTCTGCCTTCTGTGCTGCCCTAATCAAGTGTAGGGCTCGCTTTCCTCTGTTTTGCAGCTGGTCAAGGTCAGCTCCCTTTCCATCTCTGCTCACTCCAATAGTGCCCATTTGGTCCTGCAAGGTACCAGGTGAGCCTGAGTTTTCTGCTTTGAGCCCAGGACAAACTGCCCCAGACCTGCATCTGGGTCTCCTTGCCTCACTCAGTTCACCATGATGCTAGGCTGGGACTTGAAAAGAGGTCATTATGGTGCCCAAGCACTCCATGCCTATGACACCAGGTGGGGCTCTTGGTTGGTGCATTTGGCTGTTCCTCCCACCTCCGCTGATTGGCATAGGGTAGGGATGCTGCTGGAATACAGTCATGGGCCACTGTATGGACCTTTACTTCAGATTTTCATCAAGAAATACACAACTGATATATTTTAAAAAAATATTTTATTTAAAAGTTTTTTTTCATATAATATATTTTACCACATTTCTTCTTCTCTAACTCCCCGTCCCCAGATCCTCCCCACATTCCTATAAATCCATCTTCATGTTCTTTCTGTCTCTGCCTCTCTTTCAAAAAAGGACCAAAATTTGAAAGCAAAAAATAAAAGCAAGCAACAAAAAAAAAAAAAAAAAAAAAAAAAAAAAAAAAAAAAAAAAAAAAAAAAAGGGGGGGGGGGGGGATATCAGCACAAAACAGCGCTCCTTAAAAACAAACAAACAATACAACAACAACACGGAGTCTGTTTTGTGTTGGCCAACTACTCCTGGACACGGGGCTTCCTTGGAGTATAGTTGTTATACTCAGTGGAAGTGTACTGAGGTGAAACAGAGTTTCCCTTTAAGTCGCTTCTCGGTTACAGTTCAGACTTTCACTTCCCCTTCTCAGCGCTGACATTTTGCCTGGTCTTTTTCGTCACAATTTGTAGGAGTTCATATGTAGCTAGAGTTTTCCTGTTTTGCACACAGTCAGGACAAATCTCTGTCACCCGCCAGTCCCACAGCTGCTCAGACCAAACCAAGTAAACACAGAGACTTATATTGCTTAAACTGTATGGCCGTGGCAGGCTTCTTGCTAACTGTTCTTATAGCTTAAATTAATACATTTCCACAAATCTATACCTTGCCACATGGCTGGTGGCTTACCGGCATCTTTTCATGCTGCTTATCAGGGTGGCGGCTGGCAGTGCCTCCCTCTGCCTTCATTTTCTCTGTTCTCCTCTCTGTTAGTCCCACCTATACTTCCTGCCTAGCCACTGGCCAATCAGTGTTTTATTTTTGAACAATCAGAGCAACAGATTTGACATACAGACCATCCCACAGCATTCATATGTGTATCAGTCGTGTTGTGTCTTGATGACATTCTTCCATTGCAGTCATCCACTGCCTCAGGCACTTACAGTGTTTTTGTTTCCTTTACCACATGAAACTATGAAGAAGTTTTATGAAGTGTAGTTTTAATAAAAAATAAAAAATTAGGAGTGGGACTGAATGCTCCAAAGTCCATCACATTGTCCATATGTGACTGTTAATTAAGATCTACTGAAAGAAAAATATTCTCTGGTAAGTGCTGAGTGGTGCTCTGAAATATAGGTTTACTAATATGTCATTGGGAGAGTAATCACGTTTTGATTGGATTTGAGGCCGTTCAATCAGATGAAACTGTCTGATACTTAGAATATCAAGGAATCTAGAATAAAATAGTACATTCCCCAAGGGGAAAATTTACTATAATTCTTTTTCTAAAAAAAAAAAAAAAAAAAAAAAAACCAACTGGTGAAAAGTTTGAGTATCCTCCATTGAAAAAAATATCTAAGTTCATGTTTTTTTTTTCTGTTGTTGTTGTCCATTGTCCAAATAGCAAGTATCAAGCAAGAGTTGTCTTACACTAAATACTCACTGTCTCAGTTGCAAAAGAAACCGCCAGACATTCTACAGGATGCAGAGAAAAGACACTGAGAGACTCTAGGCCTGTAGGCTGAAGATGGATGCCCCAACATTGCAGAGGAACTTTGGGTAACTGTCCAGGTAGCCAGCTATCTTTGTCATTCTAGATTTTTGGAAGTTTCTCAGAATGTTCTTCCTGTTTACTTAGGAAATATTATATCCCTCTGAGGTCTTTGATATAATTGAAGACTAGACAGTTATAATTATGGGTTCCCTTGGTTATGATAAGAGATAAGGTAGATATGAAAACTTAGACTTACAAATATAGGATCTTCTTTAATTTTGCCAAGTACAAATAGACTAGATATTATAACTATAATTCTTGCTTGATAACTGTTCTATTATATGTAATTTTGCCATGTTAAAGTTAAACCCTTTCTTTTTGATTAGACAGAAAATGGGAGGTACTGTGGGATGTTCTGTATGCTGTGAATATGTGTTGCTCTGATTGGTTGACAAATAAAATACTGATTGGCCAGTAGCCAGGGAGAGTATAGGTGGGATAAGCAGACAAGGAGAATTCTGGGAAGAAGAGAGCAGAGTCAGGAGATGCCAGCCTGCCTCCAGGGAGCAGCATGTAATGGCACACAGGGAAAGCCACAAAATATGTGACAACCTATAGATTAACAGAAATGGATGAGTTTAAGTATAAGAGCTTGTCAGTAGTTAGCCTGAGCTAATGGCCAAGCAGTTTTAATTAATATATGCCTCTGTTTGTTTACTTGGGTTTGAGAAGCTTTGGAAACACAGGGCACAGGATCAGATGAGAACAGCAAACGTTCAGCTACAGGACTGGGATTATGTGATGCCTGGGAAGGATAGTTGGAAGAGAAGTTCTCTGTGATCTGAGGGACATGGGGACACAGAGAAGTGTAAGACAAATCTTAAATGGTGTTATTAATAAAGCAGCCAGAGCCAGATATTTAGGTAAAAACTGAGAGATCAGGGAAGTAGAAAGAAGCCAGCCACAGTCTTACCACTAGAAATCTTCAGCCAAAGAGAGCTATTTCCTGTATACACACACCTATATTCTTTCTGTGCCCTGCCATCTCAATCCCTCTTTCTGTTCAGCTACATCACTTCCTCTTTGTGGCCAGGTTTATCACTTCCTCTCTGTACTGATCTCCAGACCCCTATGGTTAACTAGTGCTGGGAATTTAAGGGGTGTGTCACCACGACTGGCTCTGTTTCCAGTGTGTCCTTGAACTCACAGAGATCTGGATGAATCTTTGACTCCTGAATGCTAGGATTAATAGCATGTGCTACCACTGCCTGACTTCTATGTCTAATACAGTGAATACAGTGGCTGGCTTTTTCCTCTGATCTCCATGCAAGCTTTATTTATTAGAGTAGAAATAAAATATCACAGAGGAGGGCCAGGCTGCCACATGTGGTCTGTGACAGAGATGGGGATGAGACCAGAGGATTGGATATGTATGAGAAGAAGGAGAGGTGAAGATCTGTAGTTAGCCTATTTGCTTTCTTGCTCCGGACCTGTTCAGTTCACATTATTTGAATTATTGGTTGCTTTTTTTTTTTTAAAATGATTATGGATGCTGTCAACTAAGTTACTAAGTAACAATGAGGATGGTGAAGTGACTCAGATATAAATATAGGGCAATATGTTTGTTTATACAAAGACCTGATTTGAAAGTACCTGGGTTTAGTAACTTTTGTAATTGAAGATATGCATAGAAGAATGCTTGGGAGATCTTTTATTTATAGAGTTGGAAACAGAAGATATGTGGCCCTGTGGGATGAGGTTCTTAATGAAATCAGTAAGTTGTGGGATTTATCTTGTATCTGAACTTTAATCTTTGAAGACAATAGCTCACAGATGGCTTTATAGATGAGGACTAAGTGTGCTGTTGAGAGTGCACCTGATAGAGATCCCCTAGAAAGGTGAACATACTGCCTTACATCCTGGCACAGACATTGCAGCCAAATTTAAGAGCTCTGTGAGTTTCGGGGTTCACTTGAGTCACCAATTTCTTATGGTGGTACAGATGGAAATTAGATATATAGCAACAGGGATGAAGTATCCATGTCCAGATGTCTCAATATTCCTTGAATCTCAGAATCTGCAAAATTGTCATCCATTGTCTTTCTTAACTATATTCAGTAGTATGTGCCAAAATTAACATATCAAAATTCTCAACAATATAGTATGGGATCATATATTTAAACTCCCAAATATCAATCACAATTATTTCCTTTATTTTTGTTTTCTCTCTTTAGAAAATGTAGTGTAAATTATAGAATATTTACTCTGATAAGATACATTGTGATCTGTTATATACAGAAAAGTAAGATATATTAGATTCAGATTCTAAACTAAAGCCTAGAGAGAGGGAAACTGGAGACAGATATAAAAATAGTATCTCCGCATTACATCTGTGGAATAATAGCACATTTCACGATTAGTGTGTTTTTATCAAACTAGCAACAGATTTTAATTGCATAAAGATAATGTACATGTTGGAAAAATGTACTTAGTAAATTGAAGGCCTTACTAAAAATATGCATAATAAAACATCTGCTTATTTTGTCTTCCATTATACTTTATTAATTGAATATACTTTTTTCAGTGATCATTAAACTTTTCTCCATTTCTAAATACAGATAGTGGAACAACATATGAAAAAAAATCTAGTACATTTAGAATGTCTTCAATAACATTGTCAGCAGTAATTAAACTTAGGCAGTAAGGTAGTCTCTGCTAATGTGACAAATTGAGCATAAATTTCTTCACTTTCAATTAGTAGAAATCCCATGGTATGCTAATTGAAATTATCTTTAAAATTGACAATGCATTTTTATTTTAAATGCAATTTTTCTTTACAGGATATTTGTAGTATAACTAAAAATTGGATAATTTTAATGTACTTGCTTTAGACAATTTTAAAAGTTTTCTCATATTGGTGCTCATATGCCTTTATTTTGTTACCTCATTTTTTGCAACTTTTTGACCAAACTTACACACAAAAAAACATATAAATGTAGACATATGTAATTATGAGTCTTCAAATCACAAATAATCAGGATGAATATTTAAATTCTTTATTATCTGCATAGATTATCATATATGCTCACTAGGTGCATGCTAATATAATTATTCCTTCAGAATTCTCATAAGGTTTTGGAGATGTTTTACATAATTACTTCTAATATTAATAATATGTTGACATTCTATAAATTAGCTAAAAAGGAAGTAAGTATTACATTTTTTTCAATATAAAGTTTTCTTAGAGTATTGTTTGGTTTCACAAAATAAGAATGACTTCGTTCTTTACATAACAAAACAGGGTATGAAAATTCATTGCAAAGACACCAAGAACTGGATTTAAGTTTTTTATTTAAAACTGTATTATACATTTCATGATTTCCTTTAAAATTTGAATTGTGGATCTGATACAAGAAAATGAATGTGTGTCATAAGTGATGAGAAATATATTAACACTTTGGAAAAATTGGTAAGCTTGTAACTGAATGTCAGTCACTGTTTTGAATGAAATTTAAATGAATCTATTTTTTAACATAATAGTGATCTTCAAAAATCTACTCCTTTCTTAAATTTTTAAGAAATTATGATATAGAAATATATTTTCACTATATAAGATTTACAGAATCAGATTTAATAGTTTAATAAAATCATCATTCACTTTAAGGAGAATGCTTTGAACTGTATGGAGTGATCATAAGGATAACAAAAGCAGATCATGCTACATGAACAGAGAAATCAGAACATTAATTTTTGCTCATATTTCTTATTCTGCATGTGTTTGGTCAATTGGAGTTAAAATTTGTAATCAGATTGCACATCTATTCTTATACTAAAATTTATCAAGAATACAATAATTGAGAAATTGTAGCAGCAGACAACTATAGAATGAAGTAGAATCTCATTTTGACAATGAAATAATAAGAACATTAATAATAATGATGATGGTTTAAATATAATAAAGCATGCCATCATTATATACAGCACAGTAAAAAACATTCTGTAAGACTGGAACACAATTTAAAGTTACTGTAACAAACTTATGATGATTCTGCTGCATGAAAAGTATATTATTCTTTCAGATCTCATTGTAAGTTGCAAAACAAAGAGACTAGAATGTAACTATGTGTTTTCTTCATCAGCACTATATATAAAATTACTGATTTCTAATGTCAAAAACTAAATGAATAAGAATAGCAAGGTAAATTACTATCAACCCAATGAAAGATACATATTATGTAATAAGAGTTTATATAATTTGTAGATTATTTTAAAATGTTAAATGTTATCAACTTATAATAATCCATTAATTATACTAATTATAATTATAATTTCAGAAAACAAAGTAAATGAATTGGAAAAATTACTCTCAAAGTGTGGTTTTCTTACGATTTCTTTCCCATTTGTGTGGTCCAAAGTTCATAATTTCATTTATTAAAAAAGTTGAATGTCACTTAACTATTTTGCTCCTGATCACTCTTTTATGTTGATGAATTTTCATCAGACTTCCATAGTGGTTGCTTTAATGCAAGGCAAGCACAGAGCAATGAGCTTTTCTTTTTTTTTTATTAAGCAATATATAAATGGTTTTTTGAAAACATGTAAAAGACACCAATATCCTAATTCTTCTATATTAGGACATACAACCATTTTTATGTTACAAAATATTATTAATGTTTATATACATTTGAATGTCTTATTTTATCTTTAAATCAAATAAGTCCACGTTGAATGAAGGTTATTTTTGTTTAATTCCTTTAATTATGTTTTCCTACTAAGCTTTTTTTTTCAAATTCAGAAATAATGGGTGTGTGTGTGTGTGTGTGTGTGTGTGTGTGTGTGTGTATGCACATGTACCTCTCTATTGAAGTAAGAAGTGAATCTTGTGTACTTTGGATGTCATTCTTGTTTTTTGAGACAGGGTCTCTTCTTACTGTGATATGCTTTCCTGTTCTGCTTTGCTGAATCTCCTCTGTGGTCTACCTCCATCTTTTCACCACTGGAATTCACACCAAGTAATGATTTTTGTTGGGTAGTTGATGTTGGTTCTGGGCGTTAAACTCAGATCCTCTGGCTGTGTTGCAGCCTCTGCAAGTCTTTGCTTTTGTTTTGTTTTGTTTCGTTTTGTTTCTTTCTTTTTGTTAAGAATAAAATCATTGCAAACAAATGAATTAATTCATTCTAAGAGAGATTTATGATGAAATGCTATCATCACATCAGAATTAATTGCAGAAGAGTAATACATAAAGCTCAATTATAAAATGGTGTGCATGCACAAAATCAGGAAATCAGTTGCATACATGTCTTTCAAGTTTGTATGAATACATGTTTAAATGACTAAAACCTGCCCTTTCCCAGGGTCCATATGACTAGAATTCAAATAAATGTCTTTGGATCCTGAACAGGATTGATATGCCACAGCTCAATAAGTTTTCACCTCTGTGTCATTTGAAGCCACATCATTTTTACTCAAGCGATACCATGGGGAATTTGTGATACATCAATTTTACTCAAGTGATTCCTTGGGGAATTTGTTATACAGTCGATTCTGAACAGATTCACAGAAGCCTAAAAAATTTCAGGATTATAATTCATTTACCTACATGAAGAAATATTTTATTACTTAGAAGAGGAATAGATCAGCATAAGATGTATTTAATAAGAAATGTCATTTTTTTGAAAACTATGAAGAAACATTTTATTTGGTACCTTGTAATTGTATACATCAATTAATTAATCAATTTAAAAATTTTTGCTGCCGGGCGGTGGTGGCGCATGCCTTTAATCCCAGCACTCTGGAGGCAGAGGAAGACAGAACTCTGAAAGTTCGAGGCCAGCCTGTTCTAAAAAGCGAGTTCTGGGAAAGGCGCAAAGCTACACAGAGAAACCCTGTCTCAAAAAAACAACAACAAAAAAATTGCTAATACATTTACTTTGGTAGTGTGAAATTATTAAAAGAGTTCAGACCCATATTATCAGAAGAGTTAGAAAGATAAATAATGAAATTATTCAGTTAAGAGATGTCAAGCATTTAGTAATGAACATGCTTCAGGAAGCACAGAATATTATGTTAAACTGTATATTTACTTATATAATCTTCTATTATCCATCAACTTATTTTTAAAACATGTTTAACTTTTGAATGTGCTGTACACGTTCACAGTTTTGTATTGGGTGTTACTAGGGTATTTTGAATACAATGTTCTCTTAGTCTGGGTTATTTGAATATTGACTCCAGTTGGCAGAGCTGTTTGAATAGATTTAAAATGGGTGGTCTTGCTGGAGGTAGTACATCACTTTAAGAGAATTTTGATAGTTTAGACTCATGCCATTTTCAAGTTTCTTTTCTTTTCATCCTGCTGGTTATTTAAGATGTGAACTCTCAATCTGCTGTTCCAGCTCCCAGTCTACTGCTTTCCCATGA
Source organism: Peromyscus leucopus (assembly GCF_004664715.2). NCBI lineage: Eukaryota > Metazoa > Chordata > Mammalia > Rodentia > Cricetidae > Peromyscus > Peromyscus leucopus. The sequence goes on along the minus strand of NC_051073.1, from coordinate 16,074,018 downwards.
TAGTGAGCAACACTTAACCTATGGGACCGTAAAATCAAACAAATCATTCTTTGTATAAGTTGCCTTGGTCATAGGATTTTATCACAGAATAGAAAAGTAAATAATATAGTTATTAATTCCATCCCCATCTTCAAAATATTCTTTTAAGAAATCTAGGTTTAGGATTCTATATAATAATGAGTTTTTAATTCTGAATTAATTATTCTGAGAAGACAGAATATTCTTTTCTGGTTTTAGATTATACTATTCAGGAAATTATTTTCTTGCGTTATAAAATCACTGCAACTGCATTATCATATTACCTTACTGTCCTGTGTATAGGTGTATTATTTCATGCCATTTAACATTTAATGGAGATGTTCCATCATAAATCCTTGCTGAATAAAACATATTTTTTTAATTTTTCAGTAAGTTTCCCCTCAAGAGTATTAATTTTTTTCCCTGATAATAGGTAAAATAACCATACATCTTAATTTGGAGGTTAACTATTCTAATAACACTTTCTGTAGCAGCATTTTACTTCAGGCATGATAATATAAAAAATAAACAAATAACTTTTTATTAACTTACATCTAAAGTATTTTTTAATTCTGCACTATTTGAGCCAAAGCAAACTGAGAAGCAATAATACTTCCTTTTAAGATTTAATTTTAAATTGGTGTGTGTGTGTGTGTGTGTGTGTGTGTGTGTGAATGCAAATGCCTGTGGATGTCAGAGTCTTTGTTTCCCTGGGTGTGTGTGTTAAAGGTAGTTGAGAGCCAACAAGTGTGAATACTTTGACTCAAACCCAGAGCTGGTTGTGTGTTTTTAAACACTGAGACATGTCTCTAGACTCACTTTTTCTAATAACCTGATGTTTATATTCTTGCAAAAGCGTATTATCTACCCCTTGGGTTTTTTGTGAACAGTCAAAGTTGAAACAGGCTTTAAGCAAAGATGTGTGCTATCTTGGAGTAACAGGTACAGGAAATGCCCTCCCTGCTCTATTTTTATCCTCCTAACTTTTACAATAGTGTTGTGAGATTCAATTTTTTACAGTAGTACAAAAGAAACAGTAGTTTCCTTTAATTTATTAACTTTATTATTAAAAGCTTATGAACAAATAAAACCATCACACTCCAAAATTCCATGTTGATAAGGTATTTTAATTTTTAATTTATGTACAGCAGTTTTGATTGAATAATTCTTCCCAAGATAGTAACCGGACTAGCAAAAACAGATAAAATACACATGATTAGATAAGTTTCTAACTTGTGTTTGTGAGAAGCAAACACAAACTATAGTACAGATACAAAAAGAGCATATTTTAAATAATTACCTCCCAGTACTCTCCCAATGGGCCTACATTCTTCACCAAGTAATTCCCCATCTCTGAAAACCATGGATGCTTAAGTTGCTGGCTGCCGTATCTCACTGTCAGAGACAGCTGTAGAGTAAATCAAGCATCAAATAGAGTGTAATTCACCCACCTTTGCTCTGTCGTGCCTTTTACTGCAAGGTTATATAGATGTCATAGAATTACTTGATTAACATTCTTTTAGGGTGAGCAATACTTCAGTGTGAACTCATGGAGCTGAACTGAATCAATGAAAGTTTGGTTGGTATGGAAATGAACTTTATTGAACCCTACAGAGCAGGGAGCATGACAGAAATCAGGAAAAAGTGACTCAGAAAGAGTGGTTATTTCTTGTTTCCTACTTTGCTTTGAGTAATCTTGCTTGGGGACAAATTCATAATGTCTATTTTTTTTTCTTTTTTTTTCACTGTAAAGTAGTTTTTACCTCTCTGGCATGAACTAGCTATGATAGAAATAATGCACTGAAGTATTGTGCCATTTTATAAATCAATCTTAGAGATCAAGAAGGCCAAGAATTGGTCAGGGGCATTTAAAACTTCTTTCTAATCAAACTTGCTTCCTTTAATCTCTCTTGTCGACTTTTTCTATGTATTGACTTCACCTTCCTTCACTTCCCACCAGGTTTCTTAGAAGGCTGTTTAAAGTTGACAATAAAGAACAAAACATATTGCTCTGATTTAATGGTTCCAGAGAAATGCTTCCATGACTTTCAGTATTATAACTAGCAACAAAAGAGAGTCCACACATCTCCCCAAACCTATGTTTTTGATGATTTATATGATCTTGTTTTTTTTTGTCCATGTAACTATCACTAGTAAGTCAAAGTTTCCACAGGCAGTTTAGTACCTCAAAAACAATATCTGCTTTTTCTTGAATTTTTACATGTCCTGTTTACTGTTCAGACCTGGCAACTGCATTTTGCTCCACATGGGAGGATGTTGATATTCCACTGAGAAAGATCTCAACAAACTTCTCCTATTTACCAGAGATTACAGTCATTTTTGAAGTAAATAAATATCTGTATTTAATATATTAAAGCGACTACGTAATGTAGTTTTCTCCAATGTTATATGGTTCACATTATAGAAGAATAGTTTCCCCAATAACTTGTATGGAGATAGCCTGTTCCCAGTATGGATATTTTCCTTTAATAACCCATGTCTTCTTGGAACATCACTGTTTATACACACAGAGGTGCTCTTTTCAAATCTTTTGCTTTTGTAACCATATATAATAATTATCATAAAAGCTAGCACCTGAGCAGTGGTGGTGCATGCCTTTAATCCCAGCACTAGGGGAGGCAGAGGCAGTTGGATCTCTGTGAGTTCAAGGCCAGCCTAAGCTACAGAGTGAGTTCTAGGAAAGGTGCAAAGCTGCACAGAGAAACCCAGTCTCGAACCTCTATCCCCCCCCAAAAAAAAATCAACAACAACGAAACAAAAGTTAGAATTGTTTTCCCATTTTTTTATATCTATAGTTTTGTTTCACTCACCTGTATCAACTGTTCCTGTTTCTTTGCTCTATCTTCCTTGCTCTATCCCCACTTAAACCATTAATCCTCTGTATTTTCCACTGTAATTTCATATCAATGACCTTCTCTATATGGACATATTTTATCTGTGTCCCCCAATAAAGTTTATCTGAGGAATCAGAGGAAAAAGCCTGCCACTGTAGAAGACGTAGAGATTGGGCAGTGGTAGCACATGCCTTTAATCCTATCACTCATGAGGCACAGATCCATCTTGACCTTTGTGATTTCAAGGCTACACTGGAAACAAAGCCAGATGTGGTGGTACATGCCTTAAACTCCAACACTAGTTAACCATGAAGGTCTGGAGGTCTGTACAGACAGACAGGAAGTGTCAGAGCTTGGCAGGAAGATGAAGTGATGTAGCTTGGTGGAGAGGAAATGAGATGGCAGAACAGAAAAGCTTATAGGCATGGATATACAGGAAGTAGTTCTCTTTGGCAGAGGATCTCCAAGCAAATAAGAACGTGGCTCACTGCTTTCTGCTTTTTTGATCTCTCAGCTTTTCAACCAATGTCTGGCTCTGGGTTTTTTATTTAATAAGACCTTTTAAGATTTGTGTTATACTGTTATAAGAGGGAGAGGGTCAAGTTGGAGGGGAGGAGTAAAGAGTTCTTTGATCAAAACAAATTGCATGCATGTATGAATTTTCAAAACAAAAAAAATATTTTTAAGAAAAAAGTTTGAAAGTCCCATTCCCTATTACTGGTGATAGGGCTTTGTGAGTTTATTAATTATTATATTTGAAGTATTATATGTACACATTAAAATAGCAGATGAATTATAAATATTTTTCTATAAACCTACAAGGGTACATACAAACATAAACTGTAACTGTGTGAACTGATCTATGTGATAGTTACACTGATTATTGCAATCACCCACAATGCATTGTCCATGAAATCAAATGTAGTATACCTTAAATGTATGCAATTTCACCTATCATTTATATTTTTATATATTTATACAGTTAATTTATAGTCAGTGTTTTAAATAATCATCTCATAAAAGTGATAGTTGTTCATTTAAAAATCTATTGTGCCATCTTTAACTGTATTTAATATAATACGTTACTGTGTATCCTTTTTCTGCATGTAAGCAATTACAGTATTCTTTATAAGACCTTACATAAAATTATGAATAGCTTCCAAGTATTTCCTAGTTATTGTATGGCTAAAGGGTTTTGGAAACTGAAATCAATGATGGTTGATTTGATTTTTGTTCCTCAGAGGACTGGTCTGCTGCTACCACTAGAGCCACAGTTTGAAACAACAGTAGCTTACTTAATGAACTCCACGTAATTCCTCAGCACTTTCTTATCTTGACAGTGAAATCCTGTTCACAAAAAACATTTACAAGATTATATTTTTTTCAAGAGTTGTTAAGGGAGATGTCAACAATATCTATTTACCTATCTATCATCACCATCTATGTGTGTCTATAAGTTTCTATATGCTCAGCTGTACTTTTATGCTTGTGTGTGTGTGTGTGTGTGTGTGTGTGTGTGTGTGTGTGTGTGTGGTCAAAAAGAACTTTAATTGACATTCTTCACATCCCATCTACATTATTTTTTTAACACAGTGTCTCCCACTGGGCTGCTATATCCAACTTGTCCCTGCTGATTGACAATTGACCTCTTACCCAAAGTACCCACTTGTCTTCACCTCCTCAGCATTTAGATTACTAAAGCACACCACCAGAGTTGTTTTTTTTTTTTTTTTTTTTTTTTTTTTTTTTTTTGCTGTTGATGGTAGGAATGGCTTCATGGGTTCCGTAAATAAAACTCAGGTCTTCAATGCTTCAAGGTAAGCATTCATATATTTTTTAAAAAGAAGTAACTTTTTATGTAAGTGAATCCAAGATGGGAATAAGGTAACTCTAGTAAAGTTAAATCCAGCTTGATTTTAGCAAAGGCCTTTTAGCTAAAAATAATTGTTTGGACCAATGTCAAAGTGAAAGTTTTGGTAATTCTGTTCTAAAACTTGAAACAATTTATCATCAACAATAATTATAAAATAATGTATTCAATAGTCTGTTTTCATTCTAAATTAGACTTTCAGCAAATTATTTGCTTTTTTATATTAGTTTATTTTTAGAAAAACTGATACTGAATTACATTCTAATGTCATTCACAGCAAAATATAATTTAGTATAAACAGCATCTGCAATATTGATTGAAAATTTTATAATATTTAATTAGTTTTTGTATTGTACAGAAAATTATTTATTTTATTGACCTAATTAGAATAATTACATAGATAGGACACAGTTAAGTCACTCTTAAAATTCAAACAATCCTTTTTGATAATACATTCATATTTTCAAAGATGTTCATTTTTCCATTACTGTCTTATTCCATCTGCCTGGTTAATTCATAAAGCCATCATTCTCTCTGCCTGTGTGCTTACTCTTGCACTTAGCTTTCTAACTCTTTCTTTCTTCAACCTATATTATTAATCTACTTCCTTTTTCATTAAGAAAAATAAACATTCTCAGTGCTAAATCTATGCAATGATATCAGAAAATTGAGAGTGATGAAAATAATTCACATGTTGGATATTTTGGGATAGGGATAGTTTCAGTATAGATTACTTGAAAGATATAAGCAAAACAAGTTTTAAATCTCAACAACCCAGTCTTTAAAATGAGATTATTTGCTTTTATTTTTATTTTTTGTAGTTTCTCTTAAAAATCAAGAGTAACATGGAAAAGATGAAGAGACAATGATCTAGACAACACCGAGCAAGTGATACGCAGGCAAGGTAACCCAGCATTCTTGGTGGCAATCCCCTAAAAAGAAATAACCACAACTTAAATATTTGCTTAGTGTTACTCTACAGTCAAATGGTTTGTTACAAAGTGGTAAATTTTCTGCTCTATTAACTTGATTATTACATGTATTTTTTATTTAAGATTAAAAATTATTAGCATTGATTCAGAGAAAATTAGTGAATGGGTAATGGAACATGCTATTACAAACTAGGCAAGTATTTGGAGGGTTTTAAACTATTTCACTTAGGTATGTTTCTGGTAGAATTGTACAGTTCAAATTTCTTGAATTATTCTCACATTAAAAACAGAAATAAAAAGATAAATTTGTGGAGATAGTCATATATTACCAATATTTTATACATATCTTATAGCAAAATATACCAATAAAATAATAGTCGATTATATATTTTATATATAAACATTGTAAAATATATTTCCTAACATTTATTTACTGTTTACTTTGTAATTGGCAAGGGAATTTATAACTCATTTAATAATAAATGATCTCTTACAATTTTAACAGCATGCATCTGGAGTTCTTTATTTTCCCTGCAATTGGAACTGTAGCATGACCACAAAGTAATGCAAATAATTATTTCTTTGTTTTTACTTGCAAATACTTCTGATTCATATTTATGACCAAAATGTTATTAGTATTACAAATTAATAACCAGTTTATGTTATACATCAAACATTAAATAAGTTGTGCCAGCTCTTGAAAAGATTTATAAAGTAAACAAGACTTGAATTTTAATTCTAAGAAGCTATGGGAAAAGAAGATGCAGGTATTACCAGGGAAAAACACTAATTTATTGTCTATGGCTAATTGAAATTCATGTGTTGCTGATATTTAATAAAGTATATGTCATAATAAGTAGTAACTGTCTTTTAAATGGGAGCAAACACAAGGAGCTGAGCATTCTCTCCAATTTTTACTATATTTATAAGATGAATTAAAGAACAACAAAAACAGATATAGGCATAAAATAGATACTAGAATAGTAATTAGAGATATTTTCTACATTTTTTGTACATACTTCAGTTTTCACATTTCATTTCTCTGTTCTAATGGTTAATACTAATTATCACTGTGACATCACCTAGAATTGCATAAGAGACAGACCACTGAGCATGCATATCAAGTTTTATCTAGATTAGGTTGATTTAGAAGAACCATGCTATACATGGGCAGCACTGTTCAGTCAGCATTGGTCTTATAGTCCTGAAGATGGCCAAGTTATCTCAGCTCTGTCAGTCACCATCTTCTGCTAGCCAACTGCAAATACAGTGGAAAGAGATACCAGAAGCCACACCTGGTATGACATACCATGGATTGCTACATCCTCAAAATGCAAGCCAAAATGAGCGTTTCCTCTATTAATTTTCTTTTGTCAGGGTCTATTATTCAAGGAGTGGGAACAGAAACTGAGAAAATTCCATTTGCTTTCAATTTCCCTCATGAACATTGTTGTAAAAATACTCAGTAAAACACTAGTAAACTGAATCCAAGAACACATAAAAAATCATCCAACATGGTGAAGTAGGCTTCATCCCAGAGATGCTGGGATGGTTCAACATATGAAAATGTGTCAATGAAATCCATCATATCAACAAACTGAAAGGAAAAAAAAAACATGATTATCTCATTAGATGCTAAAAAAGCCTTCAACAAATTCCAACACTTCTATATGATAAAAGTCCTAGAGAAATCAGGAATACAAGGAACATACCTAAACATAATAAACACAATTTACAGCAAGCCAACAACCAACATCAAATTAAATGGAGAAGAACTCAAAGCGATTCCACTAAAATCAGGAACAAGACAAGGCTGTCCACTCTTCCCATATTTATTCAATATAGTACTTGAAGTTCTAGCTAGAGTAATAAGACAACAAAAGGAGATCAAGAAAATAAAAATTAGAAAAGAAGTCAAGTTTTCACTATTTCCAGATGATATACTACTATACATAAGTGACCCCCCAAATTTATCTTCCAACATTTCCACCGCATGTTCTGAGACCTTAAAAATATGGTAGTGAGCAAGTTGTAAACTTCAGGGAATTTCTAATAAGGTCTTTCCTCAAAGGTGTTTGTGACTTAGTAAAGATGATTACCAGACTCTGTCAGGCTCTAGAGCTTGGTGGGACAATGTCTCTCTTAAGTTTTCAAGAGTAATGGCAGTGATGATGCTGTCTTCTCTATTAGTGCTCACTGCACAGGTTTCTGTATCCATGTAGACATGAAGAAGATGGGACAAGGAATGCAAAACACAATACCTGAATATATACTAATGCCTGTAACAAAATGTCATCTATATACAAAAGTATTTTAAGATTATCTTGGAGACAACGTCTAAATGTGTGTGTGTGTATATACATATATGTGTGTGTGTGTGTGTGTGTGTGTGTGTGTGTACTTATATACATACAACTATATTATATAGTTATATATAAACTGTATATAAATAAAAAGATATATATATATATATATAATTTTTATTGTTTCAAATGAATAGTGGGCAATAAATTGAAAATTAAAATCAAAGAAAGCAATATATTTTTTCATATTTCAAGTATATTGCACAGCTCTCTCTCTGATTATCATAAATAGAATGCTGCTTATGATATCATCCAACAAAAATCAAGGCTGGATACAGAAGTTCACATTTAAAAATTAATTTATAAATGTGTTTGTAAGTAAATACTTTATACTCAATAACTCAAATTTTTTCCTGAAACTCGTTCCAAATCAGGATTAATTAATTCCTATAACATGAAGTGTAAAGCATATGATGTCCTAGCCATACAAAATAACATGAACTTTGATAGTTGATATTCAACACCCCTCAACTTCAAAAAATGTTTTATTCCTTTTCAGTATCGTGTGGCTATTTCATAACAAAATAAATTTTTTATATTTGATTAAATTTGAGAAAGTTGTAATGGTAAGAGTTTTCCAGATCCTTGAATATAGCCATTTCATCTTGAATCCTCACATTCACTTGAATATCCATTTCACGTGAGTTCTCAAAGAGAGTAACTTCTTAGAGATATGACAAAAGGACAAAATATCGACATATTATAGCCTTTCTGGGTTTGTCAATGAAGGAAAGGGTTGTGCTAAAAATCTGGTGACTTCTAGAACCTAGAAATGGCAAAGAAACATGTTTCTGAAACCCCAAAAGGGGTGTGGTCTTGCTAATATCATCACTTCATAACAGAACAATTTCAGACTTTTTACAAATAGAAAATGATATTTTTTTTACATTGACATACTTAGTTGGTGATCATTTGATTGATATTTATTATGATGATGTTAGCAATTCCTATACATATGATGAAAGAATGTTCATTAGAAAGGTGTAAAATACAAATGTTCCATGATTTATGGTGGCTTGAAATGAATTTCTACTTTACAGGGTGTAAATGTAAAATATAATGTATATAAATTACAACTCAAGTTTTGAATTTTGATCCTTTTCATGCCCAGAGCAATGCTGAATAACAATTTTCAGGATACTGGTATTAGTAAGAACACACAGTTCCTAGATTATTTACATAGCTAACCTTTGGTAAACAATGGTGATACATATATATATATATATATATATATATATATATATATATATATATGACATGCATTTTCAAATTGCAACTCTGTCATTTAAAGTTTTTTTTTTTGTTGTTGTTGTGAAACAGCTATGTTTTCCTCTACTTTGACACTACCAATTTTGTAAAACAATAATCTTGTATTAATTCCTATTTATATTTTAAGATTTATTTTACTTAAATTTATGTGCATACCTGTGTGTATGTGTATGTGTGTGTATGTGTGTGTGTGTGTGTGTGTGTGTGTGTGTGTGTGTGTGTGTGTGTGTGCATGTGCACACGTGTGAAGGAGTATAGATGGTGCCTGGCACCCTGGCTCTAGAGTCAGAGATTGTGAACTTCTCAATGTGGTTGCTGAGTTTCAGGAAGAGTAGTAAAGCAATCTTTTTGTTTTTTATTTTTTTTTATTTTACAATTCAGTTCTACATATCAGTCATGGATTCCCTTGTTCTCCCCCCTCCTGCCCACTCCCCTTCCCCCCAGCCCACCCCTCATTCCCACCTCCTCCAGGGCAAAGCCTCCCCTGAGGACTGAGATCAACCTGGTAGACTCAGTCCAGGCAGGTCCAGTCCCCTCCTCCCAGATTGAGCCTAGCAACCCTGCATAAGCCCCAGTTTTCAATCAGCCAACTCATGCAATGAGCACAGGACCTGGTACCACTGCCTGGATGCCTCCCAAACAGATTAAGCCAATCAACTGTCTCACCTATTCAGAGGGCCTGATCCAGTTGGGGGCCCCTCAGCCTTTAGTTCATAGTTCATGTGTTTCCATTGTTTGGCTATTTGTCCCTGTGCTTTATCCAACCTTGGTTTCAACAATTCTCCTTCATATAAACCCTCCTCTTTCTCGCTAATTAGACTCCTGTAGCTCCACCCAGGGCCTAGCTGAGTAAAGCAATCTTAAGCACTGAGTCATCTCTCTAGTCCCAAGCTATTGCTCATTGAAAGATTGTTTAGAAAAGAAACAAATAGTATGACAAAGATCTTAAATAAATGCACACTTTACATATTAAAATGTAATTAATTTCCCAAATTAAAATTTAATTCATTTGTACCACTTTGCATTTACTCTAGAAGTTACCAGTGACTATTTTCATGCTTTGTTAAAGTAATATTATTAACTAATTTCTTTTTTTTTGTTTTTTAAAATGTTTTTATTTTATAATTAACTTAATTTCACATATCACCCATGGATTACAGGTCCTCCTTCCTCCCACCCCCAGCCCTCCCTCCCAGTGCACCCCCCATCCCCACCTCCTCCAAGGTAAGGTCTCCCCTGGGGAGTCAGCCCAGCCTGGTAGACTCAGCCAAGGCAGGTCCAGTCCCCTCTTCCCTACACCAAGGTTGAGCAAAGGGTCCCAGCATAGGCCCTAGACTCCAAAAAGCCAACCTATACACCAAGGACAGGTCCTGGCTCCACTGTCTGGGGGCCTCCCAAACAGTTCAAGCTAATCAACTGTCTCACTTATCCAGAGCGCCTGCTCCAGTTCCATGGGGGCTCCTCAGCTATTGGTTCACAGTTCATTTGTTTCTGCTTGTTTGGCTATTTGTCCCTGTGATTTTCTGATTACAATCTCAATATCTCTCACTAGTACAATCCCTGCTCTATCTCGCCAATTGGACCTCTAGAGCTCCACCGGGGGCTCAGGCCTGGCTCTCTGCATCTGCTTCCATCAGACACTAGATGTTACTTCTATCATGACAGCCAAGGTGTTCAGTCCATCCGATCACCAGAGCAGGTCAGCTCAGGCACTCTCTCAACCATTGCCAGTAGTCTACAGTGGAGGTATCTTTGTGGATTTCTGGGGACCTCTCTAGCACTTTGCTTCTTCCTATTCCCAAGGGGTCTTCATTCATCATGGTATCTCCCTCCCTGTCCTCCCACTCTGCTCCTGTTCCTGATCCAGCTGGTACCTCCCACTCCCCTAAGCTCTTTCCCCTGACCTTTGCCCTCCATTACCCCCCCCAAACCCCAAGTTTGCTCATGTAGATCTCATCCATTTCTCTGTTGTTGGGTGATCCCTGTGTCTTTCTTAGGGTCCTCTTTACTAGGAAGCCTTTCTGGGGTTTTCAGTTGCAGTCTGGTTATCCTTTGCTTTACATCTAGTATCCACATATGAGTGAGTACATAACCATGTTTGTCTTTCTGAGTCTGGGTTATCTCACTCAGGATGATTTTTTCTAGTTCCATCCATTTGCCTGAAAACTTCATGATGTAATTGTTTTTCTCTGCTGAGTAGTACTCCATTGTGTATATGTACCACATTTTATTTATCCATTCTTCAGTTGAAGGACATCTAGGTTGTTTCCAGGTTCTGGCTATTACAAATAATGCTGCTATGAACATAGTTGAGCATGTGTCCTTGTGGTATGATTGAGCATTCCTTGGATATATGCCCAAGAGTGGTATAGCTGGGTCTTGAGGGAGGTTGATTCCCAATTTTCTAAGAAAGCACCATATTGATTTCCAAAGTGCCTGTACAAGTTTGCATTCCAACCAACAGTGGAGGAGTGTTCCCCTTGCTCCATGTCCTCTCCAACATAAGCTGTCTTCAGTGGTTTTTTTTTTTTTGTTGTTGTTGTTTTGTTTTGTTTTGTTTTTTTGTTTTGTTTTTTTATCTTAGCCATTCTGTCAGGTATAAGATAGTATCTCAGAGTCCTTTTGATTTGTATTTCCCTGATGACTAAGAATGTTGAGCAATTCCTTAAATGTCTTTTGGCCATTTGAGCTTCTTCTGTTGAGAATTCTCTCTTTAGCTCTATAGCTCATTTTTTAATTGGACTGTTGGGCATTTTGGTGTCTAATTTCTTGTGTTCTTTAAATGTTCTGGATATAAACCCTCTGTCAGATGTGGGGTTGTTGTCTGTTGTTATGTCTCCCTTTTCATTTCTGATTTTGCTAATTTGGATGCTCTCTTTCTCTCTCTGCCTTTTTGTTATTTTGGATAAGGTCTTGTCTATCTTGTTGATTTTCTCAAAGAACCAAATCTTTGTTTCATTGATTCTTTTTATTGTTCTCTTTGTTTTTATTTTATTGATTTCAGCTCTCAATTTGATTATTTCCTGGCATCTATTCCTTGTGGGTTACTTTGCTTTTTTTTTTTGTTCTAGAGCTTTCAGGTGTGCTGTTAAGTTACTAGTGTGAGATTTCTCCAACTTAGATGATTTCAGAGGAAACTCAAGAATGCTTTGTTACTAAAATTTATCACATAAAAATAAGACCAGAAGTGGCTGAATAGATAGCTCTACTATGAAGAGTATATATACCTTGATTCCAAACACAATTCAAAATACTCATATTGGGCAGCACACAACTGTAACTCCAGCCACAAGGGTATTCAAAAGCATCTTTACTCATACGAATTAACCCCAGGCACATAAGGATAATTGCATATTATAAATGAAAAGGGAAACATAGCAACTAACAATGAGGAAATCCAGAGAACTTTCAGGTCATATATCAAAAACCTGTACTCCACAAAACTGGAAAATCTAAAAGAAATGGATAATTTTCTGGATAGGTACCATGTACCTAAGTTAAATCAAGACCAGCTATTTAAATAGACCAATAACCCCTAAGGAAATAGAAACAGTCTTTAAAAATCTCTCAACAACAACAACAGCAACAACAACAACAACAACAAAAAGCCCAGGACCAGATTGTTTTAATGCAGAATTCTACCAGATTTTCAAAGAAGAGAAATACCAATACTCTCTAAATTGTTCAACACAGTAGAAACAGAAGGAACATTACCAAATTTCTTCTATGAGGCTACAATTACCCTGATTCCCAAGCCAAACAAAGATGCAACAAAGAAAGAGAACTACAGATCAATCTCCCTCATAAACATTGATTCAAAAATACTCAATAAAATATTGGTAAACAGACTCCAAGAACACATCAAAACAATTATCCACCACAATCAAGTAGGTTTCATCCCAGGGATGCAAGAGTGGTTCAACATACAAAAGTCTGTCAATTTAATACACCATACAAACAAACTGAAATTAAAAAAAAAAAAAAAAAAAAAAAAAGATCATCTCACTAGATGCTGAAAAGGCCTTTGACAAATCCAACACCCCTTCATGATAAAAGTCTTGGAAAGATCAGGAATACGGGGAACATACCAAAACATAATAAAAGCAATTTACAGCGAGCCAACAGCCAACATCAAAGTAAATGGAGAGAAACTCAAAGTGATTCCAACAATAAGACAACATAAGGAGATCAAGGAGATACTAATTGGAAAGGAAGAAGTTAAATTTTCACTATTTGCAGATGACATGATAGTATACATAAGTGACCCCAAAATTCAACCAAGGAATTCATACAGCTTATAAACACCTTCAATAATGTATCAGGATACAAGTTTAACTCAAAAAAAAAAAAAATCAGTAGCCTCCTATATACAAATGGCAAACAGATTGAAAAAGAAATCAGAGAAACATCACCGTTTACAATAGCCACAAATGATATAAAATACTTTGGGGTAACTCTAACTAAGCAAGTGAAGGACCTGTATGAAAAGAACTTTAAGTCCCCAAAGAAAGAAATCAAAGATGTCAGAAAATGGAAAGATCTCCCATGCTCATGGACAGGTATGATTAACATAGTAAAAATGTCAATCTTACCAAAAGCAATCTACAGATTTAATGTAATCCCCATCAAAATCCCAACACAGTTTTTCACACAGACCTGGAAAGGAACAATACTCAACTCAAGAATCCTGTACAATAAAACAACCTCTGGAGGCATCATGATCCCTGACCTCAAGTTTTACTATAGAGTAATAAAAACAGCTTGGTGCTGGCATAAAAACTGACCAATGGAATCGACATTAATCTGCACACCTATGAACATATGATTTTTGACAAAGAAGCAAAAACTATACAATGGAAAAAGGAAAGCATCTTTAACAAATGGTGCTTGCATAACTGGATGTCAACACGTAGAAGACTGCACCATGCACAAAACTTAAGTTTAAGTGGATCAAAAATCCAGTTACTCTGAACCTGATAGAAGAGAAAGTAGGAAGTAGGAAGTGATCTTGAATGCATTGGCACCTGAGATCACTTCCTAAATATAACACCATTAGCACAGACATTGAGAGAAACAATTAATAAATGGAACCTCTTGAAACCGAGAAGCTTTTGTAAGGCAAAAAACTATTTTCTAAAAAAAAAAAATAAGATAATCTAAAAAGAAGATGTTATGTCCAGCTCTCTGCTGCTTATTGATATTGGCATGCTAATTACGATCATCACTCTAGTGACAGAGTCATCTGACAGAAACCAATTGAAGGAATTCTTCCTTTCTCATGATTTGAAAATAAGGCAAGCCCAGCATGAGGACCATTAGGAAGTGCCTGCAAAATCTGGGGCTGCTATTGAATGGGAAGGCAAGTTGACTTACAGTACCCTCCCCCGCATTTAAATTTTGCCAATCAAAGGACATCAGGGATAGCATTGCCCACATTAAACACAATCATTCATTCCTTAGTGTAGGGAGCCGCTATTCAAAGATGGCGCTGGCTTCCTGGTAGCCTAGCTGTAAACAACTCCATATTTGGCTATGATGCACGAGTATGGTAATTGGCCTTATGTCCTCAGCCTATCCCGTGGCTCCCCGTGCTAGCATTCTGGCGGGACCCAATCACAGTACGGCACGTTTGCCTGATTCCCTATATAAGCAGCTGCAGTTTAGTCCTCCGGGCCCCTCACCTCCCGCTCTCCCTTAACCAAGAGGCGCTCCAATAAAGTGTGATCTGAGAAGAATCCTCGCGTGGTGGTCGTTCTTCCTCGCTGGCCGAGGAGCGCGCCACAACTGGTGCCGAAACCCGGGACGGAAACTTTGGACAGCAACTGGTGCCGAAACCGGGACGGAAACTTCGGATACCAACTGGTGCCGAAACCCGGGAAGGCAACTGGTGCCGAAACCCGGGACGGAACTTGGACAGCAACTGGTGCGAAACGGGACGGAAACTTCGGATACCAACTGGTGCGACCGGGAAGGCAACTGGTGCCGAAACCCGGGACGGGAAGGAAACTTTGGACACCAGGTGAGGGGTCGAAGAGGATTCAGAACTCAGCACACGGAGCGGTGACGTCGGTGAGTTCTCCAGGAACGGTGACGTCGGTAAGTTCGCCAGGAACGGCGATGACGTCGGTAAGTTCTCCAGGTATGCTGATGGCTGGGATTAATCCGTTTGTGCTTGCTCTTGTGTTCATTCTTATGACAATTGTTGTTCTTCTTTGCTGTTTTGTACATGCATGTCTTAAGGAAGGACGCAATGTGGAAATCATTAGAAAGGGACGCAAGGCATTAATTAAGCACCAGGATAGTCTATCAGAATCAGACTTTAAAGGGGAGAACTTAAGTAGGCCTAAAAAGAAAGAAAAGAATGAAGAAAAGGAAGAAAATTCAGAAAAGAAAGGGGATCCTTTGTATCTAGTACTAGAGAGATTTGCAAAACTTGATTTATCTGATAATGAATTAGATTCAGATGAGGAGGAAAATTTAGAGAAAGCCACCGCTGAATATGAGGAAGAGAAATACGGGTGGCGGTGGCGGCCTCCTCCTTATAATGTTTCTGCTGGGGTGAATGTGGAACCAACGGCGCCTTCGGGACCACATCCACCCCTGGCAACACCTTCGTATCTGCAAACAGGTGGAGGTTGTCATTTTATTAGGAGAGACACCTGGGCGTGGCTAGCGTCTGCGTTTCCAGTCTTTGAAGATCCACAAACAAACAACAGATATCATGAACCTGTGCCTTATAAACAATTAAAAGACCTGGTTGAGGCTGCTCGAGCCTATGGAGTAACAGCCAGTTATACCTTAACATTATTGACTAGGCTCACTACTCAGGCTATGACTCCAACAGATTAGTTCGAAATAGCCAGAGCATGTTTAACTACAGGACAGTACTTGGATTTCAAATCTATAGTTACAGATAGAGCCCAGGTACAAGCTAGAATTAACCTCCAGAATAATCGACCACAGTGGACGGCTGACATGCTACTGGGTCAAGGACAATGGACCGTAAATCAGACAGCATATCCTACTGAAGTTTATCAACAGATAAATGAGATTTATTCTAAAGCTTGGAAATCATTACCAAATAAAGGAGAAGTATCAGGGAATTTGACTAAGATCATTCAGGGACCGAATGAACCTTTTTCAGATTTCGTAGCTAGAATGATGGAGGCAGCAGGAAAGATATTTGGTGATGTAGAAACAGCTATGCCTCTGGTTCAACAATTAGTATATGAGCAAAGCACAAAAGAATGTCGTAGAGCTATTACCCCGTGGAAAGGAAAGGGATTAGAAGCTTGGCTAAAAGCCTGTCGGGAAATTGGGGGACCGCTAAGTAATGCTGGCCTAGTGGCAGCAGTCCTTACTACCACACGAGCTGCACGAATAGATGCTAGCTGCTCTGACATAGCTCCTTTAATTATGCTCCAAGGAGGGAATTATGGTGTTCACACATTACTTGTTATTCTAATCATTCTCAGAGAGGTTATGGGGAATCCTTGTGCTGGCTGGGGGCCAGGTGCTAGGCATCACCTTTGCAGTGGAGGTTCAAACTGCTGCAGCTGGTCCCTGTCTCCAGAGATGCAGACTTGGCCATTTCAGCCTCTTCAGGTGGAAGGAGTTAATGGCTCCAAACCATCCTTCATACCTCTACTTCTCTAAATGCACAGTTGAAAGGCAGCCTTATGGTGCTTAACCAGTGCATTGACTTGGTACAAGAACAAGTTGACATCCTTTGGCAGCTGGCCCAATTGGGCTGTGAGTGGAAAATGCCTGGTTTGTGTGTCACTAGTGTGCAATTCCAAAATGGTTCCTGAGCAGCGAATTTGTCTAAACAATTGTCTAGTTATCTTATAGGAAATTGGTCTGGAGAATTTGAAGAGACCTTGGAGAAACTGAGAGTGGCGGTGGTGACCATCAACTCCACACGAGTGGACCTCAGCATGGCAGAGGGACTGTCCTCTTGGATTGCTTCTACCTTTTCCCTGTTTAGAATGGGTGGGGGTAGGGTATATTTTTGGCATGCTGCCTTGGAGGATGCGTGTTTTGTCTGTGGTTGGTCTGCCATTTGCTAGCACATACAAAAAAGGACAAGGTCATTATCACTCAAGCATTAGCCGCTTTGGAGTGTGGCTCCTCCCCCCAGATCTGGCTTTACCTAATATCCACACAGCCTTTGCACCCCCAGGACTGGTTAGTCCATTGCACTCGGGAAGGTGTGTGGACAATTGTTGCACGCATAGCCTTTGTACCCCTGGGACTGGCAGTCCATTGCACACGGGAAGGTATGTGGACAGCTTTCACATATTACTTGTATTGAGCACAGGATGCCAGGCTCGTGCACTGCACTTGAAGTGTAGGACATTTTCCTTCCTTCAAGGAGAGCAAGTCTGACTGCATATGGGTTCACATAGCCTTTGCACCCTTAGGACTGGTTAGTCCATTGCACTTGGGAAGGTATGTGGACAATTGTTACACACATAGCCTTTGCACCCCTGGGACTGGTTAGTCCATTGCACTCGGGAAGGTATGCAGGCAATTATGCACAGTTAACTCATCCTCGATCGGTCAACACATCATGAGGTGGGGACCTGATCGGATGAAATACTTGTGCTGCAGAAATCAGACCTATACTCTCTCCTGCTGCTTAATTAATAAAGAGGGGGGAGATGTAGGGAGCCGCTATTCAAAGATGGCGCTGGCTTCCTGGTAGCCTAGCTGTAAACAACTCCATATTTGGCTATGATGCACGAGTATGGTAATTGGCCTTATGTCCTCAGCCTATCCCGTGGCTCCCCGTGCTTGCATTCTGGCGGGACCCAATCACAGTACGGCACGTTTGCCTGATTCCCTATATAAGCAGCTGCAGTTTAGTCCTCCGGGCCCCTCACCTCCCGCTCTCCCTTAACCAAGAGGCGCTCCAATAAAGTGTGATCTGAGAAGAATCCTCGCATGGTGGTCGTTCTTCCTCGCTGGCCGAGGAGCGCGCCACACCTTAGTATGTTTTTGTTTGAAACAAAATTCACTGAGAATCAAAAAGATATAAATTTATAGTAAACCCCATCAATTTAACATCTTCTCTATATATGTGAAAATTACAATATCCTTATATATTGTCATCTCCAAAATGAAAATGTCAATACATAATACAACAAATTGTATTTGTTGGTAAGCATGTGGTAGTCATTGTGAATTTTTTCTGAAACATTTACCATAGAGTCATCTAAAGATAAGATCCACATGCTGCACTAACTACTCACTTTTTGAGCAAATCATGATTTGTATTTATTGTAAACTTCATTCTGTACATTAATCAGCTTAAAACAAACATAGAAACATTTGCTTCATTTAACATTCTTTGCATGGATAAACTCTGAAAATGGTCATTACAGAAACCTTTTTCAAAGGTTAAACAAGATCCATGATAGAATTTAAACAAAAATATCAATTAAGAAACAGTCATTAACACAGTAATGATAAACTCCATCATTCTCTTAAACTGATAATTTCCTTTGTACTAAAATGACAAATGCATATTATGATTAGAGTTATCCACTGACATACTTGGAGAGATTATTTAATTATGCTATCTTCTGCATTTTCACATGAATGAATTAAGAAAGATATTGTGGTCAAATGCATTGCATTTTGCATAAGCTACTTAAAGAAGTAAATAAATCAAACAATTATTTCCAAATCACATGAGTACCCACGGATTGCACTAGAAAAGGCAGCAGAGGGAATCACCTACTTAGGCTAGTTGTTTAATTTATCATGCTGACAGCATGAAATGCACATCTCCACACAGACTCTCAGGGAAACAGACAAGGCATTGGAGCCTGGAATCATTGACTATTAGAAAAAAGGATGTAAAAAGTTTAAAAGTGCTAATGAAGTATTCAAGAAGAGCTTCTCATTAAATGTATATAGTACATGAAACAAGGTAAAGTTATGTAGAAAGATTTAGGCACCAGTGTGTAAGGACTTTGATTCATATACAATTAGTAAATAGTTATGAGATACAAAATTAAAATTTGATAAATATTAAACCTCTCATCTGAAGGCTTGGTTTTCTTAAAAATAACTTGAGCAGATAAATATTAAGCAGACATATTTGGAGAGCTGATATATATGTAGCATATTGTTCTTGTTACATTATTCTTAAAAAATAAAATTAAATATAAACATCTGGAAAAACTAAAAATGTCATAGAATATTTTTATATCTTTTTTTTCATTTTTTTGGTTTTTCGAGACAGAGTTTCTCTGTGTGGTTTTGGTGCCTGTCCTGAATCTTGTTCTGTAGACCAGGCTGGCCTCAAACTCACAGAGATCTGCCTGGCTGTGCCTCCTGAGTGCTAGGATTAAAGGCATGCACCACCGCTGTCTAGTTGATGTCTTTATATCTTTTATAGCTTCTATTTATTTGTTGTATGTCAGTAGAAAACTTTTCAAGAAGTCCATACATTTTAGAATTTTAAAATTCATTTTGTGTGTATGATTGTTTGCCTGAATATATGTAAGTGCATCATGTGTATACCCTGTGCCCACACAGGTTATTAAGGGTGTCAGATAAACTGGAACTGCAGTTATAGATTGTTGTAAGTCATGATGTGTGTTCTGTAAATTGAAAGGTGTTCCTATGAAAGAACAACACATTGCAAGTTTCAGCAGCCAGCTTGATTCCAGCCTTTTCCCCTTGCCCTGAGTTTCTGCATTAATCATGAGGAAGTACTTCCCAGGAGATTTCACCTTAATGATGCTCATTTATCATTAATCATAACTGATTTTTCAGCCCTAACTAGCTTCTTTTGTTCTCATAAAGCAAAGGTTTTACTTTCATAGATCCTTAATCCAAAATATTACATGAATTGACCTGGAGAATCATTGCTTCTTTCTGAAACCTCAAAATCCAAGATTCCAATCTCCACATTTCTCCCAAAACTTTTACCGCTTGTCTTCCACAGAACTGCCAATTCACCTCTGAGATCTCAATGGTGTTTCAAGCCCAAAATGTTAAACATTCCTTCAATCCATTCCTGAAACAATAGCATCATATTCATGGCAGCAACAACTACAGTCTTATTGTATAAATTTCTTTTCAAATTATTTTTTCCTATTGGTTTTGTAAATACAGTGATCAAAAGCCCACTGAGAAAGAAAGGGATCATTTTACATTTCAGGTAACAGTTAATCATTCAAGTCGCCAACAGGTACTCAAGGCAGGCACTTGACCGTGAAGTGACAGAGGATTGCTGTTTATTGGCTTGCCACATGGCTCATGCTCAGCTACCCTTTTTTTATATAGCTCAAGCCCAGAAAAATCACTGCCCATGTGGGTTGGGCCTGTTTATGTCAATAATTCTTCAAGAAAATACTCCAATAGACATGTATCTTTGTAGATGCATTTTTTTTTTTTTTAATTGGCGTTTCTCTTTCCAGGCAAGTCATGTTCACAATCATGATTAGCCACCCCGGGCAGTAACTGAGGAAGATACAAACACCTTAAGTTTCCCTAGAAGACTTATTAGGAAACATCAGAAACTGACTACAGGAAGTTGAAGTAGGCACTGCCTTTCTAAAGATACCAATTACCATCATAAGCAATCAGTGTTCAGAACTAATGAGAGAAGGGAAAAAAATTCTTTAACATGGTTAAGTTTTCTGATTGTATTTTTGATTATATTTTCAGCTGGAAGAGAAACACACCACTTTCCCCCTCCCTTTTATCCAACAGCTCCTTCCAGGAACTCTCTCTCTGTCTCTCTGACCCCTCCCATGCACCCCCACTTACAAGTTGATAGCATCATCTTCTTTGATTATTATTGTCAAAGACACACATATATAAATATGCATAAATATTTGTGCATGCACAAATCATGTTTCATTTAACATAAGTATGTTGGTTTATTTGAGGGATAGGAAATGATTTCATTCTAATGTGCACTTAAGGAAGTTCTCATTTTAAAAATAGTATACTCTCTATAAAACCTTTGGCTTTTGTACTAAAAACAATATTTTCTAAAGTAAATGTTTATGAATATCTGTAACAAAATAAAGCTCTTATATATTAATTAGATTTCCAAAATTTTTGTATAGAAAATATTTATTTACACATAATTGCTGAAAATATTGTTAGTTATATAATAAAGTGCAAATTGCTGAACAAACACATTCAGATTTTGACAACTTCATGGAAATATTCTCTAGAAGTTACAAACCTGTTTTTAGATGACTTCAAATGACACATTAGACAAAGCTTCTAGCCTCAGGGCAGCAAGTTTTCATATTACTTTTTCAGTGTTTCACCCAATTTTATTATCTTTTGCCCATGGCAAATGATACCATTTGATATTTATATTTGTTTTCACATTTATTATGCCTAATTTGAAATGACTCAAAGGCTAATGCATTGAGCTGTCATGTACTAAAATAAATCTAAATGACTAGAATGTTGGGAAGGAAACGTATTTTTATGTAACATCTGTCAAGGCACCTTGCATTTATGTTGACTTGTCATATATAAATTTGATGAGATGAATTTGTCTATCATAGACTCTTCTTAATTTAAAACAAAATAAAGCTATATCATTCATTATTAAATAAATTTATTAATTAAGCTAGGGATATGTATTACTCTATTTGGTTATTGTGACAACTATAAGCAATTGGTAGAAATTAAGTAGTTTTAATAACAGCAGTGCAAATTAGTATTATGAAAATGTATCACAAATCTGAAATACAGATGACTAGAAAACTGAAATTTTTCCTGTTTTGTACCTTCTACAGGTTGTGAGGGAGAATGTTCACTTCTAACTCTTGTGGTTTCTTGTGCCTTAAAATCAGATGAATGTCAAAAGCATGCTACACATTCTGTAGAACTCAATGAGATTTTGTTATCCACAAAGCCCTATTCTCAAATTAGAACAAATTCAGATGCTGGAAATTAGGGTTTGAGATTTTTGAGTGAAGAGCTTCATTCAACTCATTACATTTTGATTTTTCCAACACAATGTGCTTCTATTAAGTGTTTGTAATTGTCAACCTTTTTTAAAATAACCCAACCAAATTCCCCTCCCTCCTCTAGTTACAGGCTCTCCCTCCACTCCTTTTCCCCTTTACCCCATCGACCTCTCCTCCTTTTCTCTTCAGAAAAGGGCAGACCTCCCGTGGTTATCAACCAGCCATGGCATATAAAGTTACAGTAAGACTAGATATTTCCTTTCCTATAAGGTTGGACAGGAGGCAACCTGGTTGAAGGAAGAGGTCCCAAAATCAGGCAATTTGTCAGAGGCAGCCCTTGCTCTCACTGTGAGGAGTCCCAGAAGGCCAAGCTACACAGCTGAAACATAATTGCAAAGTGCCTAGGTTAGTCCCATGCAGGCACCAGGATTGGTGGTTCAATCTCTGTGAGCCCCTATGAGCTCAGGTTAGTTGATTTTATGAATTTTCATGTGGTATCCTTGACCCCTTTGACTCCTCAAATATTTCCTGCCCTTCTTCCACAATATGCCCGTCTGTTTCCATTAGTTGCTTGGTGAAGCCTCTTAGATAACAATTGTGCTAGGTACCAATCTATGAGTATAGCAGAATATCATTAAGAAATATTTCATTGATATTTTTTTTAGTCATGTTTTGCTTTTATCATAGAACTCTGGGCTATCCAGATCTGGGTCCTGTAAAAAATTTTAAAATGGCAGTGGCAATGTTTAAAAATAGCCCTCACTTACTCAGGATTTTAAGATAGATTGAAAGAGATGAAAGAAATATTTGTGTTTTCTCATACTAACCTCCATTCCATTCCTCATTTCTTATATAAACATTAATTACTCTAAGGACTTCATCATGCGTTTGGTAGTTTTTTTTTTTCTCATGTCCTCTTCCTCTCCGTCTTCTTCTCCCTGTCCCCCTTCTCCTTCTCCTTCTCCTTCTCCTTCTCCTTCTCCTCCTCCTCCTTCTTCTAGTAATTCAATAAGAAACAGATGATATTAATAGATACTCATATTAGTTTTATACAGTTTGAAATTATGAGGTGATGAATTCTAATTTCCTATGTCATATGGGAAGTGATTATTCTTTGAAATAGATAATCATAGTCCATTCTTTAAATATTTCCCAATTTTCTGTCTATCAGAAGAATTAATCCAGTTCTGTCATGGAGAGGGTAAGTATGAACACATGTTTTCCTTTCCCAACTTAGTAGTAAAAGATAATTACAAAAGGTGTGGTCTATATTTTTAGGAGAAATACACATAAGAAAACAGGGGTGGAATGTAACTCCACTCAAATATACTATAATTATAGTAAAATGGACACATAATATTTTCTCTGAAGGCCAATTGTCCTTTGAAGCCAAAGCACTAAGTGGTGATCAGGATTTTAAATTCTGGATAAATAAATACAAGAGAAAAATAAATACATATGTTATTCAATATTTCTATATGTGCTTAAATAAACAGATTTTATTAATCCACATATGTGAGACTCTTCCTTGTGCCTGAGTGATATTTTAGGTGACATGCTGTGTGTAACCTTAACTTAGACTAATCATGTATTTCAGGATCAACTTACCACAGTTAGTCATACACAGAATTTATATATAAGCAGTCACTTATCAAGACTTTATGAGATAAGGAATCATTTTATAAGTGTTCTTACATAAAGCCAGAAAGATGAGGCAGTGTTGTCCAGGTGAAGATGGAGACATTGAGTCCCCTGAACACTGGAATAGAGCAAAACAATCAAACATGTATACAGTGATACAATCAGAGGAATGATACTGAGGAAAGAGGGAGTTTTAAAAGACTGTTAGTCCAGGTGATTCTGGTGCCTTGGTAATTATTGTCCTAAACATTACATATATGCAACTTCTGATTCATGAGTTGGAAACAAAGAAGTGGTACAAATAATGGAGATAAAAATAAATTAATCTTCCAGCAACTTCAGAAGTATAAGAACAGTAAGCAAGATCATATAGCAGAAATATGTATAATAAAATATATCACTCTTTGTGAAATGGAACTCTAATGTATAGTATACCCAATCTTAAATAAAGTTGAATGTTTGTTTAGTTATTCATAAATGTCTTCACCAGTTCTAGCCAGCTTCAATAAATTTAGACATTACAAATATGACGTTTACAAATTAAATTATAAATATTGAAACAAGGAAGTTACACAGGTGTGAAAATTGAGAAACTTTATTCTAAATAATCAGTGCAAGAGAAAAGAAAAATAGGAAACCTGTTAAGGTCCATAAAACAAACACTCTAAGCTAAACCTATGGGATACAGATAAATTAACACACACACACACACACACACACACACACACACACACACACACACACACACACACAGTATTTAAAGTATTTGGCATTCGTGTACACAAAACGATGCTTAAAAACAAGAATTTTCGCCCCTGTCTCTCTTGGTGGTAGCTCCGACAGTCCCAGTCTCTTTCTCTGTGGACTCACCATGGCAGCTGGGAACCTGTACTGAAAACTGAAAGCTGGAGGTCCTTTCGAGGTCCTCATCTCTTGCTCAGTACAGTGGAGCTCAGGTCCACGTGCTCTCTGCTTCTTTTCTACTTCTACTTTTTCCAAACTAACCGTACTCCCGAATTTCTCAGAAAATTTCCAGCTAGCAAGGTTTCAGCATTTCAGAGTGGTGATGGATTCTATACATTGAGAGCCTATTGTGTAAGGAAAGAGGATCTGCAGGGAAGATTCCAGGGGCAGAAGCTCGGGTGGTGCTGTGGATGAGCTTTGCTGACAGTGACATTGTTCCTGCAACCAGCACCCGGGTGTTGCCTACCTTGGGCATCATTTACCACAACTAACAGGCCACTGAAAATACAAAAGAGGAGGTAAAGCAAATGCTGGGGCTGCTGGATACTCTCTTGAAGGCAAGAATTTTTCTGGTGGTTGAGCAAGTTACACTGGCTGTTATCACAGTTATCTGCACCCTTTTGTGGCTCTATAAATAGATCTTGAAGTCTTGTCACCAAGCTCTCCCCAGTACCAACTGAGGGGTGCTTATCTGCATTAACCAGCTCCAGTTCTGGAAAGTCTTGTGAGAGATGAAACTGTGTGAGAAAACGGCTTAGTTTGTTGCTAAGAAGTTTGCAGAGAGCCAGCCCAAAATGGATATCCCAAGGAAAGAAAAGGGTTCATGAGAAGAAAAACAGAAGCCCCAGACTGAGCAGAAAGAGGAACAAAAAGGCAGCTGTCCCAGCTCCTGAGAGGAAGATGTGCAAGCGTGAGCAGGCACTGTCTGCTGAGACCCAAGGCCAAGGATCCCTTAGCTCATATGCAGAAGAGTACCTTTTTGATGGATGAGTTTAAGTATAAGCACCACAATGAGGATACCCTCTCTATCTGTATTATTGTCACATTTTGGTAGCACTTTGCTAAGGATGGTTGGTCCCTGTGGTATGCTGAGTACTGCTTCCCTGAAGAGGTCACCTAGACCTTCATGTGTTGCAATCTCATCACTGTAATGTTCCAGCGATTGGACAAACTAAGGAAGAATGCTTTTGCTAGTGTCATACTCTTTGGAACCTCCAATAGCAGCTCCTTTTCTGGCATTGAGGTCTTCCAAGGCCAAGGACTTGCCTTTCTGCTGAACCGAAATTGACAGGTGGACTACAAGTTATATATACACACACACACACACACACACACACACACACACACACACACACACACGCATATATATATATATGGTGGAAACTGTATCCTCTGTATCCTGTTGGGGAGGAGACCCAGACCCTGGTTCAAGGGTACTGTTCCTGTGAGGGAGCCTTCCAGCATGTGGGCAAAGCCATCAATGAAGTCAAGATCTTCAAATGATCATGTCTTGCTGTTGCCTAGCTGCCTGCACCCGCCCTTCAAGGATGATGGGATCAATAAAGGAAACTGAACATTGAAAAAATAAGAATTCTCACCTAAATTTATATTTTATCCCACTACAAATCATAATGCCAGTAATTTTAATGTTGAAGAGTAGAAAAAAAGGTTACAATGTCCAAGAGGAATTTGTCCAGCTACTACAACCAAATTGCTTTAATATTAAAACAAGAAAAAAATCAGCCTAACATATTATAGGGAGTATTTGAAGGATACATCTTCATAAATGATTCAGTAAATGTAGAAAAGATATTTGATAAAAATTTAGCAATATTTCAATGAAAATATATCCAACAAATGAGAAATAAATTGTCCTCAACGTGATGAAGTACATTTATGGAATGTGCACAGCTAACTTCATATAGATGGAAGATTGATTTTAAAAAAAAAAAATCTAAAAACCAAGAACAAAATAATGAGGTCTCATTTTACCATTCAGCACAGCGTTGAGTGCAATAAGTCAGCTGAAGCTATCATGTAAGAAAGAGAAACAAATTACATGATTGCAAGCAAAGTAAAACTCTATTTCTAGCTCCCACTATCTGATGTAAGCATTTAAAGAAGACTGCAATTTTTTTAAAGCTATATCTAAGCTTAATTTATAGATACATGCAATAAAGCCGAGCCTGCAAATAAGTCATATCAATTTTATTCTTTCTTAGTATTAGTGAAAACATGCAATATATTGAAATCCAGATTCAAAGAGCTATGATGTTTCCTTTCATTTTGTCAGGAAAATATGTTCATAGGGAGGGGCATGCACCAAGTTTCAAAGTAGGATAGTTAGTTCCTGAATTTTGAAACCAAGAACAATGATCTCTAAAAAACAGGTTTTGATTGATAGTATCCCTTTCAGGAAACCACAGTAAAATAGATCACATTAGAGGCAGATGCACCCTGTCTTATAGCACAATTTAAAAATCTTAAACCAATAGCCATCAGAGTCTCCAAAGCACTGATGGTTTTCCTTGTTTTTATTTTTTTCTGACAATCATATATTTCTGGGAGTCCATATCTTGCTAAATTTTTACATGTCAAGTGAAACAAACATTCATGAATGGTCCTGTGGTTGCTTTATGAAAGAACTTTGAGAGAAAATGAAGTTTAATTTTTTAACTTTTTTATTTTTTTGACTTTTATCTTTTAATATTCACATGTTTATATATTGTGTGTTTTTCAAAAGTACTCACCATTCCTTTCCCTTCAAATGCTCCACTATTCTCCTCTACCATTATTTTCCAATCTTTGTATGCTCTTTTTTCTTTTCTTTCTTTTTCTTTGACTTTTTTGTATCGGTACTGTGGGAAAAATGGTCAGTTTCTTCAGGTATCTGAGCTCTGATAGGTTATTCTCCTGTATACATCCACACACAGGGAACACTTAGTCACTTAGTGAACCAGTGAAAAGTACATTTTAATTCTCAATCTATTTTTTATCATAATACATTCCCTCAAAGACTCACATTAGCTAATGAGTGACCCAAAGAACTGTCAAGCTTTTAAAGAGTATGAGAAAAAGATTCCTAAAGATTCCTATACTCTCTGCAATTTCTCAGCAACTGTACTTTGACTTTTTATACTTGTAGCCAATGTACTGTGGTCACCTTACAGAGCCTTTCATGCCCCATTCTGGCTACCAGATCCGGGTGACAAAGTTCCTCTTTCAGTTAGAGCGACCCAGATCTAGTGTGCCATGTCATGTGTGGTGTGTCACTTGCCAGGTACAGGGAGCCAAAAAGTGTTGCTTATGTTCATGATTGCAATATACATGCCATTCCCATAAAGCATTATTTCCTATTACTCCTCTCAAGTTTGGCTCTTATAATCTTTCTGACCTCATATGATAATCCATGGGAATTTAACGAACAAGAGGTCATTTCAAGCTGGGCGGCAGTGGCGATGCTGTTAATCCCAGCACTTGGGAGGCAGAGACAGGCAGATCTCTATGAGTTTGAGGCCAGGCTGGTCTACAGAGTGAGATCCAGGACAGACAACAAAACTACACGGAGATACCCTGTCTCGAAAAAAACAAAACAAAACAAAAACCAACCAACCAAACAAACAAGCAAACAAGCAAACAAACAAAAAGCTGCACATACACAAATGGAACTAAAACCTTATATTGGCATTGACACCAGATGTATTTTTCTTGATTCATTTTTATTTAATTATCGTATGTGCACAGGTGTTGTATCTGCATGTATATCAGTGTACTGAATGCAATCCATGCCCAAAAAAGGTCCAGAAGAAGAGGTACTATCCCCTGGAATTAGACTTACAGAGATTTATGAGCCACCATGCAGATGCTGGGAATTGAATCTGGGTACTCTGAAAGAGCAGCCAGGGCTCTTAACTGCTAAGTCATCTCCCCAGCCCACAGATTAGTTTTTGGAAAACATAGAATCCAAGTGGAGTTATTCCTTACAATGTTTATATTCTGTGTTGTTGGCTTGATTTGTTTTAGAATCACCAGCATTCCACTACACATGCATGTGAGAGCATTTACAGAGAACATTACTCATCAACAAAGAATTGGCGATAACTAATGACTACAGGGAGACTGAGATTTATCCTCTCCCCCAGATGAACTCTGTACTAGTGGTCAAATGCTTTGGTCAGCCATGAAACCCATATGCATTGAAACAACAGAAATGTCTCAGTAGATATATATAATCTCCGTGTGTGTAAGAATAATAAATAAAATGAAGCCATCAATTTAGTGAAAGAGAGAGGGTAGCTGGGAGGGACTGGAGGGAAGAAAGGAAGGAAGGAAATGATGTAATTCTATTTTAGTAAAAAATTTAAATGAATTTAATATATACATATATGTATGTATATGATATAATAACCTCAGTTCCCTCAAAAAGGCAGACCTACTCTGTGTATGCAACTACCATTCATGAGGTGGGGAACTGAAATGAGAAGGAAAATGCAGAACACCTGTTAGTGAGCTCTTTCTCTCCATCCCTGTCTCCCTCCCTCTTTTCCTCCTTTCCTCCCCCTCTTCTCTCACATTCTCTCTCTCACTCACCCCCTCTCTCTGTGATGCCCTGCTTATTTGTTTTATCAGGTCTTCCTCTCACAACAAACAGAAAACTTTTGACTCTATGTGAAAAAATAAATCTTGTTTGATTTGATCATTTATTTTGATCATATATTTTGTTTCAGCAGTGGAAAAAAAAGTTAATAGGAACCATGACCAAGTCACTGAAGAAACTGTTGAAAGGTCTGTATGAAGGAGAGATTGGAAAAGTGTCACTGCTGATGAGAACTGTCACAGAAGACTGTCCCAACAAAAATCTTTCAAAAAAGACCACTGGATTCTTACTCAAAAATTACATCAAGGGCATCAGCTATCAACTGCCTTCCAACCTTGTAATGATACTCATTGATTTTTAGCCAATAACAATTATTTTGAAACTATATTTACTATTCCTTATTTAACCTTTAAAGTTTTTCATTCTCTATTCTACTTACCACCATGAATGCACAAAATACTTATTGTGTTGTGTTTATGACTAGCACAATATTAACTACTGAATGAATTTACTGTTCTCAGTGAGTTTCCAGTTTATATCACAATAAACAATTATTTAAGTGAGACATCTGCACAGAAATCATTCTTAAATTATGATTCAGGTTGAATCAACTTCAGAAAAATACATCAAGATCAGGCACAACTAGTTATCCTTGGTTGGCTTAAGAGGAGGAAGGTAAGCCCCTACAGCTGAAGACACCATGCACCTAAGACACAGAGCCTAGAAACCTTGTGCTAGAACTATCTTTAAAGCTTTCTCCCTGATGACTTTTTTCCATGATATCAGATGCCTCCTACAAGCATTTTACTTGTTATTCTTACTTAGCTATAATGCCTATGACACACAGTAATGACAGATATAGCTCTATAAATTTTAGGTTGATTCTACTTTGGTAGAATGGCAACTGTGTCTGCTTCCATTCTTGTATTTGTGTAAATTTACATGTGTTTCATTCATCAAAGATTTTTTTTTTCTGTAAGAAATATTATTAAGCATGTTTTTCATAGGCAATTGCATATACTCATGCTGAAATAATAAATTTAGCTTCAATTTATTTGAACTGGCTAAATTCATTACACAAAAAATTAGAAACTTATTTTTCAGAGTAATTTTGATTTTATTTTGAATTTAAAACAAAATAAAAAGTTGAGCTTGAAAGTATTTTGTGGTGGTATTCTAATTGTACTGAAATGTGATTTAGATTGTATGTTAATAAATAAAGTTTCCTGGGGTCAGAGCTATTAGAGCCATAGCAAGAGTGTAGCGGTGGTGGCACACTCCTTTAATCCCAGCACTTGGTAGAAGAGCTAGGTAGATCTGTGTGTGTTCAGGGATACAGCCAGCATTGGAGACATATGCCTTTAAGACCTGGGGGGCTGTACATACAGACAGTGATGAGGCAGTCACGTGTTTGGGTTTACAACCAATGAGAAGGCAGAACAAAAGACTATGAAAAGACATACACACAGGAAATAGGTCTCTTTTGGAGAGCTAAGACCACTGCAGGAGGAAGGGTGAGATTTTAGCTCTGAGCTCTGACCTTTCGGCTTTCTCTTTTACATTGGTTCTGTGTTTCTTATTTAATAAGACGGTTGGTTACATCTACAGTATTTTGCAAAATTATGGACTGCAGTCTAGCTGTTGGTCACCAATTAACATAACTCATATAATAATTTTAACAATGAGAGTTTTAAAGTTTAATAAAAATTTAATCAAACCATAAATTCTGTGAAACATTTTTATTGAAAATAAATATATTCTGACTATGATTTCCATTCCCCCAACTATTCCCAGATTCTCCACACTTCCCTACTCCCTTAAATCCACACCCTTTCTTTCTCTTAGGATCCAAACAGGCATCTAAAAATAATAACAGCAAAATAAATAAATAAGAACAAAAAACCAAAAAAAAAAAACAAAAAACCAAAAACAAAAAACAAAACAAAAACAAATAAATAAAATAAAAATCAAAGCAAATTAGAAAAGGGACAAAAGAAACAAACAGAAGGAACAAGGCCAAAGCAATAGCTCAGGAAATACACATGGATTCAGAGAAACATAAATTCACACATGGAAATCTCGAAAGAACATGATTCAGAAACCCTATAATGATTCAAAAACATGATTCTAACATGATTCAGAAACCCTATAAATGCCATGGACTTGTATGGTTCAAAAATAAGATAAAATGAAACAAAGCATTACCAGGCAAATAATCCCCCCAAATGCCATTGAATTTGTTTTGTGTTGACTGCTCACTCCTTAGCCTTGGGCCTAAGTGGTTTTTATAGCTAGTGAGATTCCTTTGGAGGAAACTAATCGTACATTTGCAACTGCTCATCGGTTGGTGATGGCTGCTGAGTGAGGTGTGAGGGCTGTGCTCCCCTTCTCAGCCCCCCTTCTCTGCTCAACGTTGCAGCCCCCTCAGGCTTTGGTGCGGGTCATGGCTCGAGCTCTCAGGCAGAGTGCTGCTTGACAAAGTTCCAGTGAAATTTTGCCCAGAGGTTAGGAACAGTGGTTTGCACAACGGGAAGTTCTGTGCTTAGACAGTGCAGCCACTGTGGAAATATATTCAGGTTCCCAAGGGAAAGCTTTGAAGATGGGTCAGAGGTTGAGAGGAGAGTCACAGTAGGAAGTCTTCCTAGTGCCCCCAAGGAATTTGCTACCTATATAGATTTTGACAAATTTCTTATTCAGCTCTGGATATAAGATGGCACAAATATATTCATTACCCTACACAGGAGCCTATATAGAGGGCCAAGGAATAGGGTAGGCTGATGGGAAAAGAAATGAGCGGCCAGAATGTTCCTTTCTGGGAGTGTATGAAAACCACAGGCTTCTATCACAAAACTGAGGAACAGAAAAATGCTATAATCAGCCAGGCAAATGTTTATTATGAGATGTTTTGTAAAGTCTGGATTTTAGAAAACATCAAAGGATTCTACACATAACTTGGTAAAGTAAAAATAATTTCAGACTAACATATTTTAACCACATGAGCAGCCAGCCTAGACAAAGGCTGTAAAAGAAGAAGAAGAAGAAGAAGAAGAAGAAGAAGAAGAAGAAGAAGAAGAAGAAGAAGAAGAAGAAGAAGAAGAAGAAGAAGAAGAAGAAGGTCCTATGCTTTGCAGACACTGAGAAATTCATAATTTCCTGATTTGACAGAGGCTGTCCAAAGATGTTGTTTCAGATAAGACTGTCTGTTTTGTACTTTGCTTAGCCCTGGACATTTAGTAGGGAAGTGAAAAAGAGATCCAGGGCTCTGATGCTTGCCAAATACTTATGTAGTCAATATACCATATAAATAGAGAGACAGAGATGAGAGAGAGGCAGAGAGAAAGTGAAAGAGAGAGAAAGAGAACGAGAGAGAGAGACTGAGAAAGAGAGATGAGGGAGAGAGAGAGAGAGAGAGAGAGAGGCAGAGAGAGAGAGCTGCAGAACCATCAGATGTGCATTCATCCCTTTCTTCCTCCACTGTCTCCACACCTCCTCTTTGGAACCTTAACCCTGTTGAAGCTTGGCTTCCATAAGGTATAGACCTGTGTAGACCCTCTATATGCTACCAGTTGTAGATATAACAGTCTTATTAAATAAGAAGCACAGAGCCAAACACAAAGTTAAAAGCCCAAGAGGTCAGAGCAGTAGCTAAGAGCTGATACTAAAAACCCTTTCTTACCCTTTGCTGCTGCTGCCGTCCTTCCCCTGAGAAAGAGGCCTACTTCTTGTGTGTCTGTCTTTTTATTGACTTTCTGTTCTGTCTTCTTGTTGCTTATAAACCCAACCTTCTGGTCACTGCCTGTCTGTACAGACCTCTAGGTCTCTATGGTTGGTGTTGGGATTAAAGGCACGTGTCTCCATGCTGGCTGTATCCTTGAACACACAGAGATCTGCGTGTCATGTGATTGGGATTAAAGGTGTGTGCCACCACCGCCCTGCTTCTGCTATGGTTTACTATTAGCTCTAACCCCCAAATACTTTTATTTATTAACATACAAATAAAATCACATTTCAGCACAAATAAAATATTACCATAACCAGTCTCTGTGAATTCATATGAGCATCAATCAGCTGTATTTAGAAAGCCTTGTTTCACTGATGTTTTCCATCCTAACTCTTCCAAACTTTCTGCTTCTTCTTCCTCTTTTTTTTTTTTTTACAAATATTTATTTATTTGAAATCGCAAATAATGTCCTCTCCCCCTTCTCTTCCCAGTCCTTTCCCCATATCCCCTCTTCACCCCTCCTACCCCCATCCACTCCTCCTCCATTTCTATTCAGAAAGGGGCAGGCCCCCCATGGATATCAACAAAACAGGGCATATTAAGTCTCAATAAGACTAAGCACCTCCCATTGTATTAAGGCTGGGTAAGGCAATCCAGTGTGATGAATAGGGTTCCAAAAGCCAGCAAAGGGTCAGAGACAGTCCCTTCTCCCACTGTTAGGAGTCCCACAAGAAGACTAAGCTCCACAACTGTAACATATATGCAGAGGGCCTATATCAATCCCATGCAGGCTACAAAGGAGCCCAGCTTATTTGATACTGTGGCTTTTCTTGTGACGTGCTTGATCCCTCTAGATCCTACAATTCTTCCCTCTCTTCAGCAGGATTTCTGAGTTCAGCCTAATGTTCAACTGTGAGTCTTTGCATCTGTTCCCACCAGTTGCTGGATGAAGCCTCTCTGATGACTATTTGGCTGGACACAAATCTAGGAGTATAGAAAATATAGTTAGGAGTCTCCAGTCCTTTTTGGGTCTACCCTAGGTCTCTGAGCCACAATATCCTTCAAAATAGCCACAAAAAAATCTAAAATATTTTGGTGTAACTCTGATTTAGCAAGTGAAAGACCAGTATGACAAGAACTACAAGTCTTTGAAGAAAGAAACTGGACAAGATACCCAAAGATAGAAAGATCTCCCATGCTCATGGATAGGTAGGATTAATACAGTAAAAATGGCTATCTTACCAAAAGAAATCTACAGATTCAATGCAATCCTCATGAAAATCCCAACACAATTCTTTACAGACCTTAAAAGAACAATACTAAATTTCACATGGAAAAACAAAAACAACAACAACAACAACAACAAAAACACAACAACCCAGAATTGCTAAAACAATCCTGTTTGATAAAAGAACTTCAACTTCAGGAGGTATCACCATCCTGATTTCAAGCTCTACTACAGAGATACAGTAATAAAAACTACATGGCATTGGGATAAAAATACAGGTGGATTAGTAGAATCAAATCAAAGATCCAGATGTAAATCTACATACCTATGAACACCTGATTTTTAACAAAGAAGCCAAAAGTATGCAGTGGGGAAAAGTAAGCATCTTAAACAAATAGTTTTGTGTAAACTGGATGTTAGGATGTAGAAGAATGCAAATAGATCAATATTCATCACCCTGCACAAAACTCAAGATCAAAGACGTCAACATAAATCCTGATACACTGAACCTGATAGAGAAGAAAGTAGAGAATTATTTTGACTGCACTGGCATAGGAGAAAACTTCCTTTTTCTGCCTCCTCTTAAGCTCATTACCCTGAGCCTGGGGGGAAGGATTTGATGGATACATACCATTTAGTATATAGTGTTCCAAGGTCTCTCACTTTCTGCATATTTTCTAGTTGTGGACCCCTGTATTAGTTCCCATAGTTCCTCCCAAACAGGAGGAAGTTTCTCTAATTATGGCAGAGTGAGATACTGAAGTATTGCTGTAACAGAAGCTCCTTTAGGGGTATTTGTATTGCCACATTTCTGAAGCAGAAGAGTAGAAGGTTTTTTCACCTAGGTACGTGGCCTATCCAGTTTCAGACTCATAGGCAGCTGAGTAGAATCAGGGACAGGTTCTTAAATCCTACCAGGTATTAGTTGATTAATCCCAAAAGTTATGTGCCACTATTGCACTTGAACAGCTTTTAGGTAGATCATAGTGTAGATCTAAGAGTTTACATCATGATCTTATGTATAAGCCATTCCAGAGACTAGAAGCTTCATTTGATGATAAGAGATGTCCATTTGGGGCTCAATCTCCCCCATTATTAGGCAGTTCTTCTTAGATCACCTTCATAAATGTATGTATTTTAAGAAACTTCTAGTAGTATATTAAGTTTCTATAGGATAGTTCAAAAGTCCTTAAGTGTTAGCTGTCCCTTCTCATATTTCCTTGCTCTCCCCCATCCCTGTTTCTTCTTCCCCATTTGACTCTCCAGGCTTAGCCTTACTAATCCATCCATATCTAGTCAATTTCCCCTTCCTAAGGTGGTCTTATACTTTCCTCAGTCACTTACTCTACATCTAACCTTTGTGGTAATATAGATTAAAGCCTGCTTATAGGAGACTTAACAGCAGACATCCACATATAATTTAATAAATACAACTGCGGTATTGTCTTTGGTTACGTCATAATGATGATTTGCCTTTTTCTTCTTTTTGTTGTTTGTTTTCATTTACCTAAGATTTTTATGTGTTCATTTTTTATAGCTTTGTAATAGTTCATTGTATAAGGTTACCATATTTCTTCACCTATTGACAGTCATCTATTCTGTTTTCAGATTTTGAGTATCATGAATAGAGCAACAACAAAGATGGTCTCTGTAGTAAGATGGGGAATCCTTTGTGTATATTCGCAATAGTGGTATGGATATATCTTGAAGGACGTTTATTACTAGCTTCCTCAGAAACTGCCACACTGATTTCCACAGTGGCTGTGCCATCTTTTCACTCCCATCAGCAAACGATTAGTGTTCTCCTTACTCCCCATCCTTTGCCAAGTGTGTTATCTTTTGTTTTTTGACTTTGGCCCTTCTGACTGGTGTAAGGTGAGACTCCTAGATATTTTGAAGTAGCACTAAGAATTAATATATAAATTATATTTATATGACCTAGAGATTCTTCCTTCTTTCTTCTTTCTTCCTTTCTTTTTTCTTCCATCCTTCCTTGATTCCAACCTTCCTCCTCTTCTCCTTTCCCTTTCTTAGTTTCTAGGTGGGCTTGCAAGTGCTTTTCACAACATACAAGGACACCAATGTTACAGGCATGAGGAGCCATGTGTGATTTTTAATGGATGTTGGAGATTCAAGCTACTGAGTAAGAAACTGTCTTACATTTAAAGACGAAGTCATCTTATCTTCTGGGCCATCTTTTAATTTCAAGATATTTTTCCTTTGTAAATAACTAACATTTTTCAGTGACATATGTGCTCTGTTGATACATATCTTAAGTATTATTTCTAAAAACATTAATTATATGTCAAGTAATGTGCTGCAGTATTTTACATTAATATTGCCTTTTAAAATCTGGGGAAAGTGTTTTACTACGTCATCAGGACCGGCCTTGTACACACCATGTCACTGATGTCAATTTTAATTAAAAGATACACCTGACTCAGCTTCCTGATTTCTTAACTCAAAGGTATAAACTACCACATCCAAGTCAAGTTGAACATGCTCAGTTCTGCACAATATAGCTTATGATACAGTCATTGGATTTTTTAAAGAGTCCAATTACATATGAGAAAATACAAGCAATTCCTCTCAGCTTCTATGTTTTGGTCACTTTAACTTGATATTGAGCATTAGAATCTGAGAACTCAAAAATTTAGTGCACATGTAATTTGAACATTAGTGAGGATGTCAGATGTTTGTAAAAATGAATCATTTCATCTATTGCTATGACTATATCTGCTTCTAACTTGCTACATGTAAACTTTTCATTGGATAATTAAATAGAAAAATATACATAAAGAAAATATAGTACCTATCACCATATCTACATGTATATACAGAAACATACATACTTCTATACTTCCATAAACTAAAATACTAAAATCTAAAAGTGTTTTCCCATTCTTTTCATTACATTTTAAAAACAATTTCTTGAGATTATGCAATAATTATATTATATTATATTATATTATATTATATTATATTATATTATATTATATATTATATTATATATTATACCACCTTCTCTTTTCTCCCTCCAACACTTCCCAGGTACTCCTCTTGCTCTCTCTCTTAAATTAATGCCCTTTTTTTAATTGTTGTCAGAGTTGCACACACATGGTTGGGGTGTGTGCTCCTAAATATATAAATAACTCTTCTCAGTTCATATAATGATTTCTGTATCTGTCAAGATCTTAGAAGAGAAAAGGACAGCTCCAACACGGAATCTCAGCTTATTTTATTATGGAAAATCATGAAATATCATAAAATTTTGAGAAAACTAAAAAACAGGACAAAGCAGAGATTTATATTCCATTCAATAATTTTTCAGCTGGGGGGTGGTGGCGCATGCCTTTAATCCCATCACACAGAAGGCAGAGGTGGGCAGATCTCTGTGAATTCAAGGCCAGGCTGGTCTACAAAGTGAGTTCCAAAACAGGCACCAAAACTACACAGAGAGACCCTGTCTCAAAAAAACAAAATAATAATAAGTATAATTAATAATAATAATTCCTTCTTTCCTTTCTTTTAGAATATTTTTAAAGGTTTTAATTTCTAACAATATTCAGGTGGCACTATAGTGCATTTAATTGCCAAATTGATTTAGCTTTTCAGACATCTTTAGATTCAAAGAAAATTTTATATTATGCTGATTGTAGCTCTATGTTATTCTCATAAATCAGCAAAGCACATTTATAAATCTTATGAAAAAAGTACCTGCGATTTATACAGCTGCTAAAATTATATCATTAGTGATGTATATGCACTCAATTTAAGCTACTTATTTCAACAAGAGTTTTTTCTACTATATTTTAAAAATCCTAGTTTGGCATTTATAGTGTTACAGGCTCATGTAAACTGGGGACAGCATTAAGAATACATAAAAATTACCAAGAAATATTCTGTTTTGTACTGTTGATTTTTTTTTCTTTTTTCTGTTGTTTGATGGTTTCACCTCATAATCATTTTCACCCACGTTCCTTTTTCTCATATCACCCTTATCTGCTTCTAAAGCCCTTCTTCTCAGCAATGACCCCTCCTACTAGCACTTTCCATTTGATCTCCTGAGTTCAGTCAGCCTTTCCCACCTGATCAAATATGGGAGGTTATTCACTGTAGAAAGAGGAACTCATCACT
This sequence comes from Peromyscus leucopus, assembly GCF_004664715.2. Taxonomy (NCBI): domain Eukaryota; kingdom Metazoa; phylum Chordata; class Mammalia; order Rodentia; family Cricetidae; genus Peromyscus; species Peromyscus leucopus. Next base: position 16,035,687 of record NC_051073.1, on the reverse strand, counting down.
GTTGACACCACTGAGAAAGAAGACACTCCCTCCCCAGCAACCATTAACTGTCAAAAGATTCTCTTGGCAGGTTAGGGCCTCATCGGTACCTTCCCATCCAAGATAAAATGCTGATTTGTCCATTTTTGTGTTCTGTCTGATAAGAAACAAAATCGTCTATATCTACCCTGATGCTATGAATGTCATTAAAATTGATATCACTCATCTTATTCCTTGGAATAATAAAATAGACTTGGTGTGGAAAGAGTTTTCAGTTGAAAAGATGTGTTGCATTTTCGTTTATAAGATTATTTATTTATATTTATATGAGGATATATTAGCTTATTTTTGATGGTTTTACTTGCAAGTATGTAAGTACAATGCATGTTCACTCTTTGTGGTGGCAAGAAAAAGTTATTAGATACCCTGGAACTGGAATTACAAGTGGCATGAGATATGATATGGGGATGAATCCAGGTCCTGAAGCAGAAAGTGCTTAACCACTGAACTGTCTTTCCAGCTCTTGTTTATATTTTATTTTGGTCACCTATTACTTACTACTATTTTTATCAAGAACACACTAAAATTTGGTTGTGGTGTGTTCAATAAATATTATGTTTCATTTAATATGTCTAAATATAAATGGCCAGAACCTTTTATATATGATGCAAAATAAAAATTTTTAAATCTTTATTCTATTTACTTCTTAAAATTAAAAAAAAAAAAACAAAGAAGGTCCAACTTGGGAGATGGAAATATTAAAAATGTCCTCTTTATGATTCTGTAGTCTATGAATCAGAAATTTAAGTGTTGGTATCTTTTAATGTCTTTGGGAGAGAATCCACTGTTAGTGTCTCTGTGGCAGCACATTATAACAACAAGAGTACAGGTCATATTATAGAATAACACACAGTAATGATGTCATCACATTTCATTGCACCTATTAAAAATGCCTTCTCAGTGTTTTCGATCTTAGCCATTCTGACAGGTGTACGCTGGTATCTCAGAGTCATTTTGGTTTGTACTCCCTGATGACTAAGTATGGTGAGCAAATCCTCAAATGTTTCTTAGCCATCTGAGGTTCTTCCATTCAGAATTCTCTGTTTAGATCTATAGTCCATTTTCCAATAGGATTGTTAAGTACTTTGATATCTAGTTTCTTGATTTATTATATATATATATTTTGGAGGTCAGCCCTCTGTCCAATGTGGGGTGGGTGAAGATCTTTTTTCATTTTTAGGCTGTCGTTTTGTCTTATTGACCATGTCCTTTGTCCTACAAAAACTTTCCAGTTGCAAGAGGTCCCATTTAGTAATATACCCAAGGAATGCTCAATCATACCACAGGGGCATATGATCAACTATGTTCATAGCAGCATGATTCATAATAGCCAGAACGTGGAAACAACTTAGATGCCCTTCAACTGAAGAATGGATAAAGAAAATGTGGTACATATACACAATGGAGTACTACTCAGCAGAGAAAAACAATGACATCATGAAATTTGCAGGGAAATGGATGGAACTAGGAAATACCATTCTGAGCAAGGTAACCCAGACTCAGAGGGTCAAACATGGTATGTACTCACTCATAAGTGGATGTAAAGCATAGGATAACCAAACTCAACCCATAGCTCCAGGGAGGCTAGCTAGGAGGGAGGACCCTAGGCAGGACACATGGATCACCCAGTAAAGAAGAAATAGATGAGATCTACAGGAGCAAAATGGGAGTGAGGGGGCAAGTAATGGAAGGAAAGGAAGGGGGGATGATAACATAGGTGAATGAGAGGTTTGAGCTGGAACAGGGACAGAGTGGTAGAGCAATGAAAGAGATACCATGATAAGTGACGACATCATGGGACTAGGGAGAAACAGGGTGCTAGGGAAGTTCCCAGGAATCCACAAGGATGACCCCACCTTAAGACTACTGGCAATAGTTGAAAGGGTACCTGAGCTGACCTACTCTGGTGATCAGATGGATGAATATCCTAACTGTCATCAAAGAACCCTCATCCGGTGACTGATGGAAGCAGATTCAGAGATCGACAACCGGAGGCCAGGCCGAGCTCCAGGAGTCCAATCGATGAGAGAGAGGAGGGATTATATGAGCAAGGGACATCAAGATCTTGATTGGAAAAAGTACAGAGACAACTAACCAAACTAGTGGAAACACATGAACTGTGGACTAATAGCTGAGGAGCCCACATGGTACTGGACTAGGCCCTCTGGATAAGTGAGACAGTTGTTTAGCTTGAACTTTTTAGGGGGCTGCCAGGTAGTGGGATCAGAACCTGTCCCTGGTGCATGAACTGGCTTTTTGGAGTCTGGTGCCTATGGTGGGACACTTTGCACAGCCTTGATGCAAGGCAGAGGGGCTTGGACTTGCCTCAGCTGAGTGTGCCAGGCTCTGCTGACTCCCCATGGGAGACCTTGCCTTGCAGGAAGTGGGAATGGGGGGTGGGGGGGAGGCTGGGGCATGGGAGCAGGGAATTGAGGGGAGTCTATGGTTGGTATATAAAATGAATAGAAAATCTCTTAATAATAATTATAATAATAAAAAGAAAAAATAATGCCTTGTAATAAGGTCATCTTCACAGATAATGGGAAATGTTTTGTTCATAGGGTGGGTTGAAATTCAAGCTATGGTATTTTTAGTTCTATGAAACACATTCTAAGGAAAGCCTATCCATCATTTACATACATGCTTGGTCCTTTGATTTATAATCAATTAAGCCTTCAAATTTTCAGAAGCTGTTTATCTTTGTATTATGTAGAATGCTATTTAATTGATTCATATTTGTAACACAAATGTGACTATGAAGGAAATATTTTAAATGTCTCCAAGATGAGTCACTTCATAAGTTTTAAAGTATACAGGATGTATTAACAATTAGAAATCAAAAGTTTGTCTCTTTTTTTCCTTCAATATTTGATGGCAAGAAAACATACCATTCTCCCCCACTTTGATAAATCGTGTCCTTTGAAACAGCTGTGAAGTGAACCATTACAAAGTAAAACACTCCACTGAACTGAAAAACAAACTCTGATTGGGAAAGCTAATGCCTCAGGAAAAAGCAGGTTTTTCAATCTCTGTTTTCATGTCTCCTTGTGTCTTTGACAGATGATAAAAATAGCTAAAGAAGCTAAATTTTAAACAAAGTACCACAGTGACTTAAATGCCATCACTTGTTTGTTTGCGTACCAGCTGAAGTGTTAAAGAATTCACCAAAAGGCAGACAAAATGTCGAGTATCAGGACACTAAGGAAAAACAAACCCATTAAATATATCATTTTGTTTTTTATTCCCCCATGACAAATTAGTTACAGTTCATAAGCTTTCAATATACTTAAAAAAATGACCAAAGAATAAATGTCCTTGAATTATAAATGTTACTATTTCTGTGATATCTGACCAAAATCTAATTTTATAATAATAAAGGGATTAAGAATGTGTATTTAATATATGTTCTGGTTGAAACTCCACCTCAGCCCCCCCTCTCCCCCAGCACCCATATGCCCAAAGAATCTGGAATGTTCTGGTGGAAATTCCACCTCAAGACCCTCTCCTATCTCTGCCCAAACCCTGTCTCATCTCAGAAAGTCTGCCAAACATGGCTCCACCCACAGAGGGTGTTTAAGATCCCATACAAGACTTTGCATTGTGGTTCTCCCTCATGACTTTTCCCCTTCTCCTGGAGCCATCCAGGAATGCTCTGCTCAGATTAAAGCTGGATTTACTAATTCAGCCTGATCTGACTTACTGCATTATTGGTGTTACACACAGCTGGGGGATTTAAACTTTTCAATATGAATTATGGCTATTTTGTTGTGACATGCTTACAGAAGGTATGTATATATAAAATTCACAAAACATAATTTATTAATGTAATAAAAGTCCTTTGGGAATGTGTTAGCTTCAAAGCATGAGTTAAGAGACTATTTCTACTTTGAATGGTTGATATTGTCTTAGAATATGTGTTCATGACTCTAACTGTGCAGCTTACTTTAAACATGAAATCAATACAAAGATTAGAGCAATTTAAAAGAGAATTTAAATGTCAAAAAGCACAGGACTAGAAAGGAATCTTAAATAAAGTAAATGGAATGGACATGACTAGAGAGATAAATGTGAGAAAGACATGAGGAAGGTGAGTTGACTGACCAAGGCCAAACAACCAAAATGAATAAACTTCTCCATCAGAAGTTCCTGGTAGACAAGATAAAGGCAAAAGAGAGAAACAAATGAGCAGGATTGAAGACACAGAGAAAAACAGAACCAAGAGGGCAGTTATCCATTTATATTGCAAGAACATCTTAGATTGGTGGTTTTATCATTGAAAATTCAAACTAGGAAGTCTTAGCATTTTCTGTCTTGCTTACATGAGCAATTTTGGTTGCTGCAGTGGAACTATGCTTTATGGGGCAATAAACAATATACAAAGATCTATTGGAATCTTTTGAATTGATCCTGGAGAGTCCTGGTAGTAGACTATATCATCAGAATAGATATTGAGAGGTTGGTCATAGTGTTTTATGGATATTCTAGCTATTATATTCTGATAGAATATGTGCAGGTGTGCCAAAAGGAAAAAATATACTATTTTCATACATGTGTGAAAGGAAAAGAAAGAAAAAGATGGTAATTAGAAGGAGGGATTGTAGGAGTGAGAGGAAAAAAGAAAGGAGAGAATATTGATAGCTAACTTTCCATGCTAAAATATTAGAACTGCTCACACCACACATTTCTAAATGTTATTAGTTGAGGAAGGGAAAAGTGAAACATAAAGAAATATATGTAATATATAGCATTTTATAGTTTTATTACACAAAGGACCTGTAAAATATGCAAATCATTTCAAGAAATCAATTATTAAAAGAGAATACATAATTCAAAGCAGATGTATAGAAGCATAGACCTGTAGAAAAAATATGGATGTATCTGTACAGAATTGAGATAAGATTAGGTCAAACAAAATGAGATGTCTTCTCTATTAGTACAGCATGTGAAGAATGGAATGAAATTAGAGAAATGATGAGACCATAGATTACTGGAATAGCATAAGTCCATACTATAGCAAAATTAGCTTGTAGAGCCCAATAGTAGGGAAGAAGGACAGTATTTTATGGTCCTTAACCCTTTTATTATTTCTTTTATTTTTAATAATAATGTTGAAAAAATTGTACAGGAGTACAGTTAGTGTTACAGCTCTGGAGGGAAACATCCTAACTTGTTGGGAAGCCAGACTGTACCTAGAGCTGGAGCCGCAACAGGACAGCTCAGCTCTGGAGGGAAAGGTACCCTGACTTGTTAGGAAGCCTGGCTACAAGTAGAGCTGCAACCGGACAGCTCTGGAGGGAAAAGTATCCCAACTTGTCCTGAGGTGGGGGGATACCTGAAGCTGGAGTGTGGCACGTGATGGTCTCTGCAGGATATAGCAGCCTTGCTCTTCCCCTAGGACAGAGCCCTTACAGCTGAGCTTTGCTTTGTCACCCCAACCCTACCCTGGACTCCTGCAGAGCAGAAAGGGACTGGCCTGCAGGCTCTGCTTCTTCTCTCTAGCGCAATTATGTTGCTTCTTCTGCTTCACTCTGCTAAAGGAAAAAAAAAAAAAAAAAAAACAAAAAAAAAAAAAAAAACCCTGCAGAATGTAGCAATTTCTCCAATTCCAGGGGAAAAAAATGTTGCTTTTTTTCTGCTCAGCCTCCCTCAGGCCCACTAAGGAAACATCTCAGCAATTTTTTTTTTCTGCTCACTACCGCTAAAGGTACTTCTCAGCAAGGTTCTTCCATTCTTTGCTGGTGAATGAAGATCTTCACCAAGACTCTCTTAAAACAGAGATTTACTTTTGGAAGGAGGAGTCCAGGAGAGTGGCTGCTTCTGTCAAAGTGGGAAAGGACAGCCCATAACTGAACAGGCAGAGGGCCTTATATAGGGCTTCTTAGGGTCAGAGTTTCTCCAAGGAGATTTTTTTGCTCAGGGATTGGTTGGTTTAGTTGGTCAAGGGTAGATAGAGGTGGCTCTGGCTTCAGGGCCAAACTGTGTTTCTTTCAGTTTTCCTTTTTTTGCCTTTGGCTCAAATTTTAGGGCCAGGGAACAGTTCTTTCACTGGCTCTGATTTTGGGACAAAATGTGTTTCTTTGGCTCTGGTTTCAGGATCAGGCTGTGTTTCTTGGGTGCTGGGTTCAGGGCTAAAGTGTTTATTTCACTAGCTCTGGTTTCAAGGCCGTGGTGGGTTTCTTTGTCTGGCTGCTTTTTTTCTACAAATACAGTACTTTTTGTTCATCTCTACTCCTTCTTTCACTTTCCAATTCCTATTATTTCCTACTCCTCATCTTTCTCTCAAATTGATGTCATCTTCTACTTTGTGTGTTTGTGTGTGTGTGTGTGTGTGTGTTATATAGGTGTGTTATTTGTTTGCACATGAGTATATGGTTAACAAGTAGGGATCTTAAGCAATCTGTCGGAGTTTTGGTCCTTGGAGAACACTGACTACTCCACCCTCAACAACCATTATTTGCCTCTAGCTTCCCAATTAGGGGAAGGGTTTTGTGAGTCCTTCCCCAATGCAGAATGCAGAATGGTATGTTTTGGGTATGGTCATGTTCAGGGTCTGTGCAGACTATCATAGGTGGTGCAATGTATTGGTACAACATTCCTGCCACATGCAGAAGACACTATTTCTTAGCACTACTCCTGGCTTTAAAATGTATCACCCCTCTGAAGCAATATTTCCTGAGATGTTTCTATAGAGGGTGATTTACTGATGTCCCATTTAGAGTTGAGCACTCCAGGGTCAGTATCTCCACGATTCCATCTTCTGTTAAAAAAAAAAAAAAAAAAAAAAAAAAAAAAAAAAAAAAAAGAAGAAGAAGAAGCAGCTTCTGGGTGAGTGATAATAGCTACAGAAATCTACAAGTATAAAGATAAATACATCAAACAGTCGCTCTTGTATCTGTATATCAAAACAATAGTATGAAGTGTCCTCTAGGGTCTATAACATCTATCCAACTGTGGGTTTTGTGTAGGTTTGCAATAACAGGTAAGAGTTAACTAATATTTTTTTATAATTATATTTGTATGGTAGGTGCATGTATATATGTCAGTGTATGCATATGCATATGGACATGGAAACACAGGAGGAATATGATAGACTTCTTTCATAAATTTTTGTTGTATTTTTTGCCAGGTCTCTCACAGAATATGGAATTTGTCAGTATGCACAAGTTGGCTAGTCAGTGTGCTACAGGAATCCCAGTGTTCCTAAATATCTGCACTAGGGATATAGCCATATACTATAACCTCCAAATTTGTTTATGGATTCTAAGGATCCAAACTTTAGTCCTCATTCTTACGAAACAAGTACTTAAATTAAAGGATCATCTGCCTAGCTACCAGTTCTTTTACTTATGATGCAGGGCATTTGTTATTGTGTTAAAAGGAAACATTTAAATATATTCTCCTCATTCAATACTAAGTTTTTAATAGGGTAAGTAATATATAAAACTCAATACTAACTGTTTCCTACTAAAATATATCTCAAATACTGTAGTGAATTTTAAAGAAAATGATATATCACGGATTGGGGGCATATAGCTTCACATTAGAACTTTTGCTTTGCATGTTCAAGGTCTTGGTTTTATATTCAACATAAATTGAACCAAATGCTTATGTGAGTTAGACTTAATGGTATAATAAAATAACTGGATAGTTAGTGGCAAAGATAGAATAGAAAAAAGATATTATATATAAGTAGGTCTTGGAAGAAAGTGAGACACAAAACTACCTGAGAAAACTACCCATAAAGAATAACAACAGCTGGAGCTTGGCCTGGTGCTTGGCTGTGGATCTCTGCATCTGCTTCGTTCAGTTACTGGATGAAGGCTCTATGATGACAGTTAGGGTACTCACTGATCTGATTTCTGGGGTAGGCTAGTTCAGGCACCCTTTCCAGGATTTCTAGTAGTCTAAGCTGGTGTCATCATTGTGGATTCCTGGGAACCTCCCCAGCACCTGGCGTCTCCCCATTCTTATGGCATCTCCCTCCACCATGATATCTCCCTCACTGCTCCCTGACTCCATCCCTGCTCTAGCTTGACCGTCCTGTTCCCTCATATTCTCATCCCCCATCACCCACCCTACATTGCCCGCCTCGTCCCAAGTTTACTCATGGAGATCTCTTCTATTTCCCCTTCCCAGGGTGCACCACACATCCCTCTTAGGGTCCTCCTTATTAGCTAACTTCTCTAGAGCTGTGGATTGTAGTCTGGCTATCCTTTGCTTTACATCTAATATCCACTCATGGGTGAGTACATACCATATTTGTCCCCCTGAGTCTGGGTTACCCCAAACAGGGTATTTTCTAGTTTCATCCATTTGCCTGTAAATTTCATGATGTCATTATTTTTTACTGCTGAGTAGTATTCCATTGTGTATATGTACCACATTTTCTTTATCCATTCTTTGGTTGAATGGCATCTAGGTTGGTTCCAGGTTCGGATTATTACAAATAATGCTGCCATGGATATAGTTGAATATATGTCCTTGAGGTATAATTGAGCATTCCTTGGGTATATGCCCAAGAGTGGGATAGCTGGGTCTTAAGGAAGATTGATTCCCAATTTTCAGAGAAACCACCATACTGATTTCCAAGTAGCTGTACAAGTTTGCACTCCCATCAAAAGTGGAGGAATGTTCCTCTTGCTCTGCGTCCTCTCCAACATAAACTGTTATGAGTATTTTGATTATAGCCATTCTGACAGATGTAAGACGGTATCTCCGAGTCATTTTGATTTGCATTTCCCTAATGACTAAAGATGTTGAGCAATTCCTTAAATGTCTTTTGGCCATTTGAGATTCTTCTGTTGAGAATTCTGTTTAGCTCTGTAGACCATTTTTTAATTGGGTTGTTTTGGTATTTTAATGTCTAGTTTCTTGAATTCTTTACATATTTTTGAGATCAGACCTCTGTTAGATGTGGAGTTGGTGAAGATTTTTTTTCATTCTGTAGGCTGTTGTTTTGTCTTATTTACTGAGTCCTTTGCCTTATAAAACCTTCTCGGTTTTATGAGGTCCCATTTATTAATTGTTGCTCTCAGTGAAGTCAGAGAGAGAGAAGAGGCAGTTCATGAGCAAGGGGCATCAAGATCATGATGGGGAAACCTACAGAGACAACCAAGCCAAACTAGTGGGAATTTGTGACCTTTAGACCCACAGCTGTGAAGTATCCATGAGACTGGACTAGACCTACATAAGCAAGGCAGTTGAATAGCTTGATCTGCTTCAGGGGCTCCCTGTCAGTAAGATCTGGATTCATCTTTGGTGCATGAGCTTGCTTTTAGGAGCCCACTACCTATGGTGTGACACCTTACACTGCCTTGATGCAGGAGGAGGGGCTTGGACCTGCCTCTACTGAATGTTCACTCTCTATGGATTCCTCATGAGAGACCTTGCCTTATTGAAGGACGAAATGGAGAGCAGGTTGTGGGGAAGATGGGAGAGGCAGGAGGAGGAAGGAGAGGGAAATCTGTGATAGGTATGTAAAATGAATAAAAAAATTCCTTAATAAAATGAAAGAATAATAACATATAAGTAATAGACTGAAACAAACACAAACACAAAATACACCAAAAGGAAATGACATTTTGGGGATATCAAAAATTAACCAAATAAAAACCATTTTTCAGAAATCTTATTATTAAATCTAAACCTTAGTTTTAAACTGCCATCAAATATAAACTAATTTCACATGCTCATGTACTATCAAAATCCATCAGCACTTTTCAGTACAAATTTTCATATGGGCTAAGCTTCTGGAATCTTGAGAAATTAAGCATAAATGCAAAGTGACTGAAGACATTCTTTTTTAAAAAAATCCCTTCAAGTAAGACCCACAGATGGAGCATAAATAAATATGAATTTACAGCTACATATCACTGAAAATTATATGCAAACAAGTTAATCTGTTTGAATCTAAATAAAAGAATCAGATTTGTTTTTGAAAAGTAAAGAATTTTAGATAAAAGCAAGCAAAAAAGTAAATAAAATGTGACAAAATAAGTGAAAGGAATAGAAGGTTTTTATAATTTAATATGTATATTACACATGTGGTAGAATAAACTTTTATTTCTACTTATACCATGGAATATTAATGAAAATATTTCTTGATAAAAGAAGAACTGTTAAATAATGAAATTTCCAAAATGCAGTCTTCTGAAGAGTACATCTAAACAAGCCATCGATATACTAAAGATGTAGTGGACTGAGAGATCGACCTATTATACAAATTATATAGAATTTGGTTGCTAATATGTAATCTAACTAAATGGAGGAGGGTTCACATCTCGAAGTATAAGCTAATGACTTGAGCAAGGCATACAGGAGATAAAGCCTTCAAGAGCAAAACAATTTTATTTAATTTACAAAATAAGAATAAAAGCTTATACAACTGAAGTCAGAGTGTGCAATTTGCTTTTATCTGTATTTTGGCAAAAGAAAACAGCTATCAAGAAGACATCCATTGTCTACATGGAAATAAAGTTGACTAGTCATATAAAGGGATGTGGGAATAAAGTCCTCAGTAGTCCAAATTTGTCCTCATTTAATTATATTTTACAGCTTCAAGGTCATAGTTTTTGAAGGCTAAAATTTCATAAATAGTCAATGTGTAAGGAACTCTCATAGTTTTATTTATCTGGTATAGTAGAATTAATAAAAAACATTGTTTTGAAAACTAGTGTTGTCTAGATTTAACAGTTTAATAATATATGAAATCAGTGGCAGTCCTTAAAGAATTTTAGGTTTGAATTATACAACAATTGAGAATCTGTTCTCAGACACTCTTAGAAAAGATGCCAGAAAGTAGTATAATGTACTATAAGTGTCATATGAGAAATGAAGGAAAATAAAGAGGAGAGAGGCAGATAGATATACAAAGATAGAAAGATAGATAGAAAGATTCATTGATAGATATATAGATGGTAGATTATAGATAAATAGACAGATAGATAGATAGATAGATAGATAGATAGATAGATAGATAGATGATTGATTGAATTAAAACAGGATATCCACTTTGACTAGCCTGACTTTTTTCACAGTGACATGATAGATCTACTGTAGTAAAGAACTGGGTGTGTGTGTCTTGCAACTTTTGCAGCTATTTTTTAATTAAAATTCCTTACTAAGTATATGTAGGTCTCTAATCTTTAGGAGATAGTGTGTGGGGGGGTGTCTATTTTTGTGTGTGACTCTAGGGATTGAATTTTGTCTTCAGAAGGACAAGGCAACCTTCATCCACAGACCCCTCTCTAATGGTTCCTTTGACATAGAGCTTCATTAATTTGACCAACTTGTGTCAGCCTCCCATGCTGTGGGCAGCTACAGACTTGTATCAGTAGACCTTGTTTCCAGATGACTAGTTTTTATACAACTTCTGGAAGGTTAAACCATTGTTTGTACCAATTAAAGTCTCTCTGATACTTTTTTAGGCTCCACAATATTGATTTGCCAAAGCCATTGATTTACTTACAAAAGTAAATAGTTTGCCATTTATCATTGTATTTTCTAATATTCTTATTATTTCAACAATCAGACTTTAAGTGAAGGATATTTGCTAAGTGGTACATTTGGAGGTTAATCTTTCTAGGTCTTAGTCAATATGCCAGATTCTAAATTAGGTAGTATACTTTGAGAGGGATGTACTGGCATTGTCTTACTTTATACTTAGCTTCTTTTTTTTTTTTTTTTGGTTGTCTTCATTTTCTGTTTGTCAGTTTATTTCTTTGAATGTATATCTGTGAACCTTAAATACACAAGCCACTATAGAGCAAATACTTTGATTATCTATTAAGAGACCGCTGTAAGAACAGAGTCATTCCATAGGACTAGATGAACTCTGGTCATCCTTTCGTCAATGGGCTTTGATTTGCATCTTTTCTCACAAGAAAAGTGGATTATCCTTTGTGTGCTATCTTTGAAGGTTAATATTTTTCCTCTCTTCTTAAATTATTTTATTTTCTAATGTTGAAATACACAAAAAATTATTAGAATTTTTTTTAATACTAAAGACGTACCTTAACTATCAATCATATTTAATTCCAAAAACTTATGGAACACAAAACAGTGACAGAAATCTTTTCCCTCTGGTCAATGATATAATTATGTTTTTTAATGTCTCAGTTACTCTTCTGTCATGACCCTTCCCAAGTTCTTCCAATGGACATTTACTGGATGCATCATTCCCATTATGTAGAAATAGTTTACTAAAATGAAAATATTCATAAATATAATAAAGTTTTGTTTTTATTTGTACATTGTTGTGGAATATTAGGATGGGTTATATTAGTTTATACTGTGGAACATTTTTTTTAATGATGCAAAGATATGTTGCATTCTTTTATGTTGTAATTGTTTAACTCTGGGAAGCTGTGTTACTTTGCCTGCTTAAACACCTAACTGGTCTGATAAAGAGATGAATGGCCTATAGCGAGGCAGGAGAGAAAAATAGAAGGGATGGCAGGCAGAGAGAGTACAAGAATGAGAAGAACATTAGAGGATCAGAAAAAAAAAAGCAAATGAGATTAAGAGGCAAGAAAAGAAGGGACCAGCCATATAGCCACAGAGCTAAACATGGAATAATGAGTGGAAAAGTGAAATACAGAAATAGAAAAAGGAAAAAGCCCAGAGGCAAAGGTAGATGGAATAATTTACATTAGGATAAGCTGGCTAGAAACACATCAAGCAAGGTCGGGCATTCATAAATAATAATGAGACTCTGTATGTGTATTTATTTGGGAGGTGGTTGGTGGGCTCCACAAAAGAGCAAAGAACAGGGAACCAAAGGAGTAATATATATTAATTAATATTATTGATTAATTAAGTAATATATAATAATTAATTAATCTCATGTGTAAACATATGTATTTGGAGTTTTCCTGGTCAGGACATATCTCTCTCACTCGCCAGTCCCGCAGCCACTTAGACCCAACTGAATAAACACAGAGACTTGTATTGCTTACAAACTATGTGGTCTCAGCAGGTTTCTTGTTATCTAGTTCTTATATCTTAAATTAAGCCATATCTATTAGTCTATAAGTTGCCATGTGGCTTGTGGCTTACTGGTACCTTACATCTCGCTTTTCATGACAGTGGTTGAGAGTGTCTCTCTCCCTCGTCTCCCATTTCCCCAAATTCTCCTCTCTCCTTGTCCTGCCTATCCTTCCTGCCTTGTTACTGCCAATCAGTGTTTTATTTATTAACCAATCAGAGCAACACACTTAACATACAAAACATCCCACAGTAATCATGCATCTCAATTTATATATTCATGAGAAAATGAATTAAAAAGGAATTAAGCCAAAGCAAAGGATACTTAGGGATTTAAGCATCATCAGAACTAACTCACTCATGTGTGTTTGGTATATATGGTGTGTGTGTGTGTGTGTGTGTGTGTATGTGTGTACGCATGTGTGTAGTTATATATATTACTTCCTCACAGAATTCTTGACATTTTTTCTCTTGGAAATAAATATAGATATATAGATATAGATATATAATAATAGTTTTGAAGCAATAACTCACTTGATTTGGTTTTATAAGTGGGGAATATATAAGATTTATACATAAATTTGAAGGACTTTTGCTGTTCTTCTGGCATTCCTTTGATTCAGCCATTTTAATTTATGCTAAAGCTTTTGTCCCTCTGCACCAAACCCATCACTTGAACACAGAATTGACTGTGTTGTAACTTATTGCTTCTTGACATGAGTTTGCTTACAGGATCTATAACTTTTTCAAAATTAAAAGCTGATGGGTTAGTTAGAACTCTTTGTACATAGCATGATTTATGACATTTTCCATTTCTTGAGAAATTTACATGTTTAGGTAATGATATAAATATATCTGATTTGCAGATGTCCCTTTATGTAGCAAAGAGAATTCATCTAGGCCTTAACTCTAACATCTTAGTTATGAAAGGTTTTCACCAAAGAGTACAAATCATATATTCTGTAATCCATAGTAAAAACAAATGATGTAGAAAAAAATATTTTTAATTCTATGTATTACAAGATATTACACAATAGCTGTGTTATAGGGATACTGTTTCTTCATTATTATCAGCTACAATTCATACTTACAGTGTTCTTTAGTTTCTTTCAGCATTTGATTATAAATAATCAATGCTTTCTGCTCTAACACTAGGATTGTTTGTGACAATATTGTGTTAACAGGGTTGTTTCTTACATTGAACAATGCCTATTTCCATCAATGCAAAGAACATAAGCCAAGATATAGGAATCCACATATATATGATTGCTGCTTTCACACAATGTGACTTATATGTAAAAAAAAAAAAAGATAACATGTGATTTTCTAGGACAACACATAAATTTAATATCAACACCTGGATTTTTGTCCTGTAGAGATTTCTAATAATTTGAAAATATATGAGTAACATGGAAAAATAAAGACAATTTTCAGTGATAGAAACTCAATGCAAACTAGATGACATGCTTCAGCATGAAGATTATTAAGGATCAAAATGAGGCAAATACAAAGAGAATCAGCCCTGGCCATTTTATCTCCAATAGCATATCAATGATATGACTCCATTCTCCGTAGGACATTTTCTTTGAGGAGAGCTACTAGAGCAATGGATGCTCTCAGAAGATATACAAGATTCCTGTAGTTCAGATCCTTACATCAGGATTTCAGGAAAACATTTTAACAAACTCTCTATAACACACTCAGTCTGAATTAGCCTTGGCTTTCAAGAATCCAGACTAAGAATAAAATATCTTCCTATTTCATTCATGTTAAGAAAAATCCTTGACGCTACTGGAGAAGGAAAACAATCCTAGGCTAGTCTAAGCTACAGAGGTGAGACTTCACCTGTCTGACTGATAAAACTGTGAAATTGAAGACAGTAAGGCATTTCATATTTTGGGTAGATGTTAAGTATCAGAATATACTTGAGTTCAATGCCAAAAATAAGAAAATGAGAAAATAACATATAGGATGTAAGTTTTATATCGCCAGCTCTTGCATTCTTCTTAGTTGTTTTTGCTTTAGCTATGAGATCTTACAAGTGCTAGAACAATGAAATTTAGCAATAGGTCATGAATTTTTACTCTCAGATGTTCATGAGGGTAAAAAAAGAACACATATAAGTATTACTGTGAACATATGAGAAGCCAGAAATTCTCAAATATAAAGATGTGATTCATGATATGAAGTATAGACTTCTTAACCATGATGCATTTTTCACAGAGTAAATCTGATTTTTCTAGTTTGATTATTGTGACTAATCTGACACTGATGTGGCTGGTATGACTGAATGGTTAGAAGGATGAGTTATTCAGGGTAATTTATTAGTGAAATTTAAGATAAAGAAATTCCAAGACTCAAACTTACTATCTTATGAAATAAAGTATTTAAGAATATTACTGAACTAACAATCAGGGAGCCTGCTTGGGACTGACCTGGCCCTTGGCATACATGTAACCATTGTGTGGCTTAGTCCTCTTGTCATACTACTAACAGTGGGGACAGGGGCAGTCTTTGACTCTTTTGCTGGCATTTGTGATCCTATTCATCATGCTGGGTTGTCTTTCCCTGCCTTAATACAAGAGGAGGAGCTTAGTCTTACCATAACTTGATATGCCATCTTTTGTTGATATCCATTGAAAACCTGCCCATTTCTGAGTAGAAATGTTAACAGAGTGGACTGGGAAAAAAGGGAGTAGGGGAGGGCCTGGGAGGGAAGGAGGGAGTGGAAACATGGGTGGGGATGTAAAAATAAATAAATAAATAAATAAATAAATAAATAAATAAATAAATAAATAAATAAATAAATAGTATTATTTAATACCTACCCATAATAGATTAGTTCTGAGTGCATTTTGATTTCACAGAGACAGGGTCTTTGAAGAGTAATGAAAAATTATGGTGCCATATTTCTCCAAAATATCATGCTGTGAGTATTTTTCTGTATCAGTAAATTGTCATTAATCATATGAAGTAGGATTCATTTGTAACATCTGTGTGTTCTAAATCTAGGAACAAATTTTCTTTTACTAGTGGCAAATGAAATATCAGAGTTTCATAATTTTTATTAAAAAATATGCTTGCTCTAATCATTGGCAGGTAGGGAGATACTTGAATATTTAAACATACCTGGGTATTCTTACACAAAAAATATAAATTCATTATATTTAACAAAATGAAAAATCTTAGATAACTAGGTGGAGCTGGAAGTTATCATTCTAGTGACATAACTCAGATCTAGAAGAAAGAAAAAACTGCATTGTCTTTCATATGTGAATTTTAGATTGTAACCTTTAGAAATGTGTGTTTAAATTGGAGTACCCACAGACATCCAGAAAGCAGTAAGGAATAGTGGAGAGGAAAAATTTCAATGAATGAAACACAGGAGATATGAAATGGGAAAGGAATCGTAAAGAAAAAAGAAAAGATTAATTAGATTAGGATAGAAGGAGAACAAGGTGGAGAAAGGAATAGGGAGAGGGCTAACTAACATTAAATATCTTTGAAAACACAATATAGAAACCTACTACTATATAAAGGACCTAAATACTTGCAAATATACATATATATGTATGTACACACTCACATTTGCATGTACACATACATATATGTATAGAAAATGGCTTTAAATAGAGTCACCCTATAATGGAAGGGGGAGGGGTCAATTCTTCTCTCAGACACTATCAGTTCACACCATAAGATGAAACTCATCATGTCCTATGTAATGCTTCCTAAAATAGGGATAATATTAAATTGATCTTTATGAGGAACCGTGAGAAATAGATCTCAAGATTTTCCAATAAAATCACGGATATTGCAATTTACTCTGCTATCAACCATGTTTCAGTAGTTACATTTCACCATTCTATCAGTGAACACCTCAGCATTTTTCAATTTACAAATCATTAGAAAGGCTCTGATATTCTACATATAAACCAGTTTCTAAAACATCGATAGGAGTATGAAGCCAAGGTATAAGATTGAGCAGTTAATAGCTAGTGAGCAGTATACTGTACCCCTAGACTTAATCAATATTTCCCTCTGCTGCTTCTCCCTTTCAGCCTCTCTCTCTTATTCACGCTGTTTATTTTTTCACGTGTGTGTGTGTGTGTGTGTGTGTGTGTGTGTGTGTGTGTGTGTATGTGTGTGTGTTAGTTTTGGTTACATTACAAATTATCAATAATTTGACTTACCTCCTTGTCTTGGAAATAAATCAGTGAACAAATCTGAGTGAAACATGAGTGCCCATTTATTATTCATCTGATTTTGTGATTTGCATCTTTGGGTTGCACTTCAAAATGTTTGGATAATAAACTATGTGAGGTTTTGTACTTTTCCCATGACAAGTTTTACTTTTCACAGATGCTTCTTTAATATCATTTTCATTGAACTTGAAGCATCTAGGTTTGTCATGGAGGAAATTAGACCCATTCTGCTGGCTAACAACAACCTTACAAATCCAGTTGAATTCCTTTCTTGGTGGTAAGAGTTTCTGGCTTTGACATGAAAACTGGGTAAAGCTATCAGTTTGCATTGTATAAACCAGTTAGCCATCTGCTGCAGCATTTTCAACTATTTTCTGCTTATGGAAATTTATTAGCACTATAATTAGCTTTCTATCTGTCTCAACATTAAGAGTATCATGATTTATTAGTAATTACCATATATTTTGTGGGTAAAAGCACTTATATGAATAACTAATCTTGACATTTATTATGACAGCTAATGGGATTATTACCTTTGATTGTAAGGGTTGCCATCCTGCTTCTTTTATTCTAGAATACATACTCTTATTTGGAACCTAAGCTCTATGGTCTCATGTTTAATTGGCAACCATGGACAAGATAATAAAGTTGACCTGAGAACCTCATACACAGCTATGCATTTTTCAAAAATTGGTTATTTTGTAATGAAAAGCATTTCTTCTATAATTTTATTTTTTATAGAAAATTATTCCTGTTTCAAGTTCTCTAGCAACAAATATGAAATTCAACCTACAGTACAAGCAGAGCTTGTTTGCCTGGTACTATTCTCAATGTTAAATACTTTCACCAGAGGCCACTGCTGCTTCTAAGGCTTAACAAGCAATTTCAAGACTATCAACACGTATCCCTGCCAGACTAGAAGACATTTAATTGCAGTAGTGCCCCTCATGTCTTTAATCATCCAACTATTTGCTGTTTGGTACCAAAATCTGGGTCTTATACATTTTGGCATATGTGCATTCCAATATTTTTGAATAGTTGTTTTTAAATTATATTATTTATTTGCCTTCTTGTTACTCGAGAAATTGTCCTACTGATTGTCTTTGTTCTGTTCCACTCCGTCCTATTTGGTGATAGGAGGGGATAATTGAATCAGACACTGAGCAATACAAGGTTAATGTTAAATGGTATCAAAGTTAGGCTCGGCTTCCTCTATAAGAGGATAGAATTTAGCATGATGAAATAGGCTTTAGCTAAATGTTGTATTTAAGACAGATGGAAGAATGCCAATTCCCTATTTGCTTTCCTCCTGTTCCTGAATTATTGGTACAGTAAATACTTTAGAGATGGCACAAGTGGATGGTTGGTTCCAAAGCTTTTGTAACTGTGAAACATTGACAAGATTGCTGGTATAATTACTGCTTCTCAGCCCTTTCCCATGCATTTTCCCCAGTGTTCCAAAATATTTCAGTTGATTTGGCATAACCTTTAATATTACCATAGCTCCTACATTCACAAAGGTGTGTCGTTACAACAAAAGACAAGTTTTCATGTAATTTCTATTATAAATATCAGACTAATCCCTGCAAAAAGTCCTTTCAATCTTAGTTCATGCCAATTATTGACACATATTAATTACTATCATCACTGGGAGGCTTATTGGGGAAGTCAAGTGAAATTCCATTCAGTAGATAAAATCATCACAGAATACCATTGTTTTTCTTTTCTCCATTTCTTTAAGGGAAATTTTCATTTCCTCTTTTAGGGAGCTACACAGGCAAGTATAACCAATAGAATATAAGATGTAGAAGTAAGAATCTCAAGTATTGAGGATATGACAGAGGAAATAGATTCATCAGTCAAAGAAAATGCTAAACCCAGCAAATTTTTTAACACAAACCATCCAGGAAATCTGGGACAACATGAAAAGACCAAAGCTAAGAGTAATAGGGATAGAAGAAGGAGAATTTCAGCTCAAAGGCACAGAAAATAAATTCAACAAAATCATAGGAAAAATACAACTTTCTCAACTTAAAGAAAGACATGCCCATGAAGGTATAAGAAGCTTACAGAACACCAAATAAACTGGACCACAAATAAAAATCCCCTCATCATATAATAGTCAAAACACTAAACATACAAAATAAAGAACATTAAAAGCAACAAAGGAAAAAGATCAAGTAACATATAAAGGCAGACATATCAGAATTACACCCAAATTCTCAATGAAACTATGAAAGCCAGAAGGTCCTAGACAGACATTCTGCAGATACTAAGAGACTGCGGATGCTAGCCTGAACTACTGTACCCAACAAAGCTTCCAATCACAGTAGATGGAGAAAACAAGATATTCCTTGACAAAACCAGATTTAAATATTACATATCCACAAATCCAGTCCAACAGAAAGTACTAGAAGGAAAACTCCAGCCCAAGGAACCAAAACACAGGCAATAAATAACTTCACACCAGCAAATCCCAAAGAAGTGAAACACACACACACACACACACACACACACACACACACACACACACCACCACCAACAACAACAACAACAACACAACCAAAAATAACAAGAATTTGCAATCACTGGTCATTAATATTCCTTAATATCAATGTACTCAATTTGCCCATAAAAAGACACAGACTAACAGAATGGATACAAAAAACAGAAGCCATTCTTTTGCTACATACAAGAAACACCTCAATTACAAAGATAGACATTGCCTCGGTGTAAAGGGTTGGGAAAAGATTTTCCAATCTAATGGACCTAAGAAACAAGCTGGTATAGCTATCCTAATATTTAACAAAATAGATTTCAAACTAAAATTAATCAAAAGAGATGGAGAAAGATATTTCATATTTATCACAGGAAAAAAACAAGATAAAATGTCAATTCTGAAATTTATGTCCCAAATGCAAGAGAACCTACTTTGTAAATTAAACATTACTAAAGTTTAATCACACATCAAACCACACCCACTATCAGTGGGAGACTTCAACATCCTACTTTCACTACTGCACAGGTCTCCCAGAAGGAAACATAACAGAGAAATAAGGTAACTAATAGATGCTATGACACAAATAGACCTAACAGACATCTATAGAACATTTCACTCAAACACAAAAGAATATACATTCTTCTCAGTACCTCACTGAATTTTCTCCAAAACTGACCATATACTCAGGAACAAAACCAATCTCAACAGATACAAAAAATTGGAATAACCTCCTGTATCTTATCAGACCACTATGGCTTAAAATTAGACAATAACAACAATAACACAAAATGCAGAAAGTCTACAAACTCATGGAAACTGAACAATGCTCGACTGAACCATCACTGGGTCAAGGAAGACATAAAGAAAGAAATTAAAGACTTCCTAGAATTCAGTCAGGAGGTGGTGGTTCATGCCTTTAAGTCCAGCACTCGGGAGGCAGAAGCAGGTGTATCTCTGTGAGTTCGAGGCCAGCTTGGGCTACAGAGTGAGTTCCAGGAAAGGCACAAAGCTACACAGAGAAAACCTGTCCTAAAAAAAAAAAAAAAAAAAAAAAAAAAAAAAAAAGAGCAAGACTTCCTAGAATTCAACAAAAATCAATGCACATCATGCCAAACTCATGGGACACTATGAAAGCAGTGTTAAGAGAAAAGTTCATAGCACTAAGTGCCTACATAAAGAAATTGGAGAAATCTCACACTACTGGTTTAATAGCACATCTGAAAGCTCTAGAAAAAAAAAGATGCAAACTCACCAATGAGGAGTAGATGACAGGAAATAATCAAATTGAGAGCTAAAATCAATAAAATAGAAACAAAGAAAATAATACAAAGAATCAATGAAACAAAGAGTTGGTTCTTTGAGAAAATAAACAAGATAGACAAGCCCATTATCCAAACTAACCAAAAAGCAGAGAGAGAATATTCAAATTAACAAAATCAGAAATGAAAATGGAGCATAATAGCAGACACTGAGGAAATCCAGAGAATCATTAGGTCATACTTTGAAAACCTGTGATCCACAGAATTGGAAAATCTAAAAGAAATTACCAACCCCACCTCTAACAGAGGGCTGATATCCAAAATATATAAAGAATTCAAGAAACTAGATATCAAAATATCAAATAATCCAATTTTAAAACGTGGGATGAAGATCTAAACAGAGAATTCTCAACACAAGATTCTCAAATGGCCAAAAGACATTTAAGGAATTGTTCAATATCCTTAGCCATCACGGAAATGCAAATCAAAACCACTGTGAGATACCATCTTGTGCCTGTCAGAATGGGTAAGGTAAAAAACAAATTGGAGAGGATGTGGAGAAAGGGGAATACTCCTCCACTGCTAGTGGGAATGCAATCTTGTAGTGTCACTCTGGAAATCAGTATGGCAGTATCTTTGAAAAATAGGAATCAACCTGTCTCAAGTCCCAGCAATACAACTCTTGGGCATATACCCAAAGACTGCTCAACCATACCACATGGACATAGGCTCAATTATGTTCATAGCAACATTCTTTGTAATAGTCAGAACCTAGAAACAGCCTAGATGCCTCTCAACCAAAGAATGGATAAAGAAAATATGGTGCATTTACACAATGGAGTATTATGCAGCAATAAAAATCTATGTCATCATGAAATTTGAAGGCAAATGAATAGAACTAGAAAAAAGTTATCCTGAGTCAGGTAACCCAGACCCAGAAAGACAAACATGATATGTATTCACTCATAAGTGAATATTAGATGCAAAGCCAAGGATAACTAGGTTACAATCCACAACACCAGAGAACCTACGTAAAGAGGACACTAAGAGGAACATGCATAGATTGCTCCTGGAAGGAGAAAGGGTTAAGATCTTCTGTGTAAACTGAGAGGGGGAGTAGAAGGGAGAGGATGAGAAATGGGAACACAAGGTGGCTGAGTTGGGGGAAGGACAGAGGAGGAGAACAATGAAAGAGCTATCTTGACAGAGTGAGCCATTATAAGGGGTTAGGGATAAATCCAGAACTAGGAAATCCCCAGAAACTCACAAGGATGTTCCAGGCTAAGACTCAGCAAAGACTTGAACTAGCCTTTCCCTCTACTCAGACTGGTGTCCACCCTAATTGTCATCATAGAACCTACATCCAGTGACTGATGGAAGCAAATGTAGAAACCCACAGCCAAGCACTTGACCAAGCTCCTGGAGTACAACTGAAGAGAGTGTTGAGGAATTACAGCAGTAAGGGGGGCCAGGATCATGACTGAAAAAAAATGGAGATAGCTGATCCAAGCTTATGGGAGCTCACGGACTCTGGACTGACAGCTAAGGAGCCTGCATGGGACCACACTAGGCCCTCTAAAAATGAGTGACAGTTGTGTCGCTTGATGTGTTTGTGGGTCCCCTGGCAATGACACCAGGACTTATCCCAGGTATAGGAACTGGCTTTTTAGAGCCCATACCCTATGGTGCAATGCCTTACTCAACTGTGATGTAGGGGAATGGACTTGTTCTACCCCAACTTGGTATGCCAGCCTGTGTTGACTACCCAAGTGAGGCCTTACCCCCTATTAGGAGGAGATGGGGGATGGAATGGTGTAAGTGGAAGGGACTAGGGGAGGGAAAGGAGTGGGAATAGAGGTTAGCATAAAATGAAAAAAAATTAAATATATTAAAAATGCTTGAGGATTTGTCTAAATAGAATGTTATCAGTTAACTCAATCATGGATGACATCACTGCCCTATAGCATGCTACAAAATTTAAAGTATAATTCCTGAGGAAGGATCTTTGAATAAATCTAAAGATTATACATTGCAGAAAATTATAATATTTATTAGATGATAATAACTATAGATGGAATAGCTAGGAAAATCACAGACCTTTATTATTTAGAAATTGAATGAATAAATTGCTTTACAATGTATCATAAATGTTACTAATAAATCAGGTACTACAAAAATTAAAGAATGTAAATATTAAAAAAGAATGAATTCAATGGCTTTTCCTTGAAGAATATTTAATTCAAGAGGTCAAGAACTATCAGATGATAGTCTATACATGGTGATAATCTATCATTTGTATCTGTTCATCTATGTATATTTTTCTCCACATACATACATACACATAACTTTAATGGTTTTATTGAATACATAGGAGTAGGACAATCAACGTTATACTTAACATAATTATATATATATATATATATATATATATATAGACAATTCCAATGAATACTTTTTTATTATTTATTTTTAATTTTATAATTAATTTTACATATCAGCCAAGGATTCCCCTGTCATCCCTCCTCCTGCTCCCCCCATACTCCCTCCCAATTCACCCCCCATTTCCATCTCCTCCAGGACAAGAACTCTCCTGGGGATTCAGCTCAGCCTGGTAGATTCAGTCCAGGCAAATCCAGTCCCCTCTTCCATTCACCCAGGCTGAGCAAAGTGCCCCAGCATAGGCCCCAGTCTCCAAAAAGCCAGCTCATGTACTAAGGAACTGGACAGATGTAATGCAGACAGTAAGAGACCATGGATGACAGCCTAGACTAATATACCCAGCAAAACTTTCAATCATCATAGATGGAGTGAACAAGACATTCCAAGACAAATCCAGATAATAACAATACTTATCCACAAATCCAGCCCTACAGAAAGCACTAGAAGGAAAATTCCAACCTAAGGAAGTCAGATACACCCACGAAAACACAAGCAATAAATAACCCCACAGCAGTAAACCCCAAAGAAGAGAAGTGCACAAACAAAAAAAATAAAGTAGCAAAACAAAAACTCTTATTAATAAATCAAACTGAGTCAGTATGGAACACTGAAGATGAAGAACAGAAAAGCTACAGCTAGCTCACTGAGCTACTGATCTTGTTTCCTCAACTGAAACCTCTGTCCGCAAAATGGCTCTCAGCTAAACTACTGCTCGAAAGCCTGAAAGCTTAACCAGCCAAATGCTTAACCAAACCAAATGCTTAACCAGCCAAATGCTTAACCAGCCAAATGCTTCCAGTTTCTGGTCCTCATGCCTTATATACCTTTCTGCTTTCTACCACCACTCCCTGGGATTAAAGGCTTGCTTTCTGGGATTAAAGGCATGATGAGTCACCACGCCTGTCTGTATCCTTGAACACATGGATTTCTGCCTCTGGAATGCTAGGATTAAAGGCGTGTGCTACCACTGCCTATCCTTTATGTTTAATTTATGTTTAATATTGTGGCTGCTCTGTCTCTGACCCCAGATAAGTTTATTAGCATGCACAATTTTGGGGGGAATACCATACCACATAATAGGAATAAGAAGCAAGCTGGTGTAGCCATCTTACATCCAGCAAAATAGACTTCAAACTAAAATCAATCAAAAGAGATCATGAAGGACATTACATACTCATCACAGGAAAGATCCACCAAGATGAAGTTTCAATTCTGAACATTTATGCCCCAAACACAAGGGCACCCACATATGTAAAAGAAACATTACTAAAGCTTAAATCACATATAAAACCCCACACATTAATAGTGGGAGATTTCAACACCCCACACTCACCACTGGACAGATCTGCCAAATCAAAACTTAGCAAAGAAATAACAGACTTAACTGATGATATAACTCCAATGAACAATTATTATGTCATTCATTACAGTAGAGATAAGGAATGAATACCAAGGGAAAATATTGATCAGTAAAATTAATTTGGAATCATGTGGGCAAAGACAGAAGGTAACATTATATGTTATCAATGACAAGTTTGTTAATGACACAGCAAGAGGCAGAGAATTTGGATACTCAGATTCCAGTTGATGAGTGAGGAAATAAAGAGAAATGATTTCTGACAGTGAGTGTTGTGGTGAATTGATCATGAAATACAATTGGCTTGCTGGGGATTGATAAGGATTCATGCAATATTGGTGTTCATGAATGTAGAGTGAAATAAGCACATATTGTTGTGTTTGCAAGTGTACAGATTAATGTTATTTCCATTCAAATACATAATGTTGGTTAAACTATTATGTGGAAGTAGGTTGTTTTTATTGGGATTTGAAAGTATAGTTAAGAAACAGATTTTTCAGATATGAAACTACTGTGCTAATATACAATGAACTTTAGTCAGGGATTAA
This sequence comes from Peromyscus leucopus, assembly GCF_004664715.2. Taxonomy (NCBI): domain Eukaryota; kingdom Metazoa; phylum Chordata; class Mammalia; order Rodentia; family Cricetidae; genus Peromyscus; species Peromyscus leucopus. Next base: position 16,010,356 of record NC_051073.1, on the reverse strand, counting down.
TAGGAAGTTTGGGCAGGAGAAAGTAGTCATTTAATAAACTGGAGATGAAGAAGAATTAAAAGATTTGGTTCATTTCACTTTAGAACAGTGCAATGAAGGGAAACTAGTTTGAGAGAGAAACAAATTTACAACAGTGGATAAATGAATTTGTATTATAGATAATAATGTAAAGTGTAGCAACATAAACACTAAAATATCATGACATTATAATATGAATCCTATAATCCTAAAAATTCATAAAGAATAAAGAATCAAAAAATAATTAATAATAAACAAATAAATCAAACCTAGAAAAGAATATTTTTAAACAATGGTACATAAGTGAAGGAAATTTGATGTTTTGTTCCTTACCTTGATTTTGGCTATTTGTTCTTACTGTAAAATATAAAATTTCTATGTTTAACATATACTATCAGAAATACTTCTTTCTTTATTTGCCTTATATATTAGAATAAAAGTCTTTATTTTGTTTTTCCCCACAAGTGCATTCTTTCAGCTTTTAAATCTGCAATGGTTTGTCAATTGCTTTGTTTAATGTGTCATTATCAAGAACTATCAAAACAGAGATCTGTAAGAAACTGAGCACTGGAAATGAACTGATTTTATAATATTTTTTTAACATTTAAAGTGCCAGGAGGAGACTTGACTATGCTTCTGCATAATGTGAGAAACATAACCCAGTTGCGTCTAATTTTCTCTCAGACTGCCAACTGTCAGTCTTGCAAACTATTCATCAAAATCAGTTAGCTATTCTCTGACAGTAGAAAAGATTTACATGGTCCAAGTTCAGAACTTCCTTAATAGAATACAAACTTAAAGCCTTACAACTTGTTTTTGTTTTAATTGGCATTTTGTGTACATTTGTGTAGTATTTTTATGCACTAGGGTTCATATGGTTTTTGTGTTTGTGTTTCCATGTCTAGAGGACAGACCTTGCTTTTACTATTGCTTTTTCGTCTTATCTTTTGGAACAATGTCTCTCTCACTTAATTCATAGCACACTAATTGACTAGCCAGCAAGATCCAGGGATCCTCATGTTTCTATACCAATTCTAATGATAGGATTGCACAAATGTGTGATCACATCCTGATATTTACATGGATGCCAGTGATTTAAACTGGGATCTTCATACTTGCATGGCAGGCTTGTCTTCAACTGAGCCAGTCTCCACAATTTTACAGATATTTTTGAGGAAAGTTTGTATATAACAGTAGAACACAAGAGTATAGTTAGAAGTGCCATTAACATTGAGAATACAGAGATTAATTTCTTGAAAAAGGAGTGAAGAAAAATGATATCTTAAGATAAATGTATCTGATTAATAATGGAGAATGAATCTGTGGCATTAGAATGGTATCACTATACAAGATAGAAAAGATGTGACCCATAATAATTTATAATAAAATAGCTGACAAAACTATAATCCATTCTGTCTTGTGAGCTTTATACATTAATTTAATGCATGGGACTAGCATTTTCTTACTCCTGGGGACACACACACACACACACACACACACACACACACACAAACACACACACACACGAGAGAGAGAGAGAGAGAGAGAGAGAGAGAGAGAGACAGACAGACAGACAGACAGACAGACAGAGAGAAGGTAATTTTATTGTTTATATGCAAATAAGTACATAGTAAGACTTTGCTTTAGAATAATTTTCAATCAGAAGGCTGGAGAAATTGTTTAAAATGCTAGGCCTACAACCCAAAGGAAGAACTATGGATCATAAAAAACTTGACTGTCATAGAAAAGCCAGAAGTGAATAAAACATACAGCTCCTAAGATAGAAACAAACAAACGAACAACATTTTTCATGAAAGAAAAATATAATGAAACTGTGGCCGAAGAGAGGCTGTTTGGTTGCCGGAACCTGCAAATCCCTTCCTTTCCGTAAATGGCAGCAGGTCTTTCTTCAGCAGTGTATTGCAAAACGACAGTGAAGACTGCAGACACTTGATACGTGTCTGTGTACTGACAGTACTTTTCTTAAAGCTTTTCTAGCTTGATGGGTAATCAGAGAAATAAAATACAGGCTTCTGTATTTTCCCAGAAAATAGCCTATGCCAGTCACATAGAAGAATATGGACACAGGTGATTGTGCAAAGTGAGCTCATCCCTGCATGGATGAAAGGTGAAGGAGCAAACCAGGCCAAGAAATCCTGGTCTGCCTCTGGCTGAGTAATGTACCAGCCAGGGCTAATAAGTAAATTAAGTGGTTAATGTTTAATTTCTATATTTGGGATACTATTTTCACAAGTAAAAATGACTGAAATTCTAATTTTCATGAATCACTCTGATGTCAGCTGGCTTTGAAAGTACTGCTGCATTAAATTGAATCCTAATCACATTATAATCTTTTTATAATGTGTTAATAGCATTGTCTTTTAACTTTCCATAATGATATAGATAAACATAATTATACCAATGTGGAGGAAGATTATAAAAACAAAAAAGAATCAAATCCACCCTGGTGCTTTTTTTATACTATAAAAGACTTTTAGATTTGTGGGAAATGTCTTAAATACAAGCTTCAAGATATGATTATACACACAGTAATTACAGTGTTATCTATAGGCTTCGTTCATATTACATGCTGAATCTTTTTCTTTATGAAGATAAAATCTTTAGGAAAATAAAATTCATTGAATAAATAAGCATTAAGCACTCATGTGAACCTTGTATGCTATAATTAAGAATTACTTCAAATTCTTCACATTTGTTTCATTTATGTTTAAAATTGCATCCTTGTCTGTGGAAAAGGCAGCAAGTAGTTCTATTAGACAGCACCTCACAGATCTGGAAAACAATATAGATACATTTTATTTTTATCATTCAAGTGAATAAAAACCTTTTCACATATTTTAACAGAGGGTACATACTCATGTTCTTAACAATTAGACTTTGAATCATCAGAGTGTTCTTCTAATCTTCAGTCCCATTCAAAGAGTACATTATTGATTTTCCATCACCTCTAACTCAACAAAGGAACTCACATTATCTTGATTTTATATTGAAAATAAACGAGGCTCACTGAAAAATAAAAATGGATTTTGACATGTTTTTACCATCCAAAAGATTTTAGACTCAATCAGCACTGAATCTTTACAGAGAAATTCCCTGTTGAAGGCTAAAACCAACAATTGGTCCAAAACCGTGTAAACGACAATAGTTGGGAGAGTAATAAAATGAGATTAAAAATATTCCTTTACTGTGTCATGCATTCAGTGAATGAAGATTGAATAGCATTCACTGCGGGACCTGCAAATAAGAGCCTCGTAAATCCACTTGTTGAATATTAGACTTTCTTCTATAACTATTAAGCATATTTTATTTGTTTATATTCTTTTTTGTTTGGTTGTTTTTTATTTTTTTAATAAATATTTTTATTTTATAATTAATTTAATTTTACATATCAGTCACAGGTTCCCCTGTCCTCCCTCCTCTCACCCCCCAGCCTTCCCACCCAATATACCCCCAATTCCCACCTCCAAGGCAAGGTCTCTCCTGGGGATTCATTGTTTCTCTGTAGCTTTGGAGCCTGTCCTGGAACTCGCTCTGTAGACCAGGCTGGCCTCAAACTCCCAGAGATCCTCCTGCCTCTGCCTCTCCAGTGCTGGGATTAAAGGCATGTGCCACCACCGCCTGGCTTTGTATAGACTCTTAGAAGATTAGTCCTATAACTTTTAAAAGCCTGGCTTACAATGAAAATTAAAGATGCGGCCATTTAGAACTTTTATAGTTTTCTCTCCAGCTTATGTCTATAGTATTACATGTTCTCTCATCTTTCACATTCTACCATACATGATAGGAAAAAAATTGTTATTTAGTAATGGTAAGACAAAATCTAACAGGAGGTTGTTATGAAGTATAGTACATGCCAAAATAAGTACTTATATACAAAGAGAATGAAAAAGCATAATGATAGTTTGTTGAAATATAAATTGGACTAATAAAACAGTTTAAAGCATCCAAGATCAACTATCTTTCCAAGTGAAAAACTAACTCAACAGGAAGTCTAGTTTAAGTGCAGAGTGGATTATAACACTAATTACAGAAATCAATTCAATCAAAATATTTTATTTATCTGATTAATTGGACCCAAGATTCAAAGTCAAAGTTGCAGCTGTACAGGATTTCATTCCAAATTTTGTGATGATTAGGAATTTAAATCATAACACTAAGTATCAAGTGCTCATTACACTGGATATTTAATTAGGATAGAAAGTTCAAACTTATCAGGCAGCAAGATTACAGATGAAAATGTGTGGAAAATTAGTGCAGCATTGTGGTACAATGGATGCATATGACTTACTGAAAATATAAGTTCCATAGATTTAAATATATAGTGGACATATTTTATACTTTTATCCAGTGTTCCTTATTTCCAGCAAAACAGAATCAGAATTAGCAATAAGTTGGACATTTTATAATCTATATCTCATTGGGTTTACTCCCCAATCTGGCATGGCTAGATTCCAGAAACTAGTTCTGAGAAACAGAGAGATGAACACCTGAAATACCAAACAGGGATTCATAGACTGATAAGGTTATTGCTGCACTTGTTTCTATTTTGTTCAATTTATTTTAGCAAAAATAGAACGAGTATATGCATTCATGGAGACCATTGAAATATTTCAGTCCATGATTAGATTGGACAACGTTAAAATCATTACAAGCATTCCACCATTCTCCAAATTCACCATTGATTGGAAATACATCTTCTGCAATATACAGTATATTTTCATTATGTGTAGTCATTCTACTGTGCAACCGCCCACAAGAAATTATCCTTCATATCTAGCCACAACCAAATATTTACTTGTGACTCATTCTACGTCTCTCTTTCATGATAGTCTTTCCTCCCTCTAATAAAAATTTAGTTCCATGATTATATAAGATGCCCTTTCTTAAAATTTAACATATAAATTAAAATGCCCTTTGATTGCTTTTCTGTGTCCTGAATGTTTCACTTAACATAACACACAAAAGTACCATGGAAATTGTCAGATATAGGACTCATCACTCTATATCTTAATGATATTTTATTATGAATGTATGCCGTGTTGTCTCCATCACCTAATGAATATTGAAACTGATCTAACATTTTGATATTATAGTGATATTTTATTTGTACTGAAGAATGATTTTATTTGTATGTTAATAAATAAAGTTGCCTGGGGGTCAGAGCTAAATAGTAATCCATAGCAGAAGCTGGTCGGGGTGGTGGCGCACACCTTTAATCCCGATCACATGACAGGCAGATCTCTGTGTGTTCAAGGACACAGTCAGCATGGAGACACATGCCTTTAATCTCAATACCCACCTTAGAAGACTTGGAGGTTGTATAGACAGGCAGTGGTGAGGAGGTCATGTGGTTGGGTTTACAACCAATAAGAAGGTAGAACAGAAAGTCAATAAAAAGACAGACACACAGGAAGTACGCCTCTTTTTGAGGGGAAGGACAGCAGCAGCAGGAAGGGTAAGAAGGTGGTTTTAAGTCTCAGCTCTTAGCTACTGCTCTGACCTCTTGGAATTTTAACTCTGCATTTGGCTCTGTGTTTCTTATTTAATAAGTCTGTTACATCTACATGATATAGTCCTGTAGTAGACATGGGCAGTATGGATATTGCTTTGAAACATGGATTTAATTTATTTAGATCTGCATCATTTAGGACATTACTATGACACAGTGTGGTTAATTTTATTTTTCATTATTTGTTATTACTCACATAATTTTTAATGGCTATATAAATTATATGTGTAACCAAAGTGAGTGCTTCAGCTTTTTTTATATGATTACAAAAACTTGTAATCATATGTATTTTTATAGTTATCATTCATATAATTGGAGTGAGGGGAAATGTAGCTCAGCTTTTCCTTGTTTAACTGACATGTTCATGATACTGGTTTTAATCCTCAGCACCTACAAAGCAAAGTCACTGGAGCGACATAGTATCTTATAGTCAATGTATTAATTAACACCAATATCACCCACATACATGTATAGAATGCTACATATGCATATAACTTCACAGAAAATTATGTGTATGTTATGTAAATATATATTTCAATGTACACCAGTTGAAAATAAGATGCATAAACTTTTTGAGAATAATTTGTGCTTTATTATGTTTTTGTTTATTTCCTGTTTCTCTCCACACACTTTCAGAATGCCATCATAGCATCAATATCTACACACAAACCAGACAGAAAAAAAGTCCAAAAGTAAAAAAAAAAAAACAAACACATAACCTATTCTCATTCTAATATGATAATTGAAGTATTGTTGAAAAATACATAATGATTCAATTTAAATGGACATAATTTTATAGATACATACTGCATATTAGACAAAGAGTACTAATACATATTTATAGTTATGTTATTGAAACAGTTGTTATAGAATTCTATATTATATATGTGTGTGTGTGTATTAAGTATCTTGCTATTTTTATCTTTTAACTATGAATAGAATAACCATAGTGTGTTGACAATCTCCACACTGTGGTCCTAAAGTTAAGTCAAATGTATTCAAATTAGCTTAAATCTATAAAGAGCTACTAAATAAAAAATCAGTCTTTGATTATAAATTTCATCCTGACTCCATCCTTATATATTGGAGGGACAATTTTCCCTAAGAATCTATTTCAAAATATTATAAGCATGTTTCATTTTCCTCCCTGAAAGTACTTTTTTGATACTTACTCATCTGGCTGAGCTCAGTATGAAAGGATAGTGTCCTCTAAATCCAAAAGAACATAGAGTTTTCTGTCAACATCAACCTATCATGAGCATATTAACTGAAGGAGATTTACAAAGATGATTTAAATGGTTCAGTTTGGCAATAGTCATAAAAGGTCAGATATTTAGTTATTTTAAGGATATTTTATTTGTTGTTTTTCATTAGTTATTGTTACAGATATATAAACATACATTACTTTTGTATATATAAAATATATGTATATTACTAAATGCATTATTACAAAATTATCTGTCTGTATAATGTTACTGGTATATCCATGTTTTCAAAGCTAAGGTTTTGTTTTTGGATGGTAAAGAATTGGTGTGTTTTGTTCTGGGAAACTATTTCTAAGTATTCCTTAGTTTCTGTACTTCTCTGTGTATGGTTGAAAGCCCTGTAGACATTCACTTGTCCACTCTGTCATGTCTTTGTTTTTGTCGTTATTAAGCTTGTGTTTAGGCAGTCACTCTGAAGTGAACTTTTGAGTGTATCTTCTGACATTCCTAGAAGAAACAGTCTCACAATAATATTTGTAATTTTCTGGATCTTCTAATCTTTCTGCCTTCACTTCTCCAGTGATCCCAGAATCTATTGTAGATGTATCCATTGCAACTGTATTCCACAGCTCTGCAGCTTGCTTCATTTGTGGTTTAATTATCATTTTTTTGTTTTTATTTTTATTAACAAAATTTATATCAGATACTATATAATAAAGATAATTTTTGGTTTGTCTTGGGCTTCATATATAATGGACAATGATTCAATTTGAGAAGTTCAATGTTAGATATGTTCTCTTATGTATGGACTTATGTTCACATTTTATTATTAATACAAAATATGACATTTTTTATATTTACCATTCTACATAAATTAACTTGTGGGTGTGCCTTTGAAGGTACAATATTATTGTATATCTGTTGTGTGACAAAACTTTCCTTAGGGGGATTCAAAGCATACTTGTATTCACCCTAGTTGGGGAGCCCATGATAGACCAAAGTATGGATACCACCAATATCCAACTTGGTAAACAACGACTTTTATTTGGAATAGTTACAGAAATACATGTGAGGGATTTCTTACAGGAGCAGAAATAGCTCAAAGACAGATGCATCACAAAGGCCTAACCTAGCACATGTTACAACTCCAAAATCCCTTCCTCTTCCTTTCTTTCCTTGTTTCTTTCCTTCTTTATTTATTTAATCTTCTTTAATTCATCAGTGGTATTTGGTTCTTCCCTAAGTCTTTGAGACACCCAGTTTTATCTAATTTCTCTGGATCTGGAGATTGTAGTGTGATTATCCTTTAATTAATAGCTAATATCTACTTTTCAGCTAGCACATATCATGTTTGTCTTTCTGGGCCTGGGTTGCCTTACTCACAAAGATTTTTTTCTAGTTCTATTCATTTTCTTTCAAATTTCATGTTGTCATTTTTTTTCTAACAGCTAATTAATACTTCATTGCGTAAATGTACCACATTTTCTTATCTATTCTTAATTATCTTCATTATACCATATTTCATTATCCATTCCTCAGTTGAAGTACATCTAGGTTGTTTCCAGTTTCTGACAATTATAAATAAAGCTGCTATGAAAATAGTTGATCAAATGTCTTTGTGGTAGGATACAGTATCCTTTGAGTATATGCCCAAGAAGGGCATAAGTGGATCCCGAGGAAGATTGATTTCTAGTTTTCTGAAGAATCACCATAATAATTTTAAAGTGGTGTATGAGTTTGAAATTCCACTAGCAATGGGAGATACTTCACATTGCTCCACATCCTCACCATCATAAGCTACCATTTGTGTTATTGATCTTAGCCATTCTGACAGGTATATGATGGAATCTCAAAGTAGTTTTAATTTGTGTTTCCCTGATGGGCTAAGGATCTTGTTGATTTCTTTAGGTGTTTCTCAGTCATGTGAGGTTCCTCTGCTGAGAATTCTATGTTTAAATCTGCATCCCATTTTTTAATCAGAATGTTTCATTTATTGATGACTGCTTTCATGAGTTCTCTATATATTTTTGATATTAGCCCTCTATTGGGTGTGGAATTGGTGAAAATATCTGCCCATTCTGTAGGCTGCTGTTTTGTTCTATTGGTGCTGTCATTTGCCTTACAGAAGCTTTTCAGTTTCATGAGGTCACATTTGGTATTCAATATATTTTTTTTCCTATAACAGGCTTTTTCAATACTTAGAGCAGCACTTAAATTGGATTTGATACAAGTATCCTCTTCTTGGAGCATCTGTGATCATTTGAATAGGTATGTCCTTCATGGACTCCTATGTTTCAGTGCTTAGCCCATAGTAAGTGGCTTTATTGGGAAGTGTGGTCTTGATGAAGTAGGTATGGCCTTGGTGGTGGAAGTGTGTCACTGTGGAGGTGGGCTTTCAGGTCTCATTTATGTCATATATGCTCAACTAAACCCATTGTTATAGTATCTTGCTTCCTGTAGGTCCGGTAGAACTCTCAGCTTCTCTCCAGCATCATGTCTGCCTGCATGCCATTATGTCCTGCCATGACAATAAGAGTTGCCATGGTCATAGTATCTTTTCATAATAATAGAAACCCTAACTAAGACAAAAACCAGAGACTGGGTTATTGCTGTAATAGGTCTAACTATGCTTTTGTTTGGAGGAATATGGGTTTTGGGGAAATTGATTTAAGTGACCAGTAGAATGATTTAAGTTAGGCTATAAGGGCCATACTAATAGGATCATGGAAGACAGTGCTTTGGGTGATTTTAACTGTGTAGAACTGGTTCAAGAATTATCAAAGAATTTTGGTATGTTGCCTAGAGACTGATTTTGTGATATTTTGGCAAAGAATGTGGCTACTTTTTATCTGTGACCAAAAAAGTCTGCCCAAGGCTTAAGTGAAGAGTTTTAGATTAATTCCATTGGCAGAGGAAATATCATAATAGCCTAGTATAGACTATTGTATATAAGTGGTTACTTGTATACAGATCTATATTAAAATGGAGGAACTTGAGAAAGAAAAAAATACAGAAAGTACAATTTGAGAAGAAAATGGGCACCAGGAAGTCCAATGGACCTGTCTTGCATTAAAGGAGGTAAACAGATTAAAAAACAGAATAAAGGGAGTTGTGAACTCAGGACAAGGCCTCACCCAGCTAAGTTTAAAATTTAGGAAAAGGAATTAAAGAAAGGTGAAAATAAATTAAGGAAAACTTTATTCCCAGGTATATTGGTACACACCTTTAATACCAGCACTCTAAAGGCAGAGGCTGGCAGATCTCTGAGTTTCAGGTAAGCCTGCTCTACATATCAAGTCTCAGGACATCAAAGCTTAGGCAGAGAAGGAAAACAGAAAAGAGGAAGCTGGTGAAGATGTAATTGAACAAGTAGACCATGTTCCAGCCCTAGCAAATAGTAGAATGTAGCAGCTTCAGCCACATGGTTCTGACTTTAGAGTCAAGGATAGAAGAAAGGGGTTATGATATCTCACTCCATGGCTAAAGAAAGCCACTGAGGTCAGTCATGTGTCAGGGGTGCCCTAGAATGGAGGCTTACAGAAGCCATTGCATGAAGCTGCAATGATAAATCCTGGATCACCTTGGAGACACCAAAATTGTGGAGAGGCCAGAGTCATGGGAAATCTGTCAAGGAAAGCTAACAGGGAGTGTAACCAACCCAAGAGGAAGAAGTATATTCCAGTCAACAAAGGTGAAAAGAGGTGGCGATTTGAAGGGAGATTTAATATCAGATGTGGAGGTGCATAATTTAGAGTCTGTCCCACTGGTTTTTGTTCTTGTTTTGGTCCAGTATTTCCTCACTATTCTCCTTTTCTTCCATTCCATTATGTGTTGGAAGTAGGTCATCTTTTTCTTCATTTTGATTTTTTAGGGGATTATAGTTAAGAGACTGCATGGAGCTCAGAAGAGAATTTGAACTTTGGGCTTTTAATCATTGTTGAGACTGTAATAGACTATGGGGAAATTTTAAAAATGTTTTTTTTTTTTTCATTTATTTTACATACTGACCCCAGTTTCCTCTCACTTCTTTCCCCATTCCCTCCATCCACCTCCATTCTACTTTGCCCATCTATTCCCCCCTCTCCATTCAAAAAGAGGCAGACCTCCCATGGGAGTCATCAAAATATATGGTCCACCAAGTTGAGGCAGGACCAAGCTCCTCTCCCTGCATCAAGACTGAGCAGGGCAACCCAGTATGAGGAATGGGTTCCCAAAAGCCAGCTCAAGAACAGGTCTTGATCCCACTATTAGAGATGCCACAATAGATCAAGCTACACAACTGTCATACACATGCAGAGGACCTAGGTCGGGTCTATATAGACAACCTAGCTGTTTGTCCAGTGTCAGTAAACTTCCAGGAGCTCATGTCAACTGTCTCTGTGAGTTCACCTGTCATGACCTTAATCCCTCTGGGTGCTAAAATCTTTCCTTTCTCTTCAACACAACTCTTGAAGCTCTGCCCAGAACTTGGCTGTGGATCGTTCTGCATCTGCTTCTATCAGTTATTGGATAAATTCTCTCTGATGTCAATTAGGATAATTACCAATAAAACAATCTGATTACAGGAGAAGGCCAGTTTGGGCACCCTCTCCACTATTGCTTGGAGTTTTAGCCGGGTTCATCCTTGTGAATGCCTGGGAGTTTCCCTGGCACCATGATTCTCCCTAACCACAAATTTGACCTCCATCAAAATATCTCTTTTATTATTCTCACCATCTGTCCTTCCCCCAATCTGTCCAACCTGATCACTCCTGTTTCATACCTCAGATACCAATTTACCCAGGAGATCTCTTTTATTTCCTCTTCCCAGGGAAAATCACGAATATCTCTTTGGGTACTCCTTGTTACCTAGCTTCTCTATGGCTGTTAATTATAGCCTAGTTATCCGTAGGGCTCTGGCTCCCTGTTTTGGGTAGCTGTTGCCTTGCTTGCTGACCTTGACCAGATGTCTTCCCTATACTGATTCCCTACCATTTTCCTTCATCCTGAACGCTCACCTAAGGTTCTTTGTTTGTATATCCTGCATTTGGTGTTAACAGCTTTGATGCAAGAATGTAGAACATTGGTAGGGAACTTCTGCCCTCCGGGGTTCTCCCATTGTGCTATAAGCCTGCATTTAAGACATCCTCCCTCCTTCAATAAATGGCATTCATTCAGCATTCTGCTGAATGAATGACCTGCTGTCTTGTCTCTGTTTTCTGATCCACAGCTCCTCGCTCAGATATGTTGAATGAATGGTAGTAGCATTGGCATTACTGCTACAGTTATCCTTTACTTTACAGCTAATATCCTCTTATGAGTAAATACATACTATATTTTACTTTCTGGGTCTGGGTTACCTCAGTCAAAATGATTTTCTCCAGTTTCATCCATTTGCCTGTAAATTTCAGGATGTCATTTTTGTTTTACTGCTGAGTAATTCTCTTGTGTACATGTACCACTTTTCTTTATCCTTTCTTTAGTTGAGGGGCATCTAGGTTGTTTCTCAGCTTTGGTTATTATAAATAAAGTTGTTATATGTAATAGGACAGACCTGTAGGGTTGAGGAAATTGGCTTAGACTAGTAGCCAAAATATGCATATTATGTACTCCTTAAGAGACAACCTGGAGTCTCCCTGAGGGCCTAGCAACAGGAGCTGTCAGAGTTACTAGTCGATGTCAGAGGTCCCGATTGTGCAGAATCTACCTGAAGGCCTAGCAACAGTGGCTGTCAGAGTTCCTGATCATGCAAAGTCTGCTTGAGGCCCTAGCAACAATTGCTGTCAGAGTTCCTGATCATGTCAGGGATGGCCACACAGACTGGGTACTGGGGAGAGGGTAGGTAAGGCCTACCCATTAGTAAATAAAAGAGTTTGTTATTTACTTTCAATGGACTCCCAGTGTCTGAGCCATTCATGCTGTGCCTTCTTACCCCCTCCCCCAAGGGACCCATTAGAATCCAAGCAACAGTTATGAATATAGTTGAGCAAGTGTTTTTGTGATATGAATGAGCATCCTTTGGGTATGTGCCTAAGAGTAGCATCAATGAATATTGTGTTAGATTAATTCCCAATTTTCTGAGAAACATACATACCAATTTGCAAAGTGGCTGTACAAGTTTGCATTCCCACCAGCAGTTGGGGAATGTTCCCCTTATTCCACATCCTCTCCAACATAGGCTGTCATTAATGTTTTTGACTTAGCCATTCCGATGGGGGTAAGATAATATCTCAGAGTAATTTTGATTTGAATTTTTCTGATGGTTAAGGATTTTGAACAATTCTTTTAGTATATCTCAGTCATTTGAGATTATTCTGTTGAAAATTATCTGTTTAAATCTATACCCTATTTTTAATTGGGTTATTTGGTATTTTGATTTCTAGTTTATTGAGTTCTGTATATATTTTGGGATCAGCCCTCTATTAGATGTGGAGTTGGTGAAGCCCTTTCCCATTCTGTAGGCTCTTGTTTTATCTCATTGACAGTGTCCTTTGCCTTACAGAATCTTTTCAGTTTCAGGAGGTCTCATTTATTAATTTTCAATCTCAGTGTCTGTGCTACTGGTGTTATATATATGAAGTTGTCTTCTGTGCCAATATGTTCAATCCTACTTCCCCCTTATCTGTTATCAACTTCAATGTAACTGGGTTTATGATAAGGTCTTTGATCCACTTGGACTTGAGCTTTATACAGGGTGATAGACACAGACCAAGTTGCATTTTTTTTTTTTTTTGCATGCTGACATCCAGTTATGGCATCACCATTTGTTGAAGATATTTTTTTTCTTTCCATTGTATAATTTTGGCTTCTTTGTAAAAAAAAATCAGTTGTTCATGGGTGTGTGGATTTACATTGTGGTCTTCTATTCAACTCCCTTGATCCATTTATTTATTTTATGCCAATACCATGCTGGTTTTATTACTATAGCTCTATACCAGAGATTGAAGTCAAAGACAGTGATATCTCTGGAAGTTTCTTTATTGTACAGGATAGTTGTAGGTATCCTGGGTTTTTTGTTTTTCCATTTGACGCTGAGTATTGTTCTTTTGAGGTCTGTGAAGAATTGTGTTGGAATTCTGATGGATATTTCATTGAATCTGTAGATTGCTTTTGGTAAGTTTGCCATTTTTACTATGTTAATCCTACTGATCCATGAGCATGGGGTTAGTGTGGAAAAATAATCCACATAATAGCTAAATTATGAGACACTATGAAAGCAGTGAGAAAACTTCATAGCACTAAATGCCTATGTAAAAAATTTAGAGTAATATCACCCTAGTGACTTAACAGCACACCTGAATGCTCTAGAATAAAAAAAAATGCAAACTCATCCAGGAGTATTAGAAGGCAAGAAAAAATCAAACTCAGGGATGAAATAAATAACATTGAAACAAAGAGAACACTACAAAGAATAAATGAAATAATAGTTAGTTCTTTGAGAAAATAAAAAAAGATAGACAAACCCTAATCCAAAGTAACCAAAAGGCAGACAAAGAATATTCAAATTAACAACATCAGAAATGAAAAGGACATAACAAGAAACATTGAGGAAATGTAGAGAATCATTAGTACAAATACCTATACTAAAAAAATAAAAGTTAGAAAATCTAAAAGAAATGGACAATTTTCTTGATAGATACCATACCAAAATTAAACCAAACCAGATAAACAGTATAAATAGACCTACAATTCCTAAGGAAACAGAAGCAGTCATTAAAACTCTCCTAACCAAAATTAACACAGAGACAGATGGCTTCAGTGGAGAATTCCACCAGAATTTCAAATAATAGCTAACATTAATACTCCTCAAATTGTTATACACTATAGAAACATAAGGAACATTTCCATTTTTTAAATGAGGCTACAATTACCCTGATACACAAACCACACTAAGATGTACCAGACAAAGAGAATTACAGACCAATCTCCCTCATGAACATTGGTGAAAAAGTATTCAATACATTACAGGCAAACTGAATCCATGAATATATAAATATCTATAAAATGATATATAATATTATATATTATACAATAATAATACTATAATATAATATTATATATGATATAATATAATATTATTATATATAATATATAAAAAACAACAACAAAAAACCCACAAAAACCAAAAAACAAAAAACTTCTGTCATGATTAAGTAGCCTTCATATCAGAGATGCAAGAGTGATTCAAATATGAACTCTGTCAATGTAATACACCATATAAACAAACTGAAAGGGAAAAAACCCACATGATCATCTCATTAGGTGCTGAAAAAGCATTTGACAAAGTCCAATACTCCTTCATGAGAAAAGGTCTTGGAGATATCAGGGATGCAAGGAACATACTTAAACATAATAAAAACAATATAGATCAAGCTGAGAGCCAACATCAAATTAAATGGAGAGAAGCTCAAGGTGATTCCACTAACATCAGGAACAAGAAAAGGCTGTCCATCCTTTCCATATGTACTCAATATAGTATTTGAAGTCCTAGCTAGAGCAATAAGACAACAAAAGATCAAGGGGATACACATTGGAAAGGAGGAAGTCAAACTTTTGCTATTTGTGTTTGATATGATAGTATATATAAGTGAACCCAAAAATTCTACCAGGGAACTCCTACTGCTGATAAACACCTACAGTTATGTTGCTGAATACAAGATTAACATGAGAAACTCAGTAGCCCTCCTATATACAATTGATAATTGGACTGAGAAATATTAGAGAAACAACACCCTTTACAGTAGCCACAAATAATATAAAATATCTTGGGATAACTCTAACCAGACTATGGGGACTATTGAAGTTGGACTAAATGCATTTTCCATTAAATTATTGTGAGAAGACTATGGGGGCCAAGGAGTGGAATGTGGTGTTTGAATAAGCAAGGCTGCCATTGACACCTGTTTTTGAATGACTGGCCCATAGAGACTGGCATTATTAGGAGGCACAGCATTGTTAGAGTAGGTGTAGCCTTGTTGGAGGCAGGCTTTGAGGTCTCATACATGCTCAACCCACACCCAGTGTGGAATCTGTTTCTGCTGCCTATGGATCCAGATTTAGAACTCTCCTAGCCTTCTCCCTCACCATGTCTGCTTGCATGTCTCTATGTCCTGCCATAATAATAACGGACTAAACTTCTGAAACTGCAAACCAGCCCCAATTCAATGTTTTACTTTGTAAGATTAGCTGTGGGCATGGTTTCTCCTCCCAGCAAAAGAAACCCTAACTAAGATAGCACCCTTTCAGCACTTCAAATTTAAAGTGAAATAAAGGGAAAATTTGACATCTCTAAAATATAGTCTATACTCTAAGATAGTAAAATAAATAATCCTTTGGGATAATAATGACTTTTCATTAATATAAAGTATTACTTATTTTATGAATGGTTAACATATTTATAGTATTCTATCTGAGCTTATAGGAGGTATCATGTCTTAGAATCTAAGGCAGACACTTACAATAGGACAGCTCCAAAAGCTAAAAATATGTCTCATCACCATTAACATTGTCACAATATGCAGAGGATACAGACATGAATCCACAGAACGGTTTAAAATGACGAGGCAGCTAGAATTGAAGATAAAATTTAAATTGTGCAAAAATTCCTACAAAATGAAGAAAGCAATATTATTTAGGAGAGTCATTCTTTTATAGACTACCTTTTAATTTAAACTGGGAGGAAGTCATACATAATTTTTTTAATTATGAGTGGTCAGCCATGTGAATTTAATTGATTAGCCTTCAGAGAGATTCTAATAAAATAGTACACATGACTTGAAATTTGATTGAGATTTAGTTAGTAAGAATGTTGTATTACACACTGTCTCTTGTATATAACCGTGTAGACATTAAAAAGTAGTGATACTACAAAACTACAAACATTACATTTACATTAATCTATAAATATGCATTCCTAGGGACCACTATTTGTCAGTAATGTTAGTATAGAAAGTTCATCTAGAAATTTGAGACAAGTGTAGACTCATATGAACAATTACAAACATCTCAAATCAAACCAATTATAAAGTGTAAATTCAGTCACCATATACTCATGTCCATAGTTTGTGTTGTATTCATTTTATGTATAGGGAGCTACATTTGACTTTCCTTCCTCTTCAGCATTCACCAGTATGACTACAATTCTCTACTATCAAATATGTTGAAAAGTCAAATCTCAAAGAGTAAAGTCGGTGAATTAATAAAATCAACAGGTAGAAAAGCATTAGTATTAAAAAAATAAGAATTAGTATTTGCATAAAAACAAACAGATTAATCAATGAAATAAAAATTTAATACCAAGACATAAAAGCTTGAATGGACAATTTTTTTATAGATAAGACAGAAATAAACACTGCGTAAAAGACAGCATCTTCAACATGTAGTGCTGGTCAAACTAGATGGCTGCATCTAGAAGAATGCAAATACATCCATACCTATCACTCTGCACAAAAATCAACTTCAAATAAATTAAAGACCTTAACAGAAAGCTGCATGTACTGAACAAGGTAGAAGAGGAAGTGGGGGACAGTCGTGAACTCATGGACATTAGGAGACTCTCTGAAAAGAACGCCCTTAGCTCAGGCATTAGAATTAACAATTAGTAAATGGGACATCATGAAACTAAAAACTTCTAAAAGGCAAAGGACATAATCAATTGGACAAAGCAGCAGCCTACAGAATGGGCATTATTTTTTCAATTCTACATCCAATAGACAGATAATATCCAAAATATATAAGGAACACAAGAAACTAGATTTCAGTAAACAAAATAACCCAATTATAAACTGGACTACAGATCAAAACTGATAATTCTATACAGGAAACTATATATGAATGAAATATACTTAAATGTTCAACATTCATAGTCATCAATAAAATATAAAACAAAACTACTTTAGGATTCTATCTTATACCTGTCAGAATGGCGAAGATAAATAACAACAGTGGCGGCTCATTCTAGTGAGGATGTGGAACAAGGGAACAAGCCTCCGTTGCTGCTTGTAGTACAAACTTGAATAACTACTGTGGAAATCAGCATGGCCATTCCATCAGAAAGATGGGAATTGCTACACCTCAAGATCCAGATATGACACTCTTGGACATATACCCAAAGGACACCTCAAGATCCAATTATACCATTCTTGGGCATATACTCAAGGACAAATATCACATAGGAATACCTGCTCCACCATGGTCATTGATGTTATATTCATTATAGCATAAAATTGGAAACAACCTAGATATTTCTCAAAAGAATGGATAAAGAAAGTGTGGAACTTTTACACAATGGAGTATTACTCAGATGTTACAAAATCATGACATTATGAAATTCCAGGCAATGGATGGGACTATAAAAAGTCATCCTCAGGAAGGTAACCAAGACCCAGGAAGATAAATATGGTATATATTCACTTATATCTTGATATTAGCTGCTAAATAAATGGCAAGCAAGCTACAATCCAGGGATGCAGTGAGATTAGGCATAGGGAAAGGAACTAAGGAGGAAATGTGTATCTCTCTGGGAGGACAAAATAGAGTACATTTCAAGGGTGGACTGGATCCAAAGAATGAGAGTACTAAAATGGGAATGCAGAGAGGAAAAGGGACTAAGAAAGCAAATGTGGGAAGGGACAGCAAGAATGGAAGACTGTTTGATGGGCAGTATGGAAACCTGGTGCAGTGGAAATTTCCTATAATATGATAAGGTCATCTTAATGAAGTCTCCAAATCATGAAGGGAATACGATTCCAGCTGGCCATCTCTTGTTACCAAAGTAGGCTTCTAGTACAGGGAAGTTGCAGCCAATAAAGATAACATGAAAATCCTCAGACAACCCAGGCTGTTGTAAATATAATAGGTTGATCTCCACAAACTGACAGCAAGGCCCCATTGCTGAAGACTACCCTAAACAACTTCTGAACATGGTGAGGTCAAGCTGGTGCCTACAAAAACCTTCACTCCCAATTCTTTGAGAAGGAAAGATACTCTTCAGGCTGCCTAAGGAGAAATATAAACACCAAACCAACAGAATTGAAGTATGAATATATACTGTATATAAATCTTTGGTGATATGATACTAATATATTCCTCCTAGTCTTTAATGTATGTTTTCTTTTGACATTAAGCATG
This sequence comes from Peromyscus leucopus, assembly GCF_004664715.2. Taxonomy (NCBI): domain Eukaryota; kingdom Metazoa; phylum Chordata; class Mammalia; order Rodentia; family Cricetidae; genus Peromyscus; species Peromyscus leucopus. The sequence continues at coordinate 15,991,495 of NC_051073.1, read as the reverse complement.
TAAAAATGTTAATGAATTGATTTTTCTTTTATATCTTATTTAATAAATCTCATTTTCAAAATTATGAAAAAAACAAACTAAAAAATGTGTAGTCCCTTTAAAATACTCAAATTTTCTAAAAGCCTCAAATATAGGCTCTATAAACAAATTAAAAACAAGTTAAATATTTTTTTATGCCCATAGGGAAGTACCTAGTATACTCACAATCAAAAAAAAGCAAAACCGAACTCCATTGCTATATACAGTTCATTGTCCAATATCTGGGATTCACTCATTATCTAATGGGCTCTAAAGGGCTTTGATTACTCCATGATTCTTCCATCTGAAGCACTTCCAGCCTGTCAGAAGTCTCAGACTAGCTCTACTACATAACTGCTGCTGCCGTTGGTGGTCAACCCACAGTTCAGCATCTCTGATATGGATGGGTCTCAACTGCTTTTCTGACCTCTGTCCAGAGATTCTGACCTCTTTGTGCAAAGGCTCAATTTTTCTCTATGACATCTCTAGTCCTGGGATGCCATTGCAATTGTAGCTATAGCAATCGCATCTCCTGTTGCTCACAATGCCTCAGCCACTCTCCATGGTCCCTTTAATCCTGCAGCTCCTGCGCTACCTGAAGCAGTAACAGTGGGAGAGTTTTACATATAATCAACTTTGGCTGCTAGCTCAAGATATAGCCTTGGTTCTCCCTGTATAACAGCTTCTGTGAGGTGAGTCTGAGGAATCACTCCCAGAATATTCCATAATGCTGTTCCCTTCTTAATTACAACTGATCTTTCACTCCCAGATACCAAGCATTGACTATCCCAGTAAAAAGAAGTTTTCACTGCAGGCGTGCTGGTCTCTTGTTAATCAGAGCTGATTCTCCATCAGAAGCAGACCAGGCCTTGCTCATTGCTTTACTTTTCATAGCTTGCTCAGCTTCCTTTTCTATATGATCCAGGGACACCTATCCAAGTAATTCTCACAGTGGGCATTGCCCTCCCACATCAATCACCAATCAAGAAAATGTCCCACAGACTAGCCTAGTGGTTGTCTGATGAAGTAATTTTCTCTCTTATGGTTCTCTCTTTCTAGATGACTACAGCTTGTATAAAGAGGACAAAAATTTAGCCACTCTATGTTCAACTAGTTAATAACTTGAACAAACTGATAGTTTTGTATAGTGTCTAGAATATAATGTAAAACAACTTAAAAAATTGAAAGTAAAAAACAAGTCCTTTAAAGGACTTTTTTCTCAACATTATCATTAATGTTTTTCATTTGAAATACAAAAAAAAAAAAGACATAGGATATAATCTCCACAGTAAATGAATGTCTCCACTGTACAAAATGATACCTTACTGGATATAGATAGAATACTGTTATACAAAGGATCAATTTTTTTTTCAAAATTGGTCCATATATATAAATTAAAATATTTAATACTTTTAGGTAAACTTGAGAAGCCCATTCTTTTAATTTTGAAGTAAATTAAAACTGGTTAATTTTTTAAATTGTATTTTAAATAACATTCTCCATTCTCTTTCTTCCGTATGTCTGTATGAACTGTACTATATAACCTTCCCTTCTTTCCTGGAGATTCATGGCCTTATCTCTCTCTCTCTCTCTCTCTCTCTCTCTCTCTCTCTCTCTCTCTCTCTCTCTCTCTCTCTCTCTCTCTCTCTCTCTCTGTGTGTGTGTGTGTGTGTGTGTGTGTTCTCAAATATAGCCTGTTGAGTCCTTAAAAGGATACTTGTATGTATCTATGTACATATGTTTTGTTTTCAGGGCTTCTAGTTTGTCACTTAGACAATGAAATGTTATACTTGTCCCTATGGAGGACCACATCTACCACTCACAACTCTGCCCAGTTGCCTGTAGTTCTTTATGTAGAGCAGAGGCCTCATGGACTTCACCACTATAGTTTGAATTGTTTGTGTCCTTCTTGTTTAGCTCCCATTTGGGGGGAGAAGTTGGCCATCTTAGTAATATTTTACAGGTGTTGCTTCTGATGTTACTAGGAGACACAACCTCAAAGCAAAGTTTATGATTCTTTGGCTCTTACAATATTTCCATCCCATTTTCCATTATGACCACTGATTTATAGGTGTGGGGTTTTGTAGAAGCATCCCTGGCACTGATCTCTGCAACTCAGCATATTGATCATTCGTAGTTTTCATCTGTCACAAAGATAAGTTTCATTGATAAGAGAAGACTATACTTATGTGTGGGTAAAAGGATAAATATTCATAAATTGATATTAGAGATTAATCTGGTTTAGTAATTAGTGGTGGTAGATTCTCCTCCAATGACCATATCTGCATTAGCACTGATGAGTCAGCTAATTCTCCAGTACAAGGCATAGTTTTCTTCTTGTCTAGAGTATCTTAAGTTCAAATAGAGATATGTGTGCCACTACTGCCTCATAGGATTTTTGTCCATTCTGCTTTATAGGCATAATAGCTAGGTGGGACTATTGGTTTCCTTTCTCCTTTGGGAGCTTCAGTGGACCTTCTGATACCATGAAATTTAGTCCCTAGGGAGAGGATATTTAGATCCATTCCTGTGCCCTCTTTCCGAAACACAAGGTGTCTTCAGAAATAAGGACTTACCTTCCATTTCTGGGAGTTAATCAAGTCCAACAACAATAGACTGTAGATCTTGGATATCTCTTTGTCTGACCTGATCAACTGCTCAAAAGGTGGAAGAAGAACAAGTTTTATGATAGAAAGCACAATAGGGTACAATAGCTGGTAATTTAAAAAAATAGTTTCTAGGCCTCCCTGCAGCAGATAATAAGTGTGAAAACTTAAACAAAGTTAAATGGATTATGGAAAAAGGGCAAACACTCATCTATGAAAATGTGTGTGTATTTATCTTTGTATCTTCTAAAATTATACAGATTCTTACCTCACTCCTAATATAAAAATAAATCTTGGTATAATCCCTCATATTCTCTAAGCATCACCTTTCACTGTCAGTTAATTTTAGTTAATTGTGATTAGCTCTGCATTTCTTTTGTTGAAGCCTTCATAACTTAGAGTGATTTTTTTTGCAGCTTGTGTGAGTTATATACTCTCTTACTTGAATATAATATCCAAACATTATGCTTTAAAAGTCCATATTTTTAAATAAAATATTATCTTTCCTATAACTTAGTGAGTTCTTCGTGTTTAAATTAAAGACTAAATACCGAGTGTGAATTTCAATTACAGTGAATCCTTACAAGCTAGAAGTTCATTAGTACTTGATATTCTTAGATGCAAAAATAGAGGGAGATTTTGACTTGTAACAGCTCTGTTCTTTAAAATCAAACTGATGTCTCTGGTGGTAAGATTACAGGGATGCTTTGTATCACAGCAGACTGTCATAGCAAACAGGAAACAAACTGTTTGTAGCAGTTACTCCATGTGGGTACAGCTGAATGCCCATTGAGAAATCCATAGTAACTGAGCAGATGTGGGATAAATACTACATATTCTCCAAAACACCCATGATGAGCTGCTGACTTTCTATGCTAAAATTTTTTGTAATATGCATGAATCTGAACACTCTTATGGAATAAATCTGGAATGCAAAATGGACTCTGTTTAGTATAACTAAAGTTTTTAAGTCAAGTCAAACATAAATATTATATAGAAGACAATATATTGTATAAGACATTAAACAAAATGAAAGTTGTGAGGACCATGTGGAGGGAGCATGATAGTTTGTGGATCAAATGATGAAAGCTGTTACTATATAAGACAGTAGGCAAATAAACTTGAAATCCAATGTACTGTCCATAGATTACATTTAATAGTATACTATATATTGGAAATTTGGCAGAGTATTTTTTGTCATTCTTGTTTACTCCCTGCACATAACATGCATAGTAATTTTATACAACAACAACAAAAAAAAAAGAGTAGAAGAATAAGTCATGCTGTTAATAAAAAATTCACCTATATAGCTTGAGTTTAAACTTATTTATGAGTAAATAAGATTCTATGAAGATATTAAAAATATACATTGAAAGATTGGTTGCCATGTATTTCCATTTCACTTAGAGGTAAAATAAATAATATTGCATTTGTTTCTGATTCAAAGAAAAATAGAATTTTATTATTTCTGGAAGTAAACTTACATTAATTGTATGCCAAGGTTAAAACATGCAAGGTCACAATTTATAAACTTTATTTAGGCATTTATTATTATTCAGAGAAGCTTCATTCATAAACTAATATAGAGATAGCACAGCTTAAATGTTATATACCACATACCTGTTAATAATATTTCATAATGTGATGTTATTTGCATAATGAATCATCCTATCTCTTGAGACCTGGTGTTCAGATATAGAGTTTGAAGCTAATTTTTAATTGTCAATATTTTTAATTTTTCTTATTCTTTCACAATTTCCTATATTACATAATGTACTTTTATCATACCCTAACAACCACACAACCTTCCTCTCTCCTACTTTCAGGTATATTGTGTACATCTTTTGTAGTGCGTGTGTGTGTGTGTGTGTGTGTGTGTGTGTGTGTGTGTGTGTGTGTGTCCCACTGTACCTAATTAGGAATGATTGCATGGACTTGAGTGGGAGATAATTTTATTGAGCAAATAAAATTTACCAGTGTCTATACAATTGAAGAACATGACTCTCCTTCTCAGAGTAAGTATTAAATACTTAGCTCCTGAGGTAGTATGCATTCACACCTCTCTATTAATTGTGGAATGTATATATAATATATCAAGGCTTGCAAAAGTAACCTCTGCTGTGACTTGTTAGGTACAAAAGTCATGGCGTATCCAGAAGACAACCTTGTACAGCCGTATATCACATCCTATAAAGTCTTCTTGATTCTGTTGTGTTAGGAAACATTATCACAAGCTGTTACAGGCTGCAAGGTTATTCAGTAATTATTCAACCTTCATTTGATAAGGTCAATCCATTAGAATTAAGGATTCTACTGGTGAAAACCATCACAGAAGGTGTTTTGGAATTACTGCCTTTCAAACGAATTGGCTGCTTTCTTGCTGTGGATTCTTGCTGTAGGTAGCCTTTTCCCATTTGATACAAATTTAGGATTCATTTCCCACAGTTTAGCAGTATTCTGATCATTTATTGGGCACAATTTTCCCTTTACATTTGGGGTATTTGGTTAATATCCCCCATCTATGTGTGAAAACAGTCACACAGTCAAAACCATTTTCCCACAATCAAGTCTTTGTTCCTTTCTCCAATGCAAACTTAGAGGTCTTTCTTCCTGCAATCACCTTCATTGGCAGGCATTTGGTCAGTGTTAAGTGTCAGGCAAAAGTATCTCTTTGAGATAGTCACAGACTCCCAAGGTCAAGAATTGGGACATGTCTAAAGTTGTTGATTCACAGCGTTAGAGAGATAGGGAACAAGATTGCCCTGTGCTCACCCAACCAGCAGATAGGAAAATGCTGACCCAAGCTAACCTCACACTACAAATTCTTAACTCCTTGTATGTACTTTTACCTTAGTTTATTAAATAACTTATTAACCAACCATACTTAGGAATGCACTATTACACAAGAATTCCCCTTTCACTTCTTAGAGTTCCTTAATTGATTTAAGGTCTCTCTCTCCCTCTCATTTGACTCCATTCCTTTTAAGATTTCACTGAGGCTTTTATACATCACTCCTTCCTGGACTCATAAAGAAAGCCTGACAGTCACTGCCAGGTGAAAACTATTATTGGCCTTTTATGACCCTAAAAGAAGTCAAGCCTCATGACCTTACTTTGGCCAGAGAATTACTGACTGTATGTGCATACAATACTTCAGAGACTCGAGGTAGAACAAAGAGAGAACAGCGGAGATATCAGAGGCAGAATATTAAAGAGACCATGGTGTGAGTAGACACATTCCTCAAACCTCAGATATACCTTATCTCTGCTGGATGTAGAGCCTCCTTTAGACTCTGGGAGAAAGTTTTTAAGGCTGGCCCTTAAAGGCTTTTGTTACTATTCGCTATTTAGTGGTATTCGCTGAGTCTTGGAGGATAAACATATCCTATGAATAATGTAATAAAATTATATTTTTTAATTAAGAAACAATTTTAGTCATTTTACATACCAATCATAGATCCCTCTCCTCCCTCCTCCCTCCCCTCCCACCTTTCCCTCCTCAAAAAAGACAAGGTCACCCATGGGGAGTCCACAGAGCCTGGTACATTCAATAGAGGCAGATCCAAGCCCTTCCCCCTGCATCAAGGCTGTGAAAGCTGTCTCATCATAGGTAGTGGGCTCCAAAAGCCAGCTCTGTGCATCAGGGGTAGATACTGATCTTGCTTCCAGAGGCCCCTTAAGCAAATAAAGCTACATAAATGTATCATGTGTGCAGAGGGCCTAGTCCAGTCCCATGGAGGAACCACAGCTGTTGCTCTAAAATTCATGAGTTCCCACTAGTTTGGTGTGGTTGTGTCTGTAGGTTCCCCATCATGATCTTGATGCCACTTGCTCATAGAAGCCTTCTCTCTCTTTGACTGGACTCCTGGAACTTGGCCTGGTGCTTGGTTCTGAATCTCTGCATCTGCTTCCATTAGTTTATTGGATGAAAGTTCTATGATGACAGTTAGGGTATTCACCAGTCTGACCTCAAGCTCTGTTATAAAGCTATAGTAATAAAAGCTTGGTATTGCCACAATACCAGACATGAGGACCAATAGAATCAAATTGAAGACCCTGACATTAATCCACACATCTATGAACACCTGATTTATGACAGGGAAGGCAAAACTGTACAATGGAAAATAGAAAGCATCTTCAACAATTGTTGCTGGCATAACTGGATATCAACGTGTAGAAGTTTGCAAATAGATCCATATCTATTACCATGCACAAAACTCAAATCCAAGTGGATCAAAGACCTCAACACAAATCCAGTTACACTGAACCTGATAGAAGAGAAAGTAGGAAGTAGCCTTGAATGCACTGGCAAAGGAGATCACTTTCTATACACAACACCAGTAGCACAGACACTGAGAGCAACCATTAATAAATGGGACTTCCTGAAACTGAGAAGCTTCTGTAAGGGAAAGGACATGGTAAATAAGATAAAATGACAGCCTACAGAATGGGAAAAGATCTTCACCAACCCCACATTTGGCAGAGGTCTGATCTCCAAAATATATAAAGAACTCAAGAAACTAGACATCAAAATACCAAACAACCCAATTAAAAAAATGGGCTACAGAACTAAACAGAGAATTCTCAACAGAAGAATCTCAAATGACTGAAAGACATTTAAGGAATTGCTCAACATCCTTAGTCATCAGGGAAATGCAAATCAAAAGGACTCTGAGATACCATCTTATACCAGTCAGAATGGCGAAGATCAAAAACACTGATGACAGTTTATCTTGGAGAAGATGTGGAGCAAGGGGAATGAACTCTCCTCTACTGTTGGTGGGAGTGCAAGCTTGTACAGCCACTTTGGAAATCAGTATGGCACTTTCTCAGAAAATTGCGAATCAGTCTTCCTTAAGACACAGCTGTATCACTCATGCATATACCCAAGGAATGTTCAATAATACCACAAGGACACATGCTCAACTATGTTCATAGCAGCATTATTCATAATAGCCAAAACCTAGAAACAATGTAGATAAAATTATACCTTATTTGACCAAATTTTCTAATGACTATCCTAATTGTATACAGAGCAAAGTTAATAACTTTGCTTTTGTTTCTTCATATAGGCATGTGAATTTTATTGTTGTTTTTGTTTTGTGTTGGTGATTGAATAAAAGTCTTTGGACATTAAGCAAGCAATCTAATACTTAGCCATATCCCTAACTCAACTGTGATGTTGCTAGTATGTGTGGTATTGTATTCCCCCAAATATTGTGCATGCCAATAAACTTATCTGGGGTCAGAGATAGAACAGCCACAATATTAAACATAAAGGATAGGCAGTGGTAGCACATGCCTTTAATCCTAGCATTCCAGAGGGAGAAATCCATCTGGGATCTCTGTGAGTTCAAGGCCACCTTGGAAAGAGCCAGGCATGGTGACACACATATTTAATCCCAGGGAATGGTGGTAAAAAGCAGAAAGGTATATAAGGTTTGAGGACCAGAAACTAGCAGCATTTGGCCTGGTTAAGCATTTGGCTGGTTAAGCTTTCAGGCTTTGGAGCAACCCAGTTCAGCTGAGATTCATTCTTGATGAGGACTCAAAGGCTTCCAGTCTGAGGAAACAGGACCAGCTGAGAAATTGGCAAGAACTTTTAAGATTCATTCTACATGTATGTCTTTAGTCAATAAAATGGAAAATTTAACAAAATGTGTTTTTAATCTAGTAATATATAGAAATTGAAATTCTTATGCAATAAAAGAACACATACTATGACTGCAAAATTTAATAATGAAGTTGTATATTTTTTCTTTTCCACTTATAAGTAGGTAGTTTGGAGTCACATTTCCATTCAATTTATATGAAAATAAAACTGTAAGCACAATTACATTTAAATAATAGAAATTTAATAAAGCAAAATTGCAAAAATGTAAAAATGCAATGAGAAAATTCCACCTGTCACTAAACAAAGGATGGAACAAAATATGATAAACTGTCCTATGAAAATTCAGGATATTAAAAGAACAACAGCTTGTGTGGTCAACAATGGAAGGAATAAGAATAGGCAGGGTTTCCATCTAGTTATTACTTACCTCAAAAGGTAGCATGAAGAAGCCAGCCAAATCCTATTAATTCTCACCAATTTCGAGTAATGTCCATACAATATACATCCTATTGTTTTTCAGAAGTAGGATAAAATAAAATTTTGAAATATACAAGTAAATTAAGGAAATCAACATATATCTAACTCCAAAGGTTTTTATACTAAAAGAGGACGATAACCAGTAACCTCAAAGTATTAATATCTCACTTTTCCTTTATAAGACAATTGAAAATCATGTTCAGACTTCAGAAATGGTATAAAAATTGTTCTTTTAAAAAATACCATAGTTTTATATTTTTCTTCCTTCATTTATCAATGCTTCTGCTCTCATAATCAAAAGATGTGATTTGCAAAAAACACTTATCTCTCAAATATTAGAAAGAAAATGAAATCAACCTACTCAAATGTTCTTATGTTATTGTAGGTAAAATATTAATACTAACAAAATGCAAGATACTAGTAAGTATAAGCAAAATAAAAATTAGAAGTGAGAAAGGGGATTTTTAAATGTAAAAATAATAGATTAAAAAAATCAATTCCAGAGAAAAAGATGTCAAAAGAAAAAGACATTTAAGTGGTTTATATTTTGAAAAATAATAGTACCATAGATACTGTAACATTTTGCCGGGCAGTGGTGGCACACACCTTTAATTCCAGCACTCAGGAGGCAGAGACAGGCTGATCTTTGGGAGTTCGAGGCCAGCCTGGTCTACAGAGCAAGATCCAGGAAAGGCGCAAAGCTACACAGGGAAAACCTGTCTTGAAAAACCAAAAAAAAAAAAAAGATATTGTAACATTTTATAAATGTGAAAACTCTTAAATAATGAAATTAAAGTAGGATTAAAGGTTATAAAAGAAGACACTAATCATAAGTAATATTCCTAACAATAATAATAGTTCCAACACAATGAAATTCCTCAATATTGATGTAATTGAGCACATCAACTCATGAGAAATCACCTACTTTAAATTTTTATGGTCTTCAATATTGAGTATCCTCATACAGGACAGAAAACCTCATAAAACTGTCCAATGAACTAGGTTAAATTAGACAAAGTGGAAAAACAGAACAAAGCAAAAATCACCTTACTATGATTATTATAAGCCATATATTTCCTAACAGTAAGCTGCAAAGGTTTTTCAATTGATTACATATTTTCCCAGCTAGACTATGGTCTTTAATATAGCTTGTCTTATGAATTTAACATGATTCACATCATTCAAATTATATTCTCTGTTAATGAGACATTAATTTAAAAATCAATACAAGAAATACTCCTACTAAGGAAATCTATGAAAAAGAAAATAAAAGTAATTTGTAGTGAATAAATACATAAACATAGTGTACTGGAATTTACGGGATGCTACTAAGAAAATGATTATGGAATAGACATATGTAATACTACATTCTATATCCATATTTGAGAGAAGAAAATATGTCTATTTCTACACCAGGACTACAAAATGAAAAGAAGGAAAGAAAAAAATGAAACCAAGAATTCTGCTTTCTATTTTCCAATGAGTCACATAGGCAGCAAGTTAAAAATCCTTCACCTGACCTGTTTCATAACCAGAACATTACAGACTCAGAAGCTAACTAGAGTCATACTCTGATCATGACTACATCTCTAACACATATGCAAACATTTACAAGCCAATTTATATAGAGCCTCACGTGGAAGCTATTTTCTGGAGATTTGTTTAGGGGGACAGGAGAGGGAAACTTGAGAAGCATGATTTTTCATTGGATCACATCCACTTTTAAGGCCTGTCTTCTTCTTCATCCAGGTCCATAAATGGGCACCACTTTTTTTTTACTGGGGGTTACATCAGTAACAATGTAACTTTATTTGTATGTTGTTTTTATCTTACTTAACCTATGATTATTTCCCAGGTGAAGAATATGGAAAATAATTAATCTAGCTTTTACAGCCTTACACTACTTTTTCTTAATTATTATTAATCTAAGAGTGCATAATAACCACTTACACTCTTACTGACCCATCACCCCTAATAATTTTGGTTTTTATAATACGTAAGACAGTGAATGATTGTTTCATTAATACTTTTATTTTATTTTAGATTTGTTTGTCTCCTGTGACATCTTGTGACCAATGTACTTCCAGGTAAGTAGAATTCTTGGAAAAAATGTATGTGCTAAAAACACAGCAAATAAAAGAATGGGGAAGGAAAACAATAAGTGAGCAGCAGTGAGATGGAAAACAGATATTTAACAGTGCATATGAAAAAAATAGTTCATTGTGGTAGGAGCCCCAATAATAATAACCATAAGTATAATAGTAGAGGAGAGATAGAAAAGAAGAGACATCTGTAAAGATCCATATCAGAAAGGAAAGAAGTGATTTCATTACAGATTTAGTATATGACAACCAAAAGACACAAGTGTATCTCTTAGTGGATAATTTCCCTTGCTGCAAAACCAATGACCCATTTTCCATCCCTTGGTCCCACACTGATGAAAAAAGTGAATAGATTCCAGAAAGTTGTCCTCTAATTCCCGACACAAGCAGGGGTGTGCATACAAACACAACACAACACACACATACACACACACACACACACACACACACTCACTCATTCATACAAATATATACACACACTTGGAGTGAGAGAGAGAAAGAGAGCAAGGGAAGTTTATAAAAAGTGAATAAATATAATTAGGTATAAACACAAGCCCAAACAGGATTATTATAAATAAATAAATTCTAATACATTAGATTACAGGAAAAGAAGGGATTTCTGGACTAGAGATTCTACAGGAAGAAGAAATCTATATGGATAAGAATGTTATGTTTGATAATTGCTATTCTTAGTCATATCATTTTGTATAATTTCTACCTTAGTTGAATTCTGAAAGTTCCCATAAACTAGAGTATTTTAGTTTTTGGAAGTAATGTAACTAGGTTCTCTGGACTTTTGAACTGCCTGCCCTAAGGACACACAGTAATAGCTGCCAGGGGAGATGTTTATTGATCTGCTACCATTCTTTAACTGACTACCCAGAGCAATGGACATCTTCAGGCCAAACATAAGAAAAAGAAAATCCAACATCTGCCCCTGCTCCCTGCCCCCCCCCACACTGCCTGTTCTGTAACTACCCAGCTTCCTAGAAAATGACTTGTTCTGAGTCTATTTTTTAAAGGGATATTTTATTTCTGTTAAATGTATAGGAGTGTTTGTCTACATGAATGTGTGTGAACAACATACATGCCTCATGTCCACAGAAGCCAGAAGAGGGCATGAAATTCCAGTGAGGTGAAGTAAGAGACAGATATAATTCTGAGAACTGAATCCAGGTTCTCTTCTTGATCTGCAAGTGCTCTTAATCTTAGAGTCATCTCTCCAGCCCCAGATGTTAGATTCTAATACTCATACAGACAACATTGCAGTGATTTCCTACAAATAAAAGTCTGCAGTATCTTAAGTCTCAGGTTGCTTGTTTGTCTTTTCTTCTTTCTGAGCATTCAATAAATATTTTACATTTGTCTTAAAACTGTTTCTACAAGGAAACCTTTACTGCTAACATGTCAGAACAGTAAAGTGATATGTGTGAAGGAGCAATGAGAGAAATTATGGCAAGTTTGAAAACAAAAAAATATTTATCTTTTACAAATTCAGGTGAAAGGGCTAAAATGATTCCTGAATCAATCAATCAATCAAGCATTATCCTGACACCTATATTAGATAACAAAATTACAAATAACAAAACCAACTAAACAATACCACTACTTAAGATTCCCTCAGAAAATAGACCCAGAATTTGTAAATAACCATTGAAATATTGAATCTAATAATATAAATGTAATACTGCTTTATTGACATGTAAATTTTGCCTAAAGAATGCAAGACCTCTTAGAAAACAAAATTAGAATAAGTAGTAAGACAACTAACTGGTCAACCACTGAAATCCAGGTAAAAATCTAACACAAACACTTGATTAAAAGTTTTAGCAATAGTATGGATACACCAAACTCATTCACATGGCATAGAGTGTCTGTGATAGACTGACAGCTAAATAATAGATAAAGATGACAGTTTAAACAGTCACATAGATGTTCAAACATACCTATATATAATGGATCAAGTCATCATTGTTCCATAATTTCTAAACAGGCAAAGGATAAACAGGTAACTGCTGTGGGATGTCTTTCTGTATTATGTGAATATATGTTGCTCCCATTGGCTAATAAATAAAGCTGCATTGGCCTATGGCAGGGCAGGATGGAGCCAGGCAGGAAAATCCAAGAGAAATAGTTAGAAAAGAAAGGAGAGATGCCCAGCCCACCATCCAAGGAGCAACATGTAACGGGACACAGGTAAAACCACTGAACATGTAGCAATACATAGATTAATAGAAATAAGTTGAGCTAAGATATAAGAGCTAGCTAACTTGAAGCTGGAGCCATAGGCCATACTGTTTGTAATGAATATTATGCCTCTGAGTGATTATTTTATAAGCCGCTGTGAGATTGTGAGTGAGAGAGATTCGTCTGTCTGGACCACGGGGCCAGGTGGGACTGGTGAAAGTTCCAGCTACAGGTAGCTGATTGCAAATCCATTGTTAATGCTTTCTTTGCATAAAATTTAGGTATTTGATGCATGTTAGGGTTGATAAATGATCTTGAATTTTTAAAAATACGTATTTAATAATGAGTTAACTTTATTTAAAGACAAGTGTTTCTTTTGAAAATAGATATTACTTGCAAGATCTAAAATTATTTAACAAGAAAAGTGCTGTAAAAATTTACTCTCTGCTCACCCTAAAGGTGAAAACTGTAACTATTATGTGATAACTATAAAGCAACTAATATTTTTATTTCTCTCAATCATAAATTCAACATTAAAGAAATCAGTTATGGTCCAGATTACTGTATGTTTACATACTAAATGTTGTAATGTTCAAGTTTTAAATGCACACACATACATGACAAAATAATTTGAAAATGTCAATGAAATGTGAAAATATGATTTTGCTTGGAAATGATTTTTCTCTGTTTAAATAATAAAATACTAAATTTATTTATATTTGAACTTTTTATACAACATAGAATGATAATATTCATCCTCCACTACATCCTCTGCCAGAAACTTTTAAGATTGACAACCCATTTCTTTTTCAATGTTATATCTTTCATTTTATTGTTATTAAAACACTATGATTCTAATAATTGCAGCCCATAGGTGTTGGTCCATCCTCTAGGACCTAAATACGTAGCCTATCAAGACCATACCCTTGAAGGGAAGTGACAGTCCTCATAGCAGCAATCCAATGCTCCACATATAGGTACAGCACTCATTAGAGTATAGAATTTTCATGAAAAGAACGTCAGTTTGGAGAAAAACCAAAGAGTTATTTCTATGATATGAATATAATATTTTATAATAATAATTAATATTCCATGTATTTCCAATGTTATGACCATATTAGATCCTTTTGTTGTCTTTCATGAGTAAAAGAAACTTTTGAGCTAATGTGCACAATTCTGTTGATAACTGTTTTAATATGAATGAGGATAGCAAACTATTTATTTACATTACTGAATTAAGCACATAGTTAAATAATTTCACAAAATAAGCCTGTAATTATAATAATGTGCAAGTGAGTTCTATAAAACAGATTTTATTTTTTCACAAATTGACTTAAGATTAAAAAATGATTTTCTTCACTCTCAGCTATACTAAAAAACTGTTGAGAATGTTTCTTCACATGTTCATATAAAAATCCATTTAAATAGACAAGGACAAAGTCACCAGTGGTATTATGGAATCGGCAAACATCTTAAAAGCTTTCTTCTTTATGTTTGTTCCTATTTTGACTAATTGAGAGATAATTCCTGACTTTAAGTAGCTTCTGAAGGTGAATGTGTCTTTTTTTCTACAGGCATTATCCATCCCTTGTTGCCTGGCAACACTCAATCATAGCAGCCCTAACCCTTTATTTAGCTAATCATTATCTAATTGCATTTGCAAATTTAAGCATTCATTTTGTTTTTCAAAACATTTTTATCTCTAAGCAACTAAAATTATTGTTTAAAGAGAATATACTGAAATGTTGCCACCAATATTATTTTACTTTAAAAGCTTAATTTCTATCTGCACCATATTACTTTTGGAAACCACTGGAAACAATTAAAAGGTATATAATTTATTAGTTTATTTTATTCATCTACAATAAAATTGTGCCACAAATCTTATATTTACAGCAAATTTACTTGTGTTTCCTTAACTTTATATAGAGAAAATATTGTCTCAGATTAGTGTCAATTAAATATGAACCCTTAAAGTAGTTCTTATGTTCTTAGAGAAAACACTGCCCAGGTACAGTTCATACACTCACTCTAATTATTTGGAAATTTACAAATATTTTGGATACACACATGCATATATGCATCTAGTTCTATATATTCATTTTGTATAAGAGAATTTTTTGCTTCTCATGAAAGCAGTGATAAAAGATCATCATGGCTATGAAACTATAGTTGATTGTACATTAATGAACAAGAAGATTTTCAAAGGACATACTTCAAATTCTCAAACAATGAACTGACAATTTTGATATTTATGAATATAATAATTTTTGTGTATTCAGACTCTTTTCTGCAGAGCATGGAATGTGCTGTACTTTGTTTAGGCATCCCTCTTGCTCCTCTCTATTTCCCATGTCCTATGTTATTCATATACAAAAGTATGACTTGTGCCAGGGTCCACTTTAGGGGAAATTTAACTAAGATTATACTGTGTAAGACAATAATATAAAATCCATTATTATGAATTGTGACATAATGCTATCTAAATATGACAGATATTTGAAATGTCAAACATAATTTTAATGAATCTCTAACTATATACCTGTTAAAATATTCATTGCTAATTATATCTACAAGCAAACATAAACATTGGATAACACTTTTGTTGTGGATATCACTCTATATAAATAAAACATTGATGGCCAGTGACCAGGCAAGAAGTATAGGCAGGACAAGGAGAGAGGAGAATTGGGGAAACAGGAAGAAGGGGGGAGACACTGCAGCCACGGCCAGGACAAGCAGCATGTAAAGACGCCGGTAAGCCACAAGCGACATGGCAAGGTATAGATTTATAGAAATGGGTTAATTTAAGATATAAGAACAGTTAGCAAGAAGCCTGCCACGGCCATACAGTTTATAAGTAATAGAAGCATCTGAGTGATTATTTTATACGTGGATTGTGGGACTGCGGGGCTTGGTGGAACCTGGAGAGAAGCCCTCCAGCAACACACTTTTATATGACCATACTAAAAATCACAGTAAATGATACTAAAAAATAAAAAAAAATTATCAGATATCTATGATGCTTCACAAACATGAATGAAAAATATGTCCTATTCCTATGTTCTGTCTTACATGTTATTTAAAGTACATATACTAAGAATGTTTTAATTACTATATGTGGAACAGATCACAGAAAATCAGATGTAAATGGCAACAAGACTCTTCCTAATCAAACTTTAGGAGTTAACCTTTAGTGAAGCCACTTGAGGAAGAGTTTTCTATTTGCTTGGAAAACTACAAACCTTTAATATGAATATCCCACCCAATAAATACTACCCTCTGATTACTAGAAGCACAAATTCTAGTATATTTTGTCAAGGTCATAGTCATAAGACAATATCTACAACTACCTATTTCTTTTTCTTATAAAGCTCAGGGCTTTCTAAATAATTTACTTTTTGTTCAAGTCAGCATTCAAAGGTGGCACCTGTCTTTATCCATTTAAGAGTAACATATTAATGTGAACAACTTCAATTTATTTTAAACAATTTGATTTTTTTCTTGCTAGGGTTACTATTGCTGTAATGAAACACAAAGCAACATGGGAAGGAAAGAGTTTATTTCACTGCCCTTCAAAATCACCGTTCGTAAATGAAGGAGATCAGCACAGGAATGATAGTAGGGTAGGAACCTGGAACCTGCTGATATAGAGGCCATGGAAGGGTGTTTCTTACTGGCTTACTCATCATGACTTGTTCAGTTTACTTACATGTAGAACACAGGACCACCAGCCCAGTGATGACCCTACCTACAATGGGCTGGGTTCTACCCCATCAGTGACTAATAGAGGAAATGCCCTGTGGACAGATCATTTGGAGGCATTTACTCACTTTAGCTTCCCTCCTTCCAGATAACTCTATTTTGTGTCAAGTTGACATAAATCTGACTATCGTCTGATCTTCCTGAGTAGTTCTTGTATCTAGGTCTACATGGATATTCCTTTAAGTTAAGCTCAGCTTAAGTTCATTCCATTCTCCTATTGCAATGTTTATTGGAAAAAAATCTATTTTTACTGATTTAACTACTACACTCATTTATTCCTTGTCAGTATGCCATTCATAACTGTCAATATGCTACACTATCCTAGATTATTATTTGTCAGGTTCAATTATTTTCATATATATATATATATATATAAAGAAATAATACCACTGAGGTAAAAACATTATTCTTTTCCTCAAGAACTCAAGAATTCCATTATGTACAAAGGAAAAGGATAGAAGTCCTACTAAAACTTAAAATGTTACAATTATCCAAAAGGATTTTTGCAGAAAACCATCTTTCTGTGGATGGCAGGTTGAGAAGTTATGGAATATTTAAAGGCATACTCTATTTTATGAGATGTATATATGAATGAGGCCATATTATTTTTAAATAACCGTGTGCTTGACATATGGAAATCAGCATCAACAATTTAAATAAATTTAGAATGAGCCTGCAATGTACCAGAAATTATCAGATTGCTTGGATGGGTGGAACTTGTACAAAACAGAAAATGAACCAGGTAAATTTCAGGATTTAGATAAGGACAAGATTTGTAAGGACTTACAGACCATGGGATAGGATCTGCATATTTTTGTAAATGTGTTGAATAGAAAGAAAAACAAAATAACTGAGCATCTTAAATACCAGGAAAGTGTGGTTCTGTTCATATCTTAACCTGTCTGGACATTGGAAACATTCTATATTTAGGTAATTGAGTATGATGGTAAAAATGATGAAGTTGCAAATGGTTTCCACATGTGTAGAGCTGTTCCTCTGACTCGGAATGAAGTAAATACTTAGATAATATCATAAAGGGAGGACTTGTTCTTTACTCAACACTCTATATCCACACTTTATAAACCATCAAGAATTATTTGTAGAAAGGGGTACCTCCTAAGGATTCGAAAATAATGATTGACTTTATTATTCTTCATGACGTTTATGGAATGCATTTAACATATTGTTTGTTCTACCATTTCATGAGTATAATCACAAAAGCTGAATTGAAAGGAAAATGTTTAATAAAATTACTCAGGGCTGGAAGAATTAGAAACAAGAAGTTTATGATCAAATACTGAAAGTCTTTGCAGTTCATTCCTTATGTATTCTCTGTGCAAAGAGTTACATTAATCATGTAACAAAAACCATAAATACACAAGGATATGCTGAGGATTGGGTAGAGTAGAGAAAGGGTAGCTCTTACCAAGGCATCTGTATATAAAGGAATGTCACAATGATTATCTGAAATTTGTAAGTTTAATTATAGAATATAATAAAAATGAACTCTCAATGGCAATAATTAAGGATATGTACTTTTGAAATATATATTGAGGTAACTCAGATATCTAGGCTTAGTTATATAATTGTCATGCAATTCATAATAGTGGAACATATCTAGGAACAGGCAATTAATTTTCTGATATACAATTATTCTCATTAAATATAAAGAGTAAACTTGTAATAATAATTCTTTATTGTTTAATTGTAAATTTAACTTCAAAATTAATTTTCTTTTAAAGCTATATTAAGATTGAAACCAGTAAGATTAAAAGTTGTAATAAATGTATCTAACAAATTGTATCTAAACAGAATGTGCAAAAAGAAATATTTAAAGGAGAATTACTAGAAATGAATATGAAAATAATACTTTTATGTAATTACCAAAGACAGGAGTAGCATTTTCAAAAGGAAATATATGAGTTTAAATGTATGCAAATTTACTCAACATTACTCTGCTAATAAGTACAATTTGTAACTAAAGCAAAATAACTATAGATCTCTGTAAAAGATAAAATTATAGACAATATCAACAGTTAAATATTCTCAGAACTGCAGAATTATAGATGAATCATGTTAATAATGGAATATTGGATTATTATAATTAGTTTGGAAGTCTCTTTTACATAACTTCCTGAAACCAAATAACATCTTATTCAGTGACCCTGGAACTCTAATTCCAAACATATTCAATTACTCAATGACAACTGTATAAACATTTTTCAAATTATTTAGAAGTGTGGCAAAATAAAATAACTCTAGCCAGCAGAAAAAACAACAATGTCATATTCATATAAAATATTACTAAGTATCTGTACTGAGTATGGAACAAATTAAAAAGTCTCAAAACATTAAGTGAATCACAAAACAGTACTTTTATATGTACACTGTTCATCATGCCTCAAAACATTTACAACAATAATAGCAAAGATCACTTATTTGTGGGAAGCATATGAAGTCCTGAGAGAATAAAAATTGTTGACACAAGCAGGGATATGTCAAGGACTCTAATTCCTCAGGCTCGTGGCAATGGCAATCCTTTCCCTGGTATGAGTAGAGATGTTGACAATGTATACACAAATACCAACCATAGCTTTCTCTTCCTGAGGATGACAGCCTGGATACACTCATTTAAAGAGATTAACTGATGAGATTAGCTAGCATGCCTAATTGTTCTGCTGTATAAAATAAATATGCTGAGTTTCTAGGCTGCTGGAGTATCTCCATCAGAATACACATCTCATCAAATCGGAGCTTTTCTGTATGTGCTCTGTCATATCTTCATAACCCATAGCACCAGTGAGGTTCATCCCAAAGCTTTGTACATCACAGCAAGTGGCGCTTGAGAGGGACCCTAATTATTGGGAAACTTGTCTCAATCAAGCCAGCAAATTTTCCTTCAGAACAGGTGATGGAAAGCTCCTGTGCAAATCATGCAAATAAATGTAAGGAGAAAATTACTCCTGTGTGTAAGAATTAAAATATGAGACAAGAAGAGTCCATAGATAGGCAGATATATGTTGGTTCTTTGAAAGGGATTTTGTGGAACCCAACTCTCTGGAATTATGAAGGGCCCAATAACCAATTACACTATCCTTTGCATGCTAACCATACATTAAGTACATGAAAATAATTGTCCACCAAGAAGGGTAAAATGTTGTTATCAGGACCTTGAAAAACTGTACTCATCCTTTATGGACCAGTTCTTATAGGAAGCTTTGAAGACAGAGGACCTAAGTTTCAGTTTCTAGAAGCCACATGGTGGCTCTCAACCTTCTGTAACTATAGTTTCAGGGAGTCCAATGACCTCTTCAGGTCATTGATTACACAGTGGTTAAACATTTGTTGCACATAAACTCACTCATGCAACACACAAAAATATACATATAAAATGATAAGCAAATAAATATTATAAAAAAGAATATTCATGAATCATGGAAGGATCTCAGAATTTCAAAATTAATACAAAAATAGAAGGAGTTGATTCTAATCCTCATAAATTCCCTTGGTGACTTCAAGACTTCATTGAGGAAATGGCTACAGATTTACCATGAATTGCAAAAGAATTAAAATCATAAGAGCTTGAATATTTGACAAAAATTCTGTAGTCTCCTAAAAGACTTCACTGTTGAGAAAGTACTAGTTGTATATGAGCAAAGAAAGTAGTTCCTTTACATGAACATTGTTATTAAGATATTATAAGCAGCTAAAATGACTACAAAGGGCTTAGAATGTATCATAAACTCATTTGATTAAGCAATATCAAAGTAATAGATAATTGACTCCTAGATTAAAATAGGTTGTTCTATAGGTAAAATTCTATCAAGTAAGTCACAGGCTGAGGGTCATCTTTTTTTTTTTACATGAAGGAAACAAGCCATAAATGGAACTTCAGTTTTATTATTCTTGTATTCTTAGGATATTCCAGACTTTACAAACTGTCTAAAACTGATCCCCTCAATAATCATTCAGCAAGAACCAAGAGGCTTCCAACAGTTTCTTGTCTTGGAATATTATTCCTCTCATATATTAGGGTGTGTGGTTTACTTTATCCACATTGTACTAGGCCACCATGGAAGACAACCCTTATGCACCAGAAACTGAAAACTCCACATGATTCACTTATAATATTTGCTGGATTATAGTAACATCATAGCCAGAAAGCAATAACCACATGTGAGCAAACAAAGTTCTGAAGAAGGAGCTGAGAATTCTATATCTAGATTGACAGGTGACAGCAAAAGAATGCCACTCTTGGCATGGCTTGAGCATCTGAGAGCTCTCAGCCCATCCCCCAGTGACACACTTGCTCCAACAAAGCCACAGATACTCCAACAAGGCCACACCTCCTAATAAGTACCACTTCCTATGAATATATGGGTGCCATTTTCTTTCAAGTCACCACAGTATATATCTATTCTTTCTCTTTTAAATATAATGTGGTTTTATATTTCAATAGTTACTTTGTAGTTCAATATTTATATTGGACTTTTTTATTTTGATTTTTCGTAAGTGTTCTTCTAAATTACAGAGGCACAAATGTATAATTCACTATAAGGCGATATTTAATCTTATTGTTTCCTGTAATTTTGCAAATATGACAGACATATTTTAAAAGTTTGAATTAAAAATCATTAATTTTTCAGTTGGATACACGTGGCAATGCAAACAAGAGAAAATCTGGCATCTTACTCATTAGTATGTAGTTATGTCCTTCACTTTAAGTCATTTGCTTACCTTCACACCTACTCAGACTAATCATTCAATTTTCTGTCTAAAATCCTTGAAATCTTATCCTATCTCATTTTTTAAGGTTGCAAGTACAAAGATAATAGTAACTTTGGCATTAAACTGTCAGCTTTTCCCAATGACCCATTCAAGAGCCCCCAAAATGTGTGTAACATTACTAGGTTCTTGTTCAAAAGTTTGAAATATATTATGCAAATGTTCTTAAAATTCATTATATTTTGTCTTTGTTCTTTACCTGTTAGTTCTTAAAATAAACTAGAGTGTTGTAGTGTACAGGCATTATAGGTAGGCTGGACTACTGTCCACTTTTGTCCTTTGGAAGTTTTCATAACACCTTCTTGTACTATAAAGCTGGCCCTTGGGGAGAAGGATTTTTTAGGAAGTGATAAAATTACGTTATAATCTCATAACAATAAAGAGATAAATAATAAAAATTATCATTACAAAATTGTCATTAAATAAGTAGATTTGGTGATAATTATTATGACATCAAATGTTAACCCCAAGATACACAGTTGTATAATAGTATTAGTGGGCATTTAACTATCACACTTCTGGCTCAGTTGTAGCATGAAGACAGATAGGCAAGGAGAGCAACTAACTCTTTAATGTGCATTGCAGATAGTCTTCACATCGTAGCATTGCTCTAAAAGTGACAAAACCTGATGCTGCCTTTAGCACAAAGTAAAATGAAATCAGTTGGAAGAATTTTAAACAATTCAGTCCAGTTAGTAAATAACTGTTTCTCTAATCTTCACTAAAATCCCCTGATGACCTAAGCCTCTTGCCCATATCCTCACAACTTTCAAATACTAAAGAACTTGAAATCCTTACATAATTGGGTTCAAGAGGCTGCTTTATCTCTCAATGTGAAGCCCCGCATTGCCTCAGATTAAGATGACTGTGCTATAATTAATGTTAAATAGAGTTCCTTGGCCTGGGATGGTGTCTTCCTTTTGATTTTATTCTTTATTCCCATAGCAACTATGTTCTGAATTCTCTTTTCATACAGGAAACCAGCCTTCCCTAACACATTATTCCACTAAACATATTGTTCCTCCTAGTTTGACAATGTTTACCTGTTTCTTGAAGCTTATGTAGTGATGGCATGTTGAGTTGTTAATGGAATCCAGCCTGACATGGAAAATCAAGATATTATGAAATCTGTTTTCTCAGTTGGGGAACTGTAAATACAGAATAGACCATACTAAAACTCTGGGGATGAATTTTAACACAAAAAGTGAAGTTATAAATAATAAGGCAGTTCAGGTTCATTTTGGGGAACTTGCTTTTCTAAAACTCTTTCTGAATGTCACTCTTTTTTTCTTTTAGCTTTTTTTTTTCGTCGAAAGTCATTGGTTTCAAATGATTTCCTTTTCAGTAAGCATCACAAGGTCCCTTGCTGACATTGTGCGTATAAAACTATTTCAGCAGATTTATTGGAAAGAGCTTCTATACTGCAAGTAAGGGAGGGAGATCCTAAGGAGATACTTCTGGATGTGAGGGGCAAAGTTAAGAGTAGCAGTCCAGTACTTCACAGAACTCCACTCCAGGGAACTGCCATTTTCTTACACCCAAATCTATCTCCATGTACTACTTGTATTATCAATAGTTTTTAGAAATTAGAAACTTCTTGGAACCTAAATTATTATATATTGCACACCATGAACAATAAGAAAGAAAAGGGCCCTTTAAACACATTTCATACATAAATAACAAGCCATCAATACTTGAATTGCTATACTTATTTTTAATGCAATCTGATACAATATTTGTGATATCGTTGTCTCAGAATATATCATTGAAAGATTTATGTTGTGATTATTCCCTAAATTACACAGTGGACAATCACTTTTACTATTTCTAATCACTTGACAAATGAAGAAACAACCACATAAAAATATATTCAAATATCACCATAAAATCCCTCAACTGTGTAGGTTTTTCAGTAATTTAATTTTGATATTCAATTTGTAAAGAAATTACCTCTGAACTTCATAAAATTTAAAATTGAGGCACTACAATCCAGGATACTTCCCATTGGTTGAATTATTAAAACTAAGTGTCCTTTGAAACTGAAAAGTCAGCAATGTGTTTGAAGTTTCAGACATTTTTGTCACCATTTCAAACATATTGTCGACCATATAAAAGGTTATGCTTTGCCCTGAGTCCATGCATATAGAATTCTGATTGATGTCAATGGGAGCCATGTGCAAAGTTTGCAGGCACTGTGGTTTGAAGCTTTATGGTGTTTTCAGAATATCTTTGAAGTTGAGTTTCTGTGGAAAAATACAAAGTTTAGAAAGTAGTTCCACAGGGCTTATTCTTATCCACTGCGAACATGTTTAGATTGCCTGTTTAAAATGCAGAGCTAAGCTGGAATTCCATAAATGGAGCATGCATATGGAGTGAATGATTGCAAAGGGATTATTCCCATTGAGTTTAGTTGCTAGACTTGGGGACTACATTGTTAAGATCAGTTGATCCTGACAGCCTGCTTTGTTTTTATACATTAGAGTTTCTGCTTATATTGAAAGGTATATATTGCTATTCATTTTAATGCCAAAATCAAATTGATTATTATCACTGATATTTTATAAATTATCTGAACAAAAGAAGTGTTGAAGCACCCTTGAGTTAACAAATCCATAACAAACGTTGATTTTATGTTATAACTTTGAAATATATAAATTTGAAAGAATATTTTAATTGAGATTACTTGTATAGTCAAAAACATATTATTTAAGGGTAAGTTAAAAGAGGATGATGGAAATCAATTTAGCTGAAATTCAAAACACAGCACTAAGCTAGCAAGTCACTGTTGAATCTGAACTCTTCTGCATCAAGCCTCCCATTTCAAGAAACAACTGTCATTTGTCAAAATCTAAAGTCTGAAACTCTGCATTCTAGATAACTACAGGATTCATTTTGTAGTATAATTAATTTGTGTTTAGACTTTCTGATTTTTTTTTTTCTGGAGAGTCTCTGTCACTTTGACACCTAGAGTAATTTGCACAATGCAGGCTCAATACTCGTGGCAGCTCATCTAACAATCGCTTGCTGATCTATCTCCCTGAAACAGAGAAAAGTGCAGACACAGCACTCATGAACCGTGGTTGCTTTTGATGAGGAAAGAGGCAGAGGTGATTCTTCAGCCAGGAAGCAGACTCTCATTGTTGTGCATGTTTCTGACTGACTGGGATGCAATGTTAAAATATGCAAAGAACAGAAAATATAAAAGAATACCAAAGTGGAGATATGAAGGGGATATTTCATTTACCTTTCATAGTTAGTGACAATGGAAAGTCACTTTTTCTCTCTTAATTATTCTCAAAGCAAGTTACTCATAATTGAGCACATGACTATTAATTTCATTTAACTCAGTGAGATTGTACCATCTCTAATGCTACATCATCCAACACAAATTTTCAGATTACACCAGTCTTTTTCCAAAGCTCCAACAATACATATAGAAATATATTTGGAGATGGTGCTTGCACCTACATGTATAAATGCATTTTCATATATATATATATGAACATATACATTCATATATATTCATCACATACATATACTGTACCGTACATATATATATGAATATATTAATATATATTCATCACATACAAATACTGTACATGTACATATATATTCATATATATGCATATGTATACAAAACTACATACATAGTTACACTCTCCATCTATCCATCATCTATCTATCTATCTATACCAATACACATATGTATATATGTATATATCAGTATTTATAGATCTTTATACAAATATATGTATCTCTTAGTGTTTGGATATGAATTATTCTAGGCACAAGAGAACAGGTCTTAGACACATTTACAAGTGATGAACTGGGTTGTGTCATTTGTTTTCACTTTTTCTAGCAACCATGTATCAGACAGGCCAACTGCTCTTTACTCTGCCAGAGTAGCTGAACTCAAAAATACATTTGGCAGCTGAAATTTCCTCTCAGGTTTGTAGCTCTTGGCTTCAGTTATTTGTCAGAACACTCACAAGCCAGAAAGGGAGATAAAGAGAAGCTAACTTGAGAAATCCACTAACAAATGGAGCAATGATTGAGCACAAGGTGTTACTGAGAAATTTTAAGTTTAACATGTAGTCTTCTGAAATTCTCGTGGTCGAAAAAGAAAAGTATTAATGTAATCATAGCTACTATATCTTCAGAGCACAAAACCCATTGCTTTTCAAAAAGATCTCTTCAAAAAATAAGTACAGTGGATCTTGGGGCCAGCCTTCATCAAAGACGACAGGATTGCAAAGTTAGCACAAAGATATCTGGGCTTCTGTATGATTGTAGAAGAATATTTATTCTTTAATATATGTTTTCATTGATACAATTGGTTGTGTATAATATTGGGCATCATATAGATGATTATATACAAGTGTACCATGTATGTTTTTCAAACATAATTAATACTATTCCTATTCTAACTTTCTTCACATTTCCTGCTACTACTTGTCCTTTCGTCTTCTACTGTATTTGTTCCTTCAAGTGATCACACACATATTTACATAAAACCTAGGACTTTACTTGAAATCAGAAAAATTATTTTAATTTCTGAACACTAGTATCTATTAATTTTCATCTCTTTATGTGAGAAAAGTAATTAGATACTGTATTGAAAACTGCGATAGTGTATACCAGATAATTTAAATTTTTTCCATTTTCACATTTCCTGATTAGGAAATAATAGATTTTAACCATTCTTTCTTCTCAAATATGTATCCAGACATTCTCAGAAGTGCCTAAGGTTAGTTTAGCTGGGATTAAACAAGAAGAAAATCTTGCCTACTACTGGAAACCTAGCAAACTACCCAGGGCTAGTGAAGTAATGAATCTCAGGGAAAAACCTACAGCTACCACTGTATTAGCCACTGTAGTCCATAAATTAAATTGTAAATGTTTAGCCTTATAATCATAGATAAGCAAAGCTTGCATCATTCATCAAGGAAACTTCTCGTAAGTTAACGTTTGTTTCCTGAGCCATCTGGACTTTCATTCTTACAGAAGTGAAAATCAGGAGGTAGTGATAAAGCTTGGCTATGCATCATTTGCTTACAGAGTGTGCAAAGCCTTAAATCATTTTGCAACTCTTCCAGGAAACAAAGAGGTGAGGATGTGGGTGCTGAGTGTTTCAAACAGAAAACCAGCGTTCTCAACCCTATATATATGCACAAATGTATAAAATGTAGATGCTTTTCAATGAACTATGCATTCACTATGCAAAATTTGCTTCATTTAAATACTAAAAGGTCCTTTACTGTTCTCCTGAATTTGGAGATAATTCATGTGCTTTTAGCCTCTGTTCTCAGTTAATATCTCATGGAATAGGGACAGTGTTTCTTCTTTCCATCTGTATTGAAAAGTACTCATTCAGCCTGCATTTCACTTAATTTTTTTTGTAAAGCATTGCAATGTGAATTGAAAATAAAAATATTTCCATATTTACTTTTATTGCATAAGTATCAACAATTTTAACAATATAACTTAATGGGCGGCTTACATTTGAAAATGTCTTAAAGAAAGCCAAAATAATTGTTCATATATAGATAAAGAAAGGCTATATGTATTGAATAATTTTTCTAGTAATATCTGAATTCACATTTTAATTTTCTGGCACATTTGCAGAACCTAATTACCTTTTAAGGTCTTAAAGATCATTTAAGAAACAGTTGCTTTAAGTAAAATTCACCAGTGACTTTTCCCAGTGCAATATGGTAGTTTAAAAAATTACACCCATGATAAATCTAGAAATTTCTCTCTAGGCACTCACTGACAGGGGTATGTTAAGATACCACTGTAAAATATAGTGTATTAGGTGAATAGAAAATAGCAATATCACTTCTATATAGGCATGTATTATTAATTTGTTTGCAAATTCTTTTTGACATAAGAATAATTTTTACTTTATGTTATAAAGTGTTAAAAACAAATACACACACAATAAACATCAGATTTTTCTGCTTTTTCCTAAGTGTAGGTATACTTACAAGAATTTTAATTTTTGTTTAATTTGGTGATCTATTATATTATATTAGACTTAATTTTGGAATTTCAAAATTCTCTTGAGTATCAGATAAGCAAAAACAGCACACAGCTACTTTATTTTAAATGAAGGGCTGTAGTAGGCACTGGCATGGTATACATGGTGCTCTATAGGGTTGGCCTTCTGTCTCCCTTGCAAACCATAGTTTACATACCTAAAACTGGCCAACAAGTTCTATTCCCTTATTAGGACAATTCCTTATGCCAGACTCACAGCTAAGACTGATCTCCAAGGTCGTGCTATCAAAGTATTGAAGTATAGCAATCAAAAGCCCACTTTGGCCTACCTTAATTAACATACCTAATCAAAACATGCCAACATATCCTAGCCCATTTTAACACATACCTCGAATTTTTCTTCTTAAAAATCACACCTGCAAGGTCATTTGCTGTTGTTTTCTGCCTAAGTAAAAAATCAGCCATTTCACTCTTCTTCCCTGCAAAATAAAGTATCTCTATATGGAAATAGATGCCTGGGTGTTGTTTGTGGCTAATGCTGCTCCCGGTGGGAGTGTCCCACTTACTGTGTGTGAGTCCCTTTATTAGACATTCTCTTCCTTTACAAATAAATACTTTTGTGAAATATAAGGTACATAATTATTTTCCTTAAATACTTTTGGGGCTTTGTTTTTTTGTATTTTAGGCTCGTCTCAAACACATAGATTTCTCCCTATTTAGCCTCCCCAGGGAAAGGGTTGCATTCATCACCATGCCTTGTTTTCCACAGTTTTAATTGCTTTAGAATCATTTAAGTGAGGCAAAAGGAAAAAAGAAAATCATTGTAACCACAGTGCAAAGTTATTTCTATAATAATGTAATTAATTTTCTAACTTTATCTTAAATTACTTATGAAAAATAAATCTGCCTGTTGTTCAAAAGGTATTAAAACAAATAATTCACAGCAAAAATGCCATTTGAATATGTCAATATTTTGCTTATTTATTTGAAAACCATTTTAAATGAAACATAGAAACAGATACACATGAATAAAAATTAAAATTTTACATTACTTTTTTTCACTAACAGTAGTCCTACATCTCCTAATATTTATCTCTGACTAGCATTCTACATAAAAGAAATACTTAGAAGAAAAACTGCACAAAAGTTTTAATAATTGCCTAACTTGTTTGGAAGCAGTATACCACAATGTTGAAGTCAAATTCATGTTTCTATCCTTCAGATGACTGAATTAGTGGACTGATTACAATTTGTAGCTACTTCTGTGCATTACAGTACATATATTTTGGAATTTTTTTCAAAGTCCAAGAAAGCAGAGATGGACTGTAAGGCAGACAGCTCACCAAATGTCTACATTGCCTGACAAGTTATAAGAGCTGCTTTCTGTGAAAAACATTATACAGATCTTACAATCATTTTCACAGTACTAGTTAAAGTTCATGAGCTTTCAGAAAGTTACAGAGATGGACTTTCAGCAGAAGGAGGCCTAGAGCATTCGAAGGGGAAAGACCACAAAAAGGAGGTCCCCAATACTCAGGTGAGGAAGCTTGCCATCTAGTCAGTTGCAAAGGAAAGCTGGGACAGAAAGTCAGATAACCATCTCAATTGAACAGTGTCCTCTATGTAGTCTTCTGCTTTAGGAAATTCTTCATGGCTTATAGTTAGACAACGGGAGTAAAGAGTTTCTACCATTAACTGCAATGGCTAAATCTGATGTCTGTATGGTTCGTTCAGGTTAAGAAAGAAGCTACTCAATGATTCAATCACACA
Organism: Peromyscus leucopus; assembly: GCF_004664715.2. NCBI lineage: Eukaryota > Metazoa > Chordata > Mammalia > Rodentia > Cricetidae > Peromyscus > Peromyscus leucopus. Next base: position 15,962,171 of record NC_051073.1, on the reverse strand, counting down.
TCTGCTCTTACATGTGGGCTATAGTTGGAGAAAGTATTTGACCACAAATACAATGTTCTCTCATATTACAAGATTTCAAATCCAATGGACAAACCTAATAAGCAAAATGAAAGGAGAAACAGCACTCTTCAGTTTTTCCTCATTTGAAATCTTAACCTGTAGCACTGACATCTATAAGCTCTTCCATTTGACTGTTTTGCTTGAAAGATTTGAAAATGATACAGAAATATCTTCTCTTTATCACAGACTCTGTATATTGCTTTTTTGGGTTTTGCTAACATACAAGAAATAAAAAATCATGTTACTTTAATAATTATAAATGTATCATAACCATATTATGCTTTTTATGTGTATAATAATTCAAACATGTCAAAGTTTTGGCTATAGTTTCTCAAAACTTTTGGTTTGTTTTTATGGATATGGATATTTATGCATAAAGTGACACATATATAACATATATTTAGGTATTTCTTATTGTCTTTCAAATAGCCAATATGCTTTTTTTCTAATAACAAAGAAGACAACTGAAATTTGTAAGTACATACAAGTTGCAATCATTTGTCTATTTTGTCAAGTATTCTTCAAGACCAAAGAATGTGCTTACTCAGTTCTGAACCTTGTATCTTATATTGCTGATATGCTGGTCAGATGTGGCCACAGGTGAAAGAGTGACTTTAGTTATTTGATAACTAATCACTTTTTGCATTTAATAAGAGGCTTGCTTTACAGAGGAATTTCATACCAGGTACTTAAAATCTCCTTTTATAAGGGGATAAAGGCCATGGCAGAGATCCACTACTGTATGTAGCTAAATTTTCCTGTTTTCAAACTTCATTCTAAATATTTACATTGAACCCATACATTTTTGTTGATCTCATCTTGTGTCAGAGAAGCTTATTTTTGCAATAGATAGTGGTTACTGCAGAGACACACAGCTGGTCAAATTGCTGAGTGTAAATAATTATGAGTGCTTATATGTTCATGGACCGTTTACATCAAACTCACTATCCAAAACTCAGAGAACATTTTAGGATGAAGAGGGAGGAAGAATAAAAAAGTTAACTGATGGGGATGAAAGCAATAAGTGTGCAGTTCTGGCCATGAAATGGCTGTTAGGTGCACGAATTTCTACCGTCTTTGTTTAATCTGCAAATGATATGCACAGGAACAAAGCACAGCGAACTATAGCATGGACTGGGAACGCATCCTTCTGAGACCCCATTCCTATCCCAGAGACCTATAGGAAATTGATGGCAGCTGAGAAAGGGAGGGTCACTTACCTTCAGGGACATGGCTAACAGTAAGGTTACTGATTGGACGGCCACCACCCTTGTGCATATAGGCTGCATTAATTTGACTCAAGTGGATTTAATAACAAAATCAGAAAACAAATTGGAAAGTTGAAGTTGGGGAAGATCTGGGGTACAAGATAATAGGGAAAGTATATGTGAGGCAGTGAGAAAAATATGCTCAATAATGACTAACTATGTGGAGAATGAAATAAGTCTACTAAAAGACTTGAGAAACTAGTTCTTTAAATTTCCAGTGTTTAAATAGTTAATTTGAAAAAGTAGTAATAAATGTCAAATGAGATTTAAATGGAGGTAAAAAACAATAACACCAAAGAAGTTTTGTTATTAGTTGCTTGGTGATATCATTATAAATAATGATTATGGTGATATCATTATAAATAATGATTGTAATTCTAATTATTGCTTATCCATATTCTGCTGAAATGATTAATATTTTTCTTTAAACTACAAACACAAAATTATACTTGGTAGAGCTAAAGAGTACAGACAGTAAAATATACTTAGTATATTTCACTAAACATATTAGAAATTACAAAAATATGCAAAGAATTTAATATTTTATTTTAATGAGAACATAAAATAATGCAAGTTATAATGAGTTACTCTACACATATTGGAAGAAATTTACTGCAATTTCCTAGTATTTTAGTTTTAAAAAAGTTTTTATTTTTGTTCATATGTCATATTATTTATCCAAAATTTTTGAAATTAAGTGGGAAGTTAAAGTACCCAAGGAAACATCATTTTAGTTTGAAATCTTAAGCAATAATGTTAAAATAATATGTATAGCATTAAAATTATAAATATGTGTATTTATTTATGTTCAGGTTATTTAGTCCTTAAATAATTTGATGGTATACTATAGCTACACATTGCTAATTATATAGAAAGATTTTTGACAGGCTAGGAAAGCAAATAAGATTGTCTAGATACAGGTCTCTTGTGGTGTTAATGTTAAAAGATACCTATAATCTAAGGGATAAAGAAAACACCTTGGCCATGTGGTGGTGGTGCATGCCTTTAATCCCAGCACTTGGGAGGCAAAGCCAGGCAGATCTCTGTGAGTTTGAGGCCTTTCTAGTCTATAAAGTGAGTTCTAGGAAAGGTGCAAAGCTACACAGAGAAACCCTGTCTCAAAAAAAGAAGAAAAAAGAAAAGAAAAGAAAAAGAAAACACCAACACATAGGTGAGTTTTATTGTTACTGACAAAATATATTAGAAAAAGACCCCCAAAATATTAATTTTTCATGTTTGTTTTTAATTAATTTAATATTTTTATTCATCAATGTTCAAAATAGAATAAACAAGAAATAGCCAAGTCTTTCTAATCCACAGAGATTAGAAAAAGAATCCTGGACATCTTTGGCTGCTGTATTCATATGTGTCTCAAGACTTGTGAATCGCAATGTCTGATCAAAAGGGAATGAAAGCCATGAATGGTGAGTGGCCCATACCATTAATACAGTTTTTGAATCGCTGAGGTTGAAGATTTAGCATGATTCCTAAGTCACCTTGGCAATTGATTGAGTTCCAGGAAAGTTAGAGTTAAACAGAAAGACATTGTCAAATTAAGTTGTATGTGTAAGTACAGAGAAAATAACACGTTTTGAATAGAGACAAATATATTTAACTGATATTACAGGATAGTAGGTCCAAAATCCAAAAAGAATTCCTTTTAAATCTGACATATATTTGACATCACTAGAGTAAATTCAAGGACATGAAAATACACAAACTTTCAATCCTTCTTAGTTATAAATTCAAAACTGATTGTGGTTTTGGTTTTCACTTATTTTATCTTCTCATTCTGAGACAAGAAGAAAAAAAATAGAGTATATTCACACACAGATTCTTGACTGTGATTGATCTAGAAATTTGAGTCCAAAATACAGAAATTAAAGAGGTAGTTTCCCTTACTTTAATATTTATGAAAAAAACTTCAAAATAATTTTACTAAAATTAACACAATCATGATAAAAATTATCCCTTTTCGACACTTCTGCCTTGTTTTTTATCCCTTTTAGTTCCATCACCCACTTTTCATAGGATGTTTAGTACCACCCATTACAAGTCTAACTGCAAGGTACTAAAGGAAAGAACTGGTTTGCAATGACTGTGTAAGAAAGAAAGTCCACATCAAAGAAGTGTGCCATCACCACCTAGCATGTGGTTCTCTATTTTTAATAACTCGTAGAGATTATGAAATTCACAATGAGATGGACATGGATCCTTTTTACCAATAGAGGAAAATTCCTTTCTTTTACCCTTCCCTGCCTTCCATTCCCAGCCTCATTTGACACTGGTATAAATGCCCATTTTAACAATTCACATGGACAAAAACTTTGATGCTGCATTTAAAAAAAAAGAATGAAAGAAAAGAAAAAGATCTCTGAGCTAATGCAACTCAAGCTCATTAATATAAAAATAATAATTCCTAAATCACTCTGTCCTTCCAAAACCTATATCTCTTGCCAATTCTTATGGTGTTACATGTCCCATCTAACCCAATGGTGAGAAAACTACATTGTCTTTATTGTGAGTTAAGTAACGTTAAAACAGATTTTCAGAGGAAATCAATTGATTGAGAAAAGAAATTGTAAATGTAGCCATCATTTTGATAATTAAAAAGTTATGAATGTGTGGTGATATGTTGTATACTCCAATAAAGCTTGTCTTAGGAATCCGAGGACAAAATCAGTCACTATATTAAAAATAGAGGTCAGGCAGTAGTAGCACTTGCCTTTAATCCTAGCATTTGGAAGGCAGAGATCCATCTGGATCTCTGTGTGTTCCAGGCCACACTGGGAACAGAGCCAGGCAGTGGTGGCACACACCTTTAATCCCAGCACTTGAGATTTCATGATTTCTCTTGAGAAGAATACACATCTTTAATCACAGGAAATGATGTCTGGGCAGAGAAACGTGTATACAACATGAAGAAACAGGAACTCACTCTCTTGAGGCTGAGGAGTCTGTAGAAGTAAGAATGTGGCTGGCTTTTTCTGTTTCTCTGATCTTTCAAATTTCACCCCAATATTTGGCTCCATTTGTTTATTAATAAGACCTTTTAAGATTAGTGTTCCACGTCTATTATTAGAGGAGGAAGAAACAATTGAAGAAAGGAATAGTTCTAAAATTAGTATGCCATCCTATGTATTTTCATAACTGTTATAATTGCTATACTGGCAGCACAATACATGCCATGAAAATAGTCATTTTGAAAAGCATAACTTATAAAGACAAACCAATAGCAAGACTGGATTAGCACTATTTTATGAGGACTATCAACAAATATAGAGGCAGTACAAAAAAGTGAACGGCAGATAAGTCAGACTTATGCAAGATAACTTTGGGCTCATCTTGAAATAGGAGACTGTAAAAGGCATTCTGCAAAGCATTTAACGGCGAGAAAAAGTTACATAATGTGCAACTACAGCCTGTAAACGTGCTGTGAAATGTAACACATTTTTTTTAACATAAGATAATTATCGAAAGGTTTTTCTTTAGTTACTTATCATTTGAACTCATGTTTAAATACTACTGTCTCTGGCTGCCTTGACAAAATGTGCAACTTTATTTTTTTTCTGAAAAGGATTAGCACAAAAAAATCACATATATGCCATCATAATACTTATGATATTAATGCAGTGTACAGATACATTCCATCCTGGAGTGTAGATTTGAGGGAAAGACAAAAGGCATGCATCACAGCACATATGGGATAGTCCCTTCTTGAAGAAGATATTTCTTATTACTTTAAACTGCTGTGCCTTCAGCACTAAACTACTTTAATATATCTTCCTTACCTTTATTCCAAGAATTCTATTACAATTATATAGAGTAGAATTTTTCTTCTTTAAAGGTGTGTTAGGAAAAATATACTGAAAGATATTTATTAATTGCAGTTGCCAGTGATTTTATCTATTTCTCAAAGCTCCATGGTGTTTCATTCCACTTCTTCTGAAACAAAGGTATTTAATGGTTTAATCCTCTATCTGTGCTCATTCTGACAATATCTCAGCACGAAAATTATCCTCATAGATGAACAAATTCTCAACATATTTTGCACGGAGAGCTACAATTTAATGATGGACTTATATCACCCCATTGAGATCGTCTCGTACTTGCCTATGGATATGGATAGTGGAGAAATAAAGCCTGACCAGCCAATAGCAAAAGAGGTGAGAACTAACTTTGAACCATGTTTTTATTCTTTCTGTTATCATAGTTGCCATAAAATACTTGGAATTATGATTTTAATTTTTACTGCATAGAGTATCTCCAAGAATGTACAAGTGCCAACTCTTAGAATTATGTTCCCATGTCAAAAAAATATTGATTTAAGCATTGCCTAACAGAAAAACCCTGGACTCTTCATACTAGAAGAACAAATCTTTGCAAATGTAACATGAACACCACAAGCCATCTTTATTTGAAACTTTCATTTTATCATTCTGTTATCTTTTTGTGCAACAGACTTTAAGCGGTCTCCAAGTTTGTAAATTTAATTTTTACACTTGCCCTTTACTGTTTTGAATTTTTTGCATGATCATTTGTTGCTTCGACAACTAACTCAGGGCTTTCACAGAGTCCTTTAGCATAACAGACATCCTCACTGAAATATGATGGAACAGGTTAATATACACTATAAACCAGAAAGCAGACAATAAATAAAAACTCAAAAACCTTTCTCATATTCCACATAATTATTTGCTCCAAAGCTTTTTTCTGTGATAGACACTCAAGGAATGTTTTCTGACTTTTCTTGTTTGCTGCATTATTTCCTTAAGTCTCTTTTATTTTGGTATTTGGTAAGAAGTAGTAATAAGAGTGACAAGTATCGAGTTGGTGAATGCCTGACATTTACTAGTGCATAACTAAATGGAAAGTGAACGATTAAGATAATGCCAATTTATTCACAGAGTTAAATTAATGTTTCTTAAGATCATAGAGAGTTTCCAATTTAAATAAGATAATGTCACCATTATGCTAGTCTCATAATTTAGGTGCTTTTAAAGTAAGATTTTAAACTATTGCTTGGATGATTTCAGAGGAAACTCAAGAAAGCTTTGTTACTGAAAATTATCACATAAAAATAAGACCAGAAGTGGCTGAATAGAGAGCTCCTATGAAGAGTATATAGTTTGACTCCAAACACAATTTAAAATACTCATGTTGGGCAGCACACAACTGTAACTCCAGCCACAAGGGTATTTAAAAACTATGATTCAAAAGCATCTTTACTCATATGAATTTACCCCAGGCACATAATGATAATTGCATATTATAAAAATAAATTTTTTAGAACTAAAAACAGTATAAACAGAATATTTTTTCTTGGTTAACAAAACATATACATTGGTCAAAATGATTAAAAATTTGGAGAAATCCATTAAAGTTAATTAATCTGAACTATAAAAACTATAAGGTCCCTTGATATTAAAATAAGTATTTGGAAAAGTATTATTTTTAAGAAACATGTTTTTAAGTTAAAAGCAAATAAATGAGAGCTTCTGTGGCTAGTTTTCTGATAATTTTCAATTCTAACCTCTAAAGTATGTCACTCCTAAAAATGACATGAATGTTAGCTGTTTGTGGTGTGCTGATAGTAATTAGAAAAAGGCCCCTTCTTTCCTCAAGTGTACTTATATGTTATATTCACAGTATAGGAACCTTAATCATCACTTGTAAGATACTCTCAACCTGGTAATTTAGTAATACACATTCAAATTAAGCAAGGACTTTTAGTGCTATTTTAGAACAGAGTGTCAATTCAGGACATATTAATCATGTTTATTGATTGTAAAAATCAAGGGGCAGTATGACATTTTGATGCACACCACTAAAACAGAACTAATTGTTATAGTCTATATATGACACTCTATTTAAACATTACAATGTGATAATGTGTCAGAAATGGTCAAATTGAAATGTGACCAGGAATCATAGTTGCGAGCATCAGTTTATTGAGTTAACAATTATTCTAAGGGACAAAATGAACTTAAAATATGATACATGCATATATAATTGTTTCTTACTTTCTGTGTATAAATAGATTTTTTAGGTTTAGAAACTTTTGTGTTAAATCTACATGGGAAAATTTGAGATGTGCTATCTAGATTATACACATATGTGGGTCTGTGTGATTTCTGCAAATATCACATTTCTTTGCATTATATTTTTAAATATAACTTGTTCAGTTCTTGTAATATTGCTTCTATGAATGTTTTCAAGGCTGACCGTTTGGCATGAATTATTTTAATTTCAACTCATATTCTCAATTTCTAAGTCCCAAAGTCTTAGTTTCAATCAATTATGGGAGGTTTTGGAGGTAGGAAATGTAAGGAATTAATGTTGTAATTATATTATAATCTTAAATATAAGAGAAAAATAATTGGACAAATAAATACATGAACATGGTTCTCATTAATGAAAAGTGATTTCATATTCTAATTCTGAGAGAATACTAAAATGCATTGGAGTAGGAAAATTTGTAAGAATGAAACTCTACATAATATGGTTAACAATATTGGAGCACAAAGGTTGGAGGTTAAAAACTCCACTTTATCATTTTCTTCTTCTTTTTTTTTTTTTGCCTATCTGGTTTTATCTGGTTTTGTTTTTTTCTACTTTATTTTATTACTATTTTCTATATGCCTTTTTATTTTCTAAGAGACAGAAAAGTGTGGATTTGGGAGAGGAGTTGGGGGGAATCTGGGGGAAGTTGGTGGAAAGGAAACATAACCAGAACATATTGTATGAGAAAAATCCTTTTTTATAAAAGACAAATGGAAAAAATAGCAGGTAATGAAACATTTATACTTGAACAATTTGAGAGTAAACTATATTCATTTCTTTCCTTGTATTTTTATTTAAATTAAATGTAATGATTCAAATGAACTATTAGGAACACTCTAAGTGGGGGGTTAGAGGAGTTCATGGTGCTCTGTGCTTGAGGGTGCTTAGAAGGTTCCTATATGTGTCCCAGTTCTGGATTTCTAGTTGAGGTGTTGGCATACTTCAGTGCCATTTCTGAGTTATGCACATTTAAATATGAATGCTAAAGTGTAGAAGGAAAAATGAAAATAAAATATTTGCACTCCAATTTGAACATCCGGTATAGCATCATGACTGAGTGCATCAAGAAGTGTGCCAGGAAACAGAAAGGCTGGACACCACATAGTGGAAGGAGATAAATGACATCAGGAAGTTGACCTCTGACATCCTCATGCAAGTTGTGATACATGTGCATGTGTACAAAAGAGGTGTTAGAATTGTTCAAGGCCTATCAAAAACCCTGTCATTATGTTATTTTAGTGTCTCTGTGTGTGTGTTTGTGTGTGTGTGTGTGTATGTGTGTGTGTTTGTGTGTGAGTGTGTGTGTATGTGTGTGTATTTGTGTGTGTATGTGTGTGTGTGTGTGTATATGTGTGTGTGTTTCGATGAACCATGATGTATTTTCAATGCTCGTCCTCTGACTTCTTTACTTTTGTACTTCAACTTAATGGCTTTTTATAGCAAATATTTATTATCTGACATGTTTGTCGGTCTGAGATCTAAAGTGACTCAGTAAGATTATATCCTTTCTAAGAGCTCTCAGAAAAGTGTTCACAGGTTTTAGGTTGTGAAAACCAGGTAAAGAATTTATTAGCACATTCCAAATTTGCTGTGTATTTACAATGTTACCCTGTTTTTTAATGATGTATTTTTTTTTAGTTTTTATTTTCTTAACAAATATTAATGTGAATTTTATTATAAAATGCCTAAATAAAAAATAATAACATTTACTTTATAGTTTAGTATTATTCTCAGAAATATTCTTAGATGCCTATATATATTGTTTAATATATTAATTTTTATTTTATTTATATAATTTAATAAAGAAATTTTAATTATTACTACAGTGGAAATGGTAAGTAACAAATTTTTTCTGCATTGTGTTCATCCTTGTTCATTGTTTCTTTCTACATTTTAATCTTTATAAAACATTGAGGCATTTCTTGCAAATGTCTTAACTATGATTCAGAAATGAGATATGCTTTATCCTTATTTTTATAAAATTGCAAATGGAGCAGATGGTAGTTTAGTGGTACTGTATCATTCCATATGCAAAACTAAGAATCATGCAAATTGTAACTTCACCATTTTTATTTAAGTTAGGAAAAGTAAAATCACAAATATAAGTCCTTATCTTAATGTATTACATCACAAATAATAATGTTTAAAAATAATCATAAAGTAGTATTTTGAAAGAAACCAAGTATATACAAATAATCTCTAAAAGATATTTAATGTAAATCTCATTTCTTGTATCGTTGTTTTCTCTGAGAAATAATTTTTAACAATAGAGACATTCTCTAGGGACGATTATTACTCTTGCTCTCAGTATTCCATAGTTGGCTATAGTACTTTGTCTAAAGTTGAGGCCTCTTGAGCATTCCCCTGTCCAGGTCAGTTAACAGGTTTTTTGATGTCATCCGTTTCCAGCTCAAGTTTAGGTAGTCATGTTCATGAATTTTCTTATGTATAGCTTCTGACATATCTAAGAGTCCCAATCTCATACACACACAAAATCCCTGCCAATCTTGCTCTTCCAGTCCTTGTAACTCCTTTCTTAAATAACCCTTGAGTCAGAGGTAGAGGAGTTGTCTTGTATGTATTTCAGTTGAGCCTGATCTCCACAACTCTGCATTTTGATTGGTTTGGTTGTTGTAATGGTCTCTGTTGCAACAAGAAGTTTTCTTAATGAGGAATGAGGGTTAAAATTACCTCTAGTTATAAGAGCCAATAATTTTTAAGAGAGCCTCAATTGGTTAATCAACAAATACCATCTGCCATGAAAGCATAAATACAAGAAATATTTTAGAGACTAAGAAGGTTGTGTTGATAAATATGTGAATATGTATATACAGCAATTATTTGGCAATTACTAAAGAAACAACAAATAAAGGAACAATTATTAGACTGTTGGTCATTTTGATGTCTAATTTCTTGAGTTCCTTATATATTCTGGATATCAGTCCTCTGTCAGATGTGGGGTTGGTGAAGATCTTTTCCCATTCTGTAGGCTGTCGCTTTGCCTTGTTGACTGTATCCTTTGCTCTACAAAAGCTTCTCAGTTTCAAGAGGTCCCATTGATTGATTGATTGTCTCAGTGTCTGTGCTACTGGTGTTATATTTAGGAAGTGATCTCCTATGCCAATGCATTCAAGACTACTTCCTACTTTCTCTTCTAGCAGGTTCAGAGTAGCTGCATTTATGTTGAGGTCCTTGATCCACTTGGACTTAAGTTTTGTGCACAGTGACAGATATGGATCTATTTGCAGCCTTCCACATCTGACAGAGGGCTGATATCCAGAATATATAAGGAACTCAAGAAACTAGACATCAAAATGACCAACAGTCCAATTAAGAAATGAGTTATAGAACTAAACAGAATTCTAACAGAGGAAACTCAAATGGCTGAAAGACATTTAAGGAATTGCTCAACATCCCTAATCATCAGGGAAATGCAAATCAAAACAACTCTGAGATGTCAGAATGGCTAAGATCAAAAACACTGAAGATACTTTATGCTGGAGAGGATGTGGAACTTGGGGAACTCTCCTCCACTGCTGGTGGGAATGCAAGCTTGTACAACCACTTTGGAAATCAATATGGCACTTTCTTAGAAAATTGGGAATCAATCTCCCCCAAGATCCAGCTATACCACTCTTGGGCATATACCCAAGAAATGCTCAATCATACCACAAGAGCACTTGCTCAGCTATCTTCATATCAGCATTGTTTGTAATAGCCAAAACCTGGAAAAAACCTAGATGCCCTTCAACTGAAGAACTGATAAATAAATTTTGGCACATATACACAATGGAATACTACTCAGCAGAGAAAAACAATGACATCATGAGGTTTGCAGGCAAATGGATGAATCTAGAAAAAAATCATCCTGAGTGAGGTAACCCAGACTCAGAAAGACAAATATGGTGTGTACTCACTCATAGGAGGATGCTAGAGGTGGAACAAGGATGACTGGACTGCTACTCACATCACCAGGGAGGCTACCTGGAAAACAGGACCCCAAGAAAGACACGAGGATTGCCCAATGACAGAGAAATGGCTGAGATCTACATGAACAACCTGGACATGAGTGGGAGTAATGAAGGGCAAGAGTCAAGGGAAAGAGAGCCTGTGGGAGCAGAAGATCTCAGCTGGATCAAGAACAGAGAGGGAGAACAAGGAATAGGATACCATGGTAAATGAAGACCACTTGAGAAAAGGAAGAAACAAAGTGCTAGAGAGGCCCACAGAAATCCACAAAGATACCCCCACAATAGACTGCTGACAAAGGTTGAGAGATAGCTGGAACTGACTTACACTGGTAATGGAATGGCCAAACACCCTAATAGTCATGCCAGAAACCCCATGCAAGGACTGAGGAATCTGGATGCAGAGATCCACGACTAGGCCCCTGGTGGAGCTCCAGGAGTCTAATTAGTGAGAAAGAGGAGGGTTTATATGAGCAAGAATTGTTGAAACCAAGGTTGGATAAAGCACAGGGACAAATAGCCAAACGAATGGAAACACATGAACTATGAACCAAAGGCTGAGCGGCCCCCAACTGGATCAGGCCCTCTGAATAGGTGAGGCAGTTGATTGGCTTGATCTGTTTGGGAGGCATCTAGGCAGTGGTACCAGGTCCTGTGCTCATTGCATGAGTTGGCTGTTTGAAACCTGGGGCTTATGCAGGGATGCTTGGCTCAGTCTTGGAGGAGGGGACTGGACCTGCCTGGACTGAGTCTACCAGGTCATTCTCAGTCCTTGGGGGAGGCCTTGCCCTGGAGGAGGTGGGAATGAGGGGTGGGCTGGGGGGAAGGGAAGAGGGGCAGGAGGGGGGGAGAACAAGGGAATCCGTGGCTGATATGTAGAACTGAATGGTATTTTAAAATAAAAGGAAAAAAGGAGGAAAAAAAATTTAGATACTTAATGGTTGTTATTGATATTGTTCTAATTAATTGAAACTCAGATTTGAATAATATGTATTGATTGTTAAAAAAAGAAACAATTATTAAAAAAAAAATGTGGCTGTGACTTTGAAAAAAAACAAGGAAGGATATATAGAAATGCATGGAGGGAAAATAGAGAAGGAGAAAATGATATAATGTTACAAGTAAATATATATACATATATTTACAAATATATATATATATATATATATAAAGAGATGCTTTTAAAATACAGGTATTCATCATGGTATTTATCCACTGAATCAATATAAGTGCTAAATAAATGTTGAGCTTTATAAGGACATACCTTTGTTTCAAGTTATAAAAACAAGGGATCAAATATTATCATTATTTACTAATGTTTTATTTTGTTTATAAAAGATCAGCCACAATATTTATGAACTTAGAACTTTAAATAGTGTTCCATTTTCTATGAGGCATAGTGTTGCTCATATTATTTGTAAAATGTGGTCCATTTCTTAGAGAATGACAAAGGAAACATTTGAAGGAGATGACTGACTATTGAACTTTGCCTAATAATAATCTAATATGCTTTTTAAATGCAAATTGAGACACATAAGAATGATCCAAGTAAATAATGCCATTGTTATAAAATTATATTGTCTAGGTAGTTTTTGCCACAGGATAAAAATGAATGGTGGACCTATTGCATATACTTCTACAATGATTTTAGATGTTATTACATTTGAATTTTATTTACAAAATAGGGTGCAGAATTAACTCATGCACATTATAATAAGAGAATTGGTGAATTCCATTTTAATCTCACTAAAATGTTTTTCTTGTCTCAGTAACAATGATTTTTAGGTGAGTCTCTATGTCATATCCTGCAATCCTGGAAAATACTTCCAAGCTATATTTTCTGCTGCATAATTACTCAGACAAAATTTAACATAACCAGCAAGACAAAACCATTAAAATAAAAACACAATACAATCTCCTGCCTGTATTGTTATTTCGTCCATGATCCTATGATGTCACACAGGCCACACACCACTAGCTCTTATTTTTCTTGACATCTCATATGACACAAACTCTTAGTCTTTATTCCAGTCACTCTAGCAATTTCATCATCCATTTAAAGAGATATGACAAATTCTTTATTGTAAAATTTTACTGCCTCCCTCCTAACAGCAGTTGTTTTCTATTGTCAAATTTTGTCTCAGAATCCATTTTCTCAGTGAAAGCTAAACATAAATTTTCTGACTTTTTAGGAGACAATCCTCCTTCCTATATTGTTTGTGTATATCATTGAATAAAAGGAAAGAATTGATTCCAAAATTACTGTCACTCATAGTGATAACATTTTGTTGTTTTTGATGGGAAATATCTCTATATTTGGTCATTAACAGAAAGTAAAATCATGTATATAAAAACAATCCTATAATATAAACAAGTTCAAACAATGAAATTTAATTCAAAAAAAGCAAGATGATATTCCAAGATGTGTCTAGACCTTCCTTTCTACAATTACTATTTTATATTAATTTTATGAATAACATATTTATATATGTGTATAAGACACAACATGTTGTTTTTATATTAATTTAACCCATATGAAGAATCTTTAAGTAATGTATGATACACCTGCTTCTCACCTTGCAATCTAATAACCAAGACAACTTTTCCTGGGTCTGCAGCTAAGTAACAAAAGTCATTATTTAAATTGCTTTCTTCCAGGTGATAAACTAAACAAAATTGTTACAAGTCTCTACTATAATTTTGGAGTGTTTTGTTCTTCTTTTTTGTCCTTTTAAAATCATTGGTCATTTTATATCTCTATAGTTGCAGCTTTTATAATGATAGGAAATAAGTTGAAATATTAAATATGGTATATGATGTTATTCAGGACATGAAAGTGTCAAAGAAGTGAAACATAGATTAAAAAAAAAATCCATCCACACATAAGTGTGAAATGATCACCATGAAATTTTGATCGCTCTTACTATAGGAAGTAATCACGAATTTATGAAAATTTTTTTGACAAAGAGAAAAACAAGTCATAGAATGGTCTTATTAAAACAATTTCTGTAAGTTCTTCTCATAGCAATTTCATGAAGTTTATATGATTAAAATTAATCTATACAAGAGGCATAGAACTAAAAGAAAATAGCTTATTGATGTTATATAAAATAACATCTTCTTTATATAAAAGGATTAGACTGCCTATGTGAGGTTCATACATTTGTTGCTTTGTTATGAGACCTGAGAAGACACGCATTAGAGCAAATAACACCTAACAACATTTGGAAGTAGCAAGAAACAGTACAACATGAAAGCCCTTGGGTAGCTTGGGGTGTTTCATTTTTATTCAATGGCAGATTTTATACCAATTATTATCCATATCCATATCCAATTATTCACATTTTAATATATCTAGATTTCCAATTCCAATGTATTTTGAAATCAATTAGAAAGGTAAATATACTTGTAAAATTTATGTGTGAAGAAATAAAGAGCACATCATGTTAACAAAACCACTCTCAAGAGTACATACAAGTAAGCTTCGCATATATACAACTAACTGCATGCCACTGAATGTGACCAAAATCTCCTGTGGTAGCTACAACAAACACCTAGAAAATCGCAGCTATGGGCAAGTAAAACTATAACAATGATGTTTTAAAGGGAAAAAATGTTGAAATAGGGAAAAGTCCTTATAAAGATTCAAAAGCCAGACATCAGTGGTGCATGCCTATAATTGCAGCATTTGGGAGGAAGAGGCAAGCAAATCTGTTAGTTTGAGTCCAGCCTGTTCTACAGAATGAGTTCCAGTACAGTGGAGGATACACAAAGAAACTCTGTCTAAAATAAAAAATAAAAAAAGAAAAGAAAAGAAAAATGAATTGAAAAGTAACCTATTGCCAAATTTACCTTTTCAAGTTCATTTCAAGTATGTTCTTGAGTTGACTTAAATTCAACAAATATAAGGAGTACAAGGAGACAACCAATTGAGCTGCACCTAATTTCTTTCTCACAGACATTCTTGTTGAATATTACCTTCAAGATACTGAACTCATAGACATAGGAAAAGCAGGTAGATCATAGAAACTCTGTCATAAGTCTCATTGTTAAATTTTACTAGTGAGCTGTGAGCAGATGGTTTTTTTGGTCTTTTAATGGGTTTAGGGTCTGGGATAAATTTCATTGTTTGGGGGGTTGGTTACAAGTTGTCAAGGGTTAGGAAAAGGGATAAGCAAAGGAGATTAGATTTAAGTTTCTTGTTTAAAAAAAAAGAAAAGTAAAGAAAAAGACAATTACTAGTTTTAAATACTTTACATTGGATTGGATTGTTTTATATTGCATAGTATATATATATATATATATATATATATATATATATATATATATTGATATTGTTAGAAAATGCTATATGTATATTTCTAGCTGTATTTATACCATTCATTTAACAATGTAATACAATTTTCTTATCTTTGAATGTTATTATTATCAACTATTAGGATATAAAGAAATAAAAGTTAGTAGTTAGACATTATAATAGAAATTGTAGTCATACTAGGTATGTTTTCAAGATTGAGCAGATATATTTTAGATAGACAGGTCATCTTCAAACCCTTCAGAGATCTACAGAATATGGCATTTAAAATGTTTTAATAACTTAGAAAATTTTTCTTTTTGTTATGACTACAAGACATGTCGGCTCCTGGCAGTACCAATCTACTTCAGAGAAAATATGAGCATTGAAAAAACTGCAATTGGAGTTAACTTTCATTGTGGCCAAAGTTAGCCACTGGACAACAAAGTATCCTCAAATCAACTGCTGACAAACAGGACAGACAGGACACTAAACAAAGGACTACTGATTCTTGCCAAAACAAGTGTGGTTATGGCTTTATCAAAAGGCATCTTCTGAGGCCAGGACAAGATGGCGCCATCTCTGAAGTTGCCTTCTCAATCCAGAAAAGTACAGTGCCCTTTTCTTAGAAGGCAGCTGAACAGGCAGTGGGCCGATAGCTTCTGATGTGCAATGGAACAGCAGCTTGAAGAGTAACTAAGCTCATGCCTCTCAATAGTAGAATGACATTTAATAGAGGGATATGGAGAAGAATGGGATGCTGAGATGAAGCCACACACACACACACACACACACACACACACACACACACACACACATTGCCAAGAAGAATGGACAGCTGAATTCAAAAAACTTCAACAATTTCCAGAATTTAAATCCTGAATTATGACATGACACTAGTGGAATTCAGGTGTTTCTGGTACATGGACTGCTCTCACCCAATGTGAGGTTGAACTGTTGACCTTGTGTACATCCTACTTCACAAATGAGTCTGTCAGATAAGCTAAACCTATAGGCTGAAGATGATGCCCAAACACTGCGGAGAAACCTCAGGTGACTGTCCAGGCAGCTGGCTGTTTCTGTCAACTCACAAAATTTTTGGAAGTTACTTGCATGTACTTCCTGTTTTTATTTTTGTTAGCTAATATTATTTCCTTCTTGAGTCTCTGAGGGAGTTGAAGATTAGTGAGTTATGGTTGAAGATTAGTTAGTTATAATTGAAGATTAATTAGGATAGAAAGTGAATTAGATACATTTTGGACTTACCAAAATAAGATAGATAATGGAATTATTTTCTATGAATTTGTCAAGTACAAATGGACTAGACATTGTTTAGGTATTCATTACTTGTATATATTGTATATAGTTATTGTACTTTTGTATATAGTTTTTCTTATGTTAGTTATAAGCTTTTTCCTTTTTTCTTTTTATTAAAATAGAAAAGGGGAAATATGGTGATATTTTATTTGTACTAAAATGTTATTTGTATGTTAATAAATAATCCCAGCACTTGGTAGGCAGAGCTAGGTAGGTCTCTGTGTGTTCAGGGATACAGCCACATTGGATACACATGCCTTTAATCTCAATACCAACCATAGAAGACCTGGAGGTCTGTACAGACAGGCAGTGATGAGGCGGTCACGTGGTTGGGTTTACAACCAATGAGAAGGCAGAACTGAAAGTCTTTGTAAAGACTTTAACACAGGAATTAGCTCTCTTTTGGAGAGGTAGGACCACTGCAAGAGGAACGGTGAGGTTTTAGCTCTTAGCTCTGATCTCTTGGCTTTCTTCTTTGCATTGGTTCTGTGTTTCTTATTTAATAGACGGTTGGTTACATCTACAGTGAGCGACCTAATCATGAGAATTCAGGGTACTAATTGCTAAATATGAACCTATCAGTAAGAGAGCTTTCTGGAATTTTCATATACCTCAAAAATAAATTATTTTTTAAGGACAGGCATACAATTTGATGGACATAATGTAAAAGGGAAATCTTACTCAAGCACCAGGTAAACATTCTCTTTGAGATATTAACAGCTATCAGTTTCTCGAATATGGCTATTATGCTTTTTATTGGCTACTTAATAATATTCAAATTAAAAAAAATACTAAAACTTTAAACTTTTGGCATGAATCTCACCATTTATCTTTATACAGTGAATTCCAGTTTTCCACAAACAGAAGCATACTTAACAGCAATTTATCAAGGTACCAGCATAGTAGGATCTTGATGAAGGCTGCCATTTGGGTTTGGTGGCAGCTGATATTTACTTACATCCTTAAAAGCTGGCGAGGCAGACACAAGGCAGGGACAGCAAAAGAGAGACAGATATCTTTCCCTTCTCATGGGATCATATAAAATCACAATACGGTCCTCTCCTCAGGAGTTCACTGAGCCAAAGTTCATACAAAAGATTGTTTCTCCATATATAGTAACACTAGCAATTACGGCCTTTTGGCAGGATATCAGTCACTCTCAAGACACTGTAATGTGAGATATTCATCTGTCAAACAGAACCAGCCAAATGACACAATCCAAACACATAGCTACTGTATACATATGTTCTTACCACAACAGTTGAAGGGATGTGTGAACTCATGCAAATGCTATTCATTTCCATGTTTAGTAAGCACACATTCCATCAACACTATCCCTGACTGACAAATAATCTAGAACTGAACAGATACGGGCCTATCGTTTTCTCTGTTCTTCCCCATTGCTTATATGTTAACACTTTGATGTAAAGGATGGAGGCAGTGGAGAGAGAGGGGAGGGAGGGAGTAAGGGAGGGGGATAAAGAGAGGTAGAGACAGAGAAACAGAGTCAGAGACAGATCATGAATTTGAAATGGGGGTGTTATATAGGAGGGTGAGGAGGGAGGAAAGGGAAGGGAGAAATGCTACTCAATTACAAGCTCAAAAGTAAAAAAGAAAACTGTCAAATGTCGTTTTTAAACAGAATATATGAAATGGGAATATGTATATCTACATCTCTTTCCTACCCTAGTAAGAGAGTTAGAGTGTTATATGTGTGTGTGTGGATGTATATACATATATATGTATATATATATGTATATATAGTAATAGATAATATGTATATATATGTATATATAGTAATAGATAATATGTATTTTCATAGATAATAGGTAGGTAAACAGATCAAATGTCTCTTTCTCAGTGTTAAGAAATGCCCATAAAAATGGTTGCATATTTGTTTTTGTATCCTCTGACTATTTAAAATCAATCAGTGTACTGATTCAAGGGATAGAATAATAAAATCTTGTTTGCTGTCCATTAGCTACTTATATATTGAAAAAAATCCTTTTACGGTGGGATGTCCTGAAATGTGATACTTTTAGATGACTTTTCTTCAGCCACCCAATAATCCTCAAATGGGAAGTGACCACATTTACCACTGCAACTGAAGTTTTTTCTGTGTAGAGCAAGCAGTAATGGCAGTGCTCATGGGCAAGCTTGGAGAGGTGCTACATCATTTCGTTAATGATTCAATCCATAGATTTTAAAAACACACTGTGACAATTTATAGAGACTAAATGCCTGCAAATGTATTAAGAAGTACTTCTTAATTAAAGGATTTAAACAGTATTTTCTTGTCATTTTATTTATTTTTTTTTATTTTTGACTCTAGTGGTTTTTTTTTTTTTTTTTTTTTTTTTTTTTTGCTTTTTTGAGACAGAATTTCTCTGTATAGTTTTGTGCCTTTCCTGGAACTCGCTTTGTAGACCAGGCTGGCCCTGGCCTTGAACTCACAGAGATCCGCCTGTCTCTGCCTCCTGAAAGCTGGGATTAAAGACATGCGCCACCACTGCCCGGCTAGTATATATATATATATTATATATATATATATAATATATATATATATATATATATATAATTTAATTTTACATATCAGCCACAGATTACCCTATCCTCCCTCCTTCCACCCACTCCCCAGCCCACCCCCCATTCCCATCTCCTCCAGTACAAGGATTCCCCTGGGGATTCAGCTCAGCCAGGTAGATTCAATGGAGGCAGGTCCTGTCCCCTCCTCTCTTCCATCAGGCTGAGCAATGTGTCCCTGCATAGGCCCCAGGTTCCAAACAGCCAGCTCATGCACTAAAGACAGGTCCGGGTCCCATTACCTGGTGGCCTCCCAAACTGTTCAAGTTAATCAACTCTCTCACTTATCCAGAGGGCCTGATCCAGTTGGGGACTCCTTAGCTATTATTTCATAGTTCATGTTCTTCCACTAGATTGGCTATTTGCCCCTGTGCTTTTTCTAATCTTGGCCTCAACAATTCTCACTCATACAATCCCTCCTCTTTCTCGCCGATTGGACTCCCAGAGCTCCACCTGGGGCCTGGCCATGGGTCTCTGCATCTGCTTTCATCAGTCATTGGATGAGAGTTCTAGCACGACAGTTAGGGTGTTTGGTCATCCTATCACCAGAGTAGGTCAGTTCAGGCTTCCTCTCAACCATTGCCAGTAGTCTATTGTGGGGGTATATTTGCGGATTTCTGGGGACCTCTCTAGTACTTTGCTTCTTCCTATTCCCATGGGGTCTTCATTAATCATGGTCTCTTTTTCCTTGTTCTCCCTCTCTGTTCTTGATCTAACTGGGATCTCCCACTCCCCTAAGCTCCTTTTCTTTCGAATCTTGCCCTTCATTACCCCCACTCATGTCCAGTTTGCTCATGTAGATATCATCTATTTCTCTGCCATTGGGCAATCCCTGTGTCTTTCTTAGGGTCCTGTTTTCTAGGTAGCCTCCCTGGAGTTGTGAGTAGCAGTCTAGTCATCCTTTATTTTACATCTAGTATCCTCCTATGAGTGAGTACATACCATGTTTGTCTTTCTGAGTCTGGGTTACCTCATTCAGGATGAATTTTTCTAGATCTATCCATCTGCCTGCAAACCTCATTATGTGTTGTTTTTCTCTGCTGAGTAGTATTCCATTGTGTATACGTACCACATTTTATTTATCCATTCTTCAGTTGAAAGGCATGTAGGTTGTTTCCAGGTTCTGGCTATTACAAATAATGCTGCTATGAACATAGCTGAGCATGTATGTGTCCTTGTGATATGTTTGAGCATGCCTTGGGATGTATAGCTGGGTCTTGGGGAAGACTGATTCCCAATTTTCTAAGAAAGAGCCATATTGATTTCCAAAGTGGTTATACAAGCTTGCATTCCCACCAACAGTGGAGGTGATCTCCCCTTGCTCCATATCCTCTCCAGCATAAGCTGTCTTCAGTGTTTTTGGTCTTAGCCATTTTGACAGGTGTAAGGTGATATCTCAGAGTCATTTTGATTTGCATTTCTCTGATGATTAGGGATGATGAGCAATTCCTTAAATGTCTTTCAGCCATTTGAGCTTCCTCTGTTGAGAATTCTCTCTTTAGCTTTATAGCCCATTTCTTAATTGAAGTGTTGGGCATTTTGATGTCTAATTTCTTGAATTCTTTATATATTCTGGACATCAGCCCTCTGTCAGATGTGGGGTTGGTGAAGATCTTTTCCCATTCTGTAGGCCGTTGCTTTGTCTTGTTGACCGTGTCCTTTGTTCTACAAAAGCTTCTTGTCATTTTAAAGCTTAAAAACATAGGATGTAAGAGTTGGGGAGAATAAGTGAATAATTATATTTACATTAAATTGTAATAATAAATGTGCATGAAGTGCTAAGTGGGTGACAATATTTTCATGAAATACACATTTCAGAAAGGCTGCTCTTAGCATTGGATAGCACATCAAATGGCAGAGAATTCTTTACAGCTCAATCAGAAACTTGATTTTCAAATTCCCAAATTTTATGTCAATTTTTCCAGTAATAGATTATGTCAATTTTGATATTCTATAGTCATTGAAGTGTCTATAATCAAATTTCAGCAATAATAAAAATTAATCAAATACTTTACCAAACAAACATTAAGTGTTCAGTAGTTCATTCTTATCTAATCTAGTGTGAGTCCTGTGTATAACTGAAGTCTCTATAACCAATTCTATTTTCTTTTAAATTTTGTGTTACATAGGTATCCTCTAAGTATGCTTATTTTGAGAATAAATTTAATTTCATTTATCATATTAATTTATTCATCTCATTTGTCATCAAATACACAATACTGTACTGTTTTATTTCAATAGGTTAGGTCATGTGTATATAATGGCAATCTTAGTAGGATTATGTGCCAAGTTCATTAGAGAAAATTAAATAAGAACACCATTTTACCTCCAGGTGATAGGTGGGGGGACTTGTTTACTGCTGAGTTATATGTGGAATGGATGCAGCAACAGTCATAGAACATCCACTAAACTTCTGTTTAGTAAAGAAAAATAAAATTTTAAAGTGAGCAATTACTCATAACAATAACATTTTTATTTTCTACAAGTTTAAAAACATAGGGGGATATCAAATCATAGATTAATTTGGTTTTAGGTAAAACAGCAGAAAAATATACATGGGGGAATAAATGTAATTTTGCCTCCATGTTTTAATGAAAAGAAATGCTTTGTTAAAAGATTCTGAATTGTGGAAATACAGTAATCAATGTTATTGTATTTGCATTTTTTATTTTATGTTTTTAAGGTTTAACATGATAAGACTGTTGACAACTAAATGGGTAAGTGATATAGAACAAAGCCCAAGAAGTAATGATTATTACATTTTTAAAACAAAGAATCACAGTGCTA
The DNA here is from genome assembly GCF_004664715.2 of Peromyscus leucopus. Taxonomy (NCBI): domain Eukaryota; kingdom Metazoa; phylum Chordata; class Mammalia; order Rodentia; family Cricetidae; genus Peromyscus; species Peromyscus leucopus. The sequence goes on along the minus strand of NC_051073.1, from coordinate 15,939,831 downwards.
TAATAATATATAAGGAATAATAGTTATATTTTCATTTTGAGGAGAAAGTGTTTTTAAAAGTGCATGGTATTCTCAAACTTTTATCCAAACTGTACGGTACCCTTTTATATACTTAATTCATATCTTTATTCTTGTGCCTTGTACAAGAATCGTTTGGGTATTTTATTTGTACTGAAATACAGGTCAACTTCTAGTACAATTTCTATGAAACAAACAAAGGTGGAGAAAATTACAGGGGACAAAAATGTCAATCTGTAAATGCTAAATGTACCTTGAATTATAATAGAAATTATCATGGTAAATGTAAAATTTTCCCCCAGTACCACAGTCTACAAATGGCTCTCTCTGATCAGTCCTTTTGATATTTCTTTATATATTTAACATCAGTTTAATTAACCAGTAAAGCAAATAATTTGATTCAAGCAATATCTTAAGAAAATCCTATGTGACTTCTAGATATGCATATGATTTAGGTTTTAGAAAACTTATTTTTCTGGATCTCTAGATGTCCTCTGTTTTGGAAACCAGTGTCATACACACTCAGCAAGTGCACTGCCGTGGAATTTATCCCGAGCACTCTTTCAACACAATGCTCTGACTGGTAAAGAAAATTGTCACTATGTGACAAAAGAAGTTTCTGGGATTCAGTTTGTGGGTAAGAGGTCAAATTCAATAATTAATTAAGAAATGGAAACTAAAGTGCCCAATGATTAATTACTTTTGTAGAGTTAAAGCACTCTAGGGTAGCTTAATTTATTTTAGCTTGATTAATTTACCGAAAATGAGAATTCTATTCACAATTAGAGTAAAACAGCAGAAAGAGATGTGGGATTGGAAAACAATAAGGGAAATGAATAGAGGATGAAAGCATCAAAGACAATGTATATATTCATTTGTGCATTAAAATATGACTCTTCAGACAAGAAAGTGCACAACATTTCTGAGTGGTTTGTGCAATTAAAATTGAACATCACACGACAATATGGGTGACACTGACGTTAAGAAACATGTGTGGATTTAAATGGCTGAAGTAATATTTCCCTGAGTTTTAGAGTGATGTATTGGGCAGTATAAAACAAGACAAGAGTGTAACTGAATATACAAAAATATATCAAGATTTTATACTTTCTGTCATCAACTTCTGAAAGAAATAAAGCATGGAAAGGTAAGTCATGAATGTCTATGAAAGCAGACATGTTCCTTTATGATGATATGGAACAACACTTTTTAATTCATTTTATAAAATCCTAGACCTCCCAAAGCAAAATATGAGTGATTATTTATTGTTCAGTCAGGAAAAAGTAGTGAGAGTTTATCAATGTTGTGTTTGTTAAACAGTAAAAGTATGTTAAATAAAGACTATGCATGGATATATATATATATATATATATATATATATATATATATATATATATATTCATAAGTTGAAATATTTTGGGGAGTCTGTATTTCAATCCCCTCTCCTTTCAGGTTGCAATATTGCATGACAAAGTTTTATGTTTGTTTCTTATTTTATCTCCTTCCTCATGTTATTTTCTTAGTCTCTTTTGCTTAGCTCTCTTTTAATTTTGTCTTTCATGCCTTCCTTCATGTCTTTTTCTTTTGATTCATTGTTACTGGCTCATATCTTGCTTAAGAACTAAGAAGTTGGTTTTCCATTATGGAGAAATTTTCAAAAGAATAAATTGCTTCTTCAAGTATTTATTTCATTCATTGTAATATATTTTATACATTGAACTCAGTAAGCAGGCAGGATTTATTAAATTATAGATGTCCAAATAAGCATTGAACTCTTTGTCAATGTTCTCCTGTGTTTTCACAGAAGTAAATTTGTAGCATACTATATTAACAGACATGAAACATCCGAGTGAGAGAATTATTTTTAAATACTTAGAAATTGTAAGACCCTTGAATATGACATGATTGAAACTGATTTTATAATATACAAAAATCATAGAACAGCTCATCAACTTACTTATTTCCTTCATATATGTAGTATGTAGTGGGTAGCCATTCCAGCTTGGATCTGGAAGTTCCAACCCCCATTGAGACTCTGGCAACTGTCACGCCTATGAGGCGGGGCGAGGGGAGGCGCTGGAAACCCGAGAGCTGGATGGGCCAGCGCTCTCTTTGTGTGCTCTCTCTGTGCCTGGACACTGGACGGTGGAGGTTGACTGTGCAGAGCTCCAGAGAACACCGCTGGATTGTGATACACCTTCCCCAGACCCCCGCAACCTATCTATTCCTTCATCTGTAAGTCATCCACTAAATAAATCTTCCTTTTAACTACGTGGAGTGGCCTTTATAATTTTCCCCAATAGTAGTATTTATTATAAAGTAATTACAATGATAACCAAAAAAGTTTTATTATTTATTTTTCTACACATTTTATCTATTGGAAATTTAGTATCTGTTAGTTAATACTCCATTTCCAAGAAGTTTATATAACCTTTAGAACAACTTCTGTGACCAATAAATGAACACCAGTGTGCTATTATCAAGTACCATAAATGAGAATCATAGAGATGGCTCTTATCATGAGTGGGTCCAAATAAGACCAGTTATTCCCAAGGAAAGAGTTGTGCTCTTTAACATTTTCATTACATGGCTGTTCAATATAGTATTTAATATTTTTATATATTAATTAAATTTTATTAGTTTTATCTCCCTTAAAATTAAATTATGCAGACAGGAATATCTTTTTACACATACTTTCCTTTGTACAATAACAATTTCTGATGTATATCACTGAAGCCAAGAAGTGAATTTCACTTGATTTCTCCTGAATGGCTTTTAAATGTAGTAGCTTTTAATTAATCTCCTTTTTACTAGTATTTTTCCTACTTTAAAACTCCCATTTACTTTAAATAATGTGTTGCAGGCCATCAACTTTTATGCTTTTGTTTGTTTAAGAGTTTGAATAAATTTAATTACTGAATGCTTTCCTCAGAATTTGTGGATTTTGTGTTTTCTAATTTCCCCGGTTTTTCTTCATAGATCATATTGAAAGAAACTTTTTCTAGCATGTAAGTGATATTGTCACATGTTCCTCCATAGGATTTACACATAGCATGTTATTCTCAGAAAAAAATACATTATCAATATTAATTAGTGTTAAGGTACACACATTCTATTACTCTTTAGGAAAAAAGTAACATTTTCAATATTAATTAATATTAACACACTTATTTTCTCAAAGTTGGTTTAAGTATGATCTACATGAAATTGTTTTTTTCTTCCCAATTAAGTACAGTGTCCAAATTTTAATCAACTGAACTTCTATATACAATAAGAAAGGACACAGTATAAGATGACAAATATGTATCTCCATTAGTTTTGATTTTTTTTAAATTTATTTTTCCATTTACTGAAAATAGATGCTTTTCTCATACAATACATGCTGCTTTTAAGTCTCTCTCCCTTGACTACTTCTCTCTCCTCTCCATCTTGCTTCCCCTCCAGACCCATTCTCTTTCTATCTCCCATTAGAAAGGAACATGCTTCTAGGAGATAATATCCAAATATGACAAAATAAAATATAATAAGATGAAGCAAAAAAGCTATCAAGTGTCCATTGTCTGAAAAGTAATATAGAAAATAGGTATATATAGCACAAATTTGAATTGTCTTAATAATAAAAACCCGTAGTCAGATATCGAAGGTGAAAGCTGAAAGATCAGGGAAGCAGAGAAGTTACTGTCACCTCTTACCTCCATCACTTCTCAGACCAAACAGGACCAGGATCCTGTCAGTGCCTACCTTATGTTTCTCTCTCCACCCAGCCATACCATTTCCTGCAATCTGTTTGCACATCCTCCAGACCTCTATGGTTAACTAATGGCTAGCTCCACAGTCTGATCTTTGAGCAAGCTTTATTTGTTAGAGCACAAACAAAACATCACATTTCCCACTTTTTGTCTAAAATAAAAAAGGTGATAACTAATATAAGAAAAGCTACATACAATGAGTACAATAACTTTATACAAATATATATGGGCAATTATTACATTAACAATGTCTAGTACATTAGCATTTGACAAATTCAGAGAAAATACTCCATTATGTATCCTATCTTGGTGAGCGCAAAGTGTTGTACCTAATTTACTTTCTGTCCTAACTTGCATTACCAATCCAAAATCATCTTTTTATATCTCTCAACCTTATACACTTTACACATTTTTTGTGAGTTTCTTTTTTGAATCTGTCAACAGAGAAAACTATAACTATTCTATCTAGTCTTCAACTCCATCAGAGATCCAAGAAAGAAATAATATTAACTGAGTAAGCAGGAAGTGCAAAGGAAGTGACCTCCAAAACATGTGAGAATGACAGAAACTGCTGACTCCCTGGATAGTCACCCAAGATTCCTCTGTAATACTGGGGTATCCATATTTGGCCTACAGGGCCAAAAGGTCTGTATATACCTGACAGACATATCTGTGAAACAGAATTTTGTTGCTGGAGAGCTTTTCTTCAGGTCCACCAAGCCCCACAGTCCCACAATCCACATATAAAATAATCACTCAGACACTTACATTATTATAAACTGTATGGCCGTGGCAGGCTTCTTGCTAACTGTTCTTATATCCTAAATTAACCCATTTTTATAAATCTATACCTAGCCATGTGGCTGGTGGCTTACTGGAGTCTTTACATGCTGCTTGTCCTGGCGGTGGCTGCAGTGTCTCTCCTCCTTTTTCCTGTTTCCCCAATTCTCCTCTCTCCTTGTCCCACCTATACTTCCTGCCTGGTCACTGGCCATCAGTGTTTTATTTATATAGAGTGATATTCACAGCACTTCCCCTTTTCTTCTTTTTTAAAAAGGAAGGTTTTAACATTAACATGGTAAAATTACATATAACAAAACAATTATCGAGCAAGAATTACAGTTACAATATTAAAGATGTCCTATCTATCTTATATTTGTGAGTTTAAGGTTTTATATCTAACCTATCTTTTACCACAACTGAGGAAATTACAACTATCTAGTCTTTAACCACATCAAAGACCTGAGAAGGAACATAATAGTACTTGAGAAATGGTAGATGGATGCAAGCAACTTTCCCAAATCTTGCAAGAGTAGATCAAGACAGCTGGCAGCCTGGACAGTCACCTAATGTTTCTCAGCATTGTTGGTGCATTCAAACTGGCTACAGGCCTAGAGTATCTGACAGACCATTTTTAGAGGCAGGAATTCTGAGAGACCATCTTACCCTGTCTTGTCAGAGTACAGTGGTCGCTTTCCTTGTGTCCCGCTTGTCCAGGAAGGACAGCATTGCATTCGTACTGTCAGCCATCAAGGCAAGGGCAGTTCTTTGCCCAGTAGGCCATTTTGTGCCAAGAAGACAAACTTCCAAATGGAAATGTCTTAGAAGCCCAACATTCTCTCGGAATCAAATTGGTGCAGCCAGGAGCAATTGTGTCTCACATCAAGAGAATTCTAAGTTACTTAAATGCCATATTCTCTAGGTCTATGAAGTGTTTGAAGATTACCTATCTATCTGAAATATATCTATGTATACCTAGAAGACTTAACTAACATGGCTACAAATATGATTATCATAGATGACTAATTATTAATCTATTTTTTTTGTTTGTTTTTGTTTTTGATTTTGTTTTTTGAGACAGGGTTTCTCTGTGTAGCTTTGCGCCTTTCCTGGGAATCACTTGGTAGCCCAGGCTGACCTCGAACTCACAGAGATCCACCTGGCTCTGCCTCCCGAGTGCTGGGATTAAAGGCATGTGCCACTACCGCCCGGCTATTAATCTATTTTTTAATTATCCATTACAATTCTAAATGAGTTACATAAACATAATACCTCAAATAAGAATAGAAATATATATGTACAGTATAACAAAATTAACTTCAAGTTTTTATCAATAAACTAAAATTTATACCAATGTAAAACATTTTAAACATAAACTAAAATCTATACAATGTAAAACATTTTAAACAAGTTGTTCTTTAAAAGTAGGTTCATTAATCTACCCTTTTATCTTATCATCTCTATATCCTCCTATATATCTATATCCTATCCCCTTTTCTTTTTTAGAAAGAGATCACATTTATAATCAACCTGTTTTAAATAAAAATATTGGTTTTTCTCTGTCCCACACCAGAGGGCTCTTCTGATTTGGGACACAAGAATCTCTTAACCATTTTTTTTTAAAGCAATATGTCTGGGTTTAGAGGGGGAGTGAGCCAATTCACCTCTAAAGCCAGCTTGGTATATTTGGGAATTTGGGCATAGCATCTCTTACTACTTCCTGCTGGAGGGGGGGCACTGTATCTTATGGGGATGCAAAGAAAATTTTAGGCCTATGGGACAGTCCGTGAGGCTGTATTGTGTGAACCAGTTGCCTTGAAACTGCTCTGGATGTTAGATCATCTGGGCCATGGTGTCATCGGAGACCTTTCAGGGGGTCTTGGCTGGTGAAACCTGATGTATCTTAATCTGGAAAAAATCCACAGGCTCTGGCTTTCTGTGGAAACAAAAGCAGAACCTCTTTTCCAAAGCAACATATCCTTAAATCCAAATTTTGAAGTCAAGGTACCTTTAAGATATACATATTGTATAAAAAAAAAAAAAGATATACATATTGGTTTAATTCAACATCTTTTTTGATCAAATGATTTTTTGCAGTTAAAAATCCCAAAGACAACACAATCCAGATGGTCTGTGTAATATTCATCTTTACGTGGCTTTTTTTATATTAATTTATCTTTTTTGTCTCTTTTAAGCCTACATATTGTGAATCTACTGCTTTAAACTGCAGTATTCTAAGACTGAAACTGTGCTGTGGCTGCTGGCTCTGCCCATTTGAGCTTACCAACATGCGTTTTCCGCCAGTTTTGTGAGTCATCAAGTCTCAGAAATAGTGGGTCTAAGCTTTTATCAAAGCAGCGTGTAGCCCAGAAACTTTTTTTTTTTTTTAATACTGGTAAAGACTAAATCTACCTCACAGCGTAATGTGTTACTGGCAGACACCTCATTCCTGCCATACTGCCGGTCAAATGCACACGCCAGGAACCCGCCAGTGTTTAAACCTGCGTTTTGCGGTGTCTAGCTGCCGGTATGAGACAAGAAGCAGGAACCTGTTTTTGGCTCTGTTTAGAATTGGTTATTAAATATTCTCAGGTATAGGTGGAAACTCAAGCCGTTGGGCGCCATTTGTTGCTGGAGAGCTTCTTTTCAGGTTCCACCAAGCCCCACAGTCCCACAATCCACATATAAAATAATCACTCAGACACTTACATTATTATAAACTGTATGGCCATGGCAGGCTTCTTGCTAACTGTTCTTATAGCTTAAATTAACCCATTTTTATAAATCTATACCTTGCCACGTGGCTGGTGGCTTACTGGTGTCTTTACATGCTGCTTGTACTGGCGGTGGCTGCAGTGTGTCCCCCTCCTTCTTCCTGTTTCCCCAATTCTCCTCTCTCCTTGTCCCACCTATACTTCCTGCCTGGTCACTGGCCATCAGTGTTTTATTTATATAGAGTGATATCCACAGCAGAATTTTCCAAGGACTGTCCCACTTTGTCTTGGCAAGGTGTAGCAGTGACTTTCTTTTCTGCCCTGCTTGTCCAATTTGGACAGCATACTGTCAGCGGTCAAGGCAAGGTCACTTTCTTGCCCTTTGTCTAACATTTGCCACAACGGAAATAAACTCCATGTGGAGTTTCTTCAATGCTCATCATCTTTTCTAAATAGATTGGTGCAGCCAGGAGCAGACATGTCTCATCAAAAAAAAAAAAAAAAAAAAGAAAAAGAAAAAGAAAAAAAGAAAAGAAAAGAAAAATTGTTATTCAAACATCTTAAATGTTATATTCTGTAGATCTCTGAAGTGTTTGAAGAGCACCTGTCTATTTAAAAATCTATCTCTGTTTGACCTTGAAAATATACCTAACATGACTACAAGACTGATTGTAATAGGTGAGTACTAGCTTACATTTCTTTATTGTCTTACATATTTTATAATAACTTTTAAAGGCTAGAAATTTACATTACATTGTTAAATGAGCTATATAGGTACAATAGCTTGAACAAGAGTAGAAATGTATATACAGTATGTTCTAACCAAAATAGCCTTAAATTTTTATCAATATATAAAAATTTATATCAATGTAAAATATTTAAACCCATTAGTTGCTTTTGTGGTTTAAAAGTAGATTTGATAATCTATCTTTGTATCCTGTCATTTCTATAACATAAAACAGTATAACAAAAAAAATTTGCATCAATATATAAAAATTTAAACCAATGTTAAGCATTTAAAATTAGTAGTTGCTTTTATAAAGTATAATCAATAATCTACCTTTTATCCTATTTTTATACCCCCTTTTTCTTTTTAGAATAAGATCCCTGAATCTAATCTCATTTTGCTCAGCTTTTTTCCTGACCATCACTGATAAACTACTGATAAAAACTTGTAAACACACCCCCAAATGGTGACAAATATCCATAAGCCCACCAAATGACTAAAAACCAACCACCCCACCTCTTCAAAATGTGGGTGTTGTGTTCTTAGAATTACTTCTGGCTGTTTAGGAGTTATAGCATCTTTAGGGGACCCTGAAAATTTTTTGAGACAATTGTCAAGTCCTGGGAGGACTATCTATACCATTTGTTGTCCAGTCTCTGTGTAATGGGGAAGTGCAGGGCTTGTCTCAAGTCCTGTCTAGAATAGTCTGTGAGGCAGAACCATCTCAGCCAACTACCTTGGAATTATTTGCTTGACATCTTAGCAGCATTACCAAAGTCCAGGTGGAATATGATTGTGGGGTCCCATCATCTTTTTGGAGACTTCAGAGGCTGGATTAGTTCAGATTATTCTCTTTCTTGGTAATTTTTTCCAGGTAGTTCTCCCTTCTTCTTTGAATGCTTATTTATCCAAATGTCTTCAAATTCCTCAAGATGGATGTTTTTATTTTCCTAGAAAGACAAAAACAAAACACTCCCTAACCACTTTAATTTTGCTATTTCCCTTTTGACAAGTTACTTTTCATCACATGAAAAATATTTCTTAGTATTATAAGTTAGTTGAGGTTGAATGGTCACACTGGTTGATGAACTATCACCTCTTCTAATCAAGAGGTCTTTCTTGTTCATAACTAATCTTTATCAATTTTGATTTGTGGTTTCTTCTGAAATTTTTGTTTTATATTTTAATGCTGTTCTACCATCCAGAGGACTATGGTGTTTTACAATATTCTCTAAGATGCTCTAGGAAGGAGTTTTCTCCATGGTGACAGGGAATGACTAAATCAGTTCTGACAAGACTAAATTTCTCTTGAGAGAGGCCCCTACAGGCATTTCCTGATGCCGAAGGGATACCCTGTTTGTCCCTTGTTGAACGACATTCATTGGTTTAATATCAGTCTTTGCAACACATTCTACATACACCAGGAGGAAGAAGCCTTTTGATTGGATAATTCCTGGAAAAAAAAACATTGTTTCTAAGAATGTCCTGACTACAATGCCTTTCTAGGCAACCTTCTTTGCAACAATTAAAACACCTGACATTATGATTTGTCTTCAGTTCTCTGGAAATCACCTCTCCTATCCAGGCATCAGCATGATTATGAGATTCAATAGTGAATATCATCGCTAAGATCCCTTCCTTTATGGGTGCTGACCTTGCCTTTAAAGGACTAATTACCCTTTTGCATTCTGAATTAGCATTTTCAAAAGCCAATGATTCAATTATTGTTTTTCTAGCTTCTGAATTTGGTATCATTCTATTTACAGCTGAAGTCAATCTTTATAAAAAAAAAAACAAAACAGAAACAAAAACAGGTAAGGTTTCTTTGGGGCCCTGTATAACTTTAGTAAATGACTCAGTTCTCTTTTCTGACTTCTTCAATTCTGTCCCAAGCATTCAAAGCTGCTACATGGCATAAAGCTATGGTGTTGTCATCATATAGAGAGCGTCTTTGTACATCAGGATAACTGCCCCCTCCAAGAAGTTGGTCTTGTAAGATTTTAATACCTCTAGCCCTGCTTTGTTGTTCAGTAATCCTTGCCTAATCTTTCTACCAGGTCCTCCACTGTAACTGAGGACCAGGCTCCAATATTGCTGTAGCCATGTCTTTCCAGTCTTGTGGGACAATTCTGTTACTAGGTGAGCATGAATTTAACATCTGCTTCACAAAAAGTAAATGCAGATCATCTGAGACTATCAAGTCTTTAAATTTCCTTAAATCTAACATTTCCACAGGAATCCAGTCAGCTCTTACACAGCTTTGGGGATATCTGTCATTTAGCACTTTCTGTGAGGTGACTGGATAAATTAAGGTTGGTTGTTTGAAAACCTTAGGCTGTTCCTGCTTAATTTTATAATGTAATGGTGAGACTGGTTCTCCTTTAAATTCCTCTGTCTGCATCTGAATCTCTATGGTGCATTTTAATAAGTTTTTCTAAGGCCTGTATCTTGGCACTTATCTCTACCAACTTTTTTAGAGATATAACAAGAATTATCAAACTAACAATAAAGATATCAAAATAGTCATTAACATTATGTCACTCCCAGTTAAGTTGATTATCCCTTCATTTAATTGTTCCATTTTTTTAAACCATGCTTTGTGTGATCATACAGAGACCTAACTCTCTCCATCATAATAGTGTTTGCCATTTTTTTCTTGGTTGTGAGCCTAGCCTTTAATGGCTGAGCCATCTCTAAAGCCCGTGTTTGCCATTTTTTTAACATGGGGAAGTAACATTTTTTTTCTTAAATTAATTCCCCCTTTAAGAATCTTCAACTGTCTCACCAAATCTGCTGACAATGACAGTGAAGATGATGGTGAAGGGTGAGGCAGACTGCTGCTGTGTAGAACAGGAGAAGCATGAGTGGGTATCAAGGCAACTACCTAGTACAGCAGTGGCCCAAAAAGGGGGTCAAGGGTAAGTCCACAACCCACTGGGAGAGAAGCCAAGGAGCCAGCTGTCTGCAAGGGGCAATGTGCAAAAGCAGCTAACTCCAGCAATGACTGGAGCCCAAGCTTCTGTCGAGTTTGCTGCAGAGAGGTTCCAAACTCACTCAATGGCTTGAAGTAAAACGAAAGCAAAACCTAGGAGTGTGACTCCTGTGGCAGCCCCTGCATGCAGCTCTGTCATGTGCTGGTGGCTGCAAAGCCACAGGCAATGAACTTTTTTGTTAATTCATGCCCCAAAAGTTGGATGCCAGATGATGCACCACCCTAATTTAGTCTTAATAATCAAAACCTCGAGGCAGATACTGAGAGTGAAAGCTGAAAGACCAAAAAGGCACAGCTGCCACTGTCTCCTCTTACCTCCAGGACTCCTCAGACACAAAAGGGCTGAGCTTGACTTTGCCCAACTTATATTCCTCTCTCCATTTAATCATATCACTTCCTGTCTCCATCCATACACACCGCCAGACCTCTATGGTTAACCAATGCCTAGTGCCACCCTCTAATCTTCAGGCAAGCTTTATTTGTTAGACCACAATCAAAATGTCATCACAGGTACATATGCAAAATTGAACACTGCCCCACTGCAAATGGAATCCTACTGTTTTCAGCAATGAGATAGAACTGATGATTTTTCTGTCAAATACATTGAACAAGCAGGAATATACACATTTCATGAGATTATAGAACTAAAAACAATCAGGAGATCTTGCAGAAGTTTAAATGACAACAGTTATTACAAAAACCTGGGAAAATTAGGATGATTGATACAGGTTTAGCTAAAGCAAGTTTGTTACAGTTACATAAAATTAACAAACTTTGATAGGCATGCACCAAATACTAGTTTTAAATAACAAATTTTTGTACATCTCAAAAAGATAGAAGAAAGGATTTTGAATGTTTTGTCATGGATGTTTGGAGATACATGTCTTTAGTATTAATATTTTTGTATATACATATATATGAATAGTATATTCACTCCTGGGCATATACCCAAGAAATGCTCAATCATACCACAAGAGCACTTGCTCAGCTATGTTCATATCAGCATTGTTTGTAATAGCCAAAACCTGGAAACAACCTAGATGCCCTTCAACTGAAGAATGGATAAATAAATTGTGGCACATATACACAATGGAATACTACTCAGCAGAAAAAAACAATGACATCATGAGGTTTGCAGGCAAATGGATAGATCTAGAAAAAATCATCCTGAGTAAGGTAACCCAGACTCAGAAAGACAAATATGGTATGTACTCACTCATAGGAGGATACTAGATGTGGAACAAGGATGACTGGACTGCTACTCACATCACCAGTGAGGCTACCTGGAAAACAGGATCCCAAGAAAGACACGGAGAAATGGATGAGATCTACATGAACAGCCTAGACATGAGTGGGAGCAATGAATGGCGAGGGTCTAGGGAAAGAGAGCGGGAGATCCTAGCTGGATCAAGAAAAGAGAGGGAGAACAAGGAACAGGAGACCATGGTAAATGAAGACCACATGAGAAAAGGAAGAAACAAAGAGCTAAAGAGGCCCACAGAAATCCACAAAGATATCCCCACAAAAGACTGCTGGCAATGGTCGAGAGACAGCCGGGACTGACCTACTCTGGTGATGGGATGGCCAAACACCCTAATAGTTGTGCCAGAAACCCCATCCAAGGACTGAGGAATCTGGATGCAGACATCCACTGCTAGGCCCCTGGTGGAGCGCTGGGAGTCTAATTAGTGAGAAAGAGGAGGGTTTATATGAGCAAGAATTGTTGAAACCAAGGTTGGATAAAGCACAGGGACAAATAACCAAATGAATGGAAACACATAAACTATCGACCAAAGGCTGAGGGGCCCCCAACTGGATCAGGCCCTCTGAATAAGTGAGACAGTTGATTGGCTTGATCTGTTTGGGAGGCATCTAGGCAGTGGTACCAGGTCCTGGGCTCATTGCATGAGTTAGCTGTTTGAAACCTGGGACCTATGCAGGGACGCTTGGCTCAATCTGGGAGGAGGGGCCTGGACCTGCCTGGACTGAGTCTATCAGGTCGATCCCAGTCCTCAGGGGAGACCTTGATCTGGAGGAGGTGGGAATAGGGGGGTGGGCTGGGGGGAAGGGGAGGGGGGCAGGAAGAGAGAGAACAAGGGAATCTGTGGCTATTATGTAGAACTGAATAGTATTGTAAAGTAAAAAAAATAAAATATTAAAAAAAAAAAGCTAGAAGAAAGGATTTTGAATGTTTTGTCATGGATGTTTGGAGATACATGTCTTTAGTATTAATATTTTTGTATATACATATATATGAATAGTATATTGCATAGCATTTCATTAATATGAAATATTAATCTTTAATATATACTGAAAAAACTGTTAGCAATTTTTGTAGGTCAATTGTGGTGGCATACTAATTTAAACCAAGCACATAGGTTATCATTTCCCTGAATTCCAAGCTAACCAGTGCTCCAGTGTAAGACTGTTTCAAAACAATAACAACAAAATAAAAACCAACAAAACTATTATTTTTATTCTTTAGAATAATATTTATTTAGTAAGAATTAACAGGATTAAACTCCCTGAATGAGAATTCACAAATAATGATAATATGTCTCTGAAAAGACACAAATAGCTGAAGGAAATAATGAAGGTAATGCATGATATGAAAGAATGAATAAATAAATGAGAAATATTGTAGCAAATTCAGTTTTCAATGGATTACAAAAAAAATAGGTAAAATAAAATGGACAGACTCTCTGATCCTAAAGACAATGTAGAGGAACTGGTACATATCCAATAGTATCAAAGATAAGGTAATAAGTTACCAAGGGGGATTCTATGATAAGGATGATTTTTTGAAAAGACTCACTTCGGGGCTGGAGAGATGGCTCAGAGGTTAAGAGCACTGACTGCTCTTCCAGAGGTCCTGAGTTCAATTCCAGCACCCACATGGTGGCTCACAACCATCTGTAATGAGATCTGGCACCCTCTTCTGTATAGATAATAAATAAATAATTCTTTAAAAAAAAAAGACTCATGTCAGGGTCAAAATCATAGGGGAAGGAGAATCTTCTTTTAATGGCATACAAAATATATAGGAAAGATTTCTAACAGAATTTTCAAGACTTAGGAAAAAAGATGCCAACTCGGATACCAGAGAGATTGAGGTCACCAAAGTAACACAGCCAGGAATTATAAATAAAATGCTCAATAAACAAAGACACATATTAAGTACATAAACACCAGGTCACATAAGCCCATCAGAATAATATATTGATCAACTAAAATTTGATAGCCAGAAAGAGGTAGAATACTGTATTTCAAGTTTTAACATAAAAACTGACAACCCAGAACACTAGACACAACAAAGTTGTTTGTGATAATGAAGTAAAAAAAAAAAAAGTTACATGCTAAAGAACACTAACAAATCACTATAGAAATCAAGTAAAGGAATCTTACAAATTGAAGAGAAAAATAAATCTGGTAATGAGGCAGGCCATAGGTAAGAATAAAGTAACCCAGAGAAATCAACTGATTTACTATATACTGAAAGACCCCCAGGGAATAAATCTAAACATGGATGTAACTTGTTAATGAAACTTTAACAAAGAACGAAATTGAATTGATGAAGACATCAAATATGAAATAATCCCACCTCCTGATTTGGAATAACTAATGTTGGAAAATGTCTATCTTGTTGACAGTAATCTAATAAATTAGTGAAATCTCAAAAAAAAATTCCACTAAATGAGGTAGTTCAACATTGACCTGAAACTCTAAAATTTCTGGAGAAAAAAATTATGGATTACACTTCGAGGTAAGAACATAGGTAAGAACAGTTTCAATAGTTCTCCAGTCACTTAAGATGTAAAATCAATAATCAGCAAAATACATTTCCTGTAATCACAAATACGTTGTACAGTAAAGAAAACTGTGAATCAAATGAAGAAACACCATACTGAAGAGGATAAAACTTTTACCAATTATAAACCTGACAGTGGATCAGTATCTAGAACATAAAAATGATACAAAAGGATGAACACCAAGAAAAATATACCCAATTATAAAATATCTGTGGAACAGGACATGTGGGTTTCAAAAGAAGAAATATAAATGGCTAAAGAACATTAGAAAAAGTGTTCAACATCACTAACCATCAGGGAAATACAAACTTTAACTACTTTGATATTCCATCTCAGCCATGTCAGAATAACTACCATCAAGAAAACAAAATATAACAAATGAGGGGGGAGTTATAGGGTGGAAGAAAGGTTTATCCTCTTTTGCTAGTGGGGTACCAACCACTATGGAAGTCAGAGTGGAAATTTTTCAAAACCAAAAAATTGACATACCATATTATCCAGTTACACCTCTTGTGGACATATATCCAAATGACTTATATCCTTCCACAGAGAGACTTGCGCTCCCTTGGTCATTGCTGTTCTGTTCATAACAGCTAGGAAATAGAATCACCCTGCATGTCCACAAACTGATGAATAGACAACAATGGTAATATTGCACACAACTGAACTTTATTCAACTATGGGGAAAAATTCAATTGTCCTTCTTGGATACACACTAGAACTAGATGGTAAGACTCTATTACTAAAGACATGACAAACTCTGGATGCAGGACATAAAGAAATAATGCTGGAACTGACAAAATACAACTTCCCTGCTTCCTGGCATCACAGTGCCAGAAGGTAGAATGTGGCAACAGGGGAAGAAAGAGCATTTGATGGTACATCTGAAACCGACCTAGTATGTCATGATACTGACATCCTGACAAGATGTACTCACTGGTGCAGTAATGGCAAAACAGTCTGGTCAGTATCCAACTGCTCTTCCATTAGATTTGCATCATGCACTATAGAAAGGAATTCAGTTCTGGCATTGTGAACCTGGTCAAAAGCCCATGTCTGTAGCATGAATCTTAAAGACTCTTATTAATAAAATCAAACCTGAGGCCAGTTATTGGGGTGAATGCTGGTAGATCAGATGCAGAACAAGCCACAGCTACCTCACCTCCCCGGATCCTCAGCTGGTCTTGTTTCCTCAGACTAGAGGCCTCTGAGTCCTTGTCCAGAATGGGTCTCAGCTGAATTGCTGCTCAAAAGCCTGAATGCTTAGCCAGCCAAATGCTTAACCAGCCAAATGCTTAGTTTCTGGTCTTCACACCTTTCTACTTTCTACTACCACTCCCTGGGATTAAAGGCCTGAGTCACCATGCCTGGCCATTTCCAATGTGGCCTTGAACTCACAGAGATACAGAGGGATTTCTGCCTCTGGAATGCTAGGATTAAACGTGTGAGTGCCACCATTTTCTAGCCTTTGTGTCTAGTGGCTCTTCTGTCTCTGATCCCAGATAAGTTTATTAGGGTGTACAATATTTTAGAGAACAATTCCACCACACATGTCTCTGTAGGAACAGGTTCCCAAGAGGAATCAAGTGTTTGTTTTTGTTTGCTTTTTTAAATGATGTTAAGCTATAAAACCATTTTGTATACTTATGTTTATATCTTCAGTACTAATCTCAATTTTGTGCAGGGATTAACTTATCTTGTCAACATGAGGAAAATAAGTCTTTTTTTTTTTTTTTTTGGTCAAAGTTTAATACTTATTTTTCCTTCATTTTTTTTTTCACAGAATATATTTTGATCATGTTTGTTCCTGCACACCTACTTCTCTCAGAACCTCTTCACCTTCATACCCACTTCCCCATAAGTAGAACATCCATATCAATCCCCACCTCTAAAGCTCAGGGAGTATTGAGGATGAAGGGTAGAAGATTGTAATAGGTAAAGGCTGGGGAGGAGTGCTGTGAAATTTTATCCTTGGGAGTTCACATGACCACTGTACTCATGAATTAACATTAGTTGTGATTATCTACACAAGATTAAGTCAATAAGGTCAATCAACTATCCAAACTGCAGCACTAATTAGACTTAGTGGATTATAAACAAAAAGAGAAGATGAGTTTTGAAAGGAGGTTGTTAGGTGGGGTTGGGTGGATTGTTTGCATTATGAAGTTGATATTGTCAAAATTAACAAAAGGTATTCTGTTTTAAAAACAAATTTATTAAAAAAAAATTAAAAAAAATTAAAAAAAAAAAAAGCTGGGCGGTGGTGGCACACGCCTTTAATTCCAGCACTCGGAAGGCTCTGTGAGTTCGAGGCCAGCCTGGGCTACCAAGTGAGTTCCAGGAAAGGCGCAAAGCTACACAGAGAAACCCTATCTCGAAAAACCAAAAAAAAAAAAAAAAAAAAAAAAAACAAATTTATTATCACCTTGTTTTCAAAAGAATCAAAAGTATTCTTCTGAATTATTTTCTTTTTTAATATAAATATTGATTAAGAGGATACTACAATATTGCTAAGGTCATAATAAAGCTTTCCAAATGCTTAATCAGCATTTGTAGAAGAAGCTGAGAATTCGTTAATGGTCACATCATGCTCTGGTGTTATTTACTGATGACTCATCCATTTTTCACTTGCAAAAGCAGAGGCTTATAAGGAAGAAGAAAGTTGCTTGAGAGACCAAAATAATTGCTTCTATAAGAATTTTGAAACAAAAATATTTGACTAGAAGAAGGAAAAGGAAAGAAAGGGAACAAGCAAATCATTAACTTCTACAGGTCATTGATTTGATGGATAGATGATAGTGATCTTTAAGGACTGACTTACAAAAATTTAGTTGGTTAGAATCAAACTTGACATAACTTTCTATTTATTCTCCTTCAGTTTCACTGTAGTGAAAGGGTTAAGATCTGCATAGTGCTTTACATTTAATTCAGTATGCATTTTCAGTAAACACCATTTTTCCTTCATTTGCAAACTTCAGGTGCCACCAGAATCCAAAGCAATCCCCACAGGAAAAAAAAAATGAATTGGAGATATTTTGAATAAATCTAACGTTTGTTGCACTATCTCTAGTGCCTTTTGCCCCATGGTCCTCTATTTATTTTCTTTATTAAAAAACAAAAAAAAAATTCAGGATCAAGAAAAAGTACAAAGGAAAACATGTTTTGTCATGCTGAAATAATTTCCTATCTAAAAAATTATATAATGTCAGCTTCAAATGAAGAATGAGCCTCATAAAGAGGCTCAGATGGAGTCTGATTTACCCTGATGAATTTTTAATACCTTGTTATGAGGCTTATACGGAAGGCAGAGGCTTTCTGCAGAGACTGATAAAGCTACAGGACAGAAGGTAAATGCCAAGTCCAAGGTAATGAAGGATAATTAGTTTCTGAATCTCATCTTACTGTTTTCTGATACTCTAATAGTATCCAAGACAGGTGAAGACAGAAATACAGATGGCAATAGAGAAAAATCATTCCCTGTGTTGGTACATTTCAGTTTCCAATTGTTGGCTGAGTTCTGTGCTGAAGTTGTCATCCATAGATGATATTTAAAGAAAATGTCTGAATAAGTCACTGGCTGAAATAAGCCAAAGTGAAACCGATGTCCTGAAAGGAAACAAATTAAAATGCAGACAGAAAAAACAGATGCTTGCACGCAGGAAGACAAAATGCTATGACCATACAGAAGTCAAGTGGCTCCATGTGAGGAAGCAGAGGCTATAGAGGAAGTCAGGTCTAATGATAAAATGACATTGGTCACTCTACTGTGGGAGAAATACCCAAGTGTTTATTGATAAGCCACATAGTCTCTGATATTTTGTTACATGTTACGGCATATTTCGCAAGCTAGCTAAGACCTTTTTAGATTCCTTAGGAGGATTTCATCATTTAGGATTTTTTTTTAACCTAAAAATTATCATGGACCAGTTATATGGTCTAGTTAGAAATGTGTCCTTGTGAGCAAACACAGAACTAAACAATAAAATGTCTTCACTATTGAATCACAAATAAGTATTTTAAGACACATAAGTATTTCAAAGCACCTTTTCTTAACATTACACCACAACACTACACCACAAATTACATTGGTATTTTAAACATCTTAGCATGTAGGCTATAACACTACAGGGACAATTTTTTTTGTATAATTAGGACAGTATTACTATTTTAATGTAATGCCTAAAATTACAGGCTTTTTCAGCAACAAAAAAATGATATCATGAAAGACTATTGCTTGCCAGAACAGTATAAATAATTTTTACTGTTAATAATATTGTAACATTATAGATAATAATTTCAGTAGCATGAATAATAGTTTATATAACATCAACATATTAAAAGTATTTTTTAAAATGTAATTCTTATTTTTTCTTTTACCAATTATGGTAATATATCTTTATGTTGTGTTTTCAATTTTCATAATTTTGCAGGTATCATAGACAATGGATAAGAAAATAGTGTGGGAAACCTCCAAAAATTTGTAATGAAATCATTAACATAGTTTAAAACCATAGTTTAATATTTTTAATTTATGGAATGTGTCACTGTTTACCCATGCAATTTCAGATGTAAATTAAACAGCTCTGTTTCTAAAGGAAAACACATAGATTGATGGAAAACATTTTGAGTCTAATTTTGTATAAGATGTCATAACCTCCATCAGAATTAGAACATCTAAAAAATATTTACAAACCAGATAAAAATACAACACATTTGTTCTGAAAAGTTAGATAACTCCCTAATAAGCCAGAGATTTGGGCAGGAAATTGAGAGAGTGGGAACTGTCTAAGTAATGAGCTGATGTTCTGCCAACTTCTTTCTCTTTGGTTATTTTCCACACAGTGGCACACAAAAGATTAGAGACAGAAAAGATAGAATCATGCACTGTTTCATTTTACAGTCCTGCAAATTTGAAAAATAAAAGTGAAGACCAGATCTGATGAAGCTACCAGAACTAAAGTGACCACAATATAGGGAGATGCAGATAAGAAAGAATATAGATGAATTCAGCACAAACCGTAGGGATGATGTAAGCTTTTCTCATCAAAAGAAGCTTAGAACCTGGGCATGCCTTTAATCCCAGTACTTGGGAGGCAGAGGTAGGTGGATGTCTGTGAGTTCGAGGTCAACCTGGGCTACAGAGTGAGTTCCAGGAAAGGCACAAAGCTACACATAGAAATCCTGTCTCAAAAAACAAAAACAAACAAACAAACAAAAGTTTAGAATAGAAAATACCATAATTTGACATCTTCAAGAACTAAATTAAAATGATAAATATCAATTTCAAAACAATAAATTAAGTCAATGTATAAATGTTATCACTTCTTAGAAACATTTCCCCTTACATATCAATTTGAAAATTCTGTTTATAAAACCAACTACTTGGGAATTTATGATTTTACATTTTCATGTAATGTATATATGTGATTTTATATTATAAGAACATGTTAAGCTTACATTTAATGTGTAATTATTTTTATAAGAAAAACAATGGCACATTGCAACATGCTCATGTTTGTATATAATCTTATGAATATCCTTGTGGCTGTCATCAATTTCAAAAGGTTCAGGATCTTATCTGAAGTAATTGACTCAAATATTAGATGGAAAAGTAGTAATATATGAAGGGAACATGTAGCCATAGGTAAAGGAAAAGTACATACTAGAGGTTCTTGACATGTGATCAAATCATGTATGAAACATAAAGGAATGGGGAAACATTGCAGCTGTTTAACACCGAACCAAGCAGTGAGGTGGATGAAAAACCGTCATGAGAACATGGATGCCAAACAATGCCAACACATAATTTGTTTGTTTTAATAATAAGGAATACAAAAATTTTATAAAGCCCAACTAAATTTGATTAAAAAAATATCTGATGGAGAACCAAGTTTCTTCTTGAAACTGAAGCCAATACAATTTTTACAGATCTCTGGGAGGATTATTTTACATGCTTTACCAGATGACATTTTCATCACTAAAATATTTGAAATAGTGTCATTTTAGTAGATAGTTCAAAGAAACAGATTCAAATGACATGGGTGCTCTCAACCATCTCTATATTAATCACATGCGCGCGCATTCATGATTTTTTTTATAAAAAGACATCTGTTTAGTTACATCAATTTTGTATTCTATTATTTTGTGAATGATAAGTTTTAGACATATTAATTTAAATAGGTTCACCCAAGGATGACAACAAAACATGCTAGAGCGTATGTAGGAAGTCCCAGAGGGCATTAATCCTACACAAAGGCAACTACGGAACACTGAGAGCAGAAGAAATAGTCATGTTCCCAGGAAAAGCACTCTAATTGGTTATCCAGTATCAAATTGTGGGCCCTTAAAACATACAAACAGGTACTATATAAAAACTGAACAGATTACATTTAGTCATGCATAGGCATATACATATATACATATAACAGTGAATAGAAATAGGCCACATATTTGAAAGAGCAAAGAGAGGTGTACAGGAAGGTTTTTAAAGAGGAAAGGGAGGGAAGAAATGCAACTCTATTACAATCTCACAAAATAATTTACAATCAAAATAATTAATGAACTTTTAAGTTGATATATGATCCAACTGTTGAAAAAGTAGTGGAAAAATGAATACTTCAAATTCCAAGAACTCATTTTATTATGTTAAGCAAAGCACTACTTTTTTCAGTGTGTACCTAATTTTAAAATATCTTATTATATTCCAAATAAATAAGGTTGATATAACAAGAACAGAACTGAGGATGGTACTCTAAAGCAAACAAGATATACTCGTGTTCTTTAAAAACAAAATAGATAAAATATAGTCTTTTGTTTATTTTTGAGTTTTTTTTTTTTTTTTTTTTTTTTTTCCCCGAGACAGGGTTTCTCTTGTGTAGCTTTGCGCCTTTCCTGGAACTCACTTGTTAGCCCAGGCTGGCCTCAAACTCACAGAGATCTGCCTGCCTCTGCCTCCCGAGTGCTGGGATTAAAGGCGTGCGCCACCACCACCGCCCGGCCAGAGGTTATAATTTAATTATGATATTTCATATGTAGACAGAGTCTGAACTAGATTTGCTGTAGGGGCCTCATGCAGGAGTTTCCTGAGGACAGAGGCAAAGGATTACCTTGTCTGTCCCTTATTGATCTACATTCCTTGGTCCAATGTTTACCCTTACCACACCTTTTGCATACTCCAGAAGGGAGGGACATTCCGTTGCCATTGTTCCTGGAATAAACATTCTCTCTAGGAATGCTCTGTTTATACTCCCTTTTCAAATGACCTTGCTTTCCACACCCAAAACATCTGACAATCATCAAATCTTTTGAAATTGCTTCTCCTATCCACATATCATCATGGCCATGAGACTCAACATTGTGTCCCTGCTCCAATCCTCCAAGGGTGCAGATCTTGCCTTTAACGGCCTGATTATTCTTTTGCATGCTGCATTCAAGTTCTCAAAAGCCAAAGATTCAATTATTATCTGTCTAGCTTCTGAATTCAGACCATTCTATTTATTGCTGAAGACAGCCTTAGTAAGAAATCTGTGAAGGATTCTTTTGAGCCCTGTATAACTTTCATGAATGACTCAATTTTCTTTCCTGCTTCCTCAATTCTGTCCCGTGCATTAATGGCTGCCATGCAGCATAGAATTAAGGTTTGATTATCATATAAACATTGTATTGAAATGACCACCCAAACACAAGCTGAACAAGGCTAACACTAATGAACATAACAAATGGAGTTGGATAATCTTGCTTAGACTAAACTACACAAAGAACTACAGGCAGCTGAATCAAGCTGGGGGCAGGAGAGGTGATCCTCCCTAGGGAAGATGCAATATAGTTCTTAGACACTCAAAACAAGGGATGAAGTTGAACTTCCTTTTCTGGATCATTTCGGTCAGCCCCACAACTCCACCCAATAAAATGTTTCTGCCAACTTTCCTTCCAAATATCTCTCTAGGTTATCAAAGATCTGAAAACTTTGGCCAACAGCAATAAGACCAGAAGTACAGCCAGTATAATCTTTTTTCTAAGTTCTCTAAAAATGGAAAATACAGCACAAATATCAACCAAGAATAAATGCATAGTGGCTGAGAGACATATGGCAAGCTGGATCATAGGAAGAATGCAAAGGAATTTAACATACCAAAGCTCTATATGTTAGACCCCAAAGTTTAGGGTCTCAAGTGGGCGCCCCAAGAACCCAGACTCCAGTCCATTTGATGCAATAGCAGGAGAATTTATTAAGCTTCTGTACAGAAGGGCTCCTCTGCTCCCAAGAGCAAGAGTCACATCTTACTGAAGCCACATGGGGGTTTTTAAAGGAAAAACCCACAAAACCCACAAGATTATAATTCCCATACAATTTCGTTTCATAAGATCATGGTCTGGTTACAGAGTGATCTCAGAGGGGGTACAGTTACGTCAACAGGTACATTCTTCCTGAAATCTCAAGGGGGGGGGTATCAAGGCAGGAGTAGAGTTTACACAAAGGTCACAGTGGTCCTTCCTGGAACACCTGTAACTATCCCAGTCACAGTTGAGCACATCTCTTAACAGAAATCTCTTTACATTTTTATATGGTTGCAGGGGAGATTGAAAAATGGCTAAGTCAGGTTGCCCTTGGAACTAGATTTTTAGTTTCTCATTTCCTGGTGCTTGAAGTTTCTCTTTTCCTGAGGCTTGGGGGTATAAGCCTGAACGGCTAGGGTCTTTCATATACTTGAACAAAGTGTGAAACGTTGATGATCATATACTAAAGTAGATGGGGAAGGTCTCAGAGGAGTTGGGAGAGAAGAACTGTAATCAGAATACTGTGGTGGTATTGTTTTCCCCAATATATCATGTACCCGAATAAATTTATCTGGAGTCAGAGGACAGAACAGCCACTACATGGACCTAGAGGACAGAAAATGGTGGCACACATCCCTTTAATCCTAGCATCCCGGAGGCAGAGATCTGCCTGGATCTCTGTGAGTTTAAAGCCACACTGGAAACTGTGAGGCATGGCAGCATGAGCCTTTAATCCCAGGAAGTGATGTCAGAAAGCAGAAAGGTATATAAAACGTGGAAACCAGGAACTAGAGATGGTTAAGCTTTGAGGCTTTTGAGCAACAGTTCATCTGAGATCTATTTAGATGAGGACACAGGCTTCCAGTCTGAGGAAACAGGATCAGCTGAGGAACTGATGAGATGAGGAAGTTGTGGCTTGTTCTGCTTCTCTGATCTTCCAGCATTCACCCTAATACCCAGCTCTAGGTTTGTTTTTATTAATAAGACCTTTTTTAAGATTACTGCTACAGAATATATTATATAAAAGAAATCTATTTTGAACAAAAGAAAATCAATATAGGTGGACAAATATGAAATACCATAATAATTTATCTGACATAATTTTAATTTATTTTTATACATGAAGCTAAGGATTTGAACAAGCTATTACATTACTAAGTATAGAAAACTTCTGAAAATATTAAATATGTTTTCTTTTAATGTATTACTAGGTACAGAGGCACAACTCAGCAACTCTCAAATTTGGAAGAATGAGTTAGAATAATTGTGCATTGAAATGATCCTAGTTCATACAATTATACAATTATATCACAGATCAACACACACATGCATACATACACACACACACACACACACACACACACACACACACACACAATTTTACTTTACCCAAGTGATCAGATGTTTTATTGTAAATTACAAAGTAGAATACAAAGCACACAGTCAAAATAAGAAAGCTCTATCAGTAGAGACAGCTCTAGATACTTGCAGGACGCTATCCAGGAAGAAAGCCAAGTTTGAGTTTGCTGAGGTCCCCCATCAAGAAACCCAAACCATAGGTTTAAAAAAGGATTTGGCATGTCTGTTTTCTGTGCCAAAATTTCTTTAAAATGATAGAAAATATCTGCTAGGGTAGGTTTTTGTTTTTATTCAATTTCAAAGCCTTAATTTTTTCCTTAAAAGTATGAGAGAACAAGCTTTTCTTAAAAAAATAGGCATTATTTAGTTTTAACTGTTTTAAAAGTATTATGGCCATGATTATTTAAGACTACATTATATGTTAAGGTTGCATCTTTAGAATTCTAAGAGATGATAAGGCCAAAGAAGTATACAAAAGAATATTTTTTTATTAATTCTATTTTTCAACATGGATAAAACACAATCTTAAAATTTCTGTGCAAGCAGATTAAATCCATAAATCTGAGTTTATCACACCACTTTGTATTAGGCAAGCAAGCAAGCAGTCCCTTTTCAATATCTGGACCAAATGGAAATGGTAAACCTGAGAGTGTCCAAATAGAGATTTCAAACAGCAGATTTACAATCTATAAATCAATGTAATTCTGTGAAAAGAACTAAAAAACATAATGTCAACATTCACCACCTGAGAAACAAAAACAAAGTATGGGAGTACAATTTAGACTACTTGATCAGAAACTGAAATTCACTGGACCCAGCAGTTGAAAAGAAAGTCAAAACATAAAGGTAAATATTGTATGTTTTGTGGCATCCAAACGCATATGCAAATAATATGGAAGTGAGCATGAAATATTTTAAATCTACTCTCCTTTCAACAGATTTATTCTGAAAATTATTTGTTCTTACCTCTAGATTCATGAATATGGAAAACACTTTGGCTTGAATATTCTTAAAAGTATCAACTCACTACCTTCTTAGCAATTTGTTCAAAATTGAGCACCGCCATCATTCAAACAGTTAGAGACAAGCAAAGCCAATGTTCCCTATGGACCCCTAGCAACTGACAAAGAAACTTAAGTGTACAATCCTCTTGTTATTTAATTTCATGAAAAGAGCCTTTCTTAAAACTCACCGGGGGAGTCTGACTTCAAATCTTTCTGAACTGAGTCTATGAGGTTTGTTGTCTTCTTCAGCACAGTTCTTGTTTCTTTTTGAGTTCCATTTGCTTAAGACCTAATGTAGAAACACTTCAAACTTGATATGTGCCTATAATATACACCATATATGGCACACATTGAAAGACAAAAGAAATGTTTATGATTAAAATGAACAAGGTATCAGTCATGGTGTTTCAGATGCATAGTGCAGTATTCAAGAGGCTGAGGAAGGAAGCACTTAAGTCCCCAAACAGACTAAGCAACATGGAGCCACCATGCACCCAAATAAAATTTGGAATATAAGGCTGTCATAGATCTCGAAAGCATTGGTTTAGTATGTATGTGAAACTGTGAATGGATTCTGTGGACAGCATTGGGAAATTAAGGATAATGTGACAGTCTTCAGGATTTGGGCAACATTTGTTTTTCTTGACGTCAATAACTTTGCTTTATTATAATTATATAAAAGTGTACTTGTGTTTTACATATTTTAACTTATATATAATCTATATCATTACAACAGGGGACAAATCTACTTTACTTACTGTTAACTGAAGTATTTTTTTAACATATAATAGATAGATGGTAGATAGGCTGATATTGTAAACAACTTTATTAATTCAAATATTATGAAAATAAATGAATTTACATTCTCGGTCTTTGCGCTTTTGGACATGTACCAGTGCTCAACCACAGAGATCGCTGTCTGCTCCAATGCTGGATTAAAGCATGTGCGATCACCGCTGTGGAATTCTTAATAATGTTCCAAATTAAATATCAATCAGATGAAACTAAAAATAAGCAAATATATAATTTGGATGATATAGAAGAAATCATCGTGTTAGAATATATGTGGAGACCATATGACTATCATACAAAATATTTTCTGATTACACAGAAAAGGAGCACAGCATCATGATTTTGTCATTCAAATCAAAACACAATTAAAATAAAATATTATATATTCTATTTTTTATAATATAACATTTAAATGTGTTCCAGTTTTTTAATCCAGATGCTTGTGTATTTAATTTTATCAATAATCAGTACAATTAAGAGTCATGTTTAAGCTGTCTTGAAGGATTCATTTTATATTCATTTAAAGGATTTCTTGATCAAACTCATAGTTATGCATTTTTATTTTGAGATGTCAGTATCTACAAAAGTAGTTATTTTCTGTATAACATATTCTAGGACATTTGTATTAAATCAATATTAGCACCTGTTTCTTTAGAAATACTTACAGTAGGCAATAAACAGGCATTGCATAAACAGCCCATATATTGATCTTCAGTTTTAATCAACTTAAGCTCTATGCAGGCGCTTGGAGTTGGCCAATGGATACTTAAATTGATTTTGATTTGATAGAACAAAGCACAAAGGTTCAAGAGCAGTTGGTATCTAACAGTTAACAAGTAACTGAAGTGAAAGTCTCAAAATAGAAGGACCCACAAGAGCAAGAACTGTCCTGTGACAACTGTAGAGCTGGCTGAAATGCTAGGCAGTAGAGCTGCAACATCAGACTAAATCCAAGAATGCATAATGTTGACATTCAATGTATTCTTAATTTCAGTAGTACTTTGACATTTTCCACATTTGTGGATTTCTCTAAGGAGTTCTGATATTGATTAAATTGGCTGGATTGACTTTCTTTTAGCTTCTTATGAGTTAACAATTTAAAATCACAAGAAAGCAATTTCATTGCACAGTATTTCACTCTTACAGTATTTCGTTTTATTACTATGGGCATTTCTTTGTGTTTATTTTTTTATGAGCATGCGAGTCTGTTCATCTTTAAAACTATGCTTCTATTTACAAAATTAACAGTATATTATTCATTCACCAATCATGATTTAGTCATCAAACTAGAGGAAGTTCTTTCATATACATGTCAGGTAAAGGCTCATATAAAATATTCTGCTAGATATTTGAAAGTGGAAATGATAAAAAATGTAAATATCACTAGTTACTAGGTATTAGGCATAGATAAAACTTATCTCCTCCAGATCATTCAGAATGATAATCTTAATTTCACAACATCTAAAATAGAGTATAAGAATTGAATCAAGAAAGATTTTCATGATTTCATTAATAGTTTAGTGAATAATTGAAATCTCTTTGGTAGGAGAGAGTATTATTGTTTTCTTGCTTTGACAATCAAGAAAAAGATGGGAAATGAACCTCTGAGCCTGTCTCTAAGAGATTAACTTGGTTACTTTAACTGGTATGAGAAGATCTAGCCTAAAACTGGGTGACGTTGGACTGTGGAAGAAGGAACAAGCAAATACACATGACTTAATTACTCTTTACTTTTAATTTCAGATATAATCTAACCAGGTGCTTAACTTTCTGCTTTTCTTGCTTTCTCTGCCAAGATGAACTGCTAAGAGCTAAAATATTTTCTAGAATAAGTTGTTTGCTTTACCTGGTAATTTATTCAGCTGATTTGTGGTATATGTTTTGTGGTAACAGCGTCCTTTTCAGTCTACTTACACTTACAGTGATGATTACCTACATATAGACTCACTGAGGAAAAAAAAAACATCTATTTCCCTGTTTACTCACTTGGGAAATAATTGAATGACAATCAAAGAATTAAGCAAGTGGCTTTGGTAAATCTACACTAACTCCTGGGTTATAGATGCATTTTACTGAGTCTTCGTCTCTGCCTTCATTCATACTACAAGACCTAACAAACTTGCAGACTTACAGCAGTATTGCCATTAGTGGCAGATTGAAAGGTGTGAAATAAATCTTTTCAAAAGCAAAATTCCAAAAAGTTGTGTTATCGTAAATACTTTATATAACTACTAATAAATTAAATATGCAAAATCCACTCTGTGATCAGCCTCAACCTTAGTAACAAATGCACTTTAAACTCTGCCAGGAGGAACTACAATGCTGAAATTATGCCATTATCTAGATGGGTAATTTAAAAGTTGTTTAAAAATTGCTTCTGTGTAAAAATTCCAAAAAAGAAAAGGTGTTTTTGAGCAGTTCACATGAAAGAGCGCTGAATAATGTGTGTAGCTAAATTAGCAGTGTGTAATGTCATTGCTGACATTAAAGCAGAGACATTTTCAGTTAAAATTAAATATCATTTTAGCTAAAATTATCCAATAACCTTTGTATATGTTTCAAATTGGATCATATATATTTGTTTAGTAATTACAATCAATATAGAATAATTGTCTATGCTTACTAAAACATTACTTATTCATGAAATCCCCTAAATATGCCATATCTTTTCCAGACATACATATATAATACATTATATGTATAATATGCAATGTGTATAACATAAATGAAATGTGTGTGACTACATATATGTGCTTAATTTACTGCAGTGTATTTTTATTTCTTCATATATTGTAATGGTCTGGTGATGGTGTTTGCTCATATAGCAAAAATTGGACAATTGAAAATGGCTTCCTGGTACTTTCCTATAATATGTGATAAAGTTTGAAATGTACAACTTACATAACTTAAATTGCTAACAGTATTGATTTCTACTTCATAAATCCTTATTGATCTGGAGTGAATTAAATCTAGAAATTTGTATTGCTTGGACATGGAAAATATTTTACTTTGTATGGAAAAAAAAATCTATGGAACTTTCAGTTTTTAAATTAATTTCCAGAAAAGGTTGGTCTCACTCCTCCTGGGCAGACAACTGACAACACAGAGTTGTGGGGGAGAGAAGTGTGATTTTCTTTAGTGTGTGACCACTAGTAAGCTTCCCTAGTCCTAATACATAAATCCCCACACACTCTCAAGCAAGAAACCTCAGTTAATCTCAATGAGCCACACACAGAAAGAAGACATGATGATGGGCAGTGTATTTAACAGCTTTACAGATTCAGGCATCCACCAGGAAGGGCATGATGCTGATGGAATGCAAATACCAGTTTGTAAACAGCTCCCAAATGAATACACAGAGACTTACTTTTCTTGCCTGGCTTTAGCTTCGCTTACATCTAGTAAGCTTTTCATAAATTATCCCATCTACCCTTTGCCTCTGGGCTTTTATCTTTATTTTATACCTTTGTTTGCTTCTTACTCTGTGGCTTGCCGTGCAACTAGGTGGCTGGCCCCTGATGTCCTCCTCATCTTCTTTACTTGCTCCCAAAACTCTCTTTCCAGATTTCTCCTCCTACTTATTCTCTCTGCCTGCCAGCCCCACCTATCATTTCTCCTCCTTAGCCATTGACCATTCAGCTCTTGCTTAAACCAATCAGGTGTTTTAGACAGGGAAAGTAACATAGCTTTACTGAGTTAAACAAATGCAACACAAAAGAGTGACACATCTTTGCATCATTAAAAAAATATTACACAGCATTAACAAATGTAACACATATTAAAATAATACTCCAAAACAATTTTGAGTTATTTGTTTCTATTAATGTTACATAACTAAATTATAAATTTTCTTTGATTATGAAGCATATTGCCACAGCCAGTGTTTTAATCATTTTGTAAATCTGTGGAAAAAAAAAATCAAGGGTCCAAATTATTTATATGGAAATGTCAATTTTTATATAAATATGGTCATATTGTTCCTGTTCACTATAACATGTAAGCCTCCGAATTGCAGAAAAGTGGGCAGAAAGATAATATGAACCAGAGGATCAGAGAGTTTGTTGTGAGACTGTGTATCTTAGTAATGTCAGAAGCTACACCCACAAAACCTCACCAACATGACCACCTACACATGAGCCAAACAATGTTGACACCAATAGAAATGCCGAAATGGAAGAAGAAAATTCACTGAGGCCTCATTCTTACCTCTACAGATATACTGCAGGAAACAAATGAAAGCTGAGAGCAAGAGAAATAGTCTTTGGGAAAAGCACACCGACTGGTTATGCAATACCAAATGGTCAGCTCTAAAAACACACATTCAAGTAACAGTATACTGACTGAGCAGGTTATATTTAGAAAAATATGTGTATAATCACATACATATATATGCATATAATAATAATAATAAATGAAAAAGAAGACTGAAATTGGAGGAGAGCAAGGGAAGTTATATGTGGGGTTATGGAGGAAGAAAAGAGAGGGAGAAATATAATCATATAATAATGTTAAATATAATATATATATATATATATATTGAAGTACAGATGATAAGAAACAAAACAAAATAATACACTTTGACACTGTAAAATAAAAAGTAGACATATTCACAGGTGCTACTATTAATATCAATTGAAGTCTGCCATGTGTCTCATATATTAGATGAATATCACCTAGGTATTTATCATAGATCACTTATATTCCTATGTAGAGGAATTTCCTGTATAGAGCATCTGTCAAGTTCAACAATTTTCATTATTTAAATGGCACCATAAATGAATCTAAGAAAGCATCTTCCACTTTTCCGTTAAGTTTCTTACTCAGAATAGCAGGTAAATAAATGAATTCTAATGGTGAAATCAAATATGCTAAAAGATTCATCACAAAATAATAAGTGGAAATTCACTTTTTTTTTTTTTTACTGAGAAATTTTTTATTCATTCCATATACCAACCACAGGTCCCCCACCCCGCTCCCCCTCATCTTTCTCCCCTAGCCCACCCTGTAGCTAGAGTTTTCTCTTCAGGTCCCGCCAAGCCCTGGCAGTCCAACAGCCCACTTATAAAATAAACACACAGATGCTTATATTATTTTCAAACTGTATGGCCATGGCCAGCTTCTTGCTATCTAATTCTTTTATCTTAAATTAACCCATGTCTATTAGTCTATAAATTGCCACATGGCTCATGGCCTTCCGGTACCTTACATCTCCCTTGTCATGGCAGCAGCTGGCAGTGTCTCTCTGACTCAGTCTTCCACTTTCCAGAATTCTCTTCTCTCTTTGTCCCGCCTATACTTCTTGCCTGGCTACCCGCCTATACTTCCTGCCTGGCTACTGACCAATCAGCATTTTATTTATACAAAGCAATATCCACAGTACCACCACCCCCATCCCCTATTCCAAAAAGAAATGGCTTCCCATGGGGAGTTAGCAAAGTACATTTAGCTGGAAATTCACCTTTTTCTTAACTCCATGGGTGATAGTCAGGCAAGAAAAATATAAATGTGAGGTACATTTTTCTTTCAATAAGTCCAAGCAATTTTATATAATATATTATATATATATATGTATATATATATATATATATATATATACCATAGTAACATACATATGAAAAGATTCATTGTTATCTATATGTCACTTCACTTTTGTTCTGTTAAAGATGGTAACAAAGTTTAGATATGGTTAGAATTTCTATACTGATTCTTTTTTGGAAACTTCATTCCAGTGTGGAGGTTGGATGGTGTTTTGAGAATAGGAAACAAAGAGTGAATAATTAGGTGAATTCCTCAAGAAGATAGAGGGTTTTTTTTTTTTTTTGATCCCTGATCAATAGTAACAATAGTTGCTATGATAAAGTAATCCTAAACAGTAAACACTCTCAGATTTCCTGTCTCATAACATGTTCACTTCCTCTTGCACAAGAATGCCATGATGAGAAATCCCAAAATGGTATACAGCAAAGAATCTTTCCACGAGAGCCAACATATTGTGTTTAGATCTTCATCTCCTAAAATTGTGAGATAAATACAGCTCAACTCTTTAATAACATACCAAGCCTTAGGTATTTCATTACATTGGTAGAATAACTTACTGCTTCAGATAGAAACTGTAAGTAGCAATGAAACAGTTAGCTACACATGTATCAGTCTATAGATGAATATCATATTTATTAAATTTATAGGTAGTCTTTTGTAGCAGGAATTTTAAGAGTTCTTATTAATAAAATCAAACCTGAGGCCAGTTATTAGGGTCAATGCTGGAAGATCAGAGAGACAGAACAAGCCACAGCTATTTCACCTCGCCGGATCCTCATCTGGTCTTGTCTCCTCAGACTGGAGGCCTCTGAGTCCTCATCCGGAATGGGTCTCAGCTGAACTTCTGCTAGAAGCCTGAATGCTTAACCAGCCAAATGCTTAACCAGCCAAATGCTTAACCAGCCAAAATGCTTAACCAGCCAAAATGCTTCTAGTTTCTGGTCCTCATGCCTTATATACCTTTTTGCTTTCTACCACCACTCCCTGGGATTAAAGGCTGGCTTTCTGGGATTAAAGACGTATTTCACCATGCTTGGCTATTTCCAATGTGGCCTTGAACTCACAGAGATCCAGAGGGATTTCTGTCTCTGGAATGCTAGGATTAAAGGTGTGTGCTATCACTGCCTAACTAGTGGCTTGTCTGTTCTCTGACCCCAGGTAAGTTTATTAAGGTACACAATATTTTGGGGAACACAATACCACCACAGTCTTTACTTATGCTGTAATTGGCAAGAAAAGAATATAGTATATCAACTAATGAATGTAATTTATTTTCCAATGAGTCAGAACTATTTTTGCAATTTATACAACATGTAAATATTTACATGAGGGATAAATGCTACCAACTCTATTGTCCTTTGGCTATGTCATTTTATTGTTCATTCAGATTATTTTCATGATCCTAAATAGCCACACAAAGTTATAAATCAATATATGTGTATTCTTTTTTGCTATTGTTTGAAGTAAGCATCCAAAGTAAGTGATTATCGACATGGAAGTAAGCCATCTTGTGATTTCACTTCTCATGATTACTACAACACAAATGAAAAATTCTCTGTAGTGAGGTACAGGAAGAGTGATGAATTGAGAGAGATATAGTGGAAATTGGAAGGGGAATAGAGTAATTCTGGTCATATCATATGCAGTTTTGAAACTCTGAAGAATAAAGAAAAAAATCTTAAAATTAAAGGATATATTCCAGTCACAGGAATTATCAGTGGGAATCTCACCACACCATGCAAAGATTATCATGTCCGTAGCTTTCAGAAAGCAAGCAAGCATGCTGAAGCAAGCGTTGATGCTGGCAAAGAATGAAGACAATAAATCTGTCCATCTTATTGGGTTCAAGACTAACTGCTCAGGCAAAGGCCATGAGAGTATCTCTTCCATATGCTTGAAGGTAATTGTTCAGGAAGAATGTGGCAAGGAGAACTTGGGACAAACTCCAGGTGTAAGACACTATGGTTACACGGTTACCTGACTGAAATACTCACTACTATATTGTGGTGATTTTAAAGCATCAGAAATCTGTAAAATTGCAAAACTTCAGAAGAGAGAGATCCACTGTTTATTCGGGGAAACCATGGGAGAGGCTGACTGGATCAAGTATTATCATCCCCCCATTGCTCAAACAAATTTCTGCCATACATCCTGTAAAATCCCCGAGGTTAGCAGATCAATGCACTCCCAATTTCTGGTACCCAATATGCTATACAAGAGTCTCTGCATTCTTCCTCCCTCACCCCTAATGGAACATCAGTATGTAATCTTAAACCCTGAGATACAAAAATAAATTTTAAACTAACCTTCCCATTGTACCTGAAAATTATTCCACGAACTCATAAGAAAAGAATCCAGAATTATCGATTTACTAAGAATTGTGTGTTACTGTGGGTTTCTAGAACTCTAATTGCTGAATTAATGTGCTTTTGAGGCTAAAAGTTCTGTGTTGCAGTCATGGATTCCCACTTTTCTTGCATCACCTGGAAGTATTTCTTCTTAATACCTGAATTACAGATAACTTTATAGTTATATAACCTATATTTGAGAGTGAAGGATGACCTGAGAGGGTGAAGCTCTGAGTGCATATGTATTTTGATATGACCATTACCATAATAAGGATGCCTCATGTTCCTAAAAAACAAAATAAGCAAACAAACAAACAACAACAACAAAACAAAACCCAAAACTGTAAGTAAGAAAGACTCTTGTATAATATTAGAGGAACCAGCCTCAATATTATACATCCCAGGGCCTCAGGAGAGAGAACTACTAACGGCGAGGACTATCAGGAAATAGAATCTCAGCACACTGAGCTCTATCATCCACTTGTTTTAATTCCTCTGGCATAACATCCTTTATACACAGCTTTAGTTCTGTTCTCATGTCCAGCTCCTTTCTTGCCTGATTTCTCTATATTTATCTACTGTCCCCTCTAGGTTCTATCTTAATTTCCTCATGTAGTTTTGTCCCTTCTAGGTTCTCATCTGTCTAGTTCTTTCCCCTATCAGCTCTTCTCCCATCTCCTCTCTCATCTGGCTCTTTCCTCATCTTGTTCTTCTTCATCTGGCTCTTCCTCGTCTTCCATCTCGTTCCTCTAGTCCTCTCTTTTAGCCCTTCAGTCTAGGTCTTCTCCATCTCAGTTTGTTCCTCTCAAGTTCCTACCCATCTAGTTCTTCCATTCTCTTTTCTCTTCTCCCTCTGCCCTGGAAGTCCCAGTATATAAAGGGAGGGTCCGAGCTAAATTGTGTAAAGCTATTACTTAAAGTCCATCTCTCCTAGGCAGTGTCTCCTTGTGGAATTTACTGTAAGTCAGGAGACTTGCATGTGGGCTGTTATCAGTTAGTCCTTGGAAGTTGGGTGCCCACCTGGGTGGTGTTTCCTATAGTCCTTGAAAGTGGCTAAGGGAGATAATCTGATTCCAGAGAAAGCCTTTCCTGAGGCTGTTCTCCAAATGCCTGGAATGTGTATGTCCAGAGAGTGATCTGTGTACACTGTTAGTCCTTCTAAGGAAAAAGTCAATTGGGAAAACTATGAAGGCACACATGATTTTCATAACAGAAGACAGCTGATTTATAACAAGCCAAGTAACACCAAAAACTCCTTGGGATTTAACTTCTCTGGAGGAATTCCCTGATTCCTGCAGGTAGTGACTTTGCCATCACCAGCTGAGTTCTTGTGATATATTCCTGTGGCCTGCAGCAGAAGACTACATACCATTAAAAAGTCTATGAAAAAGATAAAAGTTAGTATAACTCTGTACCAGAAACTTTGCGGAATAGACTAGATAAATTTCTGATCATGTTCTGTGCAAAGCCTTGACTGTTCCCGAGAGCCTGAGTAAGATTCTCAGAGTGCTCTCATATCTGAGTGTATCTATGTCTCCACAACAAGGTAACAATACACTGCGCTTGGCCCATACTTCCTTTTAGGTAATTTCATTGCTTTTGCCATAGAATGCAACTGTGCAAGGGTAGAAATAAGACCACTGTCTAGCCTGCAGATAACTGATATTTCTCATGTGATATTTTCTACCTTTAATTTTTTTTTCTAGTTCCAACAGTTAGTTGTGATAAAATACCCTGACAAAAAGCAACTTAGGGAAGAGATGGCTTCTTTTAGCTCTCAAGTCCCAGGCAACAGTCTATCACAGGAAAGTCAAGTGAAAAGGATCATAAATAAATCAGCTTGTTGGAGCACATTCACAGCAAAGACCAGAGAGAAATCAATGCATGCCTGCTGCTTGCCTACTTTTTTGTGCTCAGCTCAATTTCTCCACTCTATTCTAGTTTAGGATCCCCAGCTGAAGAAATGGGACTGCTCACAATTGGCCAGTTGATGTTAGGCTGGTTAACTTAACTAGGATAATCCTCCAAAATGCTCAAAAGCCAAAAGAATGAAGATAGTCTTTCACTGAAACTATGCTTATTTAGTTTATTTCAGGCTTTGTTTTAGATATGTAGACTGTATTATTCACAAAATGATGCTTATATTAGATAATACTGGTCTGCCCTTTACTTACATCTTTGTCTCTTAAGCTTCATAATCATTTAAAAGCATTTTACTTGAATAAATTTTAATATTATAAAATAACTCTTTATGCCCTGGACTCATTTTCTATCTGCAATTTCTCTCTTTGTTTTGCTTACCACTTGTACAAAAATCCAAATTTTCATCCACATCACTTGTCTTTTATCAGATTGATAGTTTTTGGCTCAAGTTACCTTAAGGTTCTAAATATATTAAATGAATCATTGTAGGGAATAACTATCTATTGTGTATTCTTTTCTAAAAATTTTCATATGTGAATCCTTTTCTACAATTTAAGATTTTTTTTTTGAAATGGATTAAACCACCTCCCTCCTTGCCTTTGATTCTGTGAGGACTTCCTAGATGCCATCCCTGGAACTCCTGCCATGTCCTTCCTACTCTCAAGTTGAAAGCCTCTTTTCCCTTTTTATTACAGACATACACACAAACATACAGTATGTATCACATGCTTTCAAAATATATAAAGACAATCTGCTATGTCCATTTTGTTGTTTGTGAATATACAGTTTCAAGACTGGAAACTCTTTTAAAAGTAGAGATTGACTGATGTTTCTCTTATAATGCCAGTCTTTGAATACCACAGTACTTTTCAGTGTATCCAAGTTTAAGTTAGGAGTTTACTGGAAAATATTCACTTCGTATTCTCCTGTAGATAATTTAGTACTTCCCCTGAATGTCTATTTATTTACCATCAGAATTATGCATTGCTCTATGGTCATCTGTTGTGAGATATTCCTCTACACTGTGTGAAGATGTGTCACTGTCATTGGTTTAATAAGGACTTGAATGGCCATTAGCTGGGCAGGGAACAGTTAGGCAGGATTTCTGGGAATAGAGATTGTAGATGTAACCAACCTTCTTATTAAATAAGAAACACAGAATCAATGCAAAGAAGAAAGCCAAGAGATCAGAGCTAAGAGCCTTACCCTGCAGCTAGCCTCTTAAGCCAAGAGACCTCTCCAAAAGAGACCTACTTCCTGTGTGTTTGTCTTTATATAGTCTTTCTGTTCTGCCTTCTCATTGGCTGTAAACCCAAACATGTGACTGCTTCGTCACTGCCTGTAAGTACAGCCCTCCAGGTCTTAAAGGCATGTGTCTCCAATGCTGGTTGTATCCCTGAACACACAAAGACTTACCTAGCTCTGCCTACCAACTGCTGGGATTATAAGCGTATGCCACTACCACCCTCCTTTCCTATGGCTTGCTAATAGCTCTGACCCTCGGGCAACATTATTTATTAACATGCAATTAAAATCACATTTCAGTACAAATAAAATACCACCATAAGAGAGCTCTGGGAAGAAGGAAGGAGGAGTTGTCAGTGAGAGAGAGAGGAAGAAGAATGGAGAGTACAGAGTAAAGATAACCGAGCCACATAAAAGAACATAAATTCAAAAAGTGTGGGATAATTTCAGTTTTTAAGAACTAGTTAGGAACAAATATAAACTATAGGCCAAGATTTTGTAATAATAATGCCTCCCCGTCATTTTTTTGTGAGCTGGTGGACCCCAAAAATACATTTACACTCATCCAGTTTTCCTTGTGTGTATTAGTGGGGATGATGCTATTCAAATCTCATTGCAAGGAACTTACACATCTGGATTACTATCAGGGAATGGCTTTTCTCTCCAAATTTTGTTACAGATTGTATCCTGGATAAGTTTCTCTCATAGTGAATTCTTTTCATTTGATTTAATAGTTCACAGAGCTAAGTAAGCTATTGCTGGAAGTGCCCATCACTCTTTCTGTTCTTATTGACTTTAGATATGATAAAACAACAACAACTAGAAAAAAACAAACAGGAGTTCACAACTTAAATTTATAAAGAAACTTGTATTATTTCTAATATTTGACAATATAGAAAATGTTAATGCAGTGCAGATTGGAAAGGCTTGCCTCAAGGAAAATCTTAGTAGAATTGGATTAGCATGTTAGATGATTATGCTTAAAATGGAAAAGAATAGATTATATATACTTTTCATTATAGCACATTCATGTAAATATAATTAAGCTCTTATTTAGACATGAATGGCAATGCATTTGTGTCTTCCCTTTGGGTTTTAACTGGGTGCTGATGCTGTGAACCATATGTACATATTTATAAATAGCAAACATTAACTGACTTGCTTTGCAGAAAGTATTGCAATAATGTTAAGCATAATTTTTATTAGTTCAGGCTCATTATCCTAATGATTTCAGAGAGAACAGTATTCTTCTTGAGATACAGGGAGACAATGTAATGTTAAAATAAAAAAAAGAAATGATATATTGGATGAGCAATATGACTTCATCATTTCACACAAGCTGACACACAGACACAAACAAATTTAATGTTCTTAATTTACCATCTAGTTTGTTGTTTGTAATGCATGAATGGCTTGCATTTAAGATAACCATGAAAATAATTAAATATGAGTATTACTTGAAGGCTGTGTATTTTTTAGATGCTATCTATATTTTATTTTGAAAGGAAAAGCATGTAAAAATACATTCATTATGATAAAGACATTTTGTCAGATATGGGGTTATAGCCCTGTTATAGAAGCTTTTGTTAAGTGAAGGAGGAGACAAAGTCTTATGCCAGTTGGTACTAGACTGGTAAATGTTTGGTCAGTCAATGTGTGGGGATGAAGCTCAGAGGGTAAACGCATGCATATAATTTAGCAATTTTTTAAAGTAATTAAAATATGTATAATTGTGATAAAAGTTTGGGTCAAATTTTTTTTCAAACACTGGAGTAATATACAACACTCATGCATATTACTGATTTTTTTTGTTAATCCTTTGCTTTTTTTGTTATTTTTGTGTTATGGTCTTTTTTTCCCAACCATTCATGGAAACTGAAATGGGTAGCCATTCCAGCTTTAGTCAGTAAGATAAATAAGTAAACAATCAAGAAGGCTTTACCATGGACTTAGACTTCTCATACATATACAAGTGGGGACATAAATGTGTGAAATCTATTTGATTTATAATGCCATTTAGTTGTGATTTTTCTTTGCTGATTTTCAGTATTGATTTACTGGTAATAGTGATGTGTTGAAACCACCAGAATTATGATGTTGATGTCAGTCTGTGCGTGTAGACGTACAGTGATGCCTATGTGTTTATAATTTTGACTTTCTATCTTTTAAATACATTAATGTGTTTTATGCTCATATGTCTTTTGTATCCAGGTATGTAGATATACCTTGTCCATACCAAGTATCCTCAGAGGTAAGAAATGTATGCAAGATCACTTAGAACTAGAAATACAGATAGTTGTCAGCCACATGTGGGTGCATGGAACTAAATAAAGGTCCTAGACAAGAGTGGTGCTTGCTTTTAACTACTGAGCTATCTCTTCACCCAGTAGATTTTCTTTAAGAATTTCATTTGAATTTTTATCCAAATGACACTACAATCTATCCCTTCCAGATCATCCCTTGTTCTGCCTACCTTCCTTTCCCTCACAGATCCATGTGCTCTTTATTGCCTTAGACCCACTGAAGTGACTTAATGTTACCTGTATGTGCAAGTGTGTAGGATCATCTACTAAAAAAAGGATGGCCAACATGGGCTGAATTCCTAAAGAAAATTAATTCTTCAAACCCTGGCATCCATCAACTCCCACTAGCTCCTCGAATATGGATGGATATCTATGACCTTCTCCTTCGCTTTGCTTGGGTTTTGCATGTCCTCCCAGACACTTTGAATTTATGTGCTCAATGATGGTGTTATGGTCAATAAATACACTTTGATGCAAACATTTACTACCTGTTTGTATATTTATGTCTTACACAGATGATTCCTGACTGTAATGGGGTAGATAACAAAACCAGTCCAATTTATGGATGAGGACTCTATATTCCCATATTTTCTGTATATTTTAAGCTCAAGTCTTTACAGTAATAACTAACTACCCCCTAGATTAAGATTCTCTAATGAGGACTGAGGGTACTCCACCAGACGTTATGATCTTTCAAAACAAGTTTTTGCTACATTTAATTGTATCAGGCATAATGTCCATCTTTTGTGGTGAAATTTAAATTTCATCAGTAACTTGTTGTTTACTTCATACCA
Organism: Peromyscus leucopus; assembly: GCF_004664715.2. Taxonomy (NCBI): domain Eukaryota; kingdom Metazoa; phylum Chordata; class Mammalia; order Rodentia; family Cricetidae; genus Peromyscus; species Peromyscus leucopus. Next base: position 15,899,459 of record NC_051073.1, on the reverse strand, counting down.
TTATCATACTAATTGGTATATCTTGCAAGGTCAGTTGTCAAAGTTGCTCTTATGTTCACAGATGAATAAGTCTATTCATTATTTTTCTCTCCCAGTAGCTGGAATAATATCTTACAGTCTTATTTCCCAATTCATGTGACTTAAGTATGTGGTATCTTCAGCAATAGGTTGTAATATCAAGTTTTGGAGAGCAACCAAGAACAGTAGTGATAAACTACATTTATTTGGTACCCAATTCAGCAAAAACTCAGCAATTTTAAATTGAGTTGTTTGTCTTCTTGGTGATATAAATTTGTATTTTCTAGACACCAACCTTCTTTATATTAAAGCCAAAATAATTAAAATGAAGAGGCAGTCAACAGAATGGGAGTAAATCTTTACTTCTTCATTTGAATTATTTTGGCTTTGATGTAAAGAAGTCTATTAACTGTTTATGATGCTGTTACCACATTAGTATGTATTTCTTTTTCTTTTCTTCTTTTTCTTTTTCTTCTTCTTCTCCTCCTCCTCCTCCTCTTCCTCTTCTTCCTCCTCCTCCCACTCCTCCTGTGCTTTCTCTTCCTCTTCCTCCTCTTCCCCCTTTTATTTTGGCTTTTCAAGACAGGGTTTCTATGTGTAACAGCTCTAGCTATCCTGGAACTCACTTTATAGACCAGGTTGGCCTTGAACTCACAGAGATCCTCTTGCCTCTGCCTACCAAATGCTGGGATTAAAAAAAAAAAAACACCCACCACTACAGCCTAGATGCAATATTTGTTTTTTAAAATAAATACTTATGGTCTACTAGCCTCTTCCTTCCTCAGTCACCTGAGTAAAAAGATTACAAACCTATGATTGTTCTATTGAGTGAGTTTATCTTCTGTTTGGTTTACACTATACATCTTTACATTGGAGGGCAAATTCTTCAGCACATGTATAACTTAAACATATTTACTATAAATTTGTTATAGTAATAAATGAGTGACTATCTTCTCTCTGATGTCAATAACACGGCTAAAGAAAACCTGTTGATTTTTCTGCATTCATTAACCAGAAGAGCAGTCAGTCAATTGACCATAGTCAGCAGGTAAGTATTTCTCTGATCTCCAAAGTCACCCACTGTCTTTTTACCTGTCTCTAGAAAAAGAGGCTCAGAAACAAGAGATATGAAGGACAAGAGTTCAAGTAACAAATATGTTAATTTCTGTTAAAGGAGATGCTGAAAGCAAAATAAAACAAGATCAAATTATTTTAAACTACTTACCCTTGTGTTTCAATTGTATGAATTTCTATTAATTTACACAGACTGAAGTAATGAGTTTTCATGAAAATATTTCCCCACTATTTATCACTTTACTTTCTTTCTTTTCTAATCATGAGCCAATGATCTGGTCAATTTGTAGATTAGCAAATAATTATTATAAATATGTAAAGTTAATATCTCCTAAATATTAAACAATTATTGGAAGATGGTTTTATATAGTAGAAAATATTTTAAAACTTTACTCATTAGTTTTGAAATTACATTCAGTGCATAAATAGGACAATATTCTGTAAACATTAGCTATTATGTCTATCTTTCCACTATTTAAATGTATTATATAATTTTATGGAAATATATTTTTGTATATTGTGGTTATTTAGCTTGGGATTTTGGGGGGGGACTTTCTAACAGTGGAAGCGAGGGTGGCTTTAACTCTATGCCTGTTCTTGGGACCCTCTTCCCCCTACTGGGTTGCCTTGTTCATCCCTGATATGAGGATTTGTACCTAGTCTTATTACATTTTATTAAACTGTGTCCAGGTGATATTCCTGCTCTTTTCTTATGGAGGAGCAGTAAATCTGGGGGAAGAGGCAGAGGTGTGACAGGGAAAAATGGAGGGAGAGGAGGCAGCTGGTGAACTGTATTGTATGAGAGAAGAATGAATAAAAAGAACACACACACACACACACACACACACACACACATTGGTTTCACACTATCTTATAAAATAGGCAAAGGCAAGTGAGGTTTTTATTTTCATTCTAATGCCTTTGTCATATTAAAACTATAGCATTATAATTTAACTACAAAGCAATAGAGAGCATTGTGCATGTATTAGGCTATATTTTGTGATGTAACTGATTATAAAGTTCAAATATCTCCTATCTGAAATAATGAACAAACAGTGCCATCTCCTGTTTTTCTCAAAAAAAATTTATTAATACTGAATATGTTTCTGTACCACTGAAATTTTAAGACAAGTAAATATATCCATACATCAACTGTTTGGGATATTCTGCATAGCTGTGGTATAACAACACTTTTTGACACAATTTGTTATCATTATGATTTCAAAAAGATATAAAACCATTAAGCTTTGATATGAAACATCTTTGAATTGCTAATTATTCATGTATAGGATTATTAGTGGTATTTTCATTAATTTATAATATAAAAATAAAAATTGATTAATTTTAATTTCAATAATTATCTACACATGGTCTTTTCTACAAGGTCAATTTTGAAGTATCAAGTACTAACATATATAAAATGAAATTTTCAGCTTACTCTATTCTGTGTCATTTACTAAAACTTTTTTGTTACTTTATAACAACAAAATACCTATAGTTTTACTGGATACTTAGAATCTTCTTGAAAATATGTCTTCATTAAATATTATGAGACAAGACATGTTATGCAATATTTTGTTACTTCTAACCTAAAATGTATAGAGTACTTACATTGTTTCATCTGTTTTTAATGTCCATGCCTTCCTTCTATAAGTTGGTTTGGCCAAGGTGTTTTATTGCCACAATGGGAAAAAAAGAAACAATTAATATGAACTTTGGCAGCAGGATTGTAGAGTGTCGTTGTGAGAAACCTGATCATGTCTCTCATTGAACTATGGAAGACTTTAGGGCTTTGTACTAGAAAAGACACTGAATGATATAAGCAAGACAAACAGGGCTATCTTAACAGAAACTTAGAAGACAATTCTAAGAGAGAGAAAGACTGCATAGGACCAACCAAAGACATTTCAAAAAGAACAGTATTAGTAAGGAAGCTAGAGACCTTTCTTCTATATTTTGGCAAAGAATGTGCCTGCTCTCTGCCTTTGTACTAAGAACTTGTCTAAGGCAATATGTATTAAAGAACTAATTTATTTGGTGTAGGAGATTTCAAGGAAGCAGAATTTTAACTTTGCCATGGAGTTATTACCAATTACTCTTACACAGAACTACCCTAAGACAAAACAAGTTAAGTAGAACAAAAAAAAATGTACTACTTGAAAAAATAAACAAACAAAAGCACAAAAATAACAACAAAACACTTGATGTTATAGCCAAGGCTTGTGCTAAACGAGATACTGTAATTGGTAAGGAGATTAGCGCCATTGAGGATAGAACTAATGTTCACTGGATTAAAGAGAAGAGTGCTCTCAGGGCAAGATCCCACCCAGTTGAGATTTCAACTTGTGAAAGAAAAAGAAGTAAGGACATTTCTGATCCTACAAAGGGACAAAAATAAATGTTTCTGCTAATGTTTCTTAGGTACCATGCCAAGTTGTTAGCCAAACCTGGCAGTGTGTTCAAAATGATTCTGGGTTTAGAATTAAAAAAGAAATAGGAGAAGCAGTGGTCAGGGTCTCTGATAGGATTTCAGAGATGCTAAGGGTAGGCAAATTATGGTGGGGGAATTTCTTCCTGAGTGTGCTGAGAAGACAAGAAGCCCTGATAGGTCACCAAGTAAAATTGTGAAAGTGAAATCTGAGTAGGAGGGGTTTCTCAATTAAGCTGTTGAGATGCCAGTGCTGTGGGATATCTGCCAGAGAGGAAAAATATGGTTAGGCAGCAAATCTGGAAGGACAAAGGCATCCAAGCCCTTTGACAGTGGACATGGAGCTTCAGAATTTGCTGTTTGCCTTTTTTTAATTTTAATTATTGATTTATTATATATCCTCACCATAGTTTTTCCTTCCTCCACTTCTCTCATTCCCTCCCCTCCTCTCCTCTGATCTCCTCCTCAGTTGACTCCTCTGTTTCTGTTCAGAGAGAGGCAGTCCTACCAGTGTATCAGTAAGCAATGCATATCAACGTCCTCTAAGACTATGCTCCTACCCTTGTTTTAAGGTTGGGCAAGTTAACACAGTATGAGGAATAGGTTTCCAAGAGCCAGCCAAAAGAATTAGGGACAGCCCCACTCTCATTATCAGGGGCCCCAGATGAAGATCAAGCTATACAACCATCCCATATATGTAGAGGACCTATGTTGTTCCCAATCAGGCTCCCTGGCTGTTGTTTCAGCCTCTGTGAGTTCCTATGAGCCAAATTAGTTGTTTCTGTGGATTTTCTTGACTCCTCTGACTCCTAAAACCCTTCCTCCCTCTCTTAGTTAGGTCTAATATTTGGCTGTGGGTCTCTGCATCTGTTTCCTTCACTTACTGGATGAAGGTTCTCTGATGACAATTAGGGTAGTCACCAATCTGATCACAGGAGATTTCAATTTCAGCCTATGTATCCACTATTGCTAGGAGTCTTAACTGGAGTCATCCTTATAGATTCTTGGGAGTTTCCCTTGCACCAAGTTTCTACCTGACCCTGAAAGGCCCAGCCCCCCTTTCCAGTCATTTCTTTCAGTACTCACACCCTTCACTAAGCCTCCCCCAGTCTACCCAGATGATCTCTTTTATTTCCCTTTCCCTATAAAGTCCATGTGTCTCCTTGTTTGGGCCTTCCTGAGTCTGAGGATTGTAGCATGGTTATCCTTTACTTTACAGCTAATACACACTTATGAGTTAGTACATACCATGTTTGTCTTTCTGGGTCTGGGTCATCTCGCTCAGTGTGATTTTTTCTAGTTCCATCCATTTGCCTTCAATTTCCCTGATCTCATTATTTTTAACAGCTGAGAAATGCTTCATTGTGTAAATGTATCACATATTCTTTATCCATTCTTTGGTTGAGTGGCATCTAGGTTGTTTCCATGTTCTGACTATTAAGAATAAATATGCTATGAACATAGTTGAGCAAGTGTTATGATTGAGTATCTTTTGGGTTTATGCCCAAGATTGGTATAGCTGGTTCTTGATGGAGACCGATTCTCAATTTTTGAGAAACTGACATATTGGTTTCCAAATTGGCTGTACAATTTTGTACTCCCACCAGCAATGGAAGAATGTCCCCCTTCTTTCATATCCTCTCCAGCATAAACTGTTATCTGTGTTTTTGATCTCTGCCATTTTGACAGGTTTAAGACATAATCTCAGAGTCATTCTGCCATTCTGACAGGATTAAGATATAATCTCAGAGTCGTTTTGATTTGCATTTCCCTGATGGCAAAGGCTATTGACATTTCCTTAAGTGTTTCTCTGTCATTTCAGATTCTTCTGTAGGGATTGGGAATTCTCTGGTTAGATCTGTACCCCATTTTTGAAGTGGATTATTTTTTTCTTTATGTCTAGTTTCTTGACCTTCTTATATATTTGAAGATGCAAATATCTTGTCAGATGTGGGGTTAGTAAAGATTTTTTTCTGATTCTGAAAGCTGCTATTGACAGTGTCCTTTGGCTTACAAAAGCTTTTCAGTCTCGCAAGGTCTCATTTATTAATTTTCAATCTTAGTGTCTGTGCTACTGGTGTTCTATTTAGAACATTGTCTCCTGTGCCAATGCATTCGAAGCTATTTCCTACTTTCTCTTCTATCAGGTTCAGTGTAACTGGGTTTAAATTGAAGTCTTTGATCCACTTGGACTTGAGTTTTGTGTAAGGTGTTTAATATAAATCTATTTGCCTTCTTCTATATGCTAACATCCAATCATTCAAGCCCATTTGTTGAAGATGCTTTCTTTATTCCATGGTATAATTTTGGCTTCTTTGTCAAAGATCAAATATCCGTAAATATGTGCATTTATGTATTTTTTTTATTTTATTGATCCACTTCTCTGTTTTTTATCACAATACCATGCTGTTTTTATTTTATAGCTCTATAGTAGAGCTTGAGATCATTGATGGTGGTAACTCTGGCCGTTCTTTTGATGTACAAGATTGTTTTAGCTATCCTGGATTTTTTGTTTTTCCATATGAAGCTGAGTATTGTAGTTTCAAGGTCTCTAAAGAATTGTGTTGGAATTTTGATGAAGATTGCATTGAATCTGTAGATTGCTTTTGATAAAAATGGCCATTTTTGTTGTAGAATAATATTTAAGGTGTGATACTTTTGTTTATGTTGCATTTATTTAACCCCATGAATCTGTGTTACTGTGCCTGTCTAACATACCTGATGGTCTAATAAAGAACTAGCCAATAGCAAGGCAGGAAAAAAAAAAACTGGGCTGGTAGGCAGAGAGGATAAATAGGAGAAGAAATGTGGGAAGATTGGATTGAGATCTAGCAGCCGGAAAAGGAGGAGGACATTAGGGCCAGTCACCTAGCTACAGAAGCAGCAACAGAATAAGAGTAAGATTTACAGAAGTAAAAGAACAGGAGAATCCCAGAGGCAAAATGTAGAGAGGATAATTCAAGTTAAGAAAAGCTGGCTAGAAACTGTTCACTTGGGAGCTGGGTGGCAGGCCCCCCAAAAGAGCATCAATAAACAACACTTTATACTGTGTTAATTCTAACAATCGAGGAACATGGAAGTCTTTCCATCTTCTGATATCTTCTCCAACTTCTTTCCTTAAAGACTTGATGTTCTTGTCATACAGGTCTCTCACTTGCTTTGTAAGAGTTACACCAAGATATTTTATATTACTTGAAGTTATTTTAAAAGGTGATTATTTCCCTGATTTCTTTCTCAGCCCTTTTGTCATTTGTATATATGGATGTTTTTGAGTTAATCTTGTATCCAACCAAGTTGCTAAAGATATTTATCAGCTGTAGGAGTTTGCTGGTAGAATTTTTGAGGCTATTTATGTATGCTACCATGTCATCTGCACATAGATACTTTGAATTCTTTTTCTTTTTTTGAGTTAGAAAGACATTTATTAGAAGGAAACCAGGTCCGGGGAGACAGAAAGATGGCGGAAGCAGAGCAGAGAGCAGAAAGAGGAGCGCAGAGAGAGTTGACTTCTTTTCTAAAGTGCATTCCCTTGATCTTTGGTTGTCTATATTGAACTGAATAGCTATGAAGAGAGTGGACAGCCTTGTTTTGTTCCTGATCTTAGTGGAATTACTTTGAGCATCTTGTCATTTAATTTGATGTTGGTTGTTGTCTTGCTATACAATGCTTTTATTATATTTAGGTATGTTCCTTGTATCCTTGATCCCTCCAAGACTTTTATCATGAAGTGCATGGATTTTGTCAAAGGCCTTTTCAGTATCTAATGAAATGGTGTGTGTGTGTGTGTGTGTGTGTGTGTGTGTGTGTGTGTGTGTGTGTGTTTATTCAGTTTATTTATGTGGTGGATTACAGATTCATATTTTGAACCATCCCTGCATCTTTGGGATATAGCTGACTTGATCATGGTGGACAATATTTTTAATGTGTTCTTGATTCGGTTTACCAGTACTTTATTGAGTATATTTTGCATTGGTATTTTGTACTCCACAGAATCCATTAAAGATGGCAAGTCTGTGCCCATCATCCACATTATATAAGGCGGAGTTCACAATGCCTCCGGCAACTGCTGAAGTTACTCTGAACTTTCTGATGAACTCAAACTTTCGGCAGCTATGATTCCTCCTGTTGAACCCACCCATCCCTGCGTTTACCTCCCAGTGAATTCTCCAGCATCACATACTCATTGTTTGCCTCTTTGAATATTGTTCCTGCTCTAGTCCAGGATTTCCTCACTCTAGCTCCTATCCCATTTTCTCACTGATAATGTTTGTTCCATGACATTATAACATATAATTACATTTTTTTTTTATTTTACCAGGGGGTTGTAAAACTAAGAGATTGTCTTGAGTGTCAAAAATATTTTTTTGACTTATAAACAATTTTGAGACTGAAAGACTATGAAAATATTTTAGTTGTGTTAAGTGTGCTCTGATTCATGATGTATCTGTGAGCTATTGAGGCCTTGGGAAAAGAATGTAGTGGTTTGAAGGAGAAAAGTCCCTTAAAGTCTCAGATATATAAATACCCAGTTTTCCTACCTTTGCTTTGTTTTGGGAACCTTCAGAAGTAAGGCCTCCCTGGAAGTGGTGTGGCCCTGGAGGCATGCTTTGACAGACTTAACATTCCATTTCAAGTTTGTTCTTTGTCAGTACTTGTGCCTCAAGTTGTGATCACTCAGCTTCTTCTCTAATCACCATACCTGAAGCTTGCTGCCTTGTGTCACCGCCAAAACAGGCTCTGATCCCTCTAGATCCATAATCTAAATAAGACCTTTCTTGAATAAGTTGCCTTGCTCATGATTGTTTTAAAATTTCCTTTAATACATTTTTTTCCATTTGTTTCCTCTCCCCCAAACTCCTCACAGATCCTCCCAATTTCCCTGCACACCATCTTTATATTCAAAATCAAAACAATCAAACAAAGAAACAAAATGACAAAAAATCAAACCAAAATAAAACACTGATGCACATCAGAATTCACAGAGACTGTGGCAGCATGCACAGACCTGTACAGGTTAAAGCTAGATGGAGTTTCAGCATTGGGAGGGGAATGTGGATGCAAGAACCTATTGCAACCTAGAAGATAGTTGCAAATGATACATTCCAGCAAGGGAAAAATCAGTTTTCTCAAATGGTAACAAATGAGTATAGCAACCATCACACCCAAGAGCAAGCCCCATATCCAAGAATATTTGGGCCTCCCCAAAAGTGAACTCAATACATTTGCCTCCATCTTCAAAAAATGAACTCAATGTTCTTTGTTTTGGTGGTTGTGGTGGTGATGTTTGTGAGTGTGCGTGTTTGTGTGTATGTATATATATATATATATATATCATGGTGTTTTATCATCACAATAGCCAATTAGCTAATATATGTAGAAGACGCATCATTTTGCTCAAGAGACTACTAAATCATGCAATATATGCAATCTTAATTTCTTTATGTATTCAGGAAGCCCCCTTGTTAGAAGGAATAAATCCTAGGTTTAGAGACCAAATGCTTTTCTCTATTGTTTTCATACTGGAGATAGTTCCAAATGGATATTCATATTCTCAACATTATCACTGCACTGCTGTCAATGATGGGAATGACATTTTTATCCATTTAATTCCATAACTTGAACTCTGTTTATTGCTGCTGAAACATTCCACATGAAGGCTGAATTTGGATTAATGGCAATATCTGTATGTGAAACTAAGAAAAGTCATCTTAGCCAGGTGCTTGTAGACTCCTCAAAAACTCACAAGACAGAAAATGAAAACATTAACCACTGAAGAATGAGTACCATTTCTGAATAGTAGTAAAAGTGGGATGTCCTAATGATAGGTTTACTTAACTATATATATGTTCTAAAGTATACTCATAGATATTGAGGACTATAGGTGAATGATTCCTTTATGTCAATGTTTGATTTTATATAGTCAAAGCATAATAACGAATATGTATTTGTTGTTGTGGCTGATAATGTTTCCTCTGAATATGATCATTCATTCACGTCTTTTATATATTGATACATAATAAATAACTGTGACACTATGTCTTTGAATGGAATGTATATTGCATGACATAAACACTCTTCATATGTAATTACCAAAAACATTAGCAAAGTATGTATATTTGTAGACATGAAAAAAAATCAGCTTTTGTGTCTAAGACCTAAGATTACTTTGTTGTTGTATATTTTAAACAATTTGTCATTAAAAATTAATATGATCATTTCATAAAATTCTAAAACTGATATATTTTATTACATACATTTTATAAACCTCAAATTCTGATACACTACCCAGTCTATGTTCACATATTTCCTTATATATTTTAGTGTGTCAACAAGAGAGCTCTTTGTTATTGTTAAATCTCATGATTTTTCATCATGAAAGAAACTTCAGTACATGGATGTCATACATACAGTTTTGAAAACAATGGTATTTTCATAATGTATGGAATAAGATATTCATTAAATGTCTCAAATTGTGAATTAAAATATACTGGTTAGCTTCTCAAAAGATGCAAAAAATTCCAAGTTTATCATTTGGGTAATTTAATTTTGTTTTGTTTTTTTCCTTCTTGGAGTTCTTTATTTCTAGGTAAATACTTCAAAAGTAGGTCATAGTTATTTTTCTTTTCAAATTTTATTTAATTTACAAATAAAAACCGTATGTAGTTTTGGAGTTCAAGGTAATGTTTCATTGCATAATTCAGAGACCTTTAAGGTAAAAGTGAAATACTTGAATTTACAGCTTTTCCATACTTCTCAAACACAACATGCTATCTTTAAACCTGCTAGAATTAATTATCTAATTACAGGGAATAAAATGTCATGCCTTTTCAAAGATCTAAAATGGTATTTCCTACAGTGGAGATTTTACCTGACCACCCAACCTACACAGTTTGCCCCCATTAAGTAAAGAACATAATCATGCACTTGGGAACACAATTTTAACATGAAAATGAGGGCAACACAAATGTACCATAATTTTCAGTCATTTTCTATTCTAAGTACTAGGTCTTGCCATTGTAATTGTTAATCCTTATCCATAACCACTCATCTAACCAATTATCCTCTCGGATATAAGCTCCAACTTTATTGTTTTAATTGTTTTCTTGGAGCAATTTAAATATATAGGGCAGATTGAGCAGTACAAGTGTTGTCATAAGAAGTGGCCAGATATATTATCCTGAAGGAAATTTTCAACAGTTATTTTTGATGGGTTTAATATACAGAGGAAATTAGATGAAAAACACACACAGAAGCATGCATACACATTATATCAGAAACTCACATAAATACAGAAATTCTTCACATCATCTTATGTGAGAAATACACATACATAGTGTATATACATATATATATATATATTATATATTATATATATATAGTATATGCCTACATATTCCTGAGGAAGATCAATTTCCATATATTTATATCATATATTTAAAATAAATTTTGTGTTTTATTTATATTTTGGATAATATTGTCTTCTGAGGCTTTAGTTCCAAAATCCTATCAGTTGTATGAAGGTATACCTCTGGTCACAGAATGAAATGCTGCAGTGAAAATGTGTAAGTAGCCTTATGAAATCATTTTGATAATTTTTATTATTCTTAATGAAAATATAATTACATCATTCCCCAAGTCCATTTTCTCACTCCACCCCCCCCCAGTGACAATAAACTTGCTTCCTCATAGATTCACCATTTCTCTTTCTTTAATTGTTACTGTTACACACACACACACACACACACACACACACACACACACACATACACACAAACACACAATATATAAATACAAATATTTAGCACTTCTTTTATGTATCTAATTTCAGGGCTGAACAATTGGTACCTAATAGTCAATTAGGAGGCTCATCCCTCAGGAAAACAAATATTCCTAACTTAGCATTCCTTAGTTGTCTATAGCCCTTTTATCTAGAGTTGGGGACCTACGAAAAATCCCTCCTTCCATGCGAGCATGTTTATTACTCTTATCCCTGTTCAGGTATTGATAAGGCAACCATGCTGTTGAGGTATCACGGGAAAGTTTTCATGTCAGCTCTGGGACATACAATCTCATAGTAGACCTGAATCTTCCTCTCTTAGAAGTTATCAATTGCCAGTAGCACTTCAGCTAGGAGTGGAACTAGATTATTTCACATGATCTGTACAACTTCTCTGGTCCAATCAACCACATGCCATTACAACTTTATAAATATTAGAAACAACAATAATTCAAAGAGCCTCCTACCAGAGACAACGATTTCAAGTACCTGCCTTCAAAAACTGCATATATAACCATTCTGCTTTAATAAATATACATGTGCTTGAAGGAAACAATCATGCTTGCCACGAGGGAATACTGGTTGGAGTAAGTGCTTTTCTCATTCATTAAAAGTAGGCTAAATTTTTGAAAGAATACCAGAAAATGATACATTCAATATTAGCAGCAGGTAGTAACCACAGGGGATTGAACATAAAAGCAATAATTTTTTTTTAGATTCAGTTCATGATCTAATGTTTGTGAGAAAAGTGGAACTGACAGAAAAGAAGAAAGCTAACTTGAACAATATAAGAGGATATCTTAATAAGCACTAGAAAGAAGAATATAAAAGATAGAAACTTACAATTCCCCTGGTACTGTGGCTGAGGTATTGGAACAAGAATGCCTCTGCTTGATTTGTCTACTATCATTCAAATAACATCACAAATTACATTTTTGCATATATGCAGTATGAATTGCCACACCATATGGTAGCCATAAAATATTTAACTAAAAATCTGCTTGTGTATGTGTGGATTATTCTTAGCTTAAAATGGTAAACCTTTAACACAAAATTTGAGTTACAAGAAAACCACTTCTCCAATGTCTTGACAGTTGATTATTCTGTAATGTATTGGTGTGTTCTCTGGAGGTTAAAAAATATAGTAACAAGATATCAATATTCTCAAAGTTTAAACTGGTGTATCACTGTTTTCTCAATGAACAGAACTCAGAATATGCAAATGGTAATTAATTATTACACTGGATTAGAGAATATGGGCTTTGTAGATCAAAAATGGCTGTCTCTACACTAGAAAGGGTAAAAATGTATTAGTTATGAAGCTCACCTTGCCGGGTACATCAGCAATATCAATGCAATGGCAAAATCCTTGAAAATTTCTGCAGAACTACTTGTCTTTAGTATGTACATTTTAAAGTAAAAGGAAGACTGCTGCACCAGTTTGCAATCCCAGCCTTAGTGGATGGGGTTCCCTCTCTCACATAGCCACCAGTATTCTTTGTTGACAATTGTTTTGCTTATCTTAAACATTCTGTCTAAGGTAGAGTACAATTTCAAAGTAGTTTTAATTTCCATTTCCTTAATTTCTAAGGACATTTGTATATTTTTCAGCCTTTTTTTTTGTTTTCATACTTTTTTCCCCTTTTATTTTATTTTACAATACCATTCAGTTCTACATATCAGCCACAGATTTCCCCTGTTCTCCCCACTCCTGCCCCCCTCCTCTTCCCTCCAGCACACCCCCCCATTCCCACCTCCTCCAGGGCAAAGCCTCCTCCAAGCACTGAGATCAACCAGGTAGACTCAGTCCAGGCAGGTCCATTCCCCTCCTCCCAGACTGAGCCAAGCGTCCCTGAATAAGCCCCAGGTTTCAAACAGCCAACTCATGCAATGAGCAAAGGACCGAGTACCACTGCCTGGATGCCTCCCAAACAGATCAAGCCAATCGACTGTCTCACCTATTCAGAGGGCCTGATCCAGTTGGGGGCCCCTCAGCCTTTGGTTCATAGTTCATGTGTTTCCATTCGTTTGGCTGTTTGTCCCTGTGCTTTATCCAACCTTCGTTTCAACAATTCTTGCTCATATAAACCCTCCTCTTTCTCGCTAATTAGACTCCCAGAGCTCCACCAGGGTCTAGCCGTGGATCTCTGCATCCAATTCCCTCAGTCTTTGGATGGGGTTTCTAGCACGACTATTGGGGTGTTTGGCCATCCCATCACCAAAGTAGGTCAGTTCTGGCTGTCTCTCAACTATTGCCAGCAGTCTATTGTTGGGGTATCTTTGTGGATTTCTGTGGGCCTCCAACCCCACATCTGACAGAGGACTGATATCCAGAATATATAAGGAACTCAAGAAATTAGACATCAAAACAACCAACAGCCCAATTAAGAAATGGGCTATAGAATTAAAGAGAGAATTCTCAACAGAGGAAACTCAAATGGCTGAAAGACATTTAAGGAATTGCTCAACATCCCTAATCATCAGGGAAATGCAAATCAAATAACTCTGAGCTACCACCTTGTGCCTGTCAGAGTGACTAGGATCAAAAACACTGAAGACACCTTATGCTGAAGAGGATGTGGAACTAGGGGAACTCTCCTCCACTGCTGGTGGGAATGCAAGCTTGTACAACCACTCTGGAAATCAATATGGCGCTTTCTTAGAAAACTGGGAATCAATCTCCCCAAGATCCAGTTTTCAGCCATTTTTATCATTTATTCTGGAATCTCTGTTCAGATCCACAGTTGTCTTTTTCTTTCTTTCTTTCTTTTTTAAAAACTGGCTGTAGTTTTCTGTGTAGGGTTGAAGCTTTGTGGTTTTCCCTCCATATACAAGAAGATGGCTTTTCATCCTTGTTTAGTTTATGTTTAGTTAGTCATATTGGTGAGACATAATGGATCCATCTTCTAACTTTACTAGAAGACACTGTCTCACATGACATTCCCTGCCATCTGGCTCTTAGAATCCCTCTGGTTCATTTCCCTCTCTGAGACTTAGTTGTGGGAGCTGTTTTGTAGATATATCCTTTGGCAATGGGTTCCACAACTATTCATATTGATTGATTGTGGTTTACTATAATAGTCTCAGTGTGTTGCAAAGATGTTTCCTTCTTGAGGGGTAAGGATTTCACTTGCCTTTGGCTAAAAGGACAACATTTTGGGTGTAATTGGAGAGTATGCTTTTTGTAAAGTGATAGTTGTACATTATCCCTCAAGATTCATAACTAGTCCTGGGTAATTGGCTAAGTTTCTAGTACAAAGCATGGTTTCCCGTGAAGGGGTCTTTAGTCCAATTAGAGGGAGGGCTGTTGGTTACTGCCAAGCTGTGTGTGCCACCAGTGCCCCCTAAGGGTTTCCTTGTCATGCTAGCCTGTGTTATTATTCACTGGCATCATAGCTGGATAAGACTATTGGTTGCCTGTGTGTTTGGGGCATAAATGTTCAGAATTGAAACTTCATCTTGGTGGATCTTTCCTGTGATAAGTATGCAATGTCCTTCTTGATCTCTTTTGACTGATTTTAGTTTGAAGTCTATTTAGATGGATATTAGGATGGCTACACCAGCTTGCTTCTTAAGACCATTTGATTGGAAAGACTTTTCCCAGCCTTTTATTCTGAGTTAGTGTCTATCTTTGAAATTGAGGTGTGTTTCTTGTATACAGCAGGAAGATGATTCCTGCTTTCGTATCCATTCTGTTAGCCTGTGTCTTTTTATAGGTGAATTAAGTCCATTGATATTAAGGGATATTAATTACCAGTGACTGTTAGTTCCTGTTATCTTTTGGTGCTAGTGTGTGTGTACTTCTCTTCTTTGGTATTTGCTGCTGTGGGGTTATCTATTGCCTGTGTTTTCGTGGATGTATCTGACTTCCTTAGGTTGGAATTTTCCTTCTAGTGCTTTCTGTAGGGCTGGATTTGTGGATAGGTATTGTTTAAATCTGGTTTTGTCTTGGAATATCTTGTTCCTTCTGTCTATGATGATTGAAAGTTTTGCTGGGTATATTAGTCTAGGCTGGCATCCATGGTCTCTTAGTGTCTGCATTACATCTGCCTAGGTCCTTCTGGCTTTCAAAATCTCCATTGAGAAATTGGGTGTTATTCTGATGGATTTACCTTTATAAGTCACTTGGCCTTTTTCCTTTGCTGCTCTTAATATTCTCTCTTTATTCTGTAGGTTTAGTTGTTTATATTATGTGGTGAGGGGACTTTTTGCAGAGATCCACAGCCAATTCCCAGATGGAGCTCCAGGAGTCCAATTGGTGAGAGAAAGGAGGGATTATATGAGCAAGCGATACTGAGAACATGATTGGAAAAAGCACAGGGACAAATAGCCAAACTAGTGGAAACACATGAACTATGAATCAATAGCTAAGGAGCCCCCATGGAACTGACTAGGCCCTCTGGATAAGTGAGACAGTTGATGAGATTGAACTGTTTATGTGGCCCCTGGCAGTGGGACTGGGACCTGTTCTTGGTGCATGAGCTGGCTTTTAGGAACCTAGGGCCTATGCTGAGACATTTTGCTTAGCCTTGGTGTAGGGAGGAGGGGATTGGTCTTGCCTCAACTGAATCTACCAGTTTGGGCTGACTCCCGAGGGGAGACCTTGCCTTGGAGGAGGTGGGAATGGGGTGTGGATTGTGGGGGAATGCTGGGAGATGGGAAGAGAGAGGGCAGGGGAACCTGTGGCTGATATGTAAAATTAAATTAATCATAAAATATTTTTTTTAAAGACTATTGGTTGCTTCTCGCCCTCCTTTGGAAGCTTGTTCAGTGCCTTCAGCTACTATGAAAACTTGTTCTATGGAAGGAGGAATTCACGTCAGTTCCAGATCTGGAGCCTCTGACACCTTTGCATGAAGGGTATGACATCTTCAGCAATAGAGTATTACCTTCCACCTCTGTGGGCAGCCACAGGTAACAGCAATAGCCTGTATGTTTCAGAACTCTTTTAGACAGTGCTGATCAGCTCCTTAAAAAAATAGCTTCTCATGCCTTGTATTGAAGTTAATAGTTCATCTTTTATTGATAACAATCAATCAAGCTAAGTAAAAATCCACAGAATGTGAGAGAAACTTTGCTAGTTATATATCTGTTCAAGGATAAATATCCAGACTTTATATACTTTAAAAAATAAGATTACAGTATTTCAATATATTATGCACATTGTTCTTTTCTTATTCATTCCAGTGACATTTTATTCCTCTTTTTTCATAGACCTAAAGCAAAGATATTTTATTTCTTCTCATGGTGATTTTTTTTTCTTTTCAACATTGTCTTAGTCAATGTTCAATTGCTGTGAAGAGACACCATGACTACATAAACTCTTAAAAAGGAAAACATTTAGCTGAGGGCTTGTGTACAGTTCAGAGATTTAGTCCATTATCAGCATGGCAGGAAACATGGCAGCATACAACCAGACATGGCACAGGAGAAGTAAGTGAGAGTTCTAATCCTGATCCACAGGCAGCAGAAAGAGAGAGACTCTGATCTATCTTGATATTTGAAACTTGAAAGCCTACACCCACTCTCCCACTTCTGCCAACAAGGCCAGACGTACTCCAACAAGGCCATACATCCTAATCCCTGTCAAGTAGTACCACTCACAAATGACCAAGCATTCAAATATAGGGACCATTCAAATAATGGCCTGTAGGGACCATTACTACTAAAACCAGTACAACCATTATGAAAGAGAAATAGTTTTCTTATTTTACATTTTTATTTCTTTATAAATAAATATTATTTATATTTCATATGCATTGTTTTTAAAGCAAGAAATACCTAAAAGTGCTATGTATATCTTGAAAGTGGCTATCACAAATTAGACCTTTAAGCAAGAAGCAGGTACTCCTGATGTCAATACAGGAGAAAGCATCTTGAGAGAGTTCATGACAAGACAGTCATCCCTTGTAAATGTAACCATATAAATACACCATCATTCTGATTGAATATATAATACCCAATGATAATTCTAGACTTGTTCTTTTAACTACACTAATCGGTATCAGCCCTGGAATTTTCTTGAGCATATAGATTTTTTTAAACTATACATTACATCTGCTCAGCTTGCTTTCTTTACTTTGTTTATTTTTATTTTTGGTCTTTGATGAAATAAAAATAAAGAGATAAAGGATTTGTATATTATATGTGAGTGTTAAAGGGAAATATTTGCTATATGTATGTGAGTACTTTTTAGAACACAAAGATTTTTCATGAAATTCATATTATCTCTTGAAAGTATAAAATAAGGTCCAGAAGTAAATGCCCAGAATAAAACTTATGTCTCTTTTTTTAAATTAGAAAAAGTGTATTGAATATAGAAGAATTTTACTGGATTATAATGAAAATAGTGAATGAAGTCCTTTTTGTACTGACTTAAAGCTACAGTCAAAAGATCACCAATTTATTAGAAGTTAGTTTGAAAGAAAAAAGGAGAGACAAAGAAATAATGAAGCATTTCAATTTAAAGTTTCAGAAGAGTCATGAAAAGTACATAAATTCAGCCATGAAATATCATATTCTTCAGTGGAAATTTATTATAACTACTTCTACTATGCAGACAAAACACTCCAAATTATAAAGCTTAGTTATTTGTGAAGCTATTATTAAATAAATATTATTAAATGAATAAGCATAAATCTTTCTCCATTGTTTAACTTGATGGCTAGATGCATATTCATTTATATTTTCATGTAATATAATGTTTGAAACACACATATAATAAAAACTTGGCATTAAAAATAGCATAAGATGCATAAACTCATCTTGTTTCTTTTATAATTGACCATGAAATATTAGCAGTTTTATCATTTTTTTAAAAATAAGACTAAGGTTAAAGGAAAAAAGAATGAGGACTTGGTGAGAGAGGGATCAGATACCTTTAGAAAACAGACGTTTTAAGAACTGGAGGAGGCTCTGAATGAATGAAGGCTGTAAGAAGGCTGTCTGTGATGGAATGGAAACTATTAGACAATGAAACGCCAGGCTGCCCACGAAAGACAATGTGAGACTTTAAGTAACATCCTTCCTAGGAGTTAGTGAAATTCTTGATACATTACACTTCTCCCTTGGAAGTCAGGCTGCCTGGTCAGGATTACTCTGATTAAACATTGTTATTGGACGGGTAGTGGATTCTGAGAAGCCATCAATGGCTGTATTCAAACTCACCTATGGAAAGATAATATATTACAGTGTTAAACATAGAACCAACCATAAGATCATTTCTCAATCCACCAGCAAGTAAATTCCACGCATTTATTGATTCAGTATTGATTAGAGTAAAAGCCCCTGGAAACCTGAAGCAGGTTTATAATATCTTGGTAAGTTTCCTTATCTGTAAGTTATTATTTTTGTAATGTTGTATAGTGTTATGAGAATTTTGTACAAAGTGTTTTGATCATAGTCACCTGCTCAAACAACTCCTCCAAATTCATCCTCGATTCCCTATCCACTCAACTTTGTGTTCTCTTTTCTATTTTATTATACCCATTTAGTCCATACACTCTTGAATGTGTGCCCTTCCACTGGAACATATTGAACCTACCAGGAGACACATCCTTAAAGGTCTAATGCTTCCTCTTCTAGATGCTACCAATTGCTAATAGCTCCTCAGTTAGGTGTGTGACTTCATGTTTACCTCCTTCTCCAATCTGGAGCTTAGTTTGGCTTGGTTTTGCAAGGACTTGAATATGCTGTCGTAGCATTAGCCTCCACCCTGTTGTTTCCAGAAAGCATGGTAGTCATTTACTACATGTAGCTCATTCAGTCTTCAAAATTCTTCTTCCTTGGGTATCTTTGAGCCTTTACATGAGGTAGTTTGATTTAGATAACTCATTTAAGACTGCTTACTACAAAGTCATTTATTCTCTGTTCCTTGACTAGATTGGAAGTGTTGTGTTATTTGCCATCTATTGATGAAAGAAGGATTAACAGGTACACTAATATATGGTTATAACAATTAGTCGTGAGAAGACACTTTAGCATTGTGGTCATTTAACAGAGTAATATTAGTAGGTTCTCCATCAGGATCTGTGATTTGTCTGGTCATGGGTATTTGGCACTAATAATAGTGTGAGATCTGGTTTTATGTAATGGAGAAAGTTTTAAATATAATTAGAAAATGGTTGGATACTCTACTGCCATTCATGCCGCTATTGTACCAGTGATCATGTCTTGCAGTTCTGTGATCATTTCATCTCCATTGCTCATAACTAAATAAGATTAGTGATATCATCCTTCTTTAAGTGGCAAGAATAGCACCTTTCAACACTATGAAAGCAATGGCCAATGAGTCTCCATAGATCTCCAAACATTGCAGGCTATTGTCCATGCTCTTGGATACCTTCCAGAGCTATAACACCTTTTGCTGTAGATATCAAGCAATTTACTTATAGATAATGGACAAATAAAGATGTAATTCATTCGGAGGCTTTAATTCATTCGGTTGTTTATGACAGCATTTAGTAATGACAGAAGATAAATTGAGATATGATTACATCATGTCATAGTCTTGAGGTTTATATGGCTTTTAAAATAAATGTCAATGTATAAATAGCATAAAATATATAGATTTTTCATAGTTTCTACATAGGTACATAGAAGCATACTGTTGTGTAAGTCAGTTAAAATAAAATAATAATTGGAGAAATAGCAAACATTTTAAGTGAAAGAAGAGTAGGGATTATCAATGGTTGAAGGACTAAGCATGGATGTGGAAGAAAAATTGGTATTGATGGGTTAAAAACACCAAAAGTCTTTGAAAATCCCGTGGAAACCCACTATTTAGTAAGCTAAATTCAAAATACAACTGTAGGAAATAATAAAATTTCAAATGGAATTAACCTGCATTGGTGGACAATGTTTCTCACAGAATTCATGCATTTTTAAAATCTCAGTGCAAGGCATGGCATATTGTAATGACTTATTTGTCAAAGAGGCCACAGATGTTTCCATAAAGTAGAAACTATTGCTATCACTCTTATTAGACTACCATTATGGCATGGGAAGACCTTATTGTTGAAAATGTAACATACTTTAGCTGAAAGTTGTAAATAATTCATCATTAAAACAAGTAGGAAACATCTTTTCTTTTGGTTAACTTTCACAATGCCTGAAAGTACTATGTAAGGCTGCTGGGAAATAAAAGACATCAATGGTCTCACCTAGCACTAGACGTTCCTCAGTGTAGTACTTACCTACCAGAAAAGATATGCTCATTGTTTTCATAGTGACTTGACTACAATTGGAATGACTATTTTCTGATTGGGCTGGAGTCTTGTTCCAGATGATGGAATTTAATGAATGAATCTGTAATCATTAACAAAAGACCATGGCTTGTGTAGTCATAGGTTCAAGGTTAGGATGTGCTACTGGCATTTTGCTAAAAGGCATGTAGCTGGAGTGTTTCTCTCCAGCTCCCGCCAAGCCCCAGCAGTCTGACAGCCCACTTATAAAATAAACACACAGACACTTATATTATTTAAACTATTTGCCCTAATGGCTCAGGCTCATTACTAGCTGTTCTTATATCTTAAATTAACCCATTTCTATTAGTCTATAAGTTGTCATGAGGCTCATGGCTTACTGGTACCTTACATCTCACTTGTCATGGTGGTGGCTGGCAGTGTCTCTCTGCCTCAGTCTTCTACTTCCCAGAATTATTCTCTGCTTGTCCCACGTATACTTCCTGCCTGGCTACGAGCCAATCAGTATTTTATTTATACAAAGAGATATCCAAAGTAAAGGATTTGCTGTCAAATCCTCTCCAAAATATTAACTTTATACTGATATATGGGCTGTAATTAGCCTTAGCTAGAGAAGCTTTGCTTTGCAGTGGTCAGCAGGCAGTGGAGGAATGCACAACTAAGGGTTCAAGTTGAGAAAATAAGACACTGAGTTGTCAGTCTTAACTAAGAACCCTATATTACCATCACTCCCCTCCAAACCAAGGATCAAGGAATGTCCTGGAAGAGGAGACTAAAGCAAAAAGGATGCAAAAGCCAGAAAATGGAAAGCAGTGCAACTATTTTTTTTCTAGAATTAACATAGTGTTTGCTCTAACACATAGCAAATGTGGTTTTCTGCCAAAGTTGAAACCAGGAAGATTTCCAGCATGGTTGAATAGATGACCTACAGCTTCCATCCCTTACTGAAAAGATGTTAGGAGATGGTAGATTGTAAATTAGTGATAATCATTCTATTTTCATGCTGTGGCCACTATTAATATTCTCATATTACAGTAAATGATCCTAAACTCATGTACATATGATTAACAACAACTGGACTTTGTGTGTTAAAAAGAAATGAGTATATTGGAAAAGGTGTAGATATTGGAAATATAGTTTAGTTGGAGGGATAATGTTTAAAAGGGGGTGCATATGATTATGTTTCATTATTTACATTAGTGAACTTAAAAGTAAAGATATAAAGGATTAAAAATAAAAATATATTTGAAGAAAAAAGAAGAATTACACATTATTTTGGTAACAATATTACATTTGCCAACTGATGGTTGTTTAGTTCATGAACAAATCATTTATTAATAATATATGATGATTAATTTTTATTAGAAAAAAAGAAAAGTAAAATGAGTCCAGACAGATGCTTCAGGAGATAAGACAGCTGGCTACACTTGCAGAGGACCTGAGTTCAGCTCCCAGAATCCACATGGCAGCTCACAACTACTTGTAACTCCTGCTTCGAGGGATCCAATGCCCTTATCCATCTTTCTGCAGGCACCTGAATGCATGTGGTACATATGCATAGATGAAGGTTAACACTCATACACATAAAATAAAAATGAATAAATGTTTACAAAAATGATACTGAACTACAAAGCAAATAAGTACGTTAATAATTGCTATTATACACATATAACCATGATATGTTTGTTTGTTTGGATGGCTGGTTCATTAGAGACAGGATCTCACTATGTAGCTCTGGCTGTTTTGGAACTCAGTACATAGACCAGGCTAGCGTCAAACTCTCAGAGATCCATTTACCTCTGCCTCCCAAGTACTGGAATTAAAGGTATTTACCACTACACCTAGAAATAACTATGTTTTTTTACTTGTAGCAGTTATACATCTGAGGCATATTTGGAAACTATGTCATAATATTTTAATTAAAATATTGTATTAATTACTAGGCAATTTTATGCAAAGTAATATATAAATTTTAGTATAATTTGTAAGCATAATATAGCTAATTGTTTTCTATTACTTGAATTTAATATTTGAAGGTTATGGAATGTTAATGCAAATGTTACTTTGATTTTTTTGATAACTATAGAAGGATAAAATTATTTTCTTGATGATATTTATTTTTTTCTGAATGAGAGTACAATGTCCTTGAGAAGATCATAAATAGCTCCTTGTAAATATTTGCCAAAAGAATAATACAATAAGAATTATGTGTTGTGTGCATATGTTAGGTGGAAGTTTACATTATATGGACAAATCATTTTTATTGCAGCTTATATAAGAATTCATTATTTCTACATTGGTAGTGAAAAATGAGAAAGGGTTCTAGATTCTAAAAAAAAAACAGGTAAAGTTTGTACATATTAGGAGAATCTAACTTCTGATATTATTTGGCTCTAGATATCTACCTTGAAGTACACAAAACTGTTAACATCTAGTAGGAGGGTCATAGTTTCTGACTCCTAGTCATTTTTCTTGGTTATTTTGAGTTCCAATGCCCAACCTGTGAAAAATTCTAGAATTATTCACAGGACATTATATATTGACCCATCAAATGTCATACAAATATAACATGGTCCAAAATTGTTGCCCCTTATTAGCAATGAGTAATGTAGACAAATGTGAAAATATTTCTACCACTGATTCCACAATGGCGCTTGTTCAGGTTTCCCTTCATAGCTGATATACAGCTTGTAGTCAGGAAAGGAGGATGTTAAAATAATTATTCTTAAAATTGTCACTCCATTCATGAAACAGGTGAGTGTTAAATGACTAAAGCAGTTGTAATTTAAGGGTAGAATTTTTTAGATATTATCATTCAGCGATGAAGAATTCATGAAATATAAATAAAAAATTCTTTGAAAATTTAGCTGATTAGTGTGAGTATTTTCAAAGACTGTGAGGTTTATAAAGCATCTTCTCTCAAAAGAATGGTTGACAGGATGGTTCCGCTTAGCAACAACCAAGAGCTAAAAGAAAGGAGGTTAGTAATGAATTGTTGTTTTTAATGTGTAGTCCATTGATCAGAAAGCTGTGAATGCTTCATTAGCTCTGAAAACAAACCAAACTAATAAAAGCTTCCATAGATGGATATTCAAAGTTCTTACAAATGAACATTTATAAGAGAAAATGAAAATTCAAGTTATTTAATATTTAGGATAAATTACAAGTTTTACAAGAGTACACAAAAGAATAATAATTAAGCATGCAAAATTCCTAGTCACTGGTACCCACAATAAATCAATAGGAAAAAAAACTGTGAATGTAAACCAAGATTTAAAAATCAACTAGTAGAATGAAAATAAAAATTATAGACAAACAACTAGAATTCTTTATAATATCTATTACTTTTCACATTCTCACACTCATGCATACAGTCATAAACAAATAACACCCACTTACATACACACACACACACACACATACTCAATATGCAACAAAAACAAATGATGAAAAATGAAATTCATACAAAAATAAAATAAAATGTCTAGATATATTAAAACTCACTCTTAAATTTTAAGAACAGTTCAGAATCTTTAGAGCCATTGTCCTTTGGAAAAAGAGCCAGTGTTTATATATGTATGAATACAGTGTCAACATTACATAAAAGGAGGTATAATAAATATTGATGCATTAGTTACTATAACCTTTGTAATTTACTGAAAAATCTAATCACAAAGATATAAACATTTTAATAAGCCTAAGGATACATATATAAAATAGCATAATAGTACACACAAAATAAAAAAGCTGAAATACAATAGTTAAAATATTTCTTCAAAAGTAAAAGACATACTGTATACAGAAACCAATTGAAAGAAAAATTAAATTTATTTCTTGAAATGATATGTATTAATTAAAGGTGATGATGCTGTTACATACTCAAAGAAAATCACTATCTGGATAAATTCCACACCAAGTAAACATAACCTTCAAGAAAGTAATTGGCAATGTTTTGACAAGCCAATAATTTAATAAAAATGTTGAGAGCAACCAACATGCCAACTTGTATTTGGGAAATGTCCAGCTGTAGAGGAGCTATAGGTCATCAATGATTGATGCTGAGAGGGAGAATCTCTCTTCTCCAGAAATGACACTTCTCCTAGGTTATTAATTCCCAGCGGCTAGCCCAAAGTGTCTGTGTGTAATAACCTACACATGTATCTGAATATATGCATATTATGCATATATATGTACATAATTTATATGTATATATAACAATAACTATTCATATAAAAGAGGCCATGACTTTGAGAAAGATAGAAAAAGAAAGTGGAAGGCATCAGAGCTGAGGGACAGAGGCATGAAAATGATTTAAATACAGTACTCATGTATGAATTTCTGAAAAATATAAAATTTACATTCAAGAATATGTTGACTGGAAATAGATATTAATACAGTTAATAATCAAGTGTGAGGGATGAATCATGGTGCCCTAAATGTAGACAGGATTGTCTTTTTCTGTGTAAATTTAAAGAGTAGCCCAGTCAGTTCAAAAAGCAAAAGGACAAATAAATATAAATGTGAGACTGAAGATGTCACTGAATCATGCAGAGACCATGTGTCATAACAAAACCAACAACAAAGATAAATAATATACTTTTAAATAATAATAAGCCCTGTGCTCCTCTTGATACAGAACTATAATTTATATTAAAAGAACAATGACACAAGAACATACATGATGTTAATAACATCTCTAAATCTCAAAATAGTACGGCATGCAACCATGTGTATTTCTATATTTCAATCTAAACATGCAATACACATCACTATAAAATTTCATTCATACCAGTAGCCCCAAAACAATTTGCAAATAAACTCAAGGTGATACCTGAGTGAAATTGTCAATATTTCTGCATGCACTTATGAGATAATGATATTACATGCAATATATAGTAATATCAATTATAAAATTAAACTAAACAACTAGCAAGGTTCGTTGTATTGAAGTTCTAATGGTATACTATTTTCCTATTCTTCTTGTTTTCATCGTATTCTCCACAAAATTATAAAGTACATTTGTGCTTGCTCTGAATTATAGTATTATTCCCATAAATGTCCAGAGATTTAAAAATTAATAAATTAATTTATACCCTGAAATATGATAAACTATCAATTAATTCTAGCAAAATTTCTATTCTGTACATGTGAAAGATGTCCAATAAATTAACAAACTAAGATTAATTTAACATTTTATAAAATTCTATTTTGATACATATTTTGGCTACATTGCAATAATTTCTAGATCATTAATATACAAATTTGCATTGACCACATTCAACATAAATCCATATATGTGTGTGTATATATATATATATATATATATATATATATATATATATATAAAGTTCACTAGTAGAAATTTTCAACTTTCTTGGCTCAGGGTTGTGTGTGATACTTTATCATATCACATCATCTGGAGAAAAAGTAATCTGTGCGGACTCCACAACAAGAAAAACTTCTAATTTACAGCACATTAGTTTTTTCTGAGTTCAAATCTGGTTTTATAATTATCATGTAAGTTTCTTTTGCAATGATGCAGATCAATGGAATTTAATAGAAAATTATCATTAACATTTAACATATAAGTTAGAATATCATATTGTTTATGAATAAATATCAACACAGAAATTGGTATAGGATGAAACACAGGGTACCAGTTTTTTGATATGTGATAAAATATTCTTATAATATTTTTACTTTATGTTTGAATAAAGAATGATCAATTTCTAAAGTAATACTCAGAGCAAATTTTCCTTTGAATTAGTTTATAAATGAAAGCAATCATATTTTGCTTCATATACCTTATTAATAAAGATTATATTTTATCCAAAAGGTATAAAATAAATGTCAAATTCTTAGCAAAATGAATGTTATAAGAATCTTTATAACTAAAGTGTTGCACACATTCTTTGGAATGCATTTTTCCACAACAATAGGAATCAAGCCAAGGCCTTTGATATGCTTTCCAGTCTAGCACAATACATCTAAGCAACACCTCCATTACACAGAATCCCCTATGTCATTTCAAAAATATTTGAAATCTTCCTCCATGATTTATGATTCTTTCCTGATTTATGAACTCCAGACCTTCTGCAGAGACAAATACAAAAAGTGAATTGTTTATTTACTCTTATGCTTTATAACATGATAAATTATAATATTGTCTTGGTTGACCTACCCAGCCATCTGAAAAGGTAGAAATTCAGCAAGTCATAAAATGCATTTGATATTTGTTTGTCTACTGAAAACAGCATCTAGTAAATCTCATCTTCACGGACATGCATCTAAGGAATGAATCAAAGGAAAAAAAAATGCCCAATGACATTTCACTTATAATATTTGTTTATGAATTTACTTTTCTGCTCACCTGTGAATTCTTATGCCAAAATCTACCATTAACAAAGAACATGTATACAAAGAAACACATTTGTTCTTGGCTTGTTTTCAACTGAAATAGTTTTTTTTTTTTTTTTAGAACAAGAAAACTTAATACCTAAATTTTACATGGGACAAAAATAGAAAACATTTTAATATATCATGATAAGAACTATCTTATTCTTATATTAAGTAATGTACCATATGTGTATTTTTGAACAATAAAATTCCTAAAAATATGACACTGGATCCTTAATTTCCCGTGTACTATCCATAATAAGGATGCATAAAATATTAGTTTTAAATTACAAAATCTTCAAATAAATATTACACAGTAACACAAATACAACACTGGCCTAAATTTGTTCATCAAGTAAACTACCATTATTCTTCAAAATAATTATTTAAGGGAATGAATTGAAATTAAGTACATTCTACAAAATACGAAAGTACATACTACCACCTAGTGGCTGTGTTGTTTGCTCAAGGGTGGTATTTTCCCATTATAATCCACAAAA
The DNA here is from genome assembly GCF_004664715.2 of Peromyscus leucopus. Taxonomy (NCBI): domain Eukaryota; kingdom Metazoa; phylum Chordata; class Mammalia; order Rodentia; family Cricetidae; genus Peromyscus; species Peromyscus leucopus. Next base: position 15,872,063 of record NC_051073.1, on the reverse strand, counting down.
TTGCACGTTGAGGAATGCTGAGGGCAAAAATAGTTTACAGTTAAACATGTTCAATAAGTACATGAGTATGTAAATTGATTATTCATACAATATTCTTAGCCACTTCATATTTCATAAGTTTAAATGCTTTTTATCAAGAAGAGAGATAGGAAAAAGCATAAATATGACTATGCAAAAATAAATACATGTCAATAACTCTCTTCTACACCCAAAATGCAAAGTTAACTTTGTGAAGATCATAGTGAATAAGTATTTGAAAATGCTAAACAGTGTTTTCAATGAATTGGAAGGAATATATTAATATTTTCATGTTGTATCATACATGGAAGTACATGCTATGGTAATCGCAATTACCATTAACCTGATATTCAAGCTGCAGTAAATTTTCTAAAGGGTAGGGTTTGAAGAGCTTACAGGAGCTCATGTCTTAGGACAAAAAGAACCAGGTAGGAAAATATTTCTGAAAATCAACTTACATGTTTATACTGAGTAGTTATTACACCAACTCGACACAAGCTAAGGCCATCAGGAAAGAAGGAATCTTAATCGAGAAATGTGTCCACCAGATTAGACTTTTAGTAGGGCCAGCTCACTGGGGGTGATACCTCTCCTGGAGATATGGTCCCAGTTCTCTAAGAAAGGAGACTGAGCAAGCCATTAGCAAGATGACAGGCAGTGATCTTCCATGGCCTCTATTTCAGTTCCTGCCTTCATATTCCTGCTTTGAGTTCCTGCACTGATTTCTCATCATTATGGATTATGATAGGGGTATGTAAACAGAAATAAACATTTTCCTCATCAGAATGCTTTTGGTTATAGTATTTTATTATAACAAAGAAAAACTAACTAATTCAATAATAATTTATATTGTCGTGTGTGCTCTCTTCTACTTTCATGAGTTTCTTGTGTGACTACACATGCTCAACTTGCTAATGTTATATGGTGGTGTGTATAAATTCAAAGCATTTTTACTATAGTATCTTTCAAAAATAATAAATTGTAGATTTTTGTACTATTTGAAGAATAATTTTAAGATTAATAAAATGAAGTTTATTGCAAGTGTTCAATTCATTATTTTAAATTACTAAATTATATTTTATCATTTAAAAAGTATTCTTACACCAGGTCTCAAACAACAAAACCAAACAAAACAAAAAGGCCATTCTTCACAAATTCTATTATTCAATTTGAATTTTATAATAAATCACAAAATTGTTGAGCTTTCTGATAAAGAGAATTTCATTTCATTTCAAAAATCAACATTCTATTAAGCAATTAAGAGGAAGGAGCAGAAATCTTTTATTTTTTATACAAAACTGTTACTTTTAATCTGTATCAAGTCCTAGTATAAGAAATGTAGACATCAAACACAAATTGATTAATTTATTCATGAATTCATCACATGCATAATGAATGCATTCTAAGGGCCATCCAATATGCTAGTAGCCATGGGTGCTGGAATGAAAATTTGAATCAAACTGTCAGTTTCTATTCTTCTGCAATTACTTTTATTGAGACCTATAGACACATGCAAGAGAAATGTAGGATTAAAAGTAAAAAGCAACAAACTTGCTTGGTGAATAAGACAGGAAATATCCAGAGGACAAGTAATATTGTAGTCACTAGGAAACATACAAAAAGAACAGAACAGAGGTCAAGCTATAACGGACCTCATAAGCTATTTTAACTTTGTTACGAATATTGTTACCTGAAATTCTGCTGCCCAAGTGAAATTATTTTTCAAATTACATGTCGGAAAGAAACACATCCCACTGAAGAAGGAAGGAGGTAAATTGAGTTCAGAGTAGTTGGTGATGCTAAGGGTGTCTGTGTGAAGCACATGGAGTAGAGGTGTGACAATCATCAGAAGTAGCAGGTGTTTCCACCTAGACTGTAATGGCATAATATAAAGGTCTTTTGTTCTTTACAATGGCTGCCTGATTAGTGTGACAAAGATGCATACAAAATGGAAGCATCATCTGCAGCAATTTCAAAGCGCTGTTTTACAGAATATTTCTTACTTTAAAAAGGTGTAAATGAACCTTTCCAAGAGAGAGAGGTGAGAGTTATCACCTTATTCAACTTATGAAACTTATTATCACCAACAGTGAGACAATCACACATTATATACTACCTGACATAGTACAAAATAATTGCTTACATGGTGATCTTCGCTCTGTCAAAAACCAGTGTATTCCCTACAGCAATGCAATGGCCAAAATAGTCTAGAGCTGTAAAATGCCCAGTGACAAGAAAGGTATGAGAATGGAGATTTATTCTGTTATCTAGTAAGTTAATGATAAATACATACTTGATATTCGTGTGTGTGTGAGTGTGTGTATGTGTGTGCGCGCACACACGTGAGTGCTCGCATGTGTGTGCTCATATATGTTGTGGCACATGTATTGAGACAGGAAAACATTTTGGTGTGTCTTGTCCTTCTACCTTTTACATGGATTCTGAGAATCAAAATCAGATAGCAATATTTGAGAAGCGAGTATTCCTATTTCTGCTGTCAATATATGATTTTTAATGAATGCTAAATTACAGTGGAAGAGAAAGTGTACATTGAAATGACTTGAGAAACACAAATATGGAGAACTTTGTCATTTTTAGGCAATTCATGGTGAAACACATGGTATTGTGTGACAGTCTTTCTTTTTTGTTATTTTGTGTTTTTTTTTTTTTTTTTAGCTCCGGAGCTGAGGACTGAACCCATGGCCTTGCGCTTGCTAGGCAAGTGCTCTACCACTGAGCTAAATCCCCACTCCCTGTGACAGACTTTCTAGAGAGACATGAACAAACATTCACTCATGCCAGGTCAATGAACAAAAGTATGGATACCATCAAATCCATCCTCAGTTTTACTGGGGTTATTTGTAGGAGTAATGGTGAGAAATTACTAACGAGAGGAAATGACTCAGATGCACTTGAACACCAGGCATATGTAGCAAGCAGCTTATGAAGCCTAAAATCTGAAGGCAGATCAATAATTTTGTCATTTTGCTTTCTAGGTGGCTAAGTTGGTTTAAACATCTTAAAGGAAGTTAGACTGATGTCTGCTTCTTTCAGGTTGCTTGAATGATCTGCCTCTTCCAGGCAGATCACTGGTCTGAGAGTTTCTTTCAGTACTTCTTGCTGCCTATGTATGCCTGAGAAGGGCCCTAGTGATTCTGCTCAATTTATGGGTCTTCCTGAAGCAATTTGAGTTTTCTACATCCTGAGTTTAATGAGCTATCCTTTAGTATTGAACATTTCACCTCCCCTTAGAACATCCTGTAATTTTATCTCCCAATAAGTGTCTTGTGTCTTAAAAGTCAACCCACCCCCAATGCCTGGCCAGCAGGGTAATCTGTTGTTTTACCTCTCTGTGGACATTTTGTCTTAAAATAACCTGTTGTCCACCTTCTCTTTAACACCCTAAACCTTACTAAGCTTCGTTACAAGATCAGATCTTTTAATCTCAGAAAAAAAAAATGCTGCAGAACATTTGGTGATGTCATTTAGTACTGCACATATAGTTGCTCCAAAAATAATTAGACAAAAATATGGAATCCTTCATTTTACAAAGATGAAACATTGACCTACTCATGTAACAAACTTGACATGAGAACTGTGAACATTATTGTCTGACTATTTTACAGCACAATAGAGCACATGATTAATAAAAGTTAATCAAAGAAAATACATAGGCCAATCACTTAAAAAGAAAATTAAATAGTTATCTTAAAATAAAAAGATACTGAGGCTCAGTAGCACCTCCCTTATTTTTCATTGATAAGGAGGCAGCTAAAAGAAAGGTTAATATTGTTAATTAAAAACAATATAAATTAAGTGAAGTAGGAAAAGAACAGACCAAGGAATGATTATAACCTAGGTCCTCTAGAAAAGCAGTCAGTGCCTTTTACTGGTGAGCCACCTCTAACCTCATCACCTTCTATCCCTGTACAAGTATATATTGAATACTAGGAATCTATCTCAGAGTCTTACAAATTCCAGAGGTACACTCTATTACTGAAGTAAAACTGTAGCACTACTCATTTACAGTAATAATTTTGACAAATGCATTTCTAGATCCGAGTTCATTCGTGGAGACAGAATCTCATGGATTTCAATGCAAGTTGTGTATCAAATGGAATCAAATTTAAACCAGATCACAAATGGACAAATACGGCTTCAACAGTTCTAATATTTGAAGATATTAAGAAAAAGATTACCTAATATCTTGTAATTAGTCTCAAAATACTTCTGTAAGTTACTGGGTGCAAGAGAGAGAATGAAGAGGGCTGTGTATATTAGCATCACCATGGAGAGTTCCAGTGCATAAATCTTCCATGTTAGCTGCGAAAAACCTGTTTTCTGCATTCTGGGTTAAGATAGGGTACACGCCATATCCCAAAAGGCCATAGTGGAATCAAATTCCAGTAGTTATCGAAACAAGCATATAATGTCTTCTTTATTAACTTCTCATTTTTTCTTTTTCTGTCCTTTCCCCTTACAGTTACTCCCTGGATTCCTCTCCAAATTACTCCTTACATATGATGATTTTGTTATGGATGCTAGTTTTTAATCCACCTAATGCAAAATAACAGGGAAGTGGCATAAATCACAAACACAATAGAATATTTATTAATTGTGATTTTTGAACAATTATAAAATATTTCTATGACAAATAATGTAATTTAACTAATAGTCACTTTATATTAGAAATGTCAAAATCATAATATGTACTATAAAACTTTAGATTGTATAGTTTTATGTGCCAACATAAAATAGTTACTAATATCAATATAGAGAACACATGTATTATTAGAAAATATTTTTAAACTGATTTCTGTTTTTTTATAATATTAAATTTGTTGACATTTTCCTTCACTCTTTATTTATTTACATTTAGCAATTATGATAAACTTTATCATTACAAAAGAGTGCTATTTCTTACAAGAAACCTCCAGTGGTATCTAGGACATAAATAAATACATAGAGTTACTCAAGATAGGAGCATCAACAGAATTACAGTCCAGATTTTGCCAGCAATTAAGTTCTTGCAAGGACCCAAAATGTCATCTGATCCTTGACTCTGTCAGTATATGACACACAGTGACTTTTCCTCAACCAATTTTTCAAGCAATATTTATGATGTCACAGAAGAAATATTTACAGCAGGTCCATCAGCAACTCAAACAGACACAAGACATGGGCAGAACTAACAGGTGAGTGAAAACTTGAGTGCACTGTCATGATCTTTCCTGGAAAGATCTCAGTTATATTGAATAATGTACTGTATACTTTCTTCAATTCATGTTAATTTGACTACATTGTGAGCCACACTCAAAATTCCTAACCATGCAATGAGTAGGACCTACCTATACACCTTAGGTGTTCTAATATTGTGTCAAGGGACTTAGCAGCACTAACAGTCAGTCAGTCACACTCTTATTGACTGTCCAATGCAGAGTGATCAGCCCTAAAAGCTTATATTCTCAAACAATAAAAAAGGACTCAGTAAGTTCTATATGTATATTTGTGAATGAGCATACATATTTTTGCATGTAATAATGAAGTATATAACAATAACATGTAATTATAACATATATTTGTGGGTACGAATTATAACCAAAGCAAAAATGGCTATCATTTTGTGAGTCGGGGAGGGACATGAAAGGAGTTGGGAAAGATACTCAGGAGGAGCTGGAGGCAAAAAGTGAGGGGAGTCTTTCTATTTCAATTAAAAACATTGAAACAAAACCAAGAAATATCAAAAGAACTAGACTATCCCCAAATACCTACTGATAACATAAAACAACCACAAATTATGAATTTGTAAGATGTATTGTTACAGAATTTTAGTACACTCTTAGTATTTATTATATATACACTTAAAAAAGAAATAGGAACAAAATCTTGAAAACAAAAGTCCCAATTTGTGTCTGAAAATTAGAGGGTCTGCATGAATTCTTACTAATCCCTAACTACTAGCATGATGCTCAGTCTCACCTGAGCTCTTGTTCATTAACATTAAATTGTTCTCAGTGCCAAGCAATGGTTGAAATTACCCTGGCTTTTTTCCAAAAATATTCTGCTAGCACTTGCTCAACCACATGAAGAATGGAAATATGACTTAGCCACTTGTCCCACTCTGCTGAATTTAAGTGACAATGGTAGGGAAGGAAGTCCATTAAGAGAACCTTCTACAGAGCCGAGAAAAGCATCCACTTTGGGGCTATGTACAATTCCACATACTCCACAGCTTTTTAACTTGGTGATGAAATATAAACAACATTCTCCATTTTATTCAGAAGCTTGAGAAACATGGTATAATCTAACTAACTACCACTTTCCTTAGAGAATATGCTTTGTGTCTTTCATGTAAATGTAAACTGTTCCTAGTCATCAGAGAGAAGGATATAGTGGACACCAAATACTCAGTATTTGATATGAGTGACCTAGTTGATAAGATCTGCTTAAGAAGTCATTAGAAAATTGAGATAGTTGGATGGAGCATCATCATCTGTGAATCTTTCTAATCTTGTTAATGGCACTAAAAGTATTAATATATACACAGGTACAATGGTATTATACCATTTCCAAACACACACATTTGCATGGATCTTCGATTATTTATATAAACACACACACACACACACACACACACACACACACACACACATTTTACAATGCCTTTCTTAAATCCCAGTCACATAGATAAAAACTCAAAATTATATATTATGATAAATGAGAACAAAACAGACTATTCACTTAGGGTTGCAATAGTCAATGCTTTTCCAACACTAAATATCCACATTGACACATGTTGAGAAACTTAGAAGTGACATTATGCTTTAAATATGCCACAGTTAAACATTAGCTAATGAATCAAATCTAGCCCTCTTTTGCGTAGCATTTTATTGACCACACCCACTCAGGTAGAAATTGTGTCTTTTTTTTATGCTCCAATGGCAGAACTGAGTAAAATTGACAAAATGCATATGGCAGAAATAGCTGTAATACTTGTTTAGAGGATAAAATTAAAAATTTAAGGGAGCTTTGCAATAAGCATTTACATGGAATTCCACTTGTCCTACCATGTATTGATTGCTTGAACTAAACTAAAGAGCATTTTTACTGTTTACTTCAGTTTTATAGCCAGATATCTAATTATTGAATTTTGGAAGGATTATCAAAGAAATCTATGAAAAATTTTGCGAATTTTTCTTACTTGCAATCTTTTTAAGGAAAATATATTTTCAAATTCACTCCTGAATATTCAGATCTAGCATTTCTTCTTAATTTTATGAATTCTTTCACAATTTCCAGAGTGAATATTTTAAGATATTGAGAGCAAAAAAATATAATTTACAGATATCAGCTTACCGAACTTGCATTTCTATTAATATTCTATTAATTCTAAAAATATTAATATTTTAATTTTACTCATGATAGCTCAGTTTCTGTGCAATTGCTTCCAATGAATATTTACCACTCCTTGTTTGCATCCCTACTGACGTCAGCGAACTTGTTTTGGTGAGTATTTGGAAGGGCATAAAATATAAAATATTGATTTAACCAAATGATAATGAGCATACAGTTTCAACAAATACAATGTTCGACATTTGTAGTTTCAAACCACCCTCCTTTGTATGTCTGAGCATGTGTCTGTGCCTGTTTCTCTCTCTCTCTCTTTCTCTCTCTCTCTCTCTCTCTCTCTCTCTCTCTCTCTCTCTCTCTCTCTCTCTCTCTCTCTCTCTCTCTGTGTGTGTGTGTGTGTGTGTGAGAGAGAGAGAGAGAGAGAGAGAGAGAGCGCACAAAATATGTGATTAGAATAGGTAATCATGTTTTTAGGCTGAGTAAATAGTCTGGTTATCATCTACTTTGAATCCAGAAGTAACCTGTAGTTTTATGAAGAGTGGAAAGTGTTTGTATGTTCTATGACATTCTCTAAAGCTTAAACTCCAAATATCTATTCACTTCCTATATAACTCTCAAATCAATCTATTGCCTCTTAAATCTAAATCATTTCTCTTTATTTTTCCAGTTAATACACTTCTTTAATGTTAAATGAGACACACAGGTGTGTTTTCAAGTAAATTCTAATAACTGTTTCTGTTCAAGCATAATTTTCCTACAACTTGTGTCCTTGGGTAACTTGCAAGGATAACTTGGGATTACTAACTCTTTAGTGTAGCTTGAAAAGTTCTATGTATATTAGCTCTTAGTGGTCTTTCTTTCTTAACATCTAACACTGATTTCTGCTCCTTCTTAATACATAGCGTGTCTCTCAGTCAAGTACCACAAATAAGGGTTTCCCTTTGTCTACTACAGCACTGTGCTCTTTTCTTTGCATAGAATTGCTTTTAATTACTACCTTCTCAAAAAGTATAAAAAAATAGTATGTTGGATACCAAACACATTGAAATATTCAATGATACCATTCTCATGTGAGGTACAGACAGCTTATTCACTGATAACTAGATAGTGGCAGGAAGAAAGGACCATCCTATGTATATAGAATAGGCTGTATTTTCTCACAAATGCATTTTCCTCACCAATATTTCATTCTATCTTCTGTACAATTATTGAAAACTGAAAGTTAAATTTAGCATAAATATAAGCTATAAACATACTCCCAATTGATCATTTAATTCAAGAATGTTTAAATTGAAACCTGATGAGTTTATAATGAGTTAGTCTAAATTATTTTTTATATTTTGTACTAAGATGTTAAAAAAATATTGCTATGTTCCCAACAGAATTTGAATATTAAATAATTCCGTAAACTCATGATACATTCAGGTTTTCAGAAGACCTGTAGCTATTTGCATCCATAAATTTAATAGGTACACTGGGACCTGTTAAAATTCTCTAATAAATATTCAGTAAACAGCCATGTGAATGTAAATAAGAGCTCACAAAACAACACTAATATCATAACACTGGTAAGTCTCATTTATTCTTTCTCTCAGAAAGAGATAAGATTGTCACATGCAGGACACACTCTTTGGGCAAACTATGTGTATGACAGCAAAACAAATCACTCTAGAATTTCACATCTTGAACAAGTCTTCGGTGTGTTTTCAGCAGTCATTCTGAACATGTATATTAAAGCAGTGGATTTGGGGTACATCCACATTCCCAGTGAATATCATTTCAATAGAACCCTATCAGAAAGCAATTAGATTTACAAAATTTTACAAAATATTAACGTTTCTGATTAATAAGATTCATGTAAAGTCAACTACTTTAGTTTCCCTGGTGTTACAAGTACATGAGTTGCTACTTTCTTACCAAGGATGTTGACAGAGAAATGTGACAAGAAAATTATGTTTAGCCATGCTGGAACTGACTGATGTGTGATTAAACCCTGTGGTTGAATTGTATGTTGCTTTGTATCAGCAATGTTCTTATAGGTGTTTTTCAAAGTTATAACTATTATTAGAATATGCAGTCATAGATAATATTTCTTCATTATGAATTTAATATCCAAATATCAAGACTGAACACTCCCAACATAATGAACCTAGACCTAAATATGATTGCGTTTGAAGAACAGGCTTTGTTCCTCAGGTTTCCACCATGCTATTTGTTGGAACTAAATTATAATATTAGTGGACTTACGATATAGGAACTTAAAATCTGAGTTTATTCCACCACCATATGACATCACAAATAAGTTGTCTTTTCAAAGATACAAAGAATAAGAATGTGAATCTTTGAGCATCTTCAATTGCAATTGATAAAAATAAGTTCTAGTTGTACATGTAGTCACTTCTACATTGCTCAAGATAGTCATAATTAGATCTAATGCCTAAAGACAAACAAAAATGACAGACAATTGGAAAAGGAATCAAGGGAAGATTACAGAAGTACAAGTCTTGTTAGTCAAAGTTTAAGTGTGAAAAATACAGATTGCAGTTCATGAAAATTTCCCTGTTAGTCACCATGTGCAAAGGAAACACACAGACACACTAGTGAGGTAGGTCTAACCATTTCCCTCTTATCTAAAATTTTTAATATGTGCTTTTGAGGAGAACTTCTACTGTTAGTACCAAAAAGCAAGAACCTAAATACATTGTTGATAGTTTTGTTACAAAAATGCACTTTCTGCCATAATTTGTATCAAAAACAAAATTATCATAAGCATTATACAAAGAAACAGTATGTAAGACAATGTGATGAAAACATCATGTACCATATCTAATATTTTAATGTGAATTGTTGGTTTATCTATGTGTTTATTTACTGCTTGTAAGTTTCTATATATTCATGTTAATTTCAGCACCTGTGTTGGGGTCAGTGAAAATCTTACTGGTATTGACTATTTTCTTCTAACCTGTTGACATATGAGTTGGGTTATCAAGCTTTGTGCTCAGTGCCATTCCCAGCTGACAAATCCCATAGGCCCATCTATCATTTAACGTATGTAAATATGTGTTGTTATTAATTCTATTTTGAATTAAAGAGAGATGATAACAGTAGAGGCTTGTTAGAAAAATATCAACAGGCTATTTAATTGGTTTATTTTAGTACATCCTTAATAAGCTCTCCATAAGAAAACTCTCAGTTTCCCAGACTCTCTCTGATATCCACTCAGACAGTGGTTTCTAAGCAATAACAATTTGGTAAGTAAATCTCAGCCAACGGCTTCTCCCTCATGAACAATGTTTTGGATGGACTTTTACCATCAATGAAGATGGCAAGAAACTAGGTTTTTAATCAGATGGCATTTGAGTCTAATGCATTTTTAATTTCACTCCCATTATATCTTTTTGTCATTTAAGATGTTCCAGGAGCTTTCCACACAAAGTTCTGTTGGTTCTACCTTACTTAATTTTCAAATTTAAACATCATATTTTTTGAAAAGCCATGTAGATTTAATCTAGAGTTACCTTATGAATTATGTCTATTAAAAGCTAAGAAAACATAGCAAATGCTAATTAATAAATAAGACAAAAAATGAAATAAAATTTCTCTTAAGCTATCTGCTATATGTCTTAGAATTTTTAAAAAATTTTTTGATACCAGAGAGTATATAAATATTCTCCTATGCTGTTTTAATTTTTTATATATCTATCTGAATATAACAGAACCTTATTAAGATGAACAAATTAAAGTAGAATCTATGCATTTTTGCTGTGTGTGTGTTTATGTATGTGTGTGTGTGTGTATGTGTGTGTATGTATGTGATTGATGTGTTCATGTGCATATGTGCCATAGCTGTGGTTGTAGGTTAAAGATGGCTTTGTTGAGTCTCTGCTTTCAGCATTATGTGGGGTCCAGAAATTGAGCACATGTTGTCAAGACTTCACTACAAGCACCATTACTGTCTGAGACATCTTTGTCCAAAATAGATTGATTTTAAAGCAACAATATTTCTGTGAATAGTAGTATTTTTAAAATCATTGATTTATTATCATTATGATATACAAAAAGGTGTATGTCAAAAGTACCATAAAGTGATGTTTATAAATGACTAATTTTGAATTCAATAAATGCACATACTTGTAGTCAGAAGGTTTTCTGTGTCCTACCTGGTCCTGCAGCCACTTGGACCCAAGTAAACACACAGAGGTTTATATGACTTGCAAACTTTATGGCTTAATGGCTCAGGCTTCGAGTTAGCTAGCTCTCACAAGTTAACTCAGCCCATTTCTACTAATCTATGTATTGGTATATGGCTTCATGGCTTACCAGTACTTTCACATCTTGCTTCTCCTGGTGGTAGCTTGTAGGGTCTGCCCCACTCTCCTTACTTTTTATCTCTCTGCAGTTCTCATGGACCACTTAATTTTATTCCACCTCACCATTGGCCAAACAGCTTTATTTATCATCCAATCAGAGCAACACATATTCACAGTGTACAAGAAGACATCCCACAGCACATACCGCATATTATATAGTTTCACATTTTGGAAGTTAAATGTAGAAATAGAATTTCTGAGAACATCCATTTTATTCTTAATCCACATTTAAGGTTCTCCTCATCACAACAAAATAGGTAATACAATTGTAACTTACTCAATGTCTTATTTTTCACTGTACACTTTAACTTTTATTTTAAATATCAGTATTTTCCCTCAGAATCCCCTGATTTTTTTGAGGAACACTGTATATTATAAGCAAAAAAAAACTTTTCTTTATTGATATTGCATGAATAATTACAAACTCCTTAAAATGCAGTCTTCAAGCATCCTTAGCAGAATTAACCTGGTTTTCTAGTTAAGCAAATGTAATATTTTCACTGTTTCACAGTAGAAGGGTAGTGCCATTCCATCCTGTGTAAAACACACATAATTACACATTAAATCACATCCAATGCCACTTCATGGTCACAAAAATAATTACTTTGCAGTTTCCTCTTAGTTCTCTACTACATAAAAATATATAGATTTATTGCACTTCAAACTAAATAACATTTGAACATAAAATTTTTGACTTACTGGCCTCTGAACAGGCTCAGGTTCAGATCTGTAAATGGTAAAATCTAGTTTTATAGGTCATTAATTTGTCTATGCTTGAGAGGTAGAAAGTACCGGCAAGATTAAATCATTTCACTGAGTCCTTGATCGTGAATAGAATCTCTGAAAAAATTATTTTCTATGGTGTGTTTCCACATTTATTAATTCAATTTGCTTGAGTATGTTCACAAGATAAAGGTAGAATAAGCTCCTAAAGTGTGGCTCCATCTCACTGTTTTATACACTTGCAAATAACAGTTTGAACAGTATAACCTGCTGCAGTAAACAGTCACACCAAAACATCTCTTCTAGTGTAGTCCATTATCAACTGATTGGAAACTGGAGATTTTACAGTCTCTCTGGTGTTTTATCTCTATGGTACTATCAGAGACAATGAGCTTTGGAATGAGATATATCATTCACATTTAAATTTCCTCTCTTGTAATGATATTAACTGCTTGACCCTCATGGAACAAGACCCTAGTCAATTACACCACTTAATCTAATATGGATTTATTTAGATTTAAAACATTAAATAGCTGAATGATTTTTAAGTCATTTTTAAAACCCATTTTAAAAGCATGTTTTATTGTAAAGGATAAAATTTTAGTTATCAAACAACACAACTGACAATTTCAAAATATCAAAACCATCATTAAGTTGGACTTAAGTGAAATGATTTCCTAAATCTGTTACTGACTTCTATCTTCCTTAATCATCTTTCTTTGGTATGAATAGTATTGTCTTCCCAGGAAAAGGATTTAACACATTTGTTACTTACACACAGCCCAACAGAGCTAAACATGAGTTTTGGAGGGTGTCTCATACATCTCTTGTTATGGTCCATGGAAAATGTAGTAGAGGCTGACCACTCAGAAGGTGGAACATCTGTGAGTACCATCCTGTTTGGATAACCTTTTCCATTTGAGATGGTACACTATGCTTCCCTGCTATGAGCAATAGGAAGTATGAAGCTGAGTTTCATTTAGGTGGACTGTCCTTTGTAGGAATCCCGAAGTGGACATCTTTCCCTAGATGGTGTACAGTGGTCTATATCCTTGATGATGAAGTCAGCTGTATGAGTCTGGGAGTTTTCCCAAAACTTGGTCTTATATGGAAAGGACAGCAAGGGCATTGGCAGGAAGACATGTGAATACCATCTGCCACACTAGCCTCTGATTTGACAAGAAAAATGGGAGAAAGGAAAGATGAACTAGATGTGTTGGCATTCCGTTTCTGACACCTGATGAGGGAAGATCCAAACCAATGTACATATATATATATATGGCGTACTAAAAGTATTTTTATGAGGCACAAAACTTGGAATGTGTGAGAATGACTTGACGGTGAAGGAGAACGTAAAATAGAAGTGAGAGTCAATATTTCTCAGGTCTAGATTAATACGGAGGAGGAAACCCATGACTCAACCTCTAGACAGAGGCTTTCATGAGGTATCTCACAAAAACAAAATATGGTCTGTGGAGAATAGTCTGCATGTGAACTGTGTGAATCGGGAAAGTCTTTCCAACAAGTAAAGGAGCCTTTCATAGCCAGGCATATAAGACTATGGAACAATGAATGATATAGATGGTATCTGTCTGCTATAATAGAAAAACCTGAATAATTAAACCACTCAGTCTCGCTTGAATGAAAGGCTGCATAAGGTGAGGCAATATAGTGAAAAAAAAAAAAAGTCATTAACAAAATGACTCATAGGATCTATAAAAGATGCTTGGTTATTGCCAGTTCAAATTACCAAGAGAATCAGGGACTGGAAGGCAGTAGGAAAAGGACAGATATTACTGAGGGAAATAAGCATACTACAGATAGTGCTCAATGTTCAGTTTTCTGTTCTGGATTGATAATTGTTTAAGGAAGAGTTAAGAAAGATTCTGTGCAATGGGACATTCAGGAATATCATGGAATAGCATTGTTTTTTCTACCTTCACGGTAGGGCATGGCCTTTACTGTTACAGTCATAGTTCAATGATATGCTATATATCTCTCAACCCTCATCTAAGAAGCTTATATTTATCGTATATGGTTATTAACAGTGACTCACAACTTTCCAATGTTCAGAGAACAAGATGTTGGGGAACACTCAGCCGTAAGGTGACATATATATTGCCACTTCATCCCTAAGTCTCAGAAATCACCATGGAAGCAGAGTGAAAAGAATATAAGCCAGAAGTAGCGATTACAGAAACATTATGGACATAATAGGACAGCTACGCATTAGTACTTACAGTGTTTAGATGTCGTGCACAATATTTGTACAAGCTTGTGGGGTCTTGCCCCATGGGGAACTTAGGTCACCTCTGAAGAGGTGGCCTGCAACCAAGGAAAGGTAATTGCCTCACTTGCCAGTTTCCCAGGCTTCCTTTTACCCTCTTATCCTGAGACAATCAGACACAGCAGGGAGTCAAGTCAAGCAAGAACTCCTTTATTATTAGGCAGTAAGCCTCTTTTATAGCAGAAAACCTCAGAAACCTAGGAGGTGGGTGGAAGGAACCAACCAATCCTTTTAAAGGTCATCCTATACTCATTTATTTGTTTACAAGCTGTTTATGCACTGACATCATTTTCTGATCTTTGTATCTAATCTCAGCTTAAACAATTTAGGCTAACTTCCTCTCAGCACCATCTTTGTAGCCCATGTATACTCCACAAGCCCATGTATGCCCCACACAAGCTCAAGACAGACTAAATCTCAGCACAAATTTGTCTTGATAGAGGAAAAACAAAATAAGAAATGCTCAGATAATTAAAGATCAAACTGGAGGACTTGATGAATCTGAATGTTCAAGAGCAGTATATAAATCAGGTTCAAAGTCCCTGTGTCACTCAAAACAGGATGAAAACCTGTAAAGACAGAGGAATCTTTCTAGTTCCCTAAAGAAACAGTGTACAAAAACTTACCTTGAGCTTGAGTTCTTGGGGAAATTATTTCCAAGAGGCTGAGTTAAAGGTATGTGAAGATCTAGAAAACTCTAAAGTTTGACCAACTCCCAAAGAGGAAAAGAAAAAGTGGCAGCCCTTTTTAGATTAATAACAATGACAAAAACAAAACTTTTCGTAATGACAAGCAGTTGCTTATCCATAGTAAAATATGTACTCTTTATCTTAGAGTAAACTGTACTGGTGGAATATTGTGTCCCAAGATTTGACTCTTTTAACAACTCCGAGTATCTGATGGAAACAGGAATTGGCTTTACTATTCATTATAAAGGAAATGACAGGTAAGAACTTGACTATATTCCTCTTTGACCCCATATATTGAAAGTGTACATACAATCTAGCGGTGGTGAGCCTGTCACAGGTTGACATTTCCAACATGGCTCATGGCATTATTCCATGATGAGTGTCTGGGTGGTTAAAAGAAAATAAATACTCATTGTAAGCATGTAGTGATCCCTTGCTCATGCCTCTGTTCTCATCATTGCTCATTTGATGAAATAACTAATTTAAATGATAAGAATTTTTTAATGTTACATTTTACTATGATAATCCCCCCTTTAGTGGTAGGCTTCAGAATGAGTAAATATTTTTACCAGCTGCACATCTGATAGAGGGCTTATATCCAAAATATATAAAGAACTCAAATAACTTATGGTCAAGAAAATAAATAATCCCATTATTGTGATGAGGATGTGGAATAAGGGAAACAATGTCTACTTTCTATAAGATGATTTTATTTGGATAAAGAGAAAAAGGAAAAAAATAGAAAGACACATGAAGAAACAGAAAAAAATTATAGAATACTAATCTTTGCAAAAACGTTTGAAAGAGCAATGGACACAGCTGTTGAACTATTCTATTCAAAGGTGGACATGGGTAGACAAAGGCACACACATGAGCCTTAGATCAATTCTGCTGCAGCTGTAGGTGTTGATCAGTAGGCTTCTGTATTGTAATGGAATTATTGACACTGCAAAGACTCCTAATTGGTCAAAATGTTTATCACAAAAGACTGTGGCTGTAGCATGGTGGCTGAATACTCAACATAAATGGAAGAATATAACAATACATCTCTATTTCCCTCCTATAAGGCTTTATAGGAGGAAGAGGCAGGATAAATATGAGAACTGAAAGAATGGATAGAGTGTTTTGTATCTGTGTCTTCTTTATTAAACTATTCCCTCCAAGTAGGATTGTGAATACTCTAAAAGATTATGTACTTACATATGACTTAAAAACATCATACAGTTTCAAAATTTTACTCATGAAGACTCTTCCCAAGTTTTTGTAACAGTAATCCAATATTTGGAGAGTGGAAACCATTTAATAATAAGTTGTGCAATGGGCCAGGCGGTGGTGGCGCACGCCTTTAATCTCAGCACTTGGGAGGCAGAGCCAGGTGGATCTCTGTGAGTTTGAGGCCAGCCTGGGCTACAGAGTGAGTTCCAGGAAAGGCTCCAAAGGTACACAGAGAAACAAACCCTGTCTCGGAAAGAAAAAAAAAAAATCAATCCTTCTTTTAGGGCCGGGCGTTGGTGGCGCACGCCTTTAATCCTAGCACTCAGGAGGCAGAGCCAGGCGGATCTCTGTGAGTTCGAGGCCAGCCTGGGCTACCAAGTGAGCTCCAGGAAAGGCGCAAAGCTACACAGAGAAATCCTGTCTCGAAAAAATCAAACAAACAAACAAAAAATAAATAAGTTGTGCAGTGTACTCCAATGATGTAATTTTGATTCATTTCATTCATACTTGGGAGAAATATTTCACTGATACAGCTGCCTTTGAATAGAAAAGTCAAAGAAACCTTTACTCTACAAGAAGTAAATTCAATAGACACTTTGTTTCTCCGATTCTTTCTCATGTCTGACACTGATCTTACTATCTGGGATGTATATTGTTTCCATTAAAAATTATTCTACAGTCTAGCAAGGCTAGATAACAAAGACAGCCCAAAGAACAATGAATGGATTTCCCTGGGAAGAGGAAATAGAAGAGATCTCTTGGGTATAGTGTGGGCAGGGTTTGGGGAGATGCGAACTTGAGGGAGCTGTTGGGTAGGTTGGGCTCAGGAGGCAGATTGGGAGCAGGATGGAGGGAGAGAATACCAAAAGAGAAATCTTGAAGGAGGGACATTTGGGTGCCAGGTAAACTCCCAGAAACCACAAGGATGACCCTAGCTAAGACTCATAGTGACAGAGGAGAGGGTGCCTGAACTGGCCATCTACTGTAATCTGGTTGGTGACTCCCCTAATTGTCATGAAAGAACCTTTATTCAGTAACTGATGGAAGCAGATACAGAGATCCACAGCCAAGCACTAGGCCAAGCCCCAGGAGTCCTGCTGAGGAAAGCAAAGAGGGATTATACTAGCCAGGGGCCAAGGTCATGGATTAGCTAACCCACAGAGACCGCTGGCCTGAGATCATGGGACCACATCGACTCTGGTCCAACCGTCAGGGAGCCTGCTTGGGATCAACCTAGGCCCTCTGCATTTTTGTGACAGTTGTGTAGTTTGATCTGTTTATAAGGCTTCTAAGCAGTGAGGCCAGGACTTGTGCCTGGAGCTTTGCTGGCTTTGGGGAACCTGTTCCCAATGCTGGATTACCTCACCTGGCCTATATGCAGGGGGAGGAACTCAGTCTTGCCTCAACTTGACTTGACATGCCAAGCTTTGTTCAAATCCATGGGAGGCCTGCCCCTTTCTGAATGGAGATGGTGGAAGAGTGGATGGGGAGGGGATAGATATGAGGGAGGGAGGGAATTGGAGGAGAGGAGGGAGGGGAAACTGTGTTCCATATAGAAAATAAATGAAAAAAAAATAAATTAAATAAATTTTTAAAAATTTATTCCAATGAATATGTTAAAAATACAGGCAGTATATGATTGTGGGCTGTAACTCACAATTTACACATTTCAGATATTCTTCAGATGACAATGTTAAGTTAGACAATGCAGTGGGTATCCTCTATTGGTTCTACAATGAAACAAATTAATACTTCAGTGTATAAATTGGCATATATCTGTAGTGAATCTAAAAACTATTTTGTTACATCAGTGACACTTGTATGAGAAATAGTGACATGGAAAATCAGTGAAACAATATCATTTCATTATGTTAAAGTGGTCTGACATTATCTTAGTCTTCAATGAATTCACAATGTTATTCAATGATTATTTATGAACATTGTAGTATTGCAATAAATGAAAAGGAATATAAGATGATAGTCAAATTTTAAAATATTTTAATGTAAAATCCTCTAAATGTGATATATGCTAAATAAATGGAAAGTTTTAAAATTTCTATGTGTATCTAGATATGAAAGTTTTTATTAAGTCCATATAAACCAAATATCACTTTCATCATTGCTTTTATAAAGAATATTTCACCATTTGAAACAGTTGACTACATCCCAGGCAGAATTATCTATGGCTTTAGAAATAGTATTAAAGATACATATTTGAGCTAAATTATTTTATACCTATAAACACAGTCTGAAATTTAGATTTGTTTTACAACCAATAATTTGTAATAAATTGTCTGTCAGTGCATTTCTTTGAAATACCATAGGAAAAAAATTATACAATGTTAAGTGATACCCTATTATATTAAATTGTTGATAAAATAATCCAGCACCACATACTTTGTCCACTTTTCCAAAATTATGACCACTTTTAGTATACCACATTTTGTGCACACAGATAAAGATAGAGAAATCAAAGAAGTGAACTGTTTAATGATAACATTGACTCATGAACACGACAGTTTTATATACATGTAATTACAGCATGTCAGACCTAAAGAGTTGGATCAATTATAAAAATTCTCTCCATTGTCTGAGATGACAGTGAATTATTTTAAAAGAAGATAAGAAATATTTTTAAAAAGTGAGTAAAAGAAGATAAGATGCATGGATAAATAATTCACACATTTACTTAATTATCTTAATTTCCTTAATTTTGTGAACTGTGACTGAATAAATCTTCTTGGAACTCGTAATTGTAGGTGGTTCAAAGTTTGAAATGTGACTCTACATTTTGCAGAATTTAGGCTAAAGATTTGAATTTTAAGAGAAAAAATACACAAACATTATGTTTTGATTCCCATCTGCTGTTTTATGATTTTATGCCAGTAATTTATTTAGGTTAAATGAATGACTTTAAACAAGAAATAGTGATAATAAGAGTAGATCATAAATGTTTTTATGCATCAGTAAAAGCAACAACAGTTTTAGTACTTAGTTGGATCTCATTTACAGAAATACAGTTGGTGTAGCTGAACTGATGTTGCTTTGAATTCAGGCTTAATAATTAAGGAGATTATAGGCTCTGCTTTTTTTTCCTGGGGTACTCTGAGCCACAATTGTTCACTGCCTAGTTTTCTGGGTCATTTTCAAATTCCAAGTGATATCATCCAAGTAAGGGTAGTCTTCCTGATACCTGCTTCTGAATCAGTATTTGAATGAAGACTTTGTACCCTTTATTAGAAAGAAGTCACCAAATAAATACAACCCACTCAGTACCAATTGGAGAGAAAGAATTGACAGTCCATATTTGTAATCCCCAAAATGGTAATATATAAAAACAGAACTTTAAAGCAGATACATGCTTATGGTTTAATTTTACACATCAACAGGTTATTTGGAAAATGAAAAGTAAGAACAACTTGAGTTTGGAAGGATTTTCAAAAAGAATCCCTGTAGGACAGTTAGCATCATGTCAGCATCCCTAGACAATTTAGTTTCTTAATTATTGTGCAATCTTATTGCCATTAAGTCATTAGTGTAGGAAGTGTGCAGTCATGTAGATGGAAGTCTAATCAGCTTTGGTTTTGCTTGATTGTTTCTAAAGCTCTAATAAGAGCAAGAAAAAAAATAAAGGAACAAAATAAGAGCACATCAAATAAATCATGGAGTGTACAGTAGAGGAAAGGGAAATGTATAGGAGGTAAGTTTTCATAAAATCAGGGATTGGCCAAAATTATAAGGAGTCGCTAGAGGTAGCTCCCTACTATGTGAAAGAAATTTGGCTGGGAATTCAAGGTTGACAGCAAACACAGGGAAGAGGAAAGGTTTGTATTTCAAAAGCAGATCAGTAACAGAAAGAAATGATAGAGAAAAGGGTGCAGGATAAATACAACTTTTGGGGGAATATCAAATAGACTTAATGGAGGAAAATGAGATATAGTGGTGAAGACCAAATTCCATATCTTAATATATTGCATCTAGTAGATCTCGAAGAACTGCTTCACATCATTTTGGCTAGGTTTTCCATTCTACCTGTTACCATAGCAAATATTTGCATGACTTAACAGACAGAATGCACACCACCTTCTCAATGTGGAATATCTATGCTTTGCTTCCCTAGAGAATATATGGAATAGATGAAGATAAGAACACACTAGACTTTCACTGGAGCATGATAAATCTCCTGGCAGCCACAAGTTTAAAACAACCACAAAAAAAAAAAATCTCATTCTCCTATCAGTAACAACTGCCAATAAATTACTCCTCATAAAGGGATGGAGTCCAAAGAGCACATTTCCTCCTATGTTGAATTTTGTCTATCTTGATCGTGTTCCGGTCTTATGCCTGTGACCATGATGGTGAGGGTCATGAGTTCGATCACCATTTAAGGACTAAGATATTGTCTTTCAAAGAAGTCCTATTCTTGTTCATTTCTTATGTGCTTTGGTGGGCTGTGTTGGATGGTATTTTTAGGTAGTTGAAAAGGGAAATTTTGGAGATGGATTCAAATATATTTTATTGTGTATATGTTTGGGAATTCTCAAGAATAAAGATATTTTGGCACAAAGATAAAACCCACTAGACATTCTATGGAGTTAAATTTATTATATTTTATCTTGAGAAATAGGATAAGAAAATAAACAAAAACCCTTATTTTGTGTAGTAAAACACTGAAAATGTATATCCGTCTAGTATTTCATAATTGGATTTGCAATTAGTGTCTAGTGTTGTTTATGACTAATTCTGCTTCTAACTAAACAGTTGCTTCCCCAGACCTAACGTTTATAGAGTTGAGTACCACTCTGAATAAACCCTTTCTATGGGGACCCATAGCTGCCAATGTCTTTCCCAAGCCATTCAGTGAACAGCAACCCAAACAAATTCCAAGAACTTCATGCTGACACCAAGTTGATGATTTACTTTTTCTGATCCTATAATGGAGGTTACAGTTAATGAATAGGTCATTCAAATTTTCTGTATGGGAATGGAATTATAGACATTGTGGATAGCAATTAGTGAACACAGAAACAAATGTCAGCTCACCCATGGAAACATATCTTCTATTTACACAGCTTATTTCCAATTTAATTATATCTGACTCAAAATTTGTATACCTCAACCTTGTTGAGTTCTCATTTTCTTCCTTTTTTTTGTATTTGATTTCCTCTTCTTTAGTCTTGGGTATATTGTTTGGCTTATTTCCTATGATCTAGCAAGAGGAGGGTCAAGTTTTTCTAGGTTACTAAGCCAGCAATGAAATAGTGTTGTTCATTAACCAAGGAAAGCAAAACAACTATTTCTTCAAACATGTTTATTAAACAGACTTGAGGCATCCCTACTTGCAATTTACTATATTAATTTACTAATATAAAATGTTCCAGTTTTTTTCTTCTCACAGGTGTATTTGACCTTTTCTTTTTTATGTAGTTTGAATGTACTTAAGTAAGATAAAATTTAATTAGCTGTCCAAATAGCTATAGGAAAATTAAACTAAATTAACTAAAAGGTAAGATTCACTATTATATGAACAACTTCCTTAGTTTGACCTTCTTGATGTCTATAAAATATATTGTTAATTTATTCTTAGGGCACATAAAGCTACACAATAAAACAAATAAAATGTATTAAAAGCATTATTTAATTTTGTATTACAGCCTGTAAGAAATAGGTATTGGAAAACAAAGTCTCTAGTAGAGAGACTATCATAACACAGGCTCTATGCAAGAGAAAATGAGTAAACTTAGTGGAGAGAAATACAGAAAGAAAGGCTCTGTGATCTTTGCAGTTTAGGGGTTGGCCTAACTGGGGTGATGGAAACTGAAGATACCACAGACATATGAACAGAAAAGCTGACCTCAGGTGGGTCACATGTTCTGATGGAAATTGAGACACACCAGCAGTAACCTGGAGGCTCAACATTTGCTACATTCAGCATGGAGAGGAGAAGGCGAAGGATTTAATCTTGGTAGGAGGTCTCTGTACTGGAGTAGTCTCAGGCAGCCATCATCTCAGAACATGGGGCCACCACTGATAGTGTCTGCGTACATTGTTTTTAGGTGAATGTAAACTGTTTGTAAACATCTGTACTTTAATCAGAGGTAGGTTTTACATTTCCCAACATGAACTGGGAGGCATTTGCAATTCCCATGAGTCTAGGGCATTGAAGTCTTGACTTGGCTGTGCTCATGTCAACAATATACATTCACTCAGGGCTTACTTTATCCTTTCCACAATGAGCTAAGGGGAAGAAATAAATAACATTAAGGGTTCTTGAATAAACCATAGTGAAACAAATTAATTTTTGTAACTTAAAGGAAGTCACACAACTTGTGGTGGTGGTAATCCTCCCCACCATAACCTACACAATCTAAGAAAAACAACAGCAACAAACAAATAAAAAGAATTAGGAGAGGGAAATGTCCCTTCTAGTGCCTGGTCAGCGGTGTTTAAGAGACTCCCAAACAAAATAGCTATAACTATTCAATGTGACTCTCTTTTTTTTTTTTTTTTTTTTTTTTTTTTTGGTTTTTCGAGACAGGGTTTCTCTGTGTAGCTTTGCGCCTTTCCTGGAGCTCACTTGGTAGCCCAGGCTGGCCTCGAACTCACAGAGATCCGCCTGGCTCTGCCTCCCGAGTGCTGGGATTAAAGGCGTGCGCCACCACCGCCCGGCCAATGTGACTCTCTTAAGAAAAAAAAAAAAAAAAGGTCATATTATACTGATGAAGACATCATATGCAGTATACACAGGATGGAGTAATCAAGTTGAAACTGAACTGGAGCCTCCTCCTTGTGGACTAGTTCTCGTGGCACCCAGTGATGCTGTGAAACGACCCAAGGAGAAAAGAAATCACTAGTCCCACCCATCATAAATGCCCACAAACAGCAGCAATGGTCATGACAATATCTCCTGAAGGGTGCAATAATGACCCATATCTTGGGGGCATTGAACAGTTGTCTAATTGGATTGAAGACCCTCACAGCATGGAATAACAGCCTGGTGTTATAAACTTAAGAGAATGCCTGCTGCTTTAAAAGTCATTGACTCAAGAGGAGAACTTAACAAACTGCCAGTTTTCCTTCAACAATTGTGAAAATTGTGATCTTCAAATTTAAGCCAAATAAAGCCTCTCCTACAAAAATAGTGGGCAAAATGGTTGAAAATCGAAGAAAAGAAATCAAACTATTCTGGTTTATAACTTGCATAGTATTTGTAACCACAATATTCTAAAATGCTTTTGGTAAATTTTATAATATTTATTATGACTGTCAAAATGACAGCTGAAAGAGTACTTACTGTATTATAAATTATAGTTATGTAAAGGGAGAAGTTTGTGATGCTTTTTTACTTTACAATTTTTTCAGATTATAATAAAACAACGATTAATTTGATAAAGATACATATGCATCAATTATTTTTCAAAAGCAAACTTCTGGAATTAAGAACAATTCTATCAATGAAACAAATGTTACATTTTAAGTGTATGAATTGCATTCTTTCAATGTAGGGAAACAGTTATTAAAGTGCTTTTCACACATCATTTAGCCTTTTTCCTCATCTTACAGCAGAGCTGTTGGAAAACCTTCATTGCGGTTTATAACTATAGCTTTGCTTTGTCTTGACAAGCAATCAGATTCTCAAGTAAATCTCCAAGGTTTGAACAATTGACTTCTTTTAACAATAGAAGGAGATAGATGTGATGAAGACTTAGAATTCTCTTGTGTAATCTTTCACCAATGAGTCCATGTGAGAGAAAGCAGTTCTCCTGTCATACTATATGGTAATTTGGAAAACATTACCACAGCTCTGTTTTCTTGAAGTATATTTAACAATAAATGCATTAAAAATAGAGATTCACATAAACAAACTTCACAGCCATTTTCCTTTATTGAGAAGGCAAAGGAATAATGAGTGGCTATATCCAGCCTCTTTATAAAGTAATGTGCTTCTAAAATTTTATATTCTAAGCATATAGTAACATGAGAATCAGAATAAAAGAGAAGAAAAAGAAAGTTTCACAACTGATAAACATAGTGTTATTTTAGGCAAAATAGGTTTTGATATTTAATTTTACTTATTTATGCATATATGAATTTGTGTGTGAGGTATGGAATATTCCTTTACACTATATGCATATATATCACTGTGATTGCTTTAATAAGGAAGCTGACTTCCCAGTAGCTGGACAAGATAAGGTTAGATGAGAGAACCAGACTAAGGACACTGCGAAGAAGGAGGGTGGAGTCAGAGAAGTTTCCAGCCAGATACAGAAAGATAACAGGAAGTGCAAGATGAAAGAGAGGTAATGTCACATGGCAGAATGTATATTAATATAAATGGGTTAATTTAATTTGTAAGAGCTAGCTAATAACAAGCCTGAGCTATTGGCTGGGTATTTATAATTAAGTTTCCAAGTGGTTATTTGGGAGTGACTGCTGAGACACAGAGAAACTCCACCTACATGTGGGTGTGTGTAGAGTCAAGAAGAGGACATTAGATCTCCTGGAGCTAAATTTATGAAGGTCACTAGACACCTGACATAGTTTCTAAGAACTGAACTTCCACTATATGAGCAACAAATGCATTTAACTGTTGTACTCTCTCTCTACACCCCATCAAAACAGCTTTTACTGAATAATTTATAATCAGTACATATTTTAGTATTTTTTTAAAGAATAACTTTATTGTTAGGTTTTTGTTTAAAAATTTATTATCTATTTTTTTTCTGTGGTTCAATCATGGTTTCTATGCCCTCTATTGATACAATATGACCGATAATATTCCTTCCATTTGAACAGTACACAGAATTAATGAGAGAACTCTAAAATTGGACAAACTGGAAGGTTCCTATATTGCTGAGTATCTGTTGTTGAAAGAAAGTATGTCTCTAATCTTTTCAGTTTTCCCTCTGTTCATAGTTCAGGAACTGATCACATATTAAATATTCCCACCCTCAGTACCCACACCATGATGGGATATAGCCAATACAGAATCATGATACAGATTCAATCACTCCTATTAATACTTGGAACATTTACCTAGCAACTTTGAATTAAGCACATCTCCTTACGAGTATTCTATGCTGATTACCTTGGTATAATAAGAAGCTCATTTAGATGATTTTACATAAATTGCATGACTGGAGAGTGAACATTTATTTAATTGATGTGATTTTTCCTTCATTTGCCTCTGGGCTGTTATACTGAAATACAACACATTTAAATCTTCAACATTAATCTGTTTTTATAAACACACACACACACACACACACACACACACACACACACACACACACACACACAGAGTATTATGAAGCCAAGTTTTTCTACATTAAGAAAACCCAATACTTGGTTATTTGTTGACTTGACTTTCTTATGAAAATTGAAATGTTTTATGTATATTATAGAAATAGAGAAAGTATTATGTTCATCATGTTCCCAAAGGGTCTTTCTCAATATGGCTATTGGAAATATTTCTTTCATTTTTTTTGTTTTTATATGTGTATATATTTGTGTGTATATGTTAGGGGTTTTTGTTTATGTATGTGTGTATAATTGTGTATATTCCAGAACTGGATTTTGTATAGTTGAAAACAAGCAAAACAGGATGATGTTAACATTCCCAGGAGGTTTCATTAAAGAGGCTGGAGATGAAGTCATTTCTTTCTGTGTATATACACATGGAATTATGTAGCTACATGGTTTATTTTTTTTCTAAAGATCTAAAAGCTTAAAACATACCTTTCTAAGTTACTTCATCTCAATTTCAACTGAATACACATTCAAGTCCCAAATGGCAGGACAAATTTTTTGGCAGAATATCTTTAAATGATATTATGGAAATTATTGAGAATTTTATAGGCAATGGTATTCTCTGAATTAAAAGGCATAGTAATAAAGGTTCCCAAAGTGTAATTTTCTCATGTTAAGAAAGACCTTCCATTTTGCATTAAAGAGGAGAATTGGACTCAATTTAATTATGTATAGGCCATGCAAAAAAGGATAATTATGTTTCTCATTATCATCACAGCCTGGAATGGTCACAGTCTATCTTGAGACTACAATTAAAGAAAAATTGGCTGGATGCCTTAACCATTTCCAAACTTTCTTCCCTTTTATGCCTGAAGCTCTACCTTGGATCTTTAGCTCCTGTGCCTCTAGAGATAAACATTATGATCAGCACAGGCTCATACATTTGGTTTATAGGGTCATTGTCATTGCCTGAGATCCTTCTTGTTTTCTAGCCCTCAGCCATGTTATTCAGTAAGACTCTCTTTGTACTATCATTCTTTTAAACCTTTTTTAGAAAGTTTTCATTATTTTTCTTGTAAGCAGCATAACAGTATATAAAAGTTGAAAGGGACGATAAATGTTAAAGTAATTTTAACTTACAGAAATTATACATTATGCTATTGATTTTCAACTTTTATAGTTCTAACAAAATTATAAAAAAATCAACTTTAAGACTGTATAAGTTTTCAGTGAGTGTCCAGATGTTTTAATTCTGTCAAGAGCCCCATTGTAGCTACTAATGTCTGTGGTCCCTTTCCTCAAAGTAAAATTATTTGTTCAAGAAGATACAAGATTTGTTGGTAGACACTTGCATCCTTGCTTTTGTTTCCCTAAATATATTCACTTACAGTATATTATCATGTAGAATGGACAGTGAAAATACAAATGGCCAGAATTTGGAAGAAAGTCAGCATTGCCCCTGAACTTATCCTAGCTACATGTACAGAGTTGGAAGGAATAGAGTCTACATGGTAATTTCCATGTCTTCACCTTTGAACTCAATCTTCAGTCCCACTCTCACTCTCTATTAGCTCTCTCCCATTCCTGTCAATACTCCTTCCTCCCTATAGTGTACTTATCAATATTTTATACCATACACCAATTTAATTTTTAATATCATATTTATTTTCCTGTTTCCTATTCTTAGACCTGAATCCTTTTTTTTATTTTAGAGTTATGATAAGTACTGCAGTTAATCTTGAATTCATAATTTTCATGTACCTACCTGTTTTTTTCTGTTTCTCAGAAATTTTTAAATAAATTAAGCCAAGCAATTTTTCCAAGACTCTAAAGCTATTTAATGAGCTAAACTGACTTGAATTGACTGCTAATTTTTGTTGTATTTAATGCCCATCACCAGAATGTCATGAATGGATTTGGATTATTTTACTTTTACTGTCTGACAAAACAAAATTGTAAAGGATTGGTTATAAAGTCTGAAAGAAAACATAGACATATAGGAGTGCTTTTTTTTTTTTTTTTTTTTTTTTTTTTGAAGATGGTTGTTATCCTAAGTGGAGAAACTATGATTTCTAAAGACTGAATTTACTACATGACAGTCATTATGCCAAAGAACATTGCAGCTTCATTTGTTTTAATGAAATAAACAGATTATGTTCAATGAAAGGATATCATGTTGAAAAGTTTCTGAAGTTCGAAAATGAGATTTAACATTTTCCCCCTACATACCCATGCAAAATATATACTTTTAGTCTTAAATAGCTTTTAAATAAATCACTCAATTTTAATAACATTAAAGTAACAATTAAACTCAATTTATGAGAAAAATGCAGTAGAGATATATATTTTATCTTATTATTTATAGAAACCCTTAAAATTATACTCAGAAATTTGGAAAGCTATTTACAGCTGCTTAGCTATTTTGCAGCTTGAAGGCATCATTTGAAGTGACTAATGCTTCAGTGCACTAAATGTTACAAAAGCAGCCTCAAAACTGTAAACTATTGCTGAAATAGCCTTTGGGGATTATTTTAAGTATCTGAAGGACCCCACTCATTAGTGCATTGATTTGAAATGTTACTGTGATGCTACACACACAAACTTCCAATTATACA
Organism: Peromyscus leucopus; assembly: GCF_004664715.2. Lineage (NCBI taxonomy): Eukaryota > Metazoa > Chordata > Mammalia > Rodentia > Cricetidae > Peromyscus > Peromyscus leucopus. The sequence goes on along the minus strand of NC_051073.1, from coordinate 15,843,547 downwards.
TCATTTATGGAAATTTTAGTCACAGATAGTTTATATCTCTTTTATCTCTACATTATACAAACTAAGGGGATATATTATTTAATTATTTTTACTAAAATGCAGATAATAATTTAGTGGTAGAAAATTAAAAAAAGCTCAATTAGAGTCATTTATAAAATTAAATAATATATTTTTTAAATGATACAATTATGATTTTAATATTATGAATAGCTATAAATGTTAGACATTAACTTTGGAATTTATTGTACACCAAATAAAACAGGTAACTATGATTTCCAGTTTTTAAATTAACAATATTTATAGTGATTTTTAAGAATTAGTCTATATTTGTTGTACTATTCCACAGACTGATAAATAGTTGAAGACTAGATAGTTATAATTTCCTTGTTGTAATAAAAAGATAAGTTAGATATAAAATCTTAGACTCACAAATGTAGAATAGATAGGATATCTAATTTATTTTGCCAAATACAAATAGACTGGATAGTATAACTATAATTTTTGCTTCATAATTGTTTTGTTGTATGTAATTTTACTATGTTAAAGTTAAAACATTCCTTTTTGAAAAAAAAAAAAAAAAAGAAAAAGGGGAAGTGCTAGGGATGTCTTTCTGTATGCTGTGAATGTGTTGCTCTGATTGATTGACAAATAAAATGCTGATTGGCCTGTAGCCAGGCAGGAAGTATAGTATAGATGGGATAAGCAGAGAAGAGAATTCTGGGAAGTGGAAGCCTGTGGCAAGACACGCTGCCAGCCACTGCCATGAAAAGCAAGATGTAAAGTACCAGTAAACCACGAGCCATGTGGTAACTTACAGATTTATAGAAATGGGTTAATTTAAGATATAAGAACTATATAGCAAGAAGCCTGAGCCATTAGGCCAAACAGTTTAAATAATATAAGCATCTGTGTGTTTATTTGGGTCTAGTGGCTGTGGGCCCAAATGGGACTAGAGATAGCTCTTGCTACAGTACTTGCTCTCAAAATGATTACCTAGCCTTTATTCTTTCTTTCTTTTTCTTTCTTTCCTTTTTTCTTCCTTCCTTCCTTCCTTCCTTCCTTCCTTCCTTCCTTCCTTCCTTCCTTCCTTCCTTCCTTCCTTTCTTTCTTTCTTTCTTTCTTTCTTTTTTCTTTCTTTCTTCTCTTTCTTTTCTTTCTCTCTCTCTCTCTCTCTCTCTCTCTCTCTCTCTCTTTCTTTTTGGGTGTGTGTGTGTGTGTGTGTGTGTGTGTGTGTGTGTGTGTGTGTGTATAAAGTACTGAATCCATTTATTGTGTGTTTTGAGTATATCACTTCAATATCCATTAATATTGTCAATGCAAAGGGCTTTAATTGTGTTAGAAATGATATACATAAACTGATTCAAAACCTATGTGTAAACACAAAAGAAAAATAAAACATTTTTTGATACTAATATCAAAATTCTGATGAATCAATAAGTAATTGGTAACTGAGACTTGTCTTCTTCATCGAAAGCAAGAATAATATAGTAAGATATGTTTCCCAGATTGCCTACATGTATTTCTTATCAAATTAACAATATCTTTAGAAGAAATATGTATGTCTATAGACAAACATCTTTAGAACAGTGAACTAATCTAGTAATTTTGTCTAATCTGTTGTCCATAGCTGTATGCTCTGAATGCTGTCCAGCACAAAATTGTAGGCTTACTTTATTCAGACATTAGTAGATCATTTTAATTTATTTTTGTGACTTGATAGCACAGTTCTTAAATTTTAATGTTGTGTCATGATGTCAATAGCTTAACCAGGCCTATCAGATAATGTTGGAAATTAAAAAAAATGAGCTTTAGGTCAAACTTATAATTTAAAAATATGTTCACATAAATGGTTCAGTGTCATTTGAAATGAAATTCTTAGAATGGTATCAAAAGGAAGAGTTAAAAACAAAACAGTAATTTATAAAATTTAAAACTTAAGATTTCAGCCCCAAATAAAGTTATTATAAAATAGGTACCTGAAAAAAAATCAAAAGTATTGTAAACAAGAATTAAAAACTAAGAAATTGAAATTTAAAATCCAAACAGATTCTCGCAGAGTACTGGGTGTTCAGAATGAAAATGGACATGATAGGGTCATATATTTGAATGCTTCATCATCAGAAAGTGGAATTGTCTTGGAAGGGTTGGGATATGTTGCCTTATTGAAAGAGTTGGTTCCCCAAGAGTTAGAATTTGGGGTTTCGAGTACCCACTCACTCCAGGCTCCGTGTTGCTCATTATCTGCCTGCTGCCTCTCTATCAGGATGTGAGCCTCTCAGCTACTCCTCCAGTGTTATCCCTCTCTGTTTTCTGCCCTGATGATCATGGACTGAGCCTCTGAAACTGTAATTAAGTCCCCATTTAGATGTTTTATTTGATAAAAGTTGCCTTGGTCATGGAGTCTCTACACAGAAATAGAACAGTAACTAAGAGAGCTGGTTCGCTTAAAAACATAAATAAAATATATTCTGGTGGGTAAGCATTGTAGAAGAAGCCAAATTTACCAGAATATTTTCAAAGTCATTGGCTAGGGCGAGAATTAAGTTGCTATAAAATACACAAGAAATATGTAGAGTAATTTAATTTAATACTACATTATATATTTGAGATGTATAAAAATATATTTTATTTCCCATATATGGGTATTTCGTCACATTTGAGCATATGTGCTCTGTGTATTCCTGATGCCCAAGAGGGTCTGAAGAGGGTGTAGGATCTTCTGGATCTGGAGTTATGAAAGGCTGTGAGCCAAAAGTGGCATTTGGTACATAGACCTGGGGCCTCTATAAGAACAGTTTGTGCTCTTCATTGTTGAGCCATCAGTCCAGCACCAAACACTCTCCCCCCCACACACACACACCTACACAAACCACACACATACTAAATATTCAATTATACTTAATAGAATGTAATAGACAAATGACGAATGGATTATGAAACTAACACAACCACTAGGAAAAAGAACATTTACTAACTATTTCAACATCTCATAATTTATATTAGAAAATGTAAAACACTATTAATACAGATTGAAAAAGAAAATGTAGAGATATTATTTGTATAACAAAAAAAATCCTAAATTGAAAAGCAAAGGAGCCAGAAAATATACATTAATGCAATTTTCTTTCAGATCTATCATATTTATTTTACTCTATTAAACACATCATGGGTACAAATATATATATATATATATATATATATATATATAATATATATATATATAAAACTGTCAGATGAAATTTTAAATCAAATATTTTTATCTACCTTTTTTAAACATAAATTGACCCAAGCAGTGAACTGGTGAGAATTCTGATTCACATGTTGGCTCAAGGCAGTTGTTCTTCATTCTGCTCTACTTAATTGATATAATAAACACTCCACAAAAATTTGGAAATGTTTTACTTTTAAAGTTACTTCCTTTTAAAATTTTGTGAGAAATAAAGTTTATGGGGGGCATTTAGAGGATCATATTTTTAAGTTAAATAATTTTGGAAAATAAAACTTTAATAAGAAAGGAATTCAAATCCATAGAATCCTGTAAACCCAGAAACAATGAAGCAAACAGAACATGATTCAGCAGATGATTCAGTGACACTCTTCTTTGGAGAGTTTTCTAAGCAATGTCCTCCTGAAACTATCCTTTTTGAAACTGTATTTTATAATACATAAAATGCTTGGAGTTGTGCTAACTTTGTTCCTTGATTTTATTATTTATTTATAAGATTGTACAGTGTCATTTTGAATAGCACTGTTCATATAGAGAAAGCAAATGCACAGACTGAATTCTGCAAGTGATTTTTGGTGGACCTATATTTTATGCACAAATGTACAATTAATGTTCCATCACAAAAATTGTAATATGCTACTGGTCTTTGAAATATGGAGCAGAATAAATATCACAAGTGAAGAGACATACTGTTGAGATGCAATTATCAGTGGTTTTTATCAAGAAGATATCAGTCATGTTTCACCTAGATGTGTTTAACTTATTTCAGTCCTCCCATTATGTCTGAATAATAGAGCAAAATCACATCTCCACTAAATCATTACTCATTCCAAAAATGAAAATTTGAAAGATTACTCTGATACATAACACATATAATTTTGTGTAAATTGACAATGTAGTTTATCTTTTATCATACACTGTTAACTGAGGTAAAAATAGTTTAATAGAAAACACCAATGTGAATGCTACCCTAGAGAAACATTCCAAGATCATGAGTGTATTGCAAATTTTGTTGATGCTGCTTTCGAAATCAGAAATGCTTCTATCTGTTTTGTGATCACAATTACTTCAAATTGTTAGGTTTTATATACTCAGCTGAAACCCCAAAAATTTCTTCCATAATGTACTATCCATATTTTACATAATTTATATCCCAAATTATATAGTATAAATGTTTCTAAACTGTGATTATAAAATGAAAAAGTTGAAAATTCATGCATTTTTAGTAAAACATTGGCATATTAAACAAGAATATAATCTGGCAAAGCCTATCATTTTCTATAATATTCAATATTCAAACTTTAGTATTTCTTCATTACATTTTGTTGACTAATTTGTAGTCTTATTTATAAAACAAACACTAAGATTAAGAGAAGTTTTAAAACAAAAATTGAGTGCTGTTTTCAATGAATGCTTATCTTTTTTTGTATTTTATATATTGCAATATAGACAATATATGTGCTACATGAATTCATATCTACATATGTATCTATGAATTATTGAAACACAATAATGAAAAGGAGTATACATGGATAAATATGAACACAAATATGCATGCAAAAAAGAAATTCATTTCTATAGAACTATGGAATTTTTCAGGAAGACAGTTATTGTGCTGAACTTAATAATGATACAAGACTGACTTGATGATCAATAATAATAGGGAAAAGTTTGATTAGATTGGAATGGGTGTGTTTTGTAGACACAATATTTGTGATTATGTATAATGAAGTTGTTTTAGAAAATATCAATAATTAATAACAATTCACATATCATAAAATAAATAGATGTGCTTGGAAAGTAGAGATTAGGAATGCTCTTCTCTCTACCTTTGTCTTAATTGAGTTCTGACACAGATTGGATGGCACACACATACACTAGGAAGAATACATGATTATCTATTTCAATCCATCCAAATGTCAACCTTACATGGTAACATTCCCATGGAGAGAAATCACCCTTAATCTGAAATTTTCATGACTCCTAAAGTTGGCATACATGATTACATATTTTGACAACCACTTTTGTCTTAGTTGAGTTATAACACATGTGAGTTCAGGTAGGAACCAATAATTTAATATAAATAAGTAAATTTCAATTCTATTAAGCTAAATGAATCTCATGTCACAGATGGTATTTTCTCTGACTTCAAAATAATTGCACTATTATGTCTCCAGTTGTGATTATGTCTTCTAGAAGTTGATTGGACACGTTTACTGTAGGCAGAAAATAGTACTTATCAGTTTAATAAATGATATAACACAGAAGAATGAAGTGCTGAGATCTGTCCACTGTGTTCTACTTGGAGGAATAAGAGTAAGTAATAACAAATTTCTCATATGAGCCTTATTTTTATTATTCACAGACACATACTAAAATATATGTTAAATATATTTTAATGTATAAAGTGCTATAGCAATGAATAAAATGGAAAATTGGCATTTTACATATTATGTTAATAGAAAACATTTTGAGAAAAGTCCATGTGATCTAATAATAGACCTAATTCACGTAATACGTCCTGTATTCATATAGAATAGTAGACAACAACAGGAAGATATCATATCTCTGAGCTGTTATTTCATTGATGATTGGTGGAAAATATTTAGAGGAATATGCCAGGAAAAGAATTGTAGATAGATACTGAATTAATAGGACTTTAACAGCATCAGACAATGTCTGTTTTACAAAGACTTTTTGTTAGCATTATATTCAGATGAATTGAGAACTTCAGCAGGGATGAATAAGCATAAATATTATTTATCTCACTCTAACTAATGTGTGGAAATCAGATTACAGGATAGCAAGAATGAAAGCAGATAGACAAGCCATGAAGCATTTGGAATAGTCCAGGAATGAGATCACCAAATTCCACCATTTATTTGGAGTCTATGTTGCATGTCTTATGTCTTAACATGATGATTATTCACTCAGGCAGAGTTTCTTCCTGTGGTTGGCTATATGGAACATACCATTTATTTGCTTTATTTCCTGAGAGTATTCCCCAGTCATCCTTAACCTGGGATTGTTTTATACCTTTACTCTATACAATGGAGAAATCTTTTATTTGTTCTTCCTTAGGGAAAGATTTACAGCTATATTCTTGTGGATAAAGAACAATGATGCTGCTAAACACTCTACATCTGATAATACTCCAAAGTTTATCTAGCCCCAAATATTAAAAATACTGTAATTTAAAAACTAATTTCTGTGTCCAGTTCCTGATCATCTTAGGCATGGAAATGTTGCTTAGACTTCAGTCCTTAAGCTTTTTTGCTTCTCATATCCTTTATCAGGTGCATCATCTATCTAATTTCATATCCTGAGATGGAGTATGATTGGAAGACACTAAAATTTAAATCACAGCTCTAGAACCATACTAGATGGTAAGCAGCATTACTTCTAACCTCTGATGCCTCCATCAACTCCATATTTTAATCATATAAATCAAATATCTTCAAACATGCTAGATTTACTTTCTAATCCACCATTGAAAGTTGATTTTTTTTCAGTAAATCTGGTCTATTCCACCTTTCAAATTTATCAAACTTTCAGCCACTTTCTCCATTCCTCCTATTTTCAATGTTGAATACCTTATATAATGTTTAAGTTTTACTTATTTGGACATTCAATTTCATTTCTTTCCACAGCAATCCATGATTGTTCATACAATAAATGATTCAATATCTTAGGTATTATCTTTTCAAAAGGAATAAATATTTTTACTATTGTGAATATATTCACTTCCATGACATTATGAAAATAGGAATTGATACTTGCTACAAATGAATTGGTTGCAATGCACAAGAATAGCCAATCATTTTTATAAGCCTTTAAATGACCTTTCTATATAAAATGATCCTAGAGAGTTCTAAATCTTTCAATGGGTCAAAAACTAGAAGACAAAACATTATGACATGGTAAATAATGTCTATTCAATAAAAAGGTATAGCCAAAATAATAAATACCACCAATTTCAACTCTCAACTTCATCCTAGAGAATACAAAGAAAAATTGACCAGTCAGTGTCTCATTCTGTGCAACTTTTCTGTATATCTTGTTACCATGGTTGTCACAGTGCCTCATATTGATGGCATTCACTATTATTCCTTATGTATATACATTTCCATTGTAGTCATACCATGTTTTTTCAACATGGTATGTTACAATTTGGTTGTAACATTTAATTGTATTTTTTAAAAGATTTCTTATATTTTTTAGGATTATAATTACATTTCTCCCATTCTTTTCCTCTATTCAAAAATCTCCTATATGCCTCTTCTATTTTTTTAAACTCATGGTTTCTATTGTTTTCTTCTTTTCAATTATATATATATATAGTATTGTAATATATAACTATATATATGTGTGTGTGTGCTAATACATATGCCAATACTTATGTCTATATACACATATATACATATTGTAATAGGTATATGCATGCATATATACTCTTTAATATTTAAATATAAGCTGTTCAGTATGCATAGTGTTACTTGAATATATGTTTTTAAGACAGACTATGCATACTGTTTCTGTATTTGTTCAGCTCATGTTTAGTTCACATAGAGAGCAAAATATACCTTTACTGAAAGAATGATTATGAGTGTTTCAAGTGTGTGGTAAAGTATTCAGGATAAGGAAAGAACAAAATTTGACAATTTACAGAAGTTCATGGAATCTTTAATATAAAAATGACACTTCACATAGGGAAAAACAAGAGCACCTGCTTACATAATATACATTTTATTGTTACATGATATAATTATTTTATGCTATGAAACTATACTCTAAAATATTTTATAATCAGTAGCTTTATCTCCAGATGAAATGGACTTAAAATTAATTGTCCAATTACATGGTATTAGTGAGCATTTCAATAAAGATAAAGCACATTGTACATATATAAAGTAAATGAACATATATTCAAATATATCTTTTGTTCATACACATGAGGATATTTAATATATTTTTATATTAAATGTAATATAATATCACTTTTTAAGTCTTTGCCAAATAATCTTCATCCCTTCACTTTAAGGTGATATCTATTTTGAAAGCTCCTGGCAATTGGGAGGCTCATGTCTTTGATCCCACCTCAGGAGGTGGAGACAGGAATATAAAGTATGCAGAGCCAGGATCTTGGGCCCTTTTCAGTCTGATGATCTGGAGAGGTAAGCAGTCACTATTGGCTGCTCCTTTGCTTCTCTAATCTTTCAGGTTATTACCCTGATATTTGACTCCTGGTTTTTATTGATGAGACTAATTAAGGTCACACTTCAGGTGAGCTGTGCATTTGAATCACACAAAAATAGCTTCCAGGTCACAGGTCTGGAGATAGGCACTTGTGTGTAGAGAAGGAAGTGTGTAGCAGGAATCTTAGAAGGTATTATTAATAAAAACAAATCCGGCCTGGGTATTAGGGTGAATGCTAAAAGATCAGAGAAGCAGTACAAGCCATAGATTCCTCACCTTGCTAATTCCTCAGGTGATCCTGTTTCCTCAGACTGGAAACTTCTGAGTCTTCATCCAAATGGATCTCAGCTGAATTGCTGCTCAAAAGTCTAAAAGCTTAACCAGGCTTAGTTCCTGGTCCTCATGCCTTATATACCTTTCTGCTTCCAGCCATCCTTCCTGGGATTAAAGGTGTGAGTCACCATGCCTGGCTGTTTCCAGTGTGACCTTGAAATGCTAGGATTAAAGGCATGTGCTATCACTGCTTAACCTTTGTGTTTAATATTGTTGCTGTTCTGTTATATGACCCCAGATAAGTTTATTATGTTGCACAATATTTTGGGGAACACAATACGACCATAGAAGTGGACAGAGTGAAGGATGGGACAAGAAAGAGGCATTTCAGCAACTAAACCCTGCTCACTTGCAAAGCTTGTTCAAAACCCATAGATCCAAAACTTGGGTGGTGAGTATGGAGATGGCAACAGGTGGGGTCAGTATTAGGAAAGAAAGAAGTGACTTACCAGGAAACAGCATATGCAGCGTAGCTTTTAGCTTAGCATTTTTAGGGGACTCCTGACTGTTAAATCAGTGGGTCTCTCATTTGCTTGCCTATGGGACTGTTTTCCTCCTGTTGGGTTGCCATGTCCAACTTAGATATAAAAGTTTTTGCTTCCTTTTATTATATTTTACTTTGCTGTCTTTGGTTGTTATCTCTTAAAAGTCTGTTCTTTTCTAATGAGAGACACAGAGGGAGTGAACCCAGAAGGAAGGGAGGTAGGAAGGAACTGGGAAGAGTAAAGGGAAGGGAAATTATAGTTTGGATATAATGTAGGATAACACTATTTTTCAACTAAAATGTTGAAAGAAGAAAAATGTGTGAACTCAATATGAACTGATAGAAAATGTCCCCTCAAATATGCCCTTATTGGTTTGATCATCAAACTAGAAATTTTCTCAGAATGATGATGAAATATAAAAAATAATACATAGCTTAAAGAACTATAACCCAGCTAAGTGAAAAGTAATGGTACTGACCAGAGCTGATTTAGGAATCCAGATGGCAAAGCAAACAGCATGAAAATAAACCATCATCAATTCACACACTGTTTCCCACCAAGACTCCAGGAAGGCATCTACTATGCCTGAAGAAGGTATTCTGCCAGCAATGGAAAGCAACATGAACAACATTTCCATAATTATCCATTTTGTGAAGATTCTGTTCATCCTAATAGGAAAACAACAAACAAACAAACAAAAATAGGCTTCTCTTAATAATAAGCAAAGGAAAAATTAGAGACAAAAGATAAAAATGTATACCACATACTATTTCCCATTATTTAATTTCAAACTATGTTATCTACTTAAAAGAAATCACACTTGATTCCTATCTATGAAGATACAACATTCTGTGTTCTACTTTCTGCATTCTAGGGCATATGGATAATGATTTCACATCTCATAAAACTTGTTTGTCTTGTTTTAAGACAAACAGTAAGAAAAATTTAATTATAAGGACATCTACATAAAATAGTGAGTGGTGATGAAAGAAAAATGGCATGTCTATCATAATCAGGGTCTAGTGTAAAGAAGGGATTAGAAACACAGTCTGTGGTCTTTGTGTGGTTATGTTAATAACCTGAGCCTGCTTTGCTGAACATTCCTCTCATAATTCTATCTACACTCTCACTGCCTTCAGCCAGCATGTCAGATTCTGTTTCTAGCTCTCTTCTTACTACCAGAGGGAGGGGACAGATTTGATTATAAACTTTTTTTTCTTTCCATCTGTATCATTTTCCATGTTTTGTATCACAGTATTGTATCATCAAGACAAATAAAAAGAACACACACATTCACTGATATAATATAGACTTTATGACACTATGTTGTAACTTAAACATCTTTCTTAATTAAATGTAGAATAGTGAGTTGAACAAAGTACACATGCTTTTCTTACCTCTTTTACCAAAAAGTTTTAGACTGATGCTCAATTTGTCCATTTGTACCATTATTAATGTATGCAGACAAATTGCTAAACAGTCTTATTAAATAAAAAACACAGAGCCAGAAACTGGAGTTATAGCCTAAGAAACATCAGAGGAATAGGAAAAGCCTCAAGCTAACCTCACCTCACCAACAGCTCAGTCCCCAAAGAGAGAGCGACTTCCTGTATACCCCTGCCTATATTCCTTTCTGTTCTATTCTCTTATTGGCTCTCTCTGTCCAGCTACATCACTTCCCCTTACTGCGCAGCTCGGTCATTTTCTTTCTGTCTGTAGAGACCTCCAGACCTCTATGGTTAGTGCTGGGATTAAAGGCGGGTGTCACCACACTTGGCTCTGTTCCTCAGTGTGGCCTTGAACTCATAGAGATCTAGACAGATCCTTGCCTCCCAAGTGATAGGATTAAAGGTGTGTGCTGCCATTGCCTGACTTCTATGTTAATATAGTGGCTGGCTTTTTCCTCTGATCCTCAGGTAAAATTTATTGGGAAACACAGTATATTGGGGGACATAAAACATCACCACAAATGTATCTCATGCTATTAAATATTGTTGCCCAGAGAATACAAAATTCTAAAAAGAGTTTGAATATATATACGGACAATAAATATTATTATTGTGTTATGTACAATTTTAGAACACACAATGTTTTTATACGTTAAATATGTGTTTATGATCTAAAAAAAAGTCTGTTATCTTTCTTCTTTTATTTATTTTGCCTTTGAATTCTTCTTCAAACATTTTCCCCTGCCTACAAAAAAAAAAAACAAAAAACAAAAAAACTTGAATAAGGGTTTATTTTAATACACATATTTAGTATTCTCTCTCCATTTATATAAAGAATCATAATGAAAGCATGTAGCATTCCTATTTCACTTAATAATTCAAAGGGTGATGCTTTCAATTACTTTTAAAACTTCCTCAGTCCAGTTGTAAAATCATGTACTGCCCCCAAACTCCGAAGGTATTTTGTGTTTCATAGATCAACATAAGTACATACTCAAGGAAATCCATAATTGGTCGTTCAAAATTGTATATATGGTAGGAATTCTAAAATATGTTCTGAATGTGTTTGAGATTAAGAAGAAAAATAACATATTCATATTTAAATACTTGGGCTCTGAAAGATATAGGTAAAGAAATGCAGCATGAAGTGAAACCATTGCATCTTGGGTTACAGTCTAACAGTGGCAGAGGCACTGAAGTTCTTATATTGATAAGAATGTAACATTTTCAAGGTCAAGTGGTTTACAGTGCTGCAATACAATTCCAAAATGCTTTCAGCAAAATCCACAGATGTGAGACATTATAATATAGATTTGCTTAGGGCAGCAATGTAGAAAATTATGTAAATATGTAATTTTTGGCCTTTTCACGGGACAAATTACTGAAAAGGTTCTTTGAAGTGTTTTCCTATGCAGGAGGGAAAAAATGCTTTTGGTTTACTGAATTTTATGCATAACCTTTCCACATCAGAACAATCACAACTTAAAGTAATATGTCAAGTCCCAACACAATTCAATGATTGGGAGTAATGATCCATATAATCATATTATCAATTTGTTTTGCAGAAATAAATAGTAATGTTATGAATATCAAGTGAGGTATTTATTTCCTTATACAGAATTTATTTTTTGCCTAAATATTTTTATAACTATATGACATATAAAAATTATTGCAGAGAATGGACTTGTCTTTCTAGTCTTGAAAATGATTTCAAACATAAGGTATAGAAAATATTTTAAATTGGATATATTAAAAAATAAATACCAGACTTTTCAAATTAATTTTGTAGGAGTCAGTGGAGAGGAGGACACCATGAGACCACAGCTCACAGCATCAACGAAGCAGGGCTCATAGCATCTCACAGGCCCTGAAGCAGCAGTCAGTGAACCTGCAGGGGTCTGCTCTAAGTCCTCTGCAAATGTGTTATGGTTGTTTAGCTTGTGCACCTTCTATTAGTGGGTTTGTGTGTGCATGGGGGGTGGGGAGCTGTCCCCGACTCTTTTGCCTGCTCTTGTCACCCTTTTTCTCCTACTGGATTGCCTGATCCAATCTTGATGTGAAGGTTTGGCCATAGTCTTATTGTAACTTGTTATGCTGTGTTTGGTTGTTATCCCTGAAGGCCTGCTGTTTTCTTAAGGGAAATGGAAAAGCAGGGATCTGGGGAAGAGGGTAAGTGGGAAGAGTATACTAGGAGAAATGGAGGAAGGGGATGCTGTGATTGGAATGTATTGTATGTTGCAGGAATCTTAAAAGTTCTTATTAATAAAATCAAACCTGAGCCAGGTATTTGGGTGTATGCTGGAAGATCAGAGAGACAGAACAGGCCAGAGCCACCTCACCTTGCTAGTTTCTCATCTGGTCTTGTTTCCTCAGACTCAAGGCCTCTTAGTCCTCATCCAAAATGGGTCTCAGTTGAACTGCTGCTCAAAAGCCTGAAAGCTTAACCAACCAAATGCTTCTAGTTTCTGGTCCTCACGCCTTATATACCTTTCTGCTTTCTACCACCACTCAGTGGGATTAAAGGCTCGCTTTCTGGGATTAAAGGCATGAGTCAACATGCTTGGCTGTATCCTTGAACAGATGGATTTCTTTCTGAAATGCTAGGATTAAAGGAGTGTGCTACCACTGCCTAACCTCTATGTTTAATATTGTGGTTGTTCTGTCTCTGACCCCAGATAAGTTTATTAGAGTGCACAGTATTTGGGGGAATACAATACCACCACAATTGTATGAGAGAAAAATAAATAGGAAAGATTATTGGTGAAATGAATATGCTAAAAATTTATCAGATACTAGATTTTTCAAATAGACTTTGTTAAAGAGATACCCTTATATTGATGTGTATCATTTGTTACACAGTTTTAAGAAGAGAAGAAATAGAATGGCATCTACTTTTGAAATCGCCTATCTTTTCAGGGAAGAGGTCAGGGTCATACTATATAACCCCAATTGATCTGGAACTTACTATGTAGATCAGAATACCCTCTAACTCATAGAGATGTGCCTGCATTATCTTCCACATGCAGAGATTAAAAGCTTGAGGACAGGCACCAAAACTACACAAAGAAACCCTGTGTCCAAAAAAGAAAAAAAAAATGCTTCTTTCTACCTTCCTCAAAGAAGATTCTTAATTTAGATTAGATGATGACCTACAAAGAGACCCGCAATTGGCCAAGGTGCAGAGAATAAGAGACAAAGGAACACCAAGCCCTAAATGGAACCTTTATCGCACTTCCTTTTCCCAAGGCTTAGAAATGAGCTGGAAAGAGAGGACAGAAAGACTGTAGTATCCAAAGACAGTGGATGATTGCAATGAAACAGTGTTTATCACATACAACATGGAGCACATGAACCCACAGTGGCCGTGAATGTTTTCAAAGGACCTGCACAAGAAAAACCCAGCATTAATGGGAATGGTAGTCAGTAAATCCTTCCCCTGACTGAGGAACTACTGGTAACTGATGCCTGCTGGGGGAGGGAGAGTCAGTTTTCTCAGGAATCTGGCCAATGAAAGACTAATGATGCTCCAGTAGATGACCTTACATCTGTGTTCATAGAGCCAGCTTTAAATGAGCTCAGTGGAAGCAGAAAAGAGAGGCTTTGGAGAGGATTTGGAGTAGATTAAAATACCTTCTTTGTAGTATAAAATTAATAGATAATAAACATTTTTATTTGAGATCATTTTATTTTTAGTTTGACAATTTTGTAGATGAGGTAGCAACACTACAATGAGGCAATTAATATTAAAAATATCAACCTGAGATTTAAAAAATAGAAGATCTTATCTACTATCATAGTTCTCATAAAAGAATTTAGTTTTAAAGTAATTTAAAAAGCAAACTTTTAAAAAAGAGAAGTCCTCCAGTATAAAACAATGATATTATACAAAAACATATGAGTACCTAGATGCAAAAATAAAAATGAGAATGTATCTAAAATAAAAGATATTAAAATTCACTTTTTCTGAAATGTTCAGCAAAAGAATACAAAGAAGCAAGGCTGAAAGAACATAACCAAAACAACAAATAATTGACAGCCAGAAATTTACATGAAAAAGCTATACGGAAAGGAACCACTGAGAAGAAAATAAAAGAAATATTATAAAAAATGTGCATTGTAAACGAGGAGCATACTTAAATATCATCTTGAGAAATAATTCAAAAACTCTATTTAAAGCTGTAACAAGTTTTAGAAAGGCAATTATAGAACAGTACACGCATGCCTATTAATACACTCTTTATGCCGGCCATTCATGTGGGCAGACAGGTTTTAAAGAATTTTCATTTTCTTCATACTGACTGTGCCTCACTATTTTTAGCTGAGTGCAGATAATCACCTTTCAAAAATCCAATGCCTGGTGCATTATTTTTTTTTTCTTCCTCAGTCTATCATTTGCAAGCTGCCTTGAGACGTTCTACAGAGAACAATGCATATGAGATAGCATACATTTCAATCTTAAGCTACAATGCAAAGAATTGTTAAGCATTAGAGTAACTTGTATTTTGGGTTTGGAATGCACTATTATGTGTAAAGAATATTTGTCATTGTTTAACTTTTAAAAATTGACATTAACCAATAGACACATGAAATCTACAAAAATATATTTTCTGTAATCGTGAGAATAAATTCTGAACTGTTAAAAAAAAGTCATA
Organism: Peromyscus leucopus; assembly: GCF_004664715.2. Taxonomy (NCBI): domain Eukaryota; kingdom Metazoa; phylum Chordata; class Mammalia; order Rodentia; family Cricetidae; genus Peromyscus; species Peromyscus leucopus. The sequence continues at coordinate 15,828,207 of NC_051073.1, read as the reverse complement.
TCAACTGAAAACCAACTGATACTTGATTATAGGTTTTGATTATACTATAATTCATACAACCCTTTACTACCTTAGAATCACATAATACTTTTCATTTGGAACACAAAACTGTTATTTTAAGCAATTTCTTATCTTTGGCCATCTGACTTGGGGAACTTTCTTAATATTCTAAAATGTTATAGATGTATCCATTATGAATTGGCCTCACATCTCTGAGTTATTGGTTGTAGTTTTCTATAGTGGTCTCCGTCTGTTGTAAAGAGATGTTTCTTGAAGAGAGGGGAACACTACACTTATGTGTAGGAACAGGACAGATGCTTGTAAGTTATCATCAGGGAAGATGCTGGTAACACCCTCCCATAAAGCTCAGAACGTTTTGTGGAAGATGTACTACAAAAACTATATGTGCAAGAAGTTCAGGGAGTTGGCTGTGATGTCAAGAGCTCCATCTATAAAGTCTCACCAACATGACTGATTAAATATGACCTGAGAAAGCAACAGCAGACTTGTTAAAGTTGATGGAGAAAAGCGCAGGATGCCTCCATCTTACACAAACAGATACAGACAACTGAGTTCAGGCAGGAGGAGACTGGGTATAGACATCTCTAGGAAGAGGACAACAACTAATTGTTCAGTGTCATATGGCCAGCCTTGAAAACATATACACATGTAACATTTTACAAGCTGAGCAGGTTATTAGAACTATTCATGTATGTACATATGCATGCATATGCAATAACAATTAATGAAAAAAGATCTTGTGAGTTTGAAGGAGAATAGAAAGAGGTTTATATGAGGGTCTAGAGAGAGGAAAGGAAGGGGAAATGTTGTAACTATAGTATGGCTGAAAATAAAAAGGTAAAAACAAAAGGTTTTAAATTTTTATAAGGTAGGGAAATTATAGGTAATTTTCCAACAATTTCCTTTTATTTGATTACTTCTACAGAAAGATGTTACTGGAATCCAAGTGATAGACATGGGTGTTCTGTGAATGTGTTGATGCTCTATGTAAATTTAGTTTTGTTTTTCTTGCTTTGCTGCGTTCCCTGTCTTCCATTCTTCTTAAAGGCCGAGAATACAAAATACACAGTCATTTCTTCCTATGGAAAGACATTATAATATATGAATTTTATGGGAATATACATATATTCAAATTTTCCTGCAGTGTTTGAAATATTTATGTATTATCTTAAAAATAAATGAGACATCCAGGAAGGCAATATAACAAATCCAATTGTATGTGAAATAAATATATGAGTATTGAAAGCCCTTAGAGATGAAAACTAAATTACCTGTCAACTACAAGTTAAAACAAGAACAAAATAATTAAGTACATATTATGTAGGAATGAAGTCCACAATATGATTTTAAAGTTCATCAGGAGAAATGGATGAAAAAATTAACACATAAAAACAAATATTCAAGAAAGTAGGAATGAATGCATTGGTGTTAAAGATTGTTCCTATTAAATATTAAAGCATGATAAAATAGTGATTTTCATATGAGTCTTTTAAAGATTTGACAAATCCATTAAGCCAGTTAATGTTAACAAATACAATCAGTATTTGTGAATTTATCTTTTAATGTAAAGTAATACAATGAAACTAGTTTTGCTGCTATAAGCAATATTTGAAAATATAATTACCTCTCTGGAAATAATGACAATTTTACCACTATTATTAGCATAATATGAAAATATAATATATTTTGTTCCAATATTGACCTTACTATGTTCATTTAACAGAACACTTCTAAACATGTCATAGAACACTTAAAAATACATGGGTCTAAATAAGAAAGACAAAGTTTGTACCTATGCCATGCTTTAATATTAAATCTGACAGATAAAGGCTAATTACATTTTAAAATTAATGTTATTAGAAATTAACATAACAAAAAGGAGATACATGTCTTTAAAAAGTTAAACAATCATGTGATTGACTATTCCTCTCTAAGCAATATATTTGCCTAACAAGTACATAAAAGATATTTGGTAGCTAAGGCATATACCATGGAGAACAAAAATGCTCTGGCAGTTATTTATTGCAAGACAAATCCTTTGAAAATATTGTCAACAGCCATCATAGAGAAAAATTTACAAAATGAATCATTGTTTGTGTTCTTGTATGCCAGTGTAAGTTTGTTTAAGGAATCCCAGTTCTGAGAGAGGGACATCCAAAAACAACCCGAGTCATAAAATCTCCACACAGTCTTGACATATGATTTAAGGCCTACTGCTTGGGTACTCTACTCCTGTTAGAACATTGCTTTGTTCTGGCCTTGGCTCTTTGAGTTCCAGTAAGCTAACAAGTGCATCCATGCTCAGGAGATACCAGGGGTGGGTTACCAACATTGCTGGCAGACCCAAGAGTCTAGAACAGAAGCCATCAGAGGCAGTTAAGGCACAAAAGGGTAACTTTTTAAAGCATGTATTTTATTTTAAACAATGTGTGTATCTCTGCATACATATGTTTGTATAGTATCTGCAGAGTCCAGAAGGGTCTGTGGTCCCTTGGAGCTAGATTTTCTGTCACTTATATGTGGCTTATTGGGCATCTGGACATTTAACTCTGTTCCACTCCAAGAACACTATGGACCCTTAAACACATAGATCTGTCTAGCCCTCAAGATGTACTTTTCATAAAACTTGCTTTTCACTAGACCAGTCACCAGAGTAGACCAGTCCAGGTACACTCTAGACCACTGCTAGCACTCCCAGGTGGTGTCATCCTTCTGGATTCCTGAGGCCTCTCCGGCACCCTGCCTCTTCCTATTCCCATGATGTCCTCATCTATCATGATATCTCTCTCCCTGTCCTCCCACTCTGTCCCTGTTGCAGCTCCACCCTCCCATTTCCCTAAATTCTCATCCCCCACTCCTCGCCCCCAGCCCCCCATCCCCACTCCCAGTCTGCTCATGTAGATCTCATCCACTTCTCCTTCACTGAGCCATTCATGTGTCCCTGTTACTAGCCTCTCTGCCATCAAAGAGCCTTTGTCCAGTGACTGGTGGAGGGAGATGTAGAGATCCACCGCCAGGCGACAGGCTGAGCTCCATAAATCCAATCAATGAGAGAGAGGAGGGATTCTGTAGGCAGGAGAATGATGGGAAGACATGCAGAGATGAGGGCCACAATTTTGGAAGCCCATGAACTATAGACTAGTGGCTGTGGAGCCCCCATTGGACCGGACTAGGCCCTCTGCATACAGAAGACGGTTGGGTTGTTTGGCTAGAACAGTTTGGGGGGCACCCAGACAAGGGGATCGGGATCCATCCCTGGTGCATGGGTAGGCTTTTAGGAGCCCAGTGCCGATGTTGTGATGCCTTGTGCAGGCTTGGTGCAGTGGGAAAGAGCTTGGACCTGCCTAGACTCAGTGTGCTCGTCTCTGCTGACTCCCCATGGGAGACCTTAATTTGGGGGATGTGGGAATGTGGGGTGGCTTGGGAAGGAGGGCTGGGGGTGGGAGAAAGCAAGAGATGGGATCTATGGGGTGGTATGTAGAGTGAGTAGAAAATTTCTTAATAAAGAAAAATTAAAAAACAACAACAAAAACTTGCTTTTCTAGAATAAACAGCCACCAGGCTTTGTTTAAAATATTTCCTCAACTCTGAGATAACATATCAAAAATCTCCCAGTAACTGTATTTATCTCAGATCATGCAGCAGATAACAAGTTATTTGCTTCAATGTCTGTAAAATTTTCATTTTGAAGGTGACATTTTAAAAATCACCTTCCCTTAGTCGGAGAAAAAAAGCAAAATTAAGCAATTTCCTCTAATTTATGAGCCAGAAAAAGAAAATTTTGTATATTACTGAGAAGAAGCCTTGATTACAAGATTTTTGCTTGTTTCTTCCTTTCTACTGGTGTGTGTGTGTGTGTGTGTGTGTGTGTGTGTAAGCAATATATCAGCAATGCATTCTTATAGTACATTGCATTAGCAGCATGTATTTCCAACTTTGGAGAAGTGCTCAATATAAGCTCCAGTTATATTTGCTTCTTCCTTTAAGTTGAAGAATCAGTAAGTATTTTCTTCAAATTTGTCCTCAATTCAATAACGTTATCAGTGATCAAAGTACAAAGTAATAGTTAAAATTGCAACCAGAATCCCATTGTATGTTGATCTACTTAGAGTCTGAAAGGCAAATAAGATACAATGAAGAACTCACTCCAGGGATAAGGACAAGGATCTACATTTCAGTACAGTTTTACCCTGAACATATTAGTGGATAGTTGAAGAATTCCTGCTAATGTGAAAATCCTAGGAGGTTCAAGTCATTTGTATAAAATGGCAAGTAGTATTTTCATATAGCCTTAGCGATTACTCCCACTCGTCCTGTGAGCTATGGGTTACCACACTGACAACTATAGAAAAGTTCAATAGCTGAGGAGCCCCCAGTTGGATCAGGCCCTCTGGATAAGTAAGACAGTTGATTAACTTGATCTGTTTGGGAGGCACCTAGGCAGTGGGACCCGGACCTGTCCTTAGTGCATGAGCTGGCTGTTTGGAACCTGGGGCCTATGCAGGGACACTTTGCTCAGCCTGGGAGGAGGGGACTAGATGTGCTTGAACTGAATCTACCAGGTTGAGCTGAATCCCCAGGCGAGTCTTTGCCCTGGAGGAGATGGGAATGGGGAGGTGGGCTGAGGGAAGGTGGAGGTGGGGGTGGGAGTGGGGTAGGACAGGGGAATCCATGGCTGATATATAAAATTAAATCAAATTATATTTAAAAAAGTTCATTGTGACATATTAGTTAAAGGCAATGGCAAGAAAAGAATATATCCTCTACATTCGAAGTTGGAAGAAAATATTTTAAAATGTATTCTAGACCTAGGTTTGGCTAAAACGGTTGATGCACATGTTTTAAAGAAACACATGTCCTAATGATTGAAGTATGTCTTTTAATAGTTTCATAAGTGAGGTCATAATATAAGCAACATTTTTTTTTAAATGTCATAGGCTAATATATCCTCTCCCTTTACTGGTGATAACAACTCATATGTGCTGTGGGATGGTTTGTATGTCAAATTGCTCTGATTGGTCAATAAATAAAACACTGATTGGCCAGTGGCCAGGCAGGAAGTAGGTGGGACAAGGAGAGAGGGGAATTCTGGGAAGCCGAAGGCCAAGGCGGAGAGACACTGCCAGCCGCAGCCATGACCAGCAGCATGTGAAGACGCCGGTAAGCCACCAGCCATGTGGCAAGGTATAGATTTATGGAAATGGAGTAATTTAAGCTATAAGAACAGTTAGCAAGAAGCCTGCCACGGCCATACAGTTTGTAAGCAATATAAGTCTCTGTGTTTACTTGGTTGGGTCTGAGCGGCTGTGGGACTGGCGGGTGACAAAGATTTGTCCTGTGGGCAAGACAGGAAAACTCAAGCTACACATATGAAAGATTTTCCATTTTATCTGACCTCTGCCCTTTCCTCCCTGCCCCCAAAATAAAATTTAAGGGTAAAAAAGAAAAGAAAAAAAGGGGGTAAAATCTTGTCATAGAAGCTGTAGCGTGACATAGTGAGTCACAAAGTAAACATTTTTGTTCATATATCTTTACTTGCAAGTGTTTATTGCAAAGAGTCATTGGTTCGAAGGCTCTGGTTTCTGCTACACTATCGCGAAATGATTGAGATTGAGATGCATGAAAGACACAAAGAATAAATTTAAAAAAAGTAAAAATAAAAATGTGGTGAATACATTTTACAAAACAATTCTAGATGCTAATGGTAGTAGCTCAATTCTTACATAATTATAATTTAATTTTTTTCTCAAGACAAAAAAAAGTTAAATTTAATGTTATATAAATTACTTAATTGAAAAAAATAGATTATCCATTTTGAGCATTCCAGAATCATTAGAAGTAGAAGCATTGTGAATGCTATGCATAGAAAACTTTTGTGGAAATAATCTCATGTTTGTGAAATGACTGTTGCACATTTAATGTGTGGACACTGAGAAGCGTTTCTCAATTCCCCACAGCTATTGTGCTCATTCTCTTACTGCCCAGTGCTTTGGTGCTAACAGTTGCTTTTCTGACATCTCTAGTCTTATTCTTTGCATTCTTTGTCACTGTATTTGATATCCACGTTCCACTCTGCCACTGTCAAACCTTTTCTAACCAGAAATTACATTGATGATTCCCTACCGTTTTCACACTTTGTATGAGTGGCCAATGCTAGAAATTTGATAAGCCAAATCTTGGGGCAGTGATTTTACCTCATTGCTAAAGTTATTCTAAAACTTAAAGTTATTAAAACTTTTCTTCTCACTAGGAAGCAACATTTTCTTCACCAGAAAGAAACAATTTTCTTCACCAGTTACACTTTCTAATTGCTTTTTGTAATTGTGTGTGTACAAAATGCAGTGCATTTTTCTTTTCTCATTGTCTTTTAACCCTAGTCACAGCTCCTATGATGGATGCCATGTTGCACATTTGAGCTCTACACATCAAGAAAAAAAATGCACAGAAATATGCATTATAAAAATATTGAAATATGAGGAGTAACACTAGCAGAGATATTCTGTTTAATATTGGGACTCTAAATCTTCAATACTGGCTCATGTGATTTTATAATAACATGTAGTGATATTTTATTTGTACTAAAATGTGATTTGTATATTAATAAATAAAGTTGCCTGGGGGTCAGAGCTATTAGAGCCATAACAAAAGCTGGGTGGTGATGGTGGTGCACGCCTTTAATCCCAGCACTTGGTAGGCAGAGCTAGGTAGATCTCTGTGTGTTCAAGGATACAGCCAGCATTGGAGACATATGCCTTTAATCTCAATACCAACCATAGAAGACCTGGAGGTCTGTACAGACAGGCAGTGACGAGGCAGTCATGTGGTTGGGTTTACAACCAATGAGAAGGCAGAGCAGAAAGTCTATATAAAGACAAAAACACAGGAAGTAGGTCTCTTGGCTGAAGAGGCTAGCTGCAGCAGATGGGTAAGGCTCTTAGCTCTGACCTCTTGGCTTTGTTCTTTGCATTGGTTCTGTGTTTCTTATTTAATAAGACAGTTGGTTACATCTACAATAAGAGGCATAATTAAACATACAGTTGAGGTTTTTGTAAATATAGCTAAAATAATATAAGACAAATTTAAAATTATATCACAATATTATTGCAGATACAGAGAGTATTACCATAAGTAGAGACATAAAGAAAATAGTACCCATAAAACTTCAAGTCATTTTAATTATAAAATATGAAAACATTATATATTGTCTCATTTTATCTGTGAGTGAATACATAAATGTAAAATTTATTTACTTTTCAAAAATTATTTCTATATGAAATTATAAACCATTACAGAATACTTTGCTTCAATCTAATGTGCATTAATCCTATTGATATTTCTGTGATTTCTAATTATTCTTTTAAAGAATGATAGGGTTTCTTTACAAAGTTTATTAGTTAAAAATTTCATTATTAGTTCTGTTTAAAGCCAATCCCTCTTTAAGTAGCCCTTTCATTATAGTTATTGGCAATCATATACTTTAAAGTCAATAGTAACAAGGCATCAATTATGTAGATATGGGTCATAAACATTTACCTGGGATTGCTTCTAATAAACTGTTGAGAAATCCAAAAAATAGTTCCCAAAAGTGAACAGTTAAATAAGGAATTTGGAGATTCAGCAAAGGAAAATTAATAACACTGAAAGGAAATTTCAAATATAATTTAAATAAAAATAGGGAAAAATAATAAGCCATGAGAGCTTTGATATTCCACTCTCAAGAAACTATGTATGTACATTAAGAAGAAAGTTTAGAATAGCAAAGTTTGGAAAGTAATTAAATTATTTGTAAGAAAAAAATGATAAAATATTTATGAAGTTATGTCAGGCAATGTTCAATTCCAAGCAATCAGAAAAAGAAAAACAAACTGTAGAGTGACTGACACCTTTAGAGACCCCATAAATAAAGGGCGAAATTTTGGCACTATGAAGATTTTAGATGACAGCTTGAAGTAATAAACATGAAGTAATAAAACACCCAATTGCAGTGGGTAAAGAAATAATTTAATACAAAGATATTCCTAACTTTTGTGTATTGTTTGAGAGTACATGAAAGTCATACAGTCAGAAAGAAAACAAGTATCTGGGAAGCAGCTGAGCAGTGATGACCACTACCTATTCTAGAGGTTCCAGATTCAGTGCCTATTACCTACTTGATCACTTACAAACAACTATATTTCCAGTTCCACAGATACAACAAGCTCTTCTGGCCCCCACATACATCAGGCACACAAGTGGTAAACACACATATACATGTGAGCAAAAATCTCATGTGTATAATACATAAAATATTAAAAGCATTAATGTTAGACATGACCTGATTATGGAAGAGAAATAAACATAATATAAATTTTCAGGGCCTTTATGTGATTTAGCAAGTTGTATAATTATAATTTACTTTGATACACTAACTAAACAACAATAAAAAAAATAATAAATATATATTAAAGAGATATTTATATAGAAGCAATTTTGGTATATTTAGTAAATAATCTTAGCAGAATATATTTGTGTGTTATTAATGTTGATTTCAATAAGATGAATTGAGAATGTCCTATTCCATGAAAACCCTGGATGTGAAGGTTATGAGCCCGAATAAACCATTTGTTGCCTTGGTTAAGTACTTAGATGAAAAACAAGGAAAGTCACAAATACAGCATTAGACTTATGTAGGAATGCTGGTTTTTTGTGTGGCTGAATAATTTAATAAACAGTTTAGGAGATAAAAAGTTATTTTGATTTGGGGGTTTTTAGAATGAATTCCAAGCAGCTGGATCTGGTACTCAGAGGCTGAAGAAAGACAGAAAGGAGAAGTCTGTGGAAAGTGTTTCACTTCTTGATGATGGACATCTACAGTGGAGAAAGGGCAGGGAGCCATCTTCAGGCTTCTAGGACATACTACTGCAAAATACTTCCTCAAATTTGATACTTCCTCTTAGGTTTCACTGACTCCCAACCAAGCCCTCTTGTTATGAATCCACCATGGGATGAATCCATGAATTAATCTAGAAAGCTCTGAATCTATGCACTCCATAGAGCACTGAAGTGAAGTCATTGGTGTGTTTAGTCCATTAAACTGGGCATGATATTTTTAACTGAATTCCTTATCTTTAGGAGAAAAGATTGTAGAGAGATGGATGGCAATGAATGTTTAGGAAGGACAACTCTAAGTTAGTACCTGTTCAAACCTATTGCCCTGTGTGTTGTCCAACTACTTGATGACAGAAAACACAATGCTCACTTTAATGGGGATAGGAGCTTGTTTATTCTGGAGCAAAATATGAATGAACGTTACCTGGAGATGTATTTATACTTCCTCAACTTCCATGTTCCAACAGCATTAACAGTTTGAGGATGTTTTTAATAGTAATGAAACAAAGAAAGCCATGAAGCAAAGCATCTGGGCAAAGTTGAGACTCCCTCACCTCCCTGTGCTATAACTAATTTACTGTTTACTAGAAACATTAGGCAGGCAAGTTAGAACAACGATGGGGGGAAAGATTCTTGGCTGTAGGCACCAGATGCTGTTAGGATTCTGAGACTTTTGGTTGGTCTTGTTAAGTTAATATATTTCAAAAGACCTTATCTGTTAGTCAAAGAATGTTAAGTCAGACATGGAGGTGACAAGATATGGCTATGTAGAGATTAAACATAGCCCAAGATAAATTGTAATTATGCTCAGTACCTGCAATATTCCAACCTGCCCAGAGTCACGGAAAGTATCACAGGTTAAACAGCCCTACAGAGGGTACAATGGCAGATAGGGTTCTTTTATTGAACTTTCATTCCCACACTAAATTTAGGATGTCATAACTATGTTCACTTATTAAGTAAATACTTTATCAATCTTCATGGGTTATTAGTAACTCTTTTAAATTTTGGGCTATAGGTTTTGAGAACAACTTTTGTATATTGGATAGAGATGTCATTCACAAAATTAAATTGTTTTGCACTTTGCAGATACTACATATGAACATTTAGATTGATATTTACAATCCTTTTGAGTGGTTTATTATGCATTGATGCTTAAATATCTTCATCAAGTACCAATCTATTTTGAGTGTAACTATAATATGAAGTGCAAAAATATATACATAATTGACATTTATCATTGAAATGCTGACTTTTTTATTATTAATTGACATATTTGATTTACTTGAACAATAAAGGCATGCTGAAGGTAGTTTTCCCAATTTTATATGTTCCATATGCCATTAACTCTTCCACTGTGCATGTTCAAAATTCAATGAGAAATAATATAAACCCTTGTTGAAAGAGTTAATACAACTAAAACATTCAAAAGTTATCTGAAGTTTTCTGCCACTTCTTTTCTAAATGGCACAACACTAAAATTTAATGATACAGTTCTTCATAATTATCAGTAAACTTCAAATTACTATGTAGGATTTTCCACAAGAGTATATTAAAATCTGACTGAATACAACCTAAGCATGTGTATCTTGAATTTTTACTGCAACAGCATTTGCATTTGAGCAATGAAAATAATCAACTTAATTTGCCCTCCTAGAGAGCATAGAAGTGGCTTTGATTAGCCCATTGAAAGCCTGTGTTGTTTCCCTTGAGTTTGGATGCAGGGGGTCGAATTGCCAACAAGATGTGACCCAGCAGGGATTCAGGGTGTCGAGGATAAAGCTGACTATATTAAAGACATAAGAGAAGGCCATCAACTTGGAATAAAAAAAATGTTCTTTATGAAGAAGCTTTCTGTCTTCTGGAAGGAATTTATCTTTGTTATGGTGTTTCCATGGCTAAATCATAGGTTTTCTTCCTTGTTGCTTATCCCAGATAAGTGTGGAAATGACTATCCAAAAGCTCTAGAAAAACAGTGGCCAGTGTACAATGTGGGGGTTGTACCTGTTCTTACAATTCAGGCTGGAAAATCCCAAGTTTCATGGAATGTTGGGGAAAATACTCAAAGCATTCTTATTTAATTATCACAAATTAAATTCTTATATTCACAAGCCAGGTGGTGTAGCTAGAGTTTTCCTGCCTGGCCCATAGTCAGGACAAATCTCTCTCACCTGCCAGTCTCACAGCTGGTCAGACCCAACCAAGTAAACAGAGACTTATATTGATTACAAACTGTATGGCCGTGGCAGGCTTCTAGCTAACTGTTCTTATAGCTTAAATTAATCCATTTCCATAAATCTATACTTTGCCACTTGGCTCGTGGCTTACCAGCATCTTCACATGCTGCTTTTCCTGGCAGAGGCTGGCAGTGACACCTCAGCCTTTCACTTCCCAGAATTCTTCTCCTGCTTGTCCCTCCTACTTCCTCCTGCCTGACTACTGGCCAGTCAGTGTTTTATTTACTAACCAATCAGAGCAACACATTTGCCATACAGAACATCCCACAGCAAGGTGGTGCTGGTGCTCGCCTTTAATCCCAGCACTGGGGAGGCAGAGCCAGGAGGATCTCTGTGAGTTCAGGGCCACCTTGGTCTACAGAACGAGATCCAGGACAGGCACCAAAACTATGCAGAGAAACCCTGTCTCAAAAAAAAAAAAAATACAAAAAAACAAAAACAAAAACAAAAACAACCAACCAACTTACAAATGCACTCTAACTGCCTAACAAATCATCATAGAAAGAGTAGTAGTAAAAATTAAACTATTTCAAAATAGCTTAATTGAATTCAGCTAAAATCTCAATTGTCCTTAACATGCAAAAAGGGAGTAAGCACAAATTAAAGAAAAATCCACAGCATTTGCATTCAATAAATTTTGGAAATCGTGTAAAGAATTGGGAAAACTTAGAATTCAATGAGAATACTCAGTTTACACATGCAATTTACCCCCCCCCCCATTGCTGTGAATAAAATACCTTACAGGAGCAACTAAGGAAAGAGAATTATTTTAAACAATAATTCCAGGGGTGGTGGCTTTTAAATACACTGGGAAAAAAACCAAAGACCTAGACTCAATTCTAATTTAGATGAATTCTTCTATCCTGAGAACCAAACAGCATGCCATGTGAGGGGGCAGATAAGGTCTGGTTTTAAAAGCAGACAGCAGAAACTTGTGCTTTACAACTATTCTTGGAATCCACAGCTGGGCAGGAAAATTGTTTTACCCCCTTACGTGGGGTAAAGACCCTTTCCCATAGTGATATGTAAGTTTACAGAAGTAAAGACAGCTGTTAATACCTCACAACCATTATTCTATTCTAAGCCCACCTGAAGTTCACTATGATCTCCCAGGCATCCCAGAGCAAAGGGTAAATGGCCCTTTAAGGATGCCTGGCTCCATATTGTTACTTTAGCCATCACAGAGGACCTGCATAAATTATTACCCAGGTCTGAGCATTCGAATGACTGGGATAGAGCAGTTCGTTTCTCAGCAGGCAATAACATAGTACCATCAGCTTAGCATTGTTTGTCATACTCTCTACACAACCTACAATCTTTCTCAGCAGCAAAGATGGTAAGCCATTACAAATTTGAAGTAGCTAGGCATATTCATATTCAACAACAGGGAGCAAAAATTAATACACTCAGGCTTATGCTCAGCTCAACTTCTCATTTTCTTTTTCTATATAGCAGATGACCCCAAACTTGGGGAGAGTAATACCTACTTTATTAATTATTGGTTTGTTTATTTACTTATTTATTTTACTTTACTTGTACTTATGTTCCTTCAATAAGGATTTAAATCCAAATGCTCATTTTCAAAACCACACACACACACACACACACACACACACACACACACACACAAATGCCCTTATTGTACAGGTCACTCACCTAGTGATTATGATCTTGCTACTCAATTAATATAACTGTGAAAATCCCCCATAGATATTGCTTCTGTTACTTGGGGAGTCACAACACAAATACCACATTACTTGGGAAAAGAGTTCCCTTATTCCGTTAATGAGATAACTTAAGAATGGAATTATTTAGGAACATAAGGGGAAGTAAGAAGTGAGGAAGAGATGGTAGGAGTAGAAATAGAGGAAACCATGATCAGGACCCATTATACAAGAAAAGAAAAATCTATCTTCAATAAAAAGAAGAAAAAAGAATGGAATCCACAGATTCTTGAGGATAATCTTATTAGATATGAAACAACAACAAACAAAAAACAGGCAGACAAATCTTATCTACAAATCTTATCAGCTACCCAGGAAGAAAATAGGGAAAAATTCTCACAATTCCTCATTGATGCTCCCTTCCCAGGTGATTCTAACTATGTTGAAAATTAAAACTAATGATTGCACACTCTACTAGGAACACATATGTTAAGTTTCAAACCTGGGACAAACAGCTGAGGAGCCTATTTAATGTATCTAAGCTGGACAGCCACCAGGTTGTCCCAGCATCCTTCAACCCCTAGCTGTTATAGGGTATGACTGGCACACCCTGCCCTCTACACCGGGTAGAGAGAACTCTCGGGCCCTGGGAGGGGCTGGCTGCCTTTTACCCAGAGGCTCTTGCCTATACATTCCACCTTTTATTATGCACCTTTTCTTTACCTTGGGCATTCCAGCTGCTGTACCTGGTTCAACTCTTTCCTTTCTCACTTCTCCTCCCCCTCTCTCTACCAGGCCAGCTTAGTCCCGTCCTGTCTATTCTAGACTCTCACAGTTGTCTTTGCCCGTGCCCCTCTACCTATGATGTCCCACATATCTATAGCAAAATTTCTCCTCTACCATAGCAAGAGGCATTTGTGTCCTTTCCTTTCCTTATCTCTCTCTCTCTCTCTCTCTCTCTCTCTCTCTCTCTCTCTCTCTCTCTTCTCTTTCTTTTTTCATTTAACAGACAATTACTGAAAGGGTTTTATGGGTAAAAGAATACCTTAGTGATCAGGGCCAAGGAATGCCACAAATATCACACCATGCAATGACATCACGCAAGAGATTTATTGAGAAGTGAGGAAAGACAAAAGGTCACATCTTACCTCTTAGTGGAGATGAAACACACACACACACACACACACACACACACACACACAGAGAGAGAGAGAGAGAGAGAGAGAGAGACAGAGAGACAGAGAGACAGAGAGACAGAGACAGACAGAGACAGACAGACAGACAGACACCAGGCCATGATGGCATAGTTTTTTATAGTGGATATGGTGCATGTGTATAGGGAAAATACATGATGGTGGAAACTTATTGCAGATTAAAGATGGGTGGGGTGTTTGAAGTTGGAGCACCTGGTTGTGAAATGCGGGCAGTTCTTATTTGACTAAAAATTGCAATGCTCTTAAAAATGAGTATAGTCTCTGTGTTTAAAATACTTGATTAAAAAGTGAGTATATATATGAACACACATATGAACATATACACACATACATAGATACAGAGTTTTTCTAAGATAGTACCTATTATTGCTGGGTGGTGGTGGCACATGCCTTTAATACCAGCACTTGGGAGGCAGAGCCAGGCAGATCTCTGTGAGTTCAAGGCCAGCCTGATCTACAGAGTGAGATCCAGGGGAGGCACCAAAACAACACAGAAAAACCCTGTCTCGAAAAACTAAAAAAAAAAAAAAAAAAAAAGGATAGTATCTATTTTTAAGGAAATATGAAATAATAGTCTGATCTAAATAAGAGTAAAAATGAGCATATATTTAAGTCACCATGTTTCATTCTAGAACTCTGCAGTAACTTCTATAATTCCTGAAAGAAAGTATAAGCAAGGCTACAGAGAATCCACCTGTTGAACTGACTGACCCATGGGTGGGAAGGAGGTTTTTAATATTATTATTATTATTATTATTATTATTATTATTATTATTATTGGTATGAAAGAGAGAATAACCAGAGGACTTTGGAGAATTCCAAAGCCACCATGGCTGCCTCTATGGCTCAGACAGGAGAGGAGCAGACTGGAAAAGGCTGGGGCTATCTGTCTTGGGAGCAGGGAAAAACCTACAGGGTTATTAAAAAAAAACAAACAAACCAAAAAACTTCACTGCAGGCTGTGGGGAGGGAATCCTACGAAGCCGAGAATCCTGGGAGTTCAGGGAGGTAGGGAAGGGCTTGAGGGTACTGATATGGAACACAGGTACCTCTCAATAGGGAAGTGGCTCTGACTGGCCAACAGAAACCTAGGTCACAGATTTCTCCGGAAGGCTGAAAATGAATTGCTACTTCTCTGCCAGCAATCCTATAGTCCAGATTGAGATGGGTCAAAACTACATTTGGACCTAGTCAGTGGGCCTGCTCCATTTCATGGTTTTTCCCTTGAAACCTCACCAAAAAAAAATCAATGGATGAATAAACACATTTACATACTCTCATTAGTAGGACTGTCATATCAGCAGGCCACAGCATAAAGGATAATTTTCTTTATAATTATTTCATACGTCCCAACATTCTTCCTTTTAGATGTTTTTGTCAAGTTTTAGTTTAATTTTAAAGAATTATGTCAAAAAAATCATCAAGATATAAAGTCAGAGTAAAGTGGTTAGTAGTTGTTTTTATTAAAAATAAATACCAGTACCAAGCTGTTTTTATTACTGTAGCGCTATAGTAGAGCTTGAGGTCAGGGATGGTGATATCTCCAGAGGTTGCTTTATTGTACAGGATTCTTTTAGCTATCCTGGGATTTTTGTTTTTCCATATGAAGTTGAGTATTGTTCTTTCCAAGTCTGTGAAAAATTGTGTTGGGATTTTGATGGGGATTGCACTGAATCTGCAGATTGCTTTTGGTAACGGAGGAGGGGGGAATCTGTTTTTGGTAATGTAAAATGACTAGAAAATTTCTTAATAACAAAAAAAGGAAAAGAAAAAGTTTAAAGCCCCAAACCTGCTTCCACTAGAAACCATAGCATGTATTTTTTTTCCTTTTTATTTTCTTCTTCTGTATACCAGTGGGGCAGGGGTAAGAGAGAATAAACAAAAATCAAACAACTCTGTTTTCAAATCATTAATATTTTGAGGTGGCACAGGTGTGGTGGGGAAGTTCCTGGTCCTGGGTGGAAGCCATAGTTTTTGGGTCGAATGTGAGGATGCTTTGTCCCTGTACTATCTAGTTTTACATCAATTTGTCACAAACTAGAGTCAGCAGAGAGGAGGGAAATGAGAAAATGGTTCCATAAGATCCATCTGTCAGGCATTAGTGAACAATGGGGTGAGGGTGGGAGGCAGCCCATTGTGGGTGTTGCCATCCACAGGCTTGTGGTTCTGGATCTTGTAAGACAGTGGACTGAGATAGGCATGGGGAACAAGCCAATAGCAGCACCTCTCTATGACCTCTACATCAGTTCCTTCCCCAGGTTGCTTCCCTGCTTGAGTTCCTGCCCTCGCTGCTGCTTTTGATGGTGAGCTGTTATATTGAACTGTGATTGAAATGAACTCTTTCCTCCTCAATAAATCAATTGCTAGATAGATAGATAGATAGATAGATAGATAGATAGATAGATAAAGACAACTCAAACTAACTTGATTCTTGGGCTGCAAAATTCAGTCTCTCCTCAGTCATGATATCCTCGATGTAATTGTTCCCCTATGTCAGAAGCATAATATGTCCTGTTTGTGGATTCCAGCAATGCCAGAATCTAGTAAGCAACAATAAATTTATAAATTATGTTGGTCATGTTGACTTTCATTTGCTAAATAATAGTAATTTCCCTTTGGAACATGTTATTTGTTGTTCACAGGCTCCTATTATTCCAATTTTAATTAATGATGACTAATATTAACTCTATGATTCAACAGTTTAGTTAGATAGTTATAATGTTGAGTTCAATTTGTTAGCAATTGAAAATGCCAAAAGCCACATGGTAGAGCCCCAGATACTGTGGGAAAGGACTCTCCAAGTGAGGCATAAAACTGAATCCTGGGGGGAAAGTTGGTGGAGAACAAATAGGAACACTTGCTTCAAGCTGAATTGACTTTGGAAGCCCAAGGGATAGTCAGCAATTCTCTGCATTTTGGTCCTTTGGCACTCATTCTGGATAGCTCAATGACAGGCCATTGGGCATGAGGCTACCACTGCTTTTCCTATACTGTTGGGTTCAAGCAATGCTGTATTCTTACTGTCTTGGTGTGTTGAGAAGATTGTGGGCCTAAGTTTTCTAAGGCATTTAATCACTTTTATGAGTATATAAACAGAGGAATTTTATCATGGCTTCTTCACACATTTGTGACATTATGCTTTAATCACTGGCGTGGTTGTAACACTGTTATGGGCAGTGTGCCTCAAAGATACTTCAACAACTTCTCGATTCTGCTTTTTTACTTGCTTATATATGGTATTTGCCTTCCTGTGCCACGTGGTTTCTATTGGATTCTTAATGAGCACACGAATAAAAGGTTGTAAATCCATTCTGCCACTGTATTTGTACACAAAAAGTGATCTAAATATTACCTTGAGAAAGAGAGTAACCCAAGACAAAAAATATTTTGCAAGTTGATTTTTCACAAAATTTAAAACATTGTAGTAACCTAGATGTGGACACAGTAATTTGGAATGGAGTAATAATATAAGAGATGTAAAATGAACTCCAAAAATGTGAAGGACAAAAAGAAACAGACTTAAGTTTAATTGTTGATTCTTTGTAGAACTTCAGTTTTATATATATGAGTATATTGGCAACCCATGCAGAATATTTATAAATTTATTTGTTTTCATGCTTTATTTCTCATATATGCATATTTCCTATCTCATTTGCCAAGAACAGAAATATGTCTTCTCTCTCCATTTTTACTTTTGGGCCATGAATCAATGGGCATAAGAAAGATTAACTCAAAAGAAAACATATTTAACTCTGTACATATTCACTGGAGTCCTATAAAATATGACTGTTGATGAATGTTAGATAAAATTGTCTTGTTTTGTGACTATATGTCTCACTATGATAAAGGTTGCATCTGAGCAATTCTCTTGCTACTGTCCAATGAAGATATATGTTTCCTTCATATTGGAACTTCTTTTCGGAACTAAAGCTATGTATCAAGTTACCGAAATTTAACTAGGCAATAGTGAATATACTAAAAATGAATATTTGAGGAGAGGTGTGTATTCTCAGATAATCAGATACTAAAAAAACACACCTAAGTCATATAATCTACATTACAAATTTCATTTACAATAAAAGTAACTGTGTTTCAGTCATTAGAGTTAAGGCAGGAAATTTGAATGCTGAGCATGTTCTTCTAATAGTATTATAAACATCTCATAAACAGGGTTAGTGCCTACCTGTACAAAACAGTTCAGGCAATTTCCTACCCCTTGTACCTTGTAACATAGTGAGAATATGGGAACTATTTCATTGCTATGAAAATCAAAATATTATTGGACATTCTGAGTCCCTGTGTTTTGATCAAAAATTAAAGAATTTATTATGAGGAATACTTTGTAAACTTCTCCTAAGTCTTCTGATTACCTCTCTCAAATATTATTATTAAGCTCTGTTGTCTGTTTGATGAGTTTTAAAACCACCATGGAAATAAAATCATGTATATGCCTGTGACAAATTTTCTAGATAGGTTAATTGGAGCAGAAAGACTATCGAAATGTCAGTGACACCATTCTGTGGGATAGTGCTCTGGACAACAACAACACAAAACAGAAAGAAAGAAAGAAAGAAAGAAAGAAAGAAAGAAAGAAAGAAAGAAAGAAAGAAAGAAAGAAAGAAAGAAAGAAAGAAAGAAAGAGGGAGGGAAGGAGGGAGGGGGAGAGAGAGAGAGGAGAGAGAGAGAGAGAGAGAGAGAGAGAGAGAGAGAGAGAGAGAGAATCTTTAGCATCCATATCTCTAAGTTTCGTGGTCGTGGAAGCCGTTCATCCAGTTTTTAAAAAAATCATCAAAATTAGTATGTCTAATTTCTCTTCAATATACTTTCATTGTGAGAATGAAAAATATTAAAAATGCTAGAAAATGCAGTAATATCAGTAATATTTAATACTAACATGAGTTGAGGTTTCCTATATTGTATTTATTGTTTTGTCAAGGCAAAGGAGATTCTGAAAAAAATAAATGTCTCTGTAATAAGGGCATTTACACAGAAAACAGAGGCAAATATTTATTAAAAATACTGTGATAGTTAACTTTGTCTACATGACACATTTAAAATTACAAAAAAGAGATTCTCCATGATTGATTTGGTACTGTGTATATATCCAAACAGGATTGTCTTTATTATGTTAACTGATGTAGGAAGACAGCCTACTGAACTTGATGCCATTCCCTAGACAGGAGTTACTTTACTGTGTGTGAGTTGTTGTGGTCTATAAGTGTCCTATATGTGTACTAGAATTGATTGCTTTTTCTCAACACAATTTTAACAACTTCTTCTACTAGAAGAGGTAGTATTCAACAAGGAGGATTCCAGACCAGTTCATTCTTAATTCCTCCAATTCCTGGTCCAAAGTGTGTAGTGTCATTAGCAAGAGGAACTTGTCTTCAGATTCTGGGGAGCAACCAAGGAAGCAAGCAAAAGCTTATATTGTCAGGCTCCTTTGTATTCTTCTGACTAACAAAGGAAATGTAGATTTCTCATTCATGGTACTGAGGTTTTCCAAATGAAGTTTTAAAGGATTCTGTGATATTTTTTTCAAGGAGCACATCAAGGTAGAGTTGAAAATAACAGCTATGGATAAGAAATTGCATGATTTATTATGAATGAGCAAATGGGTAATAACTAATATCAGTATAGAACACTTGGGAGACATTGGAATTAATCAATGCAGGTAATGTGGTAATATGCCTTAAACTGATGTATAACCTGGATCAGTAATTTTTGTTATCCAGGCAATCATACTCCAAAGGTGGTCAGAAAGCGTTTAATTAAAAAGTCACCTTCTGGGAGGTGATGTTTCATTTCATCTGTCTTCTTAAAGATCAGTTCCATTGAGTTCTCTCTTTTACACTTTCAAACAGGTTCCAGTTCCATTGAGTTCTCTCTTTTACACTTTCAAACAGGTTCCATTAATTAAATCAGCGACTACAGTGATAAATAGGCTGACATAGATATTTTAGTTATGACCAGTGTCTTTACATAATTCAAGATAAGAGTTCGGGACAATATCATTTGTTGGAGATAAAAGGGTACTTTCACCTTACCCCTAAATGATTTAGTGCCTAAAAGACAATGTGTCAACTACTGGTAAACTATGGTCATACTGTCCCATAGAAAAGCTGCTGGGGCGCTTTTATTTTTTTCTGTAGTTTTCCAGAACATCTTAATTAATTCAGATAGAGGCATTCAGCAAGTAGTAGGAATATTTATGTTTGCCTATATTCATGAAATGTATTGTTGATCTACTACTAGAATCTAGATGTTGAAGAGACTAAAACTCTACAACTGCATTTTAACTGTTCTTTAATTTTGGAATATACATTAACTATAGTAAATTAATACTTTTATTGATATTAAAATAATTATTATTCTTACTTCAAATAGAAAACTGATGGGCGATGTTGTTCTGTATGCTATGAATATGTGTTGCTCTGATTGGTTGATAAATAAAGCTGTTTAGCCAATGGTGAGGCAGAATAAGGTTAGGCGGGATATTCTAGCTAGAGAGAGAGGAAGGAGAATGGGAGAGAAAGGAGACTTTGCTAGCCACTGTCAGGAAAAACAAGATGTATAAAAACAAGATGTAAAGATACTGTTAAGCCACAAACCACATGGCAAAATATAAAGTTATAGAAATGTGTTAATTTAAGATATAAGAGCTACCATGGGCATAGTTTAAAAATAACATAAGCCTATGTGTATTTATTTGGGTCTGAATGGCTGTGTAACCAGGGGGTGAGAGAGATTTGTCCTGACCACATGCCAGGTGGGACACACACACACACAACACACACACACACACACACACACACAAAACCAAACAACCAAACAAATAAACAAAAACAAAAATAAAACCCTTCTGGTTACAGAAAACCTTGAATTGTATAGTATTCTAGTTTTTTGTTTGTTTGTTTGTTTGTTTGTTTTTTTCTGAGACAGGATTTCTCTGTGTAGCTTTACACCTTTCCTGAATCTCGTTCTGTAGACCAGGCTGGCTTTGAACTCACAAAGACCCGCCTGGCTCTGCCTCCCAAGTGCTGGAATTAAAGGCATGCGCCACCACCATCTGGTTGTATCTGAATCCCCATTGAGATTTTGAGAAAAAGTATAAGTGCATTGTCAATGTTTGCCCACTGTCAATGAATATATTTTAAGACCAACTCCACCAAATGACACAAGAAACTCTAAACAACTCTTTATGTTCTTCTAGACTTGTTATCATGGAATTAAGTAAAATATGCACTTATTTCCACAAAAGTCTTTTATTCAATACACTTCACAGAAAATCAATCTTCATAAATAAATATACAGCTTTCTTATGACATTCTGATTACAAGATCCAGTATATTCTTTATAACATGCCTCTCCGATCTTGTACTACTATCATGGTTTAATCTATTGTGTTACTACTTCTAAAGATATAACTCAGTTCAATTAAATATATAAGCTAGCTCATTTTTGCCTTACCCAATCAGCTAAGTATTAAAATAATGAGAGAATCATACAGTTAAAAAATAAATGATACAGAAGGAAATACTTCCTTCTTCTGTGTTCAAAGCACATAGTTTGTCTGCCTTTGAATACAGTTGAATCAGAATTCACTGAGTCCTGTGTTTGGTTCTCCAGTTTGACAATGGCAAATATTTGAATTTTCAGTCAGGAGCAGCACACACACACACACACACACACACACACACACACACACTTTCTTTCTTTTTCTTTCTTTTTTTTTTTTTTTTTTTTTTTTTTGGTTTTTTTGAGCCCGGGTTTCTCTGTGTAGCTTTGGAGCCTGTCCTGGAACTCACTCTGTAGCCCAGGCTGGCGTTGAACTCACAGAGATCCACCTGCCTCTGCCTCCCAAGAGCTGGGATTCAAGGCGTGTGCTACTATGCCTTATACATATACATATGTATGTAAAGGTTCATGCACATATACACAAGCGTGTATGTGGATACTCATATAAAATAAAATAAGACTTTGCCCATCAGTTTCTCTTTCTCTATCAATTTGGTTCCATTTGGCCAAGGAACTCTGGATACAATAACTGTTCACAGATTTGCACTTCAAACAACACATTACAGTTAAATTGAATTGTGCTTTAATTGCTTTCAGTTTTTTTTTCAACGCATAAAGAAAATACGATGGCATATTACTTGCAGAGAATGAAACCAATGCAAAGCTAGCAGATCAATAGCTAAGGATATAACGTGTAGTTTCAGTCAAGTTAGCTGATCATCTTCTAGCAGAATTCATACAGTCTCAACTATTTTTAAAGAAATAAAGAGAACTGAAGTCAAAAGCTACATTTTAAAGGACATGAATTTCAAGAGTGATGTTAATTCTTTATGGTGATTATTTCCATTATGACCAGAAAATAATATCTTCATAAATAATAACATTTACTTAACTTAGGGAGACATGTACTAAATTTAAAGCCAAAGGTGAATCAACCATCAGATTCTTAAATCACATAAAACTGAAGTTGGAGAAATTGAGTATAGAGACTTTCTATTGTGAATGCATCTAATTTCATTTGAAATTAGGAACACTGATATCTCAGCCCTGTGCAAGAATACGCTTGTAGAATGGACAATGCTGTAGAAACAAACCATTCCCTGGCCCAGTCACAGTGCGGATGCTTTTTCTTTTTAATTGTCATCTCATACTAAATGAATACGTCAAGTGTTTTCCTTTAAAAACTTTCAAAGATAGAATATAATAAACTAGACATAATTATGGCATTTCTGAAGCATAGTTACAGTGACTCCCATTCCTTTCCCTATCTCCCACTTCCTGTTATCCCTCACTTCTCTTTGCTTTAGGTTTATCTCACTTAATATTATATTTTTTAGGTATATCCATTTCCTGAAAATGTTATAATTTTATTTTTTCTTATAACTAATAAAATTACTTTATGCGTATGTGTCACATTCCAATTGAATAGTCTATTTTTCTATTCATCTTGGATAGTTCCAATTACCTGTTATTGTAAATACAGCAGCATAAAAATTCTTGTGCAGATCTCTGTGATAAAATACAACGTCTTTTGGGGTTGTTTATAGGGATGTTATAGCTAGATTACTTAGCAGTTCTTTTAATTTGTTGAAGAATCTCCATGCTAATAACCATCATAGTCTAATTATTAACACTCCCACCAGCAGCTAATAAATGGTCCTCTTTCCCAATATTTTCACCATATTTTGTTTTAGAAAAGTGCAGCCAATTAACAAATAATGTTGAAAAAACTGGATATCCATCTGCATAAGAATGACATTCAATCTATGTCTTTCACACAATTTTTAAAAAATCACCATATTTAAAAAACCAAAAACATCATTAAGTTCAACATTTGTTCAACATTAAGCAAACAAATACCTTAATGTGTAACACGAATCTTAAAAGGTCTTAATAATAATAATAAAACCCGAGCTAGATATTGGGGTGAAAGCTGATAGATCAGAGGAACAGAAAAAGCCACAGCCAACCTCACCTCACCAGCTCTTTAGCCAATCCTGTTTCCATGAATCCTAAGACTGAAAGCCTCTGAGTCCTCACACCTGAAGGTCTCAGTTGAAGTGCTACTTAGTTCCTGTCTCCTCACTCCTTATAAAGCATTCTCTACCCAGTTATGTCACTTCCTTGGATTAAAGGTGTGTGTGTGCTTTCGAAACAAAGACATGAGATCTCAAGTGCTGGGATTAAAGGCCTGTGTCACCACTGCTTGACTCTGTCCCCAGTGTGGCCTTGAACTCACAAAGATCCAGATGGATCTCTGCCTCCCAAGTAATAGGACTAAGGATGTGTGCCACCACTGTCTGGCCTCTATGTCTAATCTAGTGACTGGCTCTGTCCTCTGATTCCTAGGTAAGTTTACTAGGGTACACAATATATTGGAATACACAATATATGACCCCATTAACATGTAACCTAAAATGCTAAAACTTGTAAAGCAAAATATAGAGAATATATGAAGATATAAGTGTAGGACAGACTTTTCTGAAACAAACAAACAAAAACATTAACATGGATACTAGCCCCAAGAATAAATAAAAGGGACTAAATGTTTTTAAAAGTTTCTACAGAGTAAAAACTAACTAACCAACAAACAAAAACTAGCGAAAGAACAATTAGACTGCAGAATGGAAGGAAATCTTTACCAGCTATGTAAGACAGGGGACTAATATCCAGAATTTACAAAGAAATACAACATTTTCTTATAAAAACCAATTTCTACTAATCAATAAAAGCATAATTATATACATAAGCAGAAAGTTCTGTAAGAAGAAAAAATGGCTGCTAAGAATTTTTTAATTTCCTCATCAACTTTTATCATCATGGAACATAGATGGATGTTTCTGTTCCCACTCCCAAATAACCACACAGAGACTTATTATTAGTTATAAATCCTTGGCTAATGACTTAGACTTGTGACTAGTTAGCTCTTACAACTCAAAGTAACCCATAGTTTTTGTCTATGCTATACTATGTCGCAGTATCTATTTTTAGTGCTACGTTTTTATCTTCTGCTTTCTCAGGGCTGGTGACTCTGCCCTCCTTCTTCCCAGCATTCTCTCAGACTGGTGCTCCTGCCTAACCTCTTCCTGCCTAGCTATTGGCTAGTAGGCTCTTCATTAAACCAATGAGGGTAATAGATATTCACATTGAAAAAAAATAGGATTACCCCACAGCATTTCCCTCTTTTTGTCTAATTAAAAAGGAAGATTTTAACTTTAACATAGTAAAACTATGTTATAATAAGAACAGTTAACAAATAGAATTGCAATTACAATATTCAGTCTACTTGCATTTTGAAAAATTAGAGAAAATAATCTGTTAATTATCATATCTTTGTGAGTCTAAGGTTTTTTACCTGATTTACCTTTTATCATAACTAAGGAAAGCTTGAATTCTAATTATTTAGTTGTTAACTCTATCAAAGACCACAGAAGTTTATAATGTTTCTTAATGACAAGGGCATCTGGCTGCCTAGAGAGTTACCCCAAGTTTTTCTGTAATGTGGGGGCATCAAACTCCAGCCAAGTTGTCTAGTATATCTGACAAGACTTTTCTGTGAAGCAGAAATTTTGAACCATTGTCCTACCCTGTGTTGGTAAAGTTCAGCAGTTGCTTTTTTTTGTGTCCTACTGGTCCAATTTGGAGAGTAAACTGACCGCATTTGAAACAAGGGCAGTTTTTGCCCAAATGGCTAGTTTTTGTCATGAAAAACTAAACCTTATACAGAGGTTCTTTGAATCCCATCATTGTCTCTGAAGTAGATTGAAACTGTCAGAAGCAGATGGATCTCACTGGCATGAAAAGTCGTATGCTCTAAAACATTTCGAATTCCATGTTCTGTAGATCTTTGAAGTGTTTGAAAACCATCCCTCTGTCTAAATATAGACATTTAACCTAGAAAATATTATAGATGGCTAACTAGTAACCAATATTTCTTAATTATATATTACATATTTAAATCAGTTATATAAACACAATACCTTCTAACAAGAGTAGAAGCATACATACAGTATAACAAAAATAACTTTAAAGTTTTATCACTAAATGAAAATCCATACTAATGTAAAATATTTTGAGATTAATAGTTGTTTTATTTCAGATTAAAATAGATTCAACAATCTACCCTTTGTCTCATAATTTCCACATTATATTCCCCCTTTTTCTTTTAGGAAGAGATATTTGAATTTAACTGCTTTGTTTAGCTTTTTGTCTTGAACATAACCAATAACAACTTGTAACCAAATGCCCCTAAATGATGACATCATAAGCCATCTTTTGAGAACGTGGGGCTGTTTTCTCTAGACAGCTTCCTGTTGTCGAAGGCATACTCATCTTTGGGGGAAACATGAGAAAAACAGGATAATGGTTAAGTCCTGACTGGAGTAGTCTGTGAGGCTGTACCATCTCAGTCAACAGTATTGAAGCTGTTCTGGATGCAGAACACTGAGAGAACTGCACTAAAAGCATTCTGAGATGCTGGATCACCTGGCCCATCTATTTTCATTGGTGTATGGCCTTCTTGCTTGGATAATACATAAACTTTCAAAAGTAGCATACATGTCTGTATTGATACAAATACAGACTATGTGTTATCCACAAGTTAGCCAAAGATGACTTTTTTATATTTAATTAGGTAAAATATATGTTATATGTCTTGTGGGTTTTTTTTTTTTTTAAGATTTATTTCATTATGTCTGTAGCCAGAATTTTCAGGGGTCATCCTTAAACAAACCTGATATTTTTCAAGCCTAAACAAATTATAGCTTTTTGTTTTCTGTGAGAACAAAAGCATAACCTCTTCCCCAAAGCAGAATATCTTTTGACTTCCATTTTGAACTCAAGACATTTTAAAATCATATAGGTTGGTCAATTCCAGCAGCCTTCATAAGCCAATGTCTCTTAGCAGTTATCCTTTATTCATCAGCACTCAAAAAATTCAAAGAAGCAGTCTGGATCCTGTTTATTATTATACATTTTTAAATACATGGTAACCCATTTAGAATATTTTTTTTTCTCCAAATCTAGATCTGTCTTTACTGTATATCCATAAGCTTTCCTGTCTGTATGGGCAAAACCTTAAATCTGCCATGCATCCTAGTTCATGTTATACTAATAGGGCTCACAATGGCAGCACAAGCCTGTGGCCCAGAGATGCTTCTCTGTACCATGGGCTTTATGAGAGATTGTGGGACTAGGAAACTATATTTGGCTCTTTTTTGTGTGTGTTTGGAACCATTGGATGCCATTTGTAGGCAGACTTTGTCCTTCCAGAGTTCTCCCAAATAACCACAGAGAGACTTGTTATTAACCATACATGCTTAGCTGATAGCTTAGGTTTGCTAGTAACTAGCTCTTATAACTTAAATTAACCCATATTTATTATCTGTGATCTACTAAGTTGCAGTACCTTTCTTCAGCATGGAATATTCATCTCCTGATTTCTCTGCATCTCCTGCCATCCTTTTTCCCAGCATTCTCTCAGTCTGTCTCTCCTGCCTAACCTCTTCCTGCCAAACCATTGGCTGTTTGGCTCTTTACTAAACCAATGAGAGTAATACATATTTACAATGTACAAAAGGCTTTTTCCTTAGTAATGGATGAACAAATTAAAATAACTTAGAGGTGCCCCCTCATCACACTGAGGATATCTACCATACCATATTTTCTTTATAGCACTTTCACTCATAAAAAAATGAGCAAATTATAGTGTATTTTATGTACCAACTTTGAGTATATTTATTTTATACATTTTTCTTCTAAGCATAACTATATAAAATAAAAGTATGTATGTGTATACACATAGATATAAATATGTATACATATAGATAGTAACACATATGTACATGAAAAATAGAATTATAATTATATTATTAAATTTTAGTCATGATTTTATCAAAGGATTGTGCAAATACTTGGTCAAAAATCAGCTCAAATTAAGCTTCTAATAGGTAAGATATTTTACATTTTAATCATTAAATTATATTATTTAATTATTGCTTCAAAATCTCCCTTTCCTATACTATTAATTTTATTTTATTCTATTTGGTTGTTTCTGACTGCAAGGTTTATGAAAATAAGAGAAATTTGTGTACCAGTACAAGAGAAATAGCTGAAGCATTTGAATTTCAATATGCTATAAATGGTGAAAAGTATTGAAAATGGTATCATTTTCCCCAAGATACCCTCTGCCTTTTCTTCTAAAGAAGCACCAGTTTGATATAATTTTAGGATGGGAGTATAATAAAGATATATAGATATAGATTTTTATATATAAATATATATATATGTCTAAAAATGCAAATTGATTTCTTTTGAGTAATAAGTAAAGGATTGTATAACTTTAAGTCATGTTTCTTTAGTAGTATGAAGTATGTTATTATTTCTCTGGATACAGATAAAAACACATCTCCATGATTTACAAGACTTAAATTAAGTAAGAAAAGCTTGTTAATACTGCCAATCACACATAAGTATTTCAATTTTAATTAGCAATTATATAAGGATCACTTTAAGTACAGTTTATGATATCTGCTTTTGTGTGACATTCGTGTTAAGTAAAATGAAGGCAAATGGTAACAATAATGACTTATAATTAAGTCTAAGAAGAAAGTTTACATTTAGTTCTACTGACTCTGAGGCATGATTGTATAGAAAACAAATTTAATTTCATGTCTGAGTAATGAAATGAACTCATACAATTATATAAATACATGTTGCATTTTACATACTAATATTTTCTTCTTTAAGAAAATCAACTATATCATAAAGATATTTTCATGCAGACACACACACACACACACACACAAATACATATACATACAAAAAAATTAGTTCCTTTAACCACATAAAGTTTTTGATTAAACATTTTTGCTTCCAACATGCTTAACATTTATATAGCCAACTTGGAAAAACAATTTGTCTGTTGAAAACAGGACCAACAGTTAAATTATATTGTGACTTGATTTAATTGCACTTCTTATCAATTCAATAAAAAGTGTTTTATCTCTGTCTACTGTTATGTTCTCCTTATTCACTTGTGGAATAGATGAATATAATTACTTATGACCATCATGAATAAAAATTTAAAAATAACACAAGTCCTTATATTTTCTGTGTGTTATAAAAAATTGTCTAATGGGTTATATGTAATGTATATGAAACTGAAGCAACTTTATAAATTTATACAAGCTATATAAAGATACTAGTATTTATGAGAATATAAGTGGATAATCTATAGTACAAAGATGCTGTGATGAACTTCTCTCTCAACCCTGGTCTCAAGACATTATCATTCTAGTTAGATGTTTCAATTTTATCCCCCATCATGCTTGATAATGATGGACTTAACTTCTCTCTCTTTGACATTTATTAAATAATACATCAACACTATCATTATATTCTTTGATAATTTCATAGTCCTAGCTAGCATTTGGAGGTGTCAAAGTTTTAAGTTTCATCTGTTATGATAAGTATGTATTATTTATGCATATAAATGTGGTTATGTTTTGCATTTACTTGATGGGATATATGTAACATCTTCACTAATATGTATATGTATATGTTCTAGTCACATTTAAAGTATGCATTATATAGGTAGAAAATATAAATAAATGTCCAGGAAACATTTAGAAAATTGAATATATATATCTTTTGATAAGGAATGTTGCAGTAGTTTGTAAAGTTTAAAAAAAAAACGGCTGTTACAATTTACAAATAATGTATATATTATACAATTTGATTGAGTTATCTATTTATTGTGGTTTCTACTCAAATTTGAACAGAAATATCACAGCTTATATTAACCTGAACAAAGAAATAACATTTTTTGAGATCTCAGTTTTGACAGTTTTGCTGGATCACATAGATTAATGTAACAGCATTTTTCTCAAATTCACTCTTCTGGAGCTAAAGCCTACTTTGTCCTTTTACCTTGTTCTTTCAGACAGCTAAATATCTAAGCAAAGTTGTTAATAATCAAAACTTACTTAGTTTAAATAATTCATTATATTATCTAAGTCACTATGTTGTGGTGTCCACAATGGAAATCACTGGTCATTCTTTGACTTGAAATTATTGATGACAGTTTATAAATTTTTTTCATTATTTTTCTCAATTTTTGAGCACTTCATACATTGTATTTTCATGATATTCACTGTTCTTTCCAATGCTCCAAGATCTATGCCCACTTTTATTACCCACCAATTTATTACTAAACCTTGAAGGTACACTTGGTATTACTCCTTAGCTGGAGAGACTTCATGGCAACCGACCCTCTCTTTGCTGTGATTTTCCTTGGTGGATCTTGTACACCTTTGTATGCAGATTTAATTGCTGGAGATTCACATGTGCAACTCTCCAGCTGTGTCTGGGAAACACTGGCTCCTTGTTGTGAGTTTTTCTTTGATCAAATATTTTTGTTTGTGTTGGCTTCTTAAGAACAGACTTATAGTGGTGAAATTACACTGGTTCTGATCACATCTTTTATTTTTTATTCCTCCTAACTGACAAATTAATTTAGGGGATGATACCACACTACTTAATAATATCAAGAGGAACAATGTTTTTGATAACTGCTGGTTAATGAGAACCTGTTCTGAGGTTATAACTCTGATCAGAACTTTAGAAAAATATTTTTATTATGAATAATACAAAACCGTGAAGTAATCGTGACATTCATCAGATAGATGGAGAAATGATTACTGCAGGGGGCTACCAAACTGGAAAAACTATTTGAATCCAAAATTTGCCATAATATATCTCTTTAAGAAAAAAAATCCTCTTTCCAAAAATGTCCATGAAACATTTGGAGGAATTCCTTGCACATAAATGAGTTTTGAATGCTTATTACAATTCAGTTTGCTAATAATAGCTTATTGATCTTTGAAACATTTTAAATTTTGTGACATCAGTGCCTTTTCTGAATTGTAAAAGACTTAAAGCAGGTCAGCAGTTTTGTGTTCAATTATAAAAATTATTTCCTGGCGTACGAGTAAGACCTTTAAAAATTTATCTTTCTGTCTTATCTGAAAATGAAAAAGATTTCTATAAAATACTTTGTGAATATTTCATCGTTTTCAATGCCAGCTTAAGCAAAGTTTTACATCCTCACAAATGACTTTCAAACTAACCAGCTTCCTGCATTGATTACAACGATAAATTCAAAAGAGTTAAGTTTAGATCTTAAAGGAATGTCTCATTCTAGTTCCCTGTGCAGTATTATTCCCATTGTCCTAAAGAAGAGAAGAGAATAACTTTCCATCGTTTGCAAAATGGATGATGAAGATGTATGTAGGTACAGTAGAATGTTATTCAGAATTAAAAGGGAGAGAGAGAATCTGCTACAGGGGAGATTATGTGTAATGGAATTAAATGATAAATAAAACAACCAAAGGCATTATATTATTCGGATGAAGCAACAGTAATAATGAAATTCACAGCTATAGATGATTCAGTGGCTACAGTATTACCCATATACTGATGATGACCAGAGCCTGGATCCCAGGTCCTACGATGAAATAATGAGCAGCCCTAAGAGCCTTCCAATATTTCCTTTTCAGAAGGAATGAAGAGAATAACCTGAAGCACTCTGGCTAGTTAGACTTGCCAAATTAGAAATCATCTTGTTCGGCAAAAGACACTACTTCAGTACTTATGGTGGCCAGCAATTAGTAAGACAGTAGACATCA
Organism: Peromyscus leucopus; assembly: GCF_004664715.2. NCBI lineage: Eukaryota > Metazoa > Chordata > Mammalia > Rodentia > Cricetidae > Peromyscus > Peromyscus leucopus. The sequence continues at coordinate 15,796,999 of NC_051073.1, read as the reverse complement.
ACTCTGGCACTGGCATTCCCTCCCCCACCAAAAAAAAAAACATACATGTGAGGTGGGGGGACCTCTGCACATTCACATGTGCATATATGTAAACATACAGATGAACACAGCACACATAGGCAAAATAAGTAAATGAATGAATGAATAAATAAATAATGTAAAAATAAGTGTAACTACAAAAGTAGATAAATATTATGTTCCAAAAGCTGATAGACAGAAAATTGAGAAGCTTCAATTAAAAATAATGACACATTTAAGGAATCTGCTATACAGCAGTAGATCCAAACAAGACAATTTAGAAGTTAATTTTTTAACAGCCTAAAATCCTTTGTTGCTCATTGTTATGGTTTGAATTGAAATGTTCTTCACAAGATCGTATTTCAACACGATGTTCCTCAGCTAGTGGTAGTGTCTGGGAAGGCTGCTGAACCATTAGGGCTTGTCCAGCCTAGAAGTTATGGGTCATTGTGGAAAGACCTTGGCAAGTAACATTAACCTCAGGTTCCCTTGCTTCCTGATCAGTCCCACTATAAAAGCAGATGTCTCAGAAAGCTACCACAGACAATACACACTTTCTTACTGCACTGACTCATTATATATCAACATGATATAAGCTGGGATCATCAGAATGGAGGGACTCACAGTAGAAAAATATTCTTCCAGGAGATGAGTCTGAGGGAAAACCTGAAGGACATATTCTTAATTTTTTGAATGGTGGAGAAGTGCCCAGATCATTGTAAGTAACACCTCCCTTAGGCTAGGGGTCCTGGGTCATGTAAGAAAGCAGGCTGAACAAGCCATAAGGATCAAGCCTGTAAGCAGGGCTCCTTGGCCTCTGCATCAGCTCTTGCCACCACGTCCCTGCCATGTTTGAGTTCCTGTTCTCACCTTCTTCAATAATTAACAGTGAGATTGAAGAGTTAGTCAAATAAATCCTTTCTTCCGCAAATGCTGTGGCCATGGTGTTTCAGCACAGCAATGACTACCCTAAGACATACCACACCGACATGGCAGAGTATAATATTCTAATGTGTGAGCCAAAATATCCCTACCATTTCTAAATCATTTCAGTCAGTGGCGTTGAAACCAGGGATAAGAAAAGTAACTAATCAAATAGTTCTTACCACGATTAAAATGCAAAATCAAATTAAAGGTAACCATGTGTGAAGAATTCAAGATAAAATGAAAAGACATGAGATCGCTAAAAACATAACATAAAGGTTAAAGTAAGCTGGCTTTGTGGCTGTTGTAAACAGAAGAGTGATTCTGCAGAAAACAGTGTTCACAAAAATGGTAAGATGTTTGCAGCATTTTAAAATCATGCCTTTCTGTAAGGACCAGAACAGGCACACACTTCTATATCAACCACTAATTAAAAGACATACAGTGGAGAACATCCCTTATCAAATATTAATGTTTGAGGTGGTATTAAATATACACACATAAATCCTTAGAAATTTATAATAGAAAAATAGTTGTGTTAGCATTGACTAATGACTTGAGTGTATATACATATTTATCAGTCATACCTTACATTTTTTAGGAATCTATCCCTCTTTATAACACAAGAAAACTAAACACAATAAAAGTGATTGAAAGTATATGTATTCCCAGGAGTGATAGGATTATAACTTCTGAAAAAAAATATTAATTTAATCTTTACAAGAAGAGTTTTATTTTTGCTGACTTAACAATTTTCCAAGTATTGATGAGTGACTTCATGATCTGAAGCTCATAAAACTTCTATAGCCTTACAACTCAAAGGACCTTGAGAACATACAATTCAATATTTTTCAAACAACTTACGCTTTAGTGCTACAAGCCATTACTCACAGAAAAAAATAAATCAAACTGAAGCCAGGTAAAGAGATCAGAATAAAACGGGGTTCCTTAAAAATATACAGCCCAATTTTAAAGCAAGTATTCATTCTTGAATCTGAAGATATGTCAAAATTGGCAAAACACTCATTTGAGAAATTATCTATTTGTACAGCAGAATATATGAAAGGTTCTTTTTAGTATCAAAATCAAATATAATTAGAACACAATTATCCACACTCTAAAATAGATTCAGTTTCTGTGCCAGTTAAAAAGGACTATTTCCCTATCCATACATTGGAGGACTCTCCTTCAAATAAAAGCAAAATCTAGATTATATAAGAAATGCAACATGCTTGATGATTGAGACATACTGAGTTGAGGAGAACTAATATTGTATTTAGAAATCATTAGTACTTTGCTATATTAAGTTCAAATGAACACAAAAGTATTCTGGTATGACCCTATTAATTGGATGTTTAGTAACACATTAAGTAAGCAACCTAAAATAATTTGAGTTAATTGATATGAGTTGGTTTAAAGAAAGTAATTTGATACTGTAGTCTTTATGTATCATCTAACAGAAAAACATTAAAATCCTTTGTCTTAATGATCCAGGAAAGGTATTAATAATATTTTAGTGTAGTGGAAAGTTCTCTGGAGATGTGGCTCCATGGACCTCTTTTCAATAGAAGGATGCAGAAATCAGCACTTCCTGCTGACCTTACTCTTGACAGGTGCTTCTGGGTGCTTTTGTGAGTACATTTTGACCAATAAAGTATTGATAAGAGAACTGGCCTCTGACACTTTGGCAAAAGTGAAGGCACTCAGTGTTATACAGTGAAATGACTCCTATTCTTAAACAAACTGGCAACCAAAATAGAAGCTTCACATCTATTTCTGAATCATGTAACCAGTTCAAATTGTTTATTTGACTACTATCCAAATCCCTAAAGGATAAGGGTATGTGCAACAAACATAAATGGATTTGTATTTTTAGAATAAATGTAGCTCATGAATCCTTCTAGGAAGGGGAAATAGAACAGATAGTTATTGGGGGAACAGGATGATCAAAAAGGAAAGGGAGGGATTACACAGTGGGACAGTTGAAACTAAAGGCCATCTGAGGGGCTGAATGGAAACAACATAGTACAAACTTCCTGAAATATGTGCATACATGAAGGCAATCTAATTGAAATTGCCAAAAAAGGTGGAGATGGAGCTACAACTGGACACCTCTTGTTACCATATGAAGCTTCTAGTTCCAGGAACGGGTTGAATCTAATGGAGATGGTGGCCAAATGGTCCCCACGGCAACCCCTAAGCAACCCACACTATTGCCAATGCTACTGGTGGCTCTCCACAAACTGATGGTAAGGCCCTATTGGTGAAGACAATACCTGAAAGAATCTATGGACATAGAAAAGTCAAGCTGTTGTCTAGATAGAATATCCATTCCCACTAACCAGTGTTCATGATCCTGGAAGATACTCTTCATACTAACACAGAAAAAAAAAAAAAAAAAAAAAAAGGTAACACAAACCCAAGCACATCCCTTTGGTCCCCTATCCTGTTCTGCCCACTAAATACAATAGCACAATGGTAGTACTTCTGAAAGTAACAAACCAATATCTTACTAGGTTTAAGGTCCATTTCACCAGATTGAACCCATAGCTGACAGTGTTGAGGACCATGAACATGAGACTAGACAGGACAGAGACCAAGGAGAAAAACCAAACACTACTGTTCTTAAAAGGAATGTAGCAATCAAATGACTCCTAATGAGTCTGATATGTTCAAAGATCAGTACCTTGCTGAGCCATTCTTGGAGAATCTTCTTCTGCAGCAGATGGGAAGAATAGAGAGAACCCACAACTAGACATTGTGCAGAGAGTGAGAGATTTGAAACACTCAGTCCTAAATGGGATGTCTATCAATTCCCTCATCTCAGAAATGGAAAACCCTGCAGAAGAGGAGGCAGAAAGAGTGTAAGAATCAGAGGACATGGAGGACACCTAGGAAACAAGGCCTTCTAAACAGAGCAGCAACAATGTACATGTGAACTCACAGGAACTGTGACAGCATGCACAGGGCCTACAGGGATCTGTCCTAGATTGGATCACAATGCGGAGGGGGAAAGCAGACGCAAGCTCCCAGCCATAACTCAGAACCTATCTCCAATTCACAAGTGCTCACCAAGGAGAAATTCGTTTTCACCAAAGCAGCCTCACTGGGTGTAGAAACCACACAGGAAGATAGGCCTGAACCCCAGCAGTAGATGAACAACACACAATGAACTCACTAGAAGTTTTAGAGATTCTTTGCTTCATAATGCTTTGTCAGGGTTTTTAAATTCATTTTCCTTGTTTTTTTAATTCTAATTTTTATTTTTGCTTTTGTGTTGGGTTTGTTTGTTTGACTGCTTTTTAAACCACACAGGTCCTCTGTGTATATATTATGGTTTCTACTTTTGTGTTCTTATGGGATTTCTTTTTATGTGAATATGTCTGTCTCAGTCTATATGTGTTTCTTCTGCTTTTTTTCTTTGGTTATTTTTCTTCTATTTGTTTTGTCCTAATCTGGTTTGCTTTGTTTCACTTTATTTTATTTTATTCTCATTTTTAAATGACTGTTTTCTAATGAGATAGAAAAAGGCTGTGGGCTTATTTGGAAGGGAAGGTGTAGAGAATCTGGAATTTATTGGGAGAAGGAAAAACATAATCAGGGTATATTGTATGGAAAAGATCTATTTTTCATAAAAGGGAAATGGAAAAATGTAGTAGGAGAGTAATTATTTGATTAAAATAAATGTTCTTTAAAATAAAAGTGAATTGGACTGTCTGAAATCCACACAATAGGAGGAAACCATTTTCTGGGACTTGTTCCTGACCTCCACTAACAAGCTCTGATCTCTGTCTCTCTCTCACTCAAACACTCATGCAACAATTGAAAATTACAAACACTCCTTGTAAAATAAATCAAAATTAAATCACTTGATAGCTTCAGCAATTCTTATAACTTGTTATTCAAGTTTAAAGTTATTGAAATTAAAGTTATTGCATTTTAAACTTGCAATAAAAAGTTTAAGTAAAATTTATTCTCTCAATTCAATAGTCCAGCAAATCCAGAATTAAGTTGTCAGGATCGATAGTTGTTTTACCAGTTTCTAATAGAACCATACATTGCTTTTTGGTGTCTTGCTAATAAAATAATAACTGATGAAGCCTAATTCTTTCTGAAGAGTATACAATGCTTTGCTATGCTACACTCATAGAATGTATACATGTTTTTGTACATGTGTGAAGGTGGGGTTGAGTGGGCTGTGGGATAACTATGTCTTTCAAGGGCATATGAATAGAAGTTTAAAATCAATTTAGAAATATACTTTACTCATTCAGATATTTAAATTCAGAAACCATAATGTGGAAATATGAGATTAACAAGTATGCCTATAAACACAACTTCAATCACTTACACTCGTTCCTTATAGATTTCCCACTTTTTAAAACAGTAACTCTTTTTCTCTGAAGTGCAATATAAACAGAATTAAGTGTCCTTATAGTATGCATTCCAGGTACTTAAATATTTAATACTTTAGAATTAATGTCCTTTGTGTAATTGAGTCAGCATGTAAATATTTAATCCCTCATCTGTAAGCTTCTAAAGTTCTCTTTTATTGTGGAATTGTTGTAGAACACTCCTATGACTAATGTAAAGCCTACTCAGTTTATTACAATTGCTGATCTTGGATCCACAAACAGGAAAATTATACTCTGAATTACGTTTTCAGAGAAACCTATCCAGTTAATCACCTGTTCATAATTTTTTTTTTTTTTACTACTACACTGCTAATAAATGCAGTAATGTTCAGAAAGGTGAAGGGGGCTAAAAATGGAGAAGTAACACAATCTTTGATCACCCATTGATGAAGCCATCAGAGGCCATCTCCTTTAGACTGTGGATATTGTACAGAAAATATATGAATTATAAAGTGGTAAAAAAAAAAAAAATGAAGTTGTTTTTTGCAGAGTCACAGACCAAACTTGCTGCTATTTGAACCAGCTTTAGGAATGGCTCTTCATCTGACCACTGCCTCTTCAACTCCTAGGATTTTCATTTCAAATGCTAAGGTACTCTACACCCATGGAGTATGGTGAAACTGCTTTAATGTTAATCAGAAAGAAAAAAAAAAAACTCCGAGTTCTAAAATATATGGTGCATTACATGTCTAAATTTGGATAACAACACGGAATATCTTATATCTGCAGGTGTCTGAAAACCAGAGAAACAAAAAAAAAATGCTAGTTTAAATATGAATAATTTAACCCAAAATAGAACTATGCCTAGGATTTTCCCCCCTGTTTTTCCATTATTTTGCATTAGAGCATGAAACATGCTGAGTGCATGGATTTAGTTATGACACTTAGCCGTCTCTACTTTGCATTTGAAACAGAACACTATAAAATCAAACACTATTAGAAAAGTCTACTTTAAAGAATTGCTAAGAGAAACTTTTACCCTTAAATATATAGTGCGTCAGCAAATTTCTGCTGGGAAGATATGTGGGCTTTAATGAGGTTTGGAGGTCAGAGAATTTGCTTCAGGTAATAAGCAGGGAGGAAAAGAGGTTCAAAAGACCTGAGCTTACAAGATACAACAGCAAAGGAAGGAGAATCAGTCTATTGAAGGAAATAAAAATGATGGCAATTGGGTTTCATCCTCAAACTGGAATCCAGTATCATGTCATCACACAGGTCATGCTTCCAAGAAAGACAAAAACAAAAACAGCAACTCATGGCCTGCATTTCAATGGGCAAATGCCACCTTTTTCTGCTTCTTCTGCTTTTTTGTTTTGTTTTGTTGAGACAGGGTTTCTCTGTGTAGCTTTGTGCCTTTCCTGGATCTCACTCTGGAGACCAGGCTGGCCTCAAACTCACAAAGATCCACCTGGTTCTTCCTCCCGAGTACTGGGATTAAAGGCGTGAACCACCACCACCCAGCTCTACTTCTTAAATATTATAAAAAATAGTGACTACAATTGTTGTTTATTTGAATTCTTAATTGGATATTCTCAACTTTTTTAATATTTTAAATGTATTTATTTTTATTTCACGTGTTTTGCCATGTGTATTGGGTCTCAGGAACTGGAGTTACAGACAGTTGTGACCTGCCATGTGGGTGCTGGGAATTGAACCAGGGTCCTCTGGAAGAACAATCAGTGCTCTTAACCACTAAGCCATCTCTCCAGGCCGTTTTCAACTTTATATAACCACATGTCCACATGAAAAAGTTAGTTAAATTTGTTTATGCTTATGTTTTTATATCTTCATGAAGGAGTTTCAAAAATAGTCACACAAACATGCCTATTTAGTAATGCTAGCTAGTGACAGTTAAATTTGGTGTATTTAATGGTATTTTTATACATAGTCTTTAGAGAAGACTTTTTTATTAAGAAATTTTTATTCATTTTATATGCCAATCATAGAAGAGGGAAGAGAAGACATGCTTGAATTGAAGAATCTGCAGATACATATTAACTGTTAAGTAGGAGATAACGATATTGATACAAAATAGGTAGAGTCAAGTGATGATAAAATAACTCTTCTGATCTCTATTTCATTATATAGGCTCAGTCTGCTCTGAATAAGGATATTGCTTCACACTGATGCTCTAACTACCCCCACCATGGTTTGATGAGTCTGCCAATCTCATTGACCTTTATGAATACCACCATCGTGTTGTGTTTGAAATTCATGTATTAAATTAAAATTTCTTATAGAACTCCAAGGGTTTATTTTGTTGTTGTTGTTGAGACTTTCTTCTGTGAGTCTACTCCTAAAATTTGCTGGTATATTGGAATGGAAATAATCTTTCAAGTCCTTCTTAATCATTTATTAAATATCTTTCATCTTCACCATTCTGGTTTTGTTCCTCCATATAGAATCTTGAAGAAGCAGCACATTGCTGATGTAATTCTAAGAGATATTAAATGTATGTATGTATATATGATGTATTTATTTATTTATTTATTTATTTATTTATTTATTTATTTATTTATTTATATGTTTTCATTAAATGCATTTAACTCCAGAAAATTTTCCCAAGGCAAATGATAAATCATTTAATAACAGAAAAAAAACAATCATTGTCTTAACAAAAAACATCTAGGAGCCTTTGAAGCTACAACAGCTTAAAGAGGAAAACTAAAATGCTACAGACACAATTGAATATTTCAAGAATTGTTTTGCAACACATGATTGATGAATCATCATAGGATCTGGAAAAACCTTTGCAAGGACGTCACTGAGTGACCCACATATAAAATAAACCTCATCTGCTTCACTGGCAGCCATTGAGCATGGGGCTATTCTAATTCTCATCGTAGGCATTGTTGTGATTATAATGAACAAATAATTAATGAATCTTACTCCAGCCTGAAATAGCATATTAGACTCTTGTTTTAGGTAGTTGGTTAATTTGTAGCTTGAACTACTAATTTTACAAATATATCACATATAAGCCTTTTGTTTTCTTCAAAATTAAGATTAAAATATCATATGAGCACTATTCATGTTAAGAATAAGTGTGTGCCTATTTTTATATAGCTCCTTAAAGTCACTTTGTCAGATCTGGTTTGGAAATCCACAGGATCATAAATCAGAACACAGCCGCGATTTAGAACAGGATGTTAAAAAGTGGATAAAATGTTATTCTAAATCATTTTAATCATGATTCTGTCATAATCTATCTAATCTAGCTGGTGGAAGATTCTGTACAATTAAAAAAAATAGGTCATAGAGTTTTGTTTGCCCGTTTAGGGGAAGATGGAATTTTCATTTAGCAATGGCACTGTGTATTTTCACTGCTTATTGACTTAAAACAAAATTATTTCTGTGGACACAAGATATTCAAATTTGTTATCATAAAACACACATTTTACCATTAACAAAGTGATATATTAACAGACAGATGATTATAATGTAAAGACATGGTTAATTATTATTCTATAGAAAAGATACATACAAAGATTTGTGGTGATATTTTATTTGCGCTTTAATAAACAATGCTTGCCTGGAGATCAGAGGAAAAAAACAGCCACAACATAGAAGTCATGTAATGTTAGCACATGCCTTTAATCCTATCACTTGGCAGGAAGGCTCTCTGTGTGTTCAAGGCCACACTGGAAGCAGAGCCAGGTATGGTGGCACATGCCTTAAATTCCAACACTAGTTAACCATGTAGGTCTGGAGGTCTATACAGAAAGTGACAGAGTTGGGCAGGAAGAGAAAGTGATGTAACTTACAAGAAAAAGCAAATCAGATGGCAGAACAGCAAGGCATATAGGCATGGGTAGATAGGAAGTAACTCGAATTTGGAAGCTGCAGAGTTGGTGAGGTAAGGTTGGCTGATGTCTTTCCCTATTCCCTGATCTCTCTAAGGCTTTCAGCCCTATATTTGGCTCTGTGTTTTTTATTTCATAAAGCCATTTAGAAATCCATCTACATAAATTGATTCAAATTCCATTCAAATAATATCAAATTCACTAACAACTATGATTTTGTTGAATGATTGAAAAGAATTCAGTTATTATTCATTTCTGTTTCATGAATATTAATATAGATATATACAACTTAGAAAAATTATTAAGAACTTAACATGAAACTATTTTGTATGAAATGTTCAAGCTTGTAAACATTTTATGAGTTGTTTTAAATTTTACTGTTAGCAAATTTACAGGCAACAGTTTTGTCTCATCATTTCTACTTGACCATAATTATATGAAGCATAAGTGATTAAACCATAGAAGGACCTTAAAGGAAAAATCATGTAAATCCATCCTTTGGTCCTGGACCCATTAGTTCCTAGCTAATTGATGTTGGAGAATGTGCAGCTAGTAGACTCTACCAGCCATTCTCAGTACTATAAGGACATATTAACACATGAATTGCTGTTGAGAGTAAATGAGATAATATATTTCAAGTTTGTGAATGATACCAAATTCATATGTTCTTACTTCTATATCCAGCATCTAAGAGAAATATTTTTGCACTGTCTACCTTGGAGGTTGGTAACCTTTTCTTTTTTGTTAACATCAAAAAGTAAATTAAATATGTATTTTGAAATATGTAGGATTTGAAGGACACAAATATCACAATCAAATTTTGTTTTGTGTATATTTATTATCTTTTATATTTAAAAAAAAACAGTCTTAGCTCAATTGCAAGAAACTGAAACCCTGATTTGGTTCATAAGCTCAACTTTGCCAAGCCCTGGTATAGATAGCCACAGTCCCCATAGTCTCTATAATAACAGAAGGAAAATTATCATACTACAGGGGAGAGAGTAGAGCATCCTGCTGTTTCTTTGTGTATTTCTTTGTGTTTCATTTTACTGATGTTGATATCTAAGAGTACATTTGTCAGGCCAGTTGCTGTATCCTGAGCTCCAAAACAAAAAAGAAGTGATGAGTAAATAAGCTGGGCGGTGGTGGCGCACCCCTTTAATCCCAGCACTTGGGAGGCAGAGGCAGGCGGATCTTTGTGAGTTCGAGGACAGCCTAGTCTACAGAGAGAGATCCAGGAAAAGTGCAAAGCTCCACAGAGAAACCCTGTATCGAAAAACCAAAAAAAAAAAAAAAAGAAGTGATGAGTAAATAGAGATTAAACATAACTAACAAGTTCCATTTATTCTTTCCTGTGGCTTCAGCATGTCCAATCTACATAGCATACAGTCAAACAGCCAAGGCAAAAGCAGTTTCTTGCCCAAATGGCTAATATTACCACCTTGAAAGCAAACTCCTGTGAAGTTTCTTCATGCTCATCATTTTTTTTTTTTTTTGAAGTAAATTTGTGCTTCCAGGTGCAGAAGTGTCTTATTGTAATGAAAAACCTTAGGTTAACAAAACATTTTAAATGCCACATTCTGTAGGTCTTTCAAGTCTTTGAAGATCATTTATCTATCTAAAATATACCCGTTTAACCTTAAAAACATAACTAATGTGCTACAAGCTTGATTTTTATAGATTAAATTCTAACCTCACTTTTTTATTTATACATCGCATTTTTAAATGAGCTGCATAAGTTCAATGCCCAAACAAGTGTAAAACATAAGTTTATATCATTATACCAAAATCTATGTCAATGCAAAATATCTGAGATTAATAGTTGTCTTTTTATCCTGTATTCTGATATTTCCTTAAATGATAACAAACATCCATAACCAACCAAATAACCAGACCACCCACACACCACCTCAACTCTTGGGAATGTGTCATTGTATTGTCTAGACTGCTTCCTGTTGTCTGTGGGTAAAGGCATTTTTAGGGGTCACTGAGAGAAATTGAGATAATGCCCAAGTCCTGGGAAACCAGCTATAACCTTTGTTGATAGATATCATCTGTAAAGTTTCAGGAGGTCTCCCTTGATTACCCCTGATCTGTATTAACCTGGAACAAATCTACAGCCTCTTGTTTCCTGTGAAAACAAAAGCACTTTATAGACCAGGTTGGCCTCAAAATCAGAGAGATCTGCCTGGCTCTGCCTCCCGAGTGCTGGGATTAAAGGCGTGCGCCACCACCGCCCGGCATACTTTTCTCTATTTCTATATAACTTTCCTTCCTTTCTTAAACTATTTCTGGTTGTATAGCTGAATGGCTGGTCCCTTTTTTCCCCCTTGATCTTCTCCTCCCAGATATTTCCTTCTACTTATTCGCTCTGTCTTCTAGCCCTGACTATCCTTTCTCCTGCCTTGTTATTGGCCATTCAGCTCTTTATTAGACCATGAAGTGTTTTAGACAGGCAAAGTAACACAGACTCAGAGAGTTAACAAAATGCAAATAAAAAATACAACACATACTTGCATCATTAAACAAATATTTTACAGCATAAACAAATAGAACACATCTTAAAATAATATCCCACAATTAAAGAAAGCATCAGATGACAAGATAAAAATAATTTGAAAGACTTTAGTTATAGTTCTTCAGTAACATATATGATGATGTTGGACTAAGTTCAACAAAAATCCAGGAAATGTCTTTACTATAGCCATATTTGTAACTTATAGCATGAAAGTTTTCCAAGGATATTGAGGGAATCTTTTTTCATAGACTGGTGGCAGAGACTAGCATTATTAATGGACAAAAGAGTTAAAGGTCCTCTTGCAAGGCTATGATGGATGGTCCCTTCTTTTTATTTCAATTTTCTTTATTTCTCTTTGAATAAATGCTAAGAATGGTAATCAGTTTTCCTCATATTGTCAGACTCTTCTTTATACAGAAGGCTGTTTGGATAGGAACTTGCCAACACTTTTCAACAAAACTCACCTGTCAAGTAGTCATTTAGAGTTAAATTTGTCAAACAACTTATCTAGATATTGGGTTAATGTTAATTATGCCCAGAAATAGATACTTACAATATTGTATTGATGTAACCAACCGTCTTATTAAATAAGAAACACAGAAACAATGCAAAAGAGAAAACCAAGAGGTCAGAGCTCAGAGCCAAAATCTTACCCTTCCGCCTGCGGTGTCCCAGCCTCCCGAATGAGGGCTCTATTTCCTGTCTGTTCGTCTATTTAAAGTATTTTGTTCTGCCTTCTCATTGGTTGTAAACCCAAACACATGACTGCCTCATCACTGTCTGAATGTATAGCCCCCTAGGTCTTAAAGGCATATGTCTCCAATGCTGGCTATATCCCTGAACACACAGATATCTATGGGATTAAAGGCGTGTGCCACCACCACCGCCACACTCTTGCTATGGCTCTAATAGCTCTGACCCCCGGGCAACTTTATTTATTAACATACATAGATTACCACCACATTTCCCCTTTTCTATTTTAATAAAAAGAAAAAAAAGCAAAAGGTTATAACTAACAAAAGAAAAACTATATACAAAAGTACAATAACTATATACAATATATACAAATAATAAATACCTAAACAGGTATTGGACAAATCAGAGAAAATAATTCCATTATCTATCCTATTTTGGTAAATCCAAGATGTATCTAATGCACTTTCTATCCTAATTAATTTTCAACTATAAGTAACTAATCTTCAACCATAACTAACTAATCTTCAACTCCCTCAGAGACCCAAGAAGGAAATAATATTAGCTAACAAAAATAAAAAACAGGAAGTGCATGCAAGCAACTTCCAAAAAATTTGTGAGTTGACAGAAACAGCCAGCTGCCTGGGCAGTCACCTGAGGTTTCTCCGCAGTGTTGGGGCATCATCTTCAGCCTATAGGCTTAGTGTATCTGACAGACTCATTTGTGAAGTAGGATGTACACAAGGTCAACAGTTCAATCTCACATTGGGTGAGAGCAGTCCATGTACCAGAAACACCTGAATTCCACTAGTGTCCTGTCATGATTCAGGATTTTAAATTCTGGAAATTGTTGACAGTTTTTTAATTCAGCTGTCCATTCTTCTTGGATGTGTATATATGGCTTCATCTCAGCATCCCCTTCTTCTCCACATCCCTCTATTAAATGCCATTCTACTTTTGAGAGGCATGAACTTTCAGCTGCTGTTCCATTGCACAACAGAAGCCGTACCTTTTCCGGATGCAAAGGCCACTTCAGGGATGGGGCCATATTGTCCTGGCCTCAGAAGATGCCTTTTGATAAAGCCATAACCACACTTGTTTTGGCAAGAATCAGTAATCCATTGTTTTGTGTTCTGTTTGTCCATTTTGTCCTGTTGATCCGAGGATACTTTGTTGTCCAGTGGCTAACTTTTGCCACAAGGAAAGTTGACTCCATATGCAGTTTCTTCAATGCCCATATTTTCTCTGAAGTAGATTAGTACTGCCAGGAGCTGACATGTCTCAAAAAAGAAAAATTTTCTAAGTTATTAAAACATTTTAAATGCCATATTCTATAGATCTCTGAAGGGTTTGAAGATGACCTGTCTAAAACATCTCTGCTCAATTTTTAAAACATATCTAATATGACTACAAGTTCTATTGTAATGTCTAACTACTAACTTTCATTTCTTTATATCCTAGTAGTTGGTAATAATAACATTCAAGGATCAGAAATTTGTATTACGTTGTTAAATGAATGGTATAAATACAATTAGAAATATACATATAGCATTTTCTAACAATATCAGTTTCAAATTTGTATGCAATATAAAACAATTCAGTCCAATGTAAAGTATTAGTAATTGTCTTTTTCTTTTCTTTCTTTCTTTCTTTTTTAAACAAAAACCTTAAATCTAATCTCCTTTGCTTAGCCTTTTTCTTAACCCTTGACAATAACTTGTAACCAACCCCCCTAAATACTGAAAATTATCCCAGACCCAAAACCCATTAAAAAGACCAAAAAAAAACCACCCACCCCACACCACCTCTTTGGGAATGTGGGTGTCGTATTCTTAAAATTGCTTCCTGCTGGGTATGGGCGAAGTTTTCTTTATCCTGAAAGAAAAATTTTAGGTTAATTGTCAAATTCTAAGAAAGGAAACAATATCCTTCGTTATCCAGCCTGTGTATAATGCCAAAGTTCAGGGTTTATCTCAAGACCTTATTCAAGTAGTCTTTGAGACTGGATCATCTCAGCTAGTCATCTCAAAATTGCTCTGAGCACCTTGTAGTTCAAAGCTGATCTGTGGATGATGTTTGTCAGCTTAATGATATTATTATTGTCCACGTGGAATTGTTGTTGTTGTGGGGCCCCATCTTCTTTCTGGAGACTTCAATTGATGTTAGGCCTGGCCATGATTTCCTGCAGAAAACTGATAAGAGACTCGAACACAAAAACATATATATGCAGCTAGCCTTTTTTCTAGAATTAGTTAGTACTCTATATGACCATTCATATCTTAACAAAGTTTAAAATGTATATATATATATAATATATATATATATATATATCTTTATATGTTAATCTTGTAAATTTTGATATAAAATTCATACTTTAAGAAAAGTTTAAAGAATCAGAAAGAATCAAAGAGTTGAGATTAGTAATAGAATAGTCCCTTATTAATTTTGCTTTTTCCTGTACCATAGCAGAAGATGGCTCTTATTCTGGCATGATACAGGGAGTCTCAATTTTCCTTTGTAAATCAAGTCAGAGATTTTTTCCACATAAGTTTTTAATTTTTTTTGGTTTATTTGGTAAAAATATCCATTCCAATATAATATCTTCCGTCTGCATTAATATTCCAGTAGGAGAACGCCTAGAAGGTAAAATAACCAAAATGCAATCCAGCTTTGGATCAATACGATCCATGTGCCCTTCATGCACTTTCTTTTCTACCAAGGCTAATTCTTTCTCAGCTTCAGGTGATAATTCTCTTGGACCATTTAAGTCCTTGTCACCTTCTAAGGTTTTGAACAAATTAGTCAGTTCATCATTTTTTACCCCAACAATAGTTCATAGATGAGAAATGTCTCCAAATAATCTTTGAAAGTCATTAAGAGTCTGTAGTCTATCTCTCCGAATTTGCACCTTTTGGGGTCTAATTTTTTGTAGCTCTATTTTATATCCTAAATAATTAATAGAATCTCCTCTTTGTATCTTTTCAGGAGCAATTTTGCCCAGCAAGGCAAAATTTTCTTTACTTCTTCAAATATTATTTCTAAAGTATCTACATTTGAGTCAGCTAGTAAAATATTGTCCATATAATGATAAATTATAGATTTAGGAAATTTTTTACGTATCACTTCCAATGGCTGTTGTACAAAATATTGGCACAGAGTTGGGCTATTCAACATTCCCTGAGGGAGGACCCTCCATTGAAATCTTTTAACCAGTTGAGAATTATTATAAGTAGGCACTGTAAAAGCAAATCTTTCTTTGTCTTTTTCTTGTAAGGGTATTGAAAAGAAACAGTCTTTTAAATCAATAACTATGAGAGGCCATCCTTTTGGTAACAGAGTAGGCAAAGGCAACCCAGATTGTAGAGAGCCCATTGGCTGAATTACTTTGTTAATTGCTCTAAGGTCTGTCACCATTCTCCATTTACCAGATTTCTTTTTAACAACAAAGACAGGAGAATTCCAGGGGCTACTTGATTCTTCAATATGCTGAGCATTTAACTGTTCTTCTACCAGCTCTTCTAAAGCCTGAGTTTCTCTGTTGTTAAAGGCCATTGTTGGACCGATACAGGCTTGTCTGTTAACCATTTTAAAGGTAGAGCTATTGGTGTCTTTGGAAGATCATCAGTTATTGTGCCCTGATCTTGTATAATATGGATGGCTGGTGACCACTCATTAGAATAATATCTTCTAATATTTCTCTCAGTAACATGTGTTAGGTTATGATTTGTTTCTGAGATTGGAGGGATGTTAATCTGAGTATTCCATTGTTGCAACAAGTCTCGACCCCACAGGTTCATAGTTATGTTAGCCACATATGGTTTTAATTTTCCTCTCTGTCGTTCTGGACCTATACATTCGAGCCATCTTGCACTCTGTTTCACCTGAGATAATGTCCCAATTCCTAACAGTTGAACGTTTACCTCCTGAAGAGGCCAAGTTGGATGCCAAAATTCTGGTGCAATTATGGTAACGTCTGCACCTGTGTCTACCAGACCAGACAACAAAACACCATTTATTTTTATCATTAATTTTGGTCTTTGTTCATTAATAGAAGTTTGCCAAAAAATTTTCTTTATGTTTTCTCCTGAATTTTCTATTCTCCTAATGAGTTCTACATTCATCTGAATGTGGTAATTTGTAGTTTTTTCCTTTGTAATTACAAATTACCACATTCAGATGAATGCAGAACTCATATAAATACCATATTTTCTTTAAGATACTTCAGTGTAGTAACTTCTTAAATGGAGTTCCTTTGATCTTAAATGTGTGGGGAATGATCCCTAAAGGTGTTGTAACTGAGGAAGTTTTGTAAAACATATTTTTCATTGACATTATCTTGGCATTTACATAGTTACAAATGACAGTCAAATTAAATAGCTTTGAAATTAGATGGCTAGGTATTGAATAAAAAATGGAAAATATTATGTAATTGAAATCTATTTGCTCACTAACTTCACCAACTTGTAGCTCTTGGAACTTTTCTTAAATGGTATGGTATAAACAAATTTATATACAGTTGCATGCACTCTTATGAAACATTTTTCTTAACAAATATTCTCTTTCCTCCAATTCTTTGTTTGTCTTTTCCTTGATTTCTGTAAGGCTTTTTTTTTTTTTTTTAATTTCCTTTTTAAGGAACTCTATCATCTTGATAAAGCTGGGTTTATGGTCATTTTCTTGGCTTTACCTGGATTGGACTACTCAGGTCTTGCTGTTAGTAGGACAGCTGGGTTTTAGTTATGCCATATTGCCCTGGCTGCTGTTGATTGTGTTCTTACACTGGCATTTAGGTGGTTGGTATTGGGATGGTTACAAGTCCACATGCTGATGTCTGAGCTCTTCTCTGTTGGGTGGATACTTTATTCCTAGGTTTCTGTTTCCTCTTTAGTCTTCTGATCTCTTGGGGCTGGATTTCTAAAGGCAGACAAGATCCAGTACTGAGTCTCTGTCCAAGTAGGGGGGCTAGTTAGGCCTTTGGTATAGTAAGTAGTCTCTGCCTGAGTTGGGGTACAAGATTAGGCAATGGGTTGGGGGCACTGAATGAATGGAGGAGGTCTGTTGGTGGGCCAGCTATCTGTGGTTCTAGAAGTTAGTATGGTCTCTGGCCCAGAAAGTACTTTGCCTGAGTTAGTCTCAGTTTTTCTGGCTTGCTTGACCTGAACCTGCTCGTCAAACGGTCATGGCCTGCAACATTTATTCTAATGGGCAGGACCTGCAGCTGGGCAAGCAGATGTCCTCCACAGTTGGAACCAATGGCAGTGGGTGGTGTGACAGGAAGGGGTTCAATGAAATGGGGTCTTATTGAACCAAACCTAGGATCTAGGAAGTGGGGCACTTCCCCAGGCAGGTGGGTCACCCACCTGTTTTCTGACTGGAGTGGCCTGTGCCTGAGCAAAATAATAATAATAATAATAATAATAATAATAATAATAATAATAATAATAATCTCTTACAATGATTATAAATTAAAAATAAAATTTCATTTTTTTTTTCAAGACAGGGTTTCCTTGTACAGTTTTGGTGCCTGTCCTGGATTCCTCTCTGTAACCAGGCTGGCCTCGAACTCTCAGAGATCTGCCTGACTCTGCCTCCCAAGTGTTGGGATGAAAGGCGTGCGCCACCACTCCCCCAGCTAAAATTTCATTTTAATTGAAAGGAAATGGGCTCTAAAAGTTCCCTAGAACTCATATTTTTACTAATAGACTCCATATTTAACCTCTGAGATATTAAAATATAGGTATATAAAATTTTAACATTGTGTTCTCACAAGAGGTATTTCTATGTGAAATGAAAAATTATCAGTGTATATTATAAAAATAAACCTTAAGTTTAATCATATAGAAACTTTAAAAATACTTATTAGTTTTCCAAAAGAATATATGATCTCATGAACACCAATACTGTTCTACTTTAACAGAAAATAAATCTGCCTTATTTTTAAAAAAACTGAAAAAAAAATGAGGAATGTGGGGTATACATGGGCTGTAAAGAGGGTGCTGAGAGAAATTCAGATAAATAGAGCTTAAGCTTTAAGGTGTTTACGCAGAGAGTGGATACAAATGGTGAGAAAGAAAGTTAGCTCAAGTTATTTATGCTAAGATAAGATACTAAAAACAAGAGATAGTGTCAGGACATAAACAACTTATAAATAGGGTGCCCTTTAAAATGATTGGTTTGTTCCTTCACCCCTAGGGTTCGAGGTTTTCTGGTATAAAAGAAGCTTACTGCCTATCAATAAAGGAGTTCTTGCTTGACTTGACACCCCCTGCTGCTGATTGTCTCCCAAGAGGGAGGCTGGGGAATGGGCAGTGGCGCTCACTTGCCTTTCCTCAGTTCCAGGCCACCTCTTCACGGGTGACCTAAGTTCCTGCAGGTCTCCACAGAGGAAAATACTGATCCTGTATTTAATTTTTTTACTAATTAAGGATAACAATGATTTTAATATTAACTATTTTATATAGGAGATATTTCATTTTCTTTCATGTTTAAGTAATGGATAAGACTCAAATAATGTTATGGCTCATAGTCAAATATAGTTTGATTCAGTGCCAAGAATAACAAACTGTAATAAGCACCAGTGATATTGCTGCATTCACTCTATGAATATTACTTTCATATGTTTTCTTTGAGTGATAACTGTGGTTAACTTTATTGTTTTTAGCCTTTCCTTGTCACCTTCTGCAAGATACTGTCTCATAAATGGGAATGTTGATAATACAACATGCTTCTGCACTCTTATAAAATATGTACTGTGCTTTGTCAAGGTAAATCAATTTTATTTACTTAAGGATCTAATTTATTTATGTATTCATATATGTGTTTATTCATTTATAATTCCTTGCAAAATTTTAATTTATTTTGTTGGCACCAATGAGGAAAACATGTGTTGATGTAAATTCTTAACAAAACAATTTATGTCTAGTAAAAATTTTCAATATCTGGTTGGCAGATACAGGCAGATCTCTATGAATTAAAGGTGATCTTGGTCTATATAGCAAGTTCCAGTTCAACAAATGTAATTTAATGACATTTCTCAAAAAGAAAAATAAATAACTACAAATAAAAAACAATTAAAAATTATTTTAAAAAAACCTCAGTATAATGGGATTATGATCATGTACTTAGAGAATGAAGATAAATCTCTACAAGGGATGTTTTAGTAAATATATTCAGCTATCACAGAATAGCAAATGCTAGGTATTTTTGAACAGTAAACATAATGTTTCTTTCAGCTCTGATTTCATCTCAATAAATTTGCCACTTCCATCAGTAATTCATGTTACCATTTTCAGTTTTAATCCTAATCCTGTAATATAAAAATAAGAACTCTTATCAAATTAGGATTCTGGTCTAATTTGGTGAATTCTTAGTATTTTTCTGAAGACTAGATCACCTCCATTACTTCATGATCACTCATTTTATGCTCACTCTTATTCTGTCCCTTTTTTCTCTCTTCCTATTTACTCTCTACCACTCTTCTTCCTTCTCCAAACATATGGCTATGAAGCTTAGTATTTTTATCATTATTGGCAAAATATAGAAGGACTGGCAATTATGTAACATACTAAATTTCGTCATGGATTGGATTGTATGAAGTTTCATAGCACATCAGGTTTCATCAGTCATCTTTAGCTCTGTATCAGGCAAGATATATTATGTATGTATATATTTTGTTCATTCCTGTTTACAATAAAGGACATACTAGTTGAGTTTCTGTTGAAGGATATTTGATCACACTGTGTAAAGATATGTTGATGTTTTATCTCACCTTCCCAAGGCATCTTCTGTTTGATTTAATGAAGAGCTGAATGGCCAAAAGCTAGGCAGGAGAGGATAGGTAGGACTTCCAGAGACAGAGAAGAACTTGGGGAAGAATCTGAGAATGCAGAGATTTTCCAGCAAGATAGGGAGGAAGTTGAACTTACTGTACTAAGGAGAGGTAACAAGCCATGTGGCAGAATGTACATTAATGTAAATTTGTTAATTTAAGTTTTAAGAGCTAATTGAAAACAAGCCTTAGCTAAGGCCAATCTTTCATAATTAATAAAATGTATTCATGTCATAATTTGGGAGTTGGCAAAGATAGTCTGACTACAAATTTCTAAGTAAAAATATCTCTTCCTACACATTTATTCTGAAATATATATATATATATATATATATATATATATATATATATATATCCTCTTGAGATCCAGAATTTTTGCTAACTTGTATATTTGTCTTTCAAAATTTGAACTATAATAAAGGATTTAAAAATATTTCCCTTATCTTTTACATTAATTCTTTCTTCACCTAATGTCTTCCATTTTCCAATAAAGTATCAAATTAACCAAATATATTACTATGTTGCAGGGCCCAAAAGCATAAGTAAAATTCAGGCTTTTCCCAATTGTAATTTTTATATTACAATGTACCTTAAATTTCATCTGAAACCACACCAATGTTTCACTTTCTCAACTGCTTTTATTTAAAATTACCAAAGTTTCTACTATTCTTCACCAGCATCCTAGAGTTAGATATTCCATTCCTAGCTAGTACTGCTCAAATTGTTCAGCTTTTTAGTTTGTTTTTATTGTATCCAAGTTGTATTTTTATATTGATTATTAGTGAGTTAAATTACTACTGCTAATATCAAAAGCTGTTGAATGGGCATTCTTATACTCTTAGTTTTTGATTTGCAGAATCTAATGCAGGTAACTAAAATTTTATTTAAAATATATGTCATTTTTCAGACATTATACTACCTTAAATTTTGTCTAATGAATTTGAAGGAGAACAAGTACGGGGCATTATGGAAGCGTTTAGAGAGAGGAAAAGGAAGAAGGAAATTGTGTGATTATAATCTTATCAATGAAAGAAACTATCAAGTTAGGCAAGTATAGAAATGTTCAAATGGCACATTATTTAGATATGGGAAAATTAGCAATTCACTGTTTTGGTAGGATTTATTCAGTTAGAGCCATCAAAGTAGAATGTTAAGACTTCTTTTCAAGTGGCAACAGAACCTAGATGAGGTAGATTTTAAGCCTGAGAACTGAAGTGTAAATTATTTGGCAGATCCGAGCTATAAGTTAAAAAGAGTTTGACAGTGAAATTTCTGTACATGATCAAGAACTCTGCATGTTTTAATTCCAATTTTGTCATAACTTAGCTGTGTGACCTTGGCAAGTTAATTTATGTTTGCTTATTTTTATAGAAATAGTAACTTTATGTCTGTGTACCTGAGTAATCCTTTCATCATGGTATAGTGTAATATAAGGAGAAAATAGTGTGCTCCCAGAAAATATAGCCTGAAAGAACATAGGAGATTTCCCTGCCTCCCCCAACCCCTGTTTGTTTATTTGTTTGTTTGTTTGTTGTTTGTTTGTTTTTAAGCTAGAAAACTATTGCAAATAAACTACTGTTCAACTGTACAGGTGAAATTCAACACTGGATATTACCCAAGATAAGAGGCATCAATTTCACAATATACAGGAACTTTATAAAATTATTTCATATGCATTTTGGTCATGAGTTTCAAAATGTAGCCAGAAATTGGATATGAGTTTACCCTTTCTTTGTTACTTTTGTATACCTTTTCTCCCACACATTCAAAGTACTATAAAGAGTGTGTTCTCAAACTCAAAACTCAATATTTTGCTTCAAAAATCTGATTTCATAACTTATCTGTTTTGTCCTCTCCCAGTAATATCTAAAGTCCTTCTTTTATTTATGTTGATTCCCACCCATGAATATTTTGCTGTTATGTCTGACCATAACTGACTTACAGAATAAAATAAACCTTAGCTGTTCCTATCAAGAAGACAAATCTTGAAGAAAATAACATTCAGTATATGATAACTTCAAAAGGAAGACTAAGTAAAGAACATACTTTCATCAAATTACACAAATATATTTTATTTGTTTGACTGGGTTTTGGAGACAAGTCTATGTTATATAGCTCAGGCTGGTGTGGTACTCATTACAAATGCTTTCATTAACTTTATAAGCCAACAATCATACTGTATTTTCTTAGTAATTTCACATAGACTTTTGCTAAGCATTTTAACTACTGATTATAAAGAAAATATAACACATAGAATATTAGATAATTTTGAAATGATCTGATACTAACAAATATATTCTAGGTATCATCTTTCATAATTCCTGGCACATTTCTTATGGTTACAGAAATTGAAGAGAGGACAATTTTGACATCTGACACATTAACATTGTCAGATAATTCTGGCTAAAAGATACCTCATTACATATAGATAATCACCAAAATATGTTCAACAATTCAAATCACAATATTTCAGTTCAAAAGGAGTATTTCAATGATCATCATGATTTTAATGTTTTACTTAATTTTTTTTTTTACTTACAATTTTTAAATTAAATTTGTTCTGTTGTAATACATATTATAAAATATGCTTAAGTGACATTTCAAAGATTTTGGTAAATCTAAACATACATAATTTTTCTTGAATATCAACTGTAGCATGTTTTTGACTGTTCATATGCAAATATTGATTTATAGCCAGTCAGTGAAGATTTGTTTTAAATGTTGTATCTCTCATTTAGCTTGTTTAGATTTTCAACTGATATAAATTTTACCTGCCCATGTCTTTATCAACATCACTAACATCATCAGTTTAATCTTATATTTGAAGATAATAATTGATTTCTATTGTAGGCATATTTGGCTGCAATTTCTTGGCAGTTTGGAATAAACATAAATCTCAGAAGTTAATTCCATCCCCAAACAGGATTTTGCCATTGTTATTGCTCAATATTATAAAATATTGATATATATATTTGACTGGGATTCCAGACTGAATATAAAGAGGGAAAGAAGGAGCAAGCCAACATAGTTCTAGGATCCACCTCAACTGCCCAGTGCTCCCATCAAAATGCTTTCCCAAAATGATAAACTATATGGTTTCTTTAAACAGGAGACAATCAATTCCTTCCCTATTATAGACTGTATGGAGTATTTCCTCATGGGAAAAAGTACTTAATTAATTAATACAACGTCAGATAAAAGGTTAGTATGGGTTGGAAATTTAATTTGTGATATGAGCAATATAAAGCAGAAGGTTTTTTTTTTTTAAATTTTGTTTTGTTCTTAAATTGTTGAATATTGGGTTTTATGTGTTTATGTTTGACATTGGGGATTCAACCTGAGGTCTTGCTAAGTGGCTTCTCTACAACTAAGTAGGGTTTTCAGGTTGCTTTTTTTTTTTTTTTTACATCTATTTGAACCTGAATCTCATTGTTTTCCAAGGTATCCTCATGCTGTAGCTCAGGCTGACTTTGAACTGTGGTTCTTCCTAAGCCTCCATAATAACTTTGGTTTCAAGCCTGTGTCTTCTGACTACACTGAGAAGAACTCCGTAGAGCACTGAAACAAGTTGAAGATGAAACAATATTAAAAAATAATAAATGTAAAGATGACAGTCTCTAGAACACTGGAGAATGTCAATGCAATTTTGTTCCAATGACAAATCATGATTTGTTTTACTATAGGGAAAGGAAGCTTGTGAAGTAGAGAAACACTGGTGTGGTTATCTATTTTTTTTAGAGAAATGGCTTTTGGGAGTTACTTTGGTGGAGGTAGAAACTTACACATAAATTCCAGACACAGATACATTTTATTGCTTTTTGAAATGATTTATCACAGAACTACAAACTTCAAGACTCAGCTAGATTTGGGGGCTGAAAAAGCAAAAGGAAGCAAGGATTAAGTAAAGCTGTTCCTGAGACCAAGAATATAGGTTAGGAGAAGGCTTGGTAAGACACAGAAAGAAGAAGGGAGAGAATACTTTCATAAAACTAGTAGTGAAACAATTTGTGATTATCCTTTAATAAATAATGTTTACTCTATGAAAAGTTAGACATTAATTGCACAGAATGGCAATTTTAGCAACTGAATCAAATTAGTCAATGAGTA
Source organism: Peromyscus leucopus (assembly GCF_004664715.2). Classification (NCBI taxonomy): domain Eukaryota; kingdom Metazoa; phylum Chordata; class Mammalia; order Rodentia; family Cricetidae; genus Peromyscus; species Peromyscus leucopus. The sequence goes on along the minus strand of NC_051073.1, from coordinate 15,772,693 downwards.
TGACAAGAACTTTTGTCATTTACATTCTCATTACCAAAGCCTGGGATTTTTATATTTTATATTTTATATTTTAGGCATTTTGTAGCTTCAAATATTGAGATTATTTAAATTGGAATTTGATATACAGTTTAGTATAATTTAAAATACTTTTTCTGTGCCTTCCCAAACCCCCTGGATCTTAAGTACCACTGAAGTAGTATACAAAAAAATTACATTTGATTTTACATCTTTTCACTTTTATCTAATTCTTCCACAAATGAATCTGTATACACATTCTCAGTCACATAGAAAGACAGTTTCGCAAAGGCAACAAAATCTGATTGTTCCAGTAATTTTATGTAGCACTGAACTGCCAGCTATTTCCTATAAACAGAACAAAATAAATATATGTATGTATTAGAAGATATAACTACCTTGAGTGCTCTATATTATGGTGACCATTTTTCTTATAATCATTATTGTATAGCATGCTTTTTATATGTAAAATTTATGTTTTTCAACATATATAATCACTTTTTAAAACAAAAAAAGCATGGTATTCATTGAGATATTCCATTGGAATTCAACATTGTTTCTTCAACTGTTTACTGGTGGCCTCTTGTATGGATATTTTTGGCTTAAAAATAATGAACAGGTGGTGTGTCGGTAAGAAGCCATGTGGGTGTTAATGTGGCATCATTTTCTGCAGAACAAGAGAGCATTTTCAGAATTTTAGGTTGCCAATCTACTTAGCTGGCACCTGCAGTCTAAACTGGAAGACCATTTTGAAGGCAGGCATGTTGCCATCATAACAGATGGTTACGCATACTGACAGCCAAGTGATCATGTATGTACATGGGTTATGGGTGTTGAAAGCAAGCTGCTCACTTAAGAAGGTCAAATAGCATTTATCCAGCTCTTCCCATAAGTGATACTAAGAGGGACAGTTGTCCATTTAACATTCCCTGCTAATGCTCATCTTACTTCATAAGACAAACAAATAGCTCAGGCTGATGATTTCATACCTAAACCAGTAGAATTGGCATAGCAGATTCCTTAAATGAAGATGACTTTTAAAAAGGTGATAGTTCAAAGCATGTTAGAATCCCTCAATATGATATAAAATGTTTGTAAATGTGGGTTAATAACATGAAGTATTTTTGCTGTAAGACCCTTGTTGTTATGAAATAATCTCCAAAGTGCTCCTAACGTTCCTTTAATCTGTCCTGACTTATTGTTTACTAACTTTGGAAAATCTACACATTATTACAATAATAGGGAAGTTTTGAAATCCATTATACATGCTTTTCTTCATATCTATATCTATATCTATATCTATCTATCTATCTATATATATACACCTATATGGAGGACAAAAAATATATATATATATGTGTGTGTGTGTGTGTATGTATATATATGGAAGACATTATACATTTGATATAATATATATTCATATGTACATATATATATAAGAATTAATTGAATAAACCAAAAATCCTATATACTCAATGACTATATATTTATAATAGCATGACTTACATGTCCAATTTCAAATAAGTTATCTTAAATAATAAGAAACCATACTAAAATATCTTTGTATTTCAATTATAATCAAATTTGTTCAATCAAGAATATTTTCTCATAGAACTTTCAATCATTTCCTAGCTATGGTATCTACCCCTTTATATAATCCTTGCTCCTTTTGCATAAGTGAGGCATCTGATTTATTCTAACTTATAACAGGACAAAGAAGATGGTTTATTTGTTGCTTTTGTAGAACATCATTATAAATTGCTAGAATTCTCACTAATAAGCTCATCTTTCCATGGCAAAACATGCTAAATCTAGAAGAATATGTAAAGTGCATTTTACTAGTCCTGTGTTAGTAACTAATATATGCACAGCTTTTTAAAATTTTTGATTCATTGAAATTAAAAATACAAAATATCAACCATTTTTAAGTGCTAGTCATTATTTCATTTTAAAATTAGAAGTGCTTAAAACAATTTATATAAAGTAGAGATGATTAAAATAATTTGTGTTCAAAGATACAAGGAAAATAAAACTAAGTTTTGACTTTGTAAAAGAGGATTGGTGGGCTGTAGTATTATATCTATAGGATATAGTAGTAATATCTAGTATAGTATTATATCAGGATAGTATTATATCAAAATAATTAGAACAGCAGAATAATGCACAGTAGGAGAAAACTGATGTGACTGTAATGTCCAAGTTCTTAGGGCTTCCAGTCACCTTATTTTTCATGTGAAGAAATGCCTTAATTTCTAAGAAGTCAGAATGAAATAAAACTAAAACATTAAAAATGTCTAAACACAATTGTTTGAAGTAATCATGAAGAGACAATACGACATCAATTTTATGATGATCCTTGAACACAGTCTGAAGTACTAAACTAGGACTCCCCGGTGACTATGATAGCAAGTTAAATCAATTCTGGTCTGCATTTATTATATGCGGGGCAGGAGGCTAGAGACTTTACCTAGAGATACTTTGTACTTGGCCAGACACTGTGTGAGAAGTTAGGGAATGATAGACAGGCAGGGAATTAAGATAATAGAAAGAGTACCTGAATAAAGATTCATGAATTTCAGTTACTTAGAGGAAAAAAAACAGGTCATAATTTTAAGAAACTATGGGTACATATTTGGAAATTTAAGATAGAAACTTTAGGCATGTTTTAATTATCAATAATCCAAGATGGATTATAAGATGAGTGACAAACTATAGCGAGTTATTTATATGATATAGCATTCTAATATAGATTATTAAGGCATCTTGTTCAGTATAGAGAATTTCTGAAAATAGAATTTTGGTGAATAATTACAATACCCATTAAAGAGCAGGAATACATAAGAAAGAACACATGATTGTATCACAATGAGAGTGGATTTGCATGAGAAGGATATAGGGATAATTTGAGAGTAGAATAAAAATAAGGGAACATTAGATATTTTCACAGCAGGAAAAGAAGGGAATATTAGGCATTAGGGACAAAGTATAGCGTTATTTTTTTAATTGGATTATAATCATACAGTTTTTCTCTTCTCTTTCTCCCTGCAATCCTTCCCAATCCCTTGCTCTTAATCAAATTAATGATATCTCTTTCTTTCACTGTTGATAACTGCATAATTTCAATGTGCTAGTCTACATAATTATTCTGGCATGCATGTGATTTTATCCACATAGAAGCATATTTTTAAAGCCATGTTTTCAAACACTGAAAAATGCCATTTGTGGTTTTTTCATTGAAAAATAGCTACCAGAAGCCAGGTGTGCCAGTACATGCCTTTAGTCTCAGTGCCACAGAGGCAGAGGCAGAGAGGCAGGCAGATACCTGTGAGTTCAGGGGCAATCTGTCTACACAGTGCTAGTCCAGCCAAGGCTGAATGGTGAGAATCTGTTCAAACGAATAACAAATAAGTAAATGTTGTTAGTTGATGGAAACAAGAGCAGGGTCCTTCAGCTAATGTCTAAAATGTAGAGGACATGTTCCAGAGTTTTAAATATACCCTGTAATATACAGCCATTGAGGCTGCTAGTAAAGGTGCACAAGTAGCTTATACTAATAAAAATATATTTCTCATAGTCATGGACACTGGAAATACCATATAGGGACACCATCATGGTAAAAGAATTTTGCTGATGACATAGTGACAGGTGTTCATTGTCCACACAGGGAGGAAGAAGATCACCTATATTCTTAAAGCCAGTTTGATAAGAGCTCAAACTGCATACATATTGAAACTTGTCACATAATCTAAAGGGCTTCACCTAGTCAGACAGTTGCAAGAGTGCTTAAAACTTTAGCATGGGGAAATTACACACACACAAATTTAAGTCCACTGTATGCCTTGTTCCAATAATTGTAAAATTAGTAAAACACTATTAGTAATTTCAAGGACCTGGATAATACAATTTTTATGATTGCGCATAATTCATTTTATAATTCAGAATTTTCAAGGAAATGAATAGAGATCATGTACTACTTGCTGAAAACATTTATAACCACTTCATTGTTCTTTTACATATTTGTTACATATATGTTTACATTAGAAAATCCTTGGCACTTTTGTATTACAAGTTAAAGTTCTATATTGTGACTCAGTTTTCTCACTACAAATAATTAAAGTACAGGTATATTTAATTGATTGTTCAAAGAAACTGAGGCATTCTAGTAATTATGAGATACAGGGTAGAGGCAAATTTTACCTGAAAAAATAATAGAATTTCAGAAAGGCATAAATATCAAATTTTTTGTTTTCATCGTCAGAAAGCTGGTCTGATATAGTCCATATGTCTAATAAGAATTAGAGATTGCTTTGGTCCCAAGTTTCATGTAATGGAGATTAGGCCTGATAAATTTTACTTTGGAAAATATTCAAGTAAATAATCTGGTACAATATGTTTTTGAAAATGAATTGAAGTCTCACAATATATAATTTAAATAGCCATGATTATGCCTTCGGGGTAAGGATTATAAATTGGGTTTCACATAACTGTCACATTGACATGCTGAATAAATAACATGGACTGCTAGAAAACAATTGGGAACTGAGATGATTGGGTTTTTGTATTTATTATTGATAATCTTTGAGCCCAAACAATAATTAGGGAGAGTGGATAACGGTCTATTAGGCTACTCTGAAATTTGTGGGAAATAAATCCACATAATTAAAATGGAGAAAACTACTGGGTCTCTTAATTTTAATGGGGAGTGTTAGAGTTTACCAGATGCAGAATTAGGATCATTCTAAAATATTTTCCACAATTTAAAACACATGCGGCACACAAAACTATAAACTATGTTCTTTTTCATGACTCGTGGGTAAAACAGATTTATAAAGAAACAGCATATATTATAATCTTGCAAACGGATGTTCTGCTCACAGATGGAGGGTGCAAGTGTGCTGTAGCAACACCGCACTGGAGAGTGGGGACCTTAACAAGTGTGAAAGGACAAAGAGAACACTGAAGACAAGCAGTGATGCATATGTAGCTATGAAGAAACAGACCAGGCAAACACAATGTAGTGATGTCCAAAGCTCTGGTTTAGGCTACCATTGCCATGCTGAGTATTGATTGCCTTTAGCCATAGCATACATTCACATTAACACTTTAAGACTACTTGTAACAACAATACTTGTGAGATAAGCATGTACCAAAGCTATAAGCTCTGAAATATTGTTCATCTGAAGCTGAACCAGAACTTTAATAAAAATAAAATACCCCAAATAAATTTCAAACAGTGTCATGAAACAGCTATCTTCCTCTTTGAAATAGGGAAATGTGACCCAGGAGAAGATATGTACATAACTTTAATAACCTGACTCCTTTTCAATGTGAAACTTACGTCATTACTCCTCATCCACCTTCCATTTAGGATAACATATCCCATGCAAATAAGATAGTGTTCCTGGTTCCTGAGAGATTCCTGCACTTGCTCACTTTGGGTTGAGTTTTGGGAAGTCATTCTGTCCCTTGGTGCTGCTTATTTCCAAAGAAATTCTGGGTGAGCATTCTGGGCAATATGCTCCAGATGAGTAGATAAAATTATTAGAAATTTATCAGTTTACATTCCCAAATTATTTGGCAAATGACTTAGAAACACTGTATACCACTCAACCAATGATACAATTTTTACACTAAAATATCCAATATTATTGTCAGAGTAAGTACTGTTTTGATATTAATTTAAACATAATACAATAAAGTTTGAAAATATACAAGACTATTTAATAACTGCCTAATTATGGCCAAATATTAAGTGGCTTTTTGCCGAATGTTGAACTCATTTCTTAGTTGTTTTGTCTGATGTGATTTTAATATTTTCCTTCTTACAAGATCCTAGAATAAATGTTAATATTATTCAGTATAATATTTTACTATAAGATTTACAGTGTTTTTGTTCAATATTATCCAGATAAGAGGTCATTATATAATAAAGTACTTTCATGTGTGACATATAGCCTTCACTAAATAGCATTTTTTTTTTGTCAGTTGCAAAACTGACTTCAATTTCTTGTTTATTTACTTTTCCTTACCTAATGAAGATCCTTCACTTCAACAACAGTTCATGGTGAGATTAGAATATTTATTTAGTTAATACTCCTTTTTACTTATTTTATCTCCACAGAGAAGATTTCTGGTTTGGGAAGAAATTTTTAGTTTATTCATGTTGCTCCAACAATTTTAGTTGCTGAATAATTTCACTTAATACCATTTTCTCTGAATTCAGGGTAGATTTTTAAAATGTTCTTTACTGTCTCCATATTGCAATCTTCAAAGACTCAAATACTTCCAAAACTGGAAGGGTAAATTTTTAAAAGACAAAATTTAATATGGATAATATTACAAATTTTCACCACATTTAATTTTGTTACATTAATTTGTGCAATCATCAGGAAGCATCTGAAATTAAAAACAAACATTTAAATGAAAAATTATGACAATATTCAGACCACAAAAACATCATTTATATACTTTGTGATGTGCTTGTGTTTATGCGAGTGATTGTAGAAGTATAATTTTGTGATGTAGGCACGTGTCTATGTGCATATATGTGGAGGACAGCACTGGGCACCAGTGCTAAGACTACTAAAATTTCATTTGTATCCTTGGAAACAGAATCTCTTTCATGATGTAGCTCTACCAGAAGTCTAGGATGCTTTGTCAAGGAACACTATAGGCTTGTTTATGTAAGCCTCTTTAGGGCTGGATTACAAGCATAAACCAACATAACCTGTCATGTTACATGGGTTTGGGAATCAAACGCCAGTCTTTACGTTTATAAGTCAAGAATTGTGACTGGGCCATCTCCCTGGCCTCTCACATTTATTTTCTTTAATGGATCCCAGTGAATCAATCTTAAGTCGATTGCAAAAACTGAGTTTATTTAACAAGCAGACTAAGTTTCGGAAAGTCTGCTCTTCAAAAACTGGAAGATTAATTTCATCCAATCAGAAAAGATTACATTTATTAAGACTGACCTAGCCGGCTGGTGGTGGCATATGCCTTTAATCCCAGCACTTGGGAGGCAGAGCAAGGCAGATATCTGTAAGTTTGAGGCCAGCCTGATCTACAGAGTGAGATCCAGGACAGGCACCAAAACTATACGGAGAAACCATGTCTAGAAAAACAAACAAACAAACAAACAAACAAACCAAAATTAAAGAAAACCCTTCATTTTAACCATGCAGGAAAAAAAATAGTATTTAAAGATTTGTTTGTCATTACAGTTTCGTGAGCACTTTTGTGCTGGCAAAATTAAACCATATTGCCATATTCATTGGGATATTCATATAATTTTAAAGCACAAAAGTCTGTGAAATTCCAGAATGGTCACCAAAAGTTTATTTGATCTTTAAGTAAATTTAGTAAAGTATCATATTTTATCATAGAGATTTACAAAACAACTATTAGTATTTGGTGCATATGGTTAATTAGGGCGCCAGATGTCGTGTCTTCTTAAAAGATCAAGTGAAATCATTTGAGACATGATTTCCCATAGTTACAACCTGTCATACTGTGTTATGTTTCAGATCATATGTTAAATTTCTAAAATTAATATTCAATGACAAATATTATGCCACTAGGCATCAGTCACACCCTGTCAAGGATCATAGTCTCAAGATCTATTTTGAATAAGCCAGAAAGGATACTAAAATCTCAGAACTCTGTAAATCATCTATAGGTGAATGGTGAGACTATTTTGTTATAAACAAGTTTTGATTAAAAAAGTAATGTGTAAGTTATATGATCATAAGGATAAATCTTGCAGTCATCTTCAGTGCTGAATCTCTTCTTTCAATTGTAACTAAAAAGTCACAAATATTATAAAAATGACCATAACTATTTCCTATGCAAGAGTGAAACAGACACAATGAAGAAGAAACATTTTAACTTGGGCAGTTGTTAAAGTGCTGGAAAGACCACCACTAATAACACTATGTAACATGTACCTACATGAAAAATACATTTAACTTTTCTCATCTCCTGCCCTGCAACATCTGCTTTTATTTAAGTAAGTGACTCAAGAGAGTTTCTAACACAAAAGGACAAAATTTACAAAGTTATTTCTCTCCTCCAGCTTCTTTAGTTATTTTGAACTATTTCTGAATTTATCAAAAAGTATCTTACAAAATGGAGGATTTACACATTCAAGATGTTCAACATCATTTTGTCTGTGTCTTTCTGTCTCTGAATTTTGTTACGTTTCCAAGTTAATGACACTTGCAATAAATTTTTCTCATGATGTTTGTCAAGGAAAGGCACAAGGGAATTCCCCTGATGAAATGTTATGTCTTCATATATGACAGCAGATTATTTGGATTTCTGATTCTCTTGAAACTCTTCATCCTTTGTTTTGGAATCTATCTTTATGTAAGTTACAATTTTGTGATTGTCCCAGGAGCCATATAAATCCATAGTAAATATATTTTATACATTAAAGTATAAATTAAAATTACTCAATGGGATATATATATATATATGTGTGTGTGTGTGTGTAGCCCTTGAATACTATGATGTGAAAAAGAACAACATATATTTAATTGTTGATATTATTGCCTCTTGATCATTGTGGTAGTTTAAATGCAATTGCCCCTAATAATCTCATAGCAAGTGGTACAAGTAGAAGGTGTGGCTTTGTTGGAGTAGGTAGCCTTGTTGGAGGAAGTGTGTCACAGTGTGCATGAATTTTGAGGTTTCCTTTTTTCAAGATAACACTCAGCGTCTCAGTCAATCTCCTGTTGCCTGAAAGATATAGAGTCCTCAGCTACTCCTCTACTACCATGTCTGCCTCTGTGCCTCAATATTCCCCATAATGATAACAATGGACTGAACCTCTGAAACTATGAACATGCATCCCAAATTAGATGTTTTCTTTATAAGAGTTGCTGCAGACATGTTGTCTCTTCACATCAATAGAAAGCCTACGACAATCATATTCCTTCCATCCTTTCCCCTTCCAAGTCTACCCCAACATGCTACATCTCTTCAACATTGTTTTCTCATATTGTTCTCTCCTTTTAAATTTTCTTTTATAAAATAAATCAAATTTCTGCCCCCCCCACTCTTTCTCTATCAACTGTCAAATTCACCATCTCTTCGTATATAAACATATATTATGCTGCCTCAATTTAGTGTTGATTCTTTGTTTTTTTTTGTTTTTTTTGTTTTGTTTTTTGTTTTTTTTTTTTTTAATGCCTATCAGTCTACTTGTCCCTATTCCTGGAAAAGATGAATTTTCCCTCTCTCAGCAGGTATTATCTTTATCTGTATGTGAGGTCTGCTCAAATTTCTCTTATCCACATGGTCATGTTAGTAGACCATTGTGCAGGTCTTCTTTAGGCATCTATATTGTTAAGGTAGTGCTTCCCTATATGACAGGAAAGCTCCATTCATGAAATATGAAGTGCTTGAAGGATATTTTTTTTAACTATGAGGGAATGTCATCTGAATTACATCTTGATGAATCATTTTGGTTGTTTTCTAAGGAAATAATAATCAGCATTGGGCAGAGTTATTCTTATCAAGCTGTAAGTAGGTCTATATTGATGGTATGATGGTTATTAATAAAAAGTGAATGATTTGCCTTCTGTATTGCACAGTCTTTATAACATGAGAAAACTACTGGGCACAAACTTTCACTGCTTTATCTAATTTTGAAATTCATTTGAACATAATTCTTTTTTTAGATTTGACCTTAATAGTACTGTCTTGGAGTTATTCCATATGTCTTTTTTCCCCTGATATTTATTTATTTTTAAAGAGGTTTTTGTTGTTGTTGTTGTTGTTTTGGCGTTTTGTTTGTTTGTTTTTGTTTTTTACGTACCAATCCCAGTTACCCTTCTGTCCCCTACCTACTCCAATTCCACCCCCCAACTTTTCCTCCAAGAGGGTATGGCATACTAAGTTGTGGTAGTCCAAGCCTCTCCCCCTGAACTTACCATCACCTATAATCAGATTAGTGACTATCTTAATGTCATCATAAAACCTACATCCAGTAAATGATGGAAGTAGATGCAGTGATCCACAACCAAGTACTGGGCTGAGCTCCTAGACTTCAGTTGAAGAGAGGGAGGAGGGATCACAGGAGCAAGTGAGGTCAAGATCATGATGGGGAAAACCAGAGACAGCTGACACGAGATAGTGAAAGCTCATGGACTCTGGCCTGTCAGCTGGGAAACATGCATGTGACTGAACTAGGCCCTCTGAATATAGGTGACAGTTATGTGGCTAGATCTGTTTGGGGAGCCCCTGGCAGTGGGACCAGAACTTATTCTGGGTGCAAGAAATTGCTTTTTGGAACACATTCCCTAGGGTGAGATACCTTATTTTATATGACTTTTAAGTGAGCACACCGAACCTATCATTCTGCCTTCTCAGTCTTATTTAACCATCAAAAGAACTATAAGTGTACATCCTGCATAGTTTTTCCTTTTATTGTTCTTTGTGAGTCTTGAATTTTTCATCAAAAAGCTCTGTCTTATTGTCAATTTAAGTACAAAAATCATGCAACTCTATTGGAATTTCCCAAGCTTCTGCTTAGTGCATGCTAATTTTTCAGCACTGTTTAGAGAACTTGTTATACCCATAGATTTCTTCCTAACCTAGATTTCTTCCTAACCTATCTCTAGTCTGTTTGATTTACTTCCAATATTGTTGTGGCATATTGCTTAATATTCTTTGAGACATACTTCTTTAATAAAGGTCTTCGGGGTGTAAATATATGATCCCCAGAGAAATGTTTGTTTATCTAAATGGTTTAAGAGAATTCCTCTTCTTTTTTAAGGTCATAGTACTGAATATTGTCAATCTACCTTGGATTGAATCCTTGCCTAGAAGCTAATTCTTAATTTGAGAATGATTTGCCATCTGGAGATGTTGGCAACATGATGCAATTTTAATTTAGAGCTCTTCAAACCCTGACTATTTACGCACTTAACCATTCATTTCTTAACTCTTATCTGTCCTCTGTCATTTAACTCAAAAACAGAGAGAAAAAGCCAGGTGGTATCTTCAGATATTTTCCTGGAGAGTTCCTTCTGTAGATCATAGAGCTTATTAGGTATCTTTTCATTTTTGCTGAGAAATTCAGTGAAGAGTGTTGCCAAATCTCCTGACACTCCAATGTAAGCATCATTTCCCCTCTACTTCCCACTGCTATTTCCCTTAATACCCTATAAACTTTCTCTGACAGATTTCTCCAGGCCATTTAAGCTTCAAACATGGTATCCTCAACTCCCTTTTGGTGTTGATTAACAAAATCCTCAAGACTCAAAGACAATTTCACAATCAGTTCCAGTTACATATGAATTCCTATCCAATTATCCACAAATCCCCATTTTAAAATCATAATTTTGTATTATTGTGAATGATAAGGGTTTGGAACACAATGAAAATTACAAAGCTATTGCAGACCAAGGCTACTGTCAGAGGATTCTCTGAGAGGTTTCATCATCTTGGAAAGCACCGATGCATAGGCATGTCCATTCAGATGCTTAGTCTGGCCTGATCAATACAGGCCTAATCAGCTACTTTAGCTCCTCTGGATTTTCTTCAAGTATGGCAGATTTGGATTCTTGTATTGGTGTTCACTGTTGCCAAGGTCTCAAGTTCCCCTAAATGAGCCAGCTTCAGATGAGAAATCACGTGACACTGGAAACCTAAAAATCCTATATATCTCAATGGAGAAATGCAGAACATATAGATTGCATGCAAGTGTCAAAGTTGTATGGAAGAAGAATTCCTGTGCTGGGCATTGTCTCATGATCAGTCCTGAGTCTTCCAACCATTCATGGCTACACAGTAAAAGCAAAGTTATCTCCAGAAAGAATGAAACATTTCACTGAGAGCAGTAGAAAGTATTCCTTCCTCACTATATGTGATAAGGAGATTTTTACAATACTCTGTAATTGATAAGATGTTAAACATATTACATTTTTCTTCCTACTAGATCACATATTTAATGATTGAATAAGAATTTCAAATTCCCAGCAAAGTTTAACAAGATATTTATTTATTATCTACCTATCTATCATGCTGTCTGTCTGTCTGTCTATCTACATACTTAACCACCTATCTATCTCTTTATTTGTGGTTAGGCATACATGTACCATTATGGAAACATGGAAATATCATCAGAAGGTAACTCCTGAGAGTCAATTCTCTCTTTCTACCACCTGAACCTCTATTCTGGGCTACAAACTCAGGTAGTCACCCATGGTGGCAAGCACTTTTCACACACAGTACCATATTGCCTTACTGAAGTATTTTTATTATTTTAGCCAAAATTAGATGAGAACATAGTAAATACATGAAAAGTTACTTATTAATTTATGATGTTTTACATAGATCCTTTAGTAACTTATATAGCATTTATTTTGCTTAGTAAATATATGTTAATAATTTTAAGTCTATATAGTATGATATGCTCTGTTGCTATCAAGCAGAGTTGCAGCATTTCACTCTATTTTATACAATAGGAAATGGGTTTAAGGAGCATGTTAAAAACCTTGTACAGAATAACAATAAAAATGAGAGTATATTCTACCATATACTTCTTATTTTGCTACTATTTTTGTTACATTTATATATTAACTATGGTCATGGTGCTCATTACTCTAATGAGAAAAGTCCTCTCTTTGCAGTGTTAAGGGCTGAGTGGTGTTCATGTTGACTGGCTTCCTGTGACATCCCTCCATACCACATCTCCTTACATGGAACCTCATTCTTTGATAATTTTGTTGTTCATGACACCCAATATATTATTTTGCACCTACACAAATGTGCAAAATGTGCAAATAAGCTACCAGTGTTTGAATGAGTCTATTGGCCAGTAATTTAAGCAACTCATAAGATGAGAAAGCTAAAATTAGAAGAAAAACAATCAAGCCTTATCCAGAACTTACTAAGGTGAATGTAACTCAGTATGCTCTCACTAGTCTTATGTCAACTTGACATAGGCTAGAATTAGCTAAAGGGGGGGACCTGAATACAGAAATTACCTCTATAAGGTCCAGTTGTAAAGCATTTTCTTAATTAGTGATTGGTGGGGTTAGGGGTCCAAGCCCATTGTGGGTGGTGCCTTCTCTCGGCTGGTAGTCCTAGCTTCTATATGAAAGTAGATTGAGAAATCATGGGGAGCAAGCCAGTAAGCATCACTCCTCCAAGTACTCTGCATAAACTCCTACCTCCAGGCCCCTGCCCTGTTTGAGTTCTTCTCCCAACTTCCTTTGATGATGAACAGTGATATGAAAGTGAAAGGCAAATAAACCCTTTCCCAACTTGTTCTTTGATCATGGTGTTTTGGCACAGCAATAGAAGGCCCAACTAAGACACTCACTGATGAGGATATTAGATTTGAATAGATTCTTTATGCAAACATACATTCATCCTCCACAAATGTGCACAGGCACACATAAAACACTGAATTCTGTATATTCCCATGATTTTATACATAGAAATTAAATAATACAATAAACTATTTAAGTGTCTTAATTAAGCATAACTAAATAATTATATGAATACATCATCTTACTGGTTTAAAATCATCTTTAGTGTTTCATACACATTTAGTCGTATCATGATCTATTGAAATGTATTATTATCTCCCTATGTAGTTAAAAATCTAGGAAGCAAAGATTGTTTTTTTTTTTACTACTTGGCTACAGGTTACAATATTGCCACATGGCAATAAACCATTCAGGAGCTAAGGGAAGGCTGTTTGATTATACAAACTACAGACCATCCATTGTGCCTGACTGTTCAAGAAACAACCTCTTAGAACATAGAAAAAAAAAAAAAAGGAAAACAGTATTTTATGTAAGACAAAATGTATTCATGTTCAATGCAACAAAGTGTATCACCACAGAGATGACAATGCTGGGTAAAAAGCATGTGATATGAAAACAGAATTAAATTAGCAATGTTAAAATATCTATTATTCATTACTGTTAGTATTGCAATGGTAACAATGACCTTGAATAATACAAATTCTAAGAATATATTTTTTCTCCACTGTCTTAGCAATATTGTTTCCAGTTTGACTAATAGGAAATATAACTTTATTTGGGGTAATGGAAACAATACATCTTAGAATACCAATCTGTGGACTTTATATTTTAAAAAGTAAATTTTCTTCATAAAACAAAATAAACATCTTTATAATATAAAAGTCTTTTATATAATATTTTATAAATGTTCTATCACTCAGTGTACTGAATTGTACATTCACATATGAAAAGCAAGTGTTAGCTTACACATTTTTAATGTAAAATTTAAAATAAAATACAAGTTTCCTGTGGAACTTTAATACATTTAATACTTAACTTAGCAATTATTTTAGCTATGCAATCTCTAGGTTTTCCTTATTAGTTTTTTTGCACTAAAATATCTCAGAATAACCGTGAACTGGAAGTCATGCAGCCACTGTTCACTGAGCCAAAGACAAATGCGAGTTTTAAGAATGCATACGTGTGTGTAACTCAACAGATTGATGCCTGAAGGAAGAACTCTAGAGGTGTGGATATTTTCTCGATGAGAGAATTACTGTGTTTACAATGAGGATTGATTATCTTGTCTGCCTCAGAAGGAAAGATAAATAGTATGATATTTTTAAAGAGAAGAAACAGAAAAAAAGTAAAAGAAAAGTTAAACTTGCCTAGCCAATTTGATGATTTCAGTTGTCACTCACGGTCACAATGAAATATGTGAGTACATGACGGGGTGCAGTGGGGTGTACAAATGATGAATATCCCAAAGAAAATCACATGACAAAGTAGCAACTTGAAAAATCACCTTGCAATTCTCATGTCCTACACTGTTTGTGGAGGTTTACATTGAAAGCCTTTGGTTGCTTTAATAGCTCAAGTTAAGAGATTTCATTTGAATTTATTTCAGATTGGAAATGTCATGGGTGTCTGAGCAGTTACTATCTATAAATGAAGTGTATTTTATAGCACCTTATTTTGGCAGGAATGCATAGTTCAATGGTTTATAGTGAACAAACACAAATTATAACTGCATTTCTAGCAAAATATGATAATTTGTAAATAAATTCAGAAAGAGTTTATGCTAGATTTTTTTAACTCTCCCAGGTTTCAAATTTGTGTGTTTTGTGTGTATGTGAGTGTATGTGTGTGCCTGACCATACATGTGAGTGTAAACAACACACACACACACACACACACACACACACACACACACACACACACCAAGGAATTATAGGTGATTTTTAAAAGTCGATATTAAAAAAGTAAAACAGGTTTTACTACATGCCTGTAACTGATATCCAGTATAGTTTATTGTATTGTGGCTGCTTCACCTCACATATTTATAAAATATAAATTCAACTTCTATATTAAACAAATGTAAAACTTAAGAACACTTTGACTCTGACTGGCTTCTCAAATATATTATCACCTCAAATTTTCTACAGGAATCTATCCCACAAATGATATGTGCAGACATATAATATTTGGAGAGATTTTTAAAATAACAGACATAAGTAAATACATACTTAAGTATATGGTCATAATGTTTTAGATTTTATTTGATATTCATTTTAATGATATAAGAATAAATTATCATATTTGTAGAGGTAGACAGAATTAGTAACTTCTTTGATTGAGTTAGTTAGTTGAATAACGATATATTGCTTCAGTAAAGGTTCTCAAGAATATTTACCAAAAGCCTGACTTGGGCATTCTGTTTGACTACTCAGAGAATGAAACTTTCTGTCCTACTGCAGAGTAATGTAAGGAGACAGTCACCTTGTTTGGTCCCAAAAATAGTATCTAAGGATGCAAGGACATGCCACTTGAAGGTGGAAAGTTAGTTTTGTGAAAAAATGAGGGACGTGAAAGACAGAAGCTGAATTATGATGATACAGGATTATGGAATGTTAGTTCAAACAGCCTTTAACTAAGCTTTTGAACTCATGATGTAACTGTTTAAAGGAATATGAGTTTTGGCTGTTTAAGTCTCAGTGAATCTGTATTCACACTCACATATGCTCAACAAAACAACAGTGAAACAACAAACACAGTCAAAATAAACTAAATTTCTTTCCTATACCATTGCTTTCCATTTGCCTTACTGGATACAGATATTGAACTACCGCTTTTATTTATTTTAACTTAGTGAATATCAGGACCTAATTTAGAACTGATTTAAAGTACAGTCATCAATGAGCATATATTACATGAAATTACATGCCATTGTAGGAATATCACAGAAATAGATTATGGCATTTAGTTATATCTTGGAGAAGCTAGTCTTCGAGCAAGTCCTCATCAATACTGAGAAGTGATTATAGGAATTTATGGCTCTCTGTGGCATAAAGGCATTGTGTCTCTTTCCACCTATAGGAATCGATCACTTTTGTTGAATGGGTTCTGAGAATTGAACTGAGGCCATGCCCATGCTAAGTGTGTGTTCCACTGCTGAGCCATTTCCACACAAGCTATCACTTCTGAAATATGATAGTAATACTATCTATAGTTTTCTCCACAAGAAGCTCCATTCTGGACATTAAGTTGTTAATGTTCTAAAAGAGAAATCTTCTCTAGAACAGAGACCCACATATCTATCTAACACTTTGCAGTATTTTTGAAAATATCCCAAGTTGTTAGGTCAAATAGGATTTATAGAACAATGTGCCAAGCACTGTTTTCATTCCATTGCTGTAATGTTAGAAATGATACATCATGTTCACAAGGAGTCAAGGATATTTTCTTCACTAATTTTTAAAATATTGTCAATTAAATTTGTGTCGTGGACCGTGTTCGAAATTAAAGCATGAACTTGTAACAAAACCAATATGACACTTGAGGAGTATGTGCAAAACCTGGTTTCATTTGAGAAAGAATACTAAATTATCTAATATGTTATAAAAAAATTCTGATAAATTATACTAAAGAGGTAACTGATATTAGCAGTATTTACTCTGGACTGTATAGAAATGAAGGTGAAGCTAGGAAGTTAGTTTAAAATTAAAGATACTACTCTGTGATTTATAATGATATTATAAAATACTAACAAGAAATAGGTATAAAATATTTTCCAGAAAAAGATTGGATTCATAAGATTCAGTAAAGTCCCAGAAATGGAGAAGAAATTATAGCTGTTGAGGAGGTAAGGATATGTTTTATATGTACAATTAGGATTTTATTTACATTGTAATATCCTATGAAGCTTCAGTTTGTCTAAGTTACTAGCTGATTCTTACTGGCTGAATATTATGGTTCCTAATGTGTATTACTTTCAGTCATTTTATAAGCTTAATATCCCAAACCCTTTTGTAATACTTTAATTGTAGGATAGAGAATATCTCTGATAGGGAGTGAGCACTTTTTAAAAAGCTATTTTAAATTAGCTGTCAAAATAGTCACTGAGGCCTTCTTTTTTTTCCTTTGATGGAAAACAAATATTTTTTCATACAACACATTTTGAGTATACCTCCTCTTCTTCAACTCATCCCATTTCTTCCCCACCCTTCTTCTGATCAGCAATCACACCCTTTCTGTCTCTCTTTAGAAAACAAACAGGCATCTAAGGAATAATAATAAATAAAATAGTTAATAGAGTAAAATACAAAAATATGGACTATGACAACAAACAGAATACAAAGAGCTAAAGAAAAAGTATAAACACACACACACACACACACACACACACACATAGATGTGCAAAGACACACATACAGATGAATCCCATAAAAATATAAAGCTGGAATCTATAGTATAAACCCATAGTATCTGTAAGGTGTTGAAAACAAAACCTCTGACACAACCATGAGACAAAGAATGTCCAAAGATACCACTGAATTTGTTTTGTATTGACCATCTATGGGCCTGGGTCCTACCCTTAAGTTTGCTTTATTTCCCTAATGAGACTCCCTTGGAGAAAAACTAATTTTTCATTTACAAGTGCTTATTAATAGGAGATGTCTTTTGGGTTAGTGATGGGGGCATGTGTCCACTGCACTCGGCTCTAGGATTCCATCTGGTGCGGACTAGTGTAGGTGCTGTGTAGGCTGCCACGTTCTCTGAGTTCTTATGTGATGTATCTCTGTCCTGCTGTGTTTATAAGGCCTTGCTTCCTTGTCATCATCCATCCCTTCTGTCTTTAGCTATTGTTTGACTCTTCATCTGCAGAGTTCATAAGCACTGAGTGGAGGCATTTGATGCAGACACTCCAGCTAGAGATGAGTGTTCCAAGGTCCCACATTTTATGCAAATGTCTGGCTGTTGTGCTCTGTATTTATTTGTTCCCATATTTTGCAGTAATAATTGTCTCTGATGATGACTGAGCAAAGCCCTGATTTAAGAGTACAGTAAAATGTCTTTAGAATTTTTATTGCTACATTCATTAAGCAGAGAAGTTGTATGTGGTTTTCTGATAGAATCTGGATTATCTAATCTCAATTTTATTTTTTTTTGACACCAGGGCAGCTTTGGGTATAGAATCCTACTCATAGAATGTGCCATAAATCAAATCAGATCTTGGGAGGATACTCTCACAGTCTTGGTGCCAGCATTGTACAATATATCTGACAAGCAGGTTGCTATTGTAGACTGAAACATTGCTAGCTGAATTGCTGTTTATCATTCTTTTCTTACAGAATGTGTAGTACCGTCCAGTACTATGAACCATAGTTAATATGGGGGAAGCCTTTACATATCAACTAGCACAACTCTGCATGTTTAATGAGTTGTGTAGATGCTGCCATCAGCAATATGGACTTACGTTCAGTTTGTGGAGAGCAACCAGCAGCCTTGGGAATGAGTTGAGTTGCATAGTGGTTTGCATCGGAATTCATGGTCAGCAACTCTATGAGATATAACCCATCCTGGTGACTGGAAGCTTCATCAGGTGAGGAGAGATATTCAATTGGGTCTCTCTCTCTCTCTCTCTCTCTCTCTCTCTCTCTCTCTCTCTCTCTCTCTCTCTCTCTGTCTCTCCTGTTGTTCGGCAACTTCATTTTCTTCAACTTCATATCTGTATATGTTTTAAGAAACTTCTAACTTATTAGATGTTCTCATATGATCCCTCAAATGACCCTAAGTTTTAACTGCTCCTTCCCATATTTCCTTCCTTCTCCTGTTTGATTCTTTAATGCCAATCCCCAGCCTCATCCATCCTTAACAATCTGTTCTATTTCTCACTCCCTATGGAGATTCATCCCTCTGTGCTAGTCTCTTACTCCTAACCGTTATGATTAACTTATTGCAGCTTATCAGTGAATTAGCAGCTAACATCCACATAGAAGTGAATACACACCAGTTTTATAGATTAAGTATGGGTTATGTCATGCAGGTTTATTTTTTTCTAGCTACATCAATTTACTTACAAATTTCATAATTTCTGTTTTTAAAGACTAAGTAATATTCCACTGGATAAATATGTCACATTTTATTCATCTATTCATCCACTGATAGTCTCAGGCTACTATGAATCAAGCAGCAATGAACAGGTTGAACACCTGATTCTGTGATGGGATGAAGCCTCCTTTGAGTCAATGCCCAAGAGAGTAATTGTAGCTGAAGTTTTCCTGTGTCCAGCCTGATCTATGGTCAGGACAAATCTGTCTCACCCATCAGTCTCACAGCTGCTCAGACCCAAGTAAACACACAGAGGCTTATATTATTTATGAACTGTATGGCCATTAGCTCAAGCTTATTACGACTACCTCTTATATTTAAATTAACACATAAATCTATGTATAGCCACATAGCTTGTTACCTTTTCTCAGTTCTGTCTTGCCATCTTGCTTCCTCTGTGTCTGACTGGTGACTCCAGACTCAACCTTGATCTTCTCACAATTCTCCTTGTCTGCTTATTCTATCTATACTTCCTGCCTGGCTACTGGCCAATCAGTGTTTTGTTCATCAACCAATCAGAGCAACACATTCACAGCATACAGAGTGAACATCACCCACCATTTCCCCTTTTCTTTCTATTTAAAAGGAAGGTTTTAACTTCAACATTGTGAAATTACACATGACAAAACAGTTACCAAGCTTGTCTATTTAAGCTTGGCAAAATTAAAGAAGATATTCTATTTATCCTATATTTATGAGTCTAAGGTTTCATATCTACCATATCTCTTATCATAACAAAGGAAAACCATAATTATAACTATCTAGTCTAGTTTATCTAACTAAACAGGAAGGGAATTGTAAGCAATGTCCAAAAATCTAGAATGACTGAGACAGGTGGCTACCTTTGCACTTACCCAAAGGTCTTCTGCAACATTCTTCAGCCTACAGGAATGTTTCTAAGATTTTCCATTATGGCCACTGGGGTTCCAGGTAGAGTATGTTTCTAGGTGTTGGGAACTGACACTGGTGCTGAAGGGATTCACAGGAGGAAAGAAAGCAGGGTGTGGCACAAAAACCAGAAATGGGGCCAGATATTATTGACAGGCCACAGCAGGTGATCTGCTACTGAGCTGGAGAGAAGCCAGGAGTCCCTATTATAGAAGAGGAGGAATTGTGAAGATTGTTAATCTATTTACCTGCCCACCATAGCCAGTTTGCTTTCAGGGAACAGCTGTGGGATCTGGCAGCTGAGACAAAGAGATAATGGATAGAAAGGAAAGCTGTAGGAGACAGTGGTTGATATATTGTGTATCCTAATAAACTTATCTGATGGTCAGAGACAGAACAGCTACTAGATTAGACATAGAGGCCAGAAAATGGTGACACACACTCCTTTAATCCTATCACTTAGTAGGCAGGATCTCTGTGAGTTCAAGACCACAGTAGGGAACAGAGCCAAGCAAAATGACACACACCTTTAATCCCAGGAAGTGACAGCAAGAAGCAGAAAGGTATATAAGACTTGAAAACCAGAAACTAGAGGCTTTTTAATTTTTTTTATTTTATAATTTAATTAATTATACATATCAGCCATGGATTCCCCTGTCCTCCCCACTCCCACTCTCCCCTCCCCCGGACAGCTCCCCCCCAGCCAAACCCCCATTCCCATCTCCTCCAGGGCAAAGACTCTCCTGGGGATTCAGCTCAGCCTGGTAGATTCAGTCCAGGCAGGTCCAGTCCCCTCCTCTCAGGCTGAGGTAAGTGTCCCTGAATAAGCCCCAGGTTCCAAACAGCCAGCTCATGCACTGAGGACAGGTACGGGTTCCACTGCCTGGATGCCTCCCAAACATTTCAAGCTAATCACCTGTCTCACTTGTCCAGAGGGCCTGATCCATTTGGGGGCTCCTCAGCTATTGGTTCATAGTTCATGTGTTTCCATTAGTTTGGCTATTTGTCCCTGTGCTTATTCCAATCTTGGTCGCAACAATTCTTGCTCATACAAACCCTTCTTTTTCTCGCCAATTGAACTCCAGGAGCTCCACCTGGGGCCTGGCCATGGATCTCTGCATCTGCTTCCCTCAGTCATTGGATGAGATTTCTAGCATGAGAGTTATGGTGTTTGGTCATCCTATCAGCAGTGTAGGTCACTTCGGGCTTTCTCCTATTCCTTGTTCTCCCTCTCTGTTCTTGATCCAGCTGGGATCTCCCGCTCCCCTAAGCTCTCTTTCCCTTGACCCTTGCCCTTCATTACCCCCACTCATGTCCAGGTTGCTCATGTAGATCTCATCTGTTTCTCTTTCACTGGACGATCCCTGTGTCTTTCTTAGGGTCCTGTTTTCTAGGTAGCCTCCCTGGAGTTGTGAGTAGCAGTCTAGTCATCTTTGTTTTACATCTAGTATCCTCCTATGAGTGAGTACATACCATGTTTGTCTTTCTGAGTCTGGGTTACCTCACTCAGGACGATTTTTTTCTAGATCCATCCTTTTGCCTGTAAACCTCATGATGTCATTGTTTTTCTTTGCTGAGTAGTATTCCATTGTGTATATGTACCACGTTTTATTTATCCATTTTTCAGTTGAAGAGCATCTAGGTTGTTTCCAGGTTCTGGCTATTACAAACAATGCTGATATGAACATAGCTGAGGAAATGCCCTTGTGGTGTGATTGAGAATTCCTTGGGTATATGCCCAAGAATGGTATAACTGGGTCTTGGGGGAGATTGATTCCTAATTTTCTAAGAAAGCACCATATTGATTTCCAAAGTGGCTGTACAAGTTTGCATTCCCACCAGCAGTGGAGGAGAGTTTCCCTAGCTCCACATTCTCTCCAGCATAAGCTGTCTTCAGTGTTTTTGATGCTAGCCGGGTGTAAGGTGGTATCTCAGAGTCGTTTTGATTTGCATTTCCCTGATGATTAGGGATGTTGAGCAATTCCATAAATATCTTTCAGCCATTTGAGCTTCCTCTGTTGAGAATTTCCTGTTTAGTTCTATAAGCTTTTAGGATTTTAGCAGCAGTTTAGCTGAGATCTACTCAGATGAGGACTCAGAGGTTTTCAGTTTGAGGAAACAATATCGTCTGAGAAGTTGGCAGAGGTGAGGTTGGCTGTGGCTTGTTCTGTTTCTCTGATCTTTCAGTGATCACCCAATACCTGGCTCTGGGTTTGTTTTTATTAATAAGATCTTTAAGATTCATATTATAAGGCAATGTTTGTGGTGCCCTGGTGATGGGAGCAGAAAGGAAATGGAGGCAGCAACATGAGGTCTATTGCTGAGCTGGAAATGATGCTGGTGGATTGGATTTGTAGAGCAAAAGTGAAAATCATCTACCTGCTTCCCTGGATGGTACGGCCATTGGTCACTGAGTTCATAACTGAAGAATTTCAACATATTTAGGGACAACCTGTTCTTGATGTTCATATGTACATTTTTAAAAGAGGAAATCTCTTCTTGACCAAGTGTTTATTTTCAAGGCATAATTTAAAGAGGGTATCACAACATATTTCGATACCTATCGCTTTCAATACCCTGATGATATTCTCTAAAATTGATGCTTGGAAATGACAGAAGAAGATCTGGGCATTGTCCACACTATTAATCACTAATCTTAGCTTTCTTAATTCTTCTGGAAGTTGAGGTAAGAGATGAGAGAAGAGTTATAGACCAACCTGAGGTATGTAACAAGACTCTAAAAAACAAACAAACAAACAAAGAAACAGAAAACAATGTACTTGAAGATAATATTAACATTTTGCAGGATCATAAGGTTAAAAAAACACAGGATACCTGGGGCATAATAAAGTAAAATTACCCAAGTGTTAACCCAATGTTAATAATCTATGAGCATATAGTCACAGTGGTTACCTGATTTTAATTGACCAGATTACATCTCCAAAAAACTAATTTAACTTGGCAAACTTTATTTTGAGCATGACAGAATATTCACACATCAAAACACATGAACTTGAACTTCAGGCGCTAGACAAAAGAACGTCTTGTTCCTTCCGAGGACCCAGGTTCAATTCCTAGCACTCACATCAGAGTTCACAAGCATCTGTAACTCCAGTTCCCAGTATTCAATGTCCTTTTCTGATCTTTGCAGGCATCCAAATGGTGTACAAACATAAATATAAAATAAAATAAAATAAAATAAAAACACGTGGACAACTTCATAGTAAAATGTATGTTTTAGGTATCTTTCATTATTATATTAGCTTTTATCAACCACTTTTATGACCACAGTTGCTCCTAAGGAAAATGTTCAAAGAAAATGTAACTGAATCGTCAGCTAACTCGTCAGCTGCTTTAGTCACACATCACAGTACTTAACTAGCACTTAAACTAGCCAACGATAAAGAAAGAGAACCTTTGTCTTTAGTGAAAAGTAAAAAACAAACAAAAAAACAAGCTGTACTTTACACACTCAATTTACTTTCAGAAGGAAAGTGCTTGGCCCTTTTGTAACTATAAAAAGTCCAGTGGAAGAAATTAAATTACTGACCCTGAGGCAGTTATTTTTAAATGGAAGTGTGAGTTTACCCCTTCAACCATTAATCAAAAAGTAGGAGGTGGAACTTTAAGAGAAATAAATTTCCAAGGCAAACTTGAAGATTGAAGTCCTACCCATTGTGTACTATGATGTTCTAATAAAAACGGCCTTACCTGTGTGCATTTTGCCTCAGATTTCAACTACAGTAAACTAGTTTGGCAAGGCCAGACTCATAAACAGTAGCAGAAGGAAGGGTGATTCTTCATCTTAGCCTCAGATTATTTGCCTGCAACAATCTCATGTCATACAAAGGTATATTTTATATGGTGGATGAGGAATGGATCAGAAAGATGTCTCTACAGTGCTCATATCAGAACTTTGCTGAAATAATAAGAGAAAAAGAGGTACAGAGGCCTGTATGGAGAGAGGTAAAAGTGAAATGGGAAATTTGAGGTACTGAAATATGTGCACAAACACATATAATACATATGTTTGCTCTCATATATTATACATATACATATATATTATAAAACATGATTTTAGATTGATTATATTCTAAATATTTGCAAATGATAAGGATAACACTAACACATTGAAATGGAAGAAAGTAACAGACTGTAAAACTAAATTGTCATATAAAAAACTTACAAGAATACTGATCACATTTCTTGTTTACAATATGTATGAATTTATAGTCAGTTTTCAAGAAATTTCTACAAGAAAGATTACTCTATGTGCATTAGACAGATTCCTACTGATTCTCAATCCATTCACGAGCCATTCTATCCTTTGGATGAGGTGTGCCTAAATCAAATTAAAAGTACTAGTCACTACCACCTCAGCTTTCCTCTCTCGATTATTTCTCATTCTTGTCTTACTTCTTAATTGTTTTCTATCTATTTTTCTCTCTAAACTTTCCTGCTTTGAATAAATTAGACTCTTCCTATGAGCTAAAGAACCTCAATCAAATTCTTAAAATAGAGAGACTGATATGATAAGTTTGTAATGAACAATTTTCAGGTCAGAGTCACACACCAAAGATGATTGTCCTGATATGTAGAAATATGGTCAATGAAGAGTTTAAGAGATGGGTATGAAAGGTAGGAAATCTATCAACTCTGGATATCAAGGATATACATTCTTAATGATATAACTGACTATAATAGTTTACGACAAATACTGATTTGGGGGAATGTGAAATTGTATATGTTAACTATATATGTAAATGAACTTGAACATTATGTAAACTATAAATATTTGAAAATTAATGAAGACTGAAATTCTGTTAGCATAAAGAGATAAACAAATTTCCACAATACTTTTAAGAATTTGTATGTGCACATTCATTTTTAAAATAATGTATGAACCTGCAATATATAAAATTAGCAGATGGTAATAGTGACGCAGAAAATAATAGTATCTTTTTTGATAAAGCTATAATTTGACAAATGGATGAATTTCAAGCTACTAAACTGAAGAACATTTTATATTGTATAAGGATATCATATATAGAGAACATAAGATCATAATTCTGATGTAGGATTTCACTAATTAAACAAAATATTTCCACCTTCATAGACATCATCATAAGATGTTATGTGAATTAAACCAAACAACTGCATTAAATTCTAGATTTAATTTCAAATTGATGTCTTATTCTTTTAATCTAAGGTCTCTGGGCAAATGACATGTCACAGGAGCCGTAAAGTTTTAAGGATGGAGAAAAAGGATAAGGGTACACTCTTTTCCTGGTTTCTATAAGATAAACTAGCTTTTTAAACTATCCATCCAGGTTAGTCTATCCTTCCTTGGTTTCCCAAGAAGACTAACTGCTGAATTATAAGAACTACTGGAGTTCTTTTTACAGCCATTTTCAATAATTATTTTCCCCAGGCTTTGATTTGATTCTATGGACTATCTTGTACCTTGCCAATAAATTACTTTTGTTTGCTAAAGAGATACTGATCTGTTTCTACTACTTCCAAGCAAATGCTTCCCAAAGAACAAACATTGTTTATTTGTTATCATTGATCTAAGAACCGTCAAGCCAGTTGCAGTCATAGTTTGGAATAAGCAATTTGCTGAAGGAAATCAATGCAATATTTTCCCTTGAACATAAAATCAGATTAAAAGCGAAGCTGCTGGGGAAGTGAAAGGTCTTCTTATCCCTTCTAAAATTATGAGGATAAACAAACAATCAATTTTCTTATCAACTGATTATGTAGGGCAGATTCTACAGATTTATTACTTTTATTGCCATGAATTATCCTGTAGGATACACCACTAAGCTACACAAGGCAAGAGCTTTTACAAGATAAAGCTGAAAGCCCTATAAGCAATGGTGCCTCATAATTTCCCTTCTCTCTGTACACCGTATAGTGTCTGTCTTTATTCCCGCCAAGCAACATTGTTTCCCTTTCATTTTACCAAGAAAAGAGACGTGAATAAGGAGAAATCACTACAGAATTTCTTCACCTACTCTTCCTCCGTTTTCCGCAGAATCAGTTCAGTGTTTTGATCAGCACCATTCCCTGGCCTTCCTTCTGTACTCTGCCCCTCCTGCGTTCTGTCCTTCCTGAAGGTCCTATCACTCTTCCCCCATAATCGTACTTCTACTTGAATGCTCTTAAAAACTGTGAAAGAAAGCAGAGAGTTTTAGTCTTTCGGGTTTTTGTTTACTTTCCCTCACACTGTGCACCGCAGCGCCACCCACTGGTCTGCACACAGCACCATTTGTCCTGTCTTTAGGGCTTCAGCATACTCCTTTGTGAGCATGCCTCGCTAAGATTATGCATTGCATTGTTGGATACCTAGCGTAATTATGTAACTTCCTCTATAGAGGACTGCTACAAATACAATTCAAGAAGTTTGAACTTTAAAATACAATATCAGAGTTAACTTTTAAAAATATCAGTTTCTACTTACTCATACACTTTCCTCACTTGTCACATGAAAAGCACTATACTCCTTAAACTGGAATGCTTGTCAGCCTCACATTTTTTCATAATTTCATCTTAATGTTTCGGCAAAATTATTTGCATTGAACCAGTGTAGGATTGAGACCTTGGATTATTTATCAAATTGTTATACTTTTGATGTACCAACCAACTTTGTCATCAAAATACCAATCACAAACTACATGATTTAAAAACACACATTCACTTCTTACTTTTGTATAAACTCGGCACGACTTATGCTATGTCTGGTTAGGTAGTTTGCAGTTTTCCCTGAATTATAGATTTTTTAAAGATTTATTTATTTATTTATTTATTTATTTATTTATTTATTTATTTATTTATTATGTATACAGTGTTCTGTCTACATGTATTCCTGCAGGCCAGAAGAGGGTGCCAGATCTCATTACAGGTGGTTGTGAGCCACCATGTGGTTACTGGAAGCTGCACTTAGGACCTCCAGAAGAGGAGCCAGTGCTCTTAACTGCTGAGCCATCTCTCCAGCTACAATAACAGATATTTTAACTTAAAGTGAAATCTGTACGTATATCCTTCATTGAGAAGATCTGAGAGTAATTGTGGAAAAGATTGGAGGGTTAAAGTGATAATGACATATTGTATTACATTCTCTAAGAATTAATGAAAATATAACATATATATGCACATATATATAAACACAATCTTCTGAATTTCTTTGCTACTTGATGTCTACATGTTTTCAAGCCTTAACCACACTTAAATATTGGAAAACCAATAAGGAGATTCATCTCTCACAAATGCTATTTATACCTCTCTCAACAATCATTACTTGTGTGTAGTTCATTGTCTTTAGGTAGTACTCCACACAATTTCCCCTTCCATGTTAATAATAATGCCTTTGTTCCAGTCTCCTTTGTGTAACCCTTTGTAGTAGAGACTATTTCACAGAATTCTTGGTATACTGGTTGATTCTTCTAATGTTTCTTCGCCATCATCTGTAAAGTTACTTGAGCCATAGATACAAGAGATGTGATGTAGGTATATCCATTCATTGTTGTTGTGATCTCCATGATCAGGTGATCCCTTCATAGTGTCCTATTATGGCTTTCTGCAATGGTCTCCATTTCCTGCAAAGATAGGAATCATTGATGAAGGATGATAGGTCAATTCACCTGGTTTCTGTGGATACTCCGTGTATTAGCCAGCCATACTGAAACATCTTTATTTATTTTGTTTTGTTTTTGCATTGTAGGTCTGACATTATTTTGATATACATCTGTTTGTCTTTTTTTTTTTTTTTTTTTTTTTTTTTTTTTTTTTTTTTTTTTTTGCTTTATACAGCTCGAAGAAGATCTAATTTACCAAAAATCTAATTGGAATTATTCAAACATTTCTTTAGTATATTATGATATTGTTTATTCTGCTTCCTGTCTCAGTCCAGTTATCAGAGGTGAATTCTTAAGATACCAGTGTGAGTTACAGGATAGGAACTTCATCAAGTATATTTTGATAGAGCTCAAAGGATGCTCATCAAAGTGTAAACTTACAGTTAATGTCTATGCACTGGAGGGGAAAGCAACCATGTAGACAGAGAGGAAAGCATGGAATGGAGTTAATTACATATGCAGCTGACTATGAATAGAACCTATAGGCATGGAGAAACCTATTAAAAGCTGTCCTAAACTTCATAGTTGGGAGACTAGAGTGACTTTTCTATGAAAACATCATAACAGTTGAATAATCTTGAGCAAGGAACATTTCTGAAGCTGGGACACGCTCACGAGCTTGAATGGTTGAAATCTGCCTGCACGTCTGCCAACTATGCCCAGTAGCTGAGGTAGAGAGACAGTTCTTAAAGTTTGGTATGGACTCCACAGGACACTGTCTGTGTGCCTAGTCATGTGACTTCTTAGCTTAAATAAGCACTTCTCATTTATTTTAGAATTGGCATCATAGATTTAAGCAGGGCTTTCAACTGTCTGAGATATTTCGATCTCTACTGAAATGTGAAATTTTGATATTGTTCATCAAGGCACCACCACCATTCTAGCATTGATTTTCATTGGTCACCTGGTAAAAAAATGAGAACCCTTGCCATCTGAGGTTTGTGATGTGACTGCTCTTTATCTTATTAGAATCCCTCTTCCCCAAGCAACCCAATGATAATTGAAACTTACTACTCACATATACCCTAAAAGAATGAATGTTTTTCTTTTATCTGTTTTATTGATATTTTTCTTTCCCTGGACACTCAGTGCGTACAACAGGAACTTAGAAGAAAGCCACCATTCAATACATATTTGTTAAATTAAAGAATAAAACCCAGTGAAAAAAAGACATTGTATAAAATATCATCTAAATATAATAAAATTTTTTGTAGCATCTTGAAAAAGCTCATCTGTTTAAAGTGTATCTTAGATGAACAAGTTTTCCCCATGAATGAAATACATTTTATATATTGATTTCCTTTGCAACGCTTATAAGCAAGTGCCTCCATAAATCAATTCAGCCAACATTTTGAATGCATGCTGTGAACAAGAGACTTGACAAGACAGAGAGAAGAGGGGATGCAAATGTTTTTTTTTTTTTTTTTTAGTATTTTTTTTTATTCTTTATTAATTCCTAGATGGTAGTTATACTAGTTATGGAAAATACATGTCATAGGCAATGATGTATAAGTATTTTAAAAATGGCATAGACCAGCATAGTAACAGCCATATGGTGAAAGCGGAGATGGAAACACAAAGCAGTAAGAAGATAAATGCTAGAGTGGTGGCAAATCGATGACTAAAAACAAACATTTCAGTTGTCACACTACTTATACAAGTCTTGTGTCTAGATCAAGAGAAAAGCAATAATGCACTTTTTGATAGTTAATAAATATTGGCTAACCAACCCAGACAAATGATAATGATAAATAAAGCTCCAAAGACTAATTTTATATATTAAATTTTATATTTATATTATTTAATGAAATTTATGGTTTCACTAGCAGTTTGGTTTGCTTTGGTTAAGTGGCAGTTACTATAAGTTTCTAACAACTGTAGATCTGTCTATGAAAAGTTCATATAAAAAGAAACACTCACAGCTCCCCTTGCTAAGTCTAAGTCTAAGTCACACTTTTACTATGTATAGCAACTAGATAACTGGAAAAGTACGTAAAACTCACAATTGCTAAAACCCTTTAAGGATTTTAGTGAATCACAAGCTAGTCTGTCAGAAGCAATGGGAGGAAGGTGCCATGGCAGGGGCCAGAGATCTCATCGCATTCATTTTTGCAGTGCTCTTTAATGTTTATTTATTTTATAGAACTTTCTACTTCTCCAGATCAGATTCTTCAGTCAATCATCTCCTGAGAATGAGTGAAGGCAATGATCGACCTCAGTTTATCTTGAACAACTGATTCTTTGCACAAATGGATGATTTATTTTTGGAATCATTCTGCTCCTTGGTCAAGCAGGGTTTTTTTTTTGTTTTTTTTTTTTTTTGTTGTTGTTGTTTTTTAAGCAGAGGATTCTTTTTCCTATGGTAGATTATGGCTTTGTCTACAGTAGATAGAAATCCACTTTTTTTTTTCTCTAATTTGTTTCTTTGCTCCATAATAAAATTACTCAGTGATGTTTCAGGTTCTTCTAAATTTCTTCCTTCCAAAATACCACTGATGTTTTTCAAGGAAATGGATGTTAACTACACTTAGTCATCCTGGACTGAATTCCTATGGAATTTGGCAATTTTTAATTTCCTCTCTAAACGTAACCTTTTTATATTAACTAATAAAAGTATTTTCTTTAAAATAATAAGCATATATATATATATATATATATGTTTGTACATATATATGTATATACAATAGTGGGTGCTAGCACCCATCTGTGCACACAGTTGCACATGCACATATGAGCATATGCTTGTCTCCACAGAAATTGGCATTGGGTGTCTTCCATGGCAACTCTGCTATATGTGTGAGGTCTCCTGCTAATTTTCAGCTGTTCTGCCTGAGTGGATTGCCCTGGGTATTTGTAAATGCTAGATATCTAAACTCTGCCCCATCCTCACATTTTTATGACATTTTCTCCACTGAGCTACATCTCCTGCCCCAAATTCTCTTCCCTTTATATCTCAACTTTGAGTTGTTAAACCGCACCACTGTATCAGGGTATGAAGCCAAGCATATAATTGGAAAGGTATCTTGCTTCAGTCAGTATTCTGTTACTCATTTTTATCTTCACCACACAAATTTAATTACTATAATAAAATCAAATGGATTAGGATACGATGACAGGAAGTATTTTTTCTCATAAAGTCAAAGATATTACTGACATTGGAGATATGATTTATGACAGATATAGCATGTGTTATCAAAGTAGCAATTATGTCACAGCAGTATCTAAGACTCTGGAGACAATGGCACAGGCACATGGAACTGATCAAGACATCTTCTCTGTTCCCAAATACCTAAACATATAAAAAGTCACTTGTCTGTATTTTCTGAAAATCATTTTAAATCCACATCTCAAGACAAAGGAACAACTTCTAAATGCATGTAATTTAGAAGGGAACTGATTAGGATCCGGAAGAGACATCACTGTCAAAAGGAAATATTTTCCTTACAAGCAGTGATGTTTTCCATCATGTGAAAGATCAGGGATTGACTTCTCTAGATGGGAAAAAAAAAAAAAAAAAAAACGGTACCGACATCAAACCTGTTAAGTGTTACTGTCTATAGGCTGCACTGTCATTCATCAAGAATGCAATCTTTCCTGCAAAAGTTAGAGCCGTTTCTTCTGATCTGTTACCCAGCTCTCAGCTGGTTGAGGGGTTTAATGATATTCTAGAGCCAAGCTCATGGTATCATCTACCTTGTCCAATTGGCTTTTCCATGTGTCACAATTCATAAGTCACCAGTATTCTAGCTAGGATTCTGGAAGACAGATAACCACAGAAACCTCTGTCTTCAACTTTTCCTTTCATCTGTTTTTCAGTGTTTTGACCCCAAAGCATATCATTTATAGTGTTTGTCTTTCTCTCTGAATGGTATCTTTTTTTTTTCTTTTTTGTAGCATACAGTAAAATTTTCTCAAATGAAGTAAGAAATAACTATAGAAGGCAGATTACACTGGTATTCAGATATGTGAAATAAAACATAGAAGTACTGTAAAAACATGAATTCAAAGTAAAAATGCATTTAAACTGGCATGTATTATAGTAAATCACACTGGAATCATTTTTTTAAAATGTGTTAGAAAAAAGAACAACCCAAGATACACAAGGCAGAATAACATGTAGAAATCTAGACACAAAAAAGTGGCTTTTGTATCAGGATGCTTAGGAATATGTAGGTGTTTTTAAATTTTTCATTTAGTATTTCAATCTAAAAATGTGCCATTATTCTCTAAATATTGTTTTAGTAAAAACAGACTAAAATTATGGACTCATTTCTAGTGCTCAAACTCTGTATCTCTTTTTATTTTCTTTTGGTTTACCTCAACAGGCAAATATTACTGTAATCACTGGTATGATTTGAGAAACCAAAAATAGAGAGAAATTTATAAAACACCCAATCAGTAATCTTTTAACAAGCAGAACTTGTGCAGGAAACTTGCTCAGTGGTTCAGAACCTTTGTTGCTCTTGCAGAGGACAGAGGTTTCTCAGCACTCACATGGTGGCTAACAAACACCTGTAATTCAGGGGGATCCCATGCTGCCTGTGTCTTCTGTGGGCCTCATGCAAGCACATGTTGCACAAGCATCTATATGGGTAAACATTTGCAAACATAAATAAAAACAAATAAACCTTTAAAAATATAGCAATAAAAGGTGAAAGAGCAAAAATTTGAAAAGATCAATCATGTGCTTTATAAAGACCCAGATTAGAGCAAGAAGTAAAAATATTCTTCAGTGAAAAAAATGTAAAAATTTTCATTACTTCTTGTTTAAAAATGTGATAGTGTATTAATATTAACTTTTTAATTTTTATAAATACACCCTAGTTACATTAGAGGGGCACTTAAGGGACTTTACATTAATAATGTGCAGCCCATTTTGTACTCTCTTAGCAACTATTCGGTACAACTAGAATTATTTATAAGTTGATAGTTTATATTGATGAATGATTCAAAATATCCTACATTCTGATTTTCATTAATTTCTTTATAAAGCACACATTTGTTAGCTTTATAGATTCTGCAGATGAGTGTCTTCAATGGAATAACTTGATGTTCCCGATACTCCTGAGAATAGTTGAAGTTTGGCACGCAGATGGTCAGCTTAATCCTTGTGGTAGGTTGTAATGAAAGAACTAAGAATTATCCCCTAAAGCAAACTATAAATATAGAGCAAACGACACAACATTCACCCAGTTTTAAATTCTGTATTGTTACTTCACATGTAACAGATTGGCTGGAATGGCATGAGCATGCTTTAGCAGATCCCCACTGGTTTCACAGAGTGTCTCTGGGGTGGGATGATTCAAGCCTCATTTTAAGTACACTGGATCACTTGTGGGAAATCACATGCAGTTCTATCATCCTGCAAAAATCTTTAACTGTGACAGCTTCCAAATTGCTTGGAACCCATCACTTATACCTAGGGATTTAGTAGAGAGAAGCAAAACACAAACACATCCTTGTTTTCTATTTTCTGTGTTTTTTTTTTCCTTCTTAAAAAGAACCAGTTATTTTTGCTTCAACTACTTCAACAAGAAAATGATCCAATATTTGTCTGACTTCTTTGTGAAAATTGCTGCCCTGATAGAAATTCCTTCCTTACATATTTTCCAAATAAGTTACAGATTATTTTTATGAATAAAGATGCTAGTTTCTTTTTATGCATAACATATTACGTAGCATACATGAATGTATATATATAAACATATAAACATACACTGCTGAAGAAAATTAAAAATATAATAGTTTGATATTTATTTGTGATAATTCATACACATATTTGTATATCTATATTCTATATTTGAGAGAACATGTCATTTTGTAGCCATGACTGTCAAAAATTGCTCTGTAGACCAAATGCCTTCAAATGCCAGTGATCTACTCATCTCTGCTTGTCCAGTGTCCAGTGGGACATTAAAGGCACGTAAAGCCATGTGTGTGTATATATGTATATATATATATATATATAATATATATATATATATATATTTCAAAATAAATTAATTTTAATTAGAATTTCATACATGAATACTATATTTACATCATTTTTTCCTCTCTTTCCTACATACAATTCATTTCTTCCTTCCCTCTAAAATCCATGAGCTCCTTTAAAAGATTATTTCATATCTGTTTATAACTGTGTGTGTATATATGCATGTGTGTGTGTGTGTGTGTGTATACTCAGTCTGCTAATTCTATTTAACATTGTCTTTATGTATTTTTTTTTTTAGGTCTGAATACTTGAGATTGTGTAACCTATCTGAGACAGCTCAGAAGAAAACTGATTCTTCCACTCTCAGCCCCCATTAATTACCTGTAGCTCTTCATCTATGAGTAGATGTTTGAAAGATATCCTTTGTCCACTTTGGCATGCTAACTACTGCTCTCATTGGGTAGGACTTGTTTAAGAGACCAAATTTTTACCATTTCATAGTTGCAGCTTCACTGTCATACACATATAGATATCACTATCCCATTGTAGCTGTTGGACTAGCATTTCCCTTCCTTCCTCTGTAATGTTGCCTGGGCCTCCGGTATAGAGTTATTGTTGTAGATACATCAATTGGAGTTGGCCACTGCATGATTGTTTATTGTTTATTGTTGTTTTATTTTTTCTAATTATAGCTTTCTATAATGATCTCTGGAGTATGACGAATCTTCTTGGATGAAGGGTAAGAACTACTGGTGGTGTAAGTATTTAGAATGAAGTTAGATGTTATATGGTTTAGGAATGGCAATAGAAGGTTCTGCTCTAGGCTCCAATACTTCACCTGGGAAGTCAGTTAGCTTTACAGTAACAGCTCTGAATCCTCCTATTGAGTGGACCATAAGTTAAATGACACAAGTGTTGGATGTATCCCAGGCAGAAGTGCCTGTACTCTAACCAGAGGACGTCTTGTTATGCTGGCTGTTATTCTGGTTCATAGACTCTACAGTTTGGTAGGATTCCTGTTTGCTTTTCTTCATTGACATAATGCATGATAATTTGGGATACTATACAATCAAGTCCTTAGGAAGGAATCCACCAGGTCAGCTCCAGTTCAATTTTCCAATCCTTTCTCTGAAATGTCTTCACCAATAGTGTCTTATATTAAAATGATGGGAGACAATCAAGGGTTTTGAGTTATTTGTCATGTTATTTGAAGAGACACTCCCTAATTAATATAGTATATAATATTTATTTACTTTCATACAGTAACTATGATTAGAGAGTCCTGAAAAAGTTTTGTGTTGTTACATTATATCCTTGGCTACAAGCACAATTTAGAAACATGACTGACACTCAAAAGCAGTTGTAAACAAGGAATGGGAGGAATTAGGCAATGAGTGAGTGAAAGGTAATAGTCGTAATAGGCAAGCAGTGGAAAGAGATAACAACCAAAACGTTAAAACAAAATTATCTCAAACTTGGAGATTGTAGTTCAATTTTTGAAAGTGCTATTTTGGAGCTCTTAAATTGTGTTTTTCTAGATCCCCGCAATTAAAGCCTCAGTGTTTTATTCTATAACTACTATCTTCACATAAAATCTGACAAGCAGATTACGGGGAACTATACACAATATGTCAGCAAGATAAATATGTGTTGGATCAAATCAATTCATTATTGTTAGAATTGAATCTACATTCATGTTGATTCATGGGTGGAACAAGAACTACATATTTAGCATTTCCTCCATCTTGATAATATAATCCAATAATTTTTTTCATATCTGAGTTTTTCAAAATTTTAAATAGTCTCTGAACATTTTATATACATTTTTAGTACACTGTGAAAAATAAATAAAATCCCCAAAGTACATTTTCTTAAGGAATCAGTTAGGAAAAATATTTTGGTATTTTGATTAAGAAGTATTTTATTATAAAGTCCAATATATGATAACATGTTATCCTTTTAGTGTGAATTAAAACTCTAAGAATCTTTAATACATCTATGATTTGTATAAGATTATCAGTGGACAATTATCATGCCCTGATCTTTTTGTGGGTAGCAATACTATATTTTCTTTGAAACCCTTCTGCATATGAGGATTTAAACTTATTTTTATTAGTTAGACAGTTTTAATTTTCTCATTGAGTCAAAGAAAATAGTTCTGAATTTTAGAAATGTACAGACAATTTTAGCATTTGAGAAATAGATGTCTCACAAATTAAAATGGATATTTTTGATGTTTTTAAATTATTTGAAAATTCCATGCATATATACATTTGAATATTATCATAATCACCATATTTAACTCTTCCAACTAACTGCATAGCCATCCCATAATTCCCCCAACCAACTACATTTTTTTCTCTTTCAACTTTATCTTTCAATTCTTACTCTATTTTCTTTTCTGCCTTTTCTTCCTTCTCCTGCTTCCTCCTCCCCCTTCCTCTACAGCTACTGTGGTTACCTGGAATATTCTGCAGGAGATAAATAAAGGAAAATTCCGACATAGATGGGGGGACATGCTTTTCAGGTCCTACCCCTTACCAAGGAGAAATTTGCAGTTGATATCTTCTGGAGGAAAGATTATTCATTTGGGGGGAGGGGTGGCCCCTTGGTAGGTTTTTTTCTGCACAACTGGACGTTCCCTAACTCATGCATGGATGTTGATTACTCCTTGGACTTAGTTGGCCACTGTCATAATTCAATAACAATTCCTTGTTTTTTTTTTTACAGTCTTCTCCACTTTAGAAACAATAAATCCATTGAGAAAACATTTATTTATATGACACCTTGAGCTGCTACCTAGGACCCATATGGTTAAAGGATAGAATGAACTGCAAATTTCTGTCACATAAAGATACAGCATCCTCTTCCCCCAACCACACACACACATATATATATATATATATATATATATATATATATATATATATAATATTATATTTCTAGGTAAACATAAACATGCCTTTGTCTTTACGTCCCCAACCCTATGATGGTTCTCCAATGTTGAATTTCACCCTTAAATTAGACACATAGAGGGTGGTACAAAGTTTGACCCATCATGGGTTTAGTGAGAAATTTAAAATAAATGACTGGGAAAGAAGCCTTTGAAAACCCTTTTGTGTTGTTCCTTGTTATATCTATTGATGCTAAGTAAATCACAGACAAAAATAAACAAACAAACAAACAAAAACTAACAAATACATACTTGTTTAAAGCAAAGTGGAAGGAAGAAAAAATGGGATAGAGACAGGAAAAGATGGAGGTAGGGCTCTATTTGTCACAAAAATTAAAAATCAACTGGTTAGATCTCAAAAGCATGTAAGACTGATGTAGTGTCTATCATGGTAGTTGTCCTACTTTCCTTCTCTGGTGCTGTGGTGAAATGTTCAGATTAAGGCTCTGTGAGAAGGATAGAGTTTATTTAATCATGTATGTCCAGGTCACAATCATTTAAGATAGTCAAACAGGATCTCAAAGCAGGAGTCTGAATGTGGGAAATCAATCAGAGAATATATAGGAATGCTGCTTACTGATTTATTTGCTACCTCTTACTTACCTAGCGCTTTTACACAGCCCAGATGACCTGAATAGAGATCCTGCCACCCACAGTTGCGTGAGTACTCCCATATCAATTAGCCATCAAGACAATGCCCCACAGATATGCTTACAGGTCTCTCTGATTAAAGCATAAGGCAAACCAGCACTCCAGTTGATGTTCTTAAACATGTCAAGGCACAAGACTTTCATCACAGAAATCATATACATTTTACTTTTTTATTCATTTTTGTTAGTTAATTTGCTTGTTTGTTTGTTTTGAAACAGGTTATTTCTATATATCACTGGCTAACCAGGAACTCAATATGTAGACTTTGCTGGCACAGGACTCATAGAGATCTGAGATCCTTTGCTTGCTGAGTGCTAGTATTAAAGGTATGTACCACCATACATAGATGAAATCTTATAGTTGTAGGAGCTCAAAAATGTTTTCTGGTGCATTTTGTCAGTTTAGCACTATCAGTATGCTCCAATAAATAAGGAAATGCCAGTTGTTAGTTTGGAGAATAAATGTGTCCATTGAAAATACATATCTCTCATGTATTGGATATATTTGTGTGTGAACATATGTCAGGCATGTTTCTGTGTAACAATTCCATGAATAAACACTTTTGTTTTCATTTGAAAGGACTTATTGTGATTTAGACAAGTAATTATGAGTTAAAATGATGCTCTTTTACGTAATGGTGAATATAGATAAAATATATTGTCATTTGGTGAAATTTGAATTTTTTGCATGGAAATTTACAAATTAAACCTAAAGAAAGAGTGCAATTCTCTTAAAGTAATTTAATATTCCAGGAAAAGTCCAAAGACACCAAATAATAATGATGGATAAAATAGTTTTTCTTGTTCAAAAATCAAAACAGTCAAATGAATAAATATAAAATAGACTTCCTGGAAAGATAGCTCGATAGTTAGGAGCATTAGCTGCTCATTCAAGTACCTGATTTTGTTTCCCAGCATCCATGAGGCACCTCTCAAGCATCCATACCTTCAGTTCCAGGAAATCTGACACATGCCGTCTAAGCTCACAGGAACTGAGTACACACCTGGTGAGTAAACACACATCCAGGCAAAACAGTCAGACCTTAAAATAAAATAAATAAATTTAAAATCAAATATACACATACTAAAATGAAATATGTTTGATAGTTTTTCATCATTGCAACAGAATGGATTAGACTTTTTAAGGAAGTTAGTATAATTATATGGTTATGCACAATTAAAAGGAACTAACTCAAGTGCTTGAATAAAAAGTTTAAACTAGCCAGGCGGTGGTGGAGCACGCCTTTAATCCCAGCACTCGGGAGGCAGAGCCAGGCGGATCTCTGTGAGTTTGAGGCCAGCCTGGGCTACCAAGTGAGTTCCAGGAAAGGCACAAAGCTACACAGAGAAACCCTGTCTCGAAAAACAAAAAAAAAAAAAGTTTAAACTAGTACTAAATTTTAACTTATTTCGTGTGTGCTTTAAAGACTTTGGTTATTATTTGATGTTTGATATCTGTGTATCTATCTATATGTATATCTATCTATGTATTTATCTTTTGATAGATCGATAGATAGATAAATTGATAGATAGATAGATGATAGATAGATAGATAGATAGATAGATAGATAGATAGATAGATAGATGGATAGAGATAGAAAATCCTATTTTCTGCAATTTCTCATTCAAACTTAATGGTTATCATTCCTTAAGAAAGGTGTATTACTGCCTTTCTAACAGAAAATAAATGAGATATAAATTTATGTAGTTTGAAGCCAGAAGGGTCTAACTCTTTGCATAATCAGATTTAGATTCAGTGTTTTAGGCCTCAGATTTTCTATGTACAACAGGTACACAGAGTCACATGCATAGCACATTTATAATAAGACATTAAAAAAAAAAAGAAATGAGAGAGTTTGTGAAGAATTTGAGTCTGTGCTTAGGACTTTGCAAGTGAATAGAAATGAAGAACCTCTAATAGCTTCCTAGGCAGGAAGCCAGAGTATTTAAGGAAAGTTTACACTCAGCAGGCAGAGCAAAGAGAAGTCAGTGTAGCCAAGTGCTAGTCCATCCCATCCCATCTGAACACTGAGGAGCTTGACCTCCTTGTCCAGGCACCATGACGGAGATGTCAAACTACAGATGGCTTCCAGGAGAGCCTGCAGATGGCTAAGATTACCCCATGGGTAACATTCTATGGCCATATTTGAGCACCTCTAAGCATCCACTTAGAGTAGAAATTGAATCCAAAAAAAAAAAAGCTAAATTAAGTTGTACTTTACATGAGAATGTAAGAAAAGTTTCCTAGTTCACAGCATATACAATTCAGTTCTTTTTTATTTGTTTCATGTATTTTACAGAATATATTTGGGATTTTGTAACTCATTCTGAAGCATATTAGTGTTTCTAAAATTTGTATTATGCATAGGATTCTGGCCTTAATTTATCTAGATTTTTTTCTAAATATATGATATCTTTGATAATTCTAAAGCTATGCTATGTTTTGATAGTCTTCTATTATTTGTGTAAATGAAAACTTACATTCTAAACCCAACTAAAGCACATGAATATCCAAGCAGTATTTCTATTTTAATGGATGAGTTAGAACATTCATTTCTTATTTATGTTTCAAGTCTAAAATACTGTTATTGATTTATTTGCTGAAAACCTATTTATTTCATTTGCAATGTTGTTATGGGTACTGAAACTCACGTATTTCAGTTTGAACTGGTTTCTCTCCTTAGACTATCAGTTTATGCCTGGACAATTAGAAAAATTAAGCTGGTTAGTTTTTCATTATATACACATGCTAGACCTTCAAAAGCACATTTAACTCATAGGCAACATTCTTCATTTCAATGCACCATGTAAGGCTTGGATTTTTGGAACACACATTAATCTTACCCTTTATCTTCAAGTTATGAAACCACTTGCCTGACTTGATCTTTCCCAAAAAAGTTAAGTAGGTCAAATTGATAATGGAGAGTACAAAAACAGTTTAAACTATTATAAAAGATTTGCCAAACTCATTTTTAGTAAGCCTGCAACTTCAGCAAATCACTTGATCTCTATTATTATTGTACATTTTTTTTTGGAAATTACCCCTAATATTTGTGGATGTCATCTGTAAAGCAATAAACCTGTGGATAAGCAAAGCCTTATTGTACTTACATGATGCTGGGAACTGTCCCTTACAGTGGACTGAGCTGAGCTCATGAATATAAGAGTTAAAAGCATTAATGTGATTTCTGGACATAGGATTCCTAACAAGTGAGAGAACCACTAATGTACAAGCTCTTTTTTTTTCTTTACAGTTCCATTTTTAAACAACAAACAAAAGTTTCAATCAATAAGCCAACTGGAGAGCCAGTAGACCCGCCAATACTGTTTACATAGATATTGTACATCCATATCTTTCAAAGCCTATTCTACATTGAACAAGTGTAGATTGTTCCCAATCTTTGTTTAGACTGTCAAGTTTCCCCATGTTGCAGTGCTGGAGCAAGATGCTGCAAAATCAAAACAGCGATTTAGGAACTTCCTACACAAAGCTAGTTTGTCTTCTTAGTTGGAAACAAGCCTAAAATTGGTTTGGAGAGCTTAGATCATTCAAAGAAAACCATGTGTTGAAGAAAATAAAGATTTTCTCAGGCAAGTTCTCCACGGTCCCTCTGGTTTTTCAAGGAATGAACTGATGTTGCTTAAGCGGTTACTAACTTGAGAATCACTGACACTCACTACTGTATTTGCCACAACATTCCCTGTCAAGTCATTACTGGGCTGAGAGGAGTTATTCAGTGTTTATTTCTCTAAAGGCCTCCAGTCATCCCAACCATCATCTTTCTCTTCTCTTTCCTGAGTATGCCTCAGGAAGGAAGACTCAAATCCCATAGATTTGTAAGTCTTCAAATCAAATGATCTGGGCTGAGAATACTTGACAATATTATCTTTTGGGACCTGGACTGCATTCTTTGTAGTGTTTCCTTGCCCTCAACTGTGATGTCCAGGCTCTTCTTTAATCTTTTTTAAAGGCAGTTGGAAGTTTATGAAGTGAGTACCACTTCCTGTTCCTCAGGCATTAGGCATGGGGTTTTCTGTTTTAGATGGAGGACAAGGAATTATATTACCCTCCTCCAAAGAAGTGGTTTCTGAAGTATGGTTGCATATACCATACTTCAGGAAGTTCC
Organism: Peromyscus leucopus; assembly: GCF_004664715.2. Taxonomy (NCBI): domain Eukaryota; kingdom Metazoa; phylum Chordata; class Mammalia; order Rodentia; family Cricetidae; genus Peromyscus; species Peromyscus leucopus. The sequence goes on along the minus strand of NC_051073.1, from coordinate 15,731,118 downwards.
CCTGCAGAGAAGAGTCCCTGCCTCCAAAAAAGTAGATTCTTTCTGTACTCCCTTTCTGACAACACCTGGTTCATTCAGTTGAGCAACTGGACTCAGTATTCTGGAGGGGCATACTGCTTCCCCTGGGGGAATGGGGTTCTGTGTGCATGATTCCCAGCTAGTATTTTCCTTTCTTCACACAGGGCTCTACTTCAGCATGGGGTCCCACGTTATTTTGAGTACCATACTTAACACAAACCACAAGGTTCTCCATTTGCCACTCTACAAACTATCAATCGATGCTACAGTCCTCAACCTGGTTGGGGGTCACCACATCATGAGGAACCTTATTAAAGGGTTGTAGTAATAGGAAGATTGAGAACCACTGATTCTGGTGCGAATGTTTGTAATGCCTCACGATGCTGCTCTCCGGCTTCTCCACAGACAAGCATCTCTGACGTATTGTTTGTGCTCAGATGTTCAATGCACATAAGGATCACTTCTGCTCGTGTTTTAAAGCTAATTGGAGCTTCCTTGTCTTTGAGTAAGCCACACTTCTTAGCATTAGTAGTAAATGGCCTTTTAGCTGTCTGCTTCTCCTGTTCCTACTCTCGCATCTGCCCCTGCTCTCAGCTGTCTCAAACATCTTTTCACTCCTTAGGAGCTACTCTTTTGACATAAAGCCAATGGATGTTTGTGTTCTTTCTTATATTAATATTTAGATTAATAAAGTATAATACTTAGCTTATTTAAAATTTTAGAATACAATATAATCTCACTACTGTGTCTCGGTGTTTAAAACCACTACATTAATATTCTCGAGGACTATGAGCTAATAAATTAAGATTTACAGAATGTAACTGAAAACCTATTCTTTCCTCAAATTATAGCTGAAGAAAGACTCTGAAAAAAACTTTTTTCTCTCAAATAATATCAATAGACTTAAATATCCATATGCAATAAGGCATTATAAAAGCTATAAAGGTGATGTCAATTTTGTAAACAAAGTCCTTGTAATTCTGTGATGTCCCAGTATAATTTCGTGGGATCAGTTCTCTCCTGCTATCGTTAAATGAGATCTGAGGGTCAAACTCATGTAGTCAGGCTTGAGAGACAAGAGCTTTCATCCTCTGAACCCTCAGTAGCCCCAACGGTTGTGTTTCTTTAAATTCACCAAAATTCATGGCAAGAAATGATAAACTGTCCTCTGCCAACATATTTCTGAATTTAAGCAAAAAATAAATAAATAAATAAAATCAGCATTAGTATCTTATTAGCAAGAATTATTTTCTCTTACATGGTATAAGTTTTAAATTTTTACTTACATAAATACCTGTTACGGTTGTTGTTTCCAGTACAATGACTTTAGGGAGGTTTATATCTTTGAACTGAGAGTAGTTCTATCATTTTGACATTTAATTTTGTTTCTCTTTTATAAATGTCTTGTAAAAAGTGACTCATTTAACATCTGCTTTGTTACTTTTAACATCTGTCCCTGTTACCCACTGTAACCAAAACATACATTTCTTAAACCACTGATTGAGTCTTGATGTAAAATTCTTAATTTCATAGGCATAAAGTTTAATATAATATATTGTGACAAGAGAAATATCTTCCATACTTGCAAATTGTGAATGCACATTCAAAAATAACTTAGATATCAACCAATTAATCACAAAATTTCAGGGTTATTAGTATATCATTGTCTATAAAATTAATATATATATATATATACATATATATTAGATTTCAACTGTTTCTGTGCATCAATCACAGCATATTTTCCTAAAATATTCAAATGATAATGTCCAAACTAAATCAATTCTGTGTAGTTTATTCACGTTTTGTCTGGAATTTGAGGTAATATAAAAGTAATTTATACTTATATAAGATATGTTTGTAATATGTATTTAGAGGTTAGACTATTAAATGCAGGAGAGGGCACTGAAACTGTGATATCATCTTTCCCAAATAGAAGGGTAATTATGACTGAATGTTTATATCCTTCCACAAGTCTATATACTGAACTGAGGCCATGATTTTTAATATGGTGGTGCTGTATTTAGAGCTAAGGTCTTTGGGAATCAGAGACATATAAGTTGATGGTGAAACTATTTTCCCCTTGCTGGGTTTTCTTCATTATGAAAAGATAAACTGACCAGCTTGGTCTTTACAATCTTTCTCTTTCATCTAGTCCTTAGCACCTGTACCACCATGGGGCATATTGAGAAGCTGTGACTCCAGAAGTCTATATTGTTAAAAGCAAAAAGCAATCATTTTGATACTTTAAACTGTCTCTGCCTTCTATGATGACAGGAAATAAATTTCTACTACTGGAGTCTTACATTCTATGTTACATACATGTAGTATCCCAAACAACTTAGACAATAACATAAGAAATTAAAAAATATATCCATTTGTTACTGCATCTAGTATTCTAATAATCAAGACCATTTATGTGAGACTGAATTGGAATTGAAAAATATAGAAAAACATTCTAAGAAGAAGATGACTAATATTTGGGTACTTTATTAGCTTTTTTGCATTCTTAGTTTGGGGTACAGAAGGGACACCATTATTTGAAAGAACAGTCTCTACCAATTTGGGAAACAGTATTAATATTGAGGTTACTTTCTCTGAAATTATGTTCTTCTCCAAAATTGTAGCTTTGAGCCAGATTTGATCTCTACAAATTATTCATGAGACTTTTTTCTGTATTTTAAAGAATCACAATATATTCAGCCTAATTACCCATATCATTCTCTTGACTGCCAATATGAGCACTGAATTATTTATGGAAATTAAACTATATGGAATAATTTTTTAAGGTGTTTAAATATACAATGGAAATTAAATCCTGATATTCTGGGCCATCAAAATGATACCTGTACACCTAAGCTGAATAAACAATGAAGAAGAGCAGTTGAAAGACTTTAAGGACCTGCCTTAAACATATATATATATTCCATGTATGACAAGGAGAATACACTTATGAAATTCCAACAAAATGGTTGCCTAAGCAGTCTAAATCTAAAAAGGCTTAGCTCATAGATTAAGAGATACAGGCAATTAATGACTAATGAGGGAGAAAATATAACTCTTCCCTATGAATGATCCGCCTAATTAGTTATCTGTTAGCAAATGGTTCATCCCAAAATCATATACATAAGGGTTACAATTAATGTACCCCATAGGTTTTATTTACATACTAATCTGTTTATATGTGTGTATATACATATCTATTTGTACCAGTAATGGAAGGAAAACAAGTCATGAGTTAGAGAGGGAGTGGAGGGGAATGGGAACAGTTGGAAAAAACAGGCAGAAAGGAGGACATGACATAAATATACAACAATAATGAAATTTTTACAATATCTAACTAAATCATGATACAGAGAGAAAATGATGTGGTTGAGATTTAACATATATGTGTTAGAGAAATTTTGGCCTGAAAGTATTTATTTTTACATGATTCAGTTTGAGATAAGAAGGCAATGCACCAAAAATTGATAGGTATGATTAAGTAAAAAAAAAAAAAAATCTGATTGTAGCTAGAGTTTTCCTGCCTTGCCCACAGTCAGGACAAATCTTTGTCACCTGCCAGTCCCACAGCCACTCAGAACCAACCAAGTAAACACAGAGACTTATATTGCTTACAAACTGTATGGCCATGGCAGGCTTCTTGCTAACTGTTCTAATATCTTAAATTAATCCATTTCTATAAATCTATACCTTGCCACACAGCTCGTGGCTTACCGGCATCTTCACATGCTGCTTGTCACGGTGGCAGCTGGCAGTGACTCCTTCTGCCTTCCTGTTCTTTCTTTTCTCCTCTCTGTTAGTTCTGCCTATACTTCCTGCCTAGCCACTGGCCAATCAGTGTTTTATTTATTGACCAATCAGAGCAACTTGACATACAGACCATCCCACAGCACAGCCAAGTGCAGACTATCTCAGACACTTGCACTCAGGCCCGTGGTCCTAATCATCCTCTATGCGGACCTGCTGGGTAAAGCCACGAGGAACCCAAGAACGGGCTCCCACAGGACATACAGAACATCCCACAGCATCTGATTAAAAGGTGTATCACAGAAGTGAAATGGAAAAATCCTCATGAATATATTTAATGTTTATGATAGAATATGACTTCTTCAGAGTAGTTTTTAAATAATAGTTTTTATTTTTTCCAAACTACATTGTCTGTATTTGCTATAAAAATCAGTTTTCAATCGAAAAATCATAAAACAAGAAAGTTGCTTCGTGTTGGTGTCACTTAACAACGTTCTAGTTGAACTTATGCCCTCTCAGAAGGGGCAAAACACATCTGTTAGTGGAAACTTATCCAGCATCCCAGGACTAGTTTGATCATCATTATCATAAAAAATCTACTCCTGCCACTCTAGTAGACCAATATAATTCCTTACTATATTCTATATCTTATACTTATTATCAGAGATAAATGTAGCTACAGCCCCTTATCAAAGCGGCTTCTCTTTATAGTAAATGGGGACCATAACAGGAAAACACATCTGGACACAACACAGAGATCAAGGATTGTGGAAAGCCCAACCCCAATGGATACATCTATACCACAGCTCATGGATCTATGACTCATGGTGCATCAGGAAAGGAACAGAAAAATGGTAAGAACAGAATACCAGAAAGTCTTCTGTGAAATAGTCCCTCCTAGATCACTGCCTAAACATAACTGAAACTGTAGAAATATCAATAAACATTTTAATATGGAAGGGTGGAAATTTCATGGTATCTCACTGTGGTGATATTTTATCTGTGTCCCCCATTAAAGTTTATCTGAGGAAAAAGCCAGCCACTACATTAAACAAAGAAGTCAGGCAATGGAGCACATGCCTTTAATCTTATCATCTTGGGAGGCAGGGATCTGTCTGGATCTCTGTGAGTTCAAGGCCACACTGGGTACATGCCTTAAATCCCAACACTAGGGGACCATAAAGGTCTGGCAGTCTGTACAGACAGGTGGAAAATGACAGCTGGCTGAGAGAGGAAATGAGCTGGCAAACAGAAAAAATATAAACCTGGGCATATAGGAAGTAGGTGTCTTTGGAGACTGAAGGTCAGTGATATAAGGTTGGCTTATGATTTGTCCTATTCCTCTGATCTCTCAACTTTAACCCCAATTTCTGGCTCTGTGTTTTTTATTAATAAGACCATTTAGCAATTCATCTACATCTCACTCCTAGACAAAGAACTACAGGCCACTAATAACTACAAGGAGAAGTTTAATTTATATCTGTCAAGGTTGAGCCCTCTTACAGGGTGCTCAATGTAGAGAGGTCAGTCTTGAAATCTTTGACACACACAAAAAATGCACTTAGTAGGGTGTATTTATATTTATATTTCAGCACATGCAAGCATGTGCACACATATGTGTAAAAAATATAGTGAGAGAAAAGAGGCTACTAACTTGAGATTAGTTAGACCATGGAAAGTGTTTAAGGAGTGTAATGGGCTGGGCTGGAGGGAATAGAAGATTAGGGGAATGATGTAATCCTGCTTCAGTTAAAATACTTTTTAAAAATTTCTAGTAATCTGTCTTATATTTAGTGTCATTGTTTCATAAATGCATTATTTAGAAAAATATGTTTTCATAACTGTAAATATCTAAAGGAAAGATTCACTTTATTAGATTATTAAAAATACTAACTGGATATTAGTTCCAGAGCCTAATGGAGGAGTAGATGGGAGCATAGGAGAAATGGAAAGATATTGCTCTATGAGTACTTAAAAAAAAAAGGGTTTCTTCAGCCTATTGCAAAAGACATGGGATAAATACTCAATAAACTTAGCATTTCACAACCTACCAGATTTGAAAGTTTATTACATACTATAAAGAAATAATAATTGAGGAGGTGAATGATTTTAACGTTATTTAAATGTTATGTATGAAATATTTTTTATGATATCATATATCAGTTAGAAATTAATTGAATCAAAAATAAGAAAGCATCTACTTAATGGTCACTACAAAAATATATACATTAATTGTGCACATTAATAGGAATTCATATTAACTCAATATTCCTCAGTATCTCTTTGGGATAGCTTGATACTGATAGATAAAGAAATTTTTAAAAGACTTACCATTATCTTCTACGTATGAAAATATCTTTATACTTATGCATGCATGATGGTAAACAAATTTAACCCTACTTTTTATGGTCGGTATCATTTTCATAAGAAATAGCAGTTTTATTTTTCTTTTCAATTATTATTTTTAGTAATTTTGTTGAGACTAAAACAGAGAAGAATACAGAAAATTTGAAAAAAGGGTTTTACTGAAGTAGGAAACACAGTTTGATTACCAAAGTTTATCCTGCTTGCTCTTTGTTCACTGAGTGCAGACTCTTTCAGTGCCCTCTTTGCCTGAGAGGAGAGGCTCCCTTTGAAAAGCTTAAGTAAACTTGACACTTTCAAAGACATTTCACTGAAATCTAGCACAACATTGACTTCTTTATTTTACAATGTAGAAAGCAAACAGGTGCTTGAAAACAACTGCATTATATGAGAACAAATCCACATATTGCTTTTCTGAGTATTTAAACTCAAACTTACCTTTTGGAGAAAAAAAAAAACAAACTTAAATGTATTCCAGAATATCTCCTATACATTTTATTAAGAATGAATACAAACCTTTACACTATAGCTACATTTGTAGATAACCTTTTCATGAATATTCAACTTTGTTTTTAATCAGATAATTAGTTAAAAGCTTTCTCTTTCCTGCCATGATCTGCAGAGGAAATGTATAAAGATTAAAATGACAATTTAAATTTTTATACAGAAAGGAGAATCTGAGTTTGTATCTTCTCATGCTTAATAACCAAACAGAATTGACATGTTTATAATACAATATTAAAATATTTTGATTTTTTTCAGGCATGTCTAGATATAACAGGAACAAAATAAGCTATCTACAACCTTCAACAAAATAATAACTATTTTATTCTATTTATTTATTTATTTATTTATCTATCTATTTATTTATTTATTTATCTATTTTGAGTTTTTAGAAACAGGATTTCTCTGTGTAACATCTCTGGCTGTTCTGGAACTCACCTTGTAGACCAGGCTGGCCTTGAATTCACAGAGATCCGCCTCCCGAGTGCTGGGATTAAAGCTATGCACCACCACTTCTCAGCTAAGCTCTTTCATTTTTATTACTGAAAAAACATCAGTTATAGCTAATGATGACTGTACATTGTGAGTTTTGCTCTGATCATTTCAGTATCTGTCATGCCTCACTACTTCCAGTCTACTGGACACACTTTCTCTTGTCTTGATCATGATTCATTAGTTAATTTTATTTTCTAAAGCAAAAACAGTCTGCTGTGGGATGTTCTGTATGTCCTGTGGGAGCCCTTCTTGGCTTCTTTGTTTCACCTGAGATAATGTCCCAATTCCTAACAGTTGAACGTTTACCTCCTGAAGAGGCCAAGTTGGATGCCAAAATTCTGGTGCAATTATGGTAACGTCCGCACCTGTGTCTACCAGACCAGACAACAAAACACCATTTATTTTTATCATTAATTTTGGTCTTTGTTCATTAATAGAAGTTTGCCAAAAAATTTTCTTTATGTTTTCTCCTGAATTTTCTATTCTCTCTGTTTCATCAACCTGACCAGCATGATTTATTCCAATAGGCATTTGGTTATTCAATCGCTCTCCAGAGCAGGCATTTCCTCTATAGCTGCAGGAAAGGTTTGAACTGGATTTGCACTGGGGGCCTGCGTGAGGCCCCTCTGGGAGTTTCCCGAAGACTGAGGCAAAGGATTACCCTGTCTGTCCTTTGTTGATCTACATTCGTTGGTCCAGTGTTTTCCCTTACCACAAACTCTAGCAACAGAATGGCGCCCAACGTGTTGGCAAAAGTTTCTACCTAAAACCTGAGAAAAGATTCTAAAATGGAGCTAAAAACAGCTTCCTAATTGTCTCTCTCAAATGAGCGGCAGCTGCCAGTTTGAGCTACTGGCGGGTTCCTAGCGTGAGAGCCCGGTCTGCAGTTTGGCGGGAATGAGGCCTCTGCAAGTGGCACATTAAGCTGCATGGTGGATTTAGCTTTTGCTAGTACAAAACAAAAAAAGGTTCCTGGGCTACATGCTGCTTGGATAGAAGCATAGACCCATAATAGCTCCCAGAGCTGGCGGTGGACCTACCACCGCCATGTTGGGAGACTGAGGTTGGCGGAGGCAGCAGCCATAGCGCTGTTTCAGCTTACAAATGCTGCAGTTTAAAGCAATAGATTCACAAATAAAACAGATTCAGATGGAACAAGACTTTAAATGCTTTATAATGTGCGTAAAAATGTATGTAGGCTTGGAAAAGAGAGGAAAAGGAACATAGACAGTTATATAAAGAAATAGAAAGTTAAAAAAAATAAAAATAAAGTCTTTAAAGAGAAAGTAAAAGTAATATAAGAAATAAGCCACGTAAAGATGAATATTACACAGAGAATCTGGATTGTGTTGTCTTTGGGATTTTTAACTGCAGAAAAACATTTGATCGTAAAAGATGTTGAGTTAAACCAATATGTACATATTAAAGATACCTTGACTTTAAAATTTGGATATAAGGATGTGTTACTTTGGAAAGGAGACTCTGCTTTTGTTTCCACAGAAAACCAGAGGCTATGGATTTGTTCCAGATTGAGATACATCAGGTTTGACCAGCCAAGACCACCTGAAAGGTCTCTGATGACACCATGGCCCAGATGATCCAACATCCAGAATCGTTTCAAGGCAACTGGCTCAGACGATACAGCCTCACGGACTACTCCATGATCCTAAAATTTTCTTCGTGTCCCCATAAGATACAGCGCCCCCTCCAGCAGGAAGTAGTAAGAGAAGCTACGCCCAAATTCCCAAATATACCAAGCTGGCTTTGGAGATGTATAAAAGTTAAAACCTTCCTTTTTAAAAAAAGAAAAGGGGAAGTACTGTGGGATGTTCTGTATGTCCTGTGGGAGCCCTTCTTGGGTTCTTTGTGGAGTTACCCAGCAGGTCCGCATAGAGGATGATTAGGACCATGGGCCTGAGTGCAGGTGTCTGAGATGGTCTGCACTTGTCTGTATGTCAAGTTGCTCTGATTGGTCAATAAATAAAACCTGATTGGTCATGGCTAGGCAGGATGTATAGGCGGGACTAACAGAGAGGAGATATAAAAGAACAGGGAGGAGGAGAGACACTGCAGCCACCGCCATGACCAGCAGCATGTGAAGATGCCGGTAAGCCACCAGCCACGTGGGCAAGGCATAGATTTATGGAAATGGATTAATTTAAGCTATAAGGACAGTTAGCAAGAAGCCTGCCACGGCCATACAGTTTGTAAGCAATATAAGTCTCTGTGTTTACTTGGTTGGGTCTGAGCGGCTGTGGGACTGGCGGGTGACAAAGATTTGTCCTGACTGTGGGCAAGGCAGGAAAACTCTAGCTACATATGGGAGTATTATTAGTATTCCAGAATCTTAGTCAATATTACTCATTGTGCCATTCTTCTACAAGACAATATAAGAAGCCAAACTATATTTGTGTCTAAATAGAAGAAATAACTGAATCTTACATCTCACCTAAAAATCCTCATTGGTCAAAATTTTTAATTACCTCTTTCACTTATAACATCAGAGGAGCAGTTAGCAGCTTACCAATGTAACATCATACGTTTAGTATTGGGATAAGATACAAGAACTGAACATTGGAGGTGGGAGACTGTTGTTGCTAGAGTTTTCCTGCCTTGCCCACAGTTAGGACAAATCTCTGTCACCTGCCAGTCCCACAGCCGCTCAGAACCAACCAAGTAAACACAGAGACTTATATTGCTTACAAACTGTATGGCCCTGGCAGGCTTCTTGCTAACTGTTCTTATAGCTTAAATTAATCCATTTCCATAATCTATACCTTGCCACATGGCTTGTGGCTTACCAGCATCTTCACGTGCTGTCATGGCAGTGGCTGGCAGTGACTATCTCTGCCTTCCTGTTCCAATTCTCCTCTCTGTTAGTCCCACCTATACTTCCTGCCTAGTCACTGGCCAATCAGTGTTTTACTTATTGACCAATCAGAATAATTTGACATATAGACCATCCTATATCACCCATATTCATGGATCATTCAATTCATGGTTCATCCTCAACACTAATTTAGAGGTTTTAATTCCTAATATGATAATACTCTGTAAAGTACATCCCCAGACAATAGTTTCTGACCAACCTGGGTATATATTGAACTATAAATCAGGTTTGTATTGTAATTATTTCACATATTTATTTTTAAAATAATTAAATGTAGTGGGAGTTTCCATGTACAAGCTTTATAAAAATCATGTCTATTCATGATTCTATGCCATTAATTTCTCTTTTTTCAGCCCTTCTAATCCTTAGTATCCATATTTGGGTCTCTTTGTGATGATTCATTTTAGTTTCAAATGAAAGAGAAGATGTACTCACATGTTTTTATGTTTTTGGATTAACTCAATTAACAATACACCCTTTTGTCTTATATCAATTTGACCATTAATGCTATGGTTTCATTCTTGATTATACTCAATAATCTGTCATTGTATATATCTACCATATAGTATTTATATAGTCATCTGCTCATGACAAACCGAAGTATCTCTATTACTGTTGTGAATAGGGCTACAATTAGCATAGGCTTAATTCTCATTTTAAAATCATTGTTTAGATTTCTCAATTTTCACCAGTCACATGGTAATACTTCAGTGCTTGTACACATTGTACACTGATCAGATCAAGGAAAATTTCATATCTGACAACTCAAACATTCATCACTCTATCGGTCAAAGGATGTCAGGATTCAGAAGGCATATCAGTTTTTAAAAACTGATTTTTATTTGGTTGTGGTTTTCCATAGTGGTACCCATCTGTTGCAAAAAGAAATGTCCTTGAGGAAGAGTGGAGATGCTACATATCTATGGGTAAAAGATAAATGTTTCTAGATTGTTGATAGGGATTTTGCTGGTTTAGTAAATTAGTGGTTCTAGATTTTTTTCTAATAGGTATGTTTTCATTAGCTAGGTTTCCAGTACCAGGGATGGTATTCATCTTGTAGAGTGGGTTTTGAAATCCAAATGTGAGATGAATAATGGCAGCACCAACATGTGAGCAACGCTGGATGAAGAGAAGTCTCAACCCTACACAAAGAACTATAGGCAACTGGGGAAAGAGGAGCAGAAGAGGTGACCTTCCCCAGGGACCAGCACACTTATTGGTTGTCCAGTGCCAAATGTTCAGCCCTGAAAACATAGATTCATGTAGCATTGTTCAAACTGAACAAGATATATTTATGAATGTAAATGTATATATACAGACATATATGTGTACAGTAGCAATTAAGAAAAAAATAAAAGAGCTATGTATTTTGAAGAAGAGTCAGAAGGGATTTATGAGAGTGCTCATAAGTAGGAAAGTGAAGGGAGAAATGTTGTAAATTCATATCTGAATTTTCTGATAATATTTCAAAATCAATCTTAAATATTTATATTTTTTAATAGAGCAACGGTATTTTGGAAATACTTATTTTAGCTTATTTATGTACTTAATTATGAAAAAATACCTAAGTGTAAATAATTAATATTACATAAAAACAATCAGAAATTAAAAGTAGCCATATCAATTCCAATCATTTATTATCACAGATGTCTATTCGAACCACTTGAAAAATTGCTGATATGCTTTACACACTGATTTCAATTTCAACCTTCATATTCATTAATCAAGTACCATATAAAATGAATAATCTTGTCAAAATGGAAGTTAAAAATTAAAAAATAATCATGCTGAAAAGAAAAGCCATAGACAGTGATAATATAAAAACTGAGGGTTCTAACAGATTATTCTCATTTTAGGCAATGATAGAAAATTCTTCTGCATTTGTTCCTATGATGTTTATTTGTAGTTTAATCAGGAACTTAAAACAATAGAAAATTAGATAGATGCCCATTGTACCTTCAAATTTGAGCCAATATACTCATTTTAAATATGTGAGTAATATCATTTTCTGATACTTTCACACTTGGAAAATGTTATTTGAGGAGAATTTTACTGTTATAGGGTTATTAGAATAAAATGGAAAAATTGTTTTGTTTTGTTTTGTTGAGATAGGGTTTCTCGGTCTATCCTTGGCTTTTCTGTGACTTTGTCTTGTACACCATTCTGGACAGGAACTCAGAGAAGAGATCTGTCTGCCTTCAAGTGCTAGAGTTAAAGGTGGGCACCATGAATTCTCAGCAGGAAAAATTGTTTCCATATGGTATAAAATAAGATATATTTTGAAGAAAATTTATGAAACTGTCAGCTAAATATATTGCATATTTTAAAAATTAGGCATCTTCTATTTCAATGCTTATATGCATTCATATTTATTTTGTATGGATTTTACATTAGTAGTTGTTACACTATATTTATATAGCAAAAAAAAGATAAATGTAGCTTAACTAAATGAAATAAAATATACTTCATTTTATACTAAATATACCATCCCTGAAATGCTATGATATAGTTATTATTTGTCTTTGTAATCTAAATTATTATTACAAGAATATTTAGATAAAATTTCAAATCAAGACTGCTTCTTTTATTCACTGATGCTGTATTTAATTAAAAAATATTCTCAGTTTAAAAGTTTCTTCAAAATCACTGTCTAGTATTCCTCCAGAAAGTCAAATTATAATGCTTATTCAGTTCTTGGCACACCCTGTTTCCTAAAACTGAACTAAAGAAAAGAATTGTAGTGCAATGCACTTATTTTACAAGCTAATTGAAGTTGCACAATAAGTCAGTCTGATTTCCAAGGACAGAAAGGTTAATAGAGTATGCTTCTCTATACTTGTATAATAGCAGAGTTTTCTTTACTGAAATAACTGTGATTTCCTATATTAGTGGCTGCATTATTCAAGTAGAAAAGATACATTTGAAAGGAAAATGCAATCATTATAAAATAAACCATTCTAGAATATACAGTTCAGAAACTTAGTCTGAATGCCTAATGTCATGTCCTTGTCAAATAATACAAAGTGTACAGTTCTTACTTTTTGTTATTATATTGTTATGGTTAAAACCTAAATGTACTCAGTGGAACAACACAACCACAGAACGTTTTAGACAGGTGGTATTTAGTTTGCTGCATTGCTGCCATAAATGCAAGCCTGGGACCTTTACTTTGAGACAATTCAGCTTCATTTAAAAGCAAATGCAAGGCCTAAATCAATGACAATCTTTATTTGCCATATGAAGACAGAATTTGAAGAAAAGATGATCAAAAAGTAGACAAATCTGATAAGTAAAATTAAATTATGGAAGGAATGCATGAATGTAAATCTTAGTGTATACTTCAATTTTGTTAATGTTGCTGCAACAAATGAACAAGACTACTCAAAAAATTAAAATATAGAAAAGTATGTAATTTCCAGTATGGACAATGTATATAACTATATTTGTAACTCATTTAAAATATATATGCTTCATGTTTTCTTCTGATGCATAAATTTCTCAGTCTTGGTTTGATTATAATTATATACCATGTTCAATTTGTAAAAAAAAATGGAATTTTTATCATTGATGAAGCATTTCAATAAGCTGTTGTGAGGTGCTCACTGTGTACAAGGAACTGTTGTGGCTTTTGGGATCTCATCATAAAATTAAATAGAGAAAAATTCCTGTACTCACCAGACTTTGTAAAATGTCAAAAAATAAGAAAACAAAGTAAATTCAACAAGAATATAACAATGCTCAATGTCAACTAGAACACTGAAGGTGAAACAGACCATGAGAGATAATCACTGAAAGGAAAGGTTAAGATTGCCAGACAATAAGCAAGAAATAATTTTTTTTTTACTCATAGTCAACTAGTATACAGAGTTTTGTTAAATGTATCTGAAATATTTGACATTCAGTATGTGTACTTTCTGATACATACAGCATCCCTCTTCATCCTAGAATTTATAATTCTTGTGGTTGTGTGTAGGTCTTCTGGGGGCAAACACAACTGCTATGAGTTCATGTATATAAAAACCCTGCTATATTGAAAGGTCAGATTTCAGAGCACTATTCACCTTCTAGTTCTTAACTCCTTTCTGTCCCTTCTTCAAATGTTCTCTGAGCCTTAGCAGTAGGGTTGAGAAATTAACAATAAATATCTTATTTATTCCTGAGTACTCACACTCAATTACTCTTTGCACTTTGAAGAGTAGTGCATCTTTCCATCAACTATTACCCACTGAAATGAGAGGCTTTTCAGAGCAAATTAATAGCACCACAAATTTGTGGATTTAAATATTATTATTTAGAAGAGATTGACAACATGACCATTTAGCAAAGCAGTATCAATGTGCTCACTAAAAGCTTTGGCTTTCCTAGTCATGGTCATTGACCATATTTATAATACCTTGTTAATTCCCTTCTATGGTGCAAGTCACAAACCCAATCAAGAGAGTAATCATTATCTCCTACAGACAGACTTGCTATTATCACACAAATGGTAACATCTTACTTCACAGATCAATTGTTTAGCATGCAGAGTCCTGTGCTGAGTAAGACCACTGATATATATTCTCCCCCATGAGTCTGTATACCACTTACTGTCACTATAAAACCTATCCAGGAGAAGATAGTCTTGTGGTCTGTTCAAGATTGAATTCTGTGTTCTGAAATCAAATTATGTGGTGTCTTCAGCAATATAATCTTATCAACTATTTATGATCATAAATCAAGAGCATTTTCAATATCATCTTGTCTCATTGCCTCCAGGGACACACAGATCAATAAATTGTAGGAAGCAATCTATTCCTGTCACTGAGATTTTTATTAATGACCCTTGTCTTTTAGAAGGAGCATATTTGCCCATGAGGGATACTTCTATTCAAATGCTCTTTTAAAAATATTTTAATTAGTACACAAACTAGAGAGGTTGCAAGAGGCTTTTTTTTAAATACAAAAGCAGAGTCTTTATTCAAGCTCAAACTTGGACTCTTGAGATGACTGGAGAGCAGAGAGCCCTGAGCCCTGGTCGGGTAGGGTTTTTATCATAGCAGAGGTTGAGGTGAAGGTATTTCCAGGGCTCAGGCCTCAGATTGGCTGACATTTGTCTAGGAGTATAGGTGTGTTCTGTGAATGTTTGGAATATCAGGTATTTCACCTTAGATGTTGGCCCTTTCTGGGTGGTGTCAACTTATGGAATTTTCTGAGGACTAAGTGATACCTACCAGTAAGCCTGTCATGGTAGCTGTGTGGGACCCTAAGCCCACCATGGCAGGTGTATGGTCAAGCTGTTTTAGACCCCCCACATTCCCTCCTTCACAAGTTCCAATGACAGGACCCAATCATGGGTCCTGCCTGTCCAGGAATTCAAGAGTATTGGAACCTAAGAATCATTAGCTAACAGATTTTTCTAGGGCAGTGACATTTTTATATATTGCTGTTCTTGAAGCCCTGTAGTTCTTGTCTTTCACTACAACCAGATTGTAATCTGAATGACTTATATAGAAATAATAATTTCTTAAGGCCATATAATATCTCCTTAGTTCTGCATAAAGAAGGTCAAGTATCTTATTACAGAACCATTTTAGTTAATAAATCTATCAATTGACAACTCAGGGTTTGATTTCCTAGTACGTCAATGGGCATTATAAATGGCCATTTCATCCCCTATGCAGAGAGTTTCCTTTTGACTTAGCATTCAACCTATTTTGGGCAAGGAGCACAGGACAACATATTCTCTTCTGGAACTGCTTCGAGCTGACACTGGGGCATTGTTGTCATGGCCCAAATAGTCTGAAAGGCTAGTCAAAGGCTGGTAATTGCGGCATTTGTTAGAAGCATGTGGTTATTTGACCCACCTGTAGAGACAGGGAACAAATTTTGATACATTCTTAGTTTTGGTTGAACATCCTTTAAAATTCTATACTTCTTTGAATATTAATCAAAAATGAATCATCATTTTACTTCTCAATTTTTTAAAGAAAATTATACTATCACCCCTATTATATTCTAACATTGTTTGAATATTCTTACTTTACTAATACTGTTGGTGCTATAGAGTAAAATATATTGCCTTTAGTGTACAACATGTTTTTACTTAATTAATATAAATTTGTTCATTTTAAGTGAATTAATGCCTTTCCTGGGTCTCTGGACTAGACATTTTGAAAAGAAAAGATGACTCAAACTCACATTGTAAATTTTGGATCCCATGACTTGGGTCAAATGTTCTCAGATAATCTGTGTTTTACATTCATGGGACAGGAAAATATAAGTAATCAAATTGATAACTTGACATGTTTATTGCCAATGGATTGACTGATTTGATTTTGTTCTTGTTGATTTCTTGGTAATTTGAGACAGATTTCTTTGTGTAGCTCTGGTTGTCCTGAATCTCTATCTCTACACCGAGCTGACCTTAAGCTCAGACATTTGCCTGCCTCTGCCTCCCATGTGCTGGAAAGGTGTGTGCTACCACTGCCCAGCTATAAACACTGTTTCTAATTGGCAAAGAAATATATAGAACAATGTCAATGACATCAAACACTGACTATTGTAATTAATAATTTAGTACTGTCAAATGTTAATTTGTGCTCTCACATTATATATATATGTAAGTATATATGTATATAAATATATATGTGTGTATGTATGTATATATGTATGTATATATATATATATCCTGAATAAATAGTGACTAAATATATAATCTCCTGTATAAATAGTGAAAATTAATGAAATATAAATGAAAGCTAAACAAAACAAATTCCACTTATACACATATGGGTGAGTATATACCATATTTATCTTTCTGGGTCTGGGTTACTTCACTCAGGATAATTTTTTCTAGTTCCATCCATTTGTCTGCAAATTTCATGATGTCATTGTTTTTATAAAATAAATGAAAACATTTATATAAAGAAAAACTATCAAAAAAAGAATATTCATGTGGTTCACTATTGTATGGAGAAGAAGGGCAGAGAAGTATGTAAGGGTATATCATAAGAAATATTTGTCATGTTATCTCCCTCCCCGTTCTCCCACTCTGCTCTGTCCTTGGAGCATGGGCTGGGTTTTCGGAGCCTGGGACCTATTCTGGGACACTTTGCTCAGCCTTGGTGTAGGAAGGAAGGGACTGGACCTGCCTCTGCTGAATCTACAAGGCTGGGCTGACTCCACAGGGGAGACCTTGCCTTGGAGGAGGTGGGAATGGGGGGTTGGGGGGAAATGGCTGGGGGTGGGAGGAGGGAGGACAGTAGAATCTGTGGCTGATATGTGAAATTAAGTTAATTATGAAATAAAAATATTTAAAAAAAGAAATATTTGACTGGTCATAGGTGGCTTAAATAATGGAAAATGGAGCTAGAAAAGACAGCACAACAGATTCTTCCTTGAGCTTCTGAATGAGTACTGGATTTATTTATTCCCTGTAGATATTAGTTCAGTGACAAAGGGTTTTCACTTTGTTTCCCAAACTGTGAGATCATATTCTTTTAAATATCACTGTGTCTGTTGAGTTCAGAACTGGAGACTTGGAGAGTTAGTGTAGTTTTTACAAACTATGTGCTATTTAAAATATTTAAAAGTGGAAAATTGATTTTGAAATTGAGTAATAGCTATTGGCTAGCAAAGTCTGATGACAGTGATAACCAAAGATCCCATTTCTTTAGATACATAATTACACCAATGGTCCCTTAAGTCTGACAGTTGTATGAAGTGAAGTCAGTATTGAAAGTAATTTTCCCCAGAGAACTGTTAAATTATTTTATACACACGTCATGGTTAGAAATATGGGCATTGAAAGTATTTCTGGTACATGTTCACAAGAAATGAATAGTTGACTAGAATCTGGAGCAAAGGAAACCTTTGTCTGACAGCAGTAGAGGCTCAGTAGATTGTGTGCTAAAGTAAGAAGAAACCAAAATTTCTGAAAAAAAGGCTGTTCATACATATAATCAAAATATTAACAATAAGGCCACCCTGAATATTTCTTTCTGTTTATCGTGAAATACGGGGAGGAAAAGATAGGCAATGATCCATGGATCTTTGTCTGTTCATCTGTAATCTAAACTGCTAAATAGCTGCCTTAGCTCTTCTCCAGTAATATATGAGGCTGGGTGGTGATGCACCCCTGTAATCCCAGTACATTGGAAACAGGGAGAAAGACCAGAAGTTTAAGATCAGCATTAGCTACAGAGTGAGTTTGAAGAAAGGCTGGACTACCTGAGACCCTATCTTGAATTAAATAGTAACTGTTAATCCCACAGACATGAAAAAAGACCACCACTTAAATTATCATGGCCAAAATAATTAAAGCAAGGTGGTTATTTTTGTTTGTTTGTTTGTCTTCATACATGCTGTCTGTCCCTAAAGGTAGGATTCAAAAAATTAACATTGAACATAGGTAAGGTAAGGATGGTCGTCTGGGGGGGATGTCCTGCTGACTGAGTTACAGGTCGATCTGGTCCGGGGAGACTTGATTGGAGGAGTGGAATTGGGGGGGGGGGGGGGGAGGGGGGGAGGGGAGAAAGGGAATTGTGCTATGTTGAACTAAATGATGTTGTAAAATAAATTTACTTAAAAAAAAAATGAGTAGAGGGTTTCCAAATGGGGGATTTGGAAGGAAAGTAGGTGGGCTTACAGGAGCAGAACATAAATACAAAAAGTTAGTCATAACAACCCTTATGAAACCAAGACAAAGTTGCAAGGTGTTCACAACAAGGTTATCCTAACAAGGTAGTCATATCAATGTGGTCATAATAACCTTTTGAAACAAAGGCATGGTTGCTGTTTCCTGAAACAAATAGTACAGAAACATTTGTAGTTAAGGTTACAGATGGGGAATAGCCCAATTCTTGATAAATAGATTAAAAAAAAACAGAAATAAATCTAGTTAGCTTTTATCATAAGATAGCTTTTAAGACTAAGATGGAGGCAGGCTGGTTTATTACAACATGAGAGAGAAATGAGAAAAGCAAAAAAACAAAGGGAAAGCTATTTGAACTTACATACTTAGTGGTTTAGAAAATTCTCAATCTTCTCTGTTAGAAAAGAAGGTTAAATTCTTAGAATGTATCAATTCAATTCAAGACACTAAGAAAACAATGCATATGTAAAGTTGAAGAGACCCTAAAATTTTTAATTGAGTTCCCTGAAAAATCAAAGTTTTATGGGTGACAAAGTGTCTGTAAGGAGAATAAAACAGGTAACTCATGTATCATTTCACCCAGGAATTTTGATTTCAGTATTATTCACTGTTATACTGCCTCCCCAATGTAGTGATTGGATTATTACCAAAAGAATGTTGTCAGACACTGATTGAGTAACATGACCATCAATAAATTTCATAGGCATTTTTTAGGAGATTCTATATTTGTCAATGTTCCTAGTTTGAACTTGGCAAAATAATGCAATAAAAAAAAAATAAACTAACATCACCATCAAAATTCTACTGGTAGGAAGAGAAAAGTTAGCTATTTCAGCTACACCATTATAAACTGGGTGAGTTGTGGTAAAACAACTTGTCATGGTAATTTCATAGTTTAGGGCAACCCTTTCCTGTTGTGAGATTTATTTTGGTAATGGTTATATTTAAAGATCAAAATATAATGTAGCCCAATCTACTACTAGGCTTGATACAGCAACAAGTGTCTAGACTTGAGCTGATGATTGAATGAGATTTTAGCAAAGATTTATGAGAAGGTGGCTGTATTTTATTGATAGCAGATATGTAAATCATTGAGGCTAGAAAAGACTGAACTACCCATACTTCAGTGAGGTCTTCAATGAAACCTGTGCCTTATCATTGAGAATGTTTGGAGTCTCATATATTTTACAAGGTTTGTTAAACAGGAAAGGCAGAATCAATTTCTCCTCTTTTTTCTACCCTAGCTCTCTCTCAGTGAAATAAGTGATGTATAAGGCAGGCATGTGAAGAGGCACACGCTGTGAGGAACTGAAGCCTCAAACAGAGCCTGTGAGGAATTTAAACTTGTGCACCATTGAATGAGTGATCTTTTGTCTGTGAAAGTCTATCTTGGGGCTTGAAACCACTGTTGCTCCAGATGAGAATACTGACCTTGTTTTTTATTCCACAGTTAACTGCCCAACTCAATCCCTGATAATGTCATGCCTAGCAGAAATTCAGTGAGAGCATACATAGGGGGATATTTAAATTAAACGGTTTAAAGTAATTTACCAGGCAGCAATATATGACATTCACAGATTAATGGGCTTACTAAAAAACATTAATTTTTATTTTAACAGAGAAGTTATCATTTCTCTTATGAAATGTATAAAATAATAAGATAATTATTTAATGTATGTGTTAGAGAAATCACATATCCACTGTTTGAGGGCAAAATTAGTTAAACACAGAGCCTGTTAAAAACAGATAAAAATGAAACAATCACTCAAATGACCATGGATATTTGTAACTGTGTATTTATTCAAAACATTTATTTTATATTTCTGAGTTTATTGTTCCCTTAGTTGTAATAAAAGGGTAAGCAAACAATAAACTGCTGAATATAAGAAACTTGACAGACACTAGTGCCCTGTAGTTAATTTAGAATAAAGGAACAAAACAGCCTTAACATGTGTTTTCTAGTTGTACTTTGTATTAATTTATAATTTATAGAATTTGAAAACTACATTGGAATTAAATAAATATTTATTTGAAAAACTAATCATATTACTAATTATTAAGAGGCAGAAACATGAAAATAAAAGGACTCTCATGAACTTCTCATGTATAGGAAGTATCATAAGAAAAGTTACGCTGTCTGTGCTAATAATTACTTTCAGTAATTATGGCTTAGGTAAAGCCTTCTGAATATGCAATTGAGACAGAATCTCAGCATATCTCACTAGATGTAACTAATATAACACTCCTGATATTATTAAGTGAGATAGTCTCTACTAATCTTTTCTAAGAGATGCCATGTTTACATTAAAGTTATTTGTACTGCACCTTGAATTTACTATAAATACTTTGTATATGAATCATCTGCTGTTCAATTGGATAAAAACAAACAAAATTCCAATGCAAAATACAATGTGATGTCTCAATACAAGGAAGTCCTTATTATCAAAAGAGATGGTGTCCTCTGAATTACTTTACAATTGTAAATATGTAATATCATATCAAAATCCTTAATATAATGAATATATTATATTACAAGAGATAAAACACAAAATATAAGTCATTAATTATATATAAAAACTCATTACCATCTGAGTATAGTGGCTAAAAACTGTAATCAACACACATGAGGCTGAGGAAGAAAGATTTACCATGAAGTTGAGGCTTAACTGTGATATGAATACATAGTGAATTATAGGGCAGCCTGAGCTACTAAGTGAGACCATTTCTCAAACATCATTTGTTAACAAAAACTACTTTTTAAAAAAATACAAGTGGTATATTGGTATTTCTAAAAGTAGCCTTTGAATATATTGTGAACAACTCAATTTATCAATGTATAAATATATTGTTAAACAGTATTACGTGTCTTGGATATTTATCTTGACTAACTTATTTATTGCTGGTTTTCTCAAGCACTAGTTAGAACCGAGGTGAATGGTAGGAAAGAAAGGGAAAAGTGATGCACTTCAGAAACTAAGTATAGTCAGAAAGTCAGATGATTGAAATTACCCACTTTATAAAATCATTCATGACTCACTGCCAATTAACCTTTTCAAGCTAAATGATATGATCCAAAGATAGATAATGACAAGCCAAATGATAATCAGCAGATCTTCATTTTTTACTAGAAGTCTCAATGAATATGTAAGAAAATTCATTAATAGAAGCTAGTTTAGCCATGATTTAGTTTAAGGATGCACTGGGTTTCTTTTAGCTGTTTGAGACATTTTCCAAGAATTCCATTTGTGATCTGAGGTTTCTTAAAGAGAAGAGTAAAATGTACATGATAATGACAGTGTCTTGTGAAATTACTTCTTTTCATAGAGAAGATTCCATTCTGAGTAACTGACAGGAAGTGGTGGACACCAGTATGTTCTATTCCCTCAGGCATAGGGGGAGATATAATTTGTGTTCCTTTCCTTATTACTTGGGCCAATGAAAGAAAAGAATTTTGTTTTCAATCATTTGAATTGTCATGAATAAGATGAGGTATGTCGGATGAGAAATGAGAAGTGTCAATATATCAGATGAAAAATAGAATCAGGGCCAACAAGAAAAAGTACTGAGTTTATAGCTATCCTGTACATTGCACTGCACATATAATCATCTTGTCACGTTTGTCATATTTTAATATTTGTCTATTTAAAGGGCCAAAGTTTATGAAACTAAAAACTGAGAGCTGTTATATAATTGTTTTTCTTTAATATCACTGTACAGGTTTTCCTTAATTGAGACACATCTCTCTGCAGTTAAGTGAACCTTTTTTTCTTATTCTTAAAGCTCAGAAGAAAGAAGAAATTCTTGAAAAGAGCCTTAGGATAGTTTTATCCCAATTAAAGAAAGTGTGATAGTTAATTTCCATTGTCAACTCCACTGGATATACAGACAATAGTGAGGCAATGTTCTGTGCATGTCTGTGAGGAGATTTACAAAGAAAATTAACTGGTGGAGAAAGACTCTCCAGGAATGTCTCATCTTATAGTCTGGCAACTCAGAATGAGTAAAAAGTAGAAAAAGAGAAACTCTCACCCCCATTTTCCTGTAACTTTTTATGATATGTGAAGACCTGTGAAATGCTTGCAGCATATAATTTTGGTATAGAACTAAAGGCACCATGCCTTTGTGGTCATGAGAGAATATATCTAATGTAATAAAGAGAGATTATAAATCTTTCATCTTTTAAGTTGTTTTTTATCAACTGTTTCAACACAATAATGGGGAAATAACTAATGCAGAGACTGTTTCTGAAAGTTGTGAAGTTTGAGGTAAATAAGACTCCTCTACTACAAGGTATCTGGGCTTATTAGCTTGCTTAAGCCATGGAAAAAAAATTTCAAGTCCTTCATTCTTGAATCCTCCTTGCCTCAAAAGCTATCACAAAATTGACAAGTTATCTTGGCATCTTGCAATGGACCCTGGCTACCTTGAAGCATAGTAGTAGCAACTCTTTCCAGGAAACAACTTGGCTATAACATTAAGCTTCATAGCGTTCTTTACCTTTCCAAACTACACCTGTTTTCCTTTCTGCTCCACTTGTCCTTTTCTCATTGTAAACATGTATAAGCATTAACAATACCAACCACATTACAGATTCAACATTCTGCTGTCTTGAATTTTCCACTACTAAACAAATTACCACACTGTGGTAATTTAGACTCAGGGAAGTACTTAGGTCAAGTGCAGAAGGCAGCCAGGTTCTTTACCAAAATATCACAGCATTGAATTTTAGTCTAGTTTCTAATATTGTTGCCCTCTTAAATCTCATGAGATGGGCATCCACATACCACAATGCTCTCAGGACTACTCACCTCCAGTCTCTTATGACAATGGATATTAAAGCTCGGCTTATATCAGTCAATCAGTTTTTCAGTCCAAATTCCAAAAGCTTTCCATATTTCTCCAAAAAAAAATTATGATCAGGTTTTTGACAGCCTTGTTCCAATTTTGGTATCAACTTCTGTATTAGCTATTTTCTGTTTTCTGTAAATAAAAATGTCCATCAAAAATTATAAAAGAAAAGATATTATTCAGTTAACTGTTCTAGAGAAATAAGAGTTTATCACATTGGGAAAACATGGTGAAAGTTCCAGATACTGTGGCAAGAATACCAAGCAGAGAGCTCACATCTTCAGATATAAACATTAAGCAAAGAGAGAATAACTGGTAACAAGGTAAGACATTAAGCTATCAAGTTCTGCCACCAGAGACAGACTTCCTCCATCTAAGCTGTTCTTTCTAAGTGTCCTCACACAGTGCCACCAACTGAAGTCCAAGAATTCAAATTCCAGATGCTATGTTAGACTATGATTACTTCAACCACTACAGAGATAGAGGAAAGAGGGTGAGAGAGAAGAGAGGGAGGGAAGGAGGAAGGGAGGGAGGGATGGAGGGAAAGAGGGAGGGAGAGATAAGGACACAGAGACAGAGATACAGACAGGCACACAGAGACAGAAAGAGAACCTACAGAGTATAATTAGTTTTGACTAGTTTTATTGTAGATGTCCTTCACTTTTTTGGTTATGTTTATTCTGAGATATTGTATTTTCTTTTAATATATTTTGATTGGAGTGTGTCCATGGCTGCCTTTTCTTTGTGTTTTATTTGTATTGAGCTATTGATTTAATGCAGTTTGATCTTGTAACATGCTACATTGCTGACTTTGTTCATCATTGGTAGAAGTTTTCTGTTAGAACATTTGTGTTCTCTAATGTATAATATCATACTATTTGAAAATAAGGATAATTGGACTTCTTTTCCTATTTGTATCATTTCACTTTCCTTCTCTTGCATTTGGTTCCAGCTCTATATCGATCCTGACTTCTGTCAGATTACATTTTCTCCATTTAGAATGGTGTAGGCTGTGAGCTTCTCATATATCGTTTTTATTATGCGAAGGTATTCTTCCTGTAGTATTACATTCTCCAGGTCTTCATCAAGAAGGCATGTTAGAATTTGTCAACATACTTTTCTTTACCTTAAGATTATCATGGGCCTTTACATTTACTTATGTGGCTTATTGCATATAATGCCTTTTTTATGTTGACTCATCACTGTGTACAAAGGATAAAACCAACCTGGTGATATTGGATAATATGTTTTGATGCATTTAGTTATTCTGGTTGCAAGTATTTTATTGTGCATTTTGATCTGTGCCCTTGAGGACTGTTCATGAGGAATATTGGACAGTATGTTTTTTGTATTACTTTGTTTTCTTTTCTGTTGTGTATTTACCAGGCTTTAGTATTAATGTGTTACTGGCTTTTATAAGAAGTTAGGATGGAAGTACTTCCTCTGTTTTATGTTTTTTTTTCTTTTGTATTATTTCTTTAAGAAGTATTTTCTGTGGATCATCCTTGAAAATGTGCATGAATTCTTCTGTGAATCCATCTGGCCCTGGACTTTTTATAGCTGTAAGTCTTTTTATTACTATTTCAATATAGTCATTCATTATAACAAAACAAGAAGTTCAAAAAAATTGAATGACTACTAAGTACTGTAGACTTTGTGATAGAGGAATAATGTGGAGGCTATTGTTTAATGTCAAATACCCTATTCAGTCACTCTCTACCTTATTTTTTGAGACACGGTTTCATATCAAGCATGAAGCACATCAATTTTCTAGGCTGTGTGGACAGAAATATTCAGTTTTCAATTGGTACCTACCCTTTCTGCTTCTGAGTACTAGAATGGTTGGCCCAAGAAATTCTATGGAGATTTTATTTGGATGCTCAATTGGAACATACTTGCCAATGGAACCATCTTTCCAGTGCCAGATTTGACTCAGCATTTTCCATAAAGTTGACTTAGGCTGAACCTTGATGTTACATTGGCCAATGAATGGATGGCTGCTTACTGAAAGCACTATGAGCATCATTTCTATATTTTGTATTAAACATATAATTTGCAAGGCCTTGGAACTCAGGAAGTAAGAAAACTGAGAATAGGAGAAATAATCTTTACCAGGAAAGAACTTGCCAATTGGCAATCCAATATCAAATGGTGTTGATACTGAAGATATATACCTATAAGTAAAATTATGTGGATTGAGCATGTTATGTATATGGTACTATGTAAACTGGGGTATTACAGAGACTTAAGGACTGGAATACTTACTGAGAGATCTGTGAAGAGAAGGAAGACTTTTAAATCAATACAATGATGAGTCTACTTGTTAATCTAAAGAAGAGATAGTGGTAATAGTGCAGCTTTTTAAGTGAATGCTATGAAGATAATATTCCGTCATGATTAACCTGATTTGTGTTCATTTCTCTGTTTCAATCAAGGACAGCTCAGTGGCTGTCACCTCAATTACTTCCCCAAGAAATAAAAGAGCATGTAATTTATAGAGCTCTAGAAGTTGGTTTTGCTGGGAAGAAAAAAGGATTTGTGAAATCAATTAACTACCTTTTTGATTTGTTGAACATTGAACCCAGAAGTCTGAAATTAAAATTCTCTTAAAGAACAAAAGACCTTTTGCTTTTACCCTTGAACTTCTACTATAAGTTATTTCATGCCATCTGTGAATGGTTTCATCAGTGTGACATTAAACATTGAAGAAATCTGCTCCAACAATATATCCTCAAGACATCATGGAACAAACACACACATATTAAATTATGTGATAAACTACTTAATGCAAAGTGAGCTTCTATATAAGCAGATATGTGACTCTTTGCATGGACCTTTAGATTTGTGTGTTAGACTTTCCAGTTCTTGAACTATTGTTAACTGTTCTCTAAGGGTAATGATACATACTTTAAAAATATAACCTTCAGAAGATATAAATATTTTCTTTCTGGTGAATATTAGCTCACAAAAGTTTATATGTTTTTGGTCCACATACCCAATCTTAAAAAACAGAGTCTCATGGGATCATGTTACTAGAAAAATGATACTGCAGTCTTTATGCAATTTTCCAAACTATGTGAAAATTTACATTTTTAACATGCAGAGATTTTTGGATCTCACTTTCTTACATTTGTTGATAACACCAGAATAATGCATGATTTAGTTTATTCTATTTTCATGAAAATTCACTTAGACATGACTAATATAGCCAATGTATTTTAAAATATGATTACAGTTTTGAATGCCTATAAAAGTTAATATTATTCACTATAACTAATAAATATGGTGTTCATAGGTACTTACATAATACAAATTCTTTTTTATTTATTTATTTTTTATTTTACAACACCATTCAGTTCCACATAATAGCCACAGATTCCCATGCTCTCCCCCCCGCCCCCCTCCCCCTCCCCCCAACCCACCCCCCATTCCCACCTCCTCCAGATCAAGGTCTTCCCCGAGGACCGGGATCGACCTGATAGACTCATCCAGGCAGGTCCAGTCCCCCACTCCCAGACCGAGCCAAGCGTCCCTGCATAAGTCCCAGGTTTCAAACAGCTAACTCATATAACCAGCCCAGGACCCGGCACCACCTCCCAGCTGCCTCCCAAACAGATCAAGCCAAATGACTGTCTCACCCATTCAGAGGGCCTGACCCAGTTGGGGGCCCCTCAGCCTTTGGTTCATAGTTCATGTGCTTCCATTCATTTGGTTATTTGTACCTGTGCTTTATCCAACCTTGGCTTCAACAATTCTCGCTCATATAAACCCTCTTTTCTCACTAATTAGACTCCCAGCGCTCCACCAGGGGCCCAGCTGTGGATGTCTGCATCCAGATTCCTCAGTCCTTGGATGCTTTTCTAGTAGTATTTTTCTCACTAGATTTCTCCCGATGAGTAATTTAATCATATTAAATTGATGTATTACTTGAAGATTTCTTAGTACTAAATAAATAATTCTCAGCTGAGTCATCCACACCTTTGATGTAACTTTAAAGAAGCCATCAAGCTGTGACAAAAAGTTTTGTAAATGCTTCATTAATTTGTCCTTTCACATCATTAAAGGACAATTTATATTTTTACTTTTCATGAAATTGACTACCTTTTAACTACAAAGTATGATAACAGCTTCTGTAAGCTTGACCTAATTATTATCTGAGAGGTAGTTGTTTTTAAATGCCAAATGCACCTTTCCACTTCATCCAGAAGAGTTGGGTATTTGAACTTTATCTAGCAGATTTTAATACATTTATTAACTGCATGTCCAGACATGACCTTTTACCTTGCAGGTGTGAAAAAGCACACCAGTGCAAAAAGTCATTATCGAGAGAAACATACATTTGATAATATATTACATATCATTTTATGAAGAATATATATTGTAAATAAACACCAACCCCTTGTGAACTGTGGAAAATGATATTATCTTCCTTGATTATATTAAAATAGTTGAAGAAATTACTATAAAATGTAAAAAAGGGTAAGTATGGTTCCCAAATGGCATTCTCATTTACGTTTGAGATGGGTGTTAGTGAATTATTGGTACAATGCCAAATAGTAATAATTACAAATAACCTTTCATATCATGTATCCTGAGATAGATCTTTCTTAATGTGTCATGTAAAATTACTGTAAAATATCTATTTCAGCTATTTAGCCATCAATAACCTCATAGAAGAATTACATTTATTAAAAAATAATGCAGGTAGGAATGACATCGCTCACTTGTCCTACAATGTTTATTTTAACTTTTACAAGAGATTATATATATGCATATATACATATATGAATATATGTATATATATAATGTTAAAATATTCTCAGGGGTGTATGATGAAAGATAAAAGCAAAATAATCCCCTAAATCTTAATGTTTGAACTAAGTACAGAGTAAGAATATTAAAGTCTATGTTCAGGCCTGGGGAGATGTCTCTATGGGTAAGAGCCCTTGCTGCTCTGCCAGAAAACTCAGGTTCAGTTCATTACATCTGTATGATAGCTCATACTTGTCTATAACTACAGTACCAAGGGATGTGATACCTTCTCATGGTCTCTGTAAATACTGCATGCAAGTGGTTCATATACATACATTCAGGGAAATTGTGTTACATATAAAAAATATGTAAAATGAGTAAATGAATTCATATTTACCTAATCTTTTATAATTAATTATACATCATACACAATGCTTTCTAAAATACATTTTTAGAAAGTTAATGGATTATATATAGATCATATGGCTAATTTAATTTCCACACGTAGATATACCTAAATCTATATCTCTCAATATTCTTATTGAAGATAGTGATATATATATTTACATATATAGTATAGTAATTGGGAATTTCTTGTAGTTAATATTTAAATGTACACTAATATACCAAACAAAAATTACATTTAAAGATATTTTGACAACACAAATAATGATTCTCAGAAAATTTCAAGTTCATATAAATATGAGAATTTATTTCTCTACTTAACCTTTTGCACAATATAATCTTTCTGCTGTTAGTCTAAGATGACTTTCCATAGCCACAATAAAATAAAATTCAACTTTTTAAAAGGGAATATCACTAAATATCTCAATACTAAAGTAGTAACTAAGAAAAATGAGTTAGTATTAATTTAGAAATTGACCTAGTTTTGATTGTGTTGAATTTTGACATTGTTGGTGATTCAATGACTTTCTACAGGATAATTAGGTTTTAAATTTCTGAAAAATACTTGTGATAAATATTTCACCTGTACAATGAAATCTGACCAATTAACAGACCATGTACAGAAATGACTTAAAACTTTTTTTTTGTTTTTTTTTTTAAGTTTTCTTCTATGATTTTTTTTCTTTTATTTTACAATACTATTCAGTTCTACATAACAGCCACAGATTCCCTTGTTCTCCCCCTTCCTGCCCATCCCCCATTTGGGAGGCATCTAGGCAGTGGTACCAGGTCCTGGGCTCGCTGCATGAGATAGCTGTTTGAAACCTGGGACTTATACAGGGACACTTGGCTCAGTCTGGGAGGAGGGGACTGGACCTGCCTGGACTGAGTCTATCAGGTCGACTTAAAACTTTTAATTGCAATGTTATGCATATTATTTTGAATATATTTTAAAGGATAATGTTTTGTTTTTTAATAGATCTCTGAGCATGGACACTTTATTGATGGTACAAAATAGCTTTCAATGTTATGATAGGTACCTGTACTAAAAGAAATGAATCAGCCTCTATGTTCCCCATAGTACCCATTTGAAATTAAACAATCAAAAAGAAAAGAGAGCAGAAAATTTCTGATGAACAACCTTGACAGCAAGAATCAGGTAAAGGCAGTATTTAAAAATGGACAGAACTTTTGGAGAGAGGGCCAGGATGGTGAAGTTGGTGGTCTTACAAAACTTGGAGGACTCCTTCACATCTGGTAGTCATAGTTACCACTCACACAGGAGCAAACTGTAAGAATATTTTGAAGTTCTTAACAATGGTTGAAGGAAAATAAGGACAAATCATACATATTACTTTTCAAACTGATCATTAAGATATAACTAAAACCAATGCCCTGCTTTCTTTATGAAATACTTCATGTTGAGTGAGTAATTACAGCAAAAAGAGAAGGTAGTGGGAAAGGATTAAAAGAGACATTATCAAAGCAATATGGTGGTTTTTTTTTTCTTTAATTTTGTTTCTGACTCTAACACATTTCTGACTGTTGGTAGAATTATTCTATGATACATTAATTGCAGCTTTTAACATTGGTATTGATTTTAATTCATTACTTTTAATTATATTTAGTGTCCTTCAGTATTGCTAAACTGTGTGTTTGTAGGCATATGTAAACTGTACTCTATTATAATATGTGTTTTGTGCTTATACAAGCCCAATACAGATGTTATAGACTTTAAGCTGTAATTAGTTATATTCTGTGACTATGGAGTTAAGTTACTATTTCCATTTTAGTTAGAAAGTATTTCTTTGGTTTACATAATAATAGCCATATTA
Source organism: Peromyscus leucopus (assembly GCF_004664715.2). NCBI lineage: Eukaryota > Metazoa > Chordata > Mammalia > Rodentia > Cricetidae > Peromyscus > Peromyscus leucopus. Next base: position 15,700,625 of record NC_051073.1, on the reverse strand, counting down.
ACAAGGTCTTACACATTTAATGCAGTGCCTTACCACTGTACAAATGAAATACATTGTTTGTTTCTTGACCAATATGGCAGTTAACTTATGTACAATGCTAACACAAATAGTAAACTGAAAATGGTTAAAGCTCATATCTTATATATGGCATCCATAACATGAAAAAAATCAGAATATATGCCATTATTTTCCATGTATAACGATCCTTAACTACATTTATGCATTTAGAGCAGTGCCTAATAAACATACTCTTTGCTCAGCATACAATATTATTCTACTCTTTTTTGTCCTGGTCATAGGTTTTGTTCTTCTCATGTTACTCAACCAAACTTATAATATATGATAAGCTAGACTATGATAGACTATGAGCTATGGAATTAACTCAAGTGACATTTGAAAAGGACTAATGCTTTTCCCATGTTCATTCTGGCCAAGTAGGTATTTAACACTCATTAATGATCACATTTTCAAGTTCATCATGGTACAATCTGGCCACAAATTGTTTCCTAATTACCATTTAGTGATTATATTTCATCCATCATCCCATTTTGGCCATAGTGATGTGCTTTAACAATCCAAAAAGAGGTCTCATGAGACTGAGAACTACAGTTACAGAATCTACAAATGCACCATTCTGGCGCTATTTCTAGACATGAAAATTTAATATGATGACAGGGCTACAAAGAGACATCTTAACGTGTCATGACAATGGGAATGGACTAGATGAGTTCAGACTTTCCCTCAAATATGCATAACCACTAATTAGTTGGATTACCTAATTTTAGAAATCTCAAATATTTTTTCTATAAGAAATTCCTAATTCCTTAACCATAAAAGTATGAAATAAAATAAAATATTTGTCTTTATGTTTGTTAGATACAAACCAAAATAGATCATAAAGCTCCTCCTATACTTGGCAACAATTATTTCATCATTAAATAAAAATTATATGTTCTCTCAGATGTTAGTACTTCCATCTCTGTTTCTTCATGTCATAAATAATAAAAAAAAATGATTTCTTGTATCTGACATAGGATACAGGAAACACAGGAGTGATAGATCCTTTCCAGGGCAATATATAATCTCAACCAATCAGCTATAATACTTAATGTAGTTTTATTATAACAAGGAAATTATTAGTATGTTCTTCAGCCAGGTGAATAAATAAAATGGAAGTATACTTTACAGTAGGAATAATACTTATGGATTTTACTTCAGTCTTGGTCATTTTTTCTACAGAACATTTGCATAGGATTCACCGAGGTATTTATCTACTCAGGAGCCTTTCAGTCCAGAACATCCAAATAGTGCGCTGTGCAGCTATACTTCTTTAAGTTTCCACATAGAATCTCATGACAAATACTGTCTCTAAGCTTCTGAACATTTTTCCTGTCAGATTTGATTTAGCTTATGTGACTTGATTTTATGCCATCCCAAGGTGGCCTAGAAATCATTTTCAAAGTCAGAAGTAACTTATACTAACTAATTCTGTCATTTATCATCATTTTAAATCTCTCTTGAGCAAACTGTGGTTTGCACAAAATTGTGCAATATGGTCTGGAAATATACCCTATTGTCTAGAGGATCCTAAAACTCAGACTGTCAAGCTCTTTTCAATTAGGATTTTGTGTAGGGTTTCAGTTAGAGTAAAACTCATAAAACAGGATATGCACTTACCTTGAGGATGGATTGAGAAGAGGTTTACTGATCTTGCAGTTTGTTGGATATACAGAATACTGCATTGTTTCACTCAAAAATATAAAATTCATTTGCAATAATTTGGTTTAATTAACAGAATAAGGATTTATATAACAGAATAGGTAAATATTGATAGATAATAATTGAATCAATAATCTCAATACTTTTTTTAAAATCCTGAATTTTTAATTTTGTATATCATATTTAATATCATGACATCATCATGATAATTATGTTATTTCTACCATACTAATTTTATTTATAATTGACTTCATGACACATAAATGCTTATCAGATTATTCATTAGGGGGCAGGAGGGAGAGAACAAGGGAATCTGTGGCTATTATGTAGAAGTGAATAGTATTGTAAAATAAATTTAAAAAAATCTTAAAAAAAATGTTTATAATATTAAGGATATAGCTGTAATATACATTAACAATGTTCAACCACTTTTCATTTACTCACTGCTTTTTTGCTTGTGTTATTCAGAATTAGAAATGCAGTTTAAGGATGGAAAGGTTTATTTAGATATAGACTTTCAGTCCATGGTTGCCTTCCTCGATTGCTGCATATCTGTGGTGCACAAATATCTTAAAGACAAAGGTGTGTGCTTAGAAAAGTTGCTCAACTTATTAACCAGATTAGAAAACAGGATGTCCAGCCTGAATTGAGATGCACACTTGGTCTTCTGCTACTAAGTTTTTCTCTTCTAAGCCCAGTTCTACTAACTCCTAATTGTCTATTCAACTTTAGAAGCATTGCTAGTTTTAATCATTCACTATTTTAGAGCTTTCCTAACTTAAACTATTGAAATGCCTCTAGAAACACTCCCATTGATATCCACTGTGTTATTTACCAATCTAGGAGTCCTTCTTATCAGTCAACTGCATAGTCAGAATTAACCATCTCACCATCTCTTAATGATCATTGTTTTCTTTGAACTTGAAATTTGCTTTGGTTCCTACAAATGAGAGAATATATAATGTTTCCTTCCCTGTCTAACTTAATTAGTTTAACCTGACACCCTCAAATTCCATTTATTTTCTGCAAGAGACAGGATTTTATTTTTATTTATATCTGAAGAAAGCTAATTGGGCATTGTATTATTCAAAGTTCTCTAGAGGGATAGAACCAATAATGTGTGCATGTGTATAACACACACACACACCACACACACACACACACAACACACACACACACAATTTTACCGAGATCTCTTTGATTAGCTAACTTGATATGGGAAGGATTGTCTTACTGTGGCTTTATGTATGCTGGAAAGATTGAGAATATGGTAGACACTCAGTCTACAAGACTAGATTCTTCAATAGCGCCAACGTGATATTAAAATTATAGACAATTCCTAGAATGTTCACGGTGCTTATAGCATTCAAGGACGGCAGCCAGAATACACTGGCAAAAAGGGTAACAGGGACTTATGAGATGCTAGCAACAACCATGAGTAAATGTACGAGCCATCAAGTGAGAACGGAGAAAAGCAAGCAGCAGCAGAGCTTGTCCCTGGGGCCTTTTTACATCTGCAAGGTTCTCTTCACTTTTCAAGAGGGTCTTCCATTCTCTGTTGATTCTTCAAAAATTACCCTCATAGACTATCCTAATGGCATGTCTCTTTGTTGATCCCAGGTAGAAGAACTTGACAATGAAGACTAACCACTATAGTCATAGATATTCCTGTAGTGTGATTTCTCCATTTATCTGTTGACAAATACACAAACTGATGTCCATGTACCTCTAACATGTTGTGAACATTGTTTTAATTAACATGAAGTCTCAGATATTTATTGCATATATTAATTACATCAATCTTGATGAATCATGTTGATTCTATTTTAATTATTACAGAAACATCCATTATGATTTCTACAGTGACTAATTTGGTTCATGCATATAGTATCACTATTTCTACATATCTTCATGTGGAGTTGCCATTATCATTAAATAATTTATTTTCTAAGTGTGATAAATTATCAGATTATTTTTATGTACATTCTTTTAATGACTAGGTATAATGAATATGTTTCATAAATGTATTAGTTATTTGAATTTCAAAGATGTTTCCTTCAGAGTTTTATCTATTTTAATTTCAGCATGAATTTTTATTATTAAATATTACTTTACTAAATTATATTCCAGATATTAATCTACTGCCTTTTGAAAAGCTGAAAGATATGCTCTTTCATTTTGAAGGTTGTTTCTTCCATTTTCTCATACTTTTTCAGTATTGTGTAGAAGATTCATAGTTTGGTCAATACTCTTTTCTGATATTTGTTTTATGTTAAAATATAAACACTGCACTTGTGGGATTTCTATTGTAACTTTTACAAAAGAGATTAATCTTGAAATAAAATAATTCAGAAAAATGTATTTCTTCAATATCTATGAGAGCTGGATGAGAAGTGAAAGATCTTGCCTACTTCAAATGCTATGAGATGCTTTCACAACCTAGACATGAGCTACTCTGAAAATAGAAGTACAATTAAATATTGCTTCATGGAAAGATTATGTTCTGGAATTCAGGCAGAGGCTGCAGATGTTCTTCATCTTCATACATCAATACAATGTCCAGACTTCAAAGCAGATGTCAACAATCTCAGACTCAAGGAGGCCAAACGCTTCCTCACAGAACAACCTTACTTTTTCCAGTCATGTCATATTACCGGTTAACTGTATTTTGACATATCTAACTTATTGTTAGTATACTGCTTAAACCTCTTTCTTATGAAATCCACCTGTGGTATTGTGTTCCCCCAAATATTGTGCATGCTAATAAACTTATCTGGTGTAGAGACAGAGCAGCCACAATATTAAACATAAAGGATAGGCAGTGGTAGCACACACCTTTAATCCTAGCATTCCAGAGGCAGAAATTCATGTCTTCAAGGATACAGACAGGCATGGTGACTCATCATGCCTTTAATCCCAGGGAGTGGTGGTAGAAGGCAGAAAGGTATATAAAGTGTGAGAACCAGAAACTAGAAGCATTTGGCTGCTTAAGCATTTGGCCTGGTCAAGCTTTCAGGCTTTGGAACAGCACAGTTCAGCTGAGATTCATTCTGGATGAGGACTCAGAGGCCTCCAGTCTGAGGAAACAACACCAGCTGAGGATCCAGCTATGACTTGTTCTGGTTCTCTGATCTTCCAGCATTCACCCCAATAACTGGCCTCAGGTTTGATTTTATTAATAAGAACTTTTAAAATTCATGCTACATCCACTTGTGACTTTTCATCGTAAATTGAACCTACTGTGGGAGGCCTGCTCCCATATTTTCCCATTTTTTCTCAGGGTACTCTTGAGGAGAGATGGATAAGAAATGTTAGGTAGACAGAAACACAGGATAGCTTTGGGAGCTCTCTCTCTCTCTCTCTCTCTCTCTCTCTCTTCTCTCTCTCTCTCTTGTGTGTGTGTGTGTGTGTGTGTGTGTGTGTGTGTGTGTGTGTGTGCGTGTGTATGTGTGTGTATTGTCTGTCTGTCTGTCTATTGTGGGACATATTGACCTTATTTTCAATACTATCATTTCTTTGATACTTCTATTTTTAAAAAGTCATACGGACAAGGACCCATCCAATATTCACTTGCTTAACAATAAACTCTTCTTTAATTGACTCGTCTCTAAAAACTCTTCTTTAGCCGGTGTGTGCGCACCCTTTAATCAGCACTCGGAGCAGAGCATGGATCTCTGTGAGTTCGAGCAGCTGGCTACAAGTGAGTTAGAGAGCGCAAAGCTACACAGAGAAACCCTGTCTCGAAAAAAAAAAAATAAAAAAAAAAAAAATAAAATAAAATAAAAACTCTTCTTTAAATGCCTGATATCTAAGTATGGCTGCATTTTTATCTAATTGATATTGAACACTCAACACAAAATAAGGTGTGACACAATTAAAATTAGCACACATAAACAAGTAAATGAAGTAAATATCTAATTTATATAATTTAATTTTCTTCAACTGAGGAAAGTTCTGTAAATATTTTACTATAGTTAAGTATTTTATTTTCCTTTTCTTTTTTTAATATTAAGGGATGGTATACAGTAGATCTTACTGATTTTGTGGAAAATTCAAACATACTTTAAGAAAATGAAATAATTTATTCAATATAGTGAGTTTTAAAATCTATTTTATATATATGTATATATATATATATATGTATGTATATATAAATTCAAGTTGTCAAACAAACTAATGTTATAGGTTTTGGTAGTAGATGTTTATTAATGTGTTGCTATATGATATGGATTTGTCTGCGTTGAAAATTTTTGCTGAAGTTGTTCTAAAGAATCCAAAAATTGTAAGTTTCACGGTATACAAATTTTCAAGTTCTATTTCTCATGACAGGGTTGATGATTGTGACATTACAATGTGACTCTTTTAATCTGTACATTTAAAACAAATGCCCATTTCACATTTATTTTGGTGTTTATTTCCTTATTTTATTTTTATCCTGTATAGTTTCAGATTTTGAAAAGTTCTTGTGTAGGCAATAACAGAAATTGTTAACTAAACCTTTAGGCACGTTCTGACAAGTATTGCCACTCCCATGTAGAAAGATAACAATAGTTGTTCTCTTTCACTCAAAAAACTTTCTATGTGACACCTTGCACCATCTTGGTGCAGTGGGAAGGGGCTTGGACCTGCCTAGGCTCAGTGTGCTGGGCCATGCTGACTCCCCATGGGAGATCTATGTGGGGTTGCCAGGTGACTTGAGAAAAAGGACTGGGGGTGGGAGGAGGGAGGAGGGGGGTTTGTGGATAGTATGTGGAGTGAGTAGAAATTTTCTTAATAAAGAAAAATGGAAAAAAAAACTTTCTATCAAATCGGCAGAGGTTTAAAGCACACTTCCTACTGTTATAGAACACAGAATGCTCCTTTATGTGAAGATGGAAATTGCTGCTACATATTTACTGTGCTGGGGGCTTCTCAGGTTCCAAGCCCCAGTCCAAATCCACGTATAAAATAATCACTCAGACGCTATATCACTTATAACTGTATGGCGTGCAGGCTTCTTGCTACTGTTTTTTTTTTTTTTTTTTTTTTTTTTTTTTTTTTTTTTTTAAATTCTTATAATCTTACTTGCACGTGCTGTGATTACCAGATTTTATTGTTGTCTGGCGTGTGCAGTGTTCTGTCAGCTTCTGCTTCCAGAATTCTCTTCTCTTGTATACTTCTGCTGCCCTACTTCCTGCTGTCATGGCATCATGTTTTATTTTATATAGAACGATATCCACAGCATTTACTTTCATAATTTGAGAATATACCTGATACTTTTTCATGGTTTGAGAATATACCTGGTAGAATGTGAAGAGTAGAGAGAGATCAAAGTGCTTCTAACACAAGTCCAAAAAGGCCACAGGGAGAAGCAATAGGGCTGTGATAATGATAGTCTATGTGCAACAGATCTAAGTAATGTTGGCAATGAAAGGGAGCTTTAATTTGTACATCACAAGAAATGTGAAAGTGGTGAGAGAAAGCATTAAATTCTGGGAAGATCGCATAAAGTCAGTCACGAAGAAAGCATGAACTTTGAAACTCTGTTATTGTAGAGTGTGAAATGACTTTAATAATTACCAATTGCCTACTGAGAAGGGTATTCTTGCTGTGGCTCTTCATCTCCTCTTCCACCATTAATCTCAATCTTATATAAAGAAACAAACAAATGTAGTAACAATGATACTATATTCGGAATACTTCGTGTTCTAGACATAGGTACTTAAATTTTTCATTTGAAACTATCCATTTATATATTCACCATGAATATGTATTATATAATATTTTAAAATATTTAATTTTAATAACTAATTAAACAATAAACTTGTTTTCTTCGAGGTTGCCTGGATAGTGTTCTCATGTTATTAAACACCTCTCTTTCTACTGCTAACTTAACTGCAGTTGGTCCCACCTTCTGGGACAGTGAATCTGACCAAATTGTTATGAGTTAAACACCTGAGCATCTTCACTAGATTAAACTCTTTTTTTTATTTAAATTGTTCTTTATTCATTTTACATAACAACCACAGATTCCCCTCTCATCCCTCCTCCCACTCTCACCAAGCCTCTTCTCCACACCCAGCCCCCCATTCTCTCCTCCAAAAGATTAAGGTTCCCCATGGGGTGTCAGCAAAACCTGGTACATTCAGTTGAGGCAGGACCAAGCCTCTCTACCCTGCCTCAAAGCTGAGCAAAGTGTCTGACCATAGGTAATGGGCTCTGGATTGCCCACTCATGCACCAGGGATAGTTCCTGATCCCACTGCTAGGGACCCCTCAATCAGACCAAGCTATACAACTGTCTCCTGTATGCAGAAGCCCTAGTACCATCGCCATGCAGGTTCCACAGCTGTCGGTCTAAAGTTTGTGATTTTCTATAAGCTTGGTTCAGTTGTCTCTGTAGATTTCCTCATCATGATCTTGATCTCCCTTTTGCTCATACATCCCTCTTCCCTCTCTTGGACTGGACTCCTGGAGTTTTGCCTCGTGCTTGGCTGTGGATCTCTGTACCTGCTTCCATCAGTTAGTAGATGAGGGTTCTTTGATGACAATTAGGGTATTCACTGATTATTAGGGTAACCAGTTCAGACACTCTTTCCACTATTGCTGGTAGTCTAATCTGGGGTTTGACCCAAAGAGGGATGCATGGATCACCTTGGGAAAGGGAAACAAATGAAATCTCCATGAATCTTCATCCACTGGGGACGAAGTAGGAGGGAAGTAAGAAAGGAGAGGGGATGGCACATGAGAACATGAGGGAACAGAGTGGTCTACCTGGGGGAGATATCTTGATAGAGGGAGACATTATGGAGTAAGGGAGAAACCTGGTGCTAGGGAAATTCTCAGGAATCCACAAGGATGACCCCAGATTAGATCAAACTCTTAAAACTAAGATATTATGATTTATTTTATCATTTAATGAAAAATAGAACATGGGGATAAATATTAAGGAATATATCTCAGAGTGGCTGAGACATGATCCTGCCTCCTCACTTCCTCAATCCAAGAGAACAGACAACCCCTTGGCCCTGCCTCTTCCTTCCTTATGTGCCTTTCTTTCTCCTCTTAGTCCAACAGAGAGCTGGATGGTCCACACCTGTCAGTGGAATTTGGACTTTATCTTCAGAATGGAGATCAATTCCAACAGTGGTCTGGAGCAATCAACATCAGCAAATCTTCCCCATCAGTAAGGGGTTTGATTTGATACAATATACAGCGAATATTTGAGGGGAAACAGTAAATAATCCATTAAATAAGAGATTACAGAAAATAAGTTTGTATGAAATGTAAGATGTAGTAATTCTTTTTAAACAGGTCATTGAATATCAGGTACTATAATTCAGTTACACTTTGGAGAGGAAGGATAAATTAGAAGTCTGTGGACTTCCTGTTCTGTTATACTCTGTCACTGAATTTCTGGATTCATTGATAAGCCCGCATATTTACACATCCCCAAGAGTAGTAAATTCTAGAGACAAGACCAAATTCAGCTTCCAAGGCAACCTCACAGTCTGGAACAGGTACTTGATTGCTTACCCCACTACTACTTGTATCTATAGCCAGTACCAAGAATATTGACTGCTGAGGAAATACTGTATGTTATCTTGCACACTTTTATCATTATGTATAATAAATGTAAATATTAACTTTATTATAGGATTAAATACTTGCTAGAAGAATAATCAAGGAACTTGACAAAAGAATTCATCAAACCTGCATCTTGGGATACAACTGTATTTATTTGCTTTTTGAAATAGACCAATATTGCATTGCATACAAAATAGGTCTTCAGTATACTCAGTTTTCCCATCTAATAGTAGAAATATGGAGGAAAGACAAGTTGTATCAGGATTCCATAATTCTGAGATTATTTTGCATTTAGAAACATTATTTTATGTGAGAGTTTCACAGGGCAAAAGTACTTTGGCAAATCAAGGCCAAAGAGTACCACAAAGATCATGACATGCAACAGACCTCATGTAAGAGATTTATGAGGAGTGATGGAGAGGGAAAGAAGAGAGGCAGGGGGAGGAAAAGATGGAGAGGAAAAGGGAGAGGTGTTGTAGGACAACCTTTTTGTATATTGTGAAGATGTATCTCTGTCCTCCCTCACTAGCCTATGGCACCTTCTGGTTTGTTCACTAAAGAGCTGCACGGCCAATAGCTAGGCAGGAAAGGATAGGTGAGACTTCTGGGCAGAGATAGAATCTCTGAGAAAAATATGAGAGGTGGGGAATTCACCAGCCAGACATGGAGGAAGTGGGAGGTACTGTACTGAGGAGAAGTAGCAAACCACTTTTGGCAGGACATAGAAGATTAATACAAAGGGGTTAATGTAAGTTTTAAGAACTATCAGGAACAAGACTAAGCTAAGGTCAAGCCTTCACAATTAATAAAAAAAAGTCTCCGTGCCACTATTTAGGAGCTATTGGTACAAAGAAAGTCTATTTACAAAGAGGAGAAAGGAGAGGAAGCCTTGATAGCAGAGACTTCACACAGGGTACTTGACTTGTGGCAGCAGTGAAAATGTTTTACATTTGGAGGCTGGTGATGACATGGATGCTGATGATGTGTGCGCTGGAGGCTCAGAGGGTTTTGAAATTTGAGCAGTTTCCAACAACAATGTTTAAATTAAATATATAAGTAGTAGGAAGACACAATTTTCATCCATGACCTGATGTGCAAATTGAAGTTTGGTTTTACATTTCTTGTTCTTGAAAACTGCTCAGCACTCAGACAGAGACCTTGCTTTCTCATGTGATTATAATTTCTTGGAAAATAAATGTCACAAAGATATCTTAAATAAAGTATACTCTAAAATATATATATATATATATATATATATATATATATATATATATTTCCACAGAGAACTAGGAACATCAATAAGTGTTCTTGTTTGAGTACAACTTGGAACATATTCAGCAATTGTAAATAAAAAAGTGTCTTAAAATTTCTATAACATGAAAAATGAAATCTTCATAGATTGTGAAAAATAGTAATGTAAGCAATATAGAAATAAATCAAGTCAAATTTTGTATTATGATTATATAAACATAGACAAGATAAAGAATGTTTTTACAGATAACTAGATCTTGGATATGGATTTTTTTTTTCTTTAGAGGATTCAGCATAGGTTTTCCCCAGTTAAAATTTATTTACATAGGGATGAGAAAAAGCATCCATGGACAAAAATGCTTCTCCTGAAGAGAGAAGGACCAGAGTTTGGATTCTAGCACCTAAGTAAATGTCAAATGTGGTCCCCGTCACACCTCCAATTTCAAGGATTACTGAGACTTGCTGACTACCATCTTAGCTATACGATAAAAACTCCAAATTAAGTGACAGACCATGCTTCAAAGAAATATTATGGAGCAGGATAGAGGGGAACATTGAGAGTCTTCTTTGTTTTCCAAATGCTCAAAGGTTTGACCTCACACAATCTAGGGCATACACATACAAATAACAACATCTAAAGTATTTATTAGCACATTTCTGTAGAAATATGAGTACTTTTTCATCAATGCCCATGAAAACTCACAGATAGTTTTTCTAAACAAAGAAAACTATTTGTTTTTAAATAAAAGTTACCATGATATTTGTAGCTTGTATTATAGCTGCTTAAATCATTTAAAAGTATTTTTGGCATAGCCTTCCATACCCGGGGGAAAATCTTAAAATAAAATGCTTATATATCTGATAATCTCATTTCCAAAAAAATAAAGAAAATAATATGACGATTTTTGCCTCATAGCACCTGTTCAGTATAAATTCCCTATCTGCAATGCAATGCCTATTTATCCCACATGCAAAGCTTCAGGGCAATGTTTTTAATTCTGTGGAATGTAAGTAGCTGTTTTGAAAAATAAAGACATTTTCTCATGGAGAGTTTAGTATTAGAACTTGCTTTATTCAATCATATTTTATCTAGATGATTCCCAAATCACACCAAGCTGTGCATCCTGTGAGTGTGAGTTTCCCACTGCTGTAGAGCATAGTGAGTGCCATTCATATTTATGATAAGATCCTGATCAAAGCATTCTAGTCTTTTACTGTCATGTTTCTTGAAATCCTTCTAACCTCATCCATTGACCATTCTAAAGGACATTTCCATATTATTCTATGTTCATATTTCTAGTGTGAAAATCTGCATCATGAAATCTGCATTTTGAAAATAAACATAATAAGCTGCCAAAAAATTCCAGTTCCAGAAATGAATTATTTATTTTCTAGTTGTTCAGTGAGCTTCTGTATACCCTCTCAAACACTGAAGTCCATTGCTTTTGATTTTGTTTATCCTCCAGAACTTGATGGTAGTACCCTCTTTCAGACAGTGCATACTTGAGTTATATGACATCAGTAAATGAAGCTGTACTTATACCAACTGTCTATTTTTCATCATATTAGAAGCTTCTACACAAGCTACAGCATTTTACTCACTTGCAAATCCTATAAAGTACAGTAATGATTACCCTGGCAAGATATACACATTGGTGCCATAGAAGTATGGCTGTTATAAAGATAACTAATTACTTTCCAATTTGACTCATTTCTTCCACAAGAAGAAATGCATGTCTAGTACTATAAATCTAACCAAGAACACAAATGCTGCAGAGCTCACAGGCCCAAGGGATAAAGTTTCTATTGTTATTCTGCTAAGTAGACATAGTATCAGACTGCCCTCTAAATATGTATCCCTTTACCCATAGATTCATATGCCTCTCAGAGAGTAGTTATCTCAGAAACTTACAACTGCTCAAATTGAAGAGAATAAGTGTCAGTGGGTCCTAAACCCTAAACTTGGGACATTTATATCACACTTATACTCTCTTCAAGGCATAAGGAACTTCAAAGTAGGGGGTTAGGTGTGCAGAATTGTAAAGTATGAAGTTCAGGAGGACTGGATTGAAATAATGTCTTGTCTTGTGTACTCAACTGGCAGTTCCCAGCCCCTATGGCGGCCAGTGCAAAGTCTGTATAAGATCAAGTGACTCATCACTCTTGAAAGAGGGCTAATGAACCTTTGTCCTCTGACTGATGATTTCTTGACAATTGGTGGCTGCTGGAGAGAACAAGTCAGTTTTCTTTATAGGTACAGTCCGTGGTATGTTCACCCATTATCTGCAGATGGCATTTCACACATGAGTATACAAACAGCACAAATTGGAGTTAGTAGATTATTAAAAATAATAAAAGCACACCTTCAAACACACACACATACATACATGTGCACACAAGCACACACACACACACACACACACACAAATAAAAAGAGACAGACAGAAGAGGGAAGGAAAGGAGAGAAATAAAGGATACAAAACTTGTGAAATTATCTGTTTCTTCCAATGAACACTTTATGTGCCATAATTAAGGTTTTTTTTTTTTTTCTGAAAGATCTGAGAACTATCACATAGTCTCTTAAGTTGCTGTTTGCTTGTTTTAACGTACTTGATTTTGAGTATTATATTATGTTACACAAACTTTAAAATTGTTTTTATTTACTTGTTTAGGCTTAGCTTTGACCATATAGACAAAAGACTACAATGGGAGCTATTAACTGGTTTCTGCCTCTATGCTTGTAAATTCCTGGAAATGAATTGCATTTGTATTTAACAGGACTATATAAACATGGTTATGAGCCCATGGAAGAATGTGATCTTTTATAAGGTGACTGACCATTAATTGCATGTCTGAATCATCTTTAAAAGTTTAGAATTATTTAATAACTTTTATAAAACTAAGATTGTATAATTTTAGCCCTGTTATATTTGAATCTCAAAATTTGTAAATATTGAATTGAAGATCCTTTAACATCAACATAAACTTTAAACCATAAATACAGTACTGGGAACTGTATTTTCCTTATCACTTTAAGTGTAATTTTAATAATTTCACGGCCTTTTTTTTTTTTTTTTTTTTTTGAGTATGGAAACATTGACCTCTGTACAAAGATCTGCCTCACACCTTATCTCTCTTAGGGTCTTGACCAAACTGTCCACAGGTAGGTCATTGGAGGGTCCACAGCCTGACTCAGTCTCACCAGGTAGGTCAGTCCCCCAAGTCCTTCTGACACAGGAAACATTTCCATCTTCCAGGCTTGACAAGCAAAAACTGATGCTGCCCTGCGGCATCTGTTCCCAACAAAAAAGCCATTAAAATTACCATAAGGGATACTCACTTGACTTTTCAGGTACAATTTTTGTTCTTGTTTTGTTTTAATTTTTAAGATGTTCTTTTTCTTTTGTTGCTGCACCTCCTTACATACCTTATTAGCACTCACTTATTCAATTACAAAAAAAAAAAAAAAAAAAAAAAAAAAAAAAATGTGTGAGGAATCAGAATTCCTTCATAGACTGGGGCAGAACCTGGGTAACAAAGTCCTGGCCTAGGCTGATTGCTGCTTTTACTTATTCAAGCTTCAGAAAAGAAAAGGGACACCTCAACAATTTTGTATTCACTACTACTTCTTTATCTGTCCACCAGAAACTGCTTTGGATAATGCAACAGTATCATAACAAAGAGTCCATGATTAAAAACGTTCAAATGGAAAGATTATCTTGGATCATGTTTTTGGCGACATTATAATCACAAGGGTTCTCAGGAATGCGGACCAGGAAGTTACAGATGGGATGTTTCAATAAGATTACAGGTGATGATGGACAGATACACAGCCATAAAAATAAATGAAATATCTTTTTGCCCCCCCATCCCTTCCTCTCCATTCTGAATATATGTATCTGAACTTTCCATACTACTGACTTCAACTATGCAGTAGGGATCAGAAGTGGAGTGAAACTTGGGGAATGAAGTTCAAACTAGAACTGTAGACATTGGCAAGGTAAATTATTGGATTGTCACCTTAAGTTTCCAGAAAGAATGGAACTAGGCAGCCCTTGAAAACACTAACCTCCAGATTCAAAAGGACAATCATATGGGCAGCTTTAAATAACTAAATCTGTGTTCATTCCTTACAAAGTTAGGAAACTATAGCAATCACCCAGATATTTCAGAGTTTAGGAAAATTAGCAAAGAACGAAGTGAATGGACTTATTAGCCATTGCCTGAAAGGACCATTTACACTTGTTTCTTCCTAGTCCTCCTAAATACAAGTGTTTGTGAGTTAATAGCCTTAGTTAGTGTTAAAGTCCTAATTTTAGCATAACTTCCAGGACTTTTTCACACATCCTCCTCTGTGAATTTAAGCAATGTTCCCTGAATATTCAACAACTCTGTGTTGCCAAGTACTTGTTTATGAAGCATGCTGGGCCAGAAACTCAAAGCTCTGCTGGTTTTGAATCCAAATGGCCACAGAGGTTGTTGTCTTTAGATTGTTCATTTTGTGACTCGGCTTCTGAAATTGGGTGCCGGCCACTGCTGCAACATTTTCTAAAACAAGCAGACATTTTGCCCTGGCTAAGACACAGATGCCTCTTTCTCACAGAAGGCAACTCTATTATAGCAAAAATAAATAGTAAAAGGACAAAAACAAATCAACACAAAAGCCTTTTATACTTTTCCATGGCAGGCTACCATTTATTTCTTTATTTTTTGTTTTGTTTTGTTTTGTTTTGTTTGTTTTATGTATAGCTCCCTCCAACTAATCTGCCCATATACTAATTAACACTTTGACAGTCGCAAACAAGATTCTGGCTCTATCTGATGCTAGATACAATCCATGCCCTGAAATAATGCAGTTTTCACAAACATTATTCCTGTTTTGTTGGGGTTATGGAGAATTTGATATGAATATTTACAGTTATTATCCTGGCCTGTTTTTCCAAAACATTCTCTCTTTGTAATAACACAATGTCACTCCCAGAATATTATTTTCATGAATTCTCATCTTCATTTTGGCTGAATGTGTTCTAGTTTCATTGCAAAAGTGGTTTCTTCACCATGCAATGGAATTCAGCAGGCAGGCCATGCCTTAGGTTGCCACACTCATCTCCCAAAACTGTGTCCAAGAGCATCATAACCATCTGTCAAAATAAGTTGACTGCATTTCCTGTAGTTTAAAGATGTCTATTATGCAGAATATCCCTGGCCTGAAGTCTTAGCAAACCCCAGTCCAATCCTCCTAGTATAAAGTGCAAAGCACAGTTTATAAACTACAAATGTGTGATGCATGATAATACATACACACAAACAAACACATATATGTAATAGGCTAACAAGAAAAACTGTTCCAAATTTATGGTGAATTAAAGTAGACCCTCTAGAATCAATCAGTCCATCTAAATTAATAAGTAAAAATAGTAAATGGCATTTATTTAAATTGTGTCCTTTATCAGTCTAAATGACAAGCATTTATAAAAAGTATTTTTTTACAAAACATTAATACATAAACCCTGAATAAACAAAAATTCCAACTTTGAAAGTAACATCACAATAGATTTTACTTAAGCTTATCTTTGAAGATAAAAGTTACATATATATATATATAATTGTTTATTATTAAATACATTTTTTAGATACTGTATCAGGCATCTTTATTTTCCACTCCAGATAAGAATTTAATGAAAATAAAATACTTTCTACTGAAAGTAAAGCATATCTGTGTTCTTCTCTTTTTCCTTATTAGAAATTATTTTTTTAATACATATGCATATCTGTTCATTCTGTGACTGAGCCAAACAGTTTTTGAGCATTGAACTCACTTCAAAACTTCATAATGAACTTAAAAAGTATGTTAAAGTCAGTCATTTTTCATTTGGTCTTTTCATTAATTTTAATCTTTAATGATTTTATTTCTCAAAAGATTTTGCCTTAGGGCCTCATTTGTGGGTAACAGTGTTTGCAGTTCAGCTGTTTGACACTTCTTTACCAGTAAATTACAAAGTGATGTACCATTGTTGTAACATGAACATAAGGATCATATGATCACAGTGTTTCTACTTCTCATCACTATGTAGCAGCGGATCTCAACACTCCTAGTGCTTAAAGTCTTTTCATACAGTCTCTCCTGTTCTGGAAACACCCAACCATAAAGTTCTTTTTGTTACTTTAGAACTGTGGTTTTGCTACACTTCTGAATTATAATGTAAATATCTGATATGCAGGATGGTACTAGATGATCACTGCGAAAGTGTCTTTGGATGTCCGAAGGGTTGTAACCTGCAGGTGGAGAACCAGTGCTCTGGGGTGTCATGGAGACTCACCTGGACAGGATGTGTTAGATGCACTGGCCTTGCTGGTTTTCACTGGCAGTCCACTCTGTTTTTCTATTGTTATTGTGTTGCCAGACCACTGAAAACTCTGCTGACTTGCTAGATGTATCTGCTCTACTAGAAGCTTATGGAGATATGCCACACTTAAAAAAATGTCCCTTCAAGTTTCACATTCTGTTGAAAAGCATATGAGTTTGGATTGAATTTAGCCAACAGAAACCCACAATTGCTTCTCTTTAACAAATTAATGTGTATCCATTTCCTATATTTACAAAAGAAATCCAGTAGACATTGTAACTATGTCTTGAAAATGTGATTCAAAGACAAGGGGCTATCTATTACAGTGCTTTAACTTACTCATAGTCAGAAGTCAGTAATGTGGGATTTAACAAGGTACCTCCATGTAGTTAAAAAGGTTTATTTGGGGGTAACTTACAGCCAATAAAGGGGTTGGTTACAGGATCTGGGATAGGTGAGATGCAGTCCAGTGGGGTTCTCTGGAGAACTCTCACTCGGTCTACCATCCAACATCCAGAATCAGGAGGAACCAAGAAGCTGGCATGTCCAAATCTCAGGTCTTAAGGGCTCCTGTCTCAGCTACACCCCAGAGGCAGGGCTCAGGTAGGCTTGGCAGTGACCAGAAGCCTCACTAGGGGTAATACTTACAGGTCAAAGCTGGAACAGCTACCATTACATCTCCCCCTTTAGTCATATAAGAAAGTTCTAACCTAATACAAAACTATATACACTAGGAATGATTATCAAAAATTGTGCAGGAGGAATAAAGGATAATGACCTAGACAAGATGGAACTAAAACCAACATGAACAACATCAAACAAGAGACACATGCTAAAATACTAAAACCCAGAGAAGTCTGGAGCATAGGTAAATGGCACATTACAGAGATCATTCCAAAAGATGTCCTATCCTAAAGAACCTGAGTCTAATACTTAATATGTTCTAGCTAAGATACAAGATGATTATAACTGTATCTGCTAGTCAATCCCATCAAAAACCTGAGAAGGAATATAATAATACCTGAGAATGGAAGAAGGATGCAGGCAACTTTCAGGAGTCTTGTGAGAATAGACAGAGAAGGCTGGCCGCCTGGACAGTAATCTAAAGTTTCTCAGCATCATTGGTGCATTCAAATTGGCCACAGAGTTAGAGTATCTGTCAGACCATTTTATTGTCAGCAGTCGAGGCAAGGGCAGTTCTTTGCCCAGTATGCCATTTTGTGCCAAGGTAAAGACAGACTTTCAGATGTAAATGTCTCAGAAGTCCAACATTCTCTCAGGATCAGATCAGTGCTGCCAGGAGCAATCGTGTCTCCTGTCAACAGAATTCTAAGTTATCAAAACATTTAAATGCTATATGCTCTAGGTCTATGAAGTGTTTGAAGACTACCTATTCATCTGACATACGTTTTTGTAAGTCTGGAGAACCTAACTAATATAAGTATAGAGATGACAAGCATAGGTGACTATAAATCTGTAAGTCTTGTCTACCTAGATAACCTAAGGACTAAGGCTTCACATAAACAGGGTAAACAGTCTATAAGCAAATGTACAGTAAAAGGACAATGACCTGAAAGTTGTAACAATACACAGAATAGCTAAAGCAGAGGTAGGAATCTACAACACAATATGCAATATGACAATAATCCTAAATGTGTACCAATATATCAAAAATCCTAAACAGAGGTAGAACATACATAGAGTATGACAAAATATAATTTTACATTTGTATTAATATGTAAACATTCAAATAAGAATAGAAATATATGTACATTATAACAAATATGATTCTGTATTTGTATCAATTCTCGGTCAGGGAGAGTCTGATGGTCTACTAACTGAGCCCAGCTAGCTCAGTCAATAGAGCATGAGACTCAATCTCAGGGTCATGGGTTCATACCCCATGTTGGGCACCACATAATGTGGGGATTTAACAAGGCAACTCCATGTAGTTAAAAAGGAGGTTTATTTTGGGGTAATTTACAGCCAGTAAAGGGGTTGGTTACAGGATATGGGAGAGGTGAAGTGTACTCCACTGGGATTCTCTGGAGAACTCTGACTTGGTCTGCCATCTAGCGTCTAGAATCACGAGCAACCAAGATGCTGGCACATCTGGATCTTGGGTCTTAAGGGTTCCCATCTTGGCCCCACCCTAGGGGGAGGTCATAGGTAGGGGTGGCAGTTACCATAAGCCTTACTAGGGGTAGTATTTTCAGGTTAAAGCTGGAACAGCTACCCACTACAAGTTAGCCTTTCACAGAAACTTTCAATGACTTCTACGCAGTAGTAGATATTTCAAGCAAGAGGTCAAGAAACAGTTGAGAAAAGGAGTTATCCTGTTTTATTTTTCTAAAATGAGTATTCATTGCATTAAAATGTATAATCCTCTCTAAAATAGTATATTTGGAGTGTCATTGTTATAAGTTTGAAGTTTGATCTGAGCAAAGTATAGAAAAACTAGGTCATTCACACTAGAGTCTAAATCTCTTATTTTCTGGGTTTTTGACCAAGTTATACTTATTTCACTGTGCTTTGTTTATTGGAGAAAAATAATAGCAGGACAGGAACAGGTCAGGTAGAAAAGAGTAATGTGGACAAAGGAAAAGTAAATGTATAATTCTGAAAATATTTATAAGGGAAATTATCTTCCACTTGAGCAACAGCATTGGGAAAATTTAACTCATTCCTGTAATTGATTTTTTGCCTCTGGGTTGTCTTATTGTCACTTAAATGTAGTATATATTGAGCATTTAAGTCAGACATGCATCAGGTTGCTTTTGTTAAGGACCAAGTAGATAGTGTAAATGAAAGTGTTTATGTGCTCCTGTGAATCACACTGTAACTGCACTAGGGTTGTCCTGGTGTGTATATCCTGAATTAGGAAGAAATTGAGTGTTCTAAGCTTTCCAGAGGACTTGCTCAGCTCTGAATTTAACATGAATAATGTTCAGGTAGTTAGGAGGGCTTCCTTTAGTTTCTATTTTTAATGTTCTTGCAGGAACAGCATCTGGAAGAATGCATTACTGTTTTTTGTTGTGGTTCTTGTGTTTGTTTGAAGTGACACAGTTAACAGTCAGTTTCAATTTTGGGACACACTAAAGGAAATTCTCAACCACCTCAGTTAAAAACAGTGTAAACCATAGGATAACATGTCAGCTAATAAAACTAATGGAGTCCTCTGAGCAGGAAGATTTGTGAGGTCATCCCTGTTATGACGTTATAAAGCAAGGGAGGAGTCAGTGGAAAGTTAATTATGGAAAAAAAATGTATTTTGTATTTTTGAATTCTCACTTTGAAATCCTCTCTATAGTGCTAAACCTCCATCTAAATTTATAATGATTTCCCATAGAACAATGTCCTAAATGATATCTTGGCACACAGTTTTCTCAAGGCCATTTGAGATTGATAATGAAAGTCTTTTCTTTTGCTCAACTTCTATTTCCAAGACTTTTTTGCCTTGTTGCTACAGACAGTCATGAAAAGGTTATAACATTGGACCTTTCCACAGTCAATAAGGGATCTGGGAGAAGCTTTAAGGGCTATGTGATGCCCACCCTGTTCTGAACAACTGGCTGTTGAAGGATTCTTGTGGAGGAGTAGATGGAGCAGACATTGTTTTCATTTGAGGACCCACTTGAGAGCTCGCCAGGCTACAGCAGACAGCTACAAAGCACATGGTGGCACAGAAGGCCCTGGTTAAATTCAGTGAGTTTCAAATAACAACATTTACAACAAAAAACTATGAATTACAGGTGTGCAATAAAGTCGGGAGGGAGGTTAGGAGAATAATAATCAGAATGTATATTCCTATATTATGCAGGTTTGAAACTGTTAAAGAACACTAATTCAAAGTTTAAAATTGCTAACAATCGCTCTCTCTCTCCATGTCTACAAGCTTGTGTGCACTTATGAATACATATCCATACATGTATATCAATGTGTATGTGTGTATGTGTGTGTGGAGGGGGTGTGGGTATAACCAAAGTCACCTAGTATGAAAAAAAAATGGATAAATGACATAAATGCTTCTGAAGTAAAGTCATCGATGTGATTTAAATAGTACGGCAGCTTCAAACAGCTCAGTGGTTAAAAGCACTGAATTCTCCTATAAAATACAAGGTTCTATTATCAGCACGCATATATGAGTCACAGTCACCTACAATTCTGGTTCCAGGAAAACTGACATTATCTTGAGAAGTCCACAGGCACACACATGGTGCACAGATAAATATGCAGTGAAAACATCAACATGCATGAAAAATAAAATAATTTAAAAACAAATACTGTTATAGATAAATTTATAACAACATTATACATAGTAATATCATGATAGAGAACAGCATAAGTGTAGGTTTTATTTAAATCTAGAATTTGTCCTTTTACAGCTAAGAGGCAATGGGGAAACTTCATTGGTAGTTTTGACTCTTATATTTCTCCTAAGTTTCACATACAAAATTACATAGTATATTTGAAGATATCATTACAGTTCCTCCTACACAGTTTGGTCCATTTTTTAATAAAGATGTGTATGGGGCAATCTTACAAAGTTGGAAACTGGGCCTCATTCATCTTTACCTTTATTAATTTTATATTTAAAAATTATATAGTCCAATTTGTAGAAGTTCAGTAATTATATTCCTATATTAAATAACATTTGGCTCACAAATTTGTATATATAATATATGCACTAATTTATACAGGTTTAATATTTATATTTCTTTATTAAATAGTTTTTGGCTCACAAATTAATATATATATATATAATATACATACATCATCATATATGTTTTAAAATTCTGCTTTCCTTTTCTAATGTTTCAGCAATTGACATGTTGCCTGAAATATGGTTGTATTTCCAGTAAAAATGCAAGTTCAATGAGACTCTTCACTCTAACAATTGTTAGGATTGTAATATAATCATTACTCTAGACTATAAAGCAGTTCACCTTGAACTCAAATTAAAAAATAAATATTTCCATCAGCAAGTACAACACAAATACATAATAACATATGCTTGCAAAGTTGCTAGAGCACCATAAAAATAAGTGAATGAAAATTTAGAAACAATTAAAATACAAACCTATATCATTCTTAATACTTTATGCTCAGCAGAGAATTTGACTGACAAAACACAAAATACAAGGCACTTTAATCTATCTTAAAAAATAGAGTAAAAGAAGCTAAAATATTATTGTCACAAAAATTATTAAGGGTGTATTTTGAAAATTACTGTATAGAAATGAATATAGTTGTGTGTTTATCCATGGAAACACTACCTAACCTTTTGACAGTTTGCTGACATTCTAGTACATTTTCTCCTTTTTCTAATCCAAAATTGTTATACTAAGTTACTACTTTGGGCTAGAGAGATGGATCAGTGGTTAGGAGCACTTTCTCTTCTCACTGATAACTGGAGTCCAGTTTGTAACACCCAGGTTGGGTAACACACAACTATCTGAAACTCAGAGTAATCAATACCTTTTTCTAGACTCCTCAGGCACTGCACACACACACACACACACACACACACACACACACACACAGAGAGAGAGAGAGAGAGAGAGAGAGAGAGAGAGAGAGAGAGAGAGATCCACATAATGCTTTAAAATGTTAGTGAATTGTTTGATTTAATTTCCTGAAATACAGTTCCAACAAAGTGCTCATTAATCATCCATTTTTATCAACATTTCTTGTTGTTATTGTTTTTTGTTTGTTTTGTTTTACTCTTTTGAGGGGCCTGCAATCCAGCTCCCAAATAATTCACACATATAGGGGAGTCATATTCTTACATATGAATGCCCAGCCATAACTTGTTTCTTGTCAGCTTTTCTTAACCTAAATTAGCCCGTCTACCTTTTGCCTCTGGTTTTTTACCTTTTCTTACTTCTGTATATCTTACTTTCACTCTTACTCCATGGCTGGCTGTGTGGCAGGGTGGCTGGGTGGTTGGCCCCTGGAGTCCTCCTTCTCTGGCTACTTCCTTCCTTTTTTCATCTCAGATTCTCGTTCTATTTATTCTCTTTGCCTGCCAGCCCCACCTATCCTTTCTCTTGCCTTGCTATTGGCCATTCAGGTCTTTATTAGACCATTGGCTGTTTTAGACAGGCAAAGTAACACAGCTTCACAGAGTTAAACAAATACAACATAGCTTTGCATCATTAAACAAATGTTCTACAACAAAAATGAATGTAAGACATCTTAAAATAATTTTCTATGACAATATCTACATTTTGTGATGATCCAAATTCAGGTTTAAGTGAAACTCCTGCCATTTATTTTATTCTGGGAAGGGACTGCTTACTTTTAAATAGCGATGCCGCACAGCTGTAAAATATGTGTAAATTTTCCAAACCAGGGGAAATTAAACAGGAAGAGGTTGACTAAACAGTAGAGAAAGATTATAAGCCACAGTATATGTTCAGAATATATTATTTTAATAGTCATTTCATTATTAATCTCTTTTAATTAGAGTTTATTACAGTTCACTTCATTTAACAAATACTGACTGTTTTGCATTTTTTTTATAGATGTAGGGAGCCGCCATTCAAAGATGGCGCTAGCTTCCTGGTAGCCTAGCTGTAAACAACTCCATATTTGGCTATGATGCACGAGTATGGTAATTGGCCTTATGTCCTCAGCCTATCCCATGGCTCCCTGTGTTCACATTCTGGTGGGACCCAATCACAGTACGGCACGTTTGCCTGATTCCCTATATAAGCAGCTGCAGTTTAGTCCTCGGGGCCCCTCACCTCCCGCTATCCCTTAACCAAGAGGCACTCCAATAAAGTGTGATCTGAGAAGAATCCTCGAGTGGTGGTCGTTCTTCCTCGCTGGTCGAGGAGCTCGCCGCATATAGATATGCTGTGTGTGCATAGCCATGTGTGTTGAGGCCAGAGGTCAATGTCAGGTGTCTTCCTCATTCCCCAGAGAGCTTATGTTTTGAGAAAACATCTTTTATAAGATCTGTAACTAACAGCTTGGCAATATTACCTAGCAGGTGAATTCCCAGAAGCTGTCTTGTCTCCTTAGCACAAGGCTACAGATGGATAGCTCCCAATACTTTTGGAAGACAGTTGAGGATCTGAACTAGGTTTTTATGTGGCACAACAATGAACTCTCTTTACTGAACTCAATTTCTGCAACAATTTTTAAGTGGGTAATTTAATCTTATTGTAATATCCATGACTAAAGAATTAAGAACAGAATAAAGATGTATAAAATATGATGCTTTCAATGTATATAGCATGTTTTTTTCTTAGTATGTTATATAATATTGAATGGCTAAATATTTCAGGCATACAGGATCAGAATTTTATATGTAACTTGAACAGACATTAATATTTTATTTTATTTATATCTAAAATGCATGTGATATTACTTTATACTAAGAACAGGGCCATTGAGAAGTAACTGGTTTGACATTATCTTTAAATCTACTATAGTTCAAGACAGTGGTGGATCAAATATTTCTGAACTATCACCACTGCAGAATTTTATTCACTATATTATATTTATATAATAGACAAAATAAAGCACTTTTGTATGGTCTGTAAGTTGGCCTTTGCCTCTGCACTCCATAAACTGGGCCATATCTTTATGCAATAACCAAACAAATGGCTTACTTCCAGAAATCACTATTGGAAAGAACAATAAAAATAATAGTGGAATCAACAAAGCAGAGTACAGAACTAACTCAAGATTTAAAACCCATTTAAGTAAATAGAGCAGTGATTAATCATGTGTATCTATAGGAATATGAACCATCCTTTTGGTAGGCAAATTCTGAAGAATGGGATAGTGTGTTCTAGAGGTCAGCAGACTCCTATCTTTCTGAGGAAACAACACACTGATTTTCATAGTAGCTGAACAAGTTTGCCCTCCCACTAACAGTGAGTCAAGTGTTCCCCTTACTCAACATCATCACAAGCATGAACTTTGTTTTATTAATCTCAAATATTTTGACCAGTGTAAGGTGAAATGTAAAGTAGTTTTGATACGCATTTCCCCTGATGACACAGGATGAAGTCTTGCATCATGGAAGAGGAGGGAGGGAAGGCAGGATTGCAAGAGGCAGAGTGTTGTGGGTGATTTGTACACTGCATGAAGGTATGTAGCTGTGATTGTTTTAATAAAGTATGGAATGGTCAATAGCTAGACAGGAGTTATAGGTGGGACTTCTGGGCAGAGAGAGAAAGTAAGAGGCAATAATTGAGGCACAGATGAGATACCAACAAGACATGGATGGAGTTGGACATACAGTATGAAAGAAAAGTAAAAAGACACGTTGTAAAACATATATTAATAAACACAGATTAATTTAAGTTATAAGAGCTAGTGGAGGCCAGATGGTGGTGGCTGCACACCTTTAATCCTAGCACTTGGGAGGCAGAGCCAGGTGGAACTCTGTGAGTTCCAGGCCAGCCTGGACTACAGAGTGAGATTCAGGACAGGCACCAAAACCACACAGATAAACCCTGTCTCAAAAAAAAAATAAATAAATAAAAAATGAAAACAAACAATATAAAGAGCTAGTGGAACAAACCTAAGTTATAGGCCAATCTTTCATAATTAATAAGAAATCTCCGTGCTATTATTTGTGAGCTGGCAGCCCAAAGAAAAATCCAACACCAGAGGATAATGAAGGTGGAGAGACTGTGTTTTTTAGACATGGCTGCCTAAATAAGAATTGAACAATGACAATATCAGTAGACATGGTACTGTGGAAGTAGGAACATCTCCTGCAGACTCATCATTGGCAAAAACTTCAGGTAACTAATGACTGCTAGGATAGGGAGAATTAGCAACTGTCTGTTTTATACTCTCTCTTTTTCTTTCAACATCCCTACTTAAACAGTAATGAAAATTTATTTTATTATTAAACACTAAAATGAATTTTAGAAAATAAAATCCTCACTGTTTGCAGTTTTGAAACTGTAACAAGGAAAAAAAGAAACATCAAAAATGTAGTAATGGGCAAAGCTTTCAGCTCAGAGGTGCAGTGTTGGCATAGCAACCTGATATTTGCTGGTTTCTCGAAACACACCTTGGAGTGAAGTTATCCTTTCCAAGGTGGTATTGGCAAATAGAGAATTCACATATAAATGAATGAAATTAGATATTCGTCACTCAAGCATCATCAAAATCAATACAAAATGCTTCAAAATATCAACATAAGATTTGATATTTAAACTGCTGAAGTACATCATAGGAAAAACAGAAATAAGCATATGCAAAGACATTCTAAAAATCATTCCAAAATCTCAGGAAAATGGAATTTAACAATAAATTAATTGTATAAAATTATGAAGTTTCTGTATAGCAAAAACAAAATTCAAATGAAGTGACAGGTTACAGAATGAAAAAGTCTTGTCCTCCTGTACTGTGACTCCTGTCCTCTAACTGTGGATTAATTTCTAGAGTATACAGCAAACTCAGAAATGTAAGCATGAATCATCCATTCTGCAATAATAAATAAAATTAAGGGAGCAATATCCAAGAGTAAACTACAATGTCTAGTAAATGCACAAGTTAAGAGTCCAGACCATCAGCTGTCAGTGACCTGCAAAGTAAAATATCACTGAGATTCCCTCTTACTCTACTGAGTCTGATGCTCACTTGAAAATCAACTAGCAGATGCTGGGGAGAATCCTTGGGACATGAAGCTCCTCTACAATGCAGATGGAATGAGTGCAAAGTAGTGCAGTCCACATGGGGATTCTTCAAAAAACTAAAACTAAAACTTTAATATCCTATGATTCACCCAAGCCATTTCTGAGCACATACCCAACAGAATCTGATCCTGTGAACCTCAGAGATACTTGCACATCAACCTTTACTGTGGCATTATTCAAAATAACTCAGAAATACTATGAAAGTAGATGACCATCAACAATGAATGGATAAAGAGTTTCTCTCTCTCTCCCTCCCTCCCTCCCTCTCCCCCCCCTCTCATACACACACAAACACACACACAGATGCACACACACAACACATATATACATTATATAAATAATTTTATTCAATGGAAATAAATGAAATTATATCATTTGTAGGGTAATGGATGAAAGCATATGTTATCATATTTAATGAAATAAAGCAGATATCAAAAAATAAATACATTTTTTTTCTTCCATGTAAAAGGAAGGAAAATTGTGGGTCAGAGCCTAGAGAGAGGTTTGGAAGGAATATAGGCAGATAAAATTAAGATGAAATGTATATATATTTAGAAGAATAAAGGACACTCAATAAAACCAGGAATTTTAAGAAACATAAAAGCAGGTTTATATTAATTTTCTTATAATTGATTTATTGTATATTAAGAGACAATAAAACTGTCATATAAAATTAAAAATTTTGTAGTCAAAGTAATCAGAGATATGGAGAAAGTATGGAGAGAAGAAAATTACAGAAATTTTAATGTTGCTATTTTCATTTCTGTTATAAAATGCCTCTTGTCTACAATAATTTTCAAATTACATTACTACTAGTTAATATGACAGTATTCAGGGGTATTATTTTGTTTATGACTATAAGATGTATCACACTCTTTATTTGGCATATCTATTTGAAGAACTAAATTTTGCACTTTTCCTACAAAGGGAAAAAATACATGAGTAGATATTAGAATTAGATAGTAGAATTAGACCGTGAGAGGCATTGAGATCACAGTAAACACTTTTCTCATTGAAAAGCTCTTTCTACAAGACAGATGTTTTGACAAGCCTACTTATTATCTCCACGTGCATCAGTCTCTGTCCCTCCCTTTGCAAGCATCCACTGACAGGCATTGATCACTGTTAGCAAACAGCTCTTTGGGTGCTGAACACTTACCTGGCAAGCCTCCTGTAGTCCACAGGCAAAAGAGAACTCTAGCATTGCAAAGCTGGATAACTGCAAACCTTGATGATTAATTAAACATTGGAGTATTTGTTTTGCACTTCTTACAAAATTAGAGGAACAGTAATTTTACAAATGATGATATTATGCCAGGAAAAACAAAGGTTCCACTTACATAATCATTAATGGTGGGATAATGTGGTTTGCTTCCTTCCCAGAAGTGCTGACATTACAGTGGAGGAAAAAAAAAAGAAGAAAGAAAACTGTCCTTTGAATTTTTATTGCTGTCATATAGGACTTATTAAACACTGACAGAGTTTTATTGAACCAGGTCTTCTCCAAGCAAGTTTTACAAGACCTGACATTTAAGAGCTAGCATTTTTTGCCATCCAATGTTGATACTGTTGATAGTAAAATGCTGGTACTTGAAAAAGCAAATTAAAACAAAATGGATCATGGAAAGCAAGTCCATTAAAGACAGAACATGAAGGAAAAATATCTTAACGCATAACCTTCTTGTATTGGGTATGGGAGATCCCCTAAGACTGGGGTCAAACAAGAAATTTTCATTATAAATGTCTAAGCCTGAAAGAGTAGCCGCATTTACTGTGAAATTAAAAGAATTAAAATTTGATTTTACATTTGCTATATAAATGTGAGAATGGGGAAGATATTTGGGTTACAACCAGGGTTTGACACAGATTTTGCCAGAGAAAGGTAGAGTTCCCAATGTGTGTACTTGCATCAAGATTTATCTGTTGCCACTGCCCTGAGAGATTATTTTGACTGACATTTGATGTGAGATGGCCAACCCACTGTGGATAGTATTATCACCGGGCCAGAGGCTATACAAGAAAGCTTGCTGAGCTCGAGCCAGAAAGCAGCCTTCCTCCATGTTTTCTGATTCACTCTTCTGACTTCATGCTTTCCTCAATGGTAGATTGTTACCAGCAAATATAAGCTGGTCAAACATTTTCCTCTGTGTTGCTTGTTCCCTTAATCTCCATAGCAAGAAAGCAAACTAGAATTTGCCCTTGGCACTTTACATAATCTCCACCCAGTATTCTTAAAAGTTCTCTCAGCAATAGTGATGTAACCTTATATCCTAGCTAAGGACCATATAATCAATGCTTCATTATTAATATTTGCTCCCAACTATACTAAACTGTAACTTTCTATCTGTATGTATCTGTGTGTGAGTTCGTGTCTATCATATCATCTGTATATCTATCTATCTATCTATCTATCTATCTATCATCTATCATCTATTTATCTAATCTACCTATCCATTAAACTTAACAGAGTTCTGTCAACCATGGTGATATTTTTTTGTGGTAATATCTGAAAATACATAACATTTAAAAAGTTTACTTTTAATGAAGTAAAATAGGCTTCAAGGCTGCTAAATTGTTTCTTGCCTGAAAGATGTAGATATTAAACACTGAAATGTTTCTGAGATGGAGTAGTTTACATTTGGTGAAAATCATGTCAGGTGACCTTGGGAAACTTCCGGAGTATTGTTTAAACAATGCCACTACGGTCAGCTGTTGCGAAGATCAGATTCTCAGTAGCGGCATTGACTGGGAAATCAAAGTAATTAAAATTTGGTTTCACATTTGCTTAATAAAGGTGAGAATGGAGAACAAGAGACAAAAGAAAAATCACTTGAAATCTTTCTTAAGAAAGATATTTGAGAATGCAACCTAATTAAATATGTAATATTAAATATTAATATAGTATATATTAAATATAAGAAATATTTTTATCCATCATTCACAGTACCTCCAGAAAAGCCTTTGGAATAAAGTTTGATATAATAATCATCTTTTATGCTAATGAATATCTTTAGGGTTGAGATTCATTATTCCTTTGAAATGTGTTTTTCTTTTGAACTATTTGAATTTTCTAATTTTATTGTATAAAATATATGAATACCATGAATTCATAAATAACTATAAGATAAAATAAGGATATGAGTTTTTACTCCAAACAAATGTTTACATGTACAGTAAATAATTAAGTATGTTGTATAATTGAAAAGATTTTTGCATGGCAAACAACTATCCTCACTGCACAGGATTCCACTCACCAACATTACACTTCATTATCTTATGATTATTTTAAGAATATCTTCATTTTTCTGGCCCTCTGACTGTGGGTGACAGTTATGTGACTTGATGTGTTTGTAGGTACCCTGACAACGAGACCAGGACTTATCCCAGGTACAAGACCTGGATATTTAAAGCCCATTACCTAAGATGCAATACTTCCTCAGCCGTGATACAAGGAGGCGGGGCCTAATCAGGCCCAACTTGGTATGCCAGCTGGTGTTGACTACCCAAGGAGGGCTCTTACCGCTATGAGAAAGAGATGGAGGTGGGATGTGAGGGATGTGGGAGGGAGAAGGAGAAAGGAAGGCAGTGGGAAAAGGAGCTGATATGTAAAATGAAAACATTTTAAGTAAAAAATTAAATCATTAAAAATAAAAAGATTTTTTGTACTTTACAGTTAAAATCTTTATACTATCTTCTGTAAGCATCATTCAGATGAATGTAAAATTTTATAGAGCATTATATAGTGTTGTTTGTTTCTTGTTTCTCCAGTTAGATTGCACATATCAGGCTTAAGATGAAGTCAATAAAAAAGATAAGAGGATATACACACTTTCTCAAACTCTATAATGTCAGAAAACATATGTACTACCCAATTTTCTCTATATACTCATTCTCATGAGGGGACATAATATGAATTTGCTTTATTTGCTTGTAGTACTGAACAAATGTAACTTGAGGATGATGGTGGCAGGAAAAGCATCCCTACTTCATCAACTCTAAGCTATAAGTACTCATTGCTTCTCCTAGAGCATCTGATAGCTTGAATTATGTATCCTTCTCCAGGGCTACAGTTGAGAGTTGTTTAGTTTGGAGGTTAATGTGACGCACTGAACTATGTTTTTATTAGAGATAACGTCAGTTCAGTTGTCAAATTCAGCATGTTACTGCCTCCAAAGCAATTAATTGGTACTTGGTGAATGAATATAGTTGAAAATAATATTACATAGCATCATTCTGGTCTTTGAATGGGTTCACAGACATCATTAAATGAATTTGTATATGTATCTATTACGTGTATATAAAATCCAAGTGTGTTCCTCTATTAATATTAATAAATGCCTTGTGATCTGAGACATGTAGGTTCAAAACCAGACTAGGCAATATGATAAGATTCTTTATCTACTCATTAATTACATAAAATTTTGTGACAAATTTCATAATGCTGGAGGCAAGAAAATGAACATTAACAATTTACTTCCAAATGTCCTTGGTTCAGCTATCCAATCTGGTTCATTAACATATGCCAAATCTATAGACTGATGCAAGCAGCTGCTCTGTATCTGAGGTTGCTTCTGTCTAACTAAATGTACATTATCTTTAAACTACTAAAATAGATCCATTAACTTTAAAATTATTGACTCCTGTTTTCACACAGTTCCAGACTGATGCATGCATATGTAAGATTGCTTTTCTGCCTAGTATCTTTCACAGGTTTATTTATTTTTTTTATTTTTATTTTATTTTTTTATTTTTTTGAGACAGGGTTTCTCTGTGTAGCTTTGCACCTTTCCTGGAACTCACTTGGTAGCCCAGGCTGGCCTCGAACTCACAGAGATCCTCCTGGCTCTGCCTCCCGAGTGCTGGAATTAAAGGCGTGTGCCACCACTGCCCAGCTAGGTTTATTTCTTTTAGAGAATCCAGGGTCTAGAGGACTTCCTTTAAACAGTACATCAAACTTCCTAAGCAATCAGCTTCTACTAATTATTGATAAGTTTATAATTACCTAACATATTTGTGATATTCTTAATGTATTGTAAGTTATTCTGGCATATGTTTCTCTAACATTTACTTCTTCTCTGAGTTTGTCTTGTCACCAAAATATTAAATAAAATATTGTACATACATTTATACAATTCCTAAGATTGGATTTAGCTATATAAATTTATATCCTTTTCAATTTTACAAATATTAATTCAACATAAAATAAGCCATAGCTGAGAATATTTAAATAATACATATTTAATGATTTTATAAAATATATCAATATAATTTGGCATTTTGTAATTTCCCTTTGATTAATACTTGATATTTTATATTAAAATATGTATATATAAAACTGCAATTTAAATATATTCACTATGGAGAACAAAAGAAAATAGAAACAGGAAAGACCAATGAGGGAGAAAATTACAGGTCCCACCTCCCTTTCACAGCTCCTTATTATCTCTCTGTGTCTCTCAGTCATCTCCTCAATTGTCTCTGCTTTCTCATTAGACCAGTATTACCACACTGTATGTTTATCATTATTTGCTATAATATTTCACATGAAGAAGTTCATTGATATTGGCAAATACTGATTAGCATGCCCCACACTTATATCTTAATAAACATATGTAACTGTAATAATCAACTATATAGTACATTTGCAACTTAAACTTGTGGTGAACATGCTGAAAACCAGCAAACAACTATGTTTAAGTTTTGTAAGTTTAGTATTATCATTCTGTGTTTCTAATATTTCTAACTTAATTATCAGTATGCATTTGTAAATTTTCCTAGGAGAACTTTTAGCACACAATTAAATATCCTAATAAATGCGGCTAAAAAAACACTAATAAAGAACTTATAATAATTTATATATATGTAATTCTTTTTTGGTTTTTTGAGACAGAGTTTCTCTGTGTAGTTTTGGTCCCTGTCCTGGATCTTGCTCTGTAGACCATGCTGGCCTCGAACTCACAGAGATCCTCCTGGCTCTGACTCTTGAGTGTTAGAATTAAAGCCGTGCACCACCACTGCCTGGCCAATTTAGAGTTCTTTTAAGCAGTGGTGGTTTTGTCCTATCAGAGTGTGGGCATTTGGCAATGTTAAATTCTGTACAACACTAATAATTAATTGTCAATGTTTAACTATGTGTCAAGCTGAGGTTTTATTTTTTTCATATATCCCTTTAACAAAATTTGGCAATGATCTTAAAAAAAAAAAAAAAAGAAAGAAAAAAAAAGAACTTGAATATCCCCAAATGAAAAATAAAAAGATAAGTAAGTAATGAAAATCTTGACATAAATTTGGGTCAATTTTAAACATAGTATAGTGAGTATCTCAATGTCTGAGGATGTATAAAGACAGAGAGATAGTGATTGATAAAGATTGAGCTGTCAGCACGTAGAGAGACAGTATTCCCAGAACAAAGAGGAAAGGTGTAGTCCTAAGTCCTGCTTCCCCTGGATGCCTTTAAGTGAAGGACACAGAAGAAATTAACCCACTCTCTTCTTTATCTTCCTCAGTGTTCATCTGTCTGTCCTCAGTATGAGGACAAGGAGTGACAAAATGTAGCAAATTCAGATATGCAAAACTGATTATGGATGTTCAGAATTAAATAAAAGGTATGCAACACAGAAAACCTCAGAGATCTTCATGATGCTATATTGTTTTCTTATCTGTTGTGTGTGTGTGTGTGTGTGTGTGTGTGTGTGTAAAAGTGAAATATAATGAATTTCCTTAGTATAAGATACAAACACATTTTTCAAGTATATTATTTATTTGATTAAATTGTGATATTTTGTCACATACAGAATTATCTAAGCTTCATTCCAGAAAGTGTCTGTTTTTATGAAACCTGCCATTGGTAGCCCACAAAGGCTTACACAGGCACACACTTGAGTGAGCAGACACGCATGCACACATGTACACCCCACTTTTGTTTCATGCAATCATTGACTTGGGCAAAAATGAATGATTTACTTCTCTTTTCTTGCCACAATTTCTTAGCCAATATATCTATATTTTTGAATGAAATGTCTCTCTTTCTGCATCTTATAGTTCACTTTGTCAGCCACAAAGATTGTCATTTTTATTGTTTTGAAAGATAATCAGCTATTCATCATGAATAATTTTGGTTTTATACATAGTGTTGACATTCACAGAATCATTTTGTATCTAACTGTCTGTGACTATCATGAATACTTTAACATATACTTCTATCTTGACCAAGCAATCAATTTCGTTATCAAAATGAAGTTAAACTTAGAATAATTGTTAAATAGAAACAAATAATGTGTCCATGCCCCCATTAATTTTCTATAAAAACAAGCAATACATAATCACATCATTAATTCCTGAGTTTGAGTGGAAGGCAGTGTTATCTAGGAAAGCATGCATTGGCATGTTAGAAGGTTGGAGAAATGCATTCATTCCATTATAATGATTTCAATGCTTTTAAGCCATAGCAACCATCTCAAACATATCATTGAAGCTATAAAACACATAGATAAAAACTCACTAGATAGTAAAACACAACCCAGTCACTACAGAGACAGAAATGGTGTCTTTCAGTCTTTTTCACTTACTATATTTGTCTCTAATCTCATCTAGGAAAAAGTCAGGAAGACAAGTATTGTTTGATTTGAAGAATCATAAGCTTTTGTGCTAATAGAAGTTGAGAGGTTGAAATATGGCCTTGACTGAGGCTGGAAAGAGAAAATGTATGGTTGGAGTGGGGAGAGCCTAGTGGGAGGGTCCTGAGTTACACTTTAGTACCAGGAAGGAAGGCTGTTGTGCAAACTGGAAGTGAAACAATGAATGGTAACATATATTAGAGTGTCTAGGGTTTTGAGTGTTCTGATTTTGAGAAAAATGGCAGAAATTGAAAATGTTAAAACTTATTGAGCATTACATAATGTACACATGTATCAAAATATCAAAAAGTGCCTCAAAAAGGTACTTTTGTATCTTCATGAAACAGCAAAGAATAAACTTAATATAATTACTTTTAAAAAGTTTATCATGCACTCAAATTTTATTCTCAAGTGAGTAAAGAATGAGAAAGAAACAAATAGAAATGTAATGAATACAAAATTTCCAAAAATTGATGAAAAAAATTTCAAACAAGATAGGAAAAACAAAACAACAATAAAAATCATTAAATTTGATGAGAGAATGTAGCTGTAGAGCTTCTCTCCAGGTTCCACCAAGCCCCGGCACTCCGACAGCCCACTTATAAAATAAACACACAGATGCTTACATTATTTAAACTGTTTGGCCTAATGGCTCAGGCTTCTAGCTATCTAGTTCTTGCATCTTAAATTAATCCATTTCTATAAATTTATACCTTGCCACGTGGCTCATGGCTTACCGGCATCTTCACGTGCTGTTTGTCATGGTGGCTGCTGGAAATGTCTCCCTCCGCCTTCCTGTTCCCTCAATTCTCCTCTCTGTTAGTCCTGCCTATACTTCCTGCCTGGCCACTGGCCAATCAGTGTTTTACTTATTGACCAATCAGAGCAATTTAACATACAGACCATCCCACAGCAAGAGAGGTAATAATTTCTTGACACATGGAAAAACTCATAAAAGGCAAAGTTAAATTAATGAAAATTCTTGGAAATCCCAAAGAAAAGAGATAGATGCCTTCAAAATATGGCACAAGAGAGAAATCTATGACCAAAAAGAACAGCTTGTAAAAGTGAGTCAAAATATGTAATCTTTCTGACATGATATATTGAACATTTATTGTTAATACCTTCCATTATATGAAATATTAAATAATGACTTTCATTATCTCAAATTATATTCAAAGAGTCTGGAATTATAAAGTAGTATAACATTTTCAGAATGATTAAATATGTGCCCAAATGAAAAACAATAATGAAGTATTTGAAGCAATAAAATTATATTTTATCTGTTCATTGCACAAAGGAAGAAAGAGTTTCAAACAATTGAAATATAATAAAATTTTTATAAGTCTCCTAAAGTAACAAAAATCCTTTATTTTAGAATGCAATAAGTCAAGGCCATACAATATATAGTTTCATATAACCAAAATATTAAAACAAGTGGTATAACTTTAAAACTGATGTAGAAGAAAATAAGTACATTGTATTTTTTAATTTAAAAGAAAGTAAAAAAAAAAGCAGAAAATTTATTCTCTTTTATCTTTTCATAAAATATTCATTTTTGCTTTATTCATGAATAAACATGTTTTAGAAATGAAATAACCCTGGGCTAGAGAGGTGTTTCAATGATGAATTGCTTTTCTAGAGAGGGGAATTCTGGTGCCAACACACATGCTTTTCACTTCCACAAGACATACACGTATATATATATATATATATATATATATATATATATATATATACACAAAAACACACACACAAACACACACACACACAAACGCACACCTAAATGTGTACACAAACACACTAACATACACACAAGGGCAGCTTTAGAAAATAAAAGTGAAATGAACATAATTCTATTATTGATTTTATATGTTAAGAGGTCTCTTTTAAAATCTAAAGTCGCCAGGCAGTGGTGGCATATTCCTTTAATCACAGCACTTGGGAGGCAGAGGTAGATGGATCTCTGTGAATTCACGTCCTGGTCAACAGAGCAAGTTCCACGACAACCAGAGCTACAGATCCTGTATCAAAAAACCAAAATAAATAAACAAATAAATGAATGAATAAAAATAAAAATAAAATCTAAAGTCTAGAAAACACAAAGGATATTTACTACTAATGTCCAGCAAATCAAATATTGGCAACAAAATTGAGACCATCTAGTTTACAAAAATCCAGTCATCTTAAAACAGTCTTTATTTTGGACAATCAGCTGTTAAGACAGGAGGCCTAAGAATAATTGCTGTACATCTGTTCAGTTACAGTAGTTTGGCAGAAACAGTATCTATAATAAAACCGTACTTGTTTGTGCCTTTGTAAGCCTATGAATGCTTGTGTTTGTTTTATATTCTTTAAATACAATACTATCTGCAAAAATTGATTTTCTATAAAATCAAAACATTAAACATTTCAAATAAAGAATATTGTTACAACTATATCAGTGGTATTTATGACAAATATATGATATCACTATAATATTATAAATTATGAGAAACACAATATCTCTGATAGATTAAGGATTGTGTAATATACTCTGCTCCTGTTTAAGAATATGTGAATGAAAATGGATGTCATTAATTAGCTATACTTGTAATTGATGTAAAGACAAACCACCAAGTAATAACTGAAATCAATACAGGTGGAAATGAAAGAAAAACTCAAAGTGTTGCTAATAAATTTGCTGAGTTGTTTTTTAATATAGTGTATCTTGATGTATTATGCCTCTTGAACACTTACTCATAACAAAACATATGAGGAAAATTAAATATTGATGTGCACAGTAGGATAGTTGCAATGTTCCATAAGCTTTTACCAAAGAAACAATATTTCTACCTGCCAGGATATTCTCTACTGATGAAATATTTTTCTTCTCACTCCAAAGGAAATCTAACAAGTCATTTTAAACTATGTTTAGCTGATAAGGGAATATTCTGTTTTTCAGAGGCAAATAGACATGAAATGCAATAGAATTTTGACAGACAGGAATTTGAGAAACCTGGTGGCTTGAATGTTTTAAATCATCCTGTTCTTAGATGCATTTTGAATTCTGTGTGAATTTGTGGTTGATTATAAGAGATGTTGACTACATATGTAGTAAAATATTTCTCTTTTTACGTTAATGCAGAATTCAAAATACATGCATGCAAAGATTCAGATCTCACTGTAAGAGTCAGTAGACCAGAAGGCAGATAAAGTGGGATGCAGCTGCATTACTCATAAGCATAATTCCACATATTATAAGTCAGCATGAGAAATGAGTATAGTGTCTCCATATATCCTGAATAGTTTTTAGAACAAGTTTGTTCACCTTGAGATAGACATGTACTACAAACAATTAATGACTTGGAAATAGCCTCGCTTAACATACCAATACTGCTGTAGGCTATCTACTACACTAAAGGTCACCATAAACTGAAGAAATGATGAAGAGGGAATCAGCATTTCTATTTCTAAGTGATTCATAAAGTAAAACACATGCTTTTCTGTGGATATTTTAAAAGATTTTTTTAAAAGAATATTGAAAACAAAATAATATGAAAATCGTTTGCAAGAAAGAAGCCTATGTTGCATAAAATTGCAGAGCCCCTTTTTGTAAGAAAACTCATGAAGAAAGTGTACTACATCTTGTAAATAATAGATCAATGTATGGAAACTTCCATATTTCCTTGGCTTTTGTAGATTCCAGAAAATTAGTAAATATGAAATATACATAACATAAAGTGACACAAAATATTAACTTTTATAGATAACCAAGTAAATTCAAAAGGCTAAGACTTAGGTCATTAAGAACATAAAACTTGTAAAATTATCATAAAACACAACATGAAATTGCTTCACTTGACACAGTAATAGAGAGAAAATAAATTAAAAGCAGTGAGTAAATATGCAAATTAAGTATCTAACAAACATATTACTTACCTATAACATAGCAGGTGCTTACATATACTACCCTTAAAATTTTATGTTTTATTAAGATGGTGGTTACTTTAAAACCTCATACTTTTTAATATATTTTTCAATTAAAATATAATTACATCATTATTTTAATATAAAATAGAAGAGGCCTTGGGTCAAATAGCCTAGGTGTGTCATGTAGCTCTTTAGTAGTATATAGGACTTAAGCTATGTGTAATGCATGGCTTTACTCTTTAATCCACACTAGTACATTATAGATTGCACTATGAGGTACGACAACAGACACATGAGACTAACACCATGCACATATGATAACTAACATTGACTGAATGAATTAAGGAACAGGAATTAGGGTCAGAAAGTCATCCTGAAGTGAAATCCAAAGTAATCATGTATGGCAGAAAAAAGAAAAGAAAAAAAAAAAACACTGAAGTTGAATTTGTAGTTAATGACATACAAATTATTGATAGCTATATTAACTTATATGTATCATGCAAGTTCAATTTGCATACTCTATCACTCATTTACATTAAATGTTTTCTTCATTAAGTTTTGTAATAAACTGAGGTAGAGATAGCTCAATAAATAAAGACAACTTTCCCTAAGCCTGAGGAGTTGAATTCAAACCCCACCTAGGACTCGTATGTTGAACAGACAGAGCAAACAAATGGTAGTTAACAGCCCCTTTACTTTGCCATGTATATTGTGAGACACACATACCCTCCTTAATAATCAATCAAGAGGAGAGGACACTATATTTTTGCCAGACACTATGACACAATGGGAATATGGCATAGGTTAGAGGTATATGCTGATTTAAATAATTCATAGAAAGTATTGAACATAAATAATCTAGAAGTTCAGTTAAATATGATAGTAACATGTTTATATATAATATATTGCAATTCTCAGACCTTTTGAAATATATAATAATTTTTAGTATACAATGTATACACATGTATTAGTATGCATCAACAAATATACAAATACATTTGAACGTAACTAATTGCATATATAAATATAGAATTGATTTTTATTTCCCTGGTTATAATATCTGAAATAAACATCTTAAGTAAATGTAAATATATATTTTACAGAGCCATTAATATTCTTGTATTCCAATCATTCTCAACTCTGTTTTTGACATAAATACTTATCCACTAAATGCTAAAATATTTAGATTTTAGCTTTCATTTTGTTTTACTTATTCTTTGAACATAGTACTGTGCTTATTAAAGAGCATATCCTTCATACATTTGTTTCTCATTTCTTTTGCTCTCTTATTCTCTTTTGTTGCCCTAGACAGTTTTCATTATGCATTCCTGTCACAAATTCATGCATAATTTTATGTATTAGGAGTCCAGATACCACAAGCAACTCAAAATGTAATATGTGTGTTTCGTGGACTCATTTTGTGTGATTATCTCCAGTCATATCAAATTTCCTATAAAAATCATAATTTAATTTTTATTTGTTGCTCAAGAAATAACTCTTGTCTTTTGCAAACCACAGCAGTAGCCTGCTTGGAGATCCTTTCAAAATGAAAAGGGAAAAGATAGAATATAAAAATAATATTAAACAGAATAAAAAATGTAAGAGGCTAAAATATAAAAACGATGGTGGATGAGAAAAGCAGGGCACAGAAGAGCTGGCTGCCACATGGTGCTGGGTATAAAATAAAGGAAGTGTGGCTATGAAGAAAGAGGAGAGGGGTTCAGAGTCTACATGCAATCTCTCTACTCTTGGTATGCCCACTGGAATTTTTGCATTGTCTATCACACTTCTGAGTGATTTTCTGCTGGTTTGGGTATCAGATATTTTTCCTGCCATTCAATAGGAGAATATTTGTGCAAAAATCTGATCACAACTGTAGTCTGTGTTTTTGTATATGGATCAAATGCATGAGTAAGAAAATCAAGTAACTTCTCCCTGGTGTCATGTAACTAAAATGGTAGTACTGATTTTAATGCTCTACTTCATGCTCCCTAGGTTTGTGCCCCTTGTCTCTGTTGTATGACTATGAAGCTGTGTCTACCTGATGGCTGTCCTGTGAATCTATCCTTGGGTCTCTGGGTGTGTGTCTGTGAATGGCTTGACTGTCCCTGTCTATCACAAAGGGCTTCACTCTGTGTTTTCTGAATAACATTCTATGGGAAAAGTATGGGATCCTTTAGAGAAACCTTTAATAGAGTTATACAAGGGATTAAGTCACTGGTTCCAAGTGGTGTTAACTCGTTTATGCAACAAATATAAGTGTTGCTTTTTACTTTTGGGGTAGATTTTAGAATGCTGCATTCAACTTCTGTGTTTTCTGATTTTGGCAAATGATACACATGCATCGTTCTGAACCAGGAGTTTGGAGGAGTACATAATTTAAGATTACTGCAATGCGTTTGTTTAGATAGTAAAAGTTGATTACATGGGAAACCCAAGGCAAGTAAGGTTGATGGTTACATTATTGTAAAAGCAGACTAAACCAACAGTTTATGAACACAGTAGGTTGACAGTCTTAAATTTTATGTGTCCACAATTTATTATGAACTCTGGCTGTGAGGTTGAGCAAAAGTTCCAGTCTCTTAATAGAATAAGAGATATTTCATCTTAGTGCATTCCCACACTTCGGAAGTGTAGTTGTGATTGCTGCTCAAAGTCCTCTTGTTCCTATCTGATGTTATGTGCACCACTCAGAACCTGTGTCTGTTTCCTCTGTCGACTCCAGCTCTGACCAGTTTTAAGTCCTGTTGAATACTGTGTGGTTTGAACTATAAATTTATACCTCATTTTCTAAACATAGTCCACTGTCCATGGTTCAGTTTATAACTTGGGAACCATTGCTCTGCATTTTCTAAGGGTAGGCTTCCTGGGAGGTCTCAGACTTTCCAGCTACAGGCTCAGCAGGGGTCTGAGTTACATGGCTCTCTTCCATTACTCTTTCAGAGTACTGAAATGGATGTTCCAGATATCACTCCTCTCTTGTCACTGCTGCAAGCAACTATTGTCTCTCTTTTTCCTTGTTTACCTCATTAAAATGTCTGTCACTGAGAGTATCATGCTGACTCTATGAGGCTCTCTGTCTTCCATGGTTGCTTGGGACATTCATCCCCTGTCACTGAAAGGAGCAATCTCATCAGTGACAATTATCAAAGGCAGAATCTAATTAATATTTTTTCTTTTCTTTTTTTGGGGGGTAAAGTTTCTTTTTTTTTTTTTTTTGGTTTTTTGAGACAGGGTTTCTCTGTGGTAAAGTTTCATTTTTATATCACAATTAAATTAGAAATTTTGGGCCAACACTCATTCATTTTTTTTTGGATAGTTGCTATAATTTTTTTTCTCAAATTATTACCTGGAAATTATGCAAAGTATAGCCTACATGTTATTTACCATCTATTTCAAGTAGTATATGCAAATATTTGTAATAACCATCTAAAGCTGTCATGATAATATGCTATATGCTGCTTAGCTTACAGAATAGAAAATTATTTCTGGATTTCTAGAGACTAGATTCTGATGTGAAAGCATTAGGGTTTTTTTGAGGCTGATCTCTTTTCATCTGAAGGTGACTGCTCTCTTCCTGTGTATTCAACGACCCTTTCCTTTGTGTGTATGCCCCCATTCACCTAAAGATATTTTACATATTTCAGTAAGTTCCCCCTCTTCTATTCTCATTTGTTTTATTTGTCTCTTTAAATAAGGTAGCATTTAGGATTAAGTTTTAAAAATATTTTAATGGGTAAAATTCAATACACAACCCCAAAAAAAAAAACCTGCACATATTCAAATATAGATTGTTAACTAAGATATAAATGATCTGCAAATTTAATTTATTATATGAGGTTATTCTCATTCCAAAATACTTTACAGAAGCCACTAAAAGCCACTAGACTAAGACACTAAATTATTTAGTTCTTTGAAATGACTATGGAACACCTTGCAGTATAGAAATACCATAATTTACCCTGCCAACCTCATAGGGATTAGAAAACAGTTCCTTAGACACTTTTAATCATTGGTAATTTTCTGCAATAAACAACTTTTTGGACATATTTTTGAATGTTACTCTTCATTATTATTAATTTGTTCTTTAAAAGCTGTAATTGCTGGGATCTTCCTAGTGGATTTCTGGAAGATTCGCTTGTGGCAGGTTTTTATCTAACTCGAAAATGTCCCCTTTTCCAGTAGTCTCTTTCAGTATTCTTCTCCTCTGCATGCCCCCAATCTAATTACCCATGTTCCCTCAGTCCACTCAAGAAATCTCTTCTGGGCTGGAGAGATGGCTTAGCCATTAAAGGCT
This sequence comes from Peromyscus leucopus, assembly GCF_004664715.2. Classification (NCBI taxonomy): domain Eukaryota; kingdom Metazoa; phylum Chordata; class Mammalia; order Rodentia; family Cricetidae; genus Peromyscus; species Peromyscus leucopus. Next base: position 15,658,247 of record NC_051073.1, on the reverse strand, counting down.
AGGCTCACAACCAAAAATATAAGAAATCTCTTCTATTTCATACCCTTCCCAGGGAGACCTGGGTGTTCCCCCTTGAACCCTCCTTGTTACCAAGCTTTTCTGAGGCTGTGGATGTTAGCATAGTTATTCTTTATTTTATAGACAATATCTACTTATTAGTTTGTGCATACCGTGTTTGTCTTTCTTAGTCTGGATTACCTCATTCAGGATAATTTTTTTTTCTAGTTCCATCTATTCACCTTCAAATTTCCTGGTGTCCTTGTTTTTAACAGCTGTGTAATACACCATTGTATAAATGTACCACATTTTTTTTATCCATTCCTTGGTTGACAGACATCTAGGCTGTTTCCATGTCCTAACAATAGCAGATATGTAGCCTGAACTGGCCATCTCCTATGACCAGATTGGTGCCTAGCTAAAGTATCATCAGAGAGACTTCATCAAGCCACTGATGGAAACAGATGCAGACTCACAGCTAAACATAAACACTAGGCAGAGTTCAAGAATCCTGTAAAAGTAGAGAAGAAGGGATTGTGGGAGCCACAGGAGTCCAGGACACCACAAGAAAACTTACAGAATCAACTAACCTGGGCTCACCAGCTCTCATAGAAACAGAAACAAGCAGGGAGCCTGCATGGGAATGACCTAGGTACTCTGTATATTTGTTACATTTATGTAGCTTGGTCTTCTTGGTGGGGCTTGTAGATGTAACCAACCGTCTTATTAAAATAAGAAATACAGAACCAATGTAAAAGAGAAAGCCGAGAGGTCAGAGCTCACAGCTAAAATCTTACCTCCTGCAGTGCTTCTACCTTCCCCGAAAGAGAGAGCTACTTCCTGTGTGTCTGTCTTTAAATAGTCTTTCTGTTCTAGCTTCTCATTGGTTGTAAACCCAAACACACGACTGCCTCATCACTGCCTGTAAGTCTCCAATGCTGGCTGTATCCCTGAACACACAGTGATCTACCTAGCTCTTCTACCAAGTGCTGGGATTAAAGGCGTGCGCCACCGCTACCACCTCGCTCTTGCTATGGCTCTAATAGCTCTGATCCCCAGGCAACTTTATTTATTAATATACAATGAAAATCACATTTCAGTACAAATAAAATACCACCATAGGGGCTCTTAACAGTGGGAACAGGGGCTGTCTCCTGATCTTTTACAAGATTTTGGTACCCTACTCATCAAACTGGGTCACCTTGCCCAGTCTTAATACATGGGGAGGTAATAAGTCTTAAGGCCACTTGATATGCCATGTTTTGTTGATACTCATGGGAGAATTGTCCTTTCCTAAACAAAGAAGGAAAAGAAGGAGGAGTAGATTGGAGGCTTGGAATACATCGGGGTGGTAGAAGGGAACAGGAGGAGAGGAAGAAGGGGAAACTGTGGGAGTGTGATTGCTGCATCAAAGGCTTCAGGTTTTTAAGTTTTAAAAGAAATCACATAATTGATTTTTCAAAGTAAAGAAACTTGTCTGCAGCAAATACAACTTATGGATCCTTTTATGATTATCCAGAGAAGTAGAGCTATAACAATTCATCTTTAAATTGACTTTAATTCATGAAAAGTATAAATTAATTTTTATTCAATGAGTCAATTTTACCACACTCTTATTGATTTGTACTTTTGCCTTCATTCATTGGCAAATTACGTTTTCTTGTACTTTATGTATCTTTTTTTTTCTAGCAAATTTATAATTCTTGCCTAGATATTATATCTCTGTAGGTAACAACTGCTCTACATCTACGGGGGGGGGGGTTTATAACAGTTAGTGGCTGAGAATGACAACTACTAATTTTCTTGATATTACCTAATTCAGGAGACTGAGAACAGACATCAGAGATAAGAAAAGAGAAAGCTCCAAAACTCTGAAATAGTTGCCCAGAAAGCAATGACTGGCACATGAATAGATCTTGAACACATGACTTTTTCTCCCTTAAAGACATCTAGTAAATTTCACTGAATTTCAGGCATTAGGCTGTATGTTTTTGTTATGCTATCACTTTGACAATGAAAACCTGACAAAGCCAAAGGACTTTATAAATGAATGAAGAGACTTGAAGCACAGAATCCTACAGAGAGCAGTAGGTTAGCAAATGCTGATGCTATATAGCTATCCCTCGTTTTAGAACACTCAATGGACACAGGTTAAGAAAGCAAATGGCTTTATCTAGGCTAAAATGACAGAACCCAGTGGTATGCATGTGGAACCTGAGAGGGAAAATTGGAAGCAAATTTAGGAAACGTACAATGAAAAATCCTAAAGTATGAAGATGTGGTTCAAAATAGCAAGACCAGAAAGAGTAACAATGCAGATAAAGCCTGTATAATCACTTCATGAAAATAGCTAACATATAGCAGTATTTAAGTACATGAGAAAGCAAACTCATGCAGAAATAGTGGCCAGAAACAAAGGGCTAATACATAGGCTTTAAACATGTAGTTTTTGAACCAAATGAGTGATATTTTACACAATAATTTACATTTAAATATAAGATAATAAGAATGCACATTGATATATGTAATATAGCACTTTGGATAACTTTTTTAAAAAAAAAATCTGCAAAAAAATGAATGAGAAAGGCTAGGAAAATATTTAAGTGATTAAAATAGCTGCTGCAGAAGCGTTAGGAGGAGAGGTAGAATCCACCCATATGCCAGTTAAGCATACCAACCTGTCTTTATTTCAAGTGCTCTAGAGGAGGAGAGGGCGATGCCTGGAGTAAGTTAGTTAGCTACATTATCAACTATCTGCAAACTCTGCATTCATATGAGAGATCCTGAATTGGTAAATAAACTGTAGAGCAATCAAGGGTGACTCCTGAGGTCAACTTCAGTTCCCCATATACAGATGCACACATGAACATTTGACCTTGCACTTAGATGTGTACCACATGCATGGGAACACACATATAATGTGCACAACTACCATATATACACTAGAAAAATAAAGACTAATTAATCAATAAAAACACAGATTAGCCCACAGTCAAAGTTGTATCTTCCAGATCATACACCAGAAAAACATACATCTTAAAATTCTCCACTTAGAAATGAGGCCCGCTCCACAAGTGTGATCTCATTATTACAGAGCCTGTAACACACAACACAGCAAACAAGCAATAAAACCAGCCAAACAATAAAGACAAAACAACAGAATAACTCATGACTCTTAATCATAGGCACAAAAATATCTATTTTCAAATGTACAAAAGGAAAACTGACACAAGAAAAAAAGGAAAGATGTAAATCTATATTTATGGATGGTTATGTTTTTTAAAACTGTATTTATATATAATTGGCTAAACAACAGACATAATTATTGTATTTAATTTCTTAAATTTTCATATGTACAAAAATGATTCTATATGGAAAGTGAACTACAGTTGTTTCCTTATGCACATATTATTAAAAAAATTGCCTTGATTGTGTATGCATCATAAGAACACTGCCAAATTCTTATATTTTTGGTTGTGAGCCTAGCCTTTAACAGCTGAGCCATCTCTCCAGCCATCTGGGAGGAGGGGACTGGACCAGCCTGGACTGAGTTTATCAGGTCGATCCCAGTCCTCGGGGGAGACCTTGATCTGGAGGAGGTGGGAATGGGGGGTGGGCTGGGGAGAAGGGGAGGGGGGCAGAAAGGGAGAGAACAAGGGAATCTGTGGCTATTATGTAGAACTGAGTAGTATTGTAAAATTAAAAAAAAAAAAAAAAAAGAACACTGCCTATGAGGGATATGGTAGGATGGGCCCAGTGTGTAAAGTGATTGCCACACAATCATGAGAACTTCAGCCTAGAGCATCTGGATCCCCAGATCTGGGGATAGACAGAGCTCTAGAGCTGATAGGCAAGAAAGTAGAGTCAAAATAGCAAACTCTGGGCATGATGAAGAAACACTATTCCAAAAGGGAAGAAAAAAAGTGATTGGAGAAGACAGGCCACTCTCTATTCTGGTCCACTCACACATGTACACATAATATATCTTTAAATGGACTGTGACCATGATATCTACACTCTCAACAGAATACTATGTACATATCTTACTGCTAACTATAGCCACTATATTGCATTAAGGAACAATGAAATTTAGTTATTTTGTACAATTATAATTTCATACTCATAGAGTTATTTGCTTTCAACCACTATTATCCCTTTTATTGCTTTTAAGTTGAAAATGTTCAAAATATGTTTTTATTTTATTTTGTTTTTTTCAAGACAGGGCTTTCTCTGTATAGTTTTGGTGCTGGTCCTTGATCTTGCTCTGTAGACAAGGCTGGCCTTGAACTCACAGAGATCTGCCTGGCTCTGCCTCCAGAGTGCTGGGATTAAAGGTATGCACTGCAACTGCCCAGCTGCGTTTTTATTTTTTTAAGATCATATCATCATTATAAAATTTCCCCCTTTCTCTTCCTCTATCTGAAGCCTCCCATGTAGCCATGTAATAGTCCCTCTTCCTCACTTTCAAATTTATGGCCTCTTTTTAATTGTTGTTATACAGATACTCACAAGGATGTGTGTGTGTGTGTGTGTGTGTGTGTGTGTACGTGTTGGCGTGCTTGTATGCACTATTCTTTTGTCTGTGTACATAGGATTCCTAAAAGGAACTACACAGTGTTTGTCCATCTGTGAATGACTCATTTCAGTTAGCATGATGTTCCGTAGGTTTGAGTGTCTTGACACAACTGCCAGCATTTCATATTCATCAACTATCTTTATGTTGGGTAAGAAACATAATCTCAATATATTTCAAACATTTAAGTCATTCTAGAGTTTGCTTTCCCACTATAATAGATTCATTATAAAAACTGATATATGTAAATAAATATTAAAAAATCCCCAACAGAACCTACATTATTCATGAATCTTATAAATAATGTAACTGGATACACCAAAAATGTAAATTATAAAGTTTTTAAAATGGATTTATAACAAATGTTATAAAATTCTATTAAAACAGTATTTAGTTAAGAATTTAAAAATTTAGATATGTGGAATAGAAAATAAAATGAAATTCATTTAAACTTAATAAGGTTTATTTCAAAACCTCAATTAGTGTAACAAAATCTATAGTCGTAAAGTAAAATAAAGGTAAAATTCACACACTGAACTTTTACCTAAATAAATTACAGTCTTTGTGAGAGCTTCTAGATTTCTTGGAATCCAGGTATTCACTACCACAAGCATTCATATACATATACACATCTGTATGTGAGAATATGCATAAATATGTATGTGCACCTCTAAGATAGGTACACTCACTGAAGCATGAGCCACATGGCACTATTTTTATAACATTCACTTCACATATTTTAATTAATCGCCATCATTGTTTTCTGGTATGCCTTTTGGAGATGGGAATCAAATGTATGTGACTTTTCTCTATGATTATATTTTAGTGGGTAATGTTTGTTTCAATGCACATACGCACATATGTGCTGTCATATGCATGTGCCATGGTCTCTGAGTGACATTTGGAAATCCATTCTATCTGTCTACCACATGTTAGAGTTAAGATTGTCAGATTGTAGGCACATGCTATTATCCACTGAGATATGTATATCACTGGCCCATAGAATTTTATTATTTAATGGGCAACTTATTATTTAATGTTTAATGATTTACTAAAACTTATATATACATATTATCATAAAATAAAGCTCTATGAAATAATCTAAGAAAAAGTATGTATGGTTATCAGTAGGCACATTTGTTATATAAAATTTGCACAATGATGTTAATTATGAGTTATTATGATATGTATGAATAACAATTTTTTCACTTAGTTCATGCTAAAGCATGTATATTGGGGCAAGATACAAAATGCATGCATAAACACCTGTGCTTACTTATTGGGCCAAGGTCACCTGATATGACAGTGAGGATTTATGCCAATTGGTGGGCCACAGCACAACTGAGTTTGTGACAATTTTATTTAGAGCCACCAGATTTTTAGACCTTTATCAGAAACAGAATATAATAGCCATTGCCAGGATCAATACAGTTGTAGTTTCCAGGATACAGTAATGTTTTCAAGCTATACAGCGTACACAAGATTCATGTCCAAGAGCAATTGTCCTGTTAAGCTTTCATGTTCCCTTGGCTTCTAATGGAATATACAGGGAAGCAAAAGCAACCTCAGTGCTTTGCTGCCCAGGGGAGTGCACTGGTCTCTCGGGAACTGGAAAACACATAGTGCCTCAGGATCCAAGGATTCTGACCTATAAAACCTATGAGGTGTGCCTCTCAAGGAAGCTAGGCTAAGCCAACAACATGGTTCCTTGCAAGTATGTTTTATTTCCCTTAAAGCCCTGTTCTCACTAACACACAGCATTACGATGAACAAGTAATTATAGTCATTGTAACTCTTCATAGCATACCATGCAGATTAAAGAGAGAGAAAGAGAGAGAGAGAGACCTATTTCTTTTTTATAGTATTTTATTTTATAATTAACTTAATTTCACATATCAGCCATGGATTCCTCCATCCTCCCTCATCCCACCCCTCAGCCCTTCCCACCAATCCACGCCCCCACTCCCACCTATTCTTAACTCATAGTTGAAAATGAAATGTTTTCTAACTGGTCCTTACTATACACCTACTGCTGTGGATATTGTTCTATATAAATAAAACACTGATGGCCAATGACCAGGCAGGAGGTAAGTGGGACAAGGAGAGAGGAGAATTCTGGGAAGCGGAAGGCTGGGGGAGAGACACTGCAGCCACCGCCAGGAGAAGAGCATGTAGAGACGCCGGTAAGCCACCAGCCACGTGGCAAGCTATAGATTTATAAAAATGGGTTAATTTAAGATAAAAGAACAGTTAGCAAGAAGCCTGCCACGGCCATACAGTTTATAAGTGATATAAGCGTCTGAGTGATTATTTTATAAGTGGATTGTGGGACTGCGGGGCTTGGGGAACCTGGAGAGAAGCCCTCCAGCAACAAATGGCGCCCAACGGCTTGAGTTTCCACCTTAAACCTGAGAATATTTAATAACCAATTCTAAACAGAGCCAAAACCAGGTTCCTGCTTCTTGTCTCATATGAGCAGCTAGACGCCGCAAAACGCAGGTTTGAACACTGGTGGGTTCCTGGTGAGTGCGTTTGACCAGCAGTATGGCGGGAATGAGGGGTCTGCCAGAGGCACATTATGCTGTGTAGTAGATTTAGTCTTTACTAGTATTTTTTTTTTAAAAAGGTTTCTGGGCTACATGCTGCTTTGATAAAAGCTTAGACCCACTATTTCTGAGACTTGATGACTCCCAGAGCTGGCGGAAAACGTACCACTGCCATGTTGGGAAGCTGAAGTGGGCGGAGCCAGCAGCCACAGCGCTGTTTCAGGCTTAGAAGGATGCAGTTTAAAGCAATAGGCTCACAAAAAGACTGATTCAGATAACATCGTTTACAATGTGTGTAAAATATACGTAGGCTTGAAAGAGACAAAAAATTAATGTAAAAAGACACGTAAAGATGAATATTACACAGACAATCTGGATTGTGTTGTCTTTGGTATTTTTAACTGCAAAAAAACATTTGATCAAAAAAGATGTTGAATTAAACCAATATGTATATTTTAAAGGTAACTTGACTTCAAAAATTTGGATTTAAGGATATGTTGCTTTGGAAAAGAGGTTCTGCTTTTGTTTCCACAGAAAGCCAGAGGCTATGGATTTGTTCCAGATTAAGATACATCAGGTTTCACCAGCCAAGACCCCCTGAAAGGTCTCCGATGACACCATGGCCAGATGATCCAACATCCAGAGCGGTTTCAAGGCAACTGGTTCAAACAATACAGCCTCACGGACTACCCCATAGGTCTAAAATTTTCTTTGCATCCCCATAAGATACAGCGCCCCCCTCCAGCAGGAAGTAGTAAGACATGCTACGCCCAAATTCCCAAATATACCAAGCTGGCTTTAGAGGTGGAATTGGCTCACTCCCCCTCTAAACCCAGACATATTGCTTTAAAAAAAAATGATTAAGAGATTCTTGTGTCCCAAATCAGAAGAGCCCTCTGGTGTGGGACAGAGAGAAACCAATATTTTTATTTAAAACAGGTTGATTATAAATGTGATCTCTTTCTAAAAAAGAAAAGGGATATAATATAGATATATAGGAGGATATGGAGATGATAAGATAAAAGGGTAGATTAATGAACCTACTTTTAAAGAACAACTTGTTTAAAATGTTTTACATTGGTATAGATTTTAGTTTATGTTTAAAATGTTTTACATTGGTAAAAATTTTAGTTTATTAATACAAACTTAAAGTTAATTTTGTTATACTGTATATATATATATTTCTATTCTTGTTTGAGGTATTATGTTTAACTCATTTAAAATTGTAATGGATGATTAAAAATAGATTAATAATCAGTCATCTATGATAATCATATTTGTAGCCATGTTAGTTAAGTCTTCTAGGTATACATAGATATATTTCAGATAGATAGGTAATCTTCAAACACTTCATAGACCTAGAGAACATGGCATTTAAATAACTTAAAATTCTGTTGATGTGAGACACAATTGCTCCTGGCTGCACCAATTGATCCCAAGAGAATGTTGGGCTTCTAAGACATTTCCATTTGGAAGTTTGTCTTTTTGGCACAAAATGGCCTACTGGGCAAAGAACTGCCCTTGCCTTGACGGCTGACAGTACAAATGCAATGCTCTCCTTTCTGGACAAGCGGGACACAAGGAAAGCGACCACTGTACTCTGCCAAGACAGGATAAGATGGTCTCTCAGAATTCCTGCTTCTGAAAATGGTCTGTCAGATATTCTAGGCCTGTAGCCAATTTGAATGCACCAACAATGCTGAGAAACATCAGGTGACTGTCCAGGCTGCCAGCTGTCTTGGTCTACTCTTGCAAGATTCCTGATGTTGCTTGCATCCATCTACCATTTCTCAGGTACCATTATGTTCCTTCTCAGGTCTTTGATGTGGTTGAAAACTAGATAGTTGTAATTTCCTCAGTTATGATAAAAGATAAGTTAGATATAAAACCTTAAACTCACAAATATAAGATAGATAGGACATCTTCTTTAATATTGTAACTATAATTCTTGCTCGGTAATTGTTTTGTTATATGTAATTTTACCATGTTAAAGTTAAAACCTTCCTTTTTAAAAAAAAGAAAAAAGGGGAAGTGCTGTGGATATTGTTCTATATAAATAAAACACTTATGGCCAATGACCAGGCAGGAGGTAGGTGGGACAAGGAGAGAGGAGAATTCTGGGAAGCGGAAGGCTGGGGGAGAGACACTGCAGCCACCGCCAGGAGAAGAGCATGTAGAGACGCCGGTAAGCCACCAGCCACGTGGCAAGCTATAGATTTATAAAAATGGGTTAATTTAAGATAAAAGAACAGTTAGCAAGAAGCCTGCCACGGCCATACAGTTTATAAGTGATATAAGCGTCTGAGTGATTATTTTATAAGTGGATTGTGGGACTGCGGGGCTTGGGGAACCTGGAGAGAAGCCCTCCAGCAACAACCTACCTTTTTAGAGAATCAAATATTAATTGCTATAGAAGGATTCAAATCACCCTGAGGAGAAACTTTTTTATCTCCCCATGAATAAATGCAGCTTTAAGGACAATACACAAATATTTTCTTATACATAAAGTCTCGCTTTTTATCTTTTCGGACATGGAATTATTCAGAATAATAATGAAAAGTTTCCATCTGTTCCTCATTGTTTTTGTGTAGATTTCAAATTGTAGCAGAAACTCAGAATTTCTAACTTGCTCCAACCTCCAATGTTCACTAAATAAAATGTTTTATAACATCCGTCAGTATGAAATTAAAATCCCAGAAATGTGTCTCATTACTTACTAGATTTTGCTCTGTGTTCTTTGGCTTAATTTAGTAACTGGTCTGTGATCATTGTATAACATTATCTCTGCCTTCTCATTCCTAAAGAACAAGATTACCTAAATGTAAAGCTTACTTACACATAAAGTGAAAACACTACTTTTTCAGAAAGAACATTTAATTTATTTTTAATTTTTTGTTTATGTTTGGGCATGTTCACATGAGTACAGGTACCCATGGAAGCCAGAGAGGGAGTTGGGTTCCTTGGAGATGGATGTGAGCTGCCTGATGTGGGTGCTGGGATCCGAACTCAGGCCCTCAAAATGAACCCATCTTCAGACATGCTCAGGACCCTGGAGTCCTTGGTTATAAAACTTGTCACTTTCTCCTCTTCCATCTCAGTCATTGCTCAAAGGAGCACGGGTATTCATAAGAGGCCAAGAGACTTCAAATACTGAGACACTAACATTCTCTTGTGAGAGAGAAGGAGTGCTCCTAAGAGCATAGAAGACTCTGCCCCAAGGATGTGTAAGCATTTAACAATTGTTAGAGAGAGGGGAACGACTTCTGCAGTGATCAAGTTGCCCATTAGTTACCCATGATCCTGCTGCTATGAGCAAGCCTCACTCATGTTCCCATAAGGAACACTTTGCCCTCACTCCTGTAGGCAAACTAAATTAAACTCACTGGTCTGCCAAGTTGGAAATGGGTAAAAGTCATTGCATATATCATCTAGAGTACTTAGAAACAGATGCCCCAAGATCAGTTACACAGCACCTACATATTGAATTTGCAGTCTTGTCATTTGAAAGGTAAAAAGATTGATACAACTCCCCCCCTGACAAGCCTATGTCTTCCTTTCCTTTTGCTTACTGAAATTCCTTCAGAAACACAAAAAGCTTTTCATCGTCTAGCTCCTGCCTGCTTGTCCAACCTCATCATCACCACCACCACCTCCCAAGATATTCTACACTCAAATTACAAATTTCTAATGTGCTTCATAGATCAAGTTCCATGGTCTACACAAGCTGGTGTATTCTGTAGTAGCTTCATTCCAAACTCACTACCTTTAAAGATACATGAAGGTGCCTGGCTATTTATGTACGTTAGATCACAGCACACCAAACTTGAATTTTAGAATGTGTACAAACTTGTTTTCATTCTTTTTTGCACAATGACAAAATCAAATTATATTATTTTAAAAAAACAAATTTCATTTTTTGGGTGGAGAAGTTCATTTGATTTCTATGAAAATGAATATGCATCCAAGTTATAAACATGTAAGCTGAGTGTGGGCACAACATCTTGCAACTGGAGAACATGTACTTGCTATCATAAAAAATTTTCACAGTGTCTCTTCATTTTGTTTATTTACTTAATTTAAAATAGTTTCTGCAGTGTGTATCATTGACTACTTGAAGGCTTTAAAATAATTTATAATTCAAATCCATATAAAATAGAGACAGGTTGCTTTAAAATTATTTGCTACATAAAAAGACTATACTACATCTGAAACTGCTTTACACTCCCTGCATTTTAAAATGGTTTCCTTCAGTTATTCACATAGAAAATCTATCTTTAAATGTATGTAACTGGCTTTCAAAAATATCAGCACTGTACTTGACAATATGAAGTATGTTTTATATACAAGCCTTAGTGATATTCTTTGTAAAAAACCATTCAAAATGACTTTCATAATGGCAAAAACTGTTGCAACTACCATTATTGTGTAAACACTAGCATATTGCACACACAAAGTTAAACCAAAATAAACAAAGAATTGTCATAACACTTACTCCTAATTCCATTGTTTTTAAGAAAATAAAAATCCTTTTTTATTCACAGGGATCTAAAATTTTGTCAATGATACTTTATATGAAATCTACAAGAATGGAAAATGTGGTAACTTACCAATTAGCTGCATTGTACTCTGCCACTTAAATGGATACAATGATAATAGAATTTCATTTTAAGATGGATTTTTCATGCATATTCATTATAGCCTGTTCTTCTGTCAAAGAGAAGTGTTCTGTTCTGGAAATAGAAAGAATGGACAGTTTACTCCTACTGCAACTCACAGTTTCTTTTCCATAACAAAGAACCAGTGATGAGATGAAACAATCCTTATCATGGCAAAGAGAATTACCATTAGAAAAACGAAGCAGACAAATTTGGATTGTGAATACAAAGTATTCTTAACATATTGCAGAAAAAAAATGGAAAGAGGTATCCATTGTTTTTCAATGTATGTGAATGAGGACTTTTCCAGTATATGGAGGAGTTCTCAAACCTATGCATAATGAACACATGTCTAGAAGCATGAAGCAAACTTATTCGCCAACCTGCAACCAGAGCCAGAACTACCAACATTCCTATAATATTGAAGGATGTTCTATAGAGAGGCTTTATGCTCAGAGTGAAAACCTGACAAACAATTTTTTTAAAAAAGCTAATAATAAATAAATAAATAAATAAATAAATAAATAAATAAATAAATAAAAACACAATTATTACACAAACGAAGTGAACAAAGAAGTACAAATCTCACCCTGAAATAAAGTTATCTATGATTAATTAAAAAATGTAGTGAATCATTAGATTAATTATAATGGGTTATAATTGGAATTATCAAATTTGTACGGTTTCTTAACTATTTGAATTTTTAAAAATATGCTAACATAATTGGAAAAAGTGGATGAAAGTATGTGAGGACAGAGAATAGATATGCATAAGATATGTGGAATGTCTTGACTTGAATGATAGAGTTAAATACTACTTTGAGAGATTAACAAAAGACTAGAAAGAAGGAAATGAGAAAAGTAATCATTAACAGGAATCCACATTTGCAACAAGAAAAATGTTTACAATGTCTTAAATATTTTCAAAATAATAATGCTCTAAAGTTGAGAAACAATATAAAAACACAACTCTAACTATTTCCATAAATTTTATATCTTTGGTTATATTTTCCTTATTATCCATTTCTTCTTCTTGTTAGTCCTTATTGTTCACATTTTTCTTGTATTTTATCAAAATCAGCTATTGACATATTCATGTCCGTATTTTTGAATCATGTTAACATAGATTGTAAATAAAAACTTAAATGCGTGTAAACATATCAATGATGACTCTGATAACATCAGAAATGTTTATTATTCTAGTAATAAAATCATGTTACAGACAAATTGCTAAAATTAAAAATATACCTAAATGATGATTATGTTAATTAATATAAAGCAATCTTCCAAAAATGTCTCATGTTATGAGGTCTACCATCTCTTGAAAATTATTTCCGTCAATTATGTACTCACTAAACCTTTCTTGATATTATGTTGTTTACTTATTGAGGAAAACTTTATTATTTAAAATGATGAAATGACCTGATATACCAGCAAATATTTTAGAAAGTTGAGAAAAGGCATTAAGCAAGAGTAAGTCACAATCAACATCCCTTACAATCAATAATCTGTGTCACCTAGAAACAATATTTCTGGTGGTTTAAATAGGTATGACCCCCATAGACACATATGTTTGAATGCTTGGCCACAGGGAAGTGTCACTATCAGGTGTTATTGCCTTATTGGAGTAAGTATATATGGCAATGTTGGAGGATGTGTGTCACTGTGAATGCAGGCTTTAAGGTTATATATACTCAAACTATGCCCAGTGTGTGATACAGTTTACTTCCTGTTGGCTGCAGATCAAGATGTAGAATTATCAAATCCTTCTCCAGAACCATGTGTACCTGCATACCACTATGCTCCCCTCCATGATAAAACTCCCAAACTGTAAGCCAGCCCTAATTAAATAGTTTCCTTTTTAAGAGTTCTTGTGGCCATGGTGTCTCATCACTGCAATGGAAACCCCACATTAAGATAATATCTAGTGGACTTTATAATGGAATTTATAAAGTACACACTTTTTTAAATTTTACATATTAGTTGATGATACTTTAAAGAATTCAGTATATAAATGGCACTCTTGCAGGAATGATTCTCCCTTTGAGCAGCTATTAAGAGGAAATCTGCTGTTGGGAGTGAGAATTATTCTTTTACAAGAATATGGCTCCTGATACACTTGGCATATTCCAATGGAGGCACCACATTCATGTACAAATGAGCAGCATTCCTGGACTAGTAGATTAAAACAACAGCAGAAATAGAGAAAATTGGGATGGAGGGATGTTGTCAGATATAAAGGGAAATTGGAGGAGGAAGCAGGGTAACTGTGATCATATTTCATTTTATGCATCTGAGAAATAATCAAAACAAATAAAAATTTTAAAAAGAAAAATTGATTCTGGTATAAAAGTATATGCATAATACCTATAACTTTTTTTTAACTTTATATGCAAGCAATAAACATTTGAAAGGATTTGAAGCTATACAGTTCAGAACAAATTTCAAAAAGCTCTATTTGACAACAATCATAAGCCATCATGAAAATAAATGTTTTTCTTAAAAAATAAGCACTTAGAACTTGTCTTGAGGGCTTCCCATCTGGACAAGAGGTGAATGCCTGGGCTCAACCTAGATCCCATCCCTGGGTACCAGCCACTCTGGGGAAGACCTGCCCAACTTGACCCCAGGTTCTGGCCACTGGGCAGGTTCCCTTCTACCCCTACCAGGAAGGCTCCCCTTATACAAGACCCCCAGCAGACCCTGCAATCTCCGTGCCCTTCCCCCACACTCATCATCACCCAAGACCCCACTTAGAGACTGGCCCCCACCTCCCATCCTGCCCTGGACTTCCCATCTGGACAAGAGCTCTCATCCTGCCCCTGACTTCCTGTCTGGACAAGAGCTCCCATCCTGCCCTGGACTTCCCATCTGGACAAGAGAGAGAGAGAGACTTCCTGAATCTGTCAGCTCTGTCTGGACCAAGTGCACTGATAAGACCAAGAATGAACCACAAGGATATGGGCGGATGTCAAGACAGAAGTACAAACAACAAAATGAAGAGCAATACAGCATCACTAGAAGCTAGCCCTCCTCTAACATCTAGACCTGAACATCAAAAATTGGAAAAAGCAGAAGAAAACAGCCTTATGAATAACATCATGAAGAAGGTAGAGGCTTGTGTAGAGGAAAAGACAAACAAAAAATGGGAAGAATGCTATAAAAAAAAAAAAAAACTAGAGGAAAGGACAAATAAAGTAGAAGAAAACAATAAAGCCCTGAAAGAAAATCATGAAATAGCAATGAAACAGATGAAGGAAACAGTCCAAGACCTGAAAAGGGAAATACAAAAAATGAAGAAGACACAACAGAGGAATGATGGAAATAGAAAATCTGAGTAAATTATCGGGAACTTCAGATGCAAGTATAACCAACAGAATGCAAGAGATGGAAGAGAGGATCTCTGACATTGAAGATATGGTAGAAGAAATAGATTCATTAGTCAAAGAAAACACTAAAGCCAACAAAGTCATGACCCAAAATGTCCAAGAAATTTGGGACACCATAAAAAGAGCAAACCTATAAATAATAGGGATAGAAGAAGGAGAAGAATACCAACTCAAAGGCACAGAAAATATATTCAACAAGATCATAGAAGAAAACTTTCCCAACTTAAAGAAGGAATGCCTATGAAGATACAAGAAGCCTATAGAACACGAAACAGACTAGACCCCCCAAAAAAGTCCCCTCGACACATAATAATTAAACAACTAACCCTACAGACTAAAGAAAGAATATTAAGAGCAGCAAAGGAAAAAGGCCAAGTGACTTATAAAGGCAAACCCATCAGAATAACACCCAATTTCTTAGTGGAGATTTTGAAAGCCGGAAGGACCTGGAAAGATGTAATGCAGACACCAAGAGACCATGGATGCCAGCCTAGACTAATATACCCAGCAAAACTTTGAATCATCATAGACGGAGTGAACAAGACATTCCAAGACAAAGCCAGACTTAAACAATACTTATCCACAAACCCAGCTCTACAGAAAGCATTAGAAGGAAAATTCCCACCTAACGAGGTCAGATATATCCTTGAAAACACAGGCAATAAATAAAACCACAGCAGTTAACCCCAAAAAAGAGAAGTACACACACACACTACCACCAAAAAATAACAGGAAGAACTTGTCTTGATATTTAAGACTTACAGTAGATATTCAATTTATTATGTTCATATAAAACAGCCTTGTGTATAACACATTCAAATAATGACATAAATTCAATTCATATTTTATTCATTTAAAATGTTTTTGCATCATTAGGAACTTCATCCACTGTCAAATATACTTAACTTAAATCATGAAATAAATAAATGAAAATTGTTGGCTGCCAAGGATTTTATTTAACATGCTATATTAAATCACACAATTTATTATGGAATTTTTCTCACTTTATATCTTTTATATATTACTGTTCTTTATTATTGTTTTACTGTAAAACTATCTAGAATATAAATAAAGGAAATTAATTCCTTAAAATTTTAAGACCTTTTCCAAAGAAAAAGAGTCCATGCATTTTAGAGGCAATGAGAGGGAAGCATATATGGGGGGCGGGGGTAGAGGGAGTGAGAAAGAAAGGAGTAAATTATATAATTGTGTTTTAATTAAAAAAAATAGCATTTAATACCTGTAGTCTGAACTTTCAATTATATGTAAATTTTGACTAATGACATCTATTCAAATAGACTTGGATATTTTTGAGTTTTCAAATTCAATATAATTTTTTTCACATGTATTTCAAAGTTGTAACCACAAATGGGGTTGTGTGTGTTTGGATATCTCTCCTCTCTCTGTATGAAACAGGGCCACACTCTGAAGCCCAGTATACCTTGAAGTCACCATGTAATCTAGGGTGGCACCAAATTTGTGGCATTTCTCTTGCCTCAGACTAGCAAGTACTGTGATTAGAAGTGTGAACCAGCATGCTTAGCTAGTAATTAAAGTTTTCCCTTTTGTTGAAGATAGATTCTTTTCTCATACAATATATCCTGATTATAGTTTTCCCCTTCTACTCCTCCCAGTGCCTCCCCCCTTCCCTTCCATATATATTCACTCTTTCTGTCTTTCTGTAGAAAACAACAGGCTTTTAAGAAGAGACAATGGACAAACATGACAAAATAAAACATAGTAAAGTGAAGCAAAACTATCACAGCTAGGTTGGATGTGGCAACCCAACAGGAGAAAAAGAATCCCAAGAGCAGGCACAAGAGTCAGAGACCCACTTGTTTTCACAGTCAGGAGTCTCATAAATATACCAGTGTGATAGCTATACATACATACATACATACATACATACATACATATATACATACATACGTGCATACATACATAGTATATAAGCAGAGGAACTGGTGCAGACCCATGACAGCACTATGCTTTCTGCTTCAGTTTCTGTGAATTCATGAGCACCAGGCTTAGTTGATTCAGAAGGCCATATTCTCCTTTTTCTACTTCCTTTTCTGCGGGTTATCTGAGCTCAGAGTAGAAGGATATAGTGTAGACCTACAATTTAGACTCTGTCTAGCTGTGGGTCTCTTCATCTATTCCAATCTGCTGCCAGAAGAAACCTCTTAGGTAATAACTGTATAAGCTACTGATCTGTGAGCATAGAAGACTATCATTAGGAATCATTTTACTGATTTTTTTAACCAGTTGTGTTTGGTTTTACGCTTCATCACTGGACTATGTAGTGTCAAATTCTTGGTGACTCAAGCAGTGTCATGTGTAGGTTCCTTCTCATGGAGTAGGATTTAAGTCACATCAGACATCGGTTGGATACTCCCAAAGGATTGTGCCACCATTGTCCTAGCATAGTTTGCAGACAGAACAATTTGTAGGTCAAAGGTTTCATGTCTGGGTTCGTGCTCACATTTCAATTTCCATAGCCTGCACAGTATCTGCACATAAGGGTAAGGGCCCTATGTAGGCACCATCTCATCTTCTCCATATTCAATGAGCTGTGTGGATGTTGTCTTTCACAATGTCCCCAATCTTCACACTCCACCCCACTTTCAGTTACCCGAGAGTAACCTTTTGTTTGAGAAACAGCCTTGGTTTTTTGGGGGGATCTATAGGAACCCGTTGGCCAACAACTCATTGAATGAACTCTAGTCCCACTACTGGAGGCCTTTCAATAGCTATAAGAGATGTCCAACTGAGACTCCATATCCCCCACTGCTAGGAGTCCTCATTAAGATTCCTGGAAGTCTCCTTTGCACTAGGTTTCATGAATCTTCTTCATGACAAAAGTCCTGGAGATATTGTGGGTACAAGGGAAATACCTAATATAATAAAGACGATTTAAAGCAAGCCTATTTCCAACATCAAAATAAATGGAGAGAAAATCAAAGCAATTCCACTAAAACCATGAACAAAATAAGGTTGTCCACTCTCTACATATCCATTCAATATAAACAGAAAACATGTGAAAACTAGTTTTGTCTGCTAGCTCATTTAAATGTTGTATATACTCTCCTCTCTCTCTCTCTCTGTGTGTGTGTGTGTGTGTGTGTGTGTGTGTGTGTGTGTGTGTATGTTTGCAGACTCAATAATCTACAGTCTTAACTACCAAAAGGTGCAATAGCTATATTTTAAAAAGTCAGTGTATAATATTGTGTGTTTCTGTCATGAGTTTTTAGCTATACTTTTAGTGTATTAAGATTTAATATGAATACTATTTCTGCAAGCATATTGCTCTTCTTAGTATATGTTTTATTATAGCCATAATAATACAGGTTCTTATGGCATTAATAATAGTCATATTGAAATACAGTGAAAAGAATGTTGCATTTTATCTTGGAAAATGAAACTTCTATGGCTTTAAGTAAGAAAGTAATAATATCTTCTATTTCTAAAGAGTCATAATTATTTCCAAACTTATTACTCAGAAGTATGAATTACATTTTGTATAAAATGATAGATCTGATTCTTACAAACACCTTTAAAATATTTGGGCTCTTATAAATGAGAAACCATGAGCTGTGCAATGACACAGAACAGTGTCTTCCATTTAGTTTCACAAGAGGTGGCTTAACATTTACTACATTTTAGTCACCTTTAAAATACTTCTTATTAAAACATTTTCTTACCAAGGGGCAACCATTGTTACACTGTGTTCACAAGGAGAGTTAAACCTGGTGTTTAATTCATAGAATAGAAACCAAAAATAAACTTAATGACTAAATTGATATGAATGACTTGTTAAGTATCAGAAAATTTCCAAACATGTTATGTTTCAAATATGTATAAAATGTATTCTGGAATAAATCTCTGTCTTTTTCCTTTCCTTTTCTTTTCTTTTTTTCCTTCTTTAAATTAGTTCTTTGGAGAATGTATTTTGATCACATTCACTACTTCTCCCACAACTCTTCAAGAAGAATGTTTCTTTTTCCTACACTTCTATGCTCATTTAAAATAATACAATAAAAGTATAAATATCAAGATCAATTAATGCTAGCCAAATATACTTGCATGTGGTGTTCTACTATAGCATGATATAGGAGACTACATTCTTACAATAAAACACTATCTAAATGCATTTTTAAATGGTTGTTGATAGGAAATTGAAATTTCCTCTAATTTGCTCTCCTACATTTTGGGGAAAGGAAGATTTAGGGATTTCTGGGGAGTAGAGGATAAAATGTGGATTGGAGTTTATAATCATATTTCAATGTACAAATATATGTATGGTGATATTTTATTTGTACTGAAATGTGATTTTATTTGTATGTTAATAACTAAAGTTGCCTGGGGTACAAGCTAATAGCAAGCCATAGCAGAAGCTGGGCAGGGGTGGCACACACATTTAATCTCAGCACTTGGGAGGTAGAGCTAGGTGGATCTCTGTGTGTTCAAGGATACATCCAGCATGGAGACATATGCCTTTAATCTCAATACCAACCTTTGAAGACCTGGAGGTCTGTATAGACAGGCAGTGATGAGGAGGTCATGTCGTTGGGTTTACAACCAATGAGAAAGCAGAACAGAAAGTCAATAAAAGGACAGACACATAGGAAGTAGGTCTCTTTGCAGAGGGGAAAAACAGCAGCAGCAGTGAAGGGTAAGAAAGGGTTTTTAGCTCTTAGTTATTGCTCTGACCTCTTGGGCTTTTAACTCTGCAATTAGCTATTTATTTATTTATTTATTTATTTATTTATTTAATTTTACAATACAATTCAGTTCTACATATCGGCCAAGGATTCCCTTGTTCTCCCCTCTCCCGCTCCCTCCCATTCTCCCCAGCCCACTCCCCATTCCCACCTCTTCCAGGGCAAAGCCTCCCCCGAGGACTGAGATCAACATGGTAGACTCAGTCTAGGCAGGTCCAGTCCCCTCCTCCCAGGCCGAGCCAACCGACCCTGCATAAGCCCCAGGTTTCAAACAGCCAACTCATGCAATGAGCACAGGACCCGGTGTTTCTTATTTAATAAGACTGTTCATCTACATATATGAAATACTATTAAAAAAGAAAGAAACTAAAAGAAATAAATACGTGTCTAACCCAACAAAAATACCAACTACAAGTAACATCAAACATTTGTTTCTTACAATTTCATAACAGAATAATGATTAGTGAAGTTTTGTAAGAAAATTCACATATTCTAACTTAATTAATTTTCAATATACCAAATTAAAAGTAATTATTAAATATTTCTTCTCATTTCTTACTTTATTTGATTGTGAACTTCCAATTTGGAAACGCCATTAGAAAAAGGTAAATTAAAACAAAACTTAGACTTTCATACATTCATACACTGTGTTTTTTATAATATTAATTTCTCCCCTCAACACTTTCTTATGCCTCTATTTCTGTATTAAGAGATATTTTGTTGTCACAGAAATTAATGACTATAATAACAAAAAAAAAAAAACCTATTGTAACATTTACAATGCATATGTAACAGATGCTGGGAAAAACAGAGTCAGTTTTCTCTAAGGGTATTTATTGACCCTGGTATGTCAACTACCTCCTGCCTCCCCACCAGCCCCCTCCCCCTCCCCCAGTGAAAGTCCCAATCCCAGACTATATGGGTAGTGCTAATTGGACTTTATGGGTTTAAAAATATATCAGATTCTGAGCTGAGAGGTAGAGAAGGGGAGTAGTTGGATGTGAGAGGGTCAAAGATGATCAAAGGACAAAGGACAGTGCATTTGTCTTGTTTACAATGAGAATGGCCCTCCTAGGTTCTTATGTTTGACATTTCCTCCTCACTGGAACAGGTTATGAATGATTGGGAAGTATGGCCTTGTTGGAGGAAATGTTTCATAGGGAGTGGGCTTTGAGGTTTCAAAAACCGAAGCCATCCCCAGTTAGTCTCTCCCCCTCTCTCTGTCTCTCTCCCTCTTTCTCAGCCTCTCCCTCACTCTTCCTCCTCTTCTCAGCTGCCTCTTGCGTATGAACCACATATATATATGCTATCCATATATATGGACACTCAATCTTCTGTTCTGTGACATACAAGCCTGTTTGTTGCCATGCTCCCTGACATTATGGTTATGAACTATAATGCCCTTTGAAACTGTGAGCCCAAAATTAAATGTTTCCAAAAAGAACTAATAAAACTGAGAAAAAAGATGGCATGTTGAAATATAATATACTATTTGGAGTTTTTTAAAAAATACATATAAGGTTAACATGTTGCCTAGAATATTTTCATTATTACAGTTCTAGATTTCATTACTCACCCAAAGAAACACTAATTTTTTCCTCTTCAAATACAATTCACTAATTGACATGCTTATGTGTTCCTTTTTCAGAGATATTATTGGTTCTTTGATTGATATGTCAGAGTATTTAGAAAAAAGTGTTTTGTTTTGTTTTTTAACTTTGAGTTTTCTCATCAATTTTGCTAACACTTTAAGTAGACCCTCCCTAGTTCCAGGGGCCAGCCCCAGCATTGGCCAGGTCCCAGAAAGTGAGTAAGGACTATTTGAGGGGAGGATTGAACCAGGCCATGGTGGTGGTAGGGTCTCGTAGCCTGACTGTCAAGCAACTAGAGTGCTTCTTTATTTATTCATATTTCAGTAAGCATGGATAAAATCACGTTGTTACAAAACATAGATCATAACATTTTTATTTGCAGACACATGTTCGACTTCCTCTTGTGTATCCTTCTAGTCACCATTGAAAAACCATGCAAAAACAGAGTTATATTTTGCAGTAAAAGCCTCCCAAGATGCAACCTGTGGAGACCAATACCTAATGTGGCACAGCAGCCAGCAGGAGCTCAGCATTTCTGGATCTTTGTCAAGCAGCTGTGCTGGCTTTGGTACTTTTGCCATTCCTATCAGATATGGCTATGCTGCCCGAGGCTTTTCCGATTTTGTCATAAATAACACATGCAAGGATATGGCTCTGATGTTATTTAGGATTGGCCTTAATCATGAGGCTGTCATTCTGCCTGGTCATCATACAACAACACAGAATTGGTACAAATGCAGAGATATCGTGTGAATAAAATCTGGGCATATTTGTTTCCTATGGGAGAGATGGTTCAATAGCTAAAAGGTCATGCTGTTCTTACAGAGGACCAAAGATGAGGCCCCGACACCAACACTGGATGCTCATAACCAAATTTCACTATGGCTCCACGAGATGTGATATGCTCTTCTGACCTCCAATGGCAGTGTAGTTATATACAAAATCCTGCACTAATATACATACTTATATATGTAATTTAAACAAAAATATTTTTTGTTAAAATACAGAATAGACAGCCGGGCGGTGGTGGCTCATGCCTTTAATCCCAGCACTCGAGAGGCAGAGCCAGGCGGATCTCTGTGAGTTCGAGGCCAGCCTGGGCTACCAAGTGAGCTCCAGGAAAGGCGCAAAGCTACACAGAGAAACCCTGTCTCGAAAAACCAAAAAAAAAAAAAAATATATACAGAATAGACAGAGCACAGGTACTATTAGTGAATCATGAAACTTTTTTATTCTATGAATAATTATTCTGGAATTCACTTTATGTTTCACTTATTCACTTTTCCAGTGTTGACTATTTGAAATTCTCATCTTGATATTCACAAATGTCTTGCTAGAGATGCTGCTTTGGTAATTACATATAGTTTAGGTTTCTCATGGAGGAACTCAACACACACACACACACACACACACAGAGAGAGAGAGAGAGAGAGAGAGAGAGAGAGAGAGAGAGAGAGAGAGAGAGAGGAAAGAGAGAGAACCAGAGACAACTATAGGGCATTAGCTGTTGTATTTAGTCTTCCTGTGTTTGCTATTATAGACACATTGGCTTTTTGCATCATTTGTTCATGGTCTGAATTTGGCCAGAAGCACACTGCATTTTTGGCTTACTGTTAATGACAAGCATGTGTTATTTTGGACAAAATTGCTGAGATTTTTTTCCCAAGAAAGTGAATAAAAACTATATAAATGTTCAATACCAGTATGATTGGCTTTTAAAGCTTCAGAAAGAGTCCATACTGGGTGTTGTAATTATTTCCAGAAAAAAAAAGTAATGAGAATCAGCATTTTGTGGGCCAAGACAATTAAGATCTGTTCAATTTTGTCTCTGCTTCAATATGTGATTAAAGTTAGAGCTCCTTTCTTTCAGCTGGTCATATTTCTGAGTCAAACGCAGTCTTTAAAATGAATTATGCATCAACTTAAATTTGTTACATTTAATGAAATCCCTTCGGAATGCAAACTAAGCACCACCTTAAGCAATTCTGAACCTTGCACTTTTGATGTATATGTGTTTCCCTTTTCTTTTTTTCTAGATGTAACTCCATACAAAAGTAGGATAGGAAGCTGCTTTTTTTACTGAGAAGAATTGAGTTTAAAATGCTCAATGCATATGTCATGTTTACTCCATTTTTTCCCAGTGTAGTATTTCAAATTTTTTAATTTTCTGGAATTAAAATTTATCTGAATTGATGCAAACTGTTTCTTCTAACGTCAGTAACATAGCTTTAATGTTAATATTGTACTCTGGGTAGATAAAGGAATACAAGGATGCTGGTGTTTCTTTGTTTTTATTCTGAATGTGACACACATTGTCTGCCATTTTGATGTAGCCTGCTTTCATCTGAGAAAGTGAAATAAACTTTTATATTAGCAGAGCAGATTAGAATATTTTTTATCACAGTTCAAACCTAGAAAAATATACTCTCTTATTTTTTCATGACAGAAAAATATTTATATAAAACAATCATAAAGTGTTATTAAAATAATTAAGCTATTGCAGCAAAGTACACAAACATACTTAGTTGGAAACTGGTGTTTTATGAATCACTATCTCAAAATTGTAATATGATTTCTATACTCTAATACTTCAGGTCACATATATTACTACCTCTAGTTTATGAAATGTTATGAGAATTTATGGATATGCAAGAGCAGTAACAATTATACTAGATAGTGCAAACTTTCAGAGGAAATAGTTAAGTCTGACTATAGCAGGAGGAAAAGAGGGGAGAGAAGTCACACTTTCAAAATCCCATGTGAAATAAAGTATCACAAAAGCTTGCAAGTGGCTTGGGAGGCCTACATTTTCTTCTAGGAATTCTGCTCTGGATAAAATGCTAACTCTTCCTTGCTCAAAGTAACATAAACATACAAATTCATTAAAAATAGTACATTTTATTCTGTGTCAGGGACCGTAATTTTATTATTGTCTGGGGTAATCTGCTAAAATAAGTATGGATTCTTTAAACAATTATCCCTTCAGTAATGTCTGAAGTCTATAAAGCTTTGGTGGGATCTGTTGCAAAAACGTTTAATGTCCTGATTCAATTAGTGAAGTAGCAATGGTATTCAGCTGCTAGGGTCAGGGGAAAGACACTTTCTAGGGAACATCTAAAATTTAACATTCATATGCAGTGAGTTTTAATCAGAAACAGAACACAGGGCCTATTTGTCTTTGTTGTGCTATATATTAAGACTTATGGTGGAGATCTGAGCTTCAGTACATAAGATAATAAAAATTAATGCCAGACAAAAAGATAGAAAATAAATAAGGTCAAAGGAATATGCTACATTCTCCACTCTCAGTTTTGACAGTTACTTTTTTTAGAATTGCAAAGTAAATTATACAGTGCAAAAGACAAATAAAAAATGACCCTTCCCTGAAGTATTATGGTAACACAGAAACAATTTTATGTCTGACATTTCTTGCAGTTGAGTCTGATGAGAAGTCAAGGTGAATCCGTTCCCTCATTCCCCCCGAGAAGAGAAGTCAGATTGCGTAGCTGCTGAAAGAAACCCTACCAGCAGCAATAGCACAGACATCATCCAAAAACATGAAAGTTGAACACAGCCATAACACTGTTGTTTTTTCAGTTATCTAATTTGATGATTAATGTTGACTGTTAATGTTACAGGATCCAGAATAACCTAGGAGGCAAACTTCTAAGCACATATGTGAGGGAGTGTCCAGACTGAGTTATGTGAGGGTTGTGGACACACCTTAAATGTGGAGGCAGCTTTCTATAGGGTGGGATGCTTGGACTGAAGGAAGAGAACAAAGCCAAACGAGAATGAACATCAAAATTCATCTCTCTCCACTGCCTGGCAGTATATATCCCATGGAGAGCTCCCACCATCATCACTACCCTTCCATGGTAGACTGGACTCTCAAACTGAGAGGCAATTTAAATCCTTCATTCCTTAATTTTATTTTGTCAGGAAAATTCATGGCAGCAATGAGAATTATATTTAATAAACTGCTATAATTTTGTTTTCTTCTAATAAAAGATAGATGCTACAAGATAATTATATCACTCATACCACAGACACTCTATACCTACATTACACATTTCTTTTTTATTTTTCTTTTTTTATTTCTTTTTTTTTGATCTAGGAAGGTTGGTTGGTTCTTGGGCACTACATTACACATTTCAATGAACCAACTACTAAAAATATTTCATGATAATTGAAAATAATTCATTTTAGCATTGGTTGTGTACTAATAGTTTTCCTTGATATTGTTCCTAAAACCTTTTAATAAATAATTATTTTGTAGAGCAAATTTATAATGTATTTGGTGTTACAATATTCTAAATATGCTTTAAAGTACCCTGGAAGTACAGATGGTGGACTGAAGGATTAATGTATCCCAGAGACTCAGGCCTTAGAAGACTTAATCCTTCCATTATTGGTACTGTTTGGTGAGGCCAGAAGCAAGGGTCTTGCTAGAGGTAGTATGTCATTGCAAGTGGGCTTTGAAAGTATGTAGCCTCCATGTATTTGCTATTTGACCTCCGTGCTTCATACTTGAGGTTGAAGGTGTGGTATCTCAGTTCCCTGTTTCTGCCATCACTCAGGCTGCTTGCTGCCCTTCCTCTGCCCTGCCATGATGGATACCTCTGGAACTCTAAACTCAAGTAGACTTTCATTTTCTTAAGTTGCCTCCATCATGGCATTTTACCACTCTAACAGAGAAGTAGTGAATACATGAGTGAATACATAAAAATATGGTGCTGTTGTATGTAAAGATAGGATGTATGTAGATATAAATATATGATAAAGATCTGTCTCCAGAACTCCATAGATAGAAAAAAAAAACTTTATTTCAAAAATATTGATTTCCATTTCAAATTATATTTCTCACGTATTATCACATTTTATTATCTGGATATAAGCTTATCTTGATAAAGTGATACATTATGTGAGGAAAGTAATGATCATTAAATATGATGAGATTCTATGATCAATTTGAACTTTTAAAATTTTGAAATGATAGACTAGACATGTTTAAATTTTAGCTAGCATCAAAGGAGAGCAAATTTATAGTCTGACATTCTGAGATTTGAGTTTATTAGTATTGGTTGTAAACCTGAATTTTAATTTAGCCCAATAATATGATGTTCTTTCAGGTACACAACTTAATGAAACTCCAGTAAGAAAGCTAATCTCATGAACTGAAGTGTAGGGAATAATCAGGAAACTCTGCCCTGTGCAAACAGGTAGGTTCTGATATCTGGCCTGAACTGAGGTCTAGGAGATAGCAGGAAGCTCCACCCTGTACAAACAGGAGCCTGATTGGCTGTCCTGAAGTGACATTCCCAGGAGCTACATCTCTGGTGATATTTCTCACATTACCCACCACTCAGAGAAAACACCTACAGGGTGATTTCTGTAATAAAAGTACAAACACATAATTTAAACTGACAAGTTTACCAATTCCCCTGCATTATGTAGACATAATTAAAGGTAGAAGGATGTATTGAATATTTTAGTTTTTATAAAAATATTCTCTTTGGTAATAGACACTCAAGTTCCTAAAAGAATCTGTTTTTAGTTTTGTTTGTTTGTTTTTGTTTTTATGAACTCAATAAAAGAGCAGTTGAGACTTTTATTCTGGTTCAGAAACAGAGTTAGCCTCAGTTCACAGATATTTCAGCTTTGGTACTTCAATTTCCAGCAAATTCTACTGAACTTTTGTTCTCAGGTGCAGCAATACAATTTTGTGAAAATATATCTCAGTTTCAAAGAGACTGGGACTTTTGCTAGACCTCACAGGCAAGGTAATAATACACCTCGAGGTCACTGAAGACATAGGACTGGTACCTGCTGTTTCTGTGCTGTTTGTTAAACTAGCCCTGAACAGAACACTCTATCAACCGTCTTTCCTTGCCTTGGATCATACATACTCAGATTTTACAGCTTAAACTAATGCGCAGCCTGAATCTTCAGCCATTCTCTCTTCCACGCACCTAACACCAAGAACAATCTATGTTGAAACAATCCATTGCTGACTGGGTTCCTACCTCCTGATTCCTGTTGTCAAGCAAAATAATAAAGATATTTTTAGTGTCTTCTTGAGACACAGCATGTACTGCCCTAAATATAAAACCCTGACAGCCTACGGTCAAATTGTTGATGTTGTGCCTTCTGTGTGTGAGAGATAACGGGAATTCTAATAATGTTAGTATTAGGTTGGTCACCATGATATATTTTCCGGCAAAGGAGCTAGAACACCACACAACATTATGAGGACATTCTATGAAGACGAAGTCCCATTTATAATCACAATTCTTAGTGTTTTATGAAATTAAAAGCTGTATGTAAATTAGTTTTACCTCATTAAATTTAAAATATTGTACTTTGATATAATCCTCTCCATCACTACATATTGGAGAATATTGCTGCTAAAACTTGTAAAATATATAAATTGAATTTTCAGATACTTGGATAAAGAACAAAAAAGAAACTCATGTAGTTACTAGTAAAATATAGGATGTAAGTTTCCACCTAAGTTGGAAAATATGATTCATTAGTGATTGTAAGAATAAAATGTTAGTTTAGAATTTAAAGCTTTTCTAAGCATCTTAATTTTTAAAGTTTATTTTATATTCAATTTATTAGTGTACTTATGTGCTTGTTTTTATAAAGTGTGAGAAAATTATAATGTATATGTAATGGTTGTAGTTTTTGAACCACCATGATAGTTATGCCTGTGTGGGTACTTTTATAGGAGTAAAAGAGGAAAATGTTTTATTTCACCTGAGTGCTCTAATTATATTTCCTTTAGCACTGAGAATTAAACCATGGACTTGCATGTGTTAGCTAAGTATGACACCACATAGTGGCACTCCTAACCCTAGATGTCCTGTGATGGAGTCTCACTATATAGCTCAATTTAGGCTTGAATGCATATTCTTTTTAACATATGTGTTCTGTGGACTGCATTACAGTTGGATGTCAACACTGTTGCGAGAATACTCTGATCTCAATGGAAGGTGTGGAATTCCAGTGATAGAGGAGGGAAGATTGACCTCTAAAATTCTGGAAACATAATGGTAAGTCTTATACTAAATGGTTTGGAGATAGAATAAGAAGAATTTAAATACAGAAATAATTTATATTGTCCAAATAATTATAAGTAACTTAAGAAAGGAGTATTTGTAATAATATTAAAAACAGCATTCAACAATGAACATCTGCCCTCCTGACAATATCTACAAGTTGATTCTAAAATGAAAACAGTCTAGGACTTTGAAGAATTCCCACTTGAATTATCAATAGAAAGACACAGCCAAGTTACAAATTGTAGAGTTTATATAAAAGTAACAACAACAATAATCACCAAGTGGAGAAGAGGATGAATAGTGAATACCATCCAGGAAGAATCCTGTATTGAATTTACACATTCTATTTGTAAAATGTGTTTTTCTCCAAACTTTCTTCAAAGTGATTTTTCCCATTTACTGTGTATATAGAATGATCCTATTGTTCTATTTCGAGTTGCATGAATTCTAAATGGTCTTATAATAAAAACTCAGAGCCAGATTTCAGGGTGAAAGCTGAAAGGTCAGAGCAGAGCAAGCCATAACCACCACCTCTTACCTCACCAGCTTCTCAGCCTGACCTAGTGTCTGCAAGAGAATTAATTCCTCTCTCCTTTTGCTTTATATTCTTTTCTCTGCCCAGCCATGTCACTTCCTGTTTCAACCTTCCTAGTGCTTGGATTAAAGGTGTATGGTCCTACATGGTGGAATTTTAGAGTTGTATGCCACTACTGCCTGGCTCTGTGTAGGGGTAGTTGTCTGTGCTTTACCTCTGAAGCACTGCCCTAGTAGGTAGCAGGTAACTGCTAGATACCTGGCCAGCCCAGGGCATTGCTGAATTGGGGGACCCCTTAAGACTGGAGATGCATATGGGCTTGTACTCTTGGCTACCTTGTGATCCTGGATGCTGGAATACAGACCAGTAAGAGTTCTCCAGAGAATCGGGTTGGATTGCACATCACCTCTCCTGGATTCCATAACTGATTCCTTTGCTGGTTGTAAAATGCCCCAAAATAAACCTCTCTTGACTATCAGATAAACTATGTGGAATTGCCTCATTAATTGCTGCTTTATATGGCACCCAAAGTGGGGCACAAACCCATGACCTTGAGATTAAGAGTCTCATGCTCTACCAACTGAGCTAGCAGGGCTTTGTTTAAAGTGATAAAACAACTGTATACTCTTCCAGATTGTAAAGCTAGAAAATGAGAAATTAAGGAGATTAACAGTTTTGGAGTTCACTTAAAATATTAAAATCTTAAACTCCATCAATTACCCTAAAATTCATAAGTAAACATTCCTGAAGCTGCAGTAATTATTTTCTAATTTACCCCCAGTGCTGGCAAGTCTCTGTGGTGACTTTTGTAATCTAAGAAATAAAATTTGCCTGCAGATCAGAGGACAGAGCCAGCCACAGTGCTCTCCACAGAGGTCAGGTAGAGGTGCCACATACCTTTATACCTAGCACTCAGGAGATAGAGACAGAGATCCATTTGGGATCTCTATAAATTCAAGGCCATGTTGGGCTGCACAAGATTAATCCAGTTTAAGAAAGACACAGAGCTCTAGGGGTCTGTGCCTCACCTCTGAAGCACTGCCCTTAGTGATTAAAAAACTGGGAGAGGATACAGGGTGAACTCAAATTCTTCATCTTGCCTCAGTCTACCAAGAAAAGAGACAACAGATGTCCCACACAGGACCCAGGTTTGTGTTCTGTTCATCAGAATTAAAGTGAAAAATATAACCCCAGTATGTATTACAATGTAGCCCATGATTTACCAAATTTCATTCATCATTCTAATGTGATTTCAACCAAGATTATTTTTGTTTCCTCTTGGTTTTAATTATGTAGCTAATACATTCCATTTTATTTAAAATTTACTTTGCATCAATGTTTATAAACCGTTTTCAACTGCGTATTTGAAGACATCTGTTTCCATTATGTTTCGTTTTGCTGCAGCTGTTCTGTCATTGACTCTGATATCAGAATTTTAGTTTCCTTGATTTTTCCATTTTGTTTTCTAGTTTTTAGAGGAAGTACTTCATAAAAGTTTAGATTAGGCCAATCAATTTCTTATTATTTCAGTTCTATATTTGCTTCACAGCTTATAATTTGCTGCAAAGAGAAGTGAACAGTGTTGATCTGAGGATACAAGGAAATAACAACCACAGATGGATCTTCAGGGAGATGAGTCTCGGCAGACACCTGGCCATTGCAGCTTCCAGTCAGCCTACTGGAAGCAGAACTGGTGGACAGAGTGAAGTGAACAGGGAGCAGATTTGCTTCCATCTCAGACCACAACCAGTAAACTTTATTCAGACATAATTGCTATGCTTCTTAATACTTCAGAAACAAAGAATAGATGTTGTCATTTTAAAGTAAAGGGAGGAATGAGACCAGTTAATTGGTCAGTGTAATACACATGCAATGTAGTAATATATGGATATATATATCCATAATTTATATATATAATATATACATATTTATATATCCATTATATATATATATATATCAATTATAAATATCACTACATTTTTGAATATTAATCCATTACTTGAACACATAAAATGAAGAAAAATGAAGAGAACATTTAGTCCTTCTTACATATTTTTAAATTATTAATGATTAGCATACAAATTTAGGAAAAGTTGGTATGAACAATGGTGATGCATAGCAGACTGAGGAGATTTAAAGCGATTTTCAGAGTACTATAATTGATATTTTCAATTTTAAGGTATCTAAGTAGTTAATATTACCTTTAAAATGTTGAAAAATAGTCAACTTTGTGATAGTATTCTAATTGTACTGAAATGTGATTTTGATTGTATGTTAATAAATAAATTTGCCCGGGGGTCAGATCTATTAGAGTCATAGATAGAGTGTGGCAGTTGTGGTGCACACCTTTAACCCCATAGATCTCTGTGTGTTCAAGGATACAGCCAGCATTGGAGACATATGCCTTTAAGACCTGGGGGGGGGGGCTGTACATACAGACAGTGACGAGGCAGTCACGTGTTTGGGTTTACAACCAATGAGAAGGCAGAATGACTATGAAACGACTTACACACAGGGAAATAGCTCTCTTTCGGGAAACTAAGACCACCGCAGGAGGAAGGGTGAGATTTTAGCTCTGAGCTCTGATCTCTTGGCTTTCTCTTTTACATTGGTTCTGTGTTTCTTATTTAATAAGACGGTTGGTTAAATCTACACAACTTGGAAGGTTTAGGTGAATTGTAACTGCTCAGGATCACAACCATATTAATTCCTGAAACAACAACAATAAAATCAGCTCTGACTGAATATTTAGAATCTACCATTTTAATATGAAAAGTAATGTAAACATTAAATTTTCTGGATATTTTTTCAGTTTATTACAACAGTTCTTTTGAACAGAAGGCAAATCACAAAATGTTTACGTATCAGAGAACAAGTAGTTTTGACTCTTAGGTAATTGTCTTTTTAATAGAGATACAAAATTCAAATATTTTATACATTTAATTCCTTAATTCATTCCAAGTCTCAAAGTCTCTTCATTATGGATTGCTGCATAAGATTTCAATTGTACAGAATAACATGAACAGAACCTCACAATAACAATACTTTACATATGAAAATCACCAAATTTATGATTATGAATACAAACAAACAATATGGTAAATATGTAATATTTCCTTTCCTTTGTCTGTTTGTGAGCTGATTCTCATACTGGTGAAGAAAAGAGAAGAAAATTTATATTATAGAATAATCACTATTAAGTTTCTTCTAAAGTTTATAAATAAAGGATTTACTGAAATTTTTACATATAATACTAACTTCGTGTACCTGTGAAATATTTAAATACAACTTGGTGCATATAAAATATTGAGGAGTCCATTTCCCTAGTAAAAGATACTATAAAGCAATCAGGAAGTGTTTGCTACTTTATAATGGACATTTTTATTCTCTATAGTGACCTTATAGATTTGATAATAATCACTTCATTATGGATCAATGTTAATATTGTTTTCCAGTATAGTTTTTTCTCTTTCTAAAAATTCTCAACAGTTTATTTATGTATACATATATATGTATGTATATTCATATATATGTGTGTGTTGTATGTTGACTGCATTTACCCTCATCCTTTCTTGCTTTCACTCCTGCAGATCCTGTCCCCTTTACTCCAATGCTGTGTCTTATATGTTTCTTTGAGTTGCTTTTTAACAAACTTTTAAGAATAATTAGGCTTGGTAAATGTAATCTGTCATCCTATGTCAATGGTTTAGTTATATTTCTAGGAATTAGATAGTTTTGAATTTCCATTAAAAATACTGAGGTTTATAGTCATGAATTATAAATTGAAAATTTTCTTTTATACCAGTGAGAAAGATGAAAAAAGAATCTTGTCATACAAAATAGTAAAAAGATACTTGAAATTTTTACGTGAATAACTACACTAATTGCTGGGGCCGTTCCATGCTCACATAGCTATTTATCAAAGACAGAATGATAAATATATGCTGTAGTTTATAAACTCCTTTGGAAACTATTAAAATAAATTATTCATGTTCTGTATGGTTGACTAAATGTGAATGCCTTGTGCTATGTATTCAGAAATTTAATTCTTTACAAATGGGGTATTATTTCAGTGAGGCACATATGCACAATGCCTTTAGATGAATTATTGGAATGAATAAGTTTAGGGATTTTTAAAATTGAAAAATCCTTAGAAACTATAATAAAGTATCTTTTATAAATTATTAGAATAGTTTAAATGCATAATTTAAAAAACTGGACTATCTTTATGAGATTTTAGTTGTAAGTAAAGAATATTATGAATACTGGTACATAGAGACTAGAGCATTCTACCTCTACACCTTATTGTTATTGATATTCTTTATATCAAATCAGGTAGATGTTCTTCAAAGAAATATGTTTCATTGCATTTAAATCTTTTGGACCTGCTACTGTTAGTACCCATAAAAAGGGAAAGTACTTCCTTTTGTTTTCTCATCAAATTATAATTCAGTTAAATGGAAAAGTATTCTATTCTTTGATCACATACTATACAATAAAATGAACACCAATGAGATTACCTCTGAACTAATTAACATGGTAAGAGAAAATATTGAACTGAAAAAGTGATGTTCAATATTCATAAATTATCCATTCAGATATTGAATGAGTCTGTTTTTCTAAATAAGTTTTTGCATACTTTGATGTTCATAAATTTGTTTGTGTACTTTTAAGACATATTTTTATATATTTATTCATTTTCTATTTGTGTGTATGTGTGTATCTAGATATATGTCATGTGTGTGCAGGTGAGAGTGAAGGTCAGGAGTGTTGGATATCCTAGAGTTGGAATTACACACATATGTGATCCATCTGATATGGATGCTGGAAATTTACTTTGGGTTCTGAGGAAGAGTAGCCAAATGTTCTTAAACATTGGGTCATCTCTCTTTCCATTGTGTATTCATTTTATTGATTAAATTTGTCCTTTTCAAAGTCAAGAATGTATATAGTACATTCTAATTATTCTCATTCCATACCATTTCTTTTTCTTTTCTTTCCACTCTCACCCAGTGTCCCTTTCCCACATTCATGACTTTTCATTTTCTTTTGTAACTCACTGATTTTAACCAGGACCTTCTGTGTGACCTCATGTTCGGAACTATCCATTTGAGCTTATTGGACTATTTGGTATACAGTTGAAAACAATGACTGGCTCTGCTCCAGAATCCATCATTGGCTAATGTCTCAGTCAAGATGGATAAGACTCTAAGATCCCCTATTGGTTTTTAACATGGCCATGGGTTTTCACAGCCAGTGCAGGAAATAGAAGTTGTAATGAGATAACACTTGCAATGATTGTATCATGCCTTAGACACAGCATTTCACATCACTTTTGGCTTCTGTTTGCTACATTCTTTTTTACAACCTCCTCTGTAATGTTCCCTGAGAATTATTGAAGTTAGTATGAATGGCCTCTTCAGGTATGCACAACCAACTATCATGTATTCTAATATCTTGGACAAGCATGTGTCTCTGTATCTATCACTCTTCCCTAATTACTTAATCTTTGTCATAGAAATTCTATAATTTCTCCTTATTAAAAATGTAGTTACAAGTTACTTAACAAAATAGAGCAAATGTGATTACTTAATAAAGTTGTAACCAGTATACATTTTTTGCAAGGTAAAATTTTTATGGTTTCTGGTCCAAATAATTCCCTCTTTGGACCTACTTTACATAAAACAACATGGTTCAAACCACATCAACACAATAACTAAATGGCAGGGCCTGCCTACATGATAATAAATGATAAAACTAAATGTACAAAAGTAGGTATGTGGTCATATTTGTCCTTGTACAATGAGATAGAGAAAAAAAAAAGACCGGTGCCTGTTTGAATTCACCATGCAAATGCCAGCATGGTGCAATCTCTGGAATTGTCCTGAGTGGCTCATCTTCAAATATGCTATGTCAGCTGAGAATATTCAGAGAAATGTGGAGGCTGTTCCTTGTTTAGATTCAGCTGACAGGAAGACATATGGAAAGAAGTCCCAAAAGATATGAGAGGGCTCAAGATTGCACACCCTCCCTACTTTCTTTATGAATTATACTGTAACAGAAGTTTCCCCAAGCCTTGAGAGGCCCTCCTGTGTTGTGGCATTGTCAACTGGAATCAGAATATCTTCTCAGATGAAAGAAATGCCTGTGGGAAGACTTCTTGCAAAGATTATCTTCTAATTAGTTTAGTTATTAGTGGATATAAAGAGTTAAGATTTTTATTAAAAAAAAAACAACATATAAAACAGCTTTACCCCTAAAGATATGCATACTTTTTTCCTCATAAGTAGTATCTTAAATTACTTTAATTTTCTGTTTCTTATAGATATATTATATACTATTAGTAATAAAAACTTATCTGTGTTGTTAATTTCTATAAACTTTGTTAAAGTAAATTACCAACAAAATTTTTGTCCTCTAAAGTGTTGAGTAATTGTTTATTTACTCTCTTCAGCTACCTAGGGTCTATGCATAAGTCAGAAAAATTGTGATGCACATATTGTCAGTTTTTGTCTCTCTAATGACAAACTATTATTTCAATGAAAAAGTGCATGAAATAAAATATTTAATGCTATATCTGATTAAATTTTTTGTTATTTAATTAGACTTCCTTTATAATACAGAATATATGGAGGACAAGATATTTGGTTTGTATCCCAGAAAAATATATCTTCCAAATTACTTCCTGAAATAACTCGGTAGGGGTTGATCTCATTCTGAACATTGAAACCTCAAAGTGTCTTTAGAACAAAGAGGAGTTATCGTTCCCTTACTCTCTGCTGATTTCATGTAATAAGGATTTCAATATCAGCGTATTTACGGTATTTATCAGCAGAAGATTGTTTGTATTTAAAAGTATTCCATAATCAAAAAGATCTAGGAAAAATGATAGACCATTTAAAGAATGAATCACTGATAGTTAACCTTCTGTGTGTGGCTGAGAGTATGGAAGCATTGGGAAATTCAAACAGGTGATGTCAGAGCCACTGAATCATCCTTTTAGGATTACTGTTTTCAATTTCCTTGGGCAAGCCATTTGTTTGATATATAGTCAAATATGTTTCTTCAAGTGTATAATTATACCTTATTGTGTGAATTAAAATTCAGAATCTTAGGATACTTATGCACACATTTAAATAAGTTTTGCATAAGCACCTCATTCAGACACATGTTTATATATTCACATCCTGTGCATTTAATTTCCACATACAATTCTGTCCCTTCTGGCTATTAAAAACAGTCAATAATATGGTTTCCATCTTTACAATTCTCGTATAAAAATTTTTAATTTTATTGAGAAAATATAAACAAAATTCTATAGTAGGTAACAGGTTTAGTGTGTTATAATTATATGTTTATAGTTAAAATTTTTGACATACAATGAATATATGAATAGCAGAGTTTATGTGCTATGTTTCAAATACTATGAGCTTTATTAATTAAAACAAATTTAAATTTTGTCAAAGCATTTTACTACTGAAAAAGGAACAGGGCCATCCTCCTTCTTAATTGCTGTAATAAAGACCATGATCAAAAAGCAACATGGGGAGGAAAGAGGTTAAATTTAGCTTATAGCTCAGATCATAATCATTTAGGCAAACAGGATAGGAACTCAGGACATTAACCTTCAGGCAGGAGCTGAAGTAGAGGTCATGGAGGAATGCTGCTTACTGGCTTACACCTCACTGTTAGGTCAGCCTATTTTCTTATACAACCCAAGACCACCTACTCAGGGGTGTCACTACCCATAGTGAGCTGGAGCCTATCACACCACCCATCACTAATCAATTAAATGTCCCCAAGATTTGTCTACAGGCAATCTAATGGAGGTATTTCCTAATTGAGATTCTTCTTCCCAGACAATTTTCATTGGTGTCAAATGTGTCAAGTAAACAAACACAACCCGGGGAAAAAAAATCCTCAATGAAATAATTCTTAATGAGAGAGTTCCTAAAGCCACTGATGGGAACAGATGAAGAGATTCACAGTCAAACGTTAGATTGAGCTCAGGAAACACTGCAGAGGAGGGAGAGGAAGATTATAGGAGCCAAAAGGGTAGAGGACATCAGGAGATTACATCACAGAAAATCAACTGAGCCGAAATCATGGGAGCCCACAGAGACTGAAGGGGCTACCACAGAGCCTGCATGGGTCTGTGCTAGGCCTCTGCATACATGCTGTAGTTGTTTAACTTGGGGCTTTGTAGCAGATAGCTGTTCTGTCTATGACTTGGAAGCACTGTCCCTAAAGATGGAGCAGGTAACTGCCCTTCCTACCTATGACCTTAAAGTACTTACCCCTGGGGCATGGCTCAGGGCTACCCTTAAGAATCAGACACATATAGGCCTCATTCTGCTCTTCCTTGTGAGTTTGGATGCTGAGGTGGACCAGATGGAAGAATGCTAGGTACTGTAACTCAGCTTTCTAGGACCTTCTGATAAAATCTCCTGTGCTATAGTGAGTTTTCCTCCCTAATAAATCACTTCACCCTTTTAAGACTCCATTGATTTCTCATCATAGCTTATTCATTGTACTCTAAAAATGGAAGGGAGCATATCCCTGACTCTTTTACCTGCTCTTCGAACACTTTTCCTCCTATAGGGTTGCCCTGCCAGCCTTGGTAGAAGGGATCGTGCCTAGTTTTATTACAACTTGTTATGCTGAGTTTGGTTGATATCCCAGGGAGCTCTTTGTTGAATGGAAATGGAAGAGCAGTGGACTGCGGGGAGAGGGGATGGGGGAGAAATGAGAGGAGTGGAGGAGGAGAGGTTGCATAATAAATAAAAATAAATAAACGAATGAAGATTTTTAAATTGTAAGAATTAAGATATTATAACTTCTGCACCCATCACTCTCCATAGTGTGGTCCATACTGGTGCTCTCTGTGTATGACATAACTGAATACTGAAGGCCTTGAAACTGAGCTTTGTGATTTTGTTTATATGTTCATGTAAACTCTTTCTTCTATAAGTTTCTTTGGTTATGGTGTCTTATCACAGCAATAGAAAAATAATCAGTCATGGATTATTTTACAAAACTAACTTCTCAAATTTGGGGAGATTTCTTGTATCTGAATTTCAAATTAAAAGGACATTCATAAGAGTGGAGAAGAAACATTACAAATCACGGGAATTATGTTGGAAGATCTCAGATTTACCCACAATGTCCATCTCCTGCAATGTGATTTCCATTGTCCCTACTATCATCAAATGTCATTTTTTGCAGTAGTGATGACTGTTTCCTTATATTCTTTTATAAAGAGAAACAGGTTTACTGCTGCCATGAAAGTAATTCAGTTCAAATAAAGAATTTAATGAATAGATTTCTGAATCTTGAATATGTACCAAATTTTGTGTTAGATGCATTAGAAAGAAACATATCTAAACAGTGCCAATTTTTTCATGGCAAGCTCTAACTGGAAAAATGCCTATGACTAATTTTTCAAATTTACATTATTCCCCCTTTTAAAATTATAATTATCTCTGGGAATAAAGGGTTTGTAACACTAA
The DNA here is from genome assembly GCF_004664715.2 of Peromyscus leucopus. Taxonomy (NCBI): domain Eukaryota; kingdom Metazoa; phylum Chordata; class Mammalia; order Rodentia; family Cricetidae; genus Peromyscus; species Peromyscus leucopus. The sequence continues at coordinate 15,619,664 of NC_051073.1, read as the reverse complement.
TTGCTAAACAGTCTTATTAATAAAAAACCTGGTGCCAGATAGTGGGGTGAAAGCTGAGAGATCAGAGAAATAGAACAAGCCAACCATAAATTCTTAACACTAGGAAATCCTTAGCCCAAGAGAGCTACTTCCTGTATACTCACGCTTATATACCTTTCTGTGCCCTGCCATCTTACTTCCTCCCTCCACCCACCTACATCACTTCCTCTTTCTGCCCAGCTCTATAACTTTCTGTCCAGATCTCTATGGTTAACTAGTACTGGGATTACAGACGTGTGCCACCATGCCTGGCTCTGTTCCCAGCGTGGCCTTGAACTCACAAAGATAGGGATGTATCTCTGCTTCCACAATGCTAGGGTTAAAGGCATGTGCTACCATTGCCTAACCAATATAGTGGCTGGCTTTGTTCTTTGATCCCCAGGCAAGCTTTATTTGTTAGAGTACAAATAAAATATCACCACAAGGGTTGAATTTGTTCTTTATCCATAAAACTGTACCACAGACCAGCAAAATCTTATGCATTTCCTTATACTTTACTTCTCTCTTTTTTTCTTTCTTGTTGGATTCTTGGTGATTTTAAGACCTGGTCATGCTGTGTAGTTTTGGCTAGCCTTGAAAATGTAGCAATATTCAAATTTCTAACTCTCAAATCCCCATATTACACATGTAAAATATTATCCCCAGTTATTCTCTTACTTACTTTCCTAACAAAACTTTAGAATTGTAGTTTTCTGTGATAACATCTTCAGTTTCTCTGAAATATTCACTATTAATTATAGTGCCTTAAGTTTTCTCATACCTTAAGTTGTTAACATATCTTTTTATTAATAAAGAAAATGAGTATAAAATTGCTAATTAGTGTAATTATTATTTTGTTATATAATGAACTTTTATAATCTACTTGTTCGTAGATAGTATTGATAAATAAAGTCACGTGGAAGGAAATTTTTCATTTACAAAATTCAGTAATTTTAGGTACATGGTGTTCATGGGATTGTGAAGCTATCATTGTTTCAATTTTAGGACATTTTTTTTTTTAGATACATTTTTATGTTTTTTTTTTATAGATTTTTCTAAATTATTTTTACATAAGATCATATTTTTTCATTGCTATGCATTAGTATTTTAATGAATCAGAAGATACATTGGCAAAGAAAGATCTTCACAGTGCACATAAAGAATATTCCACAACAGTTATCCAATATCTATTGGTCAGCCCTGAAAACACACATACAAGTGAAATTCTATTCCCATTCTTTTCTTTGCTGATTCATTCTCTTAATATTTAGGAAACTGCATAGTACTTAAATTATAGATGTTTACTAGTAACTTTATGTTACATTGATACTTACTACCAAATATTAAACCCTTGACTCCACAAAATTTATGGACTATGTAAAGATGGACTTAAAATAATAGGACAGAGTGCCATATGGGATCTTAGGGCATTATAAAATATTCCAGTATAAGATTAATATTTTGTTTATTTTTGAGATTATAATACATCAATTTCCATCATGTTCACCTTCCCTTATCAACCCCTAATCCCTCTCCCCCAACCCCCCTCCTTACTTTAATACAATTTTTGGTCTCTGTTTTATTGTTGTTACACACACACAAACACGCACATTTATATTCATAAATATGTAAATACATCCTGATCACTCAATTTTAGGACATTTTCAGTACTGTACATATGTGCAATCGATAGTGATGCTACATCAGACAATTTTTTTCTGCAGATGTTGACCACCTCTCACTCATAATTCTTGAAGGTTCTTTGGCAATGATCTCTAAGCCTTGGAGAGAAAGAGTATGAAATGGGTGTGTTACTTAAGGCTGGGAACTCCATAGTCTCTTGTTTTCTGCATATTAGTTAGTTGTAAGGGTTTGTATTAGCAACCATGTAATTCAAATAAAAGAATCTCTCATGACGGTTGAAAGATACAATAATCTATGGGTATAAAGATAATAATCAAATATCTCTGATAGATACAGGTGAATAAATCCTCAATAAAATACTTGCAAACCCATCGTGTACCATTTACTGTGATTACATTCAACTATATAAATTTGAGGGGTATTTAGTGATCTGTTGGTAGATGTATGTATGTATGTATGTATAGAAAAATCATATATACATATATAATATATGCATATATATGGAAATACACATATGCATATACATATATGTGTGCCCAATGACAGAAAACCTGTGACATCTCATTAGCTATAGAAAAGGCCTTCAGCCAGGTGGTGGTGGCACATGCCTTTAATCCCAGCACTCAGGAGACAGAGCCAGGTGGCGCTCTGTGAGTTCGAGGCCAGCCTGGTATACAGAGCAAGATCTAAGACAGGTACCAAAAGTACACAGAGAAATCCTGTCTTAAAAAAAATAAAAATTAAAACAAAACAACAACAACAAAAAAGGCCTTCAATAAATCCCAACATCCATTCATTCTAAAATTCCTGGAAAGATTATGGATAAAGGGGATGTATCTCAGTGTAATAAAGGACAAATATGTTCAATATGATGCTTGAACTCTTAGCTAGAGTAATAAGACAAAGGAAAGAGAAATGGAGATACAAATAAGAGGGGAATAATTTAAAATACCTTTGTTTGCCAAAGATATGACTCTATACATAAAATAAAAAACCCTAACACATCCACCAGAAAATTCCTACAGATAATAAAAACAATCAACCATGCAGCAGGATAGAATACACAATATATAAAATCAGTAGCCTTCTTAAACAACAATAACAGCATCCACGAAAGAAATTGGGACAATTATCATTTTCAAAGTAAACAAACACACACACACACACACACACACACACACACACACACACACAAGAATGAATGAATGGATGGATCAATACATATGAATAAATCTAACAAAGAAAGTGAGTATTTGTACAATAAATGCTTTAAGAAACCATGAAAAGACACAAACTAGAAAGACTTCCAACCTATGGATTGTTAGGATTAATATTGAAAAACGTTAAGTCTACCAATAGCAACCTATATATTCAATGTGTTCATTATAAAAAAAAACACAATTCTTTATATAAATTGAAAAGAAATTGCACAAAATTTTGATAGCATAAGAGACCCAGAATAACCGAAACCTCCTTGAACAATAAGAGGTAGTCAAAGATATCTCAGTCTCAGACTTCAGTTTATATTCCAGAGCTAGCATAACAAAAGTACATGATATTAGAATCATTTCTAGACATGAGTGACAAATATATTTATTCTAAATTATACATTATTGTGCGACAATATTTGGTTTGTGCTCTAACAAATAAAGCTTGCCTGGAGATCAGAGTTCGGAGACAGCCATAGAGGCCAGGCAGTGGTAGCACACACCTTTCATCCTAGTACTTGGGATCTCATATCTTTGATCCCAGTACATGGGAAGAACAGGCCTTTAATCACAACACTTGGGAGGAGGAAAAAAGAACTGATATGGCTGGGCAGAGAGAGGAAGTAATAAGGTGGGGGTAGAAACAGGACCTTGGCCCTTTCAGTCTGAGGATTCCTAGAGGTAAGAAGTCTTTCTAGATGTTGGCTGCTCTGCTTTGCTAATCTTTCAACTTTTACCATGATATCTCACTCTGAGTTTTTATTATTAGGCCCAATTAGAATTTGTGATCCATCATCATTTAAATTAAATATACTTATTTTATTTATTTATATTTCATTTTGCAGTAACAATAATCAATAATGTTTGACACATTATTATTATAATTGTTGTACTTTCCCCCTATGGTTAATATACAGCAAAATGAAAATGTCCTACATATTCTGCTTTGTTATTTTAAGAGTAGACTGTAAGGTTTCTTTTTGAAAGGAAGTTCCAAATTTAATTTCAAAGGGACAATGTAGACAACTAAGATCAAGTTATACTGACAGTTCTGTGAGTTGTGTTCATTATCTGTGCAGAGTCAGCTACTAGTATGCTACCATATATAATAAAATCAGTTCTGACAAGCTGTCTTATTCATGATAACATAATATAATAATGGGAAATGTAAATGAACCAAAAATAGTGCATCAGAATCTCCAGCATATCTAGGACAGGATGAATCGATATATTAACACTGTCAGTTTTATAACTGCGTATATTGTAATTAGATAATTGCATTTGTGTACATGTTTTCCTATTTCCATAAACATATCAGGCTTAAAATAATATAAAAAAAGAAAAATTAAGTATAAATTAAATATGATGAGATTTTAGCAATAGTAACTTTCTCATTGATTTTTGTAGTAAACATATTTCAAATACTTATCACAGAAATTTCCCTGTGTATCATAAGTAAATCTCATGAAATTATATTTTTAAAATATTGTATCATTATTTAGTTCTTGATCAGCAGATTGTGATTTTACTTGAAGTTTTCCTTTTAAATGTGTTCAAATAAAATAGCTATATTCATATATTTATCTCTATGTTAATCTTTTCACAAGAATATAACATTTTAAACATATTTTAATTATCCTTTAATAATTTCATATGTGTATACAATATGTTTTGTTCACATCCAAGACTCAGTCCCTCTTCTACAATTCTTCCTAATTGCTCCCATCACATATAATGCTCAATGTTATGTATATTCACTTTTGTTACACCAATTGGTTCTGTTTATATGAGCATAGATGGAAGGTTATTCAATAGAGCAAGACCATCCTTAAAAGGGCCAATTTCCTAAGTCAAAATGATGTACTTTCCTCCAACAGCTGTCAGTAGCTCTGCAAGGAGGGCTTCACTAAGCTCCAACCCATATACCTTGAAAACTGACTGTCTTCATCATATGCAGGTTTCTTTCACATGGGGCAAAGCTACTGTGAATTCATGTGTACGAAAGACATGGTATGCCCATGAAAATCGTTTTTCTCTGCAATCCATCACAACTTCTTCTTCTTATAATCTGTCAACTACATCTACCATGATGATTTCTGAGCCTTGGCGGAGGGGGTCGGGTTTGATGCAGACATCCCATTTCAGGCTGAGCATTCTAAAGTCTCTTTCAGTCCTACCTCTTAATATTGCATCATCTGAATTCCTTTTAATAAAGCAATGTTATTTTGATTAACCCCTTGCTAAAAAATACAAGTTAGATACTGTTATAGACTTACAGAGAAAATAATCGCTTGCTCCCATGAATGGTGTATTCTAGTCTGTGGAGGCAGAAACCCAACTACTACACAAGTAACTAACAAAGACTTTGTATAAGTGTTTAACTAAACAAGGTAGTAAATTATGAGCTAAATTAAGAGTTTAAGAATTACCTTCTAGGAAAGCTCTCCTTTAATACTTGCAAACATCTTGTTAGTAGTATTTTGCTTTATATAGAAAAAATTATTCACAAACATTTTCTTATATTACACATTTCATTAATATTATAGCTGGAACAATATCATAATGAATTGTACATTTGTTGAATTATTGAGGCATGAAGGACATTCAAGTTGGAGAACTTTAACTATTATGTTTAAATTACTTAAAAATCAGAAATAATTTATAAATGAATCAAGTTGTATGAACATCTAGTTATTCCATTGAAAATTTGCTTACATATTTTGAAAACATAACTTAAAGCCCCATTCTTAAAATTGACAATATTGATTGATATTTCATGCAAGTATTTTGAATGTAGAGGTTCTTGCATTAATGATAGGTTCTGGTCCATGCTTTTCAAGGCTCTTGATATTTAGTCAAAGAATTGAAGTGAAGACTTAAAACAAATTTACAATAGTGAGGAAACTTTATTCAAAGTGAAGTGATATAAGTCAGATACAGAATCAAGAGCAACATCAGGCATATATCTTCAAGAGTACTCAAGGACTTCTATTATTCATTGGGGCTTCATTTCTGGAACTCAAGGGAAAAAGAATTGATTTGTCAAAGGATTGGCTTGTTTGGTTCTCTGTTTTGATTGACACCAAGTTACATAGCTGTTTCTTTCCTATGCCCATCTCTTCCCATAATCAACTAACATTATTCCTCTGTGTATTCAATCATATATAGGCACAAACTGATACAGAGGGGATTCTGCACTGGGGAGACAATGTTTTAGTGTACACACACTTCGTGGTGTATACAACAAACCAGTATGAATTGGATACATACACCACAACTTTATATCTATCACTAGAAAGTGGGATATAATTAAATATGATAAAAATCTAATTTTGAGGGCCTCTTAGAGAAGGATTAACTTATTCCATGTCCAAAGAGGAAAATGGATGCAGCTCAAGCAAGGTGAGAATTCTACATTTCCAAGGGGTTGCTAAGTACATTTTTCAAAGACAAATTTTGTGTATGTAATATCTGCAGACAAAAGTCTCAAACTGTTAAGTCCATTGTTAGAAAAAGTTTACCTGCAGAGACCAAACCAAATCAAGCTCTGAACTACTAGAGGTTCCCCTATGCTTGTGTGCCTCATTATAAAACCTCTTCATGGTTCAGACAGTTGGTATTCCCAGTTGTAAGGTCCATTGACAATCACTTGGATCTCCATTGTTCTGTGATCCAGTTTTCACAAATTGTGGATATTTGGATCTATGTATAATTTTTACTTAGGAAGATAATGCCACCATTTTCCTTATTACCACAATTTAGTAAAGTCTTCATTTCATACCTTGAATTTTCCAGTTTAGAATTCTTATTTGTTCTCTTACATAGCTTAATTTTTTACCTCATTTTAAATTGTCCTTGAGAATTTTGAATGATGTATTTTGTTTATATGCACCCCTCCCCAAAATTCTGGCAACTCTCCACTTATACTCTCATAATTTAAAATATTATAGGAATCATTTATTCTAAGTTCTGAAAATACTTACCATATATAGTTTCCATTTCATTTTCAGCTTCAATTTTCTAAGAGTTTTTTTTTTTTTTAATCAGTGAGACTCCCTTGGAGAACACTAAATTTTCTTATGCAAGAGATAGCCTCTTATCAGCATGAAAACTGCCAATACTTCCTAGTGCTGGTCTTTAGTGTCCATGGAGAAATGTCTTCTCAGTGGCAGAAGTTAGTGGGTTTTCTGTTTGTTTGTTTGTTTGTTTGTTTGCTGCTTGCTTGCTTGTGTATCTGTCATTTGATTACCATCCATGGAATATCTACTTTGTAGAAAAATTGTAGATTCCTAACTTGAAAGGAGTCTTAAATTAAAATACTGTCTCTCATCCATTGCCAGCAGTCTTTTCTGGCGGTATCTTTGTGGATCTCCATGGGCCTCCCTAGCTCTCTGCTTCCTCCCCTTCTCATGTGGTCTTCATTTACCATGGTCTCCTATTCGTTGTTCTCCCTCTCTTTTCTTGATCCAGCTAGGATCTCCCACTCTCTTTCCCTCGACCGTCGCTCTTCATTGTTCCCACTCATGACCAGGCTGTTCATGTAGATCTCATCCATTTCTCCATGTCTTTTTTGGGGTCCCGTTTTCCAGGTAGCCTCACTGGTGATGTAAGTAGCAGTTCAGTCATCCTTGTTCCACATCTAGTATCTTCCTATGAGTGGGTACATACCATATTTGTCTTTCTGAGTCTGGGTCACCTCACTCAGGATGATTTTTTCTAGATCGATCCATTTGTCTGCAAACCGTATGATGTCATTGTTTTTCTCTGCTGAGTAGTATTCCATTGTGTATATGTGCCACAATTTATTTATCCATTCTTCAGTTGAAGGGCATCTAGGTTGTTTCCAGGTTTTGGCTATTACAAACAATGCTGATATGAACATAGCTGAGCAAGTGCTCTTGTGGTATGATTGAGCATTTCTTGGGTATATGCCCAAAAGTGGTATAGTTGGATCTTGGGGGAGATTGATTCCCAATTTTCTAAAAAATCGCCATATTGATTTCCAAAGTGGTTGTACAAGCTTGCATTCCCACCAGCAGTGGAGGAGAGTTCCTCTAGCTCCACAACCTCTCCAGCATAAAGTGTCTTCAGTGTTTTTGATCTTAGCCATTCTGACAGGCGTAAGGTGGTATCTCAGAGTTGTTTTGATTTGCATTTCCCTGATGATTAGGGATGTTGAGCAATTCCTTAAATGTCTTCCAGCCATTTGGGTTTCCTCTGTTGAGAATTCTCTGTTTAATTCTAAAGCCCATTTCTCAATTGGACTGTTGGTCGTTTTGATGTCTAATTTCTTGAGTTCCTTATATATTCTGGATATCAGTCCTCTGTCACCTGTGGGCTTGGTGAAGATCTTTTCCCATTCAGTAGGCTGTCGCTTTGCCTTGTTGACCGTATCCTTTGCTCTACAAAAGCTTCTCAGTTTCAGGAGGTCCCATTGATTGATTGTTTGTCTCAGTGTCTGCGCTACTGGTGTTACATTTAGGAAGTGATCTCCTATGCCAATGCGTTCAAGATTACTTCCTACTTTCTCTTCTAGCAGGTTTAGAGTAGCTGGATTTATGTTGAGGTCTTTGATCCACTTGGACTTAAGTTTTGTGCACGGTGACAGATATGGATCTATTTGCAGCCTTCTACACGTTGATATCCAGTTATGCCAGCACCATTTGTTGAAGATGCTTTCTTTTTTCCATTGTACTCTTTTGGCTTCTTTGTCAAAAATTATATGTCCATAGGTGTGTGGGTTAATGTCAGGGTCTTCAATTCGATTCCATTGGTCCACATGTCGGTTTTTATGCCAATACCAAGCTGTTTTTATTACTGTAGCTCTATAGTAGAGCTTGAAGTTAGGGATTGTGATGCCTTCAGAAGTTGTTTTATTGTACAGGTTTCTTTTAGCTATTCTGGGTTTTTTGTTTTTCCATATGAAGTTGAGTATTATTCTTTCCAGGTCTGTGAAGAATTGTGTTGGTATTTTGATGGGGATTGCATTGAATCTGTATATTGCTTTTGGTAAGATTGCCATTTTTACTATGTTAACCCTGCCTATCCATGAGCAAACTGACCTACTCCGGTAATGGGATGGCCAGACACCCTGTTAGTTGTGCCATAAACCCCATCCAAGGAAGGTCTGAGGAATCTGGATGCAGACATCCACGGCTGGGCCCCTGGTGGAGCACTGGAGTCTAATTAGTGAGAAAGAAGAGGATTTATATGAGCGAGAATTGTTGAAGCCAGGGTTGGATAAAGCACAGGGACAAATAGCCAAACGAATGGAAGCACAGGATCTATGAACCAAAGGCTGAGGGGCCCCCAACTGCATCAGGCCCCCTGAACGGGTGAGACAGTCATTTGCTTGATCTGTTTGGGAGGCAGCCGTGTGTTGGTGCCGGGTCCTGGGCTTGTTGCATGAGTTGGCTGTTTGAATCCTGGGACATATGCAGGGACACTTGGCTCGGTCTGGGAGGGGGGACTGGTCCTGGCTGGACTGAGTCTACCAGGTCGATCCCGGTCCTCCGGGGAGACCTTGATCTGGAGGAGGTGGGAATGGGGAGTGGGATGGGGGGAGGGGAAGGGGGCGAGAGTGGGAGAACAGGGGAATCTGTGGCTATTATGTTGAACTAAATGATATTGTAAAATAAATTTACTTAAAAAAAAATAAAATAAAATAAAATTTTTAAACAATAAAAAAAATTAAAATACTGGTATGAAACATTGAGCTTTAACTTTTCTAACAGTCTAAATTGTCCATTTCCCCATACTTCAGAACTATAAATGAGGTAATGTTGAATACATGGTCCTGCTGCAGTTAGGGGCCATGTTGATGTCCCTGTCCCATGTTATCACCAAAGGCCATGTAGATGTCCATGATCTGTGCTGCCACTGGGGACTGTGCCTGGGTCTGTGGTCCAGCTGCAGCTAGGAGTCTTTGTTGACATCCATTGCCCTTGTACCACCAAAGCCCATCCAGATATGCATGGTTTGTGCCACTACCACCTCAAAACATGTTCAGGTCCATGGGCCTAATATTATGCACCCTAATAAACTTATCTGGGGTCAGAGACAGAACAGCCACTAGATACAAAAGCTAGAAAATGGTGGCACTCACACCTTTAATCCTAGAAATTTCAGAGGTAGAAATCCCTCTAGATCTCTGTGAGTTCAAGTCCACATTGGAAATAGCCAAGCATGGTGACACACACCTTTAATCCCAGGAAGCAAACCTTTAATCCCAGGGAGTGATGGTAGAAAGGAAAAATATATAAGGCATGAAGACCAGAAACAAGAAGCATTTGGCTGGTTAAGCTTTTATCTGGTTAAGCTTCAGGCTTTCGAGCAGCAGTTCAGCTGAGAGCCATTGGGATGAGGACACAGAAGCATCCAGTCTGAGGAAACAAGACCAGCTGAGAAGTTGGCCAGGTGAGGTTAGATGTGGCTTGTTCTGTCTCTCTGATCATCTAGTATTCACCCCAATACCTTGTCCTGGTTTGATCTTATTAATTAGAACTTTTTAAGATTCATGCTATAGGCCATGATGCTGCCAGGAGCTATGTAAATGTGAGTGGTCTGTGCTGCCACCTGAGGCCAAGTTGATACCCCTGTTCTCTGTACTGCAACTGAGGGCCCTGTCAGGGTCTGTGGTCCTGCTTCAGCTGGGGCCCATGTTGATGTCCATGGCCCCTTTAACCACTGAAGTCCATGTAGATGTTTGTGGCCTGTGCTCCACCTGAGGCCACGTTGATGTCTGTAAGGCAGGCTGCCACCTGGGACCATGTCTGGGTCCATGGTCCTTCTATAGCTGTGGCACATGCTGAAGGTGGAGACCGAGTGGATGTCTACCGTTTAGGAATCCCAAGATCCTTGTTCCTGCAGACTGTAAAAACAAGGAAGCTTCTTCTGCAGTGGTGTCAGTGACTGAAGACTCAGTTGAGAAAGAAAGACATAGAAGACTTCTGTGACAACTCTCCAACCATGTCATCCTGCGCCCCACCATGAAGATGTTGAAGTTTAGGCAGGCAAACCTGGGAAGACTTGCTAGGAAGTCTCATTACAGGACTCATTATTGGGGTTCATTATGTGAAGTTCCTGCATAATAAATTAAAAAAAATACTTAAAAGGGGAGAATAAACAAACAAGCAAAACCAAAATGGATTTCTGTATGTTTTCCTTCTGGATTCCCTGACATTCAAGAAAAAAAAAAATCACCTTTATCCTATAATTAAACATGAGAAATTTGTAAATTATTTCTGCCAAGCAAGATCTATCTTACATGCACATACCACTTAGAAGTGAATTTTTTAAATTATTACTATTTTTCTAAGATAAGGTTTTGAGTGTATTTACTCAATTTATGTGTAACTTAAAATTTTTAGTCACACACACACACATGTATACATGCCAATATTTTAGTAACTTACAGAGCAAGATTTAACAAAAAATAAATAAATAAAAAACAGCAAAGGATGTGAGTAAAATACCACAATCAAAGCAAAGCAACTTACCGAGAAAAAAGGTTATTTGGGATTTTGGTTCCTTAGTGATAAAAGTGTCATGGATCCCTTGATATCCCTTGATATCTTTCTAGCATCAGACATGACTCCCCTGCTATGAGGTGGGTTTCAGATCTAATTAAGACAATACTGCTTACTCACAGAAATAGTCATTCTACTTATCGTTGGGCTCACCTCATCTAGCATGTCCGAATTGTAGGATGCAGTATACAGAACTGGGTAAGTTCATTGAGATCCCTTACCCTCACGCACAACGGCATGCATAGTTGTACTGTACTGCCCGAAAGTACCTTTACTTGTACAGATTTGTACAAGATTAACCCAGTTCAACGTTCCAGCATAGAGGCCAGATGGATCAACAGTCCCTGTACATAGATAGCTAAGACACTACTGGGAAGATATCATCAGTCTTGCCCAGCAATGAACTCTGCATGCTGCAGTACTGCCCTTTTGACTCTATGTACTCACTGGCTCAATAGTGAACTGATTGTTATTGGGATAACCAATCACTTTCTGTTTGGGCATGAAGCCAGCTTCATAAAAAAAGATTTCATGCATGATACAATAACTCTAGTAAAAAAAAAAAAATCCATGATTCAGATCATAAAGCTTGGAGGAATATGGTCTTTGTTTTGCTAAATGGTCTTCATGGTGATTGAAATAACAAATATCTTTCAAACTTATGGGGTTTTGATCACATGGTCTCCAGGTGGTGACACTGTTTTGAAATTTAGGGGCTAAGCCTGGTAAGAGAAAGTTTATTATTTGGAATCTACTTCAAGATGAAGAATCAACTACTCCCAGTTTGCTTTCTGCTTCTTGCTTATTGCAAAGGATGTGAGCTCTCAGCATCCTATTCCAGCCAGCATGCCTATTTCTTGCTTCTCTGACTCCTATCAACAACACTTTTATCACTATGGAACCATAATTTCAAATAAACCTTTTCTTCTGTAAGTTGTTTTTATTATTCACAGCAACAGGAATGTGAAAAATATAGTCATACTTTACCTACATTTTAAATATTTACATTTATCCCCATAGATATGTGTTGTTCTTAAATTTGGTCAGACCATGCCACTTCACATGGATAAATGAGGCATTCATAAGACCTAATCCAGCTGCTGACAGTTGATTATGGCTGAGAAAAAAAGAGCAAGAGAGGGAGAGAGAAACTGTTCTGTGGTGTCATAACAAATGCTAATTGTCCATGTAGAAGATGGTCTCACATGTTTAGACAGGCAGAACTTATTGTACTTACTCACTCATAGGAGGATATTAGATGTGGAACAAGGATGACTGGACTGCTACTCACATCACCAGTGAGGCTACCTGGAAAACAGGACCCCAAGAAAGACACGAGGATCTCCCAATTACGGAGAAATGGCTGAGATCTACATGAACAACCTGGACATGAGTGGGAGCAATGAAGGGCGAGGGTCAAGGGAAAGAGAGCGGGAGATCCTAGCTGGATCAAGAACAGAGAGGGAGAACAAGGAATGGGAGACCATGGTAGATGAAGACCACATGAGAAAAGGAAGAAACAAAGTGCTAGAGAGGCCCACAGAAATCTACAAAGATACCTCCACAAAAGACTGCTGGCAATGGTCGAGAGACAGCCGGGACTGACATACTCTGGTGATAGGATGGCCAAACACCCTAGTAGTTGTGCCAGAAGCCCCATCCGAGGACTGAGGAATCTGGATGCAGACATCCACGGCTAGGTCCCGAGTGGAGCGCCGGGAGTCTAATTAGTGAGAAAGAGGAGGGTTTATATGGGCAAGAATTGTTGAGACCAAGATTGGATAAAGCACAGGGACAAATAGCCAAACGAATGGGAACACATGAACTATGAACCAAAGGCTGAGGGGCCCCCAACTGGATAAGGCCCTCTGAATAGGTGAGACAGTTGATTGGCTTGATCTGTTTGGGAGGCATCTAGGCAGTGGTACTGGGTCCTGTGCTCATTGCATGAGTTGGCTATTTGAAACCTGGGACTTATGCAGGGACGCTTGGCTCAATCTGGGAGGAGGGGACTGGACCTGCCTGGACTGAGTCTACCAGGTTGATATCAGTCCTCGAGGGAGGCTTTGCCCTGGAGGAGGTGGGAATGGGGGGTGGGCTGGGGGAAAGAGGAGGGGGGCGGGAAGGGGGAGAACAAGGGAATCTGTGCCTGTTATGTAGAACTGAATGATATTGTAAAATAAAATAAAAGGAAAAAAATTGTAAATAACCTACAAAAAAAGCAAATTAAGTTAGATGGAATTTATGGTGATCTTAAGAGTAGTTTGATGGAAGAGGGCTAGATGGGTATGATTCCAATGCATTGTATAAATGCATGAATTTTTCAAAGAATAAATAATAATATTTTTTAAAGAACATGAAACTGCAAAACAGATATATTGTGAGCCAGGGATAGAAGTTTGATGGAGAGAATGGAGGTGTATGTAACTAAAATGCATTGCGTACATCTACTAAATTTCAAACAATAAATCTCTCATACACACAAAATATGCACACATACTTTGCTAGGATTTTATTGCTATGAAGAGCCACCATGATGATAGTAACTCTTATAAAGGAGAACATTAAATTAGAGTTGGCTTACAGCTTCAGAGGTTTAGTTCCTCATCATTATTTAAAGAAGCATGGTATCACACAGGCAGACATGGTGCTGGAGAAAGAACTAAGAGTTCTACGTTTTGTTTTGTTTTGTTTGTTTTGTTTTGTTTTGTTTTTCAACACAGGGCTTCTCTGTGTAGTTTTGGTGCCTGTCCTGGATCTCACTCTGTAGACCAGGCTGGCCTCGAACTCACAGAGATCCACATGGCTCTGCCTCCCGAGTGCTGGGATTAAAGACATGCACCAAACCACTGCCTGGCGAGTTCTACATCTTGATCCACAGGCAGCAGAAAAAGACTATGTGCTATACTGTGCATAGCTTTAGTATATAATACCTCAAAGCCTGCCTCCACAGTGCCACACTTCCTCCAACAAGCCTACACCTACTTCAACAAGCCCACACATCCAAATTTTAACACTCCCTATGGGCCTAGCATTCAAATACATGAGTCCACCGCGCCTATTCAAACCATCGTATACTTCATGCTTTGAATTGCTCCAAGAGCACAAAAATGTCTTATTCACCCCTGAGGACACAACTAGGTACATTTTTTTTATTAATTCCCCATTATAAAACAATGTGTATATTGTCCATATAATTAACCTTCTCTAATTTATTATACTATTTCTTAAAACTGGCACTGAGGAGCTTTTGCTGGCATAACTAATGACTTAGCAGATGTGCAAAAGGAGTTTTTTCTATGAAGAAATATTTGTAAATACCATTCTGTATCAACAAAATAGTAAATTTTGTAAATAAGATTTTCCATTGTATATTTCTTTAAAATGTATTACAGTGTGCAAAGTTTAATTTTTGTTATATTATCATCTCTTTATAAGTAATTTATTGGACACATAATCTTCCATATTTTCTTAGCTTTATTATATATATATATATATATATATATCACATATATAATATGTAAGTATAATCCAGACATTACAACAGTTATTCATAATGATAAATTGCATATTATGGCTTCCTTTAAAGAAACAATAAAAAAGTAATAATAGGGTATTTCTCCATTAGAAAGCTTACTTTACTTGCTTTACTATTCTGGAGTACACACATTTCCATTTCACATAAAGTGCACATATCCATGATTCGTTTTTATCACCTCTTAAAGTAAATATGTGTGTTAGTAGCCCCTTGTTATGGGAAAGGATCAGAGATGTGTGAACAAGCTCAAGGTGGATCTTAGGTGAAAGACAATGTGAAATAAGTTGTGCAGACAGAGCAACGTGCCACCATGCCTAGAAATATCATGTGAAGTGACCTTAGATTACATTAAGCATTTTTACTACAGAAGTAATATTATAAATTAGAAAATGATCAAAACAGATTCAGCGTATTTTAGCACGGTATATTAGCAAGCAGTTTTAAAAGCTTCTCATTCACCCCACTGAAACAGCTGCTTTTGTAAAACATATTACCTTCATTAGGGTACAGAAATGCCTTTCTTCCTTCTTGTCATAGAGTGAAAGCTTGTATGATAGCCAAAAACTCTAAAGGAGAAAAGAAAATATTGAATTCAGGTGACCTTGCAGATGCTTTGCCAAATAATTGCAATATATTTTGGCAATGTGTTACAAGCAAACAGAATTAAGTTACTCAAATGACCAAGAAAGAACTCAAGACTATATAAATAACAGGTATGAAAGTTGAAAGCCAACAGGACGTAACTGAGGAATAGAGAAAGCACATTCACATGACAGCATATACACATTCCACCCTTTCGGTCCACAGCACGAAAAGAAGTTACCAAATAAAATATCTGTCTAGAAGAAATAAAAGAGCAAAAATAAGTCAATATTGTAGACCTTCTTTCCAAAGTTATAATAGAATTATTAATGAAAATTTTATTTTCTGCCAGGGACAGCACATAAACTGGCTAACATGCTGCCAGCAGAGACTGCAGAAAAGGGGACCTGAGATTGTGGACCCTCTGTGTGTTCCCCTCTGGATCTTCTGCTTAGCATGCCTCTAGAGGGCCAAGGCAGAAATGCCTAGTTGTCCCAAGGTCATGCTTTATGTTGTACACATGTCATGCCTTCCTCCATATAAATATTTCTTTTTTCTATCTAGTCTTGTTTTTCTATCTGTTCTGCATTCTTAGACCAATGGTGATTTCTGTGATACAGGAACGGAGTGAAGTAAATTTCACAGGAAATTATACAGAGATGATCACTCAGGCTGGGGTTAAGGCAGTTATGCAGTTCATGGGAAAGAACCTGCAGCCTGGGGAAGGCTTTTAGGCTTGGATAAACTGTACTGAATGTGTGGTCAGCTATAGCACATGGTATGATGTGCATTAACCCACTGGACTTAAATTGGCCATGATGAATAATTCAGTTTTTGAGGATATTCCCAGGACATTGTGTAAAACTTGAGACCCTAAGGGGTATTGGCTGAAGACTGTGGATGGAGTAACATATAGATGGGATGACAAACTGAAAGTGTGGGAACCTAGACTAGGAGGAAAATGGTGGCCTCCACCAAGAAAGGTAGATAACAACTTTAATTCAGATACTTTTTAGTCCTCCTAAAGGAGTGTGGAGATAACGTGACAATTGATGGAGTGATTGCTACAAGCTTTATTGGGTTCCTAGATTGAAAAGAACTGCCAAGAAACATGAGCTTCCTTTCATAGAAGCTCTATTAATTAGATTAAGTCTTCCTTGGAATTTTTTGGATATAGAAGGACAGAAGTTGCTGACTTTCAGGGACAGATTTCTTGTCTGAGGTCATTGTGGCTCACCAGTCATGGGGTTTAGTGTTTGCAGAGGGCTGAGGAGGAACTTAGGCGGCTGCAGGGGTCTTGAAGTCAAAGCAGGCTGTGTGAGAAGGAAATAACTGGTACATTGACCACTGTTCTTAATTTTACCTTTTTTTGGGAAATTGCATGTTGCTAGCCTTTGGGTCAAGTGCTCAAAAGATTGTATAATCATTAATAATAAAAATAAATTATGCTTGCTTTGGTGTTAAGTCTGGAATAGTTCCTGTGTTTAGTAAAAGATGATGAAGAATATATTGGTAATTTTCTAAGAATAATTTTTGGAATCATGAGAACATTTCATATTGGGTGATTTTTCCTTTCTATTCCCCCTTTTCTTATAATAAAAGACTGAGGACACCAGGGCAAAAAGAGAAGCTAAAGCAAGAGAAGTTATAGAAGTGTTAAAAGAAACTAAGAGAAGCTAACAGAAACTAAGAGAAGCTAAGAGAAACTAACAGAAGTAAGAGAAGTTAAGAGAAGCCAGGGAAACAAAAGAATCTTAGCAACTGCAGAAGCCCAAAGTGACCTGTCAGCTTGCATGAACATTGTCTCTGAGTCATTATTGCGCCTTCCAGGTATTCCATCCTTCAGACCCCTGAAACTGCTGAGACTGGTCCCCGGCAATTTTCCTTTAGGCTTTAATTTGTGTCATTATTGTATTCAATAAGTTCAAAATAAATATTGTGTCAAGTTTTACAAATATTTACAGTGACCTCTAAAAATTTCCAAAATGTGGAGTTTGGGAAGCAAATTAAGTTAATAAAGTGATTACTAAACAAATCAGAGGACCAGAGTTTGGATACCCAGAATGATGCAAAAAGTGCCCGGCATAGGGACATGCCCCTATAATCCTAACTTCAGGGAAGGAGAGACAGATAGATTGTTAGCACATGCTGGATGTCCCATCTATCTGAATCAAGGAACTCCAGATTAAGAATGCTTATCTCTAAAGATAACATATACATCACACCCATACTCCTGCAAGGCAGGTTTCATTGAGGAATATGAACAATGAGTTATACCTGGCCTTTCTTTTGCTTGCCAAACTTTTCTCTCAAATGTGTATCTTCATGTAGACTTCCTGTGGAGAATTCTAACACCCCATTCCCCTTTTAAAGTTTAGAAGATATCTCAGTTTAATGTACTTTCTTCTATTCAAATCTTAGCTCTAAATAATTTGGCATTATAAAGTATTAAAATATTTAGTACTCCTGTATGTGATGCTTTCCATGATACAATACATGATCAAGGCTAGCTGATCCTCATCATTGAAGTTTCTCAACATTGCACAAAATTCAGTTACCCAACTTCAGATTATATCATTTACAGCATCTTAACTAAAATGTAAAAATGCATTTAAATGCTCTAGCTAAACAGCATAAAATGGAAGCACATATAGCAGAAGTTTATGAAAGCAGAGCTGATTTGATAATTTTAGGTTGTTTGATACTTTTTGGTATAGGTGTTTATTTCTTTTATTTGTGTATCTTAATTATTTTCTTTTGCTCTTATCCCCAAAAAGGCTTATACAATTATCCCATTGTATAATTCAACATTTTCCACAAAGCTTCAATTGATAGATACTAGTCTATACCAATTTTCTCACAGTACATAGAAATTCACCAAATGGAGTATACTGCTCCATTTGCACTGTTTACATCACAGAACACTTAAGGCACCTGAAGGTGAGGCTGTTCTGATAGTATTTGCTTAATTTGCAGAGTCAGCAATAGTTTTTGAATGAATGGCCAAGCTAAATAAGCGTGTTATCACCAATTGATCATCATGAAAGAAACAGATCATTAAGCTTGTAATTTGCACAGCTAATAAAGGTCTGGAAATAATTTTGGAATGCTTCGCCAATCTTATAATTTTGTGTCTAGCTCTCCAACACACAACCAGAAAACATGAAGTTGAGTATTGTCAGAGATAAGCATATGCCTCCAGTATGTTATTAAATTCCATTAGAATCAAGGAGTGAAAATAATGGAATAATCAGTTTTATCTTCATAATATGAACTTGATGTTTCTTCTATGTGAATATAGGCATGACTCCATGTCAAATAAACATGGCAGTGCAGATTGAAAAGGAGCCATCCTCACCTCACATGTTAAACAACACTGTCTAGTGCATAGTTGATAAATGTCATTAGGGAAAAAAAAAAAAAAAAAAAAAAAAAACAGGTTCTATGTAATGAGATTAAGGGAACCACTTCACTGTAGATAATTTGTCTTTAGAAAAGCTCCAGTAATTTAAGTGTATCCCTACACAAAAAGCACACTCAAGGATGCTGAGAAAACCCTTTCTAGCTGAAGGCTTGTCAGCTCAAATTCAATTTACTCTTAAAGCAAAAGCACTGATACCAAGTTTTGTGATGGACTTAGTGGAGATGCAAATTGGTAAGCAGAGTGTTAGAAACATATCATCCCTTCTATCCTCAAACGTAAGGAAAGATGGTTGTCTCCGCTTGTAGTTCTAGTCTCCCCAGTGAGACTGGGAGAAAAAGCAAGCCATGATGTCCTAGTCACTGTTCTGTTACTGTGGAGACATACTTTGGCCGAGGCAACTTTCAAAAAAGAAAATATTTAATTGGGGCCTTGCTTACAGTTTTAGAATGTTAGTCAAGGATCAGCATGGTGGCAAGCTGACCAACAGGGCGTTGGAGCAGTACCTGAGAACTTTACAATCTAGTCTACAGGAAGCAGTAGAGAGAAGCTGTGCCTGATATGGACCGTTGAAACCTCTAAGTCCTCTCCTATTAATATACCTCTTCCAACAAGACCACATCTTCTAATCCTTCCCAAAGAATTCTACTCTCTGGGGATTAAGCATTAAAATATTTGAGCCTGTGGGATTTATTATAATTCAAACCGCCACAAATGAATAGGGATAAATTTTGTGTTGAAAAAATTTATGTTCCATAATAAGAGAAAAATATTAAGAAAAGTTATGCGGATAATCACAATTTCTGAACATTCATCATGATCTCTTGATAAAATGGGAGAATATTTTCTTTCATGTTCCTAATATTCTATTAATCTGATTTGATAAATTTAGATAGAGGCTTGATAATATAGATTTAAAAAAATCATTTAAGTTGTTCTAACATTCATTTTCTGTTGTTTCGTTCCCTTACTAACTGTCTTGTTCCACATACCAGAAAAAAAAAATAGCTAGTGTCCATTCAGATATAAAACTGAAGAAAGCAGAAAGGGGGAAGAATGACATTCTCATTCTCTAAGAAGTCTTTTGACTCATTCTTTCATACATTTTATTATTCCATATTTCTTTTAGGACCACTTCAAACAAAATGTTTTCCTTCAAACCATGGGTGAATATTCATTTTGGAAAATTGGCCATGATCACTTATCAGATTTGTATTTAACAAATCAAAAGTGGTAATTTAGTTGCAGTGTCACAAATCAGATAGTATATTTATCTTTCATTAACACAACAAAAATGCTATTAAATTGTATGTATGACTCAATAATCAACTATTCCTAACTCCCAGACAAATTATCTTCATTAATGTAAATCTTACTTGGAATCAAAATGAAGTCAAACTTACTTGTAGAATTTGCAGACCTGTCTTACAAGTGCTCTGGTAATAATCAATGCCAACTTCCAAATATTATCTTAGTCACTAAGTCAGGACACTTATTATTTTCTTAGAACTTCCATAATACATTATCCTCAACAGTGTATATGTAAAACAGCTTATTCCATTACATTCACATATCTGGAAATAATATTTTCATTTAAGTTGTCAACAGTATAGTCTCTTTCTGAATGCCATAAAAGATCTTTTAATATTGTCATCTCAGTCATAGTTGATCACTGTCATTGTATGTATGCCCTGTCTTTTAGTATACCATTATGATTTCAAGTTGTCTTTACACACAAACTTCAGTATGTCCTGAACTCCAGATTTTCTTCATTGTAAAGACATCAGAATGTATTCTATTATAGGAAGAACTCATATAATTGGATTATATTACAGAAGTTCTAAACCAAATAATTATGTATTAATTGGGTCCAACTTCAGGAGTTTAATTTACCCTTTGTGTTAGAAACAAAGCCCGAGGCCATGTTGCAGTCCTATGAAGGGCCAAGTTGGTTTCCATGGACTCTGCCGCCAGCTGAAACCATGCTGATGTCTGTGGGCCATGTTGTAATCGGGGTCCAAGTTAATCTGCATAGCCTGTGCAGCCACCTGAGGCAGTGTTGATGTCTGTGGCCTGTACTGCCAATGAAAGTCATGAAGATGTCCCTGGTCCTTCTTCCAGCCAGAGGCTTCTGTGACTTCTCTCATCCCCCAACAAAAGAAAGCAGTCTAGACATGAAGCCATTGAAGAGAATCCTTAAAGTTTGTGATAGGGATCCTGAAGGGAAGCTCTTCAGAATTTATGGTTTCTGGAAGGGTTGGGCATGGAGGTCTTAGTTTTCTTTTTTTCTTTTTTTTTTTTTTTGGTTTTTCGAGACAGGGTTTCTCTGTGTAGCTTTGCGCCTTTCCTGGAGCTCACTTGGTAGCCCAGGCTGGCCTCGAACTCACAGAGATCCGCCTGGCTCTGCCTCCCAAGTGCTGGGATTAAAGGCATGCGCCACCAACGCCCGGCGGTCTTAGTTTTCTTTAAGGGGCTGACCATTCAGAGTTCGGCTGTGCTACAGTGAGTACAGTTCGGCTATTACAGTGAGTAATTTGCACTTGGTTTTCCATTTTCTTTCATTTATTTTTTATTTCTTCTTCTTTTCTTTGGAGGAGATCACAAGTGGAGGTGGCCTTGGGAAGACAGAGAAATGGATGTGATCAAAATGCATTTTACAAAACTCCGAAAAAATCAATAAGGATATTCTATTGGAAAAAAATTTACCCTTTAGGGTAGAAACAAAATATTACTTTACTGCCCTATTGTGATTACATCTATATATTATATATTTATTTATTTTGACTATAATTTTTCATAAATCAAATCAAATAAGATATCACTAAATAGACAGTAATATATACTGTATTGCAAACATTTTTAAGTCATTAAATAAAGCCTAAATAGTTTAAAATATGTAAAAATAGTGTAAAGTGCATTTTCATTGTCTTTTAACTTGTTATTTCTAAACATAGTCTATATAGAAAATAAATCAGTCTCCTCTTATAGTTTCTTAGAAAAGCTGTTTTGTAGAAGATCTTCATTACCTTCAAGGAAAGAATCCACACAGTAGTCATATAACTATGTGATATCTGCTGACACAGGAAAGTCAAGAACACACGGTACAGACACATTGTTTTTGAATATTTGCCTGCTTCTTGATATAATTGACAAAACACAAGTCATAATGACTGACTTTTCCATTTCATATTTCTCATGTGAATTATTGAGTTGAAAAGTAAGTATGTATGGAAATTCAACAAATTAGAAGGTTATGCCTCCATACCTTTTCTTTCAAACCACATAAAGAGTAGCATAGATTTGTCTCATGTAACCTTAACATTGTTAAAGGAATATAATATACATTATTTAGAAGTTTCTAAGATAATTGTTAGTGTCTCCATTCTAAAGCAGTGGTTCCATTGTGTACTGAATTACTCTGAAGGAGAATTGCAATATTATATTTGGTATAAGAAAAAGAATATATTGCCTCTGCTTAAACTGGGTTTTCATAGTTATGATATGCAAGAGAAAGATGATTGTGATATATGTGAATTATTACAAAAATATTTAGTTCAGCATTCTAGTCACACTATTGCTCTTTGTATTTATCTCATAGTTTTAATTTTTTTCTCTAGGAGCTATGATTCATTGGGGAATAGCTTCTATAAAGAATTTGAAAAGGGTGTTTATGTAAGATAATTAGAAAATTGCTAGATGGAAATTCACTGAACTTTAAAAAATGATGTTCTAATTGCCATTTCAGCACGAAAATAGCAAAACATCAGTTTGCAGGATCTGAAAAGGGGGCCTCAGAGAGCGGTAAGAGAAGATGAAAAGACTAAGCCCCGAGGAAGCCCTCTTCTATTCAATTGTAACTAAAAAGCAGTCCAAGGATTGGCCTAAGAAAAACACAAAACCCCTTGAAAATTCAACAAAAAAATTTTAAAAGTAGATAATAATATTTGAAATATCATATGTCAATTCCACTTTCTTCTTAGAAACTCATTATTTTTAATGATACCAAGTTAAATTGAGCAAAAATGTCATGGTGACTATTAAGTTGCTAATCTTTAATGTATGTTTGTGAGATAATGAACCACATTTTCCCACTGTGTAACTGCACCATGGGGACTGAGAAACAGTTCGTTGTTGGTACAAAATATTTCAGGTCACTGGGATACCACTTAGGAAATTAGCCATCATTAAGCTAAATGATACTCTTGTGTTTAACATAAAGGTCAACATACCTTTCAAAAAATTGTTGGTTGCTAAGAGGGATTGCTCAAGTATAATCATATTATTTTCAGTACAGTTGAGTAGGTATTTGTATGCATTTTCTTCTGTTGTGGCAATTGAGAAAGTATTTTTGCTGCATATGAAGAGATGTTAACAAATTTTTTTTAAATGACCCTATTTGTTCTGCATAAATCAAAAGTATTTTATCCCTATTTTGTAAAGGATAAATATTTGAATAATTTTATACAAAAGATCATAATTAATCAATAAAGTTCTCTACTTTATTTATTGGAACATAAAATAATTGATTCTATTATAATTGAAATACATAATGAAAATATATTTTAACATTTACAAAAAGGCATCAAGCAATATTATGTTACATCTGTTATAATGAGAATATTGATTTTGGGCTGAAGTCACTGAATATTTCAATATGATTTGCAGTGTATGTATATCCAATAATTACTTGGATATTAATATGTGATATACAGTAACAACATTTAATGATTATTCCTTCTAATCACTCTATGACTTTTAAAGTTACATATGAATGTATTTGGTCATATGAGAATAGATAATACAATATTAATGTGCCATTGAAAGAATGAATAAAAGACTTAAATATGTAGATTTACCAAGAAAATTATGTTCTAGCTTCCATGGCCAGATATGTCATATATTTAGTACATTGTACTACATAGTCACAAACTTTTATGGTACTTTGGAAATTGGTAAAATGAAACTCACTTATATAATAAACTTATTCTCCCTTCATACCAAAGTTCCCCTACAATAACAGTTGATCCCATCATCAGTGTTACATGGATGACTTACTATAATGGGGATGATGTTCTTCCCGTAATTTGAAGAAAACAGCCAAAAACACAGGTGTGGCTCTACTACAGAAGGATGTGTCCTGAAATGAATGGTTACTACCAGAAATATTCCTCATCTATGACAAACATGTGAAAATGCTCCCCCAGAGAGGCAAATAGAGACACGGAATTTCCTGGCTTCGGATAGATCTGTCATCAGATGAAATCAAGAATAATTCAGACTGAATGACTTCAAATGGTGCCATCATAACCCAGAAGATTAGAATGCATCTATAAGTTTTACCAAAACAATGTGTTACTAGAACCATATGACCAAAAATATTCCATGACATACTTAATAACCTTAACTAATGCATTCTAAAGGAAGTAAATATAAAGGCTTTAGGGTGGCATGGTGGCACAACCGGTAGGGACATTAGCTTCTTGAAGTCCAATCCCACAAATTAAGTTTAGTCCCACAGAGTAGCAAATTGGAAGGAGAGACCTGCTTCTACAAGTTGTTTCCTATCTTTCACATCCTGCACACAAACACACACACACACACACACACACACACACACACACACACAACATTGATAAATAAATGAATAAATAAATAAATATTTTTAATATAATCCTTATACCCTGTAAGAAGTGAGCTCTGGAGTCAGGAGAGAGGTGAGTGACCAGCTCTCCTGATACACTGCCCCACTTCCTAGTTTCTGATCTCAAAGGCCCATTCCACTGCCCACACCCTCCTGCCTCATTGCCCTCCTAGAGGCTAGCTAAAAACTTCAAGTCCTTGAAGGAGGAACTGGAAGAAGATAACAGAAATTGGAAAGATCTCCCATGCTCATGGATTGGTAGTATTAACATAGTAAAAATAGCCTTTCTACCAGAAGCAATCTACAGAGATTCAATGAAATGCCCAATAAAATACCAATGCATTTCTTTACAGACTTTTAAAGGACAATGTTTAACTTCACATGGCAAAACAAAAAACCCAAGATAGCTAAAAAATATCCTGTAAAATAAAATAACTTCCAGATGTACCACAGGCCCTGATTTTAGCTGCATTACAGAGCTGTAGTAATACAAACTGCATGGTATGGACATAAAAACAGACAGGTGGATCAATGGAATCAAATCAAAGACCCAGACATAAGTCCATACCTATAGACATGTGATTTTCAATAAAGAAGTCAAAATTATTCAATGAAAAAAGAAAGCATCTTCAACAAATGATGCTGATATAGCTTGATGTCTGCATGCAAAAGAATGCAAATAGATCTATACCTATCACCCTGCAAATAACTCAAGTTTAAGTGGATAATTTGATAATGTAAATCCTTAACATAATCCAGTTGCACTGAACCAGACAGAAGAGAAAATGGTGACTAGTCTTTTATGCACTGACACAGGGGGCAACTTACTGAACAAAACTCCCAATAGTGCAGGCATTAAGATCAACATTTAATAAATGGGAACTCATGAAACTGAAAATTTCTGTAAGGCAAAGGACACCATCAATAGGTGCTGTGGGATGGTCTGTATGTTAATGTTTTGCTCTGATTGGTTAATAAATAAAACTGATTGCAGTACAGCAGAGTATAGGTGGAACAAGGAGAGAGAATTCTGAGAAGTGGAATGCTGAGGCAGAAAGACACTGCCAGCCGCAGCCATGACAAGCAAGATGTAAGGTACCAGAAGGCCACGAGCCCTGTGGCAACTTATAGACTAATAGACATGGGTTAATTTAAGATATAAGAACAGTTAGCAAGAAACCTGCCACAGTCATACAGTTTGTAAGCAGTATAAGTCTCTGTGTGTTTACTTGGTTGAACCTGAGCGGCTGTGGGACTGGTGGGTGAGAGAGATTTGTCCTGACCGCAGGCCAGGCAGGACTGGAGTAAACTCCAGCTACCAATAGGATAAAAAGGGCAGCACACAATGGGAAATGATTTTTACCAACTCCACATCTGATAGAGGGATAATATTCAAAATATATAAAGGACTCAGAAAAGTAGACATTAGATATTCAAATAATCTAATTCAAAAAATGGGTTCCAGATCTAAACAGAGAATTCTCAACAGTTGAAACTCTAATGGCTGAAAAACAATTAAAGAAAATTTTACCATCTTTGCCATCAGGGAAATGTAGATCAAAATCACTCTGAGATTCCATCTTACACATATCAGGATGGTAAAGATTAAAAACACACATGACAGTTAATGCTGGTGAGAATGTGAAGCAAGGAGAACACTCCTCCATTGCTGGTGGGAGTACAAACTCGAGCAGCCATGTTGAAAATCAATCTCTGAGAGAGAGCTGGTTAGTAGTCTACCTCAAGACCTAGACATACCACTCCTAGGTATATACCCAAAGGATATTCCATCCAGCCATAAGGACACTTGTTCAAATATGTTCACGGCCAATTTATTCATCATAAAGAGAAACTGGAAACAACCTAGATATCCCTGAACCAAAGAATGGATAAAGAACATGTGGTACATTTGCACAATAGAGCTATACTCAGCTGTTAAAAATAATTATATCATGAAATTTTCAGGCAAGTGGATGGAACAAGAAAAAAATAATCCTGAGTGAGGCAACTCAGATTCAGAAAGACAATCACGGAATATACTCACTTATAAGGGGATAGTCACTGTGAAGTAAAAGATAATCATGCTATGGTCCACAGAACCAGGGAGACTTAGTGACATGGAGAGTTTAAGGGGTGAATGCAAGGATCTCCCTGGGGAGGGAAAATAGAATAGATTTCTGGTAGATTGGGGGCAGGTTGGGTTGGGAGCAGGAGAGATCAAGTTGGTTAGGGAGAAAATATTGACAGAAGCTACTGGAATTGGAGAAAATTTGGAGGTGAGATGGAAACATGATGGAACGGAAACTCCATAGAATGTACAAGAGTAACCCTAACAATAAATTCTAGCAATGGTAGACAGGAAGCCATAATCAGTCGTCTTCTGTAACTGGGCAAGGCTTCAAGTGGAGGGATTGGGAAACCAGGCCAGTCACAAAAATCTTAGATCTACAATCTGCCCTACCTACAGTGTGCTCTAGAGCAGTAACCTAACAGAATCCTCACCAAAGAGACCTAAGGGATTTCATTCAGTAACTGATGGGAGCAGACACAGAGTCTTACACCTAATCATTAGGTGGAGCTCAGTGAGTTGTGCAGAGGTTGTGGAAGGAAAGAATAGAGGCACACAGCATTCAGGAACACCACAAGAACAAGACCGACAAAATCAGTTGACTGGGGACTTGCAGTGATCACGGAGCCTGTAGGCATCTGACCTAGGTCCTCTTCATATATGCTATGGTTCAGTGGCTTGGTGCTCTTGTGGGATTCCTAACAGTCGTAACTGGGGTAGTTGCTCTTTTGCCTCCATATGTGAGCCTTTACCTCCTACTGGATTGTCTCATATGGCTTTGATGTGATGCTGTGTGTGTGGTCTTATCTTTGTATAGTATGCCATGTTCGGTTGATGTCCTTGGGAGGCCTGCTCTTTTCTGAAGGGAGATGGAGGGAGGGTGGATCTGGGGTTGAGGGGAGACTGGAGTAGAAACTAGGGGGAGGGGAGGGAGGAAAACTGGTTGGGATGTAATATATGACAGAAGAATAAAACAAGATAATAATAATAATACAAAGAAATCAGCTCTGTAGTGCAGCGTGTTGCAGTCTGTGGGGACACAGCTCTGGTAGCTGTAGGGAAAGTTTTTGAAAGTAATAAGAAAATGTTTATGGAATCAAAACAGATATTTATAAGATTATAATAGATGGAAAGAAGAGAGATCTAGAGTGGACACGAAGAACATGAATCAGTGTCTTCTGATGGCACTGAATTTATTGGAGCATATTGAATATGTACTAACAACAGGAAGAAAATCAATGAGATTTGTTGATTTGCTAACAAAATCACTGATATCAATTGTGAGACATTGTCTGCCTATGTGCTATGAATGGATCTTCACATTTTACCTCAACTCTAATACATTATGCTGCTCTAAGAGCTCCAGTGATATTCCAGATATCCCAGTAGTACCTGAAATTGTACTGTGATTGATGACAGCTGGAAACTTCTCAGACTGTTAAATAATCTGCAAAGAACTGACAAAGTAAATGAATAGAACTCAGTCTCCTAACATATTAGACAAACAAAATATATTAACATTTGTTAAAACATTTCTCTCATAACAGGAAGAATTAACTGCAACAAATATACTTAAACAAATAAATTGGTAAAAAAAAAATAAATTCACACCTCTGAATGAATAAAATTTAGGTAAATAACACCAGACATCATTATGAGGTTCTCAAACTTTATTCCATTGTTTAAGTAAAAGTAATGTCACACAATGTTGAATAATGGATGTAGTTGAATTAGTTCAAAGATTTAAAATTAGTAACACAGAAAACATGACTTAATGCTAATTACTTTTCTTCACATTCTGTGTGGTAATATTCAGTATACTATGACTATGTAAATATATATTTGTAACATTTTGTACCATCTAGAATACTGTAGGGTTTAATAATGAATAAAAGAGTATAATACATCAACATGAAATCCTCAAATACATTTCAAATAACTCAGTGGAATACTCTAAGATTTACCAACATATGAGAAACTAAACAAATAGGAAAAATAAGGTGGTAATTTAAACATATTTCCCTTTAATAGGCATATGTCAGTTGCATATATATTGTGTACAACATGGTGATTTGATATATTCTCCAATGTTTAAGATTGTAATCATGGTAGATAGATTTCTCTCTTACTCATTTGTTCTTGCTTTTCAACTCTTTCCAAATAATACAGAAAAGGTAGTTGTAAGCTAAAGTCTCCTCACTGACACGTAGAACAGTAAAATTTCTTTTTTCTGCTTGATTGTATTTGGGTACCATTTATACATCTCTTTTCTCCCCCACACTACTTTATACTTTTTCTGTCTTTTAATAATATATATTTTGTACTCTGATTCCAACCATTTTGCTGGAAAGGACGTTACTTCACTAGGGTGGGGGATCTGACCAATGGACATAGTCCATTTTATATTAATGTATAACTTAATTAGGATACTTAATTTATAATTCAATGTCAGATATTGGCAAAGTCACTCTAAGAATCTGTTTGATATGGCAAAATAAATTAAAACACTTTGGTACAAAGAAATTTGTAAGAAAACAGAAGTAAAATGTCAATATTACTATTGAAAGAAACAGAAGCAGCTATATATATATATATATATATATATATCAGATGAATCTGTTAGGCAAAATCAACTACTGAAGAAAAGCAGAATGAATGAGTAAACTCCCAGGAAGACCATATCCTGACTATGGAGGCATATGAAAAACAAAAACCAATTAGCATGAATTCAACCCAGGTAGAGTCAAAGGAAGTCAGCTGATTCACAATTGTAGTGGAGAACATCAACATTTCTCTCAGCGATTGATAGATGACTACTCATACATTCAGGGGGAACAGACTCCGGAACTGAACAGCAAAACTAAATACAACATTCTCATTGACCAGAGAGAAAAACCTTGCTTATCCATTACGCACCTATGGGAAAAAATAGACTAATCACATCATGATTTACAAACTTAGTTAAGTGTCTTTTAATAGTTACAATATATGGAGTCCATGCTTTAGGAACACACTTGTATTGGTGTTGAAATAAGTAGCAGAAATATACAAAAAAAAAAACTTACTGGAAATTTCAAGATTTGTACACTGTAACTTAATCATATAAAGTGAAATTAAAAATCATTATTAATATTGAAAATAAAACTATAGTGTACATGGTAAGTATAGAAAGATGACTTAATAGGATTCATTTCTGATATAAGGGAATAATTCTGTTTACAATCTCAATAAAGGGAACAATATAAATACCATACAAATGAATGAAGTGATAACCATCACAACAATTTTTTTTTTAAAGCAGCAACAAAACAGTGCAATAGAGGAAATCAGTAAGAGGTAATGTCAGAAATCAAATCTGCCCGGGATGGTTAGCTACACTTAGGCAAAATCTTCAAAGCATTTTAATTCAACACCACCCTGAATCTCACAAACATAATAAACTCTCCTTGACACTGAGAACCCATAATGTGTAATGTGCAAATAAAACAGTGTTCTGCACATAAGGGTGAAGGAAAGTAGGATACTGAGATGCATAATCCCATGTAGACAAAATAATGTAGAGTTGCTGAAGGGAGCCTTGGATGAGCGAGGTGTTGAAGAGCCCTTGGTGCCCTGTTACTCCACACATACCGAGAAGAATAAATGAGCAGAAGCCACAGCCTGAGCACACTGGGCACGGTTAGTGCCGGTGCCTCAGGCTGTCATGCACACACTTTTGCCTCTATTATAATTTTATGAGGTGATTGAATGGTAAGTGTGTTGGCACTTGGGAAGGAAATAAGCTTGAATCACTAGCAACAGGGCTCCGAAGCTTAATATGTAGATTTACAATTAATTGCCAACAGTTAAAATCATCACCCTACTCACTTGTTTTAGTGTCACGATCTTCAATGCTTTATTTGCAGGCCTTTCTTAACTTAGTACTGTAACGGAACATCTTGTTGTAGCATTTAGAGAGGAGTTATTTACGGCATGGATTAGCAATATGGAACAAATAAATTTTATCGATGTATGTTGTTGGTGATTAAATAAAATAGAAAATGCAAAGCATATAACTTTGTGTACCTAATGTATCTTTTCTCAATTTGAGTTTCATTTTCAAAATTATGCTACTAAAACAAAATGGACATAATTAACCATATATAGGAAATTAATGTATACTTATAATAGAGATAACAGCTTTTATAGAGTGAGATGATTATTTTTATAACCCAATTAAAATTTCAGAGTTAGTGTTCCTTCATTACAGAGATTGGATTTTCTTTAATCAGAAGCTTCATATATTTTGCAACTTCAAAGTTTATGCACTTAAAATGTACATTTAGAAAATGGAGGGAAATACAAATGCTGTGATAATCACAGAATCTAATAAAATTTAACATTTGTCCTCATTTATTTTAACCCTATAAAATGTAGCATTTTTTTCCCAATCACTGTTCCTCAAAAGAATATGCACAAACACAGAGCAGTTCCTGTAAGAACAGACTCCTACAGCCTGCTGTGTTTTTCTAGATTAGATGTATTTACCAGTCATGATTTTTCAACTTGGGGAAAAAAAAACTTAAAATCTATTCTGAAGAATATTAGAGTGATGGTTTTAATCTTCCAGAATGTGGGTAGAATTTAACCATTCTATAGTATTGTTTATTATTTATAAAATACATACTTTTCTCAAAATAACTTTTTGTACCAATTTAGGAACTAAGTTAGCTAAACTGTTTTTCTGTTAAAAAATAGGAATAATCCATACTAAATATTGATAAAATGTTTATTTGAGCAGTTTAAAATGCTTGATATATATTTAAATATGTCCTCAATTCAAATAAATGGATTACTATGTCATGCTGTGCCACACACAATAAGACTATAATTAGGAAATGAAACAGATATAAAATGAGACACATAAAATGCTTAGAGAGGCTTTCTTAAATTTGTTTGTGCTACCATAAGACAATGCTTCAGACTGTGCATTTTCTAAGAAGCTGGAATGCATATTCTGAGGGTGGGAAATCCGAGCTTGTATCAGAGACACCTGGTTGTATCCTTCATGTTGCCATTCCTGTGGCTGACGGCAGGATGCCCACACTGACGCACACTGCCATTGCAGGGCTAGGCTAGAAGCTAGAGCTTGCGAAACGTTCTGTGAAGCTGTGTTTACAAAGGCATTGACGTCTTAAAGAGGGAATCAGAAGACCATTTGGTCCAGCCACTGACCTAATTAACTTTCAATTATCACCTTATATTTTTAAGACCTCAACTTTGTAGGAAATACATACAACTATAACATTTGTGAAATGAATGTCTGCTTAGTTCAGTTTGAGATTAGATCTCTTCAAATTAGAGAAAAAAATTCAAATAGTTTGGTCTTTCCAAACTTTAAAGAAACAGTCTTTTCAATGTCCTTAAACAAAATAGCATGATAAAAACTATTTTTAATTTCGTATTATTATTATTATTATATTCATTTTACATACCAACCACAGATCCCCTTCTCATCCCTCTTCCTGTTTCCCCCCATTCCCTCCTACAACAGGATAAGTACTCCCATGGGGAGACAGCTAAGCCTAGTACATTCAGTTGAGGGAGGACCAAGCCCCTCCCTGCTTTATCAGGGGTGAGCAAGGTGTCCAACCATAGATAATGGGATCCAAAAATCTGGCTCACGCACCAGGGATACATCCTAATCACACTTCCAGGGCTCCTTAAACAGGCCCAGCTGCACAACTGTTTCCCGTATGTAGAGGGTCTAGACCGTTCCCATGCAGGCTCCCTCGCTGCCAGTCCAGAGTCCACGAGTTCCCACTAGCTTGGGTCAGCTGTCTCTATGGGTTTCCGCATCATGATCTTGATGCCCCTTGCTCATATAACCCCTCCTCCATCTCTTCAACTGAACTCTCAGCTCTCGGCCCAGTGCTTGGCTACGTATCTCTGTATGTGCTTTCACCGGTAACTGGATGAATGTTCTATGATGACAGTTAGGGTATTCACCAATCTGATTACAGGAGAAGGCTAGTCAGGCACTCTCTCCACTAGTGGGGTCATCCTTGTGGATTCCTGGGAGTTTCCCTGGCATCAGGTTTCTCCCTAACTCCCAAATAGCCCCCTCTATCTCTTTCATTGCTCTCCCTCTCAGTACCTCCCCTAACTCGACCCTCCTGATCCCTCATGTTCCCATCCCCCATTCCCTACCATTTATGTCTCCCCTCACTCCCAGTTTACTCAAAAGATTTCATCTATTTCCCCTTCCCAGGGCAATCCATTCCTTTGTTACCTAGCTTCTCCGGGGCTGTGGATTATAACCTGGTTATCCTTTGTTATACAGCCAGTATCCACTTATTAGTGAGTACATAGTATGTTTGTCTTTCTAGGTCTGAGTGACCTCGCTCAGGAAGTTTTTTTTTTCTAATTTCATTCATTTGCCTGCAAATTTCACTATGTCATTGTTTTTTACTGCTGAGTAATACTCCATTGTGTAAATGTACCATCTTTTCCTAATCCATTCTTTGGTTGAGGGCCATCTAGGTTGTTTACAGGTTCTATATATTACAGATAATGCTGCTATGAACATAGTTGAGCTAGTGACATTGTGATATGATTGAGCATCATTTGGGTTTATGCCCAATATTGGCATAACTTGGTCTTGAGGTAGACTGATTTCAAGTTTTCTAAGAAACTGCCATGCTGATTTCCAAAGAGGCTGTATAAATTTGCACTCCTACCAGCAATGGATGAGTGTTCCCTTACTCCACATTCTGTCTAATATAAATTGTCTTCAGTGTTTTTGGTCTTAGCCATTCTGACAGGTATAAGATGGTATCTCAGAGTCAATTTGCATTTCCCTGATGACTAAGGATGTTGAACAATTCTTTAAGTGTATTTTGGCTCTTTGAGATTCTTCTGTTGAAAATTCTCTCCTTAAATCTGTACTCCATTTTTTAATTGGACTATTTGGTATTTTGATGTTTAGCTTCTTGAGGTATATATATATATATATATATATATATATATATATATATATATATATATGAGATCAGTCCTTTGTCAGATGTGGGGTTGATTAAGATCTTTTCCCATTCTGTAGGCTGCTGTTTCATCTTATTGATAGTGTCCTTTTCCTGATAGCAGTTTTTCAGTTTCAGGAGGTCCCATTTATTAATTGTTGATCTCAGTGCCTGTGCAACTGGTGTTATATTCAGGAAATACTCCCCTGTGCCAATGTGTTCAAGTGTACTTCCCACTTTCCTTTCTGTCAGATTCAGTGTAACTGGATTTATGTTGAGGTCTTTCATCTACTTGGACTAAGTTTTGTACTTAACAATAAATATGGATATATTTGCATTCTTACACATGTTGATATCCAGTTATGCCAGCACCATTTGTTGAAGATGCTTTTTTTCACATTCTTTGTCAAAAATCAGGTGTTCATAGGTGTGTAGATTTATGACATGGTCAATTCAATTACATTGATCCAAATTTTTTTTTTTTTATGCCAATACCAAACTGTTTTTATTAGTATAACTCTATAGTGGAGCTTGAAGTCACGGATGGTGATATTTCTGGAAGTTTCTTATTATATAGGATTATCTTAGCTATCCTGGGTTTTTTGTTTTCCCATATGAAGTTGAGTATTGCTCTTTTGCGTTCTGAGAAGAATTGTATTGGGATTTTGAAGGGGATTGCATTGAATCTGTAGATAATTTTTGGTAAGATTGTCATTTTTACTATGTTAATCCTACCTAACCAGGAACATGGGAGAACTTTCCATTTTTTGATATCTTCTCCAATTTCTTTCTTCAAAGACTTGAAGTTCTTATCATACAGGTCTCTCACTTATTTGATTAGCATTATCCCAAGATATTTTATATTATTTATGGTTATGGTTTCTCTGATTTCTTTCTCAGCCTGTTTATCATTTGTATATAGGAGGGCTACTGACTTTTTTTTTATTAATTTGTATCCTGCCACATTACTGATGGTGTTTATTGGCCTTACTTACATTTTTACTGTCACTTATGTGTACTATCATAACATCTGCAAATACAAAAGTTTGACCTCTTCCTTTCTAATTTGTATCCTGTTTCATTTTGTTGTCTTATAGCTGTAGCTAGAATGTCGAGTACTATATTGAATGGAGAGAGTAGAAAGCCTTGTCTTGCTCCTGATTTTAGTGGAATCACTTTAAGTGTCTCTCCATTTAATTTGATGTTGGCTGTTGGCTTGCTGTATGTTGTTTTTATTATGTTTAGGTATCTTCGTTGTATCTCTGATCTCTCTAAGACCTTTATCATGAAAGGTTGTTAGAGGCATTGTCAAAGGCATTTCCGCATCTAATGAGATGATCATGTTTTTTGTTGTTGTTTGTTTTGTTTTGCTTTGTTTTGCTTTCAATTTATTTATGCGGTGGATTACATTGATAGATTTTCATATTTTGAACCATTTGTAAATCTCTGAAATAAAGTCTACATGATCATAGTAGATTATTATTTTTTGATGTGTTCTCAGATTTGGTTTTCCAGTATTTTATTGAATATTTTTGCATCAACATTCATGGGGGAAATTGGTCTGTAATTCTCTCTCTCCTTTTTTACATCTTTGTATTGGTTGGGTATCAGGATTACTGTAACTCATAAAAAGAGTTGGGCAATTTTCTTTCTCTTTTTCTTGTGTGGTACACTTTGAGAAGTATTAATATTAGCTCTTCTTTGAAATTCTGGTAGAATTCTACTCTGAAACCACCTGACCCTTGTGGGAGGCTGGCTCCCATTTTTTCCTAGGATACTCTTGAAGAGAGAGGGATAAGCAATATTTAGATAGAAAGATAGTGTGGAGAAGACATACAGAAACACTGGATAGCTCCTTGAGGACCTGGATCAGTATTCCCAGGCTCTTTCTGTCTTTTCAATAGGGCTTTTTATAGGAATGCCAAGGGATGGGGCAAAAGACCTCCCCTTTGCACAGCCAATTGCAGACCCTTCCAAATACCTGGTAACCATGCACAGGCTCAAGCCATCCCCTAATGCAGCCCTCATGAGTAAAGCAAGCTCAATTCTCCACTAGGAAACATCTGTGGACCCCCATAGGCCCTAAGCTTTTAAAAACAGTTTCTTACCAGACATAAGTAGTATCCACATGGCTACAATCTTTCATCTATTCATCTACCATTACCATCTGAAAAACTGACTTTAGATTTTTCAATCCATGTTGAATTTATTTTTTTTTTCCTTTAAAAGATACTGGCCTAGAAATTTCCAGTGCTAAGTATAATATAGATTTTTCTGTTACTTGTATTTCTATACTTATCTCTAAACTCCTGGTGGAAGACACATCATGTAGGTCCCCTTATCTCACTCAGAGTTGACTTCAGTCATGTGACTTCCTACTAAGTCCTAGAGATTGACAGGCTGTATTCAACCTTAAAGTCTGAGTAGCATAATCATGAACTAAATAAAGAAAAACTACTGACTTTTGCAAGGTAATAGTTATGCAGTGGCTAATGAAATTCTTGTTTTACCTAATACACATGCAATTTTTCCAAAATAATATGTCTTCATCTAACAGGCATTGTAAAACATAAAAGGCATATAATGTTGAAAAATATGATTAAAATAAAATTTCTTGATAATCATAACTAATTATATTTTAGGAAATTTAAAGATCTTTAATTAAAATCTATCAAGATAATTTAAATTAATTTTAAATATATAAGTGTTCTGGATTAATTTATTTTTATTGTATAATTTATTTGTAAGTATATTTAATAATCAGAGTACTTTAATCACATTGTAAGTTTTTTTCTTAGTTTTGAAAGCTATGTTGTATTTAGAATCTCACTGTGATTTTGTGACTTATTTTTAT
This sequence comes from Peromyscus leucopus, assembly GCF_004664715.2. Lineage (NCBI taxonomy): Eukaryota > Metazoa > Chordata > Mammalia > Rodentia > Cricetidae > Peromyscus > Peromyscus leucopus. Next base: position 15,583,161 of record NC_051073.1, on the reverse strand, counting down.
ATGTGCAAAATGTGGAATATATCATAAAACTATTAGTATCTCCCTTGATTATCAGGGCTCCCAGATTTCTTCATGCGTGATTGGATTGATGTTTCTTGATAATTGCTTGTTGTTATCAGACAACAAATGACTTAATAGTAAAGTAAGTTGTGCACCTATGTTAAATTAAGTCTAATCCTATGAAACATATTCATTTATTTGTTAGCTCTGATCAGAAATCCATATACCAGAGCCTAGAGAAATGGCTCATTTGTTAAGAGTGTTTACTGCTCTTGCAGAGGGCTAGAGTTTAGTTCTCATCACTGATATGAGTAGGCTCATAGTCACTTCTAACTCCAGATCTAGTGGATCCAATACTTGATTCTGTCTTCCAGAAACTCCAGCATGATGATTTTGCACATAAACTCATACAGGCAATCATAAAAATAAATAAATGAACCTACAGAAAATAAATTAGTATGTCTATTATTTGTTAAATATTAGGTACAATATTCATTATTGCAAATTAATATTTGAGAGATAACTATAAAATATCAAGACAGCCTCATTTAAATTTTGACCAAAAAAGTCTTGATCAATAATTGTATAAATTCATGCTGTAATAAAACCTGCTGTTTGACAGTGCATCAGATGTTAATTGCTTCTTCTATAAACTTAGAGATTTCTCTAATTTTCTTTGTGAAAACGGTGATTTTACTACTGAGGCCATTTGGCCTAGTACTGTTTTACAGAGACTTTGTTAAAAGCAAGGTGCTAGGAATATGTATTTTCCTTTGAAGTAGCACTTATCTAAAAATCATAGTAACATGGTAAGATAAACACTCTGGCACACTAAATTCATCTTACAAACGAAGCCATTGCTGGCTGTATATGAACTAATAATAGTTCATTTGTCTTGCTTTTATCTTTCCAAATGTTCCCTCAAATATGTAGCATAGTACTCACTCCTAAATATTATAATCTTTTATACAAACTGTATCATCAGCAAATACAAATGATAACACTTGAAATACCAAGACATAAGAAACATGTATCTTTTATTGTGGCAGTTTTTATTCTCTGATTGAAATTCAGTCCTCTCAAGAGGCTGTTAAGAAATGCATACATTTTTGCTGACATTTTATCACAGCGATAAAGTGAGATGGGCTCTATACCCAAAAGGCCACTAAAATCAGTCAGCATATTTACTACGGCAAACAACTGCTTGCCAAACACTTTAGTAAAGAACACAACAGTAAATATGGTCACATTTGTGGATACATATTTTACACAATGTTTTCTTTTCTAGGATACCTTGAAGTATCTTGTGTGATTAGTGAAAGATAGTCTTAAGTAATAATACCATTTTTCTTTCAACATGCTTACCATAGTGTATATATTTACCATGGAAAATTAGGTGACTAAATTTTCATAATTTATTTGATTTACTTTGTGTGTATATTTGTTTACACAGGAGCAGAAATGTATGTACCCACTCATGCCATGGGGCATTGGATCCTTCAGAGATGGTGTTACAAGTATTTATAATATACATGCTTTGTTACATAGATGCTGAGATTCCAACTCTGGATCTCATGATTTCACAGAAGAAACTAGATAGGGAGCTAATTCATCAGCCTGACTTCCTATTTTTATTATCAAATTATGTGAAAATATTCAGCAGACAAATATGTTTTAATTAAGTTCTTCCTGTTTAGATAATCTCGGTTTTCATTATTAAGATGATTATACATCAGAATGTTAGTAGAGTTTTCTACATCATTGCTTCTCAAAATTAGTGGAAACAATGAGTAATATTGTAAATCATATACACTCAAAACTATGCAGTGGGAAAACATTCATTGAAACAAATTTAAAAAAATAGATTATGGAGAGAGTTGAGAGATTCATTTTATTCATTTATTTATTGTTCTCTCTGTGTGTTCAAAGATACAGCCAAGCATGGTGACTCATGCCTTTAATCCCACAAAGTGAGCCTTTAATCCCAGGGAGTGATGGCAGAAAGCAGAAAGATATATAAGGAACGAAGACCAGAAACTAGAAATTTTTAGCTGGTTAAGCATTCAGGCTTTCGAGTGACAGTTCAGCTGAGATCGATTTGGATGAGGACAGAGAGGCATGCAGTCTGAGGAAACAGGATCACCTGAGGAATTAGCGAGATGAGGAAGCTGTGGCCTGTTCTGTCTCTCTGATCTTCCAGCATTCACCCTAATAAATGGCCTTAGGTTTGATTTTGTAATAACTTTTAAGATTCCTGCTACACTAAATGATGACAATTAGGGTAGTCACCAGTCTGATTAAAGAGAAAGGCTAGTCCAGATACCTTCTCAAATATTGACAGGGGTCTTAGTTGAGGGTAATCCTTATGGATTCCTAAGAATTTCCCTAGCATCAGGTATTTCCTTAGCCCCATAATGGCTCCCTCTATGGACATATCTCTTTCCTTGCTCTCCTGCTCCATCCCTCTCCCAGAATGACAACCCCATTCCCTCATGTTCTCATTCTCCATGCTTTCCACTTTACCACCCCCAACTCCCAGTTTACCCAGAAGATCTCTTTCTCCTTTCTAGGGCAATCCATGCATCCCTCTTTGGGTCCTCCTTATTACTTAGCTTCTCTGGATCTGTGGGTTATATTCTGGTTATCCTTTTGCTTTACATCTAATATCCACTTGTGAGTGAATACATACTATGTTTCTCTTTCTGGGTATGGGTTACCTCACTCAGGTTGATATTTTCTAGTTCTACTTTTTTGCCTGCAAATTACATAATGTCTTTTTTTTCAGATGAGTAATATTCCATCGTGTAAATACACCACATTTTTCCCCCATTCTTCCATTGAGGGACATCTAGGTTGCTTCCAGTTTCTGGCTATTACAAATAATGCTGCTGTGAACATAATTGAGCAAGTGTCCCTGTGGTAAAGCAAAAGATAACCATACTGCAACTCACAAATCCAGAGAGAGGCTATCTAGTAAAAAGGACCCTAAGAAAGACACAGGGATTGCCAAGAAATAGATGAGATTTACATGAGCAAACTGGGGGTGGAGGGGGGTAATGGAGGGCAAGTGTCAGGGGAAAGAGAGCTTAGGGAAGAGTAAGGTCCCAGCTGGATCAGGAGTAGAGTGGGAGAATGGAGCCGGAGATACCATGATGAATAAAGACCCCAGTGGAATAGGAAGAAGCAGAGTGCTAGAGAGGTGAGCTGTGGTGCAAAAAGTAATCGCATCAGTAGGAGCAGAAAAAAAATTTTTTGTAACTAGTGAAGTAAAGATAGTAAAAATCAGGATATGATTTTTCTCAGTGCTAAATGTGAACCAGGTGAAGAATGAGACTCATTTCTCAGTAGGGAACTACAAAGGCCTCAGAGGGCCTGAGGTTACTTTTTAGTTCTCTAACCAATGTCATATGTGTATGATCCAATCAAATCTAATTTGAATGTATTGATAATGATAGGTTTCTAATCACACACATACAACATTTGAAAATCCCAGTGAATAATGCTAGGGTTTGGTAAATGTGAAAGAAACAATGGGGTAATTGCAGAGATGATTTAGTGTTTAAGAGCAATTGCTGTTGTTGTCGAGTGTCCAGGTTTGATTCCTAGGACCCATACAATCTGTGACTCCAGTTCAGGGGATCTGATTGTTTCTTCTCACCTCCATGGGTACTGCATGAATATGGTACACTTATATGTGTGTAGGCAAAACACTGATACATATAAGGTAAAAATTAATGATTAATCTTTACAAGGATAGGATAGATGGGAATCCCCTCCCCCCTGCCTTTTTTACTTATCTTTTGGAGTTACTTATTCTGCATAAGTATAATAATAGAACCATATTTTTAAAAGAATGTTCAAATAATCAAGCTCACCAAAATTGCATCTTCCCACATTTTTGAAAAATATAATGTTTAGCAATAAGCACTCCTTTAGTCTTATTGGTGGAGTAGGATGTGGATCCACATCTCATTATCTTCCTTGTCCACACTTCCTGGCATTTTTACATTCTAGCTAAACTATTTTAAAATTAAATTTATTTATTTATTTTACATTCCAACCACAGTTTCTCTTCCATCCTCTTCTTCCATTCACTCTGCAACTTCTACTTTGCCCTCCCCAGTCCACTCCTCCTCCATGTATGCTCAAAAATGGACAGGCCTCCCATGGGCAACAAATTAAAGTAAGACTGAGCACGCCCCCTTGTATTAAGACTGGTCAAGGCAACACAGTATGAGAAATAGGGTCTCAAAGGCAAGCTAAAGTATTAGAGACAGGCCTGGGTCACACTTTTAGGAGTCCCACATGTAGACCAAACTACACAAATGTCACATGTATGTAGGGAGCCTAGGCCAGTCCTATGCAGGCTGTGAGCTCCTATGAGACCAGGTTATTTGATTCTGTGTTTTTCGTGTGTGTGTGTGTGTGTGTGTGTGTGTGTGTGTGTGTGTGTGTGTGTGTATGTATGTATGTATGTGTGATGTTCTTGGCCCCTTTGGCTGGTAAATCCTTACTCCCTCTTTTAAGGATTCCCCTAGCTTGGTCTAACGTTTAGTGGTGGGTCTCTGTATCTGTTTCCACCAGTTCCTGGATGAAGCCTCTCTGATGTAAAATGGGTCAGTCATCAATCTATGTGTATAGCAGAAGATGAAGAAAATATCTCTCATGCCTATGGATTTGTAGAATTAACTTAGTAAAAATGGCCATCTTACGAAAAGCAAGCTACAGATTTAAAGCAATTTCCATTAAACTCCCATGACAATTCTTTAGAGACCTTTAAAGAACACTACTCAATTTCATAAATAAAAACAAACAAACAAAAACACTACAATCATCGACAACAACAATAACAAAACAGGATAGCTAAAACATCCTTGTACAATAGAAGACCTTCTAGACATATCCCTATCCCTGATTTCAAGCTTTACTTCAGGGTTATGGTAGTAAAAACATTATGGAATTGGCATATAAACAGACAGGTGAGTCAATGGAATCAATTCAAAGGTCCAGATGTAGATTCACACACCTATGAACACCTGATTTTTGAAAAAGAGGTCAAAGTTATACAATGGAGAAAAGAAAGCCTCTTGAACATATGGTGCTGGTATAACTGGATGTCAGCCTGTAAAGAATGCAAATATATAGATCCATATCTACCACTCGGAAAACCTCAAGTCCAAATGGATGAAAGATCTCAAAATAAATCCAGTAATATTGAACCTTATAGAAGAGAAAGTAGGAAATAGCATTGACCACATTTTTTTTTTTAGTTTGTTTATATGGCGTATTACATTGACGGACTTTCATATGTTGAACCACCTTTGCATCCCTGGGATGAAGCCGACTTGATTATGTTGGGTAATTGTTTTGATAGGTTCTTGGAGTCAGTTTGCCAGTATTTTAGCATCAATGTTCATGAGGGAGATTGGTCTGTAGTTCTCTTTCACTATTGTACTTTGTTTGGTTTAGGAATCAGGGTAATTGTAGCCTCATAGAAGGAATTTGGTAATGTTCCTTCTGTTTCTATTGTGTGGAACAATTTAGAGAGTATTGGTATTAACTCTTCTTTGAAGATCTGGTAGAACTCTGTGCTAAAACCATCTGGTCCTGGGCTTTTTTTGGTTGGGAGACTTAGTGACTGATTCTATTTCCTTAGGGATTATTGGACTATTTAAATAGTTTATCTGCTCTTGATTTAACTTAGGTATGTGGTACCTATCCAGAAAATTATCCATTTCTTTTAGATTTTCCAGTTTTGTAGAGTAGAGGTTTTTGAAGTATGACCTGATGATTCTATGGATTTCCTAGTTGTTTTTTTGTTGTTGTTGTTTTGTTTTTTGAGACAGGGTTTCTCTGTGTAGCTTTGCGCCTTTCCTGGAACTCACTTGGTAGACCAGGCTGGCCTCGAACTCACAGAGATCCACCTGGCTCTGCCTCCCGAGTGCTGGGATTAAAGGCGTGCGCCACCACTGCCCGGCTGGATTTCCTAGTTGTTATGTCTTTCTTTTCATTTCTGATTTTGCTAATTTGGATGCTCTCTCTGCCTTTTGGTTAGTTTGGATAAGGGCTTGTCTATCTTGTTGATTTTCTCAAAGAACCAACTTTTTGTTTCATTAACTTTTTGTATTGTTCTATTTGTTTCTATTTAATTGATTTCAGTTTTCAATTTGATCATTTCCTGGCATCCATTCCTGGGTGACTTTGCTTCTTCTTGTTCTAGAGGTTTCAGGTGTGTGTCAAGTCACCAGTGTGAGATTTCCCCAACTTCTTTATGTGGGCATTTAGTGCTATGAACCACATAAAACTAAAAAGTTTCCATAAAGCAAAGAATACCATCAGTAAGACAAAATAGCAGCCTACCAAATTGGAAAAGATCTTCACTGACCCCACATCGTACAGAAGGCTATTTTCCAAAATATGCAAAGAACTGAAGAAACTAGACACAATAATTCCAGTAATCCAATTAAAAATTGAGGTACAGATCTAAATAGAGAAACCTCAAGAGATGAAACTCAAATGGACAAAAAATACTTAAAGATATGATAAACATCTGTACTCATCAGGGAAATGCAAAGCAAAATCACTCTGAGATTCTGTCTTTAGAATAGCTAAGATCAAAACCACAAATGACAGCTTATGCTGGAGAGGATATGGATTAAGTGGAACACTCCTCCATTGCTGGTAGGAATGCAAACTCTTATAGCCACTTGGGAAATCAATATGATAGCTTATCAGAAAATTGAGAATCAATAAACCTCAAAACACAGGTATGCTGCTCTTGGGCATATACCCAAAGCATAGTTGATCATACCACAAGAACATTTGCTTAACTATGTTCATAGCAGATTTACTAATAATAGCCATGACTGGGATACAATCTAGATACCTCTCTACCAAGGAATGAATAAAGAAAATGTGGTACAATTTCACAATTGAGTATTATGCAGATGTTAAAATAATGGCATCTTGAAATTTGCAGACAAATGGACACAACTAGAAAAAAATCGTCCAGCTAGAAGTAACCCAGACCCAGAAAGATAAATATGGCATGTATTTACTTATTAGTGGACATTATCAGTAAATTAAATGATAAACATGGTACAATCCACAGATCCAGAAAATTTAGATGCTGAAAGTCTTGCTCCAGATGGGTTTGATGACCTAGGATGGACGTATAAAGCAAATACCAAGAAGAAACTGTGTCCACTTGATGTTATTCAAACCAGTGGCTCAGAATAGTCTGGGCTATCTTTGTTTATACAGTTTCAATAGTTTGCATGAAAATTTTTACAATCAGTTTTACTTCTTAAGTTTCTAAAAAATGGTTACAGTAATTTTCAGTTTGTTTTTTGCTTCTTTCTCCTTCCATCTCACAACTCTCCCACCAGTAACCATTAACTTTTGATCTATATTTCTACTGTTTAGAATCATAATCAGTCTTGCAAACCACAAAAGGCCTTTTCTAACTAGGCAAATCTACAGGTAGAACAGTGTGACCAGATGGCAGCATATGTTGTTACAGTCTTTGGCAGGGTGAGAGACAGTTTTGTCTCCTGTGGTTAATATTTACATCTGATAGGGTCTGGGTTCTCAAGATCAACCCATTAGCCAAATCTGGATCAATTCATTCTACATTTGTGCAATTCTATCTTCTCTGGGGATATATCAGGTTTTTCCATTTACCGTATAGACAGCATAACTTGAAAACTTAATTGTTGGTATCCTTTATACCTTGTCCTTATGTCTATTTCTCTTAACTTCTTAGGTTATTGACACAACTATTAGAAATGAAGAAAATGTTGGGTTGAGGAAAAGAGAGCTTGGGGGAGCAGGAGATCCCAGCTGGATCAAGAACAGAGAGGGAGAACAAGGAATAGGAGACCATGGTAAATGAAGACCACATGCGAATAGGAAGAAGCAAAGTACTAGAGAGGCCCACAGAAATCCACAAAAATACACCCACAATAGAGTGCTGGCAATGGTCGAGAGACAGCCAGGACTGACCTACTCTGGTGATGGGATGGCCAAACACCCTAATTGTCGTGCTAGAAACCCCATCCAATGACTGAGGGATCTGGATGCAGAGATCCACGGCTAGGCCCTGGATTGAGCTCTGGGTGTATAATTAGCGAGAAAGAGGAGGTTTATATGAGCCAGAATTGTTGAGACCAAGGTTGGATAAAGCACAGGGACAAATAACCAAACAAATGGAAACACATGAACTATGAACCAAAGGCTGAGGGGCCCCCAACTGGATCAGGCCCTCTGAATGGGTGAGACAGTTGATTGGCTTGATCTGTTTGGGAGGCACCCAGGCAGTGGGACTGGGTCCTGTGCTCATTGCATGAGTTGGCTGTTTGAAACCTGGGACTTATGCAGGGTCGCTTGGCTAGGCCTGGGAGGAGACTGGCCCAGGTTGATCTCAGTCCTCAGGGGAGGCTTTGCCCTGGAGGAGGTGGGAATGGGGGGTAGGTTGGGGGAAGAGGAGGGGGACAGGAGGGGGGAGAACAAGGGAATCCATGGCTGACATGTAGAACTGAATTGTATTGTAAAATAAAATAAATAAATAAAAATAAAGACAAAAAACTGCAAGAAAGTACTTCAGAAGGCCATGTTGACACTGCCACAAACATTTAAGACAAATTTATATAAAAAATAAAAGCATGTTGAAACAACAAAAAAAAAGAAATGAAGAAAAATGGGTTTCTATGATTCTACTTCATTCTCTGTTTCTATATTATTCCCCTTAATCATGATATCATTCATTTAATAACATTTCACAAAGACTGTCATGGCTAAAATCATTGTTTCAGGAACAGTCATGGAAATGTATAATTTTAAACATATGAGCTATTGTCACTCACTCAGGACAGCCGTATGGATAACACAGTGAAAGTAAAGAGGGCAGGTAACAAACATGCTCTTCTGGTCATGCCCAGAAGTATACCGTGAACTGTTCATAGGTCTTTGCAAAGTGGGTCAGGTCTCCAGGCCTTTACCACAAGAAGAGCCATGTGTGCTATTCTCTGTAGCAGGAAGTTTCCTGTCCACCTCCTGCCTCCCAAATACCTGGCAGCCACTTCCCAAATAACTGACTTGGAGGCTTAATATAAATGTTAAATGCTTGGCCAATCATTCAAGCTTGTTGCTATCTAATGCTTCCATTTAAATTAACCCATATTTCTTGTCTATACTTTGCCACATGGCTCATGGCTTGTAATTTCTGGAATGTATTAATGCAGGGGTTTTGAGTTGATGTTTTTTGTTTTTTTTTTTTTTCATACAAAGTTTCTTTGTGTAGTTTTGTCTGTTCGGGAACTCATTCTGTAGACCAGACTGGCTTTTATTATTTATTTATTCGTTCATATATTTAGTTATTTATTTACTTACTTACTTATTTATTTTTGAGACAGGGTTTTTTTTTTAATGTAGTATTGAGCCTTTCCTGGAACTCGCTTTGTAGACCAGGCTGGCCTCAAACTCACAGAGATCCACCAAACATAGATCTCAGACATACCACATTTGCAAATATGTCTGGACTACTCATTTCAGGATTCATGAAAAAGGCTTTAAATCGTCTGCAGTTGAACAATGAATGCTAGGTATTTGAAAATGGTTGAAGTAAAAATTGCAGCACTAGATGAGTTTTCAAAACTGGAAATGAATGTAAAAGAAAAAATATTAAGGACTTTAAAGTAAAGATGGTTTTAAGCATTGTGTGGAAATAAAAATATCTGACTAAACACATAAATACATTTCATAATTTCTAAAATTACGATAAACAGAACAGCCTTACAGCCTTACCCACATAGAAAAATTTTCTTGAGTACATCAGTTTTTTTTTTTTTTTTTTTTTTTTTTTTTTTTTTTTTTTTTTTTTAGGAACATGCCTAAAAGAAATATGTTGTCAATGTTCCCATAATATTTGTGGAACAGCAGTCACATAAGTTAACATCTATTCCCATTTGATTTATTGAGAGATACAGTATTTAAATGGGGATGGAGATGGCTACAAATTACAGTTATCTCAAATTCTATGAAATAGAAAAATAATTTCAGAATACAGCCTTAATTTTCCAAGAAGTTCAAGCTGTACATATTAGTTAGTCTTCAAATTATCAGATGTATTAGACTTCTCTCAAATTATGCGTATTCATTCCCTATGGCCCTTGACATTAGGACTTAAATACTAACTCTAATGAATATGGAATGTATGATAAATATATTTTATTATAGAATTACATTTGAATAAGTAGCAACAATTTCAAAAGTCAGAGCTGTCTAACTAGGTAAACGTATTTTTATTGGCATGACTAAGTATAATGACTCATGGTATTATTCTTTCAGCATTTCTAGATTGTCCAGATACTTTATTTATCCAGAGGACCTGGAGTCAAACAATGTCTTAACCACTGAAAATCGCAGTGTGGCTATACAGACTCTGAAAAGAATTTATGTTTTTATTTTGACAAACAAGCAGATATTGAGGCTCTGATATGGCTCATTTATTGTGAAACTGAAGAAATATAGGAGATCCTGATAGGCCATGTCAGAGATGACCATCAGGAAGTACAACAGTGAGATCTTCACTATACCTAAAAAGAAAAGGACAAAATTCACTTACCTAAGCCACAGTATACTGTATCTACAGTATTCTATATGCCGTACATTGTGGTGGTAATCTAATTGTACTGAAATATTATTTTGATTGTATGTTAATAAATAAAGTTGTCCAGGGGTCAGAGCTATTAGAGCCATAGCAAGAGTGTGGCGGTGGTGGCACACGCCTTTAATCTCATAGATATCTGTGTGTTCAGGGATATAGCCAGCATTGGAGACATATGCCTTTAAGACCTAGGGGGCTGTACATTCAGACAGTGACGAGGCAGTCATGTGTTTGGGTTTACAACCAATGAGAAGGCAGAACAACATACTATAAAAAAACGAACCGACAGGAAGTAGGTCTCTTCGCGAAGCTGGGACAGCAGGAGGAAGGGTGAGATTTTAGCTCTGAACTCTGACCTCTCGGCTTTCTCTTTTACATTGTTTCTGTGTTTCTTATTTAATAAGACAGTTGGTTACATCTACAGTACATAACCTCTATTGGGCTGCTCTAATGTCTTAAACTTTCAAACACCAATAATTAGTAATATTTTATGCTCCCATTGAATTTATTAGAGGTTTAAAACACAAGAAATATTGTTCTTCTGTATTCTTACTGGAATTAATTAATTAAAATTATATTATATCTGAATGACTACAGATCTTGTAAAGTTTATCAGTACAGAAGACCACTCGGAGTTTTCTATCTACCACAGATGTTGCTAAGATATTGTTGAAAAATATAAATAAATAATAGCCAAAAGAAAAATTTTCTACATTCATGGATTGGTAATACACTTCTAATATCAATTATTATATAAAATATTAACATAAATATAACCAAAGTCTAGGATGAATTGATTTCACAAACATACTTGTAACATACAAAAAATATGTATCAAACATAAAGAAGAATTTGGAAATATAGGTACTAAATTTTGATTAAGTGGTTTTTTTTTGTTTGTCCATAAGATTTTAGTTCTATGTAATTAGGATTTTCCACATTAATATTGCACAATATATTTCATTGATACAGTAGTTTTTGCTGGGCAGTGGTGGTGCATGCCTTTAATACCAGCACTCAGGAGGCAAAGGCATCTCTTTGTGATTTCAAGGGCAGTCTGGGATACAGAGTGAGTTCCATGACAGGCTCCAAAGCTAAACAGAGAAACCCTGTCTTAAAAAAAACAAAAAAAAATAGTTTTTAATGTGTTATATAACTTGTCATTAATGACTAAAGTTATGAAATGATTTCCATGGGTCAAGTTCTGGACAGCATCATTACATGATTGTATTAAATGAAATATACTTGTATTAGATTTTTTAAAGATCATTAGGCAAATAAATATCATAAATGTATAAATACAACCTTTAAGGCATTCATAATAAAGACAAGACATAATAAAAAATAACTTTTGTATTTATTTATTACAAAAATTAACTTTATATTAAATTAACATAAAATAGTCATCATGTTTGCTTGTACATGTATATCTATATCTATATATCTATATATAAACAGAAATATATGTAAATATAAGTACAAGCAGCTAGGCATACTGGCAGAAAATCAGAAAAGACACATAGCTTAAATCACCTTTTTTACACCTTTAAAAAATAAAATTTGTCATCCTTTTAATTTGAGACACGACAATTTTGTGTCCATAGAAAAGCAAGCATAAGGCCGGGCGGTGGTGGCGCATGCCTTTAATCCCAGCACTCGGGAGGCCGAGCCAGGCAGATCTGTGTGAGTTCGAGGCCAGCCTGGGCTACCAAGTGAGTTCCAGGAAAGGCGCAAAGCTACACAGAGAAACCCTGTCTCGAAAAACCAAAAAAAAAAAAAAAAGAAAAAAAAGAAAAGCAAGCATAAAACAGCATATCATAGGAAACAAACTAATTGTAATAAATGCGTTATATTTGCAATTTAATAGTTTTCATAAATGGAAGACTATTGTTCTCAGTTTTTAAAATCTGATGTTTTTGAACTCAAGATTATTTTTACAATTATCTTCTCAACAATAAAATGAATATTTATACAAACTTGCTAGTATATACATATATCTATCTGTCTACATGTTTAAAGTATTTTTAAAACACCATTAAAATTCTCTCCCTATACCTTATTTTCCACACAGAATCATAGGCAAAGCATCATCAAGAGGCTAAGTTGAAGGTAGAAACCTTGAATCACTAATTACTCTAAATTAAATGGTTGTATATTCTATTATTCGTGTTAAGACAAAGGCCTAAATTAGTCATTTCTAATTCATTTATCTCACTGATTAATTATCCAATACAAATAAGTAAGTGTATGGAATCTTGGATTTTCCACTCTATGGACAAACATTCCATTTCTCACAACATTCTGAAAAATGTCAGATAATCTTTCAAACATTTTGATATTTAAATTTAGAACATCATCTTAGGTGAATTTTTAAAATTGGAGTGTATAGACATAGCTCAGTTTTTTCATGCTGTTTTGATCTATTCTATAATAGAAGACAGTATGCTTAAGTAATAAGAACTGTTTAGCATATAGATGATGTCTTGCCAACCTAATGTGGCAAAGATTTCCCATTCCTCAGTTCCTCAGTCACCAGTTTTCCAAAAAAAGTCGGTGATATGATCCATCAGGTTTGAAAACTGTATTCTTTAGAAATATAATGATAGAGATATGCCTGAAAGTTATACTGTCCTTTAATACTTCTGTTCACAGAGCCAGTATCTAGATTTAAAAATGCATTATAATAAAAACATCACAACTTATAAGCTTGTAAGTCATAAATGTACTGTTATTTTAGACTGTATTTCATATTCTTTTTTATTTTCAAAAAATTTTTTGGATTAATAACCTAATGATTAGCCATAATCTTTGTTCAATAATTATTAGCTTCTTTAAATTGGGTCAGATAAAATAATATTCTTTAAAATTTTAGTTCCAACAAATCTCCGAAGCTTTCTTATCAAATTCAAATAACCATGTATCATAAAATTTTTAGTGTATTTTTGACTCTGATTTACAAATAAAGCTGTAGAGCTGATTCTAAATAATTTAAATTGACACAGTAAGAACTTAAATGCTAGCAGCTGTAATTTATCTGTGATGGAACATCGTGCTTGAAATTTAACTTTCCAATGATTTCTATAGTTGTTCATTCATAAAACTAATCTTATTTGATGATAAATAATAATAGAGCAGAATGAGGTAATTTAATGTTTTTTTTCCTATCAGTTCATGGTTCTAAAATTCAGCAATAGAAACTAGAACTCAGTAATGACAATATGTTAACAGGATTCTTCACTGTAGACATTTAAAAGACACTTAACTTCAGTTGTCTGACTGTAGTGTCTGTCAGAGTACTCAATACAACACAAATAGAGAGCAAGAACTTTAAGCTAACATTTTGCTGGACTTTCTTCTTCTTGTAAAAATATAGAAATGATATATCATGACCTTTAACATAACATTGAAGCCTAAATAATACATATAATTTAATATTAAGGCCACTGCATATTCATATTTTGAGTGGGCCATTTTAAAACCCAGAAAGCAAAAGATGGATTGGAGAATGTCAATTGGAGAATGTCTTAAAGGGGTAAAATGCTAAGAGAAATATCATTTTATGGTGCAGCTGAACCTTTTATTCAATAATAACCATAAAATTACTTTTAAATGTCATTGGTATATAACACTTAATACAAATGCTTAAATGTTTCAAATGTTTATATGAACTAAAGAAAATGATTGTAAGAAAATTGTGCTTATGTTTTCTTGTATACCATGAACTAATTTGATTAATCCCATTACAATTCCTCTCAAATTCTGTTACACATTTTCTTTTGGTATTAATGACATAAATAAATTATTATGGTAATTTCTCCAGCTTTAATACAAAATATTACATAAATATTGGTGCATGTAACATGAGGAATAAGGTACCATAAACTGCATTGAAAAAAAAAAGCATGGACATTTGCATGCCAGTGGACTTTTCAGTTTATTCTAAAGATGAATCCAATTCCAACTGATGATATCACAGGAGCACATGGTGACTACACATTGTAATCTCTTATGCCTTCATTTTTGTAAAAAGGAGGATTTGGCACTGGAATAAGTGGATGTTTTATGTTTTCAGTTAGTTTTGCTTTCTGTGTTTGGGATACTCTACTTTAGATTAGATCAATTCATTTTTATATGACCTACTACCTTTTAATTTGCAGTGCTGGTAACTAATTTCCTATTTATAGCAAAAATTCCCTATTCCTTATTCCCTAGGGTGTACTAACTCTAAGTTAAATTAACCACTGTTAAAGCAAATTACCATTTTGCATTTAGATGCCTTTTCAGAACTTCCAATTATATTTGTATTAGAATGTACCAGTTTTGTGGACCATTATGAACAATGTTGCCATGTAGTCAAAGATTTAATTGACTAATAAATTTAGTAATTATGCCTTATTAGGATGAGGATATTGCCTCTGTTTCAAATGAGGAGACTATGATTTAGGGCAATCACTTATAAGCTAGCCCATAAATATATGGGGCTGATTTTATATTAATTTGCAAAACTAACTTCTTGCTATTAATGTCATTTTTTATAATTTTAAATATTTTTTTCTTAATCTTAATTTTGAGTCTTATATCATCTTGGATATTTTCTGTCACTTATCACCAGGTAACTTTAAGGTCTTAAGATTATTTATTCTGATATGCTTTCCTCAGGCTCCATTTACATTGCTTCTTTATTTAAACTTAGTCTTGCTTAACTTTTTGCTAGGATATAGAGCAGCTTTTTAAATTAAAACAGATAATTCATAAGTCATGTTGTTCAAATCTTAGATGGTCTTTTAATTAAAAAACCCAGTACCAGATATTGGGGTGAAAGCTGAAAGATCAGAGAAGCAGAACCAGCTACTAGTTCTTACTTCTATGAAATTCTCAGTCTAAAGAGAGAGAGTTGCTATTTCCTCATGCCTTGTATACCTTTCTCTGACCTTCCATATTACTTAAAGACACGTGTGCTTCTCAAGCAAAAGAATGAGATCTTAAGTGCTGGGACTAAATGTATGTGCTGCCACTGCCTGACCTTTAAATCTAATCTAGTGCCTGACTCTGTCTTCTGATTCTCAGGCAAGTTTATTTGGATGCACAATATATCACCACAAGTCACATCCATAAAATATTTTAGTATGTTTGCTTCTTGTATGTTTCTTTTTCAATGACCTCAGTTAAAATTTAGTAAGAAATACCACTTTGGTGGTGAGTAGGGAAATAGAATATCAACCCTGGAAAAAAAAAAAGTAAAGGCAATATAAATAGTTGAAGTTATTATTCAATGTAAATAAGTGACTGTGGGAGACCAGATCTCACATTTATTTACCCCAGGGACTCTTGAGGAATGAGGCATAAGAGACTTAAAAGAAATAGATGGGCCGGGCGGTGGTGGCGCACACCTTTAATCCCAGCACTTGGGAGGCAGAAGCAGGCGGATCTCTGTGAGTTCGAGGCCAGCCTGGGCTACCAAGTGAGTTCCAGGAAAGGCGCAAAGCTACATAGAGAAACCCTGTCTCGAAAAACCAAAAAAAAAAAAAAAAAAAAAAAAAATAGATGGGAGAGAAACAGATAGAAATTCAAGATAGCCTTGGGTGGGCCTGGATCCTTATCCACCAATCTGGAACTTTATTCAAAAGGACTATTTATAACACTGCCAAGGGAAGGGGCAAAATATCTCCCCCTTGCTATTTACAGCCAAGTGTAAATCCTTTCAAATACCTGGTACTCAGGTCCATGGTCTAACCATCCTCTTATGCAGTCCCACTGGGTAAAGCCACTAGGAAACTTTGGTGGGCTCCCAAAGTTCCTTCTTCTTAATATTTTAAAAGGGCTCCCCACTAAGAGCTCATAGCCATCTCCATGGCTGTCACCCCCCCCCAGTGAAGGAGTAAAAGGTGATGAAGATGGAATATCCTTTTTGGAATTGGTCTAAGATGACTACAGCAGTCTTAGCTGTGTCAAGCCCATTAAATCAAAAACTCTTGATGCAACTACATCAAACAAATCAATAAACTCCTGATGCAACTGCATCAAACATAGAGACTCTATTAGTTTCATCATTAGCATTATCAGGTTAACACAATTCTAACATAAATATTGCTATACATAATTCCAATTCTCTCAAACGTATTCAAAAACAAACTCTTAATAGAACCATTTGAATTTCTTGCTAACAAAACATAGGATAAACTTCTGATGTATTCACATCAAACCTAAATACTCCCTTAACTTCACCAAACCATGGTGCATCAATATCAATAAGTTAACATAATAACTCTAACATATTACTATATACATTTATAATTCCTACAAACCTACATTCAAAAGCAATTTCTTAATAGAACTACATAAAACATGACAGGAACAAGAAAATATTTTTTTTTAAATTAAATAGACTAAGTAACATTAACTCCCCCATTTCTTTATAATTTTTAAACTAAATCTTGAGTCTAATTAAAAAAATTTCTCCATTTAAACAGTTTAATCTTTAACACAAAACCAGTTCATGAATCATCACAGTTAATAGAATCTAAATGCACAAGTAAATTCAAAATTGTCCAATTGCAATAAAATCACTCCTGTCCAAACATTTCTTAAGTTCCAAAAGTTCAAAAAAATGAAATTATGGTACCAGTCTTCCAAATATGAAGAAACATTTCTCACAACCAAAACCTTTTTGCAGTTAACAATTCTAGTTCAAAAAAAGAATCTCTGCAACCTTCATTTCCAGGCCAGAGGCACTTTCAATTACAACAGCATTTTATGTCAGTCTTTCCTGAGGAACCTTTGCCTCAGGCTATTAGCTCCACAAGAGCTGGTTGATGCAAAGTCCTCACAAAAGAAGCTTTCTTATAGCCAACAAACAGAAACTGCAAAGCTTTTGCTGTCAGCTCTGTTCAGGCTTTTACAGCTTTCACAGTCCCATAACTGGGATGTTCTCAGGCTGTTCCTGGGAACCCTGTGTCCTGAAACTAGAGGTCTCTCAATGACCTCAGGCCATATGGGCTAAAGGTTCCTCAGCTGCTACAAGCTGAGCCATGGCTTTCCTACAGCAACCCTGGCTCTGAGAGGAAACCCAGCCCTTATGAACTGTGGTTTCCTTGGGCCCCATTACCTACTTCATTGTCAGCACCCCAGGTCTCAGAAAGCTCTGTATGCTGTCTGATTGCATGGCTGTAACCCCAGGGCAAATCCATGATTCCAGGTACACCTTACTGCTGGGGGCTCAATCTCCTTCAGTCTCTGAAGCAGTTCCCACAAAGCTCTGGTCTAGCTGGTTGGCCTGGAGCACTGATCTCACCTCTACAGCTTCCTGGGCTCCAGCATGTTTTAGCTGCTCATCTAGCGCTAACACCGCTTCTCTGCCCTGGCAGCAGTCTGATCCCTCCAGTTTCTGCTGCTCACTGCTTCTCGCCATTCACCTTTCCTGAGGTGAAGGAAGCCGCTGGGGTGTCCAAGCCGCTGTCTTGTTGTTTGCCTCTCTTGAGGCATAGCCTCTCCACTCCCCTCCTCACCATGGTTTCCTTTTGGTAGTAAGCTTGTAGACCCTTGGGTTTCTGCCACCTCTGCTGTGCTGATGTTCCTCGGGTCTCAGCTGCCAATGTTTGGCCACTACTG
The DNA here is from genome assembly GCF_004664715.2 of Peromyscus leucopus. Taxonomy (NCBI): domain Eukaryota; kingdom Metazoa; phylum Chordata; class Mammalia; order Rodentia; family Cricetidae; genus Peromyscus; species Peromyscus leucopus. The sequence goes on along the minus strand of NC_051073.1, from coordinate 15,564,887 downwards.
TTTGTGCTGGCTCTACTCTCTGCCTTTGTTCGTGGCTTCTGGAGCTTCTGAAGCTGCTCAGACTGCCAAGTTTGCAGTCTGCTATGGACACTGCTTTCTGTGTCCCAGGTTCTGCTTGCACTCAGGTCGAGGGGTTCCGGGGAGGGGGGGAGGAGACCTATTCTACTCTAAATTTCTATTATACCTGAGTCTTACTTAAGCCTATACAATATCCTTATGCCTAAAGCTTGTTTTACCCTACCAAGGAATTGATGAAGAAAACATGGCACATGTACACAACGGTATATTACTTAGCTATTAAAAACAATGTCAACATGAAATTTGCAGGCAAATGGGTGGAACTAGAAAAATTCATCCTGAGAGCAGTAACCCAGATCTAGAAAAACAAATATGGTATGTTCCCACTCATAAGTGGATATTAGCTATAAAATAAAGGGTAACTATGCTACAATTCACATACTTGAGAGACTACATAACAAGGAGGATTCAAAGACTGTGGGTGAGTGGCGAACATGAGAAATCAGGATGAGGGGATCATGGTGGAAGAGTACTAAAAGAGACTGCTGAAAAGATTGGGCATTTGGGGTCAGGTAAAAACTGGGTGCAAGGGAATCTTCCAGAAAATCAACAAGGATAAGGCCAGCTAAGACTCATGGCATTAGCAGATACATAGCCTGAACTGACATACAACCATCTTCTGTGACCAGGTAAGACTTCAAATAGAATAATGGAAACACCAACCTAGCTATATAAATTTTGATCTATAGCCTTTCCTGCCTATGTGATGTGCTGGGGTAAGGGTGGCCTAGAGTTTGAAGGAGTGACCAACCAATGACTGGTTTAGCCTAAAACCCATGCTGGGAGAGTAAGCCCTCCCCTGACACTGCCTGGAGTACCAGAATTCATAGGCTAGATGATCCAGACATCTAGGATAGAACCAAAAATGACAGGGAAAAATGTAAACATATTGATGCCTAACTATATTCTACTATACCCATAGATTAGTACCTAGACAAATTGTCATCAGAAAAGATTCATCCATAAACTGATGGAAACAGATGCTGTGGACCCACCTCCAAATATTAGGTGGAGCTCAGGGAATCCTGCAGAAGACAGGGAGAAAAGATTTTAGAATCCAGAGGGGCCAAGCACAACTCAAGAAAACTCGGCAAATCAACTAATTTTGGGTTCATAAGAGCTCACAGAGACTTAACCAAAAACCAGGAAGCCTTCATAGGACTGACCTAGGCACTCTGCATATATATTAGAGTTCTTAAACTTGGTACTTGTGAGACTCCTAATAGTGGGAGTAGGGACTGTCTCTGACTTTGAATGGCCTTTGGGACCTTACTCTTCATGCTGGGTGACCTTGCCCAGCCTTAATACCTGGGGAGGTGCTTACTATAACTTGATATGCCATGTTTTGGTGATATCCATCAGAGAAATGCTCTTTCCTGAACAGAAAATAGGAGGAGTAGATTGAGGGTATGAATAAAGGTAGGTGGGTGGGTGGAGGTACTGGGAGGGCAGAACTGAGGAAAAACTGGTCAGAATATTAAATGAATTAATTAATTAATTAACAAACAAATTAATAAATAGAAGTTATCAATGAATAAATAAAAATATATTTTGAAAAAACAAAAATACATACTGATATTGTTAAAACACTCTTCTAATTTAATGTAGAATTAAATATAAATTATTTTAATGTGAATTTTCAAACACACATTTATTGGGAATAATTTAGAAAATATCCAGCCTGAAATCTTTCTGATTAAAATTTATATTATTCTTTGCAAATTTTTCTTTTTCTATTGCATATCTGCATAACTGTATGCTCTATATTCACATTTACTCAAATATTCTACAAATTGTCTCCTTATTCTGATATTTTTGGCTTTATTGTAGAAAACCTTTTAGTTTGTGTCTAATTTATTTGTCTACTACAACTTTTGTTCCTTGTGATTTTAGAATTTTGTCCAGAATTCACTTTAGGTGTTACAAGGAATTTAGGAATTAGCTAAAATATGCAAAAAGGATTTGCATAGGCTCTGATGACTTGTCATGCATTTCAAAAATGATGCCCCAGAATCCTGGGATAATGGTGCCTTTATTTGAAGGACTCTTGCTTACAGGTGCTGAGATACACAGAATCACTAAATATTTAGACTATTTAGAATTGGATTAAATGGTTTTAGATCCCTTGGTAAATTTAGCAGAATCAACAACAGAAGCATATTTAAACGGTTCTTTCTTATGGAGATTTTTACCTTTTGTTCCTTCATGTTATTCTAGATATCAACAGGAATTTAATTTTAGTGCCTGGCAAACTGCTGATTTTTTAAATTGCTACAGTATCACCAGTCTCTGAGCACATATATTTAGTTGCTTTTGTTTTCTTAGAGTGAGTAAATCCCTAGTTGACTGTCTGTTTTTCTTTTATCAGAGACTAAATTTGATTGCTAAGTCTAACCACCCTAGGGTGCTGTACAAACTGTTATGTTGACCTCTTTTCCTCACCTTTCCATTACAATCAAGTGTCTATCTTTTTGTTCTCTACAATCTCCTGCTCTCCATTAGATTTCTTTTAGATATTCCAGTTTTAAAAAGTAGTTCCAAAGGGTAGCTCTGGTTTACAAAGGAGAATTGACACCTAACTTTTAATTAAGCTTGTTGAATTGAATGTTAAACCTCAGGAAATAAACATGCCTTTTATTTGGAAAATCAGTGAGAGACAGCAATGACAAAATTTTGTACAAGAAAAGTTTTAATGGTAACCTATGAAGGAGAAAGAGTCAATACTTTTAAGAAAGAACAAAATTGATAGTCTCAAAGTCATAAAGCAATGTAGCAGGATATAATATTAACACACAAAAATCAGTAGCTTTCCTCAATATAAATGACAACCATACTGAGAAAGAAATCAGGAAAACTACCTTTTACAATAGACTATAAATAAAATCTTGGGATAAATCTTACCAAGCAAATAAAAGACTCGTATCATACATTATGTTAAGACAATGATAAAAATTGAAAATGATATCAGAAAATGGAAACAAAATCTCAACAGCTCATTGATCCACATAATTATTTTTGTGACGTAGCCGTCCCACAAGAGCTAGCTGTCAATTCAATTCAATAACTATAAAATTAAACACAATTCTTTAAAGAAATTGAAAAAATATTTAATTTTATAGGAAAATACACAAACATCAGTAACAACAAAACAGAATATCAAAAAAAAATCCAGAATAATAAAAGACTGTAGGAGGTATCTCACTATCTAAGATTTAAATGTATATTAAAGAGTTTATAGTAACAAAAACAGTATGGCATTAACAACAGACGCAATGATTAATGACATAATTTTGAAAACCTAGACATTATTCTGTTTTTTGATAATGGAACCAAAAATGTACATTTGAGAAAAGACAGATTTTTAAACAGAGTGTGCTATTCAAACTGAATATCTGCATTTAAAGGATTAAAAGAGATCCATATCCATAACCCTGCAGAAAACTTATTCTAAATGGATCAAGGTCCTCAACATGAAACCAAATACCCAGAATCTGATAGAAGAGAAAGTGGAATATAGGCTTGAATGCTTTGGCACAGGAACAGACTTTTTGAGCACTACACCTATAGTGTAGGCATTTAGACCAACAATTAATAAATGAGACATCACGAAGCTTAAAAAAAGCTTCTGAACAGCAAAGAACATTGTCTTCAATCAAAGAGGCACACTATAGAATGGGAAACTCTGTATCTGATATGTATTAGTATTCAGAATAAATAAAAAACTAAGCACAATGAGTAGAGTTGGGGGAAAAGAAATGATCAATATATATTTCGTAAAAGTTTTTTTTAGTAAAAACAGAAATAGGCATTGACATAGGCATACACTGATATGTGTGAATATATATATATATATATATATATATATATATATATATATAATGAGAAAAACCTAGGTGAAACCTGATAGTATATTTTTAATTTAGTTTTGTCATGTAGTTTTTACTACTTCTAGAATTTTAATTTTTTAATTAAAATAGAATTACATCATTTTTCCTTCTATTTTCTCCTCCTAGACTCTATCAGATACCTTGCCTTCGACTCCTCCCATGCCCACCATCTCAAGATTGATAATTTCTTTTCTTTTTCTTGATTACTATTGTTTTACATGTATGTGCTTGTGTTTGTGTGTATGAAACTGTGATATAAATATAAATATATGTATGTATGTATGTACGTACGTATGTATGTATGTATGCAGGTGTGCAATAATCCATAACTGAACTTGGCTGAGTCCATTGTTGTTGTGTGTATATGGTTTTATGGATAATCAGTTAGTATTAGAAAAGCAATTAGGGATCTCATCCCTGTGAGAGGCAAATTCTCCCTCTCCCAGCAGTCATTAGTTGTGTATAATTCCCTAACATTTTTCTCCTTCTAAGTTAGAATGTTTATTCACAGTGCTATTGTGTCAGTCTCGTTTATGTAGCCATTAGTAAAGGAGACTGCTTCACAGCTGTCCCCCTGCTATTCTGACTCTAACAATATCTGAGCTCCTCTTCTGCAGTGTTCTCTGATCCTTAGATGTGGGAGTCTACAGTGCAGATGTATCCATCAGTACAGGGCTCCCATTATTTGTCAGACTACTCATTGTTTCCACTTGAAGTTTCCTGAGATGGTATTGCAGATATCCATAAAGGTGTAATTAGTGGCACTCACATGGTGGTGGTAATGGCTACCTATCTGAACATAGCACCCAGGAGGCAAATCATACCTGACACTGGATACCCAGCCATCTTCTGGACTATTGAGATCACAGAACTGAGAAAAGCATTTGCTCCTGCCACTGTGCTAGACAATTATTTACAAATATGTGTAGCCATGACCTCTCATAAAAGAAGCTTCTCTTTACAGCACTTATTTATAGAAGGCCGACAACATTATTAATCCAATTTTCTTAAAATATTCTCTCTTGCTTTCAGACTCAATTATAGGAAATGAACACAGGAATTACTTACTTTTCCTAGGAACCTAATGTGTGGAATTTGTGAGTATATTTAATTTTCAATATAGCGAGCAAGTAACAATCAAATGAGAATAATACCTCCACCTGAAGAGTGCAATAGGCTCAATTCGAAAAGTTACTAGGTGAGATATGAAGTTAAGCAGCAATGCGTTATTTTTGTTTTTAATTTTTTTTGCTAACTTGAATTGTTTTTTTTTACTTTAGTTTCCTTATTTAGTGTTAAGATTAAAAACTAGGAAGTAACAACAGAGAAATATGAATATATATTTTATGTTAAATATAAACATTAGATTAATATTAAAATTTCAGAATATAACAGGTATTATTACCCATATAAGAAGGATGAATTGTCTTTATAAAGTAAATGTTAAAATATTTTAGAATGTAAATTATCAGTGTTTATAATATTCTCAAACTGTTCAACAATGAAAAATGGTAAAAGCAAGGTCACCATATACTATATGTGATTATAAAATAAATAGAAGTTTGTGTGGGTTTTATTTGTACTTTAAGAGAAACCAGGCACTGAGGAAAAATGGTAATATTTTAGAAAGAGGAATAGGGCATGAAATGGTCTTCTAGATTATGGAAAGATGTGCAAAGAGGTAGAGAAGTTTTGGAAAAAGAGTAGTTTCTGGAAGAAAGCGATATATTAACTTGCTTGCTGAGCACCTGATTCATAACTATATTGTTTTTAGAGAAAAACATTCACATCATTTATAAATGGGCATTATTAAAGCATAAGGCTGGATCATAAAGCTAGTTGTGGGCAAAGCCAGAAAAAGAATTAGCAACATTGCCTCAGTTCTAGTACTTATTTCTGGTATTTGTGGGAAGAAAACTATCAAATGAAAATTAATCGTAATTTTAAATATTTTTTCAAGAATTATATGTTCAGCTATCATTCAGAAACACACACACACACTAGCACACCTGTATTTGTATGTGGTATTATTCCATCCTTTTATATAACCATAGTAGATGAGAAGATAAAATAGACACACAAATGTATTTAAAACTAAATATTGGCACTCTGAAGCAAAATATTAAGTGGAATCAGTGAGTGCAAGAGAAATTTATTCATTTCAATACAATTGCAGTTACATTATTAAAACATGGATTTATCAGGTGAGATATGGATGCAAAAAATGAAGTACTTATATATGATGAGTTACATTGAATACTTGAAAAGGAAGATATCCTGTAATTTAATACAACCTAGATGAATCTAGAGATCATTATATCAAATGAAAAAAATCCATGTACAGAAATACAAGTATTTTATGTTATCAGTCAGAGCAATGACTTAAAAGTTGATTGCCTAGACGTAGAGTGAGAGTCAAAGTATGATTAGTAATGTTCAGGAAGGAGAGAGAAAGGGGACAGGAAGTTTAATTACTAAGTAGAAGCCACAACTAGACCGAAGTAAGAAGTCCTGTTATTCTGCTGCACAATAATGTCATTACTGTAAGCAAAAATATACTTTGAACTTCAAAAACCAAAAATAAAAGAATCTGAATGGTTTTAACATAAAAATGAGGAATTGCTTATCAAAATAATTAGATTTGACCTGATGTAATAATTAGACAGTTTGCAGGTTTCAAGACATCACCTGGTATCTCTGAAATATGTAAATTTTAGATTAAATATAATTCCATTTACATATATCCCTTATATAAACAATAATTTTAAAAGAATCACTTATTCAATTCCATATGCATATCATGCTATTACTTTTACAGCCACCATCTTATTTTATGAACAAGGATTGCCAGATTGAACTGTAACCCTTATGTTTTATAAGCTTGAAAATACCAAAAATATTTGATTCAATTTCTTTAGTAGTATTTTATAACATAAAAATATTAGCAGAAAGAACCTTGTATAAACTTATATTAGCTATAAAAATACTAAGTCATGGTTAGCTGAAAGACTATTAGAAAAATGTAATCTACACTCACGTGAAAAAATGTAATGCATGTCAGGTACCTAATTATCTGTTATTGTCAAAGAAATTAAATATTTACAAACACTTTAAGATACTATATATAAGATAATATATATTTAAATATATATTTTAAGAAAATATACATATATCCTAACTATGAAAATATTACAACCTAGGATGGCAAATTCATAGGGCAATAAAAATCTCAATGTCCTAAATAACAGGTAAAAATATTGAATGTAATACATATCTGTAACATATTGTAAACGACTTATATTCATGTAAATTGCAAAGATAAAACTGGCCCAGCTGATACAAGTAAATTTAAAATCACGTGTAAATTTAAGAGTAGTGGCATTATTTCCAGTTATCCCATGGTATATATTCTAGTATCGTTTAAGGAAGAATGGATGCAAGCATCGATTGAGCAATCTGGCGTACACCAGTGGTGCTTTAAGTTCTAATGTCATGATCCAGGCAAGGGCACAAATGGGGCTTTACAGAACAACAGGGTACATGCATAACTCCAGCAACCGTGATTTCTTTGAACCATGGGTTTTCTCAAAGGGGTTTCAGCCAGCTCATAACCTCAGTGTAACCTAGACCCATAGCTTCCCTGTCTAGAAGAGTCAAAGAAACCCTTATAATCAGTTCCTTCAAATTGGAAGTGATCACACTGGGAGAAAACTGACAAATATTTGATTACCTGCTGGCTGGAAAAATTGAAAAATATCAACTTAAGGATGTATTTGTTTTGATCTTGTATTGTGCTTGATTATTTCCCAACAACTGGAAACTGACTGAATGGCAGAAATCAGGAGGGGGCCACATGCTCAGGAGGCATTCGCTGCTGGCAAACAGATATTTCTTTGCTGCCAAAAGGTTCTGCTCATCAGAAAGCTGGCTCCAGGATATTTATATATCCACAACTACAGTGTAGTGTATGGTAAATCCCACAGAGAATCCACACATCTCCTCAAATCAAGAGATGCAAACAGAGCATCCTAAAAGAAGGAAAAGATTGACTTTATATCTCTTTTATCAATGTTTAAACATAAACAAATCATTTAATAGCTTTTAGATTAAGAAATATTGTTAATTTATTCTGTTATCAGTCTTTCAGGAAGCTCTTATTATTATATTATCCTAGAAATATGTCACACAAACCTTGGAATTTTATATAAATTCTGTGTGATTCATTGAACTGAATTGATTCTTATTCAAAAAGTAGAGTAGAAGCTTTTTTAGGGTGTTCAAAATGAAGGAAAATAAAATAAAATAAGACTATTACCATGAAATATAGTTCAGAGTTTGCAGAGTAAAAAAAAATCATATTTTCAGGCCTCAGCAAATAGTATTGATGTATTTATGAAAAATATGGATATTTATACATACATATCTATAGATACCTATATGTATATAACAACAATAAATGAATAAAGGAGGACATGAACTTGAAGGATACCAAGGAAGGCTGTATGGGAGGGCTCAGAGAAAGGAAAGGGAAGCAGGAGGCTATGTAATTACAATCTCAGAAAAAATCTGAACTAAATAAGTATTCAAATGTACTAAACACAAGTGTTCAACGTAGTTTCCATATCTATATTGTTGGAAATAAAGACATTTTGGACTAGGACAGAATTGTCATTTTAACAGAAAGCAATACAATTTTAAAAACATATTCATTCATTAGTAGATAACTACTGTGTTTCTGCCTCTGCAGCTGGGGTCCCGCTCTCTCTGATCCTGGAGGCAGGGCGACAGAGAACCAGCGGCACAGGCTCTGGGAGGTTTGTAAGCAATCTCGTTTATTAAAAAAAAGAACTAAAGTTTATATATGTGGCTTTATGCCGGGCTATAGCTCCTAGATACTGTGGTATTTCTTGGTTGGCTCCAGGCTCCAAGTCATCCTTTCCAGTTTGGAGTTTATGGGTCAGGTTTCTTTCCTCCAGCCAGAGTGCTCTCTGCGCATGTCACAGCTCTTTGCTTAAGGCGTGGCCCAGTGCTTTCGGCCTTACTTGCCTCACTACAGTATGAAAATTTTACAAATACTTGAAAATAACATTTAATTAAAAATAACTCAAATAAATCAGCCTGCTGGGTGGTGGTGGCACATGCCTTTAATCCCAGCACTCGGGCGGCAGAGGCAGGACCTATGTGAGTTCCAGGAAAGGCGCAAAGATACACAGAGAAACCCTGTCTCGAAAAACAAAAACAAAAAACATACAAACTCACAAACAAACAAACAAAAAAAAAAAGCAAAAAACCTTAGCCTAGGATTTTCTCATGGATACATTTTTGAAACTTTATAATCTGCAATACTCACCATACAAATGGCTTGAATAAATATGTAACCAATCGTTCCACTAAAATATGCACACATTTTTGTAGATTTTTTATGAGTGTATAAGCTTATGAATTACAACTTTTTAAACAGGCTTATTTGATTCTTCAGACTTTAATATGACAATATTTATTATCTTTCCAGTATGGCCTCAATATTTTAGCTTTTCTCAAAAAGAAATAGACACATATCCACTTTATATTTATCTTTTAAGACAATTCTCATTTGAATCTCATGTTCTAATGTAAAGTTGAATGCAATGCTTCTAGTTAACTATGAGGAAACTAAAAATTGATAATGATTGTTTTATATAAAAGACTCAAATTTTCTGGATAATTACACTGAAAGACATGAGGCAGAATTTAAAATGGTTAGCAACTAAAACACTCAGACTGCCAGATGTGGCTTTGGAACAAGTTCAAATTACTTTTCCAACTCTATATTGGCTTTTGCTCTTTGTGCCCTCCGCACCTCAGACTATCTGGACATCTGACGGGAAATGGAAGCACTCAGCTACTCGGCCATGATTTCTGTGTACAATTTTGTCAGAGAAAATAGCTACAATTGTTTTTAGACATAGTGAAAGGGAAAACATTCTTTCCTTTCTCTTTCTAGCACGAATCAGAAAGAACTAGACACATTATTTTTTAAAAATATCTGTTATTGATATGTTAAAATAATAGTTTCTGTTTAAAAATTTCCTCTAGTACCTGTGAAAAATTAAAATTTGACTTGAAATATAGTTAATTTAAGTATAAAATAAGAACTAGGAAAATCATAACCATTTTTTGGGACACAAAAGAAAAAAATAGTTGATATTGCATTTTATATACTTAAATTAACCCATGTTAATGGATATCTAGGCATTTGCTAGATATTATAAGCTCTTATCTAAAGGTTCATTTATATTAGCTTGGTGATATATTAGCTGTTTTTTCCTATGTGTTTATAGCTTTAATTATGTTTTAATACTATTTAATTACATTTTATTATATTTTAATACAGTGAAGAAGAAAAGTCAAGTGTGGAAGACTGTTTGAAGGAAAGCAGAATCTGGTTCTCAGCAAACTTTTATTATTTTAATTAGAAAAACAGATAATTGATACATGAGACAGGCCATTATTTTATGCATACATTCCTAAAATTATTATGGTGGAAAAACTCTATATAAAGAGAGATGAATTTGTTTAAATTTCATTTTTTACTGTTTCAGAATTTCATACAAGAATATAATGTGTTTGTATTAAACCCACTCTTCATTCCTGGGCCTCCAGTTTCTACCTTAACAGTCTACCTTTTTTTCTCACTCATTATTATGTACTATTTTTTAAAACTAGCATGTCTACTTAGTATTGCCAGTATGTATATGGGTGTAGGACCATGCACTAGGACATCAACAGCCTATCAGGCAGGATCTTACCAGGCATGAGAAACCCTCTTTTGTGGTGTTGGTCAGGGCTGTCCAAGAGACTCCCCAAGATATAGCTTTTCATTGTTGTTCTTAGCTGCTCTCTAGAAGTTGAAAGCCACTATCTCTGAAGGAATCATTCCCTTCAGAAATAGAGCCCAGAGACATCTGAGCTGGAACTGACCTGAATGCCCTCTCCCCTTAAGACTTGACTTCATGGTATAAGAAGGGCCATGCAAATTTTCAATTCAGAAAAGCAACCAACATTCCTAATGTGCTATGAAGTCTGTGAACCAGATCATTGACAAGCGAGATACCATAACTCTGAAGGTGCTGTAAAGTCATGCGTACTTTGGTGGTAACCAACATCTTTCTGATTGGACTTAAAACCCACTCAGCATACGACAAGTACACATAGTACTAGGAACCTAGTTTAACCATTCAGTGCTTGGGAAGTTATGATTATTGAAGGAGAATCTAAAGCCACTAATCTATAAACCAGAATAATCAATAGCAGCAATCTATAAACATTTGTTCTTATTCTCACAGAAAAGTGTACCCTTTACCCCTCATTAAGGTATTTGTCTTTGAAAGAGATGGAGACCATTAAAGAAAACTGCATCCAATAAAAATGCATAGATATAAATTCCAGTCCCAGTGGAAACATCTACAAAATGTGGTGGCGCACGCCTTTAATCCCAGCACTTGGGAGGCAGAGCCAGGCGGATCTCTGTGAGTTCGAGGCCAGCCTGGTCTACCAAGTGAGTCCCAGAAAAGGCGCAAAGCTACACAGAGAAACCCTGTCTCAGAAAACCAAAAAAAAAAAAAAAAAAAAAAAAAAAAAAAAAAAAAAAAAAAAAAAAAAAAAAAAAAATGTGTGCACCTAAGGCTCAGGAAACATTGTGCATTAGAAAGTAGAAGGGTTGTGAAAGCCAGAGGATTAGAGCTTTCTGTGACACCATCTTTCCTATAAATATCAGAAACTGCACTCATAAAGTCTTACTGATATGATTGCTCAAACACGATCTGAACAAGGGCAACACCGATGAACAGCCAAAGTAGATAAGGAGAAGCTGATGAGGCCTCAACCCTACATAATGAGCTACAGATAACTGAAGAAAACAGGACACTAGAGAGGTGGTCTTCCCCAGGAAAGAGCACTTCAATTTCTTTATCCACTGGCAAATAGTCAACCTAGAAAACATTCATATAAATAACAATATACGCATTGAAATTTTATATTAGAAATATATGCATAAACCTATACATATATGTAAGCAATAATGATGAAAAAAGAGGTGATGTAATTGAAGAAGACTGAGGAAGTGTATATGGGAGGGTTTGGGGTCAGGAAAGGGAATAGAGAAATGTATATAATTATATTATAACCCCTCCCCCCCAAAAAAAATCTACCACTACCACCAACAGTCACATAGCCAATAAAAATACAATGTGAGGTGGAAATATAGTAAAGATTTTATGAAAGAAACCGGTTGAACAATCTACTATGATAAGAACCAAAAGTTCTTTCCGATTGACTAATAAAGGTTTGCCTGCTGATGATGTAAAGATTTGAGGAGAGTTTCTGTATTCACTGAGAAAATAGTAGGTTATAATAGATGAGATGGAAATGTGTAATAGCTAGGTGTGTTGGAACAAGCCTGTAACCCAGCAATTGGAAGTTGGGGGCAAGATGATCATCCATGGCAGTATGTTTTAATTTAATTACTGGTCTTTTTTTTTTGGTTTTTTGAGACAGGCTTTCTTGGTGTATTTCTGGTTCTCCTGTAACTAGTTCTATACTACAAGTTGGCTTCTAACACAGAAGAGTCCCTTCAAGGCTTCTGCATTAGCTGTTGACTCAAGTTTCCTGCCTTGATTGAATTCTTTTCCTGACTTTCTTTAATGATGAACAGTGATATTGGAGTGTAAGTCAAATAAATCCTTTCCTCTCCAACTTGTTTTTTGGTCATGATGTTTGCTTGCAACATTAAAAGTTCTAAGTAAGACAAGTTGGTTTCAAGATTGTGGGATATTACAAAAACAGACCTGATTGTGTTTTGGAGAAGATTCTGGAAGGACTTTGGAACTTTGGGCTAGAAAATTCATTGAGTATTGAGAGCTCAGTGAGATATTCTTTAGGAGCTTGGAAGATAAGAATGTTGAGAGCAATACAGAAGATGGATGCCTGCCTTGTGAAATTTTGGAAAGAGTTTTAAAGAATCTCTCAGGGCCATTTGCTAATTTTGAATTAAAATTTTGTCATTCTGTTCAACTGGGGCTGAAGAGTCAGCCATAATTAAAAAGAAACCAGTATCATTGACATGAAACCTTTGTCTTAATGGGACAATGGTGCTGGTTAGCTGGAGCTAAGAAATTAATGGTGATTAAGAAAAGCCACCACTGGAACTTCTCTTAGTTATCCTGCTGTTGACCTGTGTTGTAGAAATCCTGCATCTTTGGGTTTGCAGGACCAGTCCATTCACATGTTCCAGCAGATCACAGATGAGGTGGATATTGGGGTTGGTCAACTCATAACCTGGGTTCTGGGCCTGAGTAGTTGCAAGGTTGGTCAGCCCACCAGCTCTCCCTTGTTCTCACCACCAGGGTGAGTTCTCCTTCATTTCCTTAGTGAGTTCACTTTTGGAGCAATGAACAAGGGGTGGGGCCAGTCCCATGAGTCTCAACCCTTTGGGAGTTAAAAAATCTTTTTACAGGGGTGGTCTAGGACCAACTGTATGTCAGATGTTTACATTGAGATTCAACAATGGCAAAACTACAGTTATAAAACAGCATTGAAAAAGTTGAGAACCAGTGACTTGGAGAATGTTTCTCCTTCCCCAAATTACCTAAGTATGTTATCTAGCCTCCTTATATTTGCTAAGTTTGTTAAGCTTAAGTTATTTAGATAAACTGATGCATATGTATGTTTTATATTGACGTTTTGTTTTGGTGCCTTTACTGAACCTGTATTTGATACTGGAAGAGCTTCAATTTAAAATCATTGTTTTTAAGGCTACTTATTAAGGACTGTTAGGGAACAAAAGTAAATAGTAAGCTATAAATAGTTAAGTTTTTTAATTGTATTCAGGCAAAGTGCTGACATAATATTACAGGGATAAGCTTTACTCAGTCCCTTGCATATGTTTTCAGAGTTGAGCTTAAAATAAGTAACTAGAAACAAAGTTTGTCTATTCAGATATTCCTGGACAGCCCTCATACTTCAGAGATCTGCAGAATATGACATATAAATGTTGATCTAAAAGCTTATTATATCAGACAGACTTCTAGATCCTAGCAGTGACCCAAGGTCTCCAAAGAAGATTACATACGAGGCATTATAATGTCTCTGCCTGGATTATGGCAACACTGACCACAGGGTAAGATGTGGACAAGCAGCAGGACACTGGAATTGATTGCACCCTTTTGCAAGGACAAAGTATAGTCAGCCTTCCGTGCCCCTATTCCACATGAAAAACTCTGCCTTATGGGCCTGATGGCAGAAGAAGATGATGCTGTTCTGACTGGTGCCTTCAATGCTATGGAGACCTGACTATGGACTGGTTCTTGTCATTTATAGGGTTGGAAGCTACTTGGTCTGCACTCAAATATATAGTTTATCCTTCTCAGATCTCTGATAGTACTGATGGCTAGGCTAGCTATAACTTTGTCAGCTTAGCAGCATCAGATAACCAGGTCCTTTCACAAGGCTATAGCCAGCTTAGCTCATTTTTAGGAGAATTTTCTAAGATACGGAAATTTAAATAAATCATACAGACTTAAATATGGGTCTAAGAAAGGTTTTAGGACATGAAAGCTTATAGGCTTTGAGGATCTCAAAAAATAATTTAGATTATGAAAAATGTTTCAGATTGCTTAAATTTTTCCCACTATTCCTAAGGATGATTTTTTTTCTCCTGGTCTTGTGACTCCTGCTCTTCCTAGTTACTAAGAAGGTGGGCCTAAGGGTTCCAAATAAGGTCATAAATTTAACTTCTATTCCTAGTTTAAGTTTGTCTCAACAGATTTCCACTTGGCTGGCAGACACCTCCAAGTTTCAGTCGCTGACTACACTGCTCCAGACTTGCTAAAAGCTGATGAGGACCAACCCAGCCAATGTGATGTTCCCTGTCTCTGCAGGGTCAGATAGCCACATGCTTCTGACAGATGCCCCATTGCCCAGCCTTTGACCAGCCTTTCAGCCTTTTTGGCGCCTGACAATGGTGCCCCAATGCCAGCTTGAAACAGTTCCAGAAGGGAATATGTCATCCCATGTTCTCTGTTCAGAAAAGGCTGAAATGCTGGGTCAAAAGGAAACCACTTGGCATAGAGACAAGATGGCCATCTGTAATGTCCATTGGCATACCAGGAAAATGATTCAGCATTGTCAATAGATAAATTTATTAACTGAAATGGTTCTGCAGTAAGATAAGACACTTGACCTTCTTTAGGCAGAACCAAAGAGGTATTATGTAAGATCATAGTATGGTTGTACTCAAAGATCAGAACTACAGGGGCTTAAAAATGACAATAGATACAGGTGTCACTGCCCTAGAAAGACCTGTCAGCTAATGGTTCATAGGTCCCAATACCCTTGCATCCCTGGACAGATAGGACTCATGATTGAGTCCTAGCATTGGTACTTGTGAAGGGGGGATTGTGGAGGGGCTCAAAAACAGCTTGACCACACAGCAGCCGTGACAGACTTAGGGGCCTAGACACAGTTTCTGTGACAGGCTTACTGGCAGGTAACACCCAGATCCAAGAAAAGCCTTAAGCTGATACCACCCAATGACCCACCCAGGGGTGAGGAAGTACCTAACATCCCTAACAGTCCAACCATTACATAAGGTGGCCAGATGTCTTTGAGTCTAGCACACACCTATTTTTGTTTTACAGATACCCCTAGACAATTGTCAGCCAGTCAGGGTCCTTGACCCTGGAAATCCCCTCACCCCAACCTCTGCTATCATAAAAACTCTGCCCCATCTGAGCTCAGAGCTCTCTGTTCTCACCACTGTGTTGGACAGACAGAGGTACCAAGCTCTGGAGCTTGAAATAAAGGCACTTTGCATTAAAAAACAATCCATACTATGTGTAAGAGCAAGCACTTGGGGGAAAATAAAAAGTGAGTAAGTGAAAAAAGAATAATGAAATATACTTCCAGGGGAAAAAAAATGTTCATTATCTTAACATTAACATCCAGTATATCCAGGCCACACATCAAAAGAAATAAATCATGTGAAATGAAAATCTGAAATTGAGGAAAATAATTGCAAGTCATGTCTATGATAAAGATGAACATGAAAAATTCATTAAACAAAAACGTCTTACAGTACAATAGTAGGAAAACAAAATGATCCTTAGACATGGGATAAGTCATGAATAACATTATAGTCTTAGAAGACACAAAAGTAGTCAGTAGGAATGTGAAAAAGTGTTTAGCATTATAAGCTATCAGCATAAGCAAATTCAAATCACACTGAAACAGCATCTCATGCCCTTTAGAATCTATTTACCTAAAAAGCCAATAGTACATGATGATCCTACTTATATGAAAGCAATTTGTGAGGTCTAATGAAATATACTACGTGGAATCTAATTTCACTACTAGGCATACTATAGACTAAAACAAAGGAAACACAGAGACATGTGGGAGAGGAAATTAACTACATAGCATGTCTAGGGTTCAACATGAAGACTGTAAGAAATAATACTGTTTATGGTATTCATGCTAAATGCACAGACTTTATTTTCATTCAAGCATAACAAAACTCACGGCAAAATTTTGAATACGTGTTTGCTTCACTTTTGTAACCACTTATAAAATAAATACAACAAATACTAAAGTGAAGTAACTTTTAGGTGTGCAGAAAAGCAAATGTAGATGAAACTAAAATTACAAAAGAAGAAATCTAAAAGAAAACTTAACAGGGAAAATTAATGGAATTCAGAAGTTTCATCTCTAGTAAAGTAGAATTTTATAATTCAAGCATTATTCAAACACACTATGTAGAAAGAATATTTTAGCAGGATAGATACAAATAAGAAAACCATTAATTTTTAGAGATATAAATAAGCCAGAAAAACACCATCAATAAAAATTCTCTAAGAGTATCTGTCTGAGAGAAAGGAATTTTCTTCCTTAAACTTTGAAAACCTGAGGCTAGTATTTTTTTGTTTTATTTTAATGACAAAGCCATGTCTTTTAAATACTTTTGAGTTCTACTTCCAACAATACAGACATGTGGAGCAATGACACTAGAAGCCAGAAATCAATACAAAACCAATATATTGAAGACAGAGATAAAAATACACTATGGAGAAATTAATTTCTTTTTAATTGATTGTACTAGGAAATTTTAGCAAACATGTATAACAAAATGAAACCGGAACTTCTCCTATCTATTCTCTATAACAAAATCATTACAAAAATCAATTCAAAATGGACTTATATTTACATATAAGGTCAGATACTGTAAAATTGATAGTGGAGGTCACAGAGCAAATACTGCAGCATTAACAGAGTTTTGAAGCAGATTCCAGAAGCATGGCAAACAGTATCAAACAAACAGAGAGAATTATCTTAAATAAATCAGATAGAAGAAACAATGGACTAACAGAATAAAAATTAGTGCAAGCTTTATATTTGATAAAAGGCAATTAACCGTAATGGAACATACACATATATGACAACATCGAATGGCATTTTAAAATGTGTATATGGTACATATAAATATGTGTTAAAACTCAGAATTGAAATTTATCTCATGGCTTGCAGGTTTCCAATCACTTAACTTTAAAAAAATGTATCTGATACCTGAAGAGGGAATCGATTATTAATATATGAGATACGATGTCTAATTGGGTTTTAAAAATGCTTAATATGGAACTAGCAATCTAAATTTTTAATGTCTTCTCAAATTATTGCAATTTAAATCCCTTTACCTGCCACTTTTTTATTGCCAGTTCACGTTTATTTGTTATTTTCACACCATGTCAACTTCACATTTGTAACATGAAGCAGCCATGTCCTCATGAGACAAATAAAAATCATAGGCCAGCAGAGAGACAAGTGCAAGCCATGTATACCTTGAGGCTGAAAATGAGTCCAGTTAGCTTAAGCAATATAAATTTTGCCAATTAAATCTATTAAAACAAAACCAGTGTTCTGATTCAGTATCAAACATATTACTAAAGTAATTGATAGTTCCTGGTATTGGAATTTAGCCCATCATTGTTCAAATTCATTCTTCATGCTCCATTGACTTATAAATATATTATTCAGTATCAGGGATACCTATAATGGGAGGCATACTTGCTAACTGGTAAGAATAATGGTATTACACAATTGGTTAAGAGGAGTTAGACACATCCTTAAGAATGCTTTTAAAGAGTAATGGTTGCAAAAAGAACAAAATGTGAGAAAAGGATTAATGATGAAACCTGAATATTGTTCCCCTAAATCAATACTTCTTTTGTTAATGATGTTCAGAAGTAAAGTCCAAACCTAATTAATGATACATTTTAAAAATTGTAGATACTCTTTTGAGTTCTACAATAAAATTTGAATGTTCATCGCAGGGATTGTAATTAAAAATACCAGTAGGTATAACTACTCAAGGTATGACACTCAAGATGTGTTATGCCCTCACAAATTGGTATGAGATTCCTTCACAACGGAATATGACCTCCACATTGCTCTTAGTAAGATACTGAATAATGTGGGAGATTGATAGCACAAGAAATAGCTGACTTATGGACTTCAGCTCTAGAGAGACTGTTGTCATAATCTCATTGCCATCTTGTGCTGTGGGATGGTCTGTATGTCAAATTGTTCTGATTGGTCAATAAATAAAACACTGATTGGCCGGTGGCCAGGCAGGAAGTAGGTGGGACAAGGAGAGAGGAGAATTCTGGGAAGCAGAAGGCTGAGGCAGAGAGATACTGCAGCCGCTGCCATGACCAGCAGCATGTGAAGACGCTGGTAAGCCACCAGCCACGTGGCAAGGTATAGATTTATGGAAATGGTTAATTTAAGATAAAAGAACAGTTAGCAAGAAGCCTGCCACAGCCATACAGTTTGTAAGCAATATAAGTCTCTGTGTTTACTTGGTTGGGTCTGAGCGGCTGTGGGACTGACAGGTGACAAAGATTTGTCCTGACTGTGGGCAAGGCAGGAAAACTCTAGCTACAAATGGCGCCCAACGTGTTGGCAAGAGTTTCCACCTAAAACCTGAAAAAAAAAGATTCTGAAACGGAGCTAAAAACAGCTTCCTAATTATCTCTCTCAAATGGGCGGCAGCTTGCCGGTTTGAACTACTGGTGTGTTCCTAGCGTGCTGTATGGCGGGAATGAGGCCTCTACAAGTGGCACATTAAGCTGCATGGTGGATTTAGCCTTTGCTAGTAGAAAACAAAAAGAGGTTTTTGGGCTACATGCTGCTTTGATAAGAAGCATAGACCCACTATTTCTGAGAGCTGATGGCTCCCAGAGCTGGCGGAAAATGTACCACCGCCATGTTGGGAAGCTGAAGTGGGCGGAGCCAGCAGCCACAGTGCTAAGAAGGCTGCAGTTTAAAGCAATAGGCTCAAGGTAATATAAAACATAAGCTACATAAAGATGGCTACCACACAGAGAATTAGGATTATGTTCTCTTTGATATTTGTAACTGAAGAAAAACATTTGATTGCAAAAGCTGTTGAGTTATGCCAAAATGTATATTTTAAAGGTACCTTGACTTCAAAATTTGGCTATAAGGATATGTTGCTTTGGAAAAGAGGCTCTGTTTTTGTTTCTACAGAAAGCCAGAGGCTGTGGATTTGTTCCAGATTAAGATACATCAGGTTTGACCAGCCAAGACCACCTGAAAGGTCTCTGATGACCCCATGGCCCAGATGATCCAACATCCAGAATCGTTTCAAGGCAACTGGCTCAGACAATACAGCCTCATGGACTACTCCATGATCCTAAAATTTTCTTTGTGTCCCCATAAGATACAGCGCCCCCCTCCAGCAGGAAGTAGTAAGAGAAGCTACGCCCAAATTCCCAAATATACCAAGCTGACTTTGGAGATGTGTAAAAGTTAAAACCTTCCTTTTTAAAAAAAGAAAAGGGGAAGTGCTGTGGGATGGTCTGTATGTCAAATTGTTCTGATTGGTCAATAAATAAAACACTGATTGGCCAGTGGCCAGGCAGGAAGTAGGTGGGACAAGGAGAGAGGAGAATTCTGGGAAGCAGAAGGCTGAGGCAGAGAGATACTGCAGCCGCTGCCATGACCAGCAGCATGTGAAGATGCCGGGAAGCCACCAGCCACGTGGCAAGGTATAGATTTATGGAAATGGTTAATTTAAGATAAAAGAACAGTTAGCAAGAAGCCTGCCACAGCCATACAGTTTGTAAGCAATATAAGTCTCTGTGTTTACTTGGTTGGGTCTGAGCGGCTGTGGGACTGACGGGTGACAAAGATTTGTCCTGACTGTGGGCAAGGCAGGAAAACTCTAGCTACAATCTTGTAATGAGAACATTATAAGATCATAATAAGCACATGGGTATTGAAATAAATTCACTAAGTTTAACCTATAAAGTTACAGAAAATAATGTTTCAATCTGGATATTTGAAGTGTTTGGTAATAAAACTGAGAAAATCCTCATGAAAAATCATATACTTGCTTTGTAGCTTTAACATAAGTAAATTAGTTCAATATACATGTATGTAACCATAATTTTCTGTTTTATATTTCCACACTTAATTGTAATTGCAAGAGTTTGGAGAAAAATATTTACACCTCTGTTTAGATTTTAACCTCTCTGTACTTGGGTTAACAATATATTTATATATATATCAAAGTTAAGAAAAATAATTTAGGGGCTGGAGAGATGGCTCAGAGGTTAAGAGTACTGACTGCTCTCCCAGAGGTCCTGAATTCAATTCCCAGCAACCACATGGTGGCTCACAACCATCTGTAATGAGATCTGATGCCCTCTTCTGGCCTGTAGTCACATATGCTGTATACATAATAAATAAATAAATCTTTAAAAAAAAAGAAAAATAATTTATAGTTCTAAGCAAGCATGGCATAAATCATGCTATAAATGATTAGTATGTTTAATTCTGTTTAATATTTATATGCTTAATCCTATTTAATTAGTATGCATCTCCTGTTTCATGCCATTCAAAATTTCCTAGAAAAAAAAATGTAGACTATTTAGAAATTCCTAGAGAGCTCAATAAACTCTGAAGGTATAGGGAACACCCCACATCACTTAAAATGCTTTCTGCACTGTGGCATCTCAGACCCTTCATGTCCTTTTGATTGTATTTCCTGATTCTCCCAAATAACTTTAGTCCTTAAACTATAACAAGCTTTCTTGTTCAAGTCTACTGCTACAAGAGATTCACGGCACGTAACTTTATTACTATTACTTTTATGAGTTTTAAATTTACTTTTTCTGAACTTTATCCAGAGAAAAATATCAATTGTATGACAGTAAGCATCACGTAAAAATGGTGTATGTCTGGGGATGGATAGATGGCCAGTGGTATCAAGCATTTTTTACTCTTACAGAGGCCCTTGGTTTGATGTCTAGCACCCACGTGATGGCTCACTGATATATACAGTTTCAGTTCCTGAGAACCTAATAACTCCCTCTGACCTCCCTGGGAAACATACACGTGCTGCATGTACACACATACAGGCAAAATATTTATACACATAAATAATTCTATGTATTTTTAATATCTAGAACTGACTTTGCTAAATTTGACAGACTATCTGTGTATAACTAGACATTACTAAGAAACTATTTGCTAACTGAACAAAGGAATAAACAAAAATTAAGTCAAAAATTCTAAAGCTGCACTGATCCTACTTTGAAGATAATCTTCTGCCAGCTCTTTCAACAGCTCTCGCCTCCTGTTCATCACCATCTTGTATAATGGCTGTTCTCTGTACAGTGTAGAACTATTGACTTCATTCTCCTCTATGAAATAATGCAAAAAGGATGGCATGTTTCTACCATATGTAAAACTGAAAAAGAAAACAACTAAAGTATTAAATAAGACTATGTTGTCAGATTCTCTCTTTATATGATTTTGTTGGAATAAGTGGCCTTATTATATCCAGCTGCTCAAAAACCAGAAGGAGCCATGAAAAGCAAACAAAAACAAAATAAAATAAGTACCCTTCTCAACACTACTGAACAACTAAAGCTACACAACAAACTTACATAAGACCTTCTTCCCTGATCAGTCATCAGATATACCATCAACCCTGACCCATGCCTCTAATTCCTGCCTGAAGCTGAGGAACCTGGTATGTCTGAGTAGAACCAGAGCCCACAGAAACTCTGTGTGATATCAAATGTAATGCTTTGGCTTATAAGTTCTTCTAAGTTCACATTAGTTTATGCGCTTTGTGAGTAACTGAGACACATGTTAAAGTTTATTCTGAGGGCTTCAGCATTATGAAGAGAGTAGCATGAGAGAGAATATGATATACAGAAAGAAGGAAAGATAGGAGATGAAAGAGATGACACACAACAGTCTTTTTTTCCCATGATAATTCATTCTATTAGGGTCTAGTCTTAGACTTACATAACATTTTCTTTCTTTCCAATGTTCTTGCTTTCTCAAGCTGATTTTCATGAGTTATTACTTATTTAACTAAAAATTCCTAACAACAATGCATATTTGTACACAAATGAAAAGACAAGCCATGTTTAGGCCTTAAAGGAAATCACTGAAGAGCACTAGACATGGAGGACACTTGAGAGTTTAGATAGAAGTTCAGGAAAATACCTAACCTGAAGATAGAGTTAAGAAAAAAAAAAAAAAAAAAACACGAGAAAAGAAATCAAATGCAATTCAGAGTGACAAAGGATTGGCACAGGTTGAGGAGACAAGGAAGTGGGGCTAATTATTTAACTTACAGGATAAATAAAATCAGTGCAGTGGTAATTTGTCTGATTAAGCACCATTTTCCATTTTAATGTTCTTCATAGCTCAAATTAGCTATGTACTAGTTAGACTCATTTGCATTGAAGGAAAGAAACCTCAAGTTGACTTACTGTTTAAAAGGAACAAGAATGCCCACAGACAAATGTGACTGTCAGAAACTGTTAGAGAAGTTTCTTTCTGCAGGGAATGTCAGTGAATGAGAACTCAGTACTAACCCAAGTGCTGAGAATAAGTGTTGAATGAATACTCAGATCTCAACAGTATACTTTTGCCATCTTTTATAAGTGAAAAGGAACATCGTGGATGACAAGGTAGAAAGAACATAGGATCTAAATGATAGAGAAAAGCCTGCAGAAATGTCTTTTTCTTGGCAAGATGCAGCTGTGGCAACCATGAATTTAAAGAAATTCTGATGAGTTCACTTTGAAAGAAAAATGAGCCTCTCACCAATCGGACAAGGATGGAGGAAGGACTCAAGGGACTGTACCATTCACTCTCCAGTTATTTGACAGTGACAGATTGAGAGAAGGGAAGCATTACCTCAGTTGTGTTCTCCTCTCTGACAGAAATGGATTTTAATCCTTTTGGAGTAGTAAGCCCAAATAAAACCCAACTTCTACAAATTGCCTCATTCATTCATTTTTTTTTTGTTTTAAATCACAGAATAGAAAAGTTTTTATTACAGAAGCTGTCACCAGAGAGTTGACTGTTGCTTAAAGAATCTGACCATATTGGTTTTTAATGGAAGACTCTGCAACTTTGAATCAGAACATAATTGGATGATGTAAGCGGTCTTAACAGTCAGACTTAGGAGAAGCCAAGACAACAGTGCTGTGAGCTACATGGGTTTTGTAGGACCAGATCAAAAGACTTTAGGGGGAACAGTACCAGCAACTGGCCTAGAGATAGTACTTGGGACCATTTTGCAAACAGTATGACTGAATTCTGCCCTTTTTCTAAGATTTTTCATGAGGCTAAATTTAAAAACAATAGATTAATATCTTTGGTGTAAGTGCTTTTAAGACAGCCTAACATTGTCTCTTTTTGTGAGAGCATTAGTAATCATCCTTGTGCTGATCCCCAATGAAGAAGAGAATATGGGGGAGAAAGAATAATAAAGTACACAGTTTGGAGAGAAAAGGAAACAATAAGATTAATATTACAGAAGTCTTGTGGGGGAAGAGAAGTTGCTATTGTTAACATTATTTTCATTAAATAGAGGACAAATCTGTGTTGAGATAAAGTGAATGGTTCCCCCAGGGCAGGACCTCAACAAGGTAAGCTTCCAACTTGTGAAATAGAGCACAAGCATTGTCTCTTCCCAAGAAGTAACTTCCAACAAAAGTGGCTGATAATGTATTTCAAGGGTTCTAAGTTCTATCCCAAACTGGCAGTCAAATATGGTGGCATAATCATGTAGTGCTGGCTTTAGAGTCAAGAAAAATTAGGTGTCTTGGAATCTTCCTCTGTGGTAGCAGAAAGTGTCAATCCCAACAGTCAAGAATAAGACCACTAACATAGTTTAAAGTCAAATTTGAGGCAAGCTTTAATTAAATACTAGCCAAGTAGATGGACTCTCTGGACTGGTATATCTCTTCATTCCCAAAAATTAGGCCCAAGTCACATTTCACAGGGACTTATAAAGGTAAAACCTATAATTCACTGCATTTCCCATGAGGTCCAAAGAAGAACAAGCATACATCCTGATCTACTTCCTGCTTGTATACTGTAACATAAATCTTAAAAGGTCTTATTAATTAAAACAAACCCAGGGCCAGGTATTGGGGAGAATGCTGTAAGATCAGAGAGACAGAACACAAATCACAGCTGACCTTACCTCGCCAACTTCTCAGCTAATTCTGTATCTCAAACTGGAAGCCTCTGAGTCCTCACCCAAATGAATCTCAGCTGAACTGCTCCTAAAAACCTAAAATATTAACTATGCTCTAGTTCCTGGTCCTCACGCCTTATATACCTTTCTGCTTCCTGCCATCACTTCCTGGGATTAAAGGCATGTGTCACCATGCCTGTCTGTTTCCAGTGTGGCTTTGAACTCACAGAGATCCAGACAGATCTCTGCCTCTGGAATGCTAGGATTAAAGGTATGTGTGCCACCAATTTTGGCCTCTGTATCTAGTGGCTGTTCTGTTGTCTGACCCCAGATAAGTTTATTAGGGTGTACAACATATTGGAGAACACAATACCACCACAGTATACCTCCTGCCTATATCCAATCAGGGGCCAGAGTACATCCCAACATATTTCCTGCCCTCATGTGATCAAGCATATCTGGTGCAGATGTTTCAAACAACCTGTTTAGTGTAGTGAAAAGATGTATTTTGTTATGTCCCATATAAAATAGCCTCCAGCATTTTAGGAACTATCTGTCCTTGGACAACTATCTGGGCTTATAGATAAGATGCTATTTTGTTTCATGGATCTCTTAGGTATAGTAATTAAAACTTAAAATGTAACTGTGGCTCTCCTATTCCCTCCCTTGGGTTGTATCCTGAGTGAAATCATTTACTCTGTGATGAGTACTTTTCTATATTGGGTTCTAATAACCATCAGCTTAATAGTACCCTGACAAGAATTAGCATACAGTTAAAGCATCAATGATGCAAAAGCCAATAACAATTAGTAGAAGAAGAAGGGCAAAAGTCTCTGTGATGGCTGACATCAGAGTTACTACAGAGAAGGAGCCTGGGAATGATAATGGGGACCAGTTGTTTGTTTCATCTCAGGTCTCCTATTTTTTGCAATGATTTTTTTTTTTTTTGTAAAGCAGATTAGTTCTAATGATTTCTGAGTGGTTTGTTTAGAAACAAAAAAATTCTCTGAAAGCTATACAATAACTTCTGTTATACCTAGATTTTGTTGAGTACCCTATCATATTATAGAACTCTTTCAAATAATGAATCTACCCACAGATATTTTTGTGTCTTTTTGTTTTTAAGAGGTATCTTTCCTGGTATGCCAATAGGAACTATAGGTAGTTATTTTGTCCCCTATGCCAGGCTGTTTCCTTTTTATCTAACATTCTAGACTGTTGAGGCTAGACATATGAGGGGTAATATACTCTCTTCTGTAACTTGTAGCATGAGTCTTAAAAGTTCTTATTAATAAAATCAAACCTGAGGCCAGTTATTGGGGTCCATGCTGGTAGATCAGAGAGACAGAACAAGCCACAACTATCTCACTTCGCCGGATCCTCAGCTGGTTTTGTATCCTCAGACTGGAGGCCTCTGAGTCCTCATCCGGAATGGGTCTCAGCTGAATTACTGCTCAGAAGCCTGAATGCTCAACCAGCCAAAAGTTTAACCAGCCAAAAACTTCTAGTTTCTGGTCCTCACGCCCTTATATATCTTTCTGTTTTCTACCACCACTCCCTGGGATTAAAGGCTGGCTTTCTGGGATTAAAGGTGTATGTCTCCATGCTTGGCTATTTCCAATGTGGCCTTGAACTCACAGAGATCCAGAGGGATTTCTATCTCTGGAATGCTAGGATTAAAGGCGTGTACTATCACTGCCTAACTAACTAGTGGCTTTTCTGTTCTCTGACCCCAGATAAGTTTATTAAGGTACACAATATTTTGGGGAACACAATACCACCACATTTCCTCTCTTTTTGTCTAAAATTAAAGAAAGCTTATAACTAATACAAGAAAAACTATCCAATAAGTATATACAATATATACAGCCAAAAATTACATTAATGATGTCTAGTCCATTAACATTTGACAGATTCAGATAAAAACTCCATTATATATATTAACAATGTCCAGTCCAGTAACATCTGATAAACTCAGACCAAAATTTTTTCATTACTTATCTTATTTAAAACAAGTAGTTCCTTTTTAAAAGTAGATTCCATAATCTCCCTTTTTATCTTATCATATCCATATTCTTTTTTCTTTCATAATACATTCAGTAGTCTACCTTTTGTCATATTTATATCTTCCCCTTTTCCTTCAGTGTAGATTCAGTGATCTACCTATTTATCCTATTATTTCTTTATCTTTTTTCTCAGAGTAGATTCGATGATCTATCTCTTAATGACTTTCAAAGATTATTTGGAGATATTTCTCATCTACGAACTATTGTTGGGGTAAAAAATGATGAACTGACTAATTTGTTCAAAACCTTAGAAGGTGACAAGGACTTAAATAGTCCAAGAGAATTATCACCTGAAGCTGAGAAAGAATTGGCCTTGGTAGAAAAGAAAGTGCATGAAGGACACGTGGATCGTATTGATCCAAAGCTGGATTGCATTTTGGTTATTTTACCTTCTGGGCGTTCTCCTACTGGAATATTAATGCAGAGGGAAGATATTATATTGGAATGGATATTTTTACCAAATAAACCAAATAAAAAATTAAAAATTTATGTGGAAAAAATCTCTGACTTGATTTACAAAGGAAAATTGAGACTTCGTCAATTAGCAGGCATAGACCCAGCAGAAATTGTTGTACCATTAACTAAGGAGGACATTGAAAAATTATGGACAGAAAGTGAACCTTGGCAAAGAGCTTGCAGTAATTTTTTGGGAGAAATTAACAGCAAATATCCCAAAAGCAATAGAATTGATCTTATAAAGAGAGCTGATTGGATCTTGCCTCGAATTGTACGGCAAAAACCCATATCTGGAGTTTGTACATTTTATACAGATGCCAACAAAGAAGGAAAGGCAGGTTACAAATCAGAAAATTTAAGTAAAGTGGTTCAAAGTCCGTATAATTCAGTTCAAAAATCAGAATTGTATGCTATTCTGTTGGTATTAATGGATTTTTCAGAACCTCTCAACATAGTAACTGACTCTCAGTATGCTGAAAGAGTGGTGTTACATATTGAGACCTCAGAATTTATCCCTGATGCTTCAGAATTAACTTCACTATTTATTCAATTACAAGATACAATCAGGAAAAGGAATCATCCTTTATATATAACTCACATTCAATCCCATACTGGTCTGCCAGGCCCTCTAGCACAAGGCAATGATGAGATTGATAAATTATTGATAGGAAATGTGCTGGAGGCCTCAGAATTTCATAAAAAACATCACGTCAATAGTAAAGGTTTAAAAAAGGATTTTTCCATAACCTGGCAACAAGCCAAAGAAATAGTAAAGAAATGTCCTACTTGTTCCTTCTACAATCAACGCCATTACCAGCAGGATGTAACCCAAAGGGTACTCAGAGAAATGAAATCTGGCAGATGGATGTGTTTCACTTTGCAGAATTTGGAAAATTGAAATATGTACACCACACTATCGATACTTATTCAGGATTTCAATGGGCAACTGCTTTGAGTTCTGAAAAAGCTGATTCTGTAATCACTCATTTGCTAGAAGTTATGGCCATCATGGGTATACCTGCACAAATCAAAACTGACAATGCTCCATCATATGTCTCTGTTAAAATGAAACAGTTTTTTGCTTATTACAATATAAAGCATATTACAGGCATACCACATAATCCTACAGGTCAAGCAGTTATAGAAAGATCAAACAGAACTCTAAAGGATATGCTAAATAAACAGAAATGGGTAACAAAAACCCCCAGAAATAGACTGCATAATGCTCTTCTAACTTTAAATTTTCTGAATGCCAATGCAAAAGGAACAACAGCTGCAGAGAGACATTGGATAATAGAAAAAACTACAGAATTAAATCAGCCTATATACTTTAAGGATGTGCTGACCTCAGAATGGAAACCAGGGTATGTATTACATTGGGGACGAGGTTTTGCTTTTGTTTCTACAGGAGAAGATAAGCTGTGGGTACCATCAAAATTGATAAAGGTTCGATTTGAACAAGAGAGACCTCTTAATTGAGGAGGTGATAGTTCATCAACCAGCATGAACATCCAATTTAAACTAACTTGTATCAATAACACATGCCTTTTCATTTAATCAGATAATAACTTGCCAAAAGGAAACATCCCCAAAATTAGTCTTGGGGAAAGGTTTTTGTTTTTGTCTTTTAGGAGAATGAAGGTTAAGGAATCTGAAGAACACTGGACATATGAGACAACTGAAGAAAAGGGACAAATCATCTATCCCAAGAAACAGAATGAAACGGTGTATGGGTATATATTATCTAAAAAATTTTATGTCTTCCTAAATGTTTGTTTCTGCTTTTCTCTAAAGATTTAACACTATTGACCTTCTAATAGTCCCAGTTCAATTAAAATTTAAAGCTGACTTTGGAGTTGGAGAATGGCTCTCTCCTTCTTTAAACTCAAGCATGTTGTTAAAAGGAAAATGCAAACTCCCTGTATCATGCCAGAATAAAAGAGCCATCTTCTGCTATGGTACAGGACAAAGGCAAAATTAATTAAGGGACTATTCTATTACTAATCTCAACTCTTTTGATTCTATTCTGATTCTTTAAACTTTTCTTAAAGTATAAATTTTATATCAAAATTTACAAAAATTTACAAGATTAATATATATATATATATATATATATATACATTTTAAACTTTGTTAAGATATGAATGGTCATATAGAGTACTAACTAATTCTAGAGAAAAGGCCAGCTGCATATATATGTTTTTGTGTTCGAGTCTCTTATCAGTTTTCTGCAGGAAATCACGGCCAGGTCTAACATCAACTGAAGTCTCCAGAAAGACGATGGGGCCCCACAACAACAACAATTCCACATGGACAATAATAATATCATTAAGCTGACAAACATCATCCACAGATCAGCTTTGAACTACAAGGTGCTCAGAGCAATTTTGAGATGATTAACTAAGAGTAACTACTTCCTGATAAAAAATAGGACATTGTTTTCAGGGCCTAGAAAGGCTGAAATTCTAGTCAAAGGCAAGGAGGGAATTTAGGCAATGGGACATTCATTAGCAGCATCTGGTTCACAGACCCATCTGAGGAGACTGGGAAAAATGACACTGGCTAGACTCATCCATGTTACCTTTCAGTAAGTCCAGGGCTTGCAGTCATTTGGAGCAGGTGGTAGTCAGCAGCTGATGCTAGGATGTGTCTGTCAACCAAGTGTAAATCTACTGAGACAAATATAAACTAGAGACATAAGTTAAAAAATTTAGTAACTTAAAGAAAATATTACATTTGGAACTCTCATGACCATTGTCTTAGTAGTTGGGGAAGTGGAGGAATTCCAAGACTAAAGGAGAGAGAGAGAGAGAGAGAGAGAGAGAGAGAGAGAGAGAGAGAGAGAGAGAGAGAGAGAGAGAGAGAGAGAGAGAGAGATACAATTATCAGGAATAGATAGGAGGGGAAGCTTAGTTTGTATTTATTTATCTGGAGTCCTTTTGTCCTGTGAGAGGTGGATCCCAGTCTTGAGTCCCTACATTATCTGGAGCTTACACGAATTTTTTTTTTAGTTTACAAAAAGACATTAAAGTTCAGATATATTAGCATTATAAATCTGTATTGAAATCCATATTATAGAAAAAGTAACAACTGGTTGTCTGTAAAACAAATGGAGTAGACACACCTTTGAATCCTAGCAAAGGCTATAGATTTGAGTTAAAAAAGCATTATTTTTCCCTCTTTCCAGAGAGCCAGATGTAGACTGAAAGAGATGACTTTAGCCTGATGAGAAGAACTATGGGAAATTTAAAATATTGAGCTTGTTACTAAACAGTAAGTGGTCAGTGCAGTACCAATTTGTCAGAATTTCGTTGGTCAGTGTTAAAACTCTTAACTTTTGAAACTTTATTGTAACGGAGTGGAAAATAAATCTTAAATATTTCTCATTTTTAAATACCTTAAATCACTTAGTTATACCTTTAAAACTTGTACTTATACACCTAAAATCACTTTATGAGACTTTCAGTATTTACTCATTTTCACATCCTCAGCTCTCTCTCTCTTCTCTCTCTCTCTCTCTCTCTCTCTCTCTCTCTCTCTCTCTCTCTATATATATATATATATATATATATATATAATCTTAAAACATTTTCTTAGACCCTTAAAACTTAGATAGAATTTAACCCTCTTTCTTTACATCTAATTATTTATTAATGACACAAGTAGCTATTACTGAGAACAGTCATTACAAACCATGTTTCTTTAGTGAAAAGTTACATCTCAAACTTGCTTATCTTTTAATATGAAACCTGTTCAAAAGCAAATCTGTCTGCCTTTTCTCAACAAGGTATCTAGTAGATCTAGAAAAAGCAAGGCTTGAATTTTATGTGTGAAATGATAAAACAAGGTGGCTGCAGCTTTGGGAAGGATTCTGGTTGGCTGCTGCTGCTAAGTTGATAAAACTATAGTTAGCTTAGCTGTAGATACTACTAGAGATATAAGCAGGAGGTATAATACAAATGGTCTGTGTATCAGTTTACTGAGCTGGTCACCCATGACTCCTATAGTTTCCATGGCATTGAGGGCAGAGGTACCAGGACAGAATCAGTCTTTGGCCACCATGCCTAGAAGATGAGAGGCTTTCCTGTTAAGAAGGAACTTGTTGGGGACTGACCTTACTTTGTCTAGGCATAGTGGGGCAATTGACTTTTCAGTGGACTGCTTGTCCACACAGCTGCCATCTGGTGGCAGGTTTAGCATCAATGAAGTTGTTCCTCATGTTTAGCATTACCATAATACAAGTGGAATCATTGTGGTACCCCGTCATCTTGGAGACCTCAGTGTCACTGCTAGGAGTGGAAGATCTCTGTCATGGTCATCTTTTTCCATTAAACATTATAAAGCCATATTCATCAGATCTCTGCCAAGTTTTCAGATCATCTATTAAGTATATCTGAGATAAACAACCTAAGCTTAACCTTGAAAACACATATAGTAGGCTAATTAAAGCTTTTTCCTATAATTAATTACATTAGTTCTTAACATAACTACAAATATAGTTCTGAGTACATTAAAGAATTTGATCATTTGTAAGGTGACTATTAACTTGCATGTCTTAATTATCTTTAACCATTCCCAATTATAGGGATTTAAAAGATTAGTATTTTATAGCGTTAACTTTGGTATGTTTGACCTTTGAAGAAAAAAATAATGATTTCTGACTTGAAGCTCCTTTTAGTGCCAAAATAGAACTTTTAACTTATAAACAAAGTCCACAGAAAGACAGAAATTTCCTGATCAATTTACAGTACAGAATTAGAGAATGAGACAGTTTCTTAAATTACTCAGTTTATCAAAACAGCGTATGCTTAATAAAATTAGCAAAGACTATGTTGTGGTGATCCCCCCAACCACAAAATGACTCCCATTGCTATTTCCTAACCGTAATTTTGCCACTGCCATGAATCATAATGCAAACATGGGGGTGGTCCTAGGATACCCCTCTAAATGGTCTTTTAACCACCAAAGGGTTGACACAGGTTGAGAAGTTGCTCTAATTTCATTGCCAGATTGCTTAGGTTATTTTCTTGCCACATCACAAGATAGAAACATTCCAGTTTCTGGTGTTTAATATTTGGTGCTCATAGATATGTCCCTAATTGTTTAACTTTTTAATTTGTTTATTTTTAAATTTAAATAATAATACAAAATAATTATAAACTTAAAAGGTTCAAGAGCCTTATAAACTTAAATTTTCTGTAAAAATCCAAAATTTCCTCTTGAAAAAGTTGAAAATCTCTCAATTCTATACTCCTACAATGTCAAAATAAAGTGCATTTTTTTTCTTTTTCCTGTAAGAGGGAAGATACAGGCACAACCACAATCTGCATCAGGCAAAACCAAGCTTCATCAGTGCAAACAGTTCAATACTCAATATCTGTGATATGTCACAATCCTTAGGATTCTCCAAATTTATCAGTATTTATTTTTAAGAGAATGGCTTGGGTCTATAAATAGTGACCTACAAATGACAAATATAGGCTATCCAGGTAACCAAGAACAGGATAACTATATAGCTACAATCATCTGTGGTAAAATTGTCACCGTGTGTGATTTTGTACAATGTGAAAATCAGAGGAGGCACCTACTTACCTTCATTTGGGATAAATAAAACATGTTTCATCTGCCTATGGCCCTAGCATTTCCTTTAAGCTTTGGATATACATGACTACCATTTCTTGGGTTTAGTGCTTGAAACTCACTTCAGGTATAGTCAATAGAATTTGATTGAAGTACAGAATTCTGGAAAGGATTCAACTCACTTAGTGGAAAGGCCTATGGAGGACCACCCAAAGGAGAGGGCTGGCCATACCATGTGACATTAAGTATGGACATCCTTGAGCCATCATAAGGCATGAGTATCCTGCACTGAGAAGAATAGACCATATGTTGTAGGATGTTTCTCCAGTGCTACTGCTGCTTATTATGGCACTTCAGGTGCTGGCAGGGCTGTCCAAATGTAAACATCTCTATGTCTCTTAACATTTCCTCTGCATTTCTTCCCTGTAACCAACCTAATGTTGAACATTTTGCAATGGTTGGCAACCCTTCATACAGCCACGAGCAAATTTAAACTGTGAGTATAGCTGTAAAGCCAGTGATAAGGAGAGACCCACATCTCCCCTGCAACAAAAAAACGACAGTTCACATGTGGCAATATCACTTTCCTTGGGGCATGGAGAAATCACTCAAAGCATTTCTCACTTTAAAATGACCAGTACAATATTGATGATATATGGCTCTACACTTTTTCCATACTGTTAGCACAGAAGCTGGTTTGTAGTTGGATTATGTCTGTTTTATCAAATGCTAAATAAAGGGACCCCAAACATGCATCCCTGGCATCTATTATGGATCTAATGAAACAAATGACTCTAATTTTGGTCCTGTGTCACCGTAAAGCATCCTTGGCCAATGACCTTTTCACCAATAGTTCCTCAGAGAATGAAAACAGGTTACTTTTATCTGGGAAGTTTTAACATGAACATTCACACTTTTGTCCCAGGGTTAGCTGCAAACCCTATTTGTTATGGATGTTTGGTGGTTCATGACCTGGTATTCTGGAAATGGCATGACATGCTCACTTTGTACCATTGCATTATTGATATTATGATAACCTTTGATTTGTTTAGAGATTTGGAAGCCATGGCCAGTAGTCTGAGGACTGCTCTGGTATTATAGAGTTGGGCAATGAACAACTCCAAAGTGTAAAGGCCTAGTTTGTGTGCACCAAGAGGGCACTGAAAGGAGTCTCCAATAAGACTCATAGGAGGACTTGGGCCAGTGAAATATGAGGGTAGTCAAGATGTGCACTGCTAGGAGACTGATCCCTTTGAGCCAAGTTCCAACAAAGAAGGGACCACTGTGCATCCAGCACCATGTTTACTGGTGTTTCTAACAAGGAGCCACAGGCTGCATGGATAGAGCAACAATACAAATATTATTGTACAAAATTGAAGCCAGATTGATATTATTTGTACAAAAATGGCAGTCAAATCAGTCACTATGCTTACTATAATCTACATGGTTAATAGTTACAAATTAGTCTTCCATTTTCTTTGTATATATCAATAATTCTGCTATATACTAGGGCAGCAGTTCTCAACCTGTTGGTTGGGATCTCTTTCGGGAGTCACATATAAAATATTCTGAAATCAGATATTTACAATATGATTCATGACAGTAGAAAAATTACAGTTATGAATTAGTAACAAAATTATTTTATTGTTGGGGTACCAAAACATAAGGAATTTTATAAAATGGTCCCAGCATTAGGAAGGATCATAATTATGGTACTGGGTGTCTTAACTCGATTTTCTGTTACTGTGAAGAGACATCAGGACCACCGCAACTCTTATAAAAGAAAGCATTTAATAGGGGTGACTTACAGTTTCAGAGGGTTTTATCCATTACCATCTGGGTGCGACTTGGTGGCGTGCAGGCAGACATGGTGCTGGAAAAGGAGTTGAGAGTTTTACCTCTTGATCCACAGAAAGCTGAAAGTGAATTGAGTGCCATATTGTGCATAGCTGGACCACAGGAGTCTTCAAAGCCCACTCCTACTGTGATATACTTCTTCCAAAAAGGCCATATCAAGTCCATCAAAACCATGCTTCCTAACAGTGCCAATCCCTCTGTGAGCCATTTTCTTTCAAACCACCATACTAGGAATTTATTTTATGGAAGGCCACGTGTCATTTGTGAGGATGGGAGATTGGCAAGCATCCTCTGTGGTACTATCCCATGTGAGAACATCCCTACTACTTAGTAAAGCAAGAGCTGAGATCCTGAAACCAGTAGGACTTGATAGCCCAAAGTAAGTGCCTGGGGAATGTGGAGATATGTACCTTATGGGAACACTCAGGGCCTGAGATATCAGAGACCCTGAGAGACATTAGAAACTTAAGAAAGTGTAAAACCTTAGAACCGTGAGAAACTACAGAGTCTAGGAACCTGAGGAACATAGAGAATTGGCCTGACCAGCACAATCCTCTTCCTGAGTTTGTCATGTTTCACAGTGGGTGAAATATCCTACATGATAGTATATATTGTTATCTCTACTCTTGCCGTGGCTTTTGGGAACAAGTGACAATATGGGTCTGACCTTGAAAAGTGCAGTTGTCTAATAGGAATAGACTGGAGCCAATAGAAGGATAAAAATGTAAAATCAACAAACTAAATCACCAATACAAAAGGCTACAGTCACAGGTTAGTACCTAAATAATTTAACATGTGCTTTGATTATTTAAATAAAATAGCCATATTAACTGAAATATACAATTATATTTTTGTGTGTATTGAATGTGATGCTTTTATTATTTTTATAATTTTCTGTTTTCAACAAAAATTGAGACCATAGTCTAAAAATAATATCAGTATTCTATTATTGTTCAATTTTTTGTTTTTCTGTCCTGGCCTGTCTGTTCTCTTCTCTATTTCTTTCTGTATGTGTATATTTTCAGGCAAAATTCAGACTTATTGAACTTGATCCAATGGATCTGCATCTTAAAAAAATGTCACTGAGGGGTGTGATTCTAGCCAAATAGTTTTCTATGACTGGTTACCTCAGATCAGAGATAATTACTGAGGTTGTAACAGAAAGACCAGAAATAGCCTGCCACGCCTCAGTGTTGATGCCATGATACTCATTAATTTATAAAAGGAATTGCAGAGAGACTGGAGGTCTGGAGATCATCCTTGCCATTTCATTGCACATCCACAATCTGTGTACAGGATCTCCATCCACATAGACTTAAAGATTCCTTTATGACATTTCAATAGCAAAAATCTTCTTATACTCTCCTTTAAAGATTATATTGCAGTTTATCTGAGATGTGTTAGAAACTTTCACCAGACAGAAGGGAAAAAGCTTGGTCTATTTTAATTACTATAAAATATGTTCATATATATATATGTATCACATATTATTCATTTATTTAGGTCCATTTATTTCTACTTAAAATGTTATAAAATTATATATCTTAGTAAATATTAAATATAAAGGGGAATTTGTAATAGAACCAAAATAACAGATTATAAATTTTCTGGTAGTTCCTTTTTAGTAAAAGAATGCCAGAATATTTACATTCATTTCATGTACTTATTTCTTAAAAGCAATTTTGAATTAATCATTTTCTGAAGCTAAAATTTCTTGTATTTTGCTTAGGAGGTTATAGGTATTCCTTTGTGTTTATCCTCTACAGTGTTGCTTTTATAAGCACACTTACAACCACACTTGGGTTTTACGTGGAATCTGAGTATTTGAACTCATTTTCTTATACCAGTAAGCAAGAATTCTTACCCGCTGAGCCATCTCCACACCCCATATTTCATTGATTTTTTTTTTACTTTTGTTTTCATTTTTGATTGAATAACAACAAATGTCAAGTAAAATGTGAATGAACCTCCCAGCTATCTAATTTGAACATTGTTATAAATCTTTTATCAATGCTTTATATTTCTCCTGAAAGCAAAATATGAAACATTGCATTTAGCGCAGTCTGCAGAAACAACAGCTTAGTCATCCCTTCACGCCCAAGTGATCATTTATGTTTTCAACAAACTAGATCAGTTATAGACACAAATAATGAAAGAGGATATAAATTTAATTGCTTTTCTGGTTCTAAATTTGTCATGGATTTTCAATTATTTATGATGTTGAGTAAGTATATGTTTTGATAGCAAAAGTATATAAAATACAATGTAAAACTCAGAATGACTATTTTAAAGGTCCTTGAAATATATAGACATTGTGTCTGGTTAAGTTCAGTCAATGATTGTTTTATGTTGAATGAAATAAAGATTATGAAATTAAGATAAATGACTCAATATGTTTAATGGTTTTCACCTGTGAAAACAAGAAGAAAAAGTGTATCAAGTATTTTCACTACAGTCTAAAAACAATGGAATTATCAACATTGTAAAGAAAGAAACAAGGGGGTTGTTATAAATAAAGAACAATTTGACTCATTAATGGCTCTAAAGAATATTCATTTATTTTCATGTTAGACTTAAATGGAGCACACAAAAAGGCCAGTGATTCTGAGCTAGGGATTTTCTTGGTCATCAGAGCAGCTGACAAAATGATTTTTCCTTTTCTGGAAGGTAAACAACCAAGTCTGTTTTAAGCATCTGAGGGAAAGGAACAGAATGTGTGCAAAATGGCTTATGAATTGGACTTACCCATCAAATACAAGCCAACTGTTTTGTGATGTTCATTCCAAAAGCATTGAATTGTTTTCGTCTGTATCAAAAGTAATAGAAGTTGGCATAGCCAGGAATGAAAACAGGGTTCTTGATGATTGAAACTGCTGCAAAATAAAAGTCACAATCTGATTCTTTTCATTGTTTTTCCTGGGCAGAAATTGGTACAAAGTCTCAGCATCTCAGATCTAAATTTCTTCAAAGAATTGGTTTTATATATATGATTGATTTTATATATATATATATATATATATATATATATATGAATGAAAGTGTATAAATGTATGTAACCGATAGACAAGTGGTGAAGAATGTAAACCACTAACAAGACAAAATTTAGATAAATCCACATCACACATATTATATAGCTTGATAATATTAACTCTGAATTTTGATACCTGCATATACAATGGAAATGGCCACAAATTGTTATCATATTACATTTTTATTATGTTTCCTACTGGAACAAAAATAAATAGCTCTTAACAGGAGCAAGTTGTTTAAAATCCATTGTAAATATTCTTGCTTAAATTTTAGCATTTTTTTATTAAAAAAAAAAAACTGAGTGACATAACACAGACCCAGAAAGACAAATGCCACTTGTTTTCTCTTACACATGGATGCCAGATCTAGATTTAAGATGTCAGTGTTTAACTTGGCATAATCATAAAACACTGAGAAGTTTAACAGAGATCACAGAAAGATGGTGGGGGAGACAAAACTACCAGACAGGAGAATAGTAGGTCTCATTTGCTATGAAGGGGTAATGATAAAAATGGTTGGAACAGACTTATCCTGAAATATAGAAAGGTTAGTAACACAGAGTGAATCTGCTACTTCTAGTTCCTTCTCTTTTGATTTATCCTCATCATCATCATCATCATCATCATTATTATTTTACATCCTGATCATAGTTTCCCCTCCCTCCTCTCCTTCCAGTCCCTCTCCACCACCTCCCCTCTGTGCTCCCATCTGCTCCTCCTG
Source organism: Peromyscus leucopus (assembly GCF_004664715.2). NCBI lineage: Eukaryota > Metazoa > Chordata > Mammalia > Rodentia > Cricetidae > Peromyscus > Peromyscus leucopus. The sequence continues at coordinate 15,526,647 of NC_051073.1, read as the reverse complement.
TGAAAATCTCTCAACTTTGTTTTCTTTTGCTATTTTGTTTGTTTGTTTTGGCTTGGTTTTGAGACAAGGATTCTCTCTGCAGCCTAGGACTCACTCTGTAGACCAGGCTGGTCTCAAACTCACAGAGATCCACCTGTCTCTGCCTCCCAAGTGTTGGGACTAAAGGCAATTCATTTGATTTACTTCACACAGTTAAACAAATTAGAAATCTCAAATCATTGTAGTTTTGAAGTTAATTTAAAGGTATAGGGTATACATATGTCTAGTTTACATTCAGGTTAATGCATTTCTTCCAATATGTTATATTTTAGATGAGATTTATATGAAAGTATTATAATAATCACATATTTATCATTTAAATACTATGATATTTTATGATTGGTTAGTTGAAAAATGTTTTTTTTATAAACTATTAACGAAAATACAGAGGGAAATATATATATAGCATATACAAAGTGCCAATGTCTTTATGTCTGCTGTATAAACACCATTTTCACTTTAGTTATAATGTCTCAAAAGCCTAAACCAAATCTACTGTAGTTAGTTATTTCTACTTACATATAAATAAAGCAACACTGAAACAATTTTTACATGGAGCAGTATCTTACCTCAAAGTAAACAAATACATACAAACATCAATATACATTGAAATAGAAGTAGGAAAAATACTGAATAGACAGAATAGAATTCAACTAAATTTCTAGTAAGTGATTATAATTTTCTTTTTATTTTCAAGTTGATTGGACTTGGCATTAACCATAAGACACATCTTCTGGTGTATTTGTGTGGCTATTTGTATAGAGCTTTAATTGAGGAGAGATTCTCTCTAAATATGAGAATTGCATTAAATGTAGAAAAAGTGCATTCTAACTGAGTCCTAGCATTCATCTTCCTCTGGGTTTCTTGACTATGTGTACATCACAGCTTTTTACACCCACTGTTTTGATTCAATGTCCTTGATAGACTTCTTTTCATCAAACGATGATCCCAAACAAGCCCTTCTCTGCTTATACTGTTTCTGTTGGATATTTTGTCAGATTTACAGGAATAGGAAGTAATACAAACGTTGGTTCCGAGAAATGGAGTTTTTGTGGTGAGAATCCTGATCCTGCTGTTTTAAGCCATCTGATCCTATGTGTTAAAGAAGGAAGGTTTTGGAGTTGTGGGTAGAAATTTGGAAGACCAGAATGCTGATTGAAACCTAGAAGTCTCAAGAGGTTTCAGAAAGGAAGAATCACTGTATTGAGAACTAGACTAAAGATATCCATGTTCTACTGTGGATGACTTCTATTTGTGTCTTTGAACTTTGAATAATACTGTGTTCAAAGATAACACATTAACAATTTTTTGTGAGGAAGTTTTCAAGACTGCATGAAATTCGTGGTTACTGCACAAAGTATTCTCTGAGAGCTCCATGGTGAAAGAATGGAGATTATGAAAATATAAATGTGTATTTGGGTGAGGAAAGGATAAAGAGAGTTTAGAAATACAGAGGGAATGGGTATAGGAAAAACAATGGTATTTCATAAAGTGCTTAGTTACAATAAAGAGAAACCTCAGGCTTATAACTGGACTGAAAGACATGAAGCTGGGGATATGGTGTTTTCCCTTCTGCATTCTGGTCTTATATTATTATATATTTATAATATATTATATATTTAATCCTATTCTCCATTTTAGAATGAGAGTGCTTATTCTTAGTGAACATTACATGTGTTGGACATGCATAATAACTTGTATGTTCTTTCCTTTTACAAGATGTCAATGTAGCAGAGTGCCTGAGTCAGTAGAAAAATATCACTTAGAGTTTTGAAAAATATTGGACAAACATGAATTTGGGGAAATTTAAATACAGATTAAATTCTATTTACATTATGAAAAGAATATAAAACTTTAGGGGCCAGAAGCAAAGTAAGAAATTCTAAAGAGATATGTCTAGTTGTCAAGCAAGTTAACAAGGATCTTTTGTCACTTGTGAGCATTCAACTTCATTCTCAAACTACCTGGATTTGGAAACCCTTGGGAGACAAACCTCTTGTCATGTGTATGAAGGCATTTCTAATGAGGCTGAGCTGAAGAACAAAGACCCTTCTATTTAAGGGCCATGGTCTCTCTCTTAATAAAAGAGAGAAGAAAAATTTATCTGAGAAAAAGCACTTATCCTTCTGATCCCTGAATTCAGCCACTTCATGTAGTTGCTCACTTCCATCCAGACTGTCTTGGACTCTTTCCCTGAGATTGCCAACCAAAATAAAATTTCTCTTCTTAAGTTTCATGATTCAGTTATTGCATCACAAAATGATGAAACTAGTACACTGTTATATGGACACATAGAATGGATACTATGTATATTATTAGAGCTGTATCTTTATGTGTATGTGTGTGTGTGTGTGTGTGTGTATATATATATATATATATATATATATATATATATATAGAGAGAGAGAGAGAGAGAGAGAGAGAGAGAGAGATACTTGTGTTTACATTGTGGATGATTGTATGCAAACTTTCTCACTTTTCTTTTTGTTTCTCTCTTCTTCTTAAAAACAACTGTAAGCTAAGGACTGAAAATTTAGGGAAAATGATACTGATGATGGCTTTTGAGAATATGAATTCCCTTTGAGTTTAAGGTATTCTCTTAACACATGGCCACTGACCCTGGGGCTGAACGATAACTCAAATTTTGCTGAGCCTTGACCACACATTCCTGTGACAAATGGGACAGATTCTACAAACTACCTCACACAAATACTTTTGGATTGCTTGTTGTGGTCACTTGCAGAGCTGAAAGATCCATTTTTCTTCTAATCCTTAAGGATAAAAATGCATTAGACTTTCAACTTCTCCTCAAATCAGTACTATTCTGTTTTTTCTTGTGAAAAAAATGGCTTTGTGGAGTCCCTGTTAGTTGTTATAATCATTGCCTTGTGGAAGCTTTACTGCAATTCTTGCCTTCTATAATTTCATATATTCTTCATTGTTAAGTAGTCCAAGATAGATTTCTTATTATTGTTACTAAAATTTTAATGTAAATATTATGTTTGGTTAATTCTATGTAGAGAGGATGAAAGTGTTAACTTTAAAATATTTATATGTAATTATTTTTATCAAACCAATGCCTGTATTTTCTTGAAAGTATCAAGGTATATTTAAAGATGTAGGCACCTGGGTTTCTGTGTTCATATTATAAGTAATTATTATAGATATATTTATATAACTGTAAGTAAATAATTATACATATATTTTTACAACCCTTATTCAATATTACTTGTATAAAAACTTTGAAATTTATATTAACATTCTTTGAAATGGTTATCATCATACTTAAAATTAGTTTTTTTATCACAAATAGCCTTTTGTTTGGAGCTGCAAATTCAAAATCTATAGAAGATCCCACTAATTTCATCATCCCTATATGAATGAATAAGGTAGTTACTGACATATAATCCTAATTTAAAATTGAATCAAAGTTACTCAGTTTTAGAAATAAGTATTTGATGTGCTCTTGAACTGACTATTAAATATCCTGAATAGCAAACATGTAAAAAGGTCCAGCTGTATGCTCCTGAGACTAAAAGCTCTGCTATGTCTCCTCTCTAAATTGGACTAGACTATGCACTCTTAATATGTGAACCAAAACAAAGCCCCATTTCTTTCAGTTACTTTCATAAAATATTTTGTTATGGCAACAAGAAAATTTACTAACATGCCATTAGCGAGAGTGCTCCATTAACAATCCTCACACAATTATTTTTCATGAAGAGTGCTGATAGATGAAATTTATCATTCTTACATGAACAAATATTTTGTATAATTTTCAAAGTTGATTTTTGTGATAAGTTCCTGCAATGATCCAGTATCCTGGCTTCTAAGTACCTATCATGTAAAGCAATATCAATATGATGTATAATCTGTTCAAATGACAGTGCCATACAAGGTCTTCATTGAGGGGGCAGTATATTGTCTATCATCTTCAAGGATCTAGTTTACTGTTTTAAACCAATTCTCCTTTCAAATGAGCTAACAGTTTAGTATTTACTTATAGAACACCATCACCAAAAATACAGAAAGTAAAGCCAAAGATAGGAAATAGGTGGAAGAAATAATGGATTTTTCATTCCTTGTAGGTAGTTTTGAAAAGGGTAGGTTGGCACAATCTATTGCTACAAGCCTAATTCAAGGTGGGTGTCATACATATTTGTACAGGAGGGATATATAATCGCATGCCGAATGTTTGTCTGAGTTATTTAAAGACAGATATTCAACTGGAAATATATGAATTTAATATCCTAAAAAGGCTTTGTGATATAAATATGACATCATTCGTCAAAGATGGTGAAACTCCTAGAAACCAGCAGCAATATTAACAAGTTACTCTTTTAACATTGAAAAGGTCACAGTAATATAGATATAGCATGTCAGAGGCATGTATCTTTTATCCATCATTTTCAATGTCCTTTGTTGTTGTTATTGGAAAGGTTTTCTCAGTGGAAATCCAGGGTAGAAGCTCTCACTTTTGAATCTTGGTTTATTTATGACTTGCTATGACACACTGTTGGTAGATTTGTTACGTGAATGATCATGTCAAGACACCTATTGTCTTCTACATTTGCTCTTATGCCATCACAGTAAGAACAAAATAGGCAAGCTTGAAGAAGGCTGAGACAGGAAAAATCCAGGCTAAATAACAGTCCTTTATGTTTGGCCATAGGAAATCACACTAAGTGTTTATTTCCAATTATTAGAGTGGAGAAATCACAAGAAAATGGGTAATGCATATGAAAACTGACGGAATAGGGAAATATAAATGACAGCAAATCATTGAGCTGTGTTTGCCTAGCTTCTTTGAGAAGCATGCATTATAGATTTTTCAGGGTAGAGTCCATGGCCTCTGTAGTACTGTATCTTGGCTATTACAATGTATTCTTCCTGGAAACTGCCATTTATACTGTTTTGATAAGGGTATAAGGAGTCAGATTGCTTGCAATAAACTTCACTCAGCCTCAGTATTCTTGTGACCCCTCTGACCTGAGCCTTATAGAGAACATTTGTTCTGACCATACTCAAGTATCCCTCACTCAGTAGTGAGGACTGGTGCTTACAATAAACAATTGTTTTGTATCAGTAGAGGTTATCAGTTAATTACCTATAAAAGGAGAAAGACTCCTACCAAAAGATACAATCATGGCTTTTCAAAATGAAAAGCAAAGATTGCTTTCTTTGAACTTTTAATATAGGCAAAAGACAAGGTTACAGAACTCATTGAGTGGCACATAACTGATGAACAGAAGGAAATTGACAAATCTACCATGATGGTGAAGAAGAAACCATCTGGAATCCAGAACATCCCTTAAAACATCTCTTAGTGTTGTCATGGTCTGCAGTTTAGACCATGGAGAAGCCGCAATATGATTTAGGCTGCACTACTAGTTTTCAGTCACCCTATTGATGTCAGAATGACACCTTATCTTGTTCCGTCCTTGGTCTAATCTATATACCAAAGTAAAAAGTGAATATAGAAGAAAAACTGAGGGGGATTTACTAGAACATAAGAGAAAAAAATCTTCTTGAGTGACTGGACAGGGAGACAGTAGTGTGAACAACCATAAGCAATTTTTCCCAGGAAAAAGTTGGGAAAATTCGCTTGAAGGTGACTACAATACTTATGCTGAAGAGCATTTGTGAGAGTGGCCTCTGGGCTTTGTATCTCATCAAGAAGATGTTTTTCACTTCATTGTCTTTCCATGGTTCATTTTCCCTCCTCTCTTTTGACCTTAAGCTATAAAATAGGATGCCAGCCTTTTTGCAGGAAGACTTTATTGTTTTTTATTGTTTGCAGTGACTGATTGTGTGAAACGCCCAAGCCACAAAGGATGTCTATGTTCTTATGTAAAAAGATGTTTTACCATTTCAATAGAGGGTGTCATGTGCAATACTAGGTCATAACTAATTCTGAAATACTGCTTTTGACTTGTCACAAATGATATCCAAGGGCAGATGGTGACCAAGGATCATCTTTCCTCTCTTCTTGCTTACTTTTAGTCAGTTTTGTTAACACATAAAGACTACTGAACAATGAATACTATGGGTGATATCAAAGAAACATGATATTGTTTGTAGGTGTTGGTTATGAATATCAACTATGACTAAGAAATTGGTTGTGGAAATGGGAATAATGTTTATTTAAATTGGATGGGTTTCTTTCATTTTTAATTTTGCACATACATGTGTGTGCCTGTGTTTATATGTGTACAGGAGGAGAAATTGACATGGCTTAGTCTATTTCTCAAATGTTATTCACTTTGATTTATTGAGGTTTGGTCTTCTATTAAATCCAGAGCTCTCAAATATGATGCGCCTTGGTAATTAACAAGGATATTCCCAAGGTTACTCCATTTTTGCATCCTGAGCAATATGGTTACTGGTAGGATTCAATGACCACTTAGCATTTATGTGGGTTCAAGGGATAGGAATATGGTCCCCATGCTTGCACCACAGGGGCTTATACAGTGATGCACCTCTCCAGTCCTTACTTTGGTTCTGTTTTGTCTTTTTCTGTATCCTTGTGGATAGCTTTGTGCATTCACATGTATGTCATAACTAATATTATTATTTCCTGTGATGGTTAATTTCAATAGTCAAACTGAAAGGTTGTAGAATAACCTAGGGCAGAAACCTTTGAACATATTTGTCAGAGTGTTTATAAAGGTCATTAAGTGAGTCATGAAGACCCAGTATGACTGTGCTTGACACAGTATCATGGAACGGAGACAATGCTGCATAAAAAGAAAAAATTGCATGCAACTCTGCTTTCATTTTCATGCTCTCTGATCTCAGAAACAGTCTGGACAACCACTTCATTCTCCTGCTCCCATGTTCTGTCCAAAAACGTAGACTGAAGTCTTAAAGCATGACCAAAAACAAAATATTCCTCTCTTAAGTACTTTTAGACAGATATTTTTGTCATACCAACTAGAAGAGCAACTAACAGAAAACTTATACTAATGAGAGGGACAACTGATTTCATTAATCCATATGGCGCATGGATCTTTAGAAGAGGTATTCAAGAGGAATAAAAAAGAGCTCCTAACTGATCTAAAATTTCCTCGAATATTGTTAGGCAGAGTTAATAGGCCCTAGGAGACTAGAATGACAGGGGAAATGTGGCCATTAGAGGGCTAGCTCAAGATATTTTAGAGAGGAATAAGGACTATATTGGTCTAGAAGCTAATCACTTTGTATTCTGACAATTATTCTGGATTTATTCTTTCCATATTCTGAAAATTTAAAAAAGCTACAATAAAAATGTAATAGATAAAGGTTTCCAAAGGAGGGAAATTAAAAATAATACCCATGCTTTTTAGAATCATGTGATTTTAAGGGAGATGGAATGAAGGGTCACAGGAGTATACAGGAACAGGAATAATTAAATGGTGTTAAGGATAGGAGGGCCAGTAGAGGAGGTAGTATGAGGAAGAGTAAGTAACACTAGGGACCTTCGAAAATACCATGGGGATGCCTTCAGCTGTAGAATTTAAATGAGGATACTTCATAGTAGACAACACAGGCTGTCACTTAAAAAGACCCATGACAGGCATGTGTTACTTTTGACAGGCTTTTGAGTTCTTGTCAGCAGGGTCTCACAGATCCAGAGAACATTGTCATTTCCATTACTGCTGGTTCACCATCAGACCTTAATGGTGAGACCCTGTTGCTGAAGACACCACAGAGCTGACACACAAATTATAGAGAAATAGAGCTGCTATCAAACTGGAAAAATTTACCCCCACTAGCTAGTTTGCATAAGTGTGGGGCACACGATAACAAGGGGAAAATAATAAACGCTTATACTATATGTGAAAGCTATAATAACAACTCTCCTCGTAAAATATGTCTACTAATGCTACAGTTGCATGAATGTTATGGGAACAACCAATGGCTTTATGGTTGGATTTTAAGGCCCAGTCTATAAGATATAACTTGTATATGACAACATTAATGGGACCAAGACCTGGAGACTACATAGTTGATGGGCCCTAGAAGGAGAAACTGATATTATTACTCTGACAAATGGCCATTGTATCTAAAATGTTATCATTGTCCCACAGAGAAGTGTGTATTGCAACCCTTATCAGATAAGTTTCTTTGAGTATGATATCATGACTAACATACAGACAAAAAATAGTCGACATTCTGAGAATAAGACATTGCAGAGTATTCAACCGAAAAAGGAGCATGCTTATCACATTCCTTGCTTCTGAATTTCAGGAATCATTGTGGAAGAAGAGGCAGAAGTACTGTGAAAGCCACAAGTAGAAGATACCAACGATGAAACACGCTTGCTAGCTATAACAGTGTAATGGCACAGGTAAACTCACAAGATCTGTGGCCATATGTATGGTATAGGAATAAACCGCTCCAAAATCCAAAATTGCCCCACACTTATGCAAACTAGCTAGTGGGGGTAAAATTTTCCAGTTTGATAACAGCTTTATTTCTCTATAATTTGTATGTCAGCTCTGTGGTGTCTTCAACAACAGGGTCTCACCATTAAGGTCTGATGGTGAACCAGCAGCAATGGAAAGGACAATGTTCTCTGGATCTGTGAGACCCTGCTGACAAGAACTCAAAAGCCTGTCAAAATCAGCATGGACAGCAGAGGGGCTAAAGTAGATTCTTTAAATAACAAAAATAGGTTCTTTAAATTAACTTTACAAATATCTGTACAGATTCCCTGTAAGACTCTGAAAAAGTTATAATAGGAATGGACAGATAAAAGGTAAGGTAGAAAAAAATAGAGTATAATTTCTTTATTCTAATGGATCAATAGTGCCATCTATTGCTTATGATATACTTTCTACACATAATTTTTATGTGCTAATAAAATAAATGTATATTGCTGTGTTGTTATTTTAAGATATTTTACATATTTGAAATATAAAATTAACAGGCCAAAGTTAAGCTTCAGAATGTGTTACATATATACACAGCATCTATTTACGGAATATTAAATTTATTGCATTTATCCTTCAGAAGAAGCATCTCTGTAGCGGAATTGACATTGTTGTACAAAGTTTTATGTCTTCTCTCCATATAGTTGAGTTTAGAGCCATACTATGTGAACCATGCATGAATCCTGATTACAAGCTATACATGATGCATTTAAATGGTATTTAGCTTAAAATTCTAATGAAGCTATATTACTATATGCATTTCACCAAACCATTATAAGAATTTCAGCGCTTGGTTTCATACAAGTAAGTATGGAAAGTAAGTAAAAATAAAATATTTCCAATGCCGCCTGTTAAAAATTTGTTCTGGTAATTCTAAAAAGTGCAGTATTGCTTGCTTTAGGTTATATTTTGGCTTACCTTTTTTCTAAGGGAGATAAGTGATTATAGTTAATACTAGTCCATTTTCTAAAGTTCTTCATAACTAAAGGTATTCATTCATAATGAAACTGTAGATGATAAAGCATAATGGAACTATGTCCTGTATATTCCAAAAATAAGCCAACCACTAATGAATGAAATAACAAAAATAGAAGAGTTATTTCTAGAAATCAAGCTTTATAAGAATAAGAATTTTTAAATGTGGACAAAAAAATTAAGAGGGAGATAGAGTCAGGAGAGGTAGTGGACAGCAATCTGATCAGTATATATTAATTGTAAAATGTATGAAACCTTCAAATAACTAACAAAAATAATATTATTTGAAAAAAAAATGAGTACCAAAAGAAAAAAATGATCATAGGTTCAGGTTGTGTGCATACAAAAACGGAAGGTTTCAGAAGGAAGAACTTCAACAGAACATACCTGCAGAAGGAATAATTAAAACTGCATCATGTAGAACTTCCACCATTGTTGTTATTGAGAAAAAGTTGCATTTAATGAAATTTACCAACTTTACTTCGATTATGATCAACATATACATCAGCTGTATTATTTGAAAGATTCCCCCAAAAGCCTTCTAGAGCTGTAGCCAACCTCACTTACTCTGTCCTATTTGATTGCAGTACTCAATAATTTGGACAGACCCACATAAAATCATGGAAGTGAAATTACACAGTACATAGTATTTGTTGCTGGTTCTTTTTTTTAAAAAAAAAAATTATAATTAACTTAATTTCACATATCAGCCACGGATTCCCCAGTCCTCCCTCCTCCCACCCCCAGCCCTCCTCTCCAATCCACCCCAATTCCCACCTCCTCCTCCAAGGAATCGTCTCTCCTGGGGAGTCAGTCCAGCCTGGTAGACTCAGTCAAGGCAGATCCAGTCCCCTCCTTCCTACACCAAGGCTGAGCCAAGTGTCCCAGCATAGGCCCCAGGCTTCAAAAAGCCAGCCCATGCACCAAGGACAGGTCCCAGCTCCACTGCCTGCGGGCCTCCCTTACAGTTCAAGCTAATCAACTGTCTCACTTATCCAGAGGGCCTAGTCCAGTTCCTTGGGGGCTCCTCAGCTATTGGTTCACAGTTCATGCCTTACTACTAGTTTGGCTAGTCGTCTCTGTACTTTTTCCTATCATGGTCTCAATATCTCTTGCTCATATAATCCCTCCTCTCTCTCTCTCTCTCTCTTGTCGATTGGACTCCTAGAGCTCAGCCTGGGGCTTGGCCATGGCTCTCCACATCTGCTTCCAACAGTCACTGGATGAGGGTTCTATCATGACAGTTAGGGTGTTCGGCCATCCAATCACCAGAGCAGCTCAGCTCAGGCACCCTCTTGACCATTGCCAGTAGTCTATTATGGAGTCATCTTTGTGGATTTCTGGGAACCTCTCTAGCACACTGCTTCTTCCTATTCCCCTGGAGTCTTCATTCATCATGGTCTCTCCCTCTCCATTCTCCCACTCTGCTCCTGATCCAACTGGTAACTCCTACTACCCTAAGCTCTCTTTTCCCCAACCCTTGCCCTCCATTACCCACCTCCCTCACCCCCAGTTTGCTCATGTAGATCTCATCCATTTTTTCTGACTTTGGTCGATCCCTGTGTCTTTCTTAGGGTCCTCTTTACTAGGTAGCCTCCCTAGAGTTGTGAGTTGCAGTCTGGTTATCCTTTGGTTCTTTTCACTTAGTACACTAAACATGGCATTCATTTACATTATTGTGTGTCAACATTTGATCAATTGGAAATATTTCATGTATGTTGAATTCAATTTGATCTTTTGACCCCTTTTAAGTCACATTTATATTTCCAAAGTTCTAGTCTATTACTCATAATATTGGTATAAGAACGTCCATACTATTATTATTTTGTTAACTTGAACATGACACAAACTATCACCTTTTTGGAAGAGGATCCTCATTTGGGAAAATGCCTACCTTAGACTCTCTGTAGACAATTCTGTAGGTCTTTTTATTTATTAACACATTATGTGTGAGGGTCCAGCCAACTAAAGGTGATGACACGTTCAGTCACATAATCCTGTATGGCATAAAAATCAGACTGTGCAAACCATGAATAGCAAGCCAATAAGCAGTATTCCTCCATGACCTCTGCTTCAGTTCCAGAAACCAAGTCATTGTATTTGATTTATGAACTATTTTTTTTTCATAATAAACTACAACTACCAGTGTAAACAAGTAATTTATTCCCTAGTTTGCTTTTTGTCATAGTGCCTTATCACAGCAGGAGAAAGCAAACCAGAAATTATAGTCATTCTTATTATTGTATAAGGAGGATTTGTTTCACACAAAGAAATATCTGTAGTGACTATGGGCTCATGTGGTTAGTGTGCACTCAGTTTGTATGCAAACTCTCACCTTATGCAAAAATCAATTCAAAATGTTCCAAATACTTTACCATAAGACATGACATATGAAGGTCCTACAGAAAAACAGAAGAAACACCCCAACAATAAGTTCCTTGCAAATACTCTCTGAAAAGAACTCTCACAACTGAAAAGGAATAGCAAGAATTAACATGTGGCACTGTATTAAACAAAAGCTTTTATACATCATAAAAAAATAAAACAGAGTAAAGAACCGTAGGACAGTGAAAGATCTTTGGCTCCTATATATTTGACAATAAAATAGTATCCAAAATACATAAATTATATAAAATAACAAATAAAACCAATGATCCAAACAATGAATTAGAAAGGAAACACAGACACATTGCTAAAAGTACAACATTTAAATGGGCAATATGTGGATAAAATAATCATTATCTTTAGCCATAGAGGACTTTAAATCTCATTCTGGTTGGAATGGTTATTGCTAAGAAAACAAAGAAGTAAGAACATGCTGCTGGAATAGATATTGGGAAAAGGGATGTTCATACATTGCTCATGACATTATAAATTAGCAAAGCAGCTATAGAAATCATCAAAAACACTACTTTAAAAACTAAAATATACATACCATGTTCTTAAGCCATGCAACTCCAGGGAATATGTCTGAAGTAATCTATTTATATTATGTGTTACATGGTCATGTGTACAGCCATCTTTATTGTTACTCTATTCACAGTAAATAAAATAGGTCATCTGCCTAAATTATCATTAATCTATGAGTTGATAATAAAAATATGGACTGCATACACAATGATTTAATCAGCCACCTTTTTGCATTCTTTTATTCTGAGTTGATGTGTGCCTTTGATTTTAAGATAGATTCAGCAGAAAGATAGAGTCTATATGCTTATCCAATCTGTTTGTCTGTTTCTTTTCATTGGGGAAACAAATTCATTACTATTGAGAGCTATCAATAAGCAGTGATTATTGGCTCCTGTCATTTTATTATGGCATAGTATTTTTATCTCTCCTGTACATCAAGAAGCATGACTGACTGGGAATAGGACATGTGGTGGGAGGGGTCCCTGCAAGTGGGTTGCAGGAAGACAAACAATAATCTGGGAGAGAGTGATGAAGTTATATGGGGACCATGGGACTGTTCCAGGAGTTGGGGGCTCCAGTGCTTAGAGTTGAGGTGGTTACAATAATGAAGATGAGAAATGAGAGATCTTAACAGAGGACAAGAATGATAGTGTAAATTGCCTATCTGAGTCCTACAGTGATGTGGTCATTGTGGTTCCCAGATAGAAAATGTATCTAGGTATTGGGGATGTCATAAAGAATTTTTTTGGGCTAGATGTGGGTGCTAAGAGGTCCAGATGAACAAGCAAAATTGGGTCAACACCAAGATCCAGTAGTGTCCCTAGGGAATAGAAGTAGAGTAGGAGAGGGGAAGACTGCTATAGCACTGCTATGGAGTGGACAGTGAGACATGAGAGATTATAACTGAGGAAAGAGAGTGAAATTTGCTTACATCTTCCCTGATTTCCTTGCTTAATATAGCAGATGCCTAATATTTATAAAATACTCATGACGGACACAATAAATGTTCTAAATCTCTTATAAATATTAATGTCTTAGTTTTTGTTTATATTATACCAGTATTTTGATATCTAAACAGTTTGTAAACAAGTATGCACAGTTTGCGCATATACATGTACACACACACACACACACACACACACACACATTCATTAATATGCACATCCATGTTGTAAGATAGTCTTCTGTTTCATAATGGAATACCCTGCATAAACCTTTCAGGAACCAACATGAGCCTTCTTTAGTTTAACATCATAAGGATTAACCAAGCAAACATTAATTTTTCATGAGCAAACACAGAGACAGATATTAATGTTTGTCCAGAAAGTAGCAATAACCAAATAAGATCTGGGGATAGATAGGATAGCTGAGAACATTCAAGAGACATAAATTTGTACATTGTACTTCCTATGGTTAATTCTTATATGTCCTCAAGCTTAGTAGGCAGGATGTTGTTATCTTTTCAAACCATAAAGTGTTTATTTTGCTATATTCAAAAATTATTTGAAGAAGTCTTTTATATTTTTCAACACTTGGATTTTTTTTTTTTTTTTTTTTTTTTTTTTTTTTTTTGGGGGGTCAATGCTGGTAGATCAGAGAGACAGAATAAGCCACAGCTATCTCACCTTGCCAGATCCTCAGCTGGTCTTGTCTCCTCAGACTGGAGGCCTCTGAGTCCTCATCCGGAATGGGTCTCAGCTGAATTACTGCTCAAAAGCCTGAATGCTTAACCAGCCAAAACTTAACCAGCCAAATTCTTCTAGTTTCTGGTTCTCACGCCTTATATATCTTTTTGCTACCACCACTCCCTGGGATTAAAGGCTGGGTTTCTGGGATTAAAGGTGTGTGTCACCATGCTTGGCTATTTCCAATGTGGCCTTGAACTCACAGAGATCCAGAGGGATTTCTATCTCTGGAATGCTAGGATTAAAGGTGTGAGTGCCACCATTTTCTGGCCTTTGTATCTAGTGGCTGTCTGTTCTCTGACCCCAGATAAATTTATTAGAATACACAATACCACATTTCCTCTGTTTTTGTCTAAAATTAAAGAAAGCTTATAACTAATACAAGAAAACTATCTTCAATAAGCATATGCAATATACAGTCAAGATTACATTAACAATGTCTAGTCCATTAACATTTGACAGATCCAGACAAAAAACTCCATTATATATATTAACAATGTCCAGTCCAGTAACATCTGATAAACTCAGACCAAAAATTTTCATTACTTATCTTATTTAAAACAAGTAGTTCCTTTTTAAAAGTAGATTCCATAATCTCCCTTTTTATCTTATCATATCCATATATTCTCTTTTTTCTTTTCATAATAGATTCATTAGTCTACCTTTTGTCATTTTTATATCTTCCCCTTTTTCTTCAGTGTAGATTCAGTGATCTACCTATTTATCCTATTATTTCTTTATCTTTTTTTCTCAGAGTAGATTCGATGATCTATCTCATATCTATATTCTCTTTTTCTTTTTGCTTTCTAGGGGTGAAGATATCTTTAGGGAATCTTGAAAAGAAAATTTTTGGGGTTAATCATCAAGTCCTGTATTGTTTGTCCAGTCTCTGCATAATAGGAAAGTTCAGGGCTTGTTTCAAGTCCTTGTTTGAGTAGTCTGTCAGGCTGGATCATCTCAACTAGTTCTCTCAAAATTGTTCTGATCAGTTTGTAGTCCAAAGTCGATTCTTCCATGGTGTTAATCGGCTTAATGGCTTTATCATAGTCTATGTGGAATCATCGTTGTAGGATCCTGTCATCTTTTTGAAGATTTCAAAGTCACTGTTAGGCATGGTCATGGTTTCCTGCAGACTTTTTTTTTTTTTTTTTTTTTTTTTGGTGCCTCCTCTGTGGTTTGGAGCAATCACAGTCTGATAAATGTCTGTCTCTCGGAACCATGAACATTCTTCCCTAGAACAGAAAATCTTCACAACAATTTCTCCCCACCATTTGTCTTGCCAAACTTTTCCAAACTGACCTTTGTCGATGCTTTCTTGTAACACGATGGTCCTGGCAATTCTTCTCTGAACCAGCAGCAGTAAACCCTTCGTCCCAGGTAGCAGCATCACTGCAGTCACCAACATGATGAGAAGGAGCTGGCAACGTGGAGCAGTAGCCACTGCTTCCATGGTCCCACCACTGTTTGTGGTTCAGTCCGGGCCAAAGCTTCGCCCAAGCCTCCTAGGCCGGCTCAAACTCGGAATCCTACTGCCTCTGTCTCCTTCAGCAAATCCAACTGGCTGAGTGTAACTTGGGCCCTGAGCTAGGGCTCACAAGGCCACAGGCAAACAGCTTTTTCATGAATTCGTAACACGAACGTTGGGCGCCATTTGTAGCTTGAGTTTTTCTGCCTTGCCCACAGTCAGGACAAATCTTTGTCACCCGCCAGTCCCACAGCCGCTCAGACCCAACCAAGTAAACACAGAGAGTTATATTGCATACAAACTGTATGGCTGTGGCAGGCTTCTTGCTAACTGTTCTTATAGCTTAAATTAATCCATTTCCATAAATCTATACCTTGCCACGTGGCTGGTGGCTTACCGGCATCCTCATATGCTGCTGGTCATGGCAGCAGCTGCAGTGTCTCTCCAACACTTGGATTTTTTTAAGGGAGTATGTGTTAATGAGGACTTAAGAAGAAATGGAAGAGTATATGGTCCAGAAAGTTTAGGGATGAGTAATATGAACTAGGGTTTAACAGTTTAATTTACAGTCAGGATATAGTATTAGATTACTTAATTTGCTAGAACTTTACATTTTTCATTTTGTTTTCTTCTGGATGTGGAGGATTCTACTTTCAAGTTAAGTATGAGTATTTCATTTCAATTAATAAGGCATGTTACAGTTTGCATCGTTTCTAAAGACATTCCAAAAATGTCATAATTTGCTAAACAACATCATGTTCCTATCTCCCTTTCTTCCTTCCTTTCCATCACTTCCACCCCCTGCTATATCTGTACATATCATGCTGTGTTCATCCTACTGTTTTCTTACAATAACAGGTTTTGAGAATTTGGATTTTGCATTGATGCCTGATCTAGCTTGAACACTTTTTCTTAAATACTCTTTAATGAACTCATCATTCATTTATGGATTTGCCTAAAAGTCCACATTATATTATCTTTTCCTGACCTTTGTCTAAAACATAAACTCAATCAGGCACTCTGTTTCTCCTCTGTTAAAGCACTCACCCAAAAGAATATGATGTTTATTAATTGCATCCTGAAGAAAGACTTCAAGACCCATGAGGATAACGTTTTTTTTTTTTTTTTTTTTTTTTTTTTTTTTTGGTTTTTCGAGACAGGGTTTCTCTTTGGCGCCTTTCCTGGAACTCACTCTCTATCCCAGGCTGGCCTCGAACTCACAGAGATCCACCTGCCTCTGCCTCCCGAGTGCTGGGATTACAGGCGTGCGCCACCACTGCCCGGCCATTGGTAACGTTTTAACACCAGCACAAATGTCTGTAATAGTTGTGGTTTGGATAGATATTTAAAACTATATTATGAGATGTTTAAAATGCTTCAATGTCCCTAAAATCTCTATAACAATATTAGTGAATGGGATTGTGTGAAACTTCAGTGTAATAAGCCTAAAAGAAAATGCGTTGACTGCATGCCCATGAAAATTCTACATCACTTCTAAATTTTAGTTGAAATCTGTTCTGGGTGTTTTGTTTTTTCATCCTTTGTCACTATGACATATTTTTATTTGATTGTAATTGGGCTTTGTATATTATGTTTTACAATTGAGATAACAGTAAAACTACACATCATGGCACAAATTAAAAAGGAAAGGTAATAATGCCATTTACTGAATATTTATTCTCCTTTCACTTCCTAATTTGACTTATATTGAATGAAAGTAATGGTTTCTAGAATCATTTCTTATATTAACAACAAAAAATTGCATGACAAGAAGCTTTCATTGAGTGACAGACTGATAAAGGTCTCTTAATTAAGCATTTACAATATTCATTCTATACTTTATTTATCTTCATATCTGAAGAGCCCCATCTCCTGAGCCATGGTTGAGTGTAACTGTATACTACACATGTCAAAAGCAAAACAATTACAATTAAAACTACAAAACCAAGTAAAGTTGCAATAAAAAGAATGCCAAGTGAATTTTATTATTTAATATAGTGAATTTTACAAGAATCTTGAATTTCACAAGGAGAGATAAATGTCTTTTGGGGAGAATAATTTGCTAGGGATTGCTTTTAATTAAGCCAATTTTTCTTTGGTTCTATGAATCCTAGTTTTCTAATATGAGTAGGTTGGTATATTAAAAACAGGCTCTAAGTAGAAATTATGACCTCTTTTCAAAGAAAACAATTGTGGTTAATGAATCATATGAAATACAGTAACAAAAATCACAAAGCTATAAATTAGGCCACTGAATGACTACTATAATATATTTATACAAATATGACTATGATAGATGATAGACAATATATGTCAGAAAAAGAAAGATATATGAATAGATGGACAGATAAATGAGAGATAGATGATAAATAGATAGGTAGATATAGATAAATGATAAAAATGATAGATGATAGATATACAGATAGATGGTAGATTGATAGATAGATATACAGATAGATGATAGAAAAGCCATTTGGATAGGATAGATAGGTAATATATAAACAGAAAGAAATACATTTTTAACATAATGGAAAAACTGTACTCCACAAATTAATATTTTAAATGTTTTAGATTTATTTTCCATAGTTTAGAACTTTATGATGGGATAAGTAAATTTGTATATATGGAGCATCTATTGACAATAATTCGAGGTAATTGTGAAATGCTTTTCATCAAGCATGCCTGAAGACTTGGGAGCTTTATGGTATCAGGGATACAAACTACTCAACTTCTGAGCTTTGCCCATGCTACAGATTTTGCTGTACACATAGTTAATAATACAAAGTCAACAGACTAAATATTTAAGTCCAAAAATTCTGAGAGAACGTTTTTCATTCTTTGATGAAATATTTAAATTGTATTTATGTTATTCTTATATTCAATCTCCCCATCCATTTAAATGATATCACCCAGTTACAAAGGAATCTTGACAATCCTACTTTTATGTTTACTACTATGAGGCTAAATGAGGCTTGAACCAAAATAATACAACAGTATTAATTAATCAATTATTAATCTCTATTAAGGATTGTAATGTTAAAAGTAAACTATCAACTTTTGTCTATTAAAAAAATGAGCTTTTCTCTCCCCATATTAACCAAGTGAACCAAAAGTTATACTTGGTTACTTTATTAGAACCAATAGCCAAATTAGGTATGTAAGCACTATTAAGTATTATATATAATGGCCAGATGGTGGTGGCGCAGGCCTTTAATCCCAGCACTAGGGAGGCACAGCCAGGCAGATCTCGGTGAGTTTGAGGCCAGCCTGATCTACAGAGTGAGATCCAGGATAGGCAACAAAACTACACAGAGAAGAAACCCTGTCTCAAAGAATCGGGAAAAAAAAAGTATTATATGTAAGTATTATACACCAGAAGAGTGATTTTTTTACTATGTATATGTCTTATTGCTACAGACATAGAAACTTTGCTATACAATAGGTTTTTCATTAAACATTTCTATCTCAGAAAATATATTGCAGGAAATACAGTTTGTGTTAATGGTGAAATTCAAAGTCTGCTGAACATTTAAGGCAAAAAAGAAAAAAAAAAAGAAAATGAAAACTTTTTGCAAGGACCTTTGCTACATCCACATGGTAGCATTGAGATATACTCACTGAAACATTCATTACTTGCCGTATTCTCCTTTGATTATGGCAAAATAGACAGTGGAGAACATGGACTATATCATGACAGAACATTCGGGGATATCTTTGTCTAGGTTACGGCTTTTGTATGAAAGGCTATTTTTCTTGGTGCAAGTGTAATATGCAATCCCAAAGTCTTGGTGATTTGTAATTTGCTTGCTTCTAGTGAGTTCCACTTGCCAACAACCAGAGCCAAAGATGATTTATATTTGTTCTGCTATCTCCTTTGTTTTATATTTCTTTAGTTCCCCTGAGAATATGTTCTTTCCAGTCAGATGAACTTAATTTAATGCAAGATAATTGGAATGAGTACCTCTATTCTTTTTAAAATTTTTATGCAAACTTCATAGAAAACACTTCATTCTAGTGACAAAAGAGAAAATTCCACCCAGATAGATGAACCAAATCCACAGACATCTCCTTAATGAGAGAATGAATATTTTATGCAAAGTAACTAGTTTTCTATAAAAAAAAAATAGAGCATAGATGTGTATCACAAAATTAAGACTAAGCCAACTGAAACCAGACTTGATTTATACCTTAGTTTTCATAATAATCATGAGCCTCTAAAGATTAAATAATGAACCGTACTCATATGTAGATGATCTTGATATGTTTACCCTAAGTGGAACAGAAACTAAGCAGTGTGGTCATTTGTTGACATCTATGAAATTATATACACATGAATCACAGTGGCTTTCTCTGCAGGTTATCTAGACTAATAGAGGGAACAGTAAGTTATATGTCTTGATATTGATATACACTCCTGAACCAGAAGTCTTAATACAAGATGTTTAGCAATGATTCACAGAGATACCATATTCCTCTGTAGAGCAGAGTCATCTCTCCTAAAACATCAAATCTAAATTCATCTGTCATAGCAGTTTTATTTCTGAGGAAACATCAAACATAACATGTTTTTTCGGTTCTCTCTGAGTATGGACCCAGTCATTAGAGTAACATGTTCCAATTTCAAAATATGCAAGAAAATAGTTTAACCATGACTAAAGAAGTTCATTCTACTGTCTTTCCAGTTACAACTGTGATTTTTCTTTCACTTTTTAAAATTGTAATCCACTATTGGAATGCCTATATAAGTTGGAAACATTTTGGGGTTTTGGTATTGTTTCTGTTGTGTTTACAATACTCTTTGTATAAAATTTCCCATTTAACCCAATAAATAATTGGTGACTTTAACAAGATACTCAAAACTTGACACAAAAATGTGAAAGTTCATATTTTTCTTCTACAATAATATGAAAGATTTGTAGAGGTAAACACAAAAACTTTATGGAAATTAGGCATCATGATTTTAGCATCTTTATTCTTTTGTGTCTATTATGGATTGCCTCTCCAAATGGCTGAAAATACCTAATTATCACACCCAGATCTCAATTCTCTTTCTTTTTTTCTTTTTTTTATTATTAAGTAATTTTTCTTCATTTTACATACCAAGCACAGATCCCTCTCTTACCTCCTCCCACCTCCTCCAGTAAGGTAGATGTCCCCTGGCAGTAGGATCAGAATCCATCTCTGATGCATAAGCTGGCTTTTTGGAGCCCACTACCTATGGTGAGTCACGTTGCACAGACCTAACTCAAGTGCCTCTATTTTCAATAAGGTAAAAAACGATTGGAGAGCAATCAAGAGATCTGTCAAGAGATCTTCTATGGTAGCATCTATCATTTCCACTCACAGTAACTGTCTAGAGGAGTCACAGCATGTCTACCACAATGAAGAGAAACTACAAAGTAGAGCATTTCTGTGAAATATGGTAACAATACCTTATGAAGAAAGAGACACTGGGGTTACAAATGCATCTTCAATCCTGTTATGTACATATGATTTTAATAAATTAATAAGTACCAGAATAACTCAGGTACTATAAATGAATTTTAAATTCAATATGCTGTAGTTGGTAGCCGTTCCAGCTTTGATCTGGAAGGACCACCCCCATTGAGGTTTCAGTAACTGTCACGGCTACAAGGCGGAGCTGAGAGAGAATCCTTGTGGGATCAGGATGGGCAGGCTCTCCTGGTTCTTGGACCCTGGATGCTGGAGGTAGACTGAGCATAGTTCTCTAGAGAACACCACTGGACTGCGCTACATCTTTCCCAGATCCTGTTATCTATCCTTTTACTTGTGAGTTACCCCATAAAATAAACCTCCCTTTTAACTATGTGGAGTTACCTTAATAATTTCACCAATAATATGCCACATTTTAATCTGTATCATAGCAATAAATTTACCACTAATATTCTATTGATTAATATTTTCTAGACAATTATCTGCAAATTAAACTTATAAATTAAAAATTGGTTCTCTCTCTCTATATATATATATATATTTGACTTTATTTTAAGATATTAATCAAAGTATGGTGCACACATAGTTACAAAAAGTATGATAAAATATTGATTGAAATAAATAAACTCTTGATTCTATAGTGGAGCTTTTTAAAGAAATCTACTGTTCACTTTTGTCCTTTACCTTCTGTTCCTGGGGAAAGATTTTTTTATTTTCCAACATAATATTTTTACATATTTATATAAAATCTAGCAATGAGCTTATAAACTAGAAACTTCTCAATATAAGATATTGTAAGACACATTTTCTAATATTTAATGTGTAATGTTATATCTTAAAATACTAAAAAAATCAAATATTCATTGCATAATCTTCTCCCATAGACTAAACTATAATCAATGAATTCTCAATATGACAGTGACATTATGTTAATATATTATCATAGCATGTTGAAAGTGCACAAAAAATGATGACTGCACTGTATTATCTTCATGCAAGAAAAAAATTTACACTATAAATCAACAAATCTTAGTTTTTTACATTGCTTTATCCATTTGATTTCTCAGAGTCTCAACATTTCTTAGGGCTAAATGGAGTCAATATCACCTGTTCTTCTCCACCTCACAGCAAAGACAGTAAGTTAAATGAATACATTTAGAAATTGTTCAGAAAATAAGTATTGCAAAAATCAATCATAAAGCCTTTATATTGGACTTTGGTGGAGTGTACATTGACTTTATTACTCAGGCATATAAAAATACATAATGAAAACCCTTGAAATGTGTCTTTCCTCATCTTATTAAAAGAGATTTCTGCATATATTTTTTTACTCAATTGTATGGCTCCTTATAGTATACAGAAATTCCTTGGAAAGTGAATTTCAATTTGTAAACTTTTTGACTGATGAGTACAAATAAAGGAGTGTTTCTTGATTTCTTGAATATCATATAACATATTTTCTAATTAGACAAAGTATCTCTCTATATATTCTTAATTGCTGTATTCAATAGAAATTACAGAACAAATAATTCAAGTACAATGATTTAATGAACTCAAATCATTATTTTGGTCTGGCTTCTGTTATTTGTGTGGGAGTCAACCTGTCAACTGAAAATGTAATGACTTGACCTATTTTTTACCATTACATGCAATAAGATATTTTTGATAGAATGCTTGAATTTAAATATTAAATATGCACTCATATTGATACAATATGCCAGACATAAGAAAACTTCTCTTATAAGAAGTCATACATAATCTAAATGCCTTGTGATCCACACAGGTCTTACATTTATTTTTTCAGCTTTGATACTGTAATTGGTAGGCAATACAGAAATTATGCAAGCAAAACTGCATTGTGGACTTTCATTAAAAAGTTGTTTCTGAAAATAAGCTTTAGGACAGATTAGGCTTGTTGGATGGAGTTTTGAGATCCCTCACAGAGGGATGGATATACATTATGTACTGTATGTATTATGTTATATATTATACTACATTATATTATGTTATATATATATATGTGTGTGTGTATATATACACATATATGTATATACCATGCTTATATGTGTATGCATATGTGTGCATATCCGTTTATATGCTTGTGGGCAAACATAAACTGCAACATGCATATGGAGGTCAGAGGAATACCTCAGGTGCTGGCTCTTTACCTCTCACTTTACTTGAGGTAGGATCTCCTGTTCATTGTTGCTTATACGAGGCTGATTTGAGTGCAAACTTCTAGACCCATTACTGTCCCCATTTTCTAAATTGTTCTGAAGAACATTGATAGTACCAGCACGTTTTCACACGTGACATTAGTGGGGTCTGTGTATACGAACTCAGGTCCAAATAGTTTCACAACTCTACGCTGTGAGTCATCATCCCTCCTCTTAAGTATACTTTGATATGTGATTTTCAGAACCTTTAAAAAAATCATGTTTCTGAGTACATGTTAAGTTCATCACTTCGTCCCAGAGTGCTAGCTATGCATTTCAACTTTTCTAATTAACCTCATTTCTCCTTTCATGTGATGCCTTTCACACCATAGTAGTGATGCTCACTACCATAAATCCCACTCATTGGATTACCTTAGCCATTGTTTCAATTGTTTTCTATTTCATACCATTAATTTAAAGACAGGGTTATGAGCAATAGCTGTCATCAATGTGCAATTGACTGGAGCATGTGTTTGAAAGGCATGAGAAGAAAACAATAAAACCTCATAAAAGCAATTATCCCAAATCAAATCATAAAAACAGACATCATAAGGCTTTTAAAAGTAAACATGTTTAGTTTATAAATGGTGGAAAATGCAGTGAATGCCATTTATGATTCTCATTCTATGCACCTGCCACTGTTCTAAAGCTTTCACTGTAATGTCTCATCAGAGCTGAGGAGTTTCACTAAATACTTAAAAAGCAAATCAGTTGGTAAAAATTGATGAATTTATCTTTCCACATTACCGGAATGAAAATATTGGAGTTTCTATTTTAATTTCACTGAATGATTGCATAGTTGTTATGGTTAGCTAATATATATTAAAATAAGAGGTACACTTTCACTTAAAACCTGGGAATAAGTGTGTAGAAATGTTTCTGAGGAGAAAATTATATTTGGTTTATTCACCTGATTTATGGTTGGGCAAAAGCCTATCAGGATAAAAAAGGGAACACCAGTGAATCTGACATGCATGTCAAAACCCACATTAAATTAATGGAAATATCTAGATTGCTTGATCCTACAAAGTCAGTAATTAATGAAACCAGAGTTATGAAAGATAAGTGTTATATAGTTAAGTTGGTTTCTAGTTTTTTATTCATTAGGCCCAGAGAAAGGGAGACAAGTTATAAACATTATGAAGTTATAAACATTCAATTCTGAACTGATGTTGAAGACTGAGGTAACAGAGAATACATGACTAGTAGCATCAAAACTCACAATACTAATTATAATCAGTGACAATATAGCTATTGACACTCCAGTGTGAGGCCAAATGGTCAGTTAGGTAATATTAGTATTACATCATCTTGGTGTCCCCCCAAATCAGAATTATCTGAGTAGGTATGTGAGAGGTTGAGCTGGAGAAATGGCTCCTTACTTTAAATGCTTGACACATAAGCAAGAGGACATACAGGGAGATACCTGACACCTATGACAGGGTGGTGTGCACCTGTACTACCTAATCTCAGCACTGTGAGATGACAGGAAAATCCAGGTCAGAGTGGAACTCAATGACCAGCCAGTGAAGCCAATAGATGAACTCCCAGCTCATTAAGATACCCTGTTTCAGAGTTGTTTTACTTTGGAAATCAATATGGCACTTTCTTAGAAAATTGGGAATCAATCTCCTCCAAAACCTAGCTATACCACTGTGAAATATGATAACAATACTTTATGAAGAAAGAGATACTCAATCATACCACAAGGGCTCTTGCTCAGATATGTTCACATCAGCATTGTTTGTAATAGCCAGAACCTGGAAACAACCTAGGTGCCCTTCAGCTGAAGAATGGATAAATAAAATGTGGTACATATACACAATGGAGTACTACTCAGCAGAGAAAAACAATGACATCATGAGCTTTGCAGACAAATGGATGGATCTAGAAAAACATCATTCTGAGTGAGGTAACCCAGACTCAGAAAGACAAACATGGAATGTACTCACTCATTGGAGTATACTAGATGTAAGACAAAGATGACTAGACTGCTACTCACAACTCCAGGGAGGCTACCTAGAAAACAGGACCGTAAGAAAGACATAGGGATTGCCCAATGACAGAGAAATGGATGAGATCTACATGAACAACATGGATGTGAGTGGGGGTAATGAAGGACAAGGTTTGAGGGAAAGAGAGCTTAGGGGAGTGGGAGATCCCAGCTGGATCAAGAACAGAGAGGGAGAACAAGGAATAAGGGACCATGATAAATGAAGACCACATGAGAATAGGAAAAAGCAAAGTGCTAGAGAGGCCCACAGAAATCCACAAAGATACCTCCACAATAGACCACTGGCAATGGTCGAGAGAAAGCCCGAACTGACCTACTCTGGTGATGGGATGGCCAAACACCCTAACTGGCATGCTAGAAATCTTATCCAATGACTGAGGGAACTGGATGCAAAGCTCCACGGCCAGGCCCCAGGTGGAGCTCCAGGAGTCGGTGAGAAAGTGGAGGGTTTGTATGAGCGAGAGTCGTTGAGACCAAGATTGGAAAAAGCACAGGGACAAATAGCCAAAGTAATGGAAACACATGAACTATGAACCAATAGCTGAGGAGCCCTCAACTGGATAAGTGAGACTGTCTCATTAAATAAGAAACACAGAACCAATGTAAAAGAGAAAGCCAAGAGGTCAGAGCTCAGAGCTAAAACCTTACTCTTCCTCCTGCAGTGCTCCTACCTCTCTGAAAGAGAGCTACTTTCTGTCTGTATGTCTTTACAATCTTTCTGTTCTGCCTTCTCATTGGTTGTAAACCCAAACACGTGACTACCTCATCACTGCTTGTATGTACGGCCCTCCAGGTCTTAAAGGCGTATGTCTCCAATGCTGGTTGTATCCCCGAACACACAGAGATCTACCTAGCTCTTCTACCAAGTGCTGGGATTAAAGGTGTGTGCCGCCACCGCCATGCTCTTGCTCTGGCTCTAATAGCTCTGACCCCCAGGGCAACTGTATTTATTAACATACAATGAAAATCACATTTCAGTACAAATAAAATACCACCATATGCAGGGATGCTTGGCTCAGCCTGAGAGGAGGGGACTGGACCTGCCTGGACTGAATCTACCAGGTTGAGCTGAATCCCAAGCAGAGTTTTTGCCCTGGAGGAGATGGGAATGGGGTGTGGGCTGGGGGGAAGACCCTGTTTCAAGAAAATAAAAAAATAACTGGAGAAAACTCATGAGATTGATATCTGGTGAGTATGCACACACACACACACACACACACACACACACACACACACACACACACGCCAAGTTAAAAAAAAAAGGAAAAGTATTATTTTTTGAAAGATGTCCTCACAATTTTGGATTAGAAGAACAAAGTAGTATCAGCATGACATCACAAGATGTTTCATCTGAAACTCTTTCATCATATCTACCAATCTTATATCTGCTAAAAGAACATAGAAAAAAAATATTCAAATTAAAGTGTTCATTTAGGGAAAAATTTAAAATGACTATTTAATTTAGCAGTTATGGATGGAAAATAATAGATTAATTGTAAAAGAACTTGAAATGCCAGCTGGAAGGAATGTATAAAAGCATACTGACACCACATTTAAAGGATATAAAGGTCATCCTGATGAATTTCCATGCATTCAGGACAGAATAAGCCAGACTTCAGTGTGGATAAAAGGGATAATTATTCAAAATACATCACAAATTCAAAGGATCACATTATAAAAAATAAAAGCTTAATGTGATTTTTAATCTGGGGACACGTGTGAACTTGATAATTCTGAATTTTAGAATATTTTTGTAAAAATATTGATACTTATATTGCCTTTTGCCTGATTTATATTGTAATCAAAGAATATAAAACATGCAATATTTCTTTTTAAAAATCATCTCAACTAAAGTATTAAAATAAAAAGATAGGACATGTTCTTTAAAATAATTAGCGCTATTTTGAAAGAATGGACCTTGGTTGGTTGCTCACTCTGTAGCAACAGGCACCAATATATGGCATCACAATCTCTGCTTCATTGGTTCGAAACAAATAGGACATGAGGCAGAACAGATAAGAGGGTGGATCTGGAAATACTGGGGAAATGGAGGGATATAATAAAAATGCATTGTGTGAATTTCTCCAAAAACTAATTCAAAAAAGAAAAAAGCATAAAAATAAATCCTTGAGCGAGAATGGCCAAAGAGTAAAGGTTAAAGTCAAGTGGCAAAATCCCATGTCTTCTATCAAAATAATATGTGATCATCCAAAGAATTTTATCACACCTTTTACTGAATTATGTTATAATATACCAGGAATTATGTTTGAAATAATCTTGTTCTATGGAAACCATTCAGATCAAACTTTACAGATTCTGAAACATACAGAAAATCATGAACTGGGTGGAGATGTAAACATATCAAAGAATCAGCTAGTTGTTGAAATGAAAAAGAACAACACTTATGATATCCATTTGTTTGACAACAAACTCAAGGAGCCAATTGCTTGAGATTACTTGACAGTTGAAGCTTTTAAGGAGTTGTTGATTTGGGGAATATAAAAGATTTTGTGAAATGTATGGTAAAATTATTTCTCAATCCAAAGAGTAGGTACAAATAAGGAGAATATAACACCCTAAGCCAATTTCAGAAAAGTCAGAGGTATTTACTTAACTGATTTACCATAATAATTGAAATAGTTCTGGAAATTATGTTTATAAGTTCTAATGCATCATTTGGAGGAGAGTATTTCCATTGATCATTAAGTCTTTAATGTGTGACTTACATATATTTCCAAACTGGCTAATGAACAATTAAAAGAACATTTTCTATGAACTAATTTTTGTTCTGGTTTTATATTTAATTGTTCACTGGATCTAAACATCTCATATTCTTCCTCTACGTACATTATAAAACACATTGGCAATTTATCTCTCTTTGAAATATCTCTAGTTACATCTTTTTCTTTTCTTTTCTTTGATTTTCCAGTGTTCTCTTTAACATTTCATTAATTAGGTAGCCCATGATGTTTCCTATCAAGCTTTACTAGATATATACCTAGAGAACATTGAAAAAATTAAAACCTTCATATTATCATGAATTTTCATGTGAAATGGATGATATAATGTATTATTCCCTAGTCTAATATAAATATTCAACTGCACAAGTTAACTAAATTGCATATCACTTGTTTGATAAAACTTTGCTATAAACATAGATAACTCTCACTTCTGAAAAAGCATTCACAAATGAACATCTGTATATGAAAAATGATCTATTTTTTCCTGTAAATATTGTGTTTTATTTTGTTCATTATCCAACTCACATGTCAATCAAAATGTACTTTATGCAGTATGTCACCAAATCTGTGTGGATGTTTACAACAAAATGTATGAAAACACATGGCTAGTTGAATTTGCCTTAGAGGAATTAGATTTCCTGATCCTCATGTATAAAGAAAGCTCTTCCTTTTCATGCATATGTTTATTACCTCATTCCTAATTATGTATCCAATGTGGTCTATTGGTTGCAGAGTGGAAATAAGCACACAATGAACAAATGCATATGAAGCAGTATAATATTATGCTTTGGTTAGAATATGAAACAAGAGGCTGCCAAGGTACAGTGAGGCTTACTGTGTTCCACAGTTCTCAGTGTAAAAGTTTTCAGATATCCCAGATGGAGATGTTGTATAAGGGAGATGTGATATGTTTGTTAATGCACCCTTGAGGGAAATCAAGTATCTATCAGTTATCAGGTCTTAAAATGAATCTCAAAGAAAGAAAACAATAAAATAGATGATTCAGTTTTAATTAGCTGTGAGATGGGGCATGAGGTGGGCACAATACATGACTTCTGGTAATTCCAATCCTCAGAACGATGAAGTGACAGATTGCAGGTTTTAAGATCATGGAAAGAATGCCATATTCTCGAGCTATTGCAGTAAGTTGCAGAGATGCCATGGCCATGACACCAAACTGCAAGTGATGTTAAAAATCTATGGCGCACTGATTAAAAATAGTCTCAGAGCCTGATAATCAATCCAGAAAACAATTACTACTAGAAACAAATGTAGAGAACGTGAGTAATATTGATATTAAAATTATGCTATACTAGGCAAATTGTCCTTTAACATTAAAAAATAAAATTGGCTGTGGATCTCTGCATCTGCTTCTATCGGTTGCTGGATAAAGGATCTCTGATGACGATTAGGGTAGTCACCAATCTGATTACAGTAGATGGCCAGTTCAGACACCCTCTCCACTATTGCTTTGCTAGGAGTCTTAGCTGGGGTTATCCTTGTGGATTCCTGAGGGACTCTCTGGTGCCAAGTTTCTCCCTAACCCCAAAATGCTCCCCCTCAATCAGGACATCTCTTGTTATTCTCTTAGTCTGTCCAGCCTCCAACCCTTCTACTGAACCCAGCCCACCTTACCCCCTCCCTCAAGAGCTCATCCTTCCATCTCCTTTCCACCACAAGTTTACTTAGATCTCCCCTATTTCCCTTTCCCAGAGAAATCCATATATCCCTCTTTGGGCCCTCCTTATTATCTAGCCGCTCTGAGGCTATGGATTGTAGGTTGGTTATCCTATACTTTACTCCTAATAGCCACTTTTGAGTGAGTAATACCATGTTTGTCTTTCTGGGTCTGGATTAACTCACTCAGACTGATTTTTGCTAATCCCATCCATTTGCCTGTAAATTTCATGAGTTCGTTAGTCAAGCACTGGGCTGAGTGAGCCCCGAGAGTCTTACTGAAGAAAAGGTGGAAGGATTCTACAAGTCAGGGGTTCATGTCAGGAGAACCCAAAGAAACAGCTGACCTGAGCTTGTGGGAGCTCATGGACTCTGGACTAACAGTTAGGGAGCCTCCGTGGGACCTACCTAGGACCTTTGTATATGTGTAACAGTTATATAGCTTGGTCTTTCTCTAAGGCTCCTAGTAGTGAGATCAGGACCTGTCCCTGGCATTTAGCTGGCTTTTGGGAACCTGTTCTCCATGCTGGATTACCTTCCCCAGGCTTGATGCAAGGGGAGGAGCTTAGTCCTGCCTCAAATTGATGTGCCATGCTTTGATCAAGGCCATGGGAGGCCAGCCCCTTTCTGAATGAAGATGGAGGAGGAGTGGAAGGGGAGGGTGGCTGATGGGAAGTGGGAGAGGGGGGCAGAGGGGAGACTTGGAGGAGAGGAGGGAGGGGAAGTTGTGATCAGTAGGTAAAATAAATGAAAAAATGTTATTTAAATAAAATAAAAAAATTAAGAAAGAATAAATAATAAATTGAATTTAGGTTCAATGATTCCTAATGCAGACACCCGCATCTTGAAAATGGAACTGCATACATAGTAACATACTTTCTTAGAATTATAGTTGAAAATTCTGCCCATGACATTATGAAATTATGAGGGAATGCATTTGAGCAAAGAGTTTTCCTGTATTAATGACTTCTAAACAGAATTTTGTCAGAGAACTCACCATCACCACTTGTACTGGAGTCCTTCAGGACCAAGATTGGCTTACTGGAGAAATCTGAGGCCTAATTAAATCTTTTTTGAGTGTTTTATAAAATCATTTTAATGAAGATAGGGCACTTTTTCTTTCATTGTGGTTATCTTTTCAAAGATATTAGAAACATTAAGGGATCTGTGACAATGAGGTATTAATTTTAACTTTTCAGGCTTAGTGACACCTCAGATGACTGACTATAATGAGCCTTAATGCATTAACCAGAGATTCTGCTACAAAGCAAATCTACAAAATTTTGAAGATGTAAGGAGAATAATAACTTAATACATTATCATTAGAGCTGCACATATCTAGTTTTTAATATCTAAAGGAGATTAATTTACTTAAATGGCATGGAAGTCTCCCATTCCATAGATGAGATAAATGCTTTCTTTCTAATTTATTTCAAAACAGCACCTCACATTTTGAATACTACTAGATAGTTAATATTCCTCATAACCTTTACCTAAGTACATAATGCTTTTAGTTTAAATGGAATAATATTTTCCAAATACCCACACCAAAGTATAAAATGACAGTTTCAGTACAAACTTAAAAAATTTTATTCTTCAAAACATCAAGATTATAGTTTCTTTGTGGCCTGCCTAGTTTTCCAATACAATCTACCCAGCTACAAAATATACTAAGAATATGGAGTTAGGATTGTATAAGATAGTTTCTCTTCAAAGGGTTGGAGTGATGATTCAGTGATTAAGAGTACTTACAGCCAGTCATTAGAGATAGATTTTGGATCCCAGCAAACATAAAAAGCAAGGTGTCCTTCAGATTTGGTTTCACCAGGATCCAGTATCCCCTTCTGGCCTCTGCTCACACAGATCTCTTCACCTTTACCCTTGCAAATATGTTATAAGCAGCATTGATGATGAAGCACAGAGATATAAATATGTAAAACACTCTTGCAAAGATATTTTATTTTAAGAATAAGTAAGTGTATTCAAATATTAATCAACTAGAGAAACATGAATTATAAGCACAAAAATTGTTTTGCTTGAGGCCATGGAAAGATATTTTAAAAAGAAAGAACAGTAAAAGTGTATAAGTTTACATTAACAACTTGTTGTCCCTTTTATGTGGTGATATTGTGTCCTTCAATATATTGTGCACCCTAATAAACTTATCTGGGGATTAGAGAACAGAACAGCTACTAGATAGACATAAAAGCCAGAAAATGGTGGCACACACACATTTAATCCCAACACTTGGGAGGCAGAGATCCTTCCAGATCTCTGTGAGTTCAAGGCCACTGAAAACATCCAAGCATGGTAACATACACTTTTAATACCAGGGAGTGATGGCAGGAAGCAGAAAGGTATATAAGGCATGAGGACCAAGAACTAGAGGCTTTTAAGCTTTGAGGCTTTTAGCAACAGTTCAGCTGAGATCCGTTTGGGTGAAGACTCAGAAGCTTTCAGTCTGAAGATTTGTGGAAACAGGATCTGATGAGGAATTGTTGAAATGAAGTTACCTGTGGCTTGTTCTGCTTCTCTGATCTTTCAGAATTCACCCCAATACCTGAGTCCCATTTTTTTAAATTTTTTTAATTAATAAAACCTTTTAAGATCCGTGTTACACTTTTATATGATATAATTTGTTTGTCTTTATACCTCATATTCCAACTGTTGCAACAGAACTCTGGGGGTCTGAGAGCTTGGAGGGAGTTACAGCTAATGTTTGTGGGGTATACAACTAATTGAACAAAATAATATTTATTGAATAAATATAGTATAAGTGTCCTAAGTTACTTTAGGTGCTTCCTGGCAGAATCTTCAAAAAAGGTATGTGAATATAACTTCAAAGATTAAGGGCATTGAAGGTTGCTGGTTTAGTTTTGTATAACTATTGTTTTCAGGTAGCAAGTGTGTCTTAGTTAAAGTTCTACTGCTGTGAAGCAACATCATGGCCATAGTAACCTTTTTAAAGAAAAAAATTAATTAGAGCTTGCTTATAGTTTCAGAGGTTTAGTCCATTATATTCATAACAGGAGACACAGCAGCACACAAGAAAATACAGTGCAGGAAAGATAGCCAAGAGTTCTACATCTGGATCATTGACAGGCAGAAGGAAGAGAGGGAGATACTAGGCCTGACTTCAGTACCTGAAACCTCATTGCCCATCCTCAATGACATGCTTTCTCCAACAAGACAGCACCTAATCCCACAAGGCAACATGTTTTACTTCTTTCAAATAATGCCAATCCCTATGAGTCTAAAGGAGCCCTTTTCATTCAAACTACTAATTCTACTCGCAAGCACCCATAGGCTTATAGCCATATCAGAATGCAAAACTCCATTCAGTCCAACTTCAAAAGTCCTCATCCATAGTATATTACAGTATCAACTCTGTTTAAAAGCCCAAAGTTCAAAGTCTTCTTCAAGACTCCTTGCAATCTCTTAACTGTAATCTGATGGGGGAATATCTTTCTGTACACTACCAATATGAGTTGTTCTGGTTGGTTGATAAATAAAGCCGTTTGGCCTATGGCAGGGCAGCTCAGAGGCAGGTGGGAAATTCAAAGGGAGAGACATGAAGAGACGCCAGCCAGCCACCCAAGGAGCAACATGTAATGGGACGCAGGTAAAGTCATGGAAAATGCGGCAAAATGTAGATTAAATAGTTATAGACTAATTTAAGATATAAAAGCTAGATAGCAAAAGGCTTAAGCCAGGGCCATGCATTTATAATTAATATAATATAAGTTTAATATAATATAAGCCTCTGTGTGATTACTTGGTCTGAGCAGTTGTGGACCGGCTGGGACACAGGAAAACTTCTGGCTACAGTAAACACCTAAAAAATCAAAATGAGAAAGAAGACCTTATATTTCCAACATACAATGGCACAGGATATGTATTACTATTCCCCAAGTGAGGAAAACTAGTTGGAAAATCTCTAAACCTCTATTTACATGTCTAATGTCAAAATGCTTGCTCTTCAGATCTCCAGTTCCTGTCAGCTTTGTGAATTAAACTTCTGTCTTTCAGGCTGGTTCCACTCCCTTTTATTCTCTTCTTTTAGCGGGTATCTCACAACCCTGGCATCTCTAACATCTAGGGCTCACCAAGGCAAGCCAGGTTTTACCTTCACAGCTTCATGAAATTCCCTTTGTAGGCCTCCAGGAAGTGACACCCCGGACACATGCTGGCCCTCAGCAGCTTTCTTTAACCACAGAGGAAGAGTCTATTACCACGTTTTTTCTACCCTTGACTTTAAAACCAGCACCACATGGACAAATCTGCTAAGTTCTGCTGTTTGCTAGAGCTGGAACCTAGCCTCCCCATTCAATTACATCTTCAAAAACTTTCCACTTTTGGTTCCCTTCATTGCTTAAGCTCTGCGAATCAGACTGGCCTAGAACTCAGAGATCCCCTTGCCTCTGCCTCCTAAGCACTGGGATTAAAGGGATGCACCACCACAGCAGGCTCTAAACTTCTCTTTAATTCATTTTTATAAATAGAAAGTTGAGCTGGGTGGAATCTATTACCTAAGGTCACCACTCCCTTTATTCCATTTAGGATCTTGTTTTCCTTTATAGATCTGGATAAGTGTGACCACTAATAATGATGCAACACAGTCAATACTAGGCTGTTTGGAAATCTTCTCTGTCAAAGCTTTTAATGCATAACTTTAATTTAGCCTCAGAGAGAATTCTTTTGAAAAGGGCAAAAAGCAGCCATATTTTTCACAAAATTATCACAAGAACAATCTCTAGGCTACATACTTATATTCTTCTCCTCTGAAACCTCTGGAGGAGGGGTCCACAATAACAATCACCTTCAACATCACTATCTTCCATGTTCTTACTAATATTGCCCATTAAGACCCATGTAAAGCATTCAATTGATTTCCTAATACTAAGTACCATATTCAACATCCCTCCAAACAAATGCAAGGTCAGGCTATCACAGTAACACCCTAGTCCCTGGTACCAACTTCTTAATGTGGCCGTTTGGATGAAAATTATCCCCATTGGGAGTTGCACTATTTGGAAAAATTAGAACATGTTTCCTTGATGGAGTGAGTGTAGCATTGTTGGAGGAAGTATGTTACAGGGAGTGAACTTTGAGGTTTCAAGTGTTCAAGCCAGGCTCACTATCATTCTCTCTCATCCTGTTTCCTGCCAGTGATTCAGATGTAGAACTCTCAGTACCTGTCCAGCACCATGTCTGCCTGTGTGTTGTCATGCTCCCTGCCATGATGAAAATGGACTAAAACTCTGAAATGTAATCCAGCCCCCAATTAAACATTTCCTTTATAAAAGTGCCTGTGTTCATGGTATCTGTTCACAGCAATAGAACTTTGAATTGACAGAGTTGATATCAGAAATGGATGGCTATAAGCCTATGGGCTCAAGGAGTAGAATGTAGTGATTTGAATGAAAATGCCCCCCCCCATAGACTCATAGTGAATACAATATTTGGAGGAGTGGCCTTTTTAGAGTAGGTGTGGACATGTTTGAAGAAGTGTGTTACTGGGATGGGATTTTGGTTTTCAGAAGTCCAAGCCATACTCAATGGTTCACTGTCTCTTCTTGCTACCTGCTGATCCTGATGTAGAACTCTCAACTATGTCTCCAGCATCAGGTCTGTATGCATGTAGCCCTGCTTTCTACCCTGATGATAATGGACTAAACCTCTGAAACACAAGCCAATCCCAATTAAATGCTTTCCTATGTAAGAATTGCTGTGGTTAGAGTGTCTCTTCAGAGAAATAGAACAAGGACTAAGACAAAATGCATAAATACAATGTTTGAAATGAATTAATGATGTATTCCAAGACTTTAAGATTTGCTTTTGATCCTCCTCATAATAGTCACCAGGATGATACAAGAGGGTGTGGGAGGCAAGACCAACACATAATGCTTAACAATCACCAGGAAGTAGAGTCTATGACAAGTATCTCATTTTCATATAGATAAGAAAAGATAAGCTGGCATAATTTATATTTGACTTTTTGTTTAAATCTAATTTCATACTCTATCAATATATTTATTTTATTCATGGTTGATAATTTATATAAATTTTACAATCATAAAAAATAAAATACCATTGCTCCTAATTACTTGCTATTCCTGCAAGTTTTGGCAGAAGCATATTTTGTATGATAAGAGAGATACAGGGATGCAATTCTACTTAAGGAAACCTGAGCAAACAGCACTGATTTTCTTAGGTTAGAATAATAATGGATTAGGAGTATCAATCTATCTCTTTGCTAGTTTTACCTATATAACCTGAAGAACACCTTCAAATTCTCTATCTCTGCCCAGATTCTCAACTTAAAAGTAGAAATGTAGTAGAATATCAAATTGTCAGCCCAGAAATCACATACATACAGGTAATGTTATATGAAGTGAACAACAACATGGCCACAGGCTATGAATTTGAGAGACAGCAAGAATGGTAGAGGCTGGACAACAACACCATTATATTTTAACTTCAAAAACAAATCAAAAGTAGAAATTCAGTATAAAGCTAAAAGTTTAAGATAAAATTTTAACTTAGAAAAAAGAAGTATACAATCTTGTATAGCGTTCATTACATGGGACAAATGGATGTATATGTATAGTAATATACTCAATTAGGTGAGTCCAGCCAAAAGTACAAGTGATAGAATAGTGCTTCTTTGGCTAAAGGTGATTGAGAACTATTGTTGCTGTGGTATGTTCTGTATGTCAAATGTGTTGCTCTGATTGGTCAATAAATAAAACACTGATTGGCTAGTAGCCAGGCAGGAAGTACAGGTGGGACTAACAGAGAGGAGAATTGAGAGAACAGGAAGGTGGAGGGAGACACTGCCAGCTGCCACCATGACAAGCAGCATGTGAAGATGCTGGTAAGCCACAAGCCACATGGCAAGGTATATATTTATAGAAATGGATTAATTTAAGATGTAAGAACTAGATATCTAGAAGCCTGAGCCATTAGGCCAAACATTTTAAATAATATAAGTGTCTGTGTGTTTATTTTATAAGTGGGCTGTTATATTGCTGGGACTTGGTGGGACCTGGAGAGAAAACTCTCCAGCTACATATTGTTTTTGTTTTTGTCTTTGTTTAAAGTAATATAGAATACAGAACAAGAAGAGGAGTCATGGAGTTGAGCAGCAGGTCTGAGTGGCACCACTGCTGAAGTTAGGGGACACAGATCAGAGGCAGTGATATAGGACAG
Source organism: Peromyscus leucopus (assembly GCF_004664715.2). Taxonomy (NCBI): domain Eukaryota; kingdom Metazoa; phylum Chordata; class Mammalia; order Rodentia; family Cricetidae; genus Peromyscus; species Peromyscus leucopus. Next base: position 15,489,845 of record NC_051073.1, on the reverse strand, counting down.
CTTCCAGAGCTGGATCAGAAACATAAAATTTTGCTTAGGCTCTGCTGGAAACCAGACTCTTCTATCAGCTTATTTTAGTGTTCTCAGATGCTCACTGGGTTCCATATCACCAGAGTGTAAAGTAATGATTTTTGGGGTTTTATGCCACCAGATTACTAGTAACCTCCTGTCATCAACAAAAATTAAATACTGTGCTAAAAGAGAAAAATTACATTTTGCTGTTTTCCTGGTCCTAAAGTTGGAAGAGAAATTAAAGGTACATTTTATACTTGTGAATTTAATATGATTCTTAGAAAGAAACAGGGGGTTATATTTTGGCTCAAAGGTTCAACTCAACAAAAAGATTACATAGTAGAAGTAAGTTAATATTGATTGAACATTATTTTCTTTTTTCAGATACTTAACTCTTGCTCGTATTTGTCAACGAATCTCAAAAGAACTTTACACTTTGTGTAATTATGCATATTATATTCATTCTTTACTTAACAGACTAACTGGTAATTTTATTCTCAATGTAGATCACAATAGATATTGCTCCAATTATCTATGATCTCCATACTTCCTGTGAGGTTCTTTATAGTATTTTCATTGATAATTCGGCAAAATTAAAGACAGATGAGGTATTTTAAAGAGCATTTTTAAAATAAACACTAAATAAAATATTTTGAACTTGACATAGATACCATAAACACCGATTCTAATAAGAGGTAAGTGACTGGTCTCCTAGCTGAACAGCCCAGTCTTTAGACTGTAGTGGGTAGTCATTCCAGCTTGGATCTGGAAGTTCCAACCCCATTGAGACTCTGGCAACTGTCATGCCTACGAGGCAGGGCCAGGGGAGACGTCTGGAGACCCGAGACCTGGATGGACCAGCATACTCTCTGTGCCGGGACCCTGAACTGTGGAGGTGGGTCCAGCAGAGCTCCAGAGAACACCTCTGGATTGTGATACACCTTCCCCAGAACCTGCAACCTACCTATCCCTTAATTTGTGAGTTACACCATTAAATAAATATCCTTTTAACTATGTGGACTGGCCTTAATAATTTCACCAATACTACACCCTGCCCACCCATCACAGCCTCACTGGCTAGCCAGCAGGCAAGACTCCTGCAGGCAGACCTCTCTAGTCTCAGCACCACCTGCCATCAGACCCTATAATCTACAAGTCCCACTCCATCCCCAAAGACAATTATCCACTTTGCATCAGTTACCCCTAGAGGCACAGACATCACCTTCAGCAATCAGTGGCCTATAGAGACAATGACACCACTTGTACCACCTGGACTAAGAGTGCCCCCCCCCAGAGGCACAGTCACCACCTGTACCAACTGGAGGAAGAGATGGTTAGATGCCAGTGCAAGAATACATTCAACAACATAAATAGCAATGTGATACCACCAGAACTTAGTGGTTCTATAACAGCAAGACCTGAACATCTCAACACAGAATTAAAAGATAGAGAACTTTAAAGAGGAAATAAAAGAAAAATTCCCTAAAAGAAATCAAGGAAAAAACAAATAAAAAATTGAAAGAAATCAATAAACCCCTTAAAGAAAGCCAGGAAAACCAAGAAAAAGCAAGAGGAAATAAAAGAAAAATTCCCTAAAAGAAATCAAGGAAAAAACAAATAAAAATTGGAAGAAATCATTAAACCCCTTAAAGAAAGCCAGGAAAACCAAGAAAAAGCAACCAAACAGGTGAAGGAAACAGTTTAAAACTTGCCAATTAAAATAGAGACAATAAAGAAAACACAATCCATTCAGGTGGTGGTGGTGGTGGTGGTGGTGGTGGTGGTGGTGGTGGTGGTGCATGCCTTTAATCCCAGCACTCTGGAGGGAGGGCCAGGCAGATCTTTATGAGTTTGAGGCCAGCCTGGTCTATAGAGCAAGATCCAGGACAGGCACCAAAACTACAGCAAAGAAACCCTGTCTTGAAAAAGAAAGAAAGAAAGGAAGAAAGAAAGAAAGGAAGGAAGGAAGGAAGGAAGGAAGGAAGGAAGGAAGGAAGGAAGGAAGGAAGGAAGGAAGGAAGGAAAAAAGAAACAAAGAAAGACAAACTGAGCTAATCCTGGAAATGGAAACTCTGGATAAATGAACAGTAACTACAAATGCAAGCATAACCAACATAATGCAAGAGGTGGAAGAGAAAATCTCTGATGTTGAAGATATGAGAGAGGAAATGGATTCATTGTTCAATAAACATTAAACCTAAGAAAGTCATAACACAAAACATTCAGGAAATCTGGGACACCATGAAAAGACCAAACTTAAAAATAATAGGGAATGAAGAAAAAGAAGAATACCAGCTCAAGGCACAGAAAATATATTCAACAAAATTATAAAAGACAACATTCCCAACATAAAGAAGCAAATGTCAATGAAGATACAAGAAGCTTAGAGAACACCAAATAGATTTGACCCTGCAAAAAGTCCCCTCAACAAATTATAACCAAAGACTAAACATACAAAATAAAGAAAAAATATTAAGAGCTTCAAAGGAAAAAAGACAGTAACATGTAAAGACAGATCCATCAGAATAACATCTGACTTCTCAATGGAGACTGAAACCCAAAAGATATAGACAGACATATTGCAGACACTAAGAGACCAATAAGAGACCACAGATGCCAGCTCAGACTATTCTACACAGCAAAACTTTCAATTACCATAGACAGAGTAAATAAGATATTTCATGACAAAACTAGATTAAACAAACCTATCCAAAATCCAGCCTTACAGAAAGTATTAGAATGAAAACTCCAACCTAAGGAAGTTAAATACACCCACCAAAACACAGACAATAGATAATCCCACACTAGCAAATCCCAAAGAAGGGAGACACACACTCACTACCACCAAATAATAACAAGAATTACCAATCACTAGTCATTAATATCCTTAACAACAATGGACTCAATCACCTATAAAAAGACACAGACTAACAGAATAGATATGAAAACAGGATCCATTCTTCTGTGGCATAGAAGAAACACACCTCAACTAAAAGACCTGAGAGTGAAGGGTTGGGAAAAGACTTTATAATCAAATGTTCTTAAGAAGCAATATCCAGTATCCAATAAAATCAACTTCAAACTGAAGTTAATCAAAAGAGATGGAAAAGGACATGTCAAATTCATCACATGAAAAATCCATCAAGTTGAAGTTTCAATTCTGAACATTTATGCCCCAAATACAATGGTGCTCACATATGTAAAATAAACATTACTGAAATTTAAATCCCACATCAAACCCCACACACTAATTGTGGGAGACTTCAACACCCCACTCTCACCACTGGACAGGTCTGCCAGACAGAAACTTAACAGAGAAAAAGAACTAACAGATGTTATGACTCAAATGGGCTTAACAAACATCCATAGAACATTCCACCTAAATAGAAAGTAATATATCTTCTTCTCAGCACCTAATGGAACCCTCTCTAAAACTGACCACATACTTGGTCACAAAGAAACATCAATAGATTAAAAAAATTGGAGTAAACCCCTGTATCTCATTGGATTACCACAGTTTAAAGTTAGAATTCTACAAACTCATGGAGACTGAATAATGCTCAACTGAATCAACACTGGGTCATGGAAAAAATAAAAAAGAAATCAAAGACTTTTTAGAATTAATTGAAAATGAATGTACAACATGTCCTAACTTATAGAACACCGTGAAAGCAGTGCTAAGAGTATAGTTCATAACATTAAATGCCTACATAAAGAATTTGGAGAAATCTCACACTGGTGACTTAACAGCACACCTGAAAGCTCTAGAACAAGAAGAATCAAACTCACCCAGAAGGATTAGATGCCAGGAAATATTCAAATTGATGGCTGAAATTAGAGAGAGAGAGAGAGACAGAGACAGAGACAGACAGACAGACAGAGTCAGAGAGATAGAGACAGAGAGAAAGAAAGAGACAGAGAGACAGAGACAGGGATAACAATACAAAGAATTAATGAAACAAAGAGCTGCTTCTTTGAGAAAATTATAAAAATATACAAACCCTTATCCAAACTAACTAAAAGGCAGGGAGAGAATACCCAAATTAACAAAATCAGAAATTAAAAGGGGCATAATGACACTGAGGAAATCCAGAGAATCTTCAGGTCATAGTTCAAAAATCTGTATTCCACAAAATTGGAAAATTTAGAAAAAATTGACAATTTTCTGGATAGGTGCCACATACCAAAATTAAATCAAGACCAGATAAACAATTTAAATAAACCTAAAACCCCTAAGGAAATAGAAACACTCATTAAAAGTTTCCCAACCAAAAAAAAAACACTCAGAGCCAGATGGTTTCAGCGCAGATTTATACAGAATTTCATAGAAGAAATAATACCTATATTCCTCAAATTGTTTTACACAATAGAAATAGAAGGAACATTGTCAAACTCCTTTTATGTGGTAGTTGCCATTATACCCAAACCACACAAAGATGCAACAAGAGAGAGAGAGAGAGAGAGAGAGAGAGAGAGAGAGAGAGAGAGAGAGAGAGAATTACAGTACAATCTCCCTTGTGAACTTTGATGCAAAAATACTCAATAAAATACTGGTAAATCAAATTCAAAACCACATAAAAAATCATCCAGTATGATCAAGTAGACTTCATTCCAGAGATACAGGGATGGATCAACGTACAAACATCTCTCAATGTAATCCATCATATAAACAAACTGAAAGAAAAAAAAACACATGATAATCTCATAGATATTGAAAAGACCTTTGATAAAATCCAACACCTCTCTTGGAGAGATCAGAAATACAAGGAACATACCTAAACATAACAAAGGTGATTTCTAGTTAACCAAAAGCCAACATCAAATTAAATGGAGAGAAACTCAAAGCAATTTAATTAAAATCAGGAACAAAACAAGGCTGTCCACTCTCTCCATATCTATTTAATATAGTGCTTGAAGTTCTAGCAAAAGCAATAAGACAACAAAAGGAGATCATGGGGATACAAATTGGAAAGGTAGAAATCAAACTTTAGCTATTTGCAGACGATATGATAGTATACATAAATGACCCCAAAAATTCTACCAGGGAACTCCTACAGATAGTAAACACCTTCAGTAATGTGACAGAATACAAGATTAACTCAAAAAAATCAGTAGCCCTCCTATATACAAATGATAAACTGGCTGAGAAAGAAATCAGAGAAACATCACCATTTACAGTAGCCACAAATAATATAAAATGTCTTGGGGTAACTCTAACCAAACAAGTGAAAGACCTGTATGACAAAAATTTTAAGTCTTTGAAGAAAGAAAATGAAGAAGATACCAGAAAATGGAACTACCTCCCATGATCTTGGATAGGTAGGATCAACATAGTAAAAATGGTAATATTACCAAAAACAATCTATAGATTGCTTTGGGAGAGATAGAGTGGGAGAGCAATGAAAGAGATATCGTGATAGAGGGAGCCATATGGGGGTCAAAATCATGATTGGGATATCTATAGAGACAACTGAACCAAACTTGTGGAAACTCAAGAACTCTAGCCCAAAATCTGTGGATCCTGCATGAGAATGAACTAGGCCCTCTGTATATGAGGGACAGTTGTGTATATTAGTCTGTTTGAGGTGCCCCTGGCAATGGGACCAGGATCTATTCCCTGGGGTGTCAGCTGGTTTTCTGGCTATGGTGTGATGCCTTGCTGGGCCTTGATGCAGGGAGTCTTGGTCTTGCCTCAACTGAATGTACCAGGCTTTGTTAACTCCCCATGGGAGGTCTTACCCTTTTAGAGGAGGGGATGGGGCATGGGTCAGGGTGGAGGAGAAGGGAGCAGAAGAAGGGGTAGGGTGGGAACTGTGGTTAGTATGTAAAATGAATAAAAATTTTAAAAAACATATAAAAATGGAATAGTTTGATCTCATCAACTTGCCTATGTAATCTTTTCTTTAAAAACATAGAATGTAAGTATACATATTCTATCAGTACAAAACCTGAGCATGAGTTGCATTAGTTCTACTTACTACCACAGCATTGCAACTATGCCTAACAAAATAGTTAAGAAAGACAGTTTGTGTATATCTTTTTCTGCTTACATTCACCACCACAGTTGTTCCTGAACATCCCATAATCTATTTAAGAAGCTGGTTTGAAATATTCCTGATTAAACACAATGGGGAAATGTAAAAACATAATTGGGACAACATTTATCATTCCCTACAATTTTATGTGCTGTTTGTTTTCAGTATGGTATGCTAAGTGTCATCCGTACACTCCAAGAAAATTATATAGGAAATGTATAACAAGCTACAGTGCATGAAAACGGGGAGAGAAGACATGTAGTGTGCTACAGGTGTTCTCTCTTTCGCAGGGAAGCTGATGTCGAGTTTACATGCTAACATACACTCCTTCTGGAATTCTTAGATTTTTCGTAATAGGTGAACTTCCTGTGAGCACTTTCAACAAGCCTCTTCTGGTTTGAGTACCTTACCCAGAAGGCTGCAGTGACAGAAAGTGGCAATTACAGGCACTAGAGATAAGGATGGGAAATTATCAAATAAATAATTAAATGAGATCTTTATTAATATTATCTAGAAGAGAATCAATAAATACCTTAGGGGGCGTATTTGGAGTTTTACACACTATACTAAAAAGTGATTATAGATTCTGATTATGATTTATGATTGTAGAGTAAGAACCAAAAGAATATAACAGCCTAACAAATACTATACAGAATATCATTATATGATATGTAAATAGGTATACATATATGCATCTATAAGCATATCCATACAAATATTTGTCTACTCTGTATCTTTTTTGGGGGGGTCTGGACCCATAGATACAGGCAAACTTCATCAATGTAAACAAAAATATAATATTTATGCTAATAAAATAATGCTAAGAACAAAGCAGATTTATCTAATTCATCCAATTCACCTTGATGGAGGGAGCCATTATGAGGGTAGGGAGAAACCTGGTGATAGGGAAATCCCCAGGAATCCACAAGCATGAGCCCAGCTAAAACTACTAGCAATAGTCGAGAGGGTCAGTGAACTGGCTTTCCCCTGTAATTAAACTGGTGAATACCCTAACTGTCATCATAGAGCCTTCATCCAGTAACTGATGGAAGCAAATGCAGAGATCCACAGCTAAGCACCAGGCAGAACTCCAGGAGTCCAGCTGAATTAGAGAAGAGGGGTTATCTGAACAAGGGGGGTCAAGATCATGATGGGGAAATCTACAGAGACAACTGAATCAAGCTTATCTGAAATTAATTCATAAATTTCATCTGAAATAAATTCATCTGAAATTAATTAAAATTTGAACTGATGGGGCTGATGAGATGTCTTATTTGTTAACAGCATATATGTCTCTAACAGATGACCCAAGTTTTCTTCCCATCCCATTACTAAATGGCTTACCATCTCCTGTAAGTCTAGGTCCAGTAAATCAACACCCTCTTGTGGCCTTCAGAGGAACCTATATTCAAGTACACGTACTCATTCTACACACACACACACACACACACACACACACACACACACCATAGTAACACAATTTAATATAAAATATACTATTAAAAGAAAAAAATCAGTTGGATTTATTTGTAGCTTAGTATTTCTAAATTCAGACTATTAAATAATTAATAAAATCATTAATATAAGCACAATATGCTTGTAATGTAAGTGACAAGATGTGTATGGAAAACATAAAGACATAAACATTCCAAATAAACATGTTTGTTCAGATAAGATAATTTTTCAGAATGATATTCAAAATAAAAATATTATTTACAACTTATGCAAAAAGCATGAGAAAATCAACTAAGAATAGATATATTTAAGAAAGCACACATTTATTAGGTTTAATACTAAAAACCAGGTTGTAAAAACTCCCTACAGATGTGGCTATTATAAGCTGCTACATCTGTATTATGAAATAATTGATTATAAATTGAAAAATTATACAATGAAAGGCCTTAGTGTAATTTTTGTTTTATTAGCTATACAACAAAGATACTCTGATCAGTGCAATTGAGGCACTTATATCCTGGAGATAAGCAACAGTCACCTAACTGGACATAAAATCTACTCAATAGGAGGAAATCATGTCTCTCACTATAAATTTAGCCATCTACCTGAGGCTGGTGACTCCAAGGAACCTAGAGAAGAACCTATTATCAACATATTTATGACTCACTCCTATCTAATTTATAAACCATCTCTTGCCCAGATGGCCAAGCACATTCAATTATCTTGAATTATTGGTTCTGTTTTAGATATCAGAGTTTTCTGACCTTTCTAACAATTAAGCACAGTCGTCTTTATACGCTGTAATTGGAACACTCTGAGTACACAGTTGTGGAAAGGCTTAAGAGAATAAATTAATTGTAGCTAATTTGGTTTATGCAACAGGCAAATGAAATCCCTAATCAGTTCCAGTAATTTTGAGCCAAAGTGACTTATAATCCATGAATAGTAGAGGACAAAAACTAATATTCCAATATTTATGCTTTACATAGGCATGATGGAGCAAGTAACAAAATAATAGAGTGAATTAAGTATGAAGTAACACTGATAGCTTAATTACTTTTAACTGAAATGCAATATATCCATGTGTTCTGTTTTGGGTTTGTAATATTTACCATAGACTCATATACTTTGTGAAATATCTACCATAGATTCATATGCTTTAATATATGCTTCCAAGCTGATGGTGCTGTTTGCCAAGGACATGGAACCCTTAGAAAGTAGAGCCCCTATGGAGCAAGTGGGTTAATTGGGGTAAGCCATGAGGCTTTATAGCTTGGTACCATTTCCTATTGATTTTCCACCTTTTAAACATTGAGTAAATGTAACCAGATGGTTGGCTGCTACTGCTATCATGTCTTTACTCCATGCTGGCATATTTTCACGGCTGTGATGAGGTAGCCTACTTGAACTCTAAGCTTAAATAAAGCCTCCACCAAGTTGCTTCTTGGCCTCAGCAAGGAAAAAAAAAACAATTTATGTTAAAAATATGCTTTTTAGGTATATTTCTTGCCCAAAGAACTTCATATGATTCTTACATTGTAAAGGTGTTTCACTTTACATTAGAATTCTCAAAAATTTCTTTGCAGTTACTACAAGAAAATATTATTTTTTTAAATATTTTCTTTGTTCATCAGAAACTTCTAAAGTATTGTCACTGGCTTTAAAACAAGAAGTATGTAATATCCATATGTTTAGAATTTGAAGATTTCTTACATAGAAATAACTTTCCTGAAAGATTTCATTCTATCTATTTATTTTCTTTAAATCTGTGTGTTCTCATCATTTAGTTCTATTTATAAAATAACCTGAATTTGGGGGAGAGAGAGAAAATTATCTATTATGTGTTAATCACCTTCAGAGCAACAGAGTGAAATTCATATAAACTATTTCTGTTGCATGTATATGTTGTTTTAATATTTAAAAGAATAACATGTTTAAAACAATGTAATAGGGAAAGATATTCTCCTATATCACTGTATTTCTTTGACCTTCCCTCATTTTATGTTTATCATATTTATACTTCTTTGGGGTAAATATAAAAAAATTGAAGAAGTAATTGACGTCAAATATTAAATTTCCTCATTTGATTTGTATATTTACATAGAAAGATAGATTAATAGACAGATGATAGAATACTTGGGCTCCTAATTTTAAATAGTTAAACATTTGAAAAATATAACAGGACAAATGATTAATTACGTTAAAATACATGTATTAGTAATACCAGCTAGGCCTATTTAGGTGAAGGGCATCGTGATGAATAAGTAGCTCAAGGAAGTAAATACTTCATCTTTCCACTCAGGAATTCCAGATGACCAGAAGCTGCTAACAGGACACAGGTGGCGGTGTTCTCAGGAGAGCAGTTTATAATAGATTCTAAATGAGGAAATGGGACTCATCAGTTTTAGATACTTTTGAAATCTCACCAGTATGAAAGCCTTCATACATCATAACTGAAATAATGGGAAGTGATTAATAAATGTCGCTGACTTAAATGAGTTGCCAGATGTATCTGACTCTCAAGTGATCAGAAGAAAAAATGTAAAACAACCTCATAAAATGAATGTGTCATAACAGTTTGTGTCAGTTTGTGTTAAACCATGGATAAGACTCCAACTTCCAAAAATAATGTAATTCTAGAAATCTATATTACTTATTTTGAGAGTATAAGCAATATCAATGCCCTGTCATTTGAAATATTGCATTTTTCTTTTATGACAAAATATAATAATAATAAAATAAGAAAAGCATGCATGTAATATAAACATAGATGTCAATTAAATTAGAAATTACAACATAATATATAAATGGACCTTTAAAAATAAACATCATAAAAATGTTGTTTGCTACACTGTTGCACGAATCTTAATTGGTCTTAATAAAAACCAGGAGCCAGATATTGAGGTAGATGATGAAAGATCAGAGAGACAAAGGAATAAGCCATAGCCACTTCTCACCGCACCAACACCTCAGCTGAAAGAACTGAACTCCTTTCTCTTCCAGCTTCATCTTCCTTTCTCTAGCCAGCCATATCATTTCCTGTCTCTACCTCCCTAGTGCCGGGACTAAAGGCCTGTGTGCTTCCCAAGTACTGGGAGCAAAGTCATGAGATCCCAAGTGTTAGGATTAAAGGCGTGTGCCACCATTGCATGACCTCTATGGCTCACTAGTGGCTGGCTTTGCTCTCTGATATTCAGGCAAGCTTTATCTGTTAGATCACACACAAAATATTACCACACCACATTTGTTATGGTCGATAACTATATGATAATAGAGCTCATAAGAGTGAGGTAGGATGTTGCTCCGAGTTTGTCAGACCGAACCATCTAGTAAGTTCCGTGCTAGCTATAGACTGAGATCCTGTCCCCCGAAACCAAAATCTTGAGGGAACTGGATGCAGAGATCCATGATCAGGCCCCAGGTGGAGCTCCAGGAGTCCAACTGGTGAGAAAGAGGAGGGTTTGTGTGAGCGAGAATTGTTGAGACCAAGGTCGGGAAAAGCACAGAGACAAATATACAAAGGAAACACATGAACTATGAACCAATAGCTGAGGAGCCCCCAACTGGATCAGGCCCTCTGAATGGGTGAGACAGTTGATTGGCTTGATCTGCTTGGGAGGCATCCAGACAGTGGGACCGGGTCCTGTCCTCAGTGCATGAACAGGCAGTTTGGAACCTGGAGCTTATACAGGGACACTTGGCTCAGCCTGGAGGAGGGGACTGGACCTGCCTGAACTGAATCTACTAGGTTGAACTCAATCCTTGGGGGAGTCTTTGCCCTGGAGGTGATGGGAATGGGGGATGGGCTGGGGGGAAGGCGGGTGGGGATGGGAGTGGGGGTGGGATAGGTGTGGGTGGGAGGGGGGAGAACAAGGAAATCCGTGGCTCATATGTAAAATTATATTTAATAAATAAATTTAAAAAATGAAAAAAAAACAAAAAACAAAAAAAAGACTGCTCTTTGGGTCATAAAGTTCTTGTGAGTGAAGGGATGTGTTTAGCGCTGATTAATAATTATATGCTTACTGTTTTTAAAGATGATGTAATTGAATTATTGCCAAGCTCGTGTTGCTCCTTGTATAACTTAATAGTTTTTTTTTCTGTATATAAACTACTGATTTGCAGAAGTAAAATTGCAGCAGATTCAAACCAAAAAAAAGAAATTAATAGAAATAGTTAATACCCCACTGACAAATTTTCAAATAGCAAATATTTAAATTTCCTTGGAGAAGCTATTGAACAAGTCCAAGCATGTTATTTTTCATTAACTGTTTATTATAAATACAAGTTTTATGAAATCATGGAGGCATTTTTGAGACCATAGCAACAATACTTTCTGTTAGTAGCTCAGAACATTGGGATCTTGAAGGCGGAGAGTTATTGATGCCCAAGCTTCCCTATGCAATCGCATCTTGGTATAATGTTCCTTTTTATGCAGCTGTAGCTCATGTAGACACAAGCTTAGAGACACAGCACTGGGAGAATACCCATGTGATACCAATTCTCGAGACTTACAAAATGCAAGTACTACGGCAGAAGCATGGCTCCTTCCAGCTTAGAAAGTGATGATGTTATGCTCAAAGCCCCAACAGAGACTGTCAAGTAGACAGAGCCACTACTTGAGACCTGAAACAGTAGAATCCTTCAGTAACATTCACCTCTCACAGAGAATGTTTTGGCACTAATTAGCTCTTCCAAAAGAAGATAGCTGAAGTCTCAACTAAATTCAGCAAAGAGGGGCATGGTGCCATTCAAGGGATTTGTATCCAGGGATTTGTCCAGATTGTGAAACTTGACATGAATTGCCAGCAACTTTGAGCTGTTAACATCTTCCCTGTTGGTTTCCAGAGTTCTCTGGGGAATGTTGTTCCTGTCCCTATGCTTCTTGTTCTTGTGTTAAATTATAAATCCTTCCCTATTCCTTTTCCTTTGTTGGTTCATTGAAATATAACTTGTTTGGGTTTCATAGACTTAGAGATGGACTTTGGACTTCTGAATTGAACCCAAGACAACTGAGGATTTTTGGTAGTTTTGGAGTGGAGTGATTACATGCTTTCCACTGTGAGAAAGATAGGTCCTTGAGGGAATCAGTCTCAAATCAGTTTTTCTTGTCTGACACCCATGGTGAAAACAGATGGCTATTGTGATACCATTGAGAGCTGACAGAAACTTTAGATTATGTCTAGGTCATTTTGAGAAATCAATGAAATTCTTGTGAAACTGGGTGTGTTCAATCAGAGGCAAACTCTCTTATGAAGTAAAACTGCCACTTGGGTTTTGCTACTTTCATACATTAGCCTTATTATTTTACACTGCAAAAAAGCATGTCTTTTATAAGTTCTTATCTGAATTGGAAGTAATTTAATGAAGCACTAAAAAATAATCAAGGCAGGTCAGTGATAAAGACAGACAGAGACAGAATAATAGGGAAAAGAGAATCCATGCAGATAATCTCGTCAATTTCTAACTGCTAGCAAATCTAAATAGGATAAAGAATGACATTAACAATAGAATTTAAGATCTTGATTGATTTATTGAATTGATAACATATTTGTAATGTTCATAGTGTCTACTACACTAAAAAAATATTAAAACATATCCTTGTATAGTTCACTGTCCAGATACTATATAGTTGCTATGCTTCCTTTCCTTGGAGCTTTGAACAAAATGGGCCGATAGAGGTTATTTCTATGGCAACCACAAAGTATTTCAGTACACTTAAGAGCTCCCAAAATCCATTTTTATTTCCCCAAAGAACCCACAGTAAACCTCAGCACATAAGAAATGTAGATATTTCACTAGCTCTTTGAGCAAAGTAAATTAGAGAATTCCAAAGTCTCAAACAGTTAAAAATGTCTGAGATATTTTCAACTGAGTATTTGGTCAGCATGTTTCATAAACCTATACATTTTCTGGAGATGTATGTCCAGAAGAGTTGGTAAATCATACTTCAGCAAGCAAAGAGGTTGAAGCTTATTTTGCAGGGCAGAGGCATCCTTCCCAGAGGGGATAACCCAGAATCAAATTTTGCTATGATACGTTTTTTTTTTTTTTTTTTTTTTTTTTTTTTTTCTAGGAATGTTCCACACCAATGTGGAAGGCTTGTGAGAAGTGAGTTTTCTAATATTTTCATTTATCACTGACACCATGAATGCTAATGCCACTCACTTCTTCACTGCTTATGGTCAACAATTTTCAGAATTTTAAAAGTCGTTTAGAAAGATTGAAGATATTCATTGCTAACCATGGACTGTGGTTATTTTGTAAATACTTCGTTATGTCAGCTATTTCTATATGAAGATGTTAGCAATGAAGCAGAAATATCACTTTATCCCAGCTGATGGCTCTATAAGGAAGTTGTGGAACCTTCGGAACAGAAAGTCTAGCAAAAAGAAGCCATGTTGTAGCATGTATGGATCTGCATCTATAGGAAAAAAATCTGGATTTTTCAGGCTCATCTGTCACTTTACAAAGAGAAGGAGGCAGGAATTAATTAAGGGAGAGATGGAGAGGAGACAAATCTGTTTGCTACACCCCAACTGTGGCTTGACTTCAAGAAGGCAAGAAGGAAAACTGGGATGAGGAACATCTTTGTTGACCATGTTTGGGTCATTGGCATAATTCCTGTTTTTCCCAGGTCATGGGAAAAACATGGTCTCTCTAGAGGATGATCACATAGCTGAATGAATGTCAGGTAGATTAGGAGTTGCCAATCTATCTACTACTGCCAGTTTTACTGATGTTACTGTTGTTAATCTCTGGGTTTTCTGTCCCCTCTGTTTTCTGTTCTCCTATCTCCGTGTCATTTGAGGCACAACCATGAAGGCTTTACCTGCCATTCCCTTCTTGGTCTTCCTGTCCATGGAGTTTGATGATACCAATCTTGCATGTCTGTGACATATGAAGAAAGATACTCCCCACAAGCTCAAGGGAAAGAGAGGAAAGGCTGAAACTTTTGAAATTTGAGCTAAGTACTTCTTTTCTCCATTTAAGTTACCATAGTGATAGAAAAGTAGCACACACACACACAAAAAAAAAAAAAAAACAAAAACAAAAACAAAAAAACAAAAAATAAAACTAATTTATGTGATCTCATGACAAGCCACTCCTTATTTAGGTAAGATATGAGCCATCATTTATATTTTCAACTCAAAGCATATTTCTTACAAGTCCATTAGAACAACAGAGTGATCCCTTTGGCTTTCTTTTATTTAAAAAAAAATATTCAATTTTTTATACATATTGATCTTTTTCTTTCTCCTTCTCTAAACCCTTCCAGAATCTCCTCCCCATCCAATATCTTTTTTGTCTAAAAATACAACCAAGAAACAAATAGAGGAAAATCAAAACAAACAAATAAAAAATAACAACAACAAAGGAAATAAAACTGGGGGGAAAAATGCCGAACTGAACCAAAATGAAAACAAAAAAGCATATGCAAAACATAGGTGCTCCTTTGAGTTGGGCACCCTTTCATGGTCTTAGGGTCTGCCCTGTAGTTTGGTTGAATGGTAAGGGGTAACTGGGAGGATATGTGTAAGGAGAAATAATATGGTGAAAATACATTTAATAAAAAATAAAAATTAAATAAAATGATGCATCTTAAATGAATAAAATCTGTTTTGATAGAGAACAGAACAACTATTACCAGCAATGGAGGCTGATTGAAACAGGAGATGCAGGCAACGCAGATTAGAGGTTACAAAGTGTCAGGTATGCAGAATGAACCAGCATGCAGACACAGTAACAACAGAAGTGCAGTCCATGAAACTGCACTGTATTTGTGATTCCTGCTATTTGAACAAAAGCTAGTGCTTCTTGTACCTGAAAAGGAAAGGGTAACTGTGACAGTTAATCTTGGATGTCAACTGGACTGGATCCGGAACCAAAGCAAGAAATGCTTTTGTGTGGATTTTACCTAGTGCCTATGGTGAGACACTTTGTGCAGCCTTGGTGCAGGGAGGAGGGACTTGGACCTGCCTCAGCTGAATGTACCAGGCTCTGCTGACTCCCCATAGGAGACCTTGTCTTGGAGGAGGTGAGAATGAGGGATGGGTTGGGGAGGAAGGCTGTGGGACAGGAAGAGGGAGGAGGGGGATCTGTGGTTGGTATGTAAAATGAATAGAAAAATCTCTTAATAATAAATAATAATAATTATAATAATAATGGTAAAAAATAAAAAAAAGAGTACTTCTGGAAAGGGTTCACTAAGGATGGGAAAATTTACTCTAGAGTAGGTAATAACTTCCATCAGAGACCCAGACATAAGAAATTCCAAGGCAGTGAAGAAGCCGTTCTTCTCACCTGTCTCCTTCCTTCTTTATTGGTGAGGGAATCCACTTCTGTTGCTGCTGCTGTCACCACCATTCATTTGCAGAAGTCCAACAGCTACTTTCCTGCCCTGAGGTCAACCTAATAGTTCCATGTAAAGAAAAAAATTGTTTAGAGCTTTTGCACTTATTTATTTTTGCTTACGTAGCCGTATCTTTCCAAAGTTACATCCAAAGATGCCATTGTCGACATTAACTGTTTAAAAATGTTTCCCTTTTAATTTTTTTGTGTTGAAATTTTTAATTTTTTATGTTAGCATCATTTATACCTTTTTATGGAAATATCCAAGTATCTCTCACTAACTGAAAGTTGTGGTTAAATGTGGTGGTATTCTAATTGTACTGAAATGTGATTTTGATTGTATGTTAATAAATAAAGTTGCCTGGGGGTCAGAGCTATTAGAGCCATAGAAAGAGCGTGGCAGTGGTGGCACACGCCTTTAATCCCATAGTTAAAGGTTATTCAGGGCCACCTACCTTGTTGCCAGTATCTCAAAGCATAAAATTGTTTACTAAAATCTACCCTATTGCTGTGTTTCATAAAAACATAGAATTTCGGTAATCCAAATTCACTTAAAATGTAAATCATTTACTTTGCAAAAAATAATTTTCCAAAAAGATTAAACACATTGCCATTTGATTTGGGAAAAGTAGGAACCACCTTAACTACAAAGAACAGTATTAGACTTACGGTAGAACATAATACCAATATAACACAAAATAGGTTAAAAAAAAAAAAAAACAACCCAAAAAAACAGAGACTGAAAGACAGCATTATAAAGAACAAAATGCTAGATTTTTTTTTCAAAATAGAGGATCATGGGAAATGTCACAGCTCAGTCTATTTATTAGACTCTCTATTAGAGTATTTAAGACTAAAATTTTAAAGATTATATTATATTTGGACTCATTGTTGGAGATCTGCAGGGCCTGGGGGATGGTCACAGCTGGGCTCAGCCTCTCTGAATGTCTCCTGCTGTTTCATTCCAATGGGTGGACAGCACAGAAGCACAGGCGAAGGAGAGCAACAAGTGGTAGCTTGTTTTTTAAATGTATTTTCTTTTGCTAATCAAATGATGTTTCAAGACCAAAAACCCCACTCATTTGCTCAAAACAGAAATCACGTATCTTCAGATGAAGTTTTCCACTAATTGCTTCCCATTAGTCCCTATCTCCTAATGTGTCTACAATAATCATGAATCAGCAAGTATTTGCATAGGGACAAATTACATTTAACAACAATTATCTTTTGCAAATGTTAATTTCTGCAGTTGCTGTTGGCACTCCGGGAAATACTTGCTTTCATTGTGTAAGAATTGTTTATATGGGCATATCTACCGTGTACCCTACAAGCAACTTTGAGCTCCTCATTTGCTAAGGTTAAACCAAAAGAAGTTTATGTTATGAAGCTATGAATTTAGTTCAAATGGCACAGTATTTGCCCATCATGTCAGAGGCCCTAGGTTTAACCTGCAAGAGAATAACAACAGAAACAAAGACCTATATTCATTCCATATACTTCAAATACTGGTTAAGTTTATAACCACGAAACAAAATACTACATATTATTCATGATAAACTTGTTGCATTCATTTGGAAAATTAAGTAATCATGAATAAAAATGGTTCTATTCTGGCTTCCTGCTCATTATACATTTTTCCACTAAGGCAAGAATGTAGTGGCCTTGCCTGTAAACTTCAATTATCACTAAATCAACAGTGAGCCAACCCCCAGGGAGACCAAATGCTTTAAACTGTGACACACACTCCTCTTTTGGCAATCAGTCTTGGCTGACATAATGAAACACAGTTAATCCCAGAACACGTGGAACCACAGTACTTAACTTGCTCAACCATGCCTGTAACAATTCAATTAGCAAATCCCTTTGGACATTCTGTACTTGAGAAGAAAATATCTAGGGATATTTTTACTAGACTTCTTTTGTATTCACATTGGCAAACCCAACTATTTATACAAGCCCTTGCCAAGAGGAGGGGTCAAATATATTAATTAATGATCCCATATGTCTACACTCCCACACTGTCATTCCATGGATGTGATGGTGCTGTGTCTTACAAACCTTTTAAATAGTTGCTGAATGCTAAAATCAAATTCAAATCCCTTTCATATATATATATATATATATTCTTCTGTCTGGAAACTCAAGCAAATTACAGGTCATACATGAAGTAGGTTTTAATATTAAGAAACAAAGTTCATGTCAAAGAGAGCAGAAAACAAATATTCACCAAAACAAAAAAATTAGAAGTTGGTCAATTAATGTAAAGGGTAAATGATGAGGTGAAAATTGGTTACAAAACAAATTGACCTGAAAATATAGTTCAAAGCCTTTAAAAATATGCAAAAGGTATAATTAATGTATGACTTTTTTTTTTTTTGGATTTTAAAGACAGGGTTTCACCATGTAGTTTTGGTGCCTGTCATGGATCTCGCTCTGTAGACCAGGCTAGCCTTGAACTCACAGAGATCTGCCTGGTGCTGCCTCCTGAGTGCTGGGATTAAAGGTGTGCCACAGCCGCCATTTGACTCTTTTTAATTGATGACTTATGCCTAAAGGATAAGCCAAAGCAGGTATATATGTTTCATTTTTAATGACAATATTTTGATATTCACTTGTCATAATCAAACAACACATATCATTTTCTTTCAATAGATCTAATTTTTGATTAATGTAGCAGTAAAATAAAACAACAGAAAACTAGAGAATATTATAAGAAACAGATCATTCATTAAAAACAAAGTACTATTTGTGTTAAAGACAAAAGTCACATATTTTTCTTTCTTTTTTTCATTTTTCTTTATTAAGAAATTTTCTACTCACTCTACATACTATCCACAAATTCCCTCTCTTCCCTCCTCCCACCCTTACCCCTCTTTCCTAAGCCACCCCACATCCCTACATCCCCCAAATCGAGGTCTCCCATGGGGAGTCAGCAGAGCCTAGCACACTGAGCCTAGGCAGGTCCAAGCCCCTTCCCACTTCACCAAGGCTGCGCAAGGTGTCACACCTCAGGCACCAGATTCCCAGAAGCCTGACCATAGACCAGGGACAGATCCCAATCCCCCTCCCTGGGCGCCCCCTAAACAGTTCAAGATATTTTTCTTCTTGGCATAAAGCATGCCTAAGTTTTTCTTGTACATTAGCCTACCCCATAGCATTTCCAAGTGCTTTTGAGAAGTAAAATATGTTACAAATTCACTCAAATGTACATTTTAATACTTTTATATGACATAGCAAATTATTATTATAACATGCATTATTAAATGTTAGAATTTTAAACTATACCTAATTTCAAATATATATGTGTGTGTGTGTGTGTGTGTGTGTGTGTGTGTGTATGTGCGTGTGTGTGTACACACACGCACATACACACACATATATGTAGAAGACCATATATAGAAGAACAGTGTCATAAGATTACATCACTTAGAGTTTTCATCCCATTTTTGCATAAGTATATTTCATGGCACTTGCACAAATATAAAACTACATAATTATCCTTTAGCCAGAACTGGCTCCTATTATTAAGTTATACATAAATGCATTATCTCTCATCAAGTCTTTATTTACTAATTTTAATTATCAAATGTTGTTTTCCTTTTATGATTATTACTATGATGTTTGTCTATTGGTGATTTTAGTTTCCATATTTTTTAGCTTTTTTTGTAAAAAAAATAAAAACCTTCTTGATCTCACTATATTCTTCCTTGGTTTTAAATTTCCAGTTATATTTTTTTGATGGATATTTGTTTACTTCAGTTTAGGATTCACCCTGTCCTATCTTTTTGTCCCACATATTGAAAGATAGAGCTAATCATAAGTTTCCATGGTTGAAATTTAAATATTTTACTGGGAATTTTTCATAATTATTAGTGTGGTGAATTTTTAAATTGTATGTTTTTAATAACTTCCATATATATATATACATATATGTATAATACACATGTAATTACTATATTGAAGATTATTTTGTACAGATTTATATTCTACAGTAAGAAAATTCAATATCTAAAATAGATATTAACCAGTCTTTACAGTTTCCATTTCTCCATATACTATAGACATCTTCAGTGTGGCACCTTGGTGACTGTTTCCATGGAGGACAGATATTCTACTTGATCAACTCCTATGATCTTTGAACCCTATAAACAGTGAACCACACTGTTTGCCATAGCAACTACCTCTCAGTCACAGTGTGCTGTCCTCTAACTCATGCTTTAATCTCTTAAATAAGTATCTTATAGGAATGTGATCTGAATAATACTATTAGCCTAATAAAGAGGTTTGACACACACACACTCCTTCCTTCCCCAAACTTTCTACTTTCTCTAGTAGATTCTTGAGGTCCCTAATCTGTCTTTTAATCAATCAAGTCCAGGACTTCTATGTTAAAACAAAACAAAACATACAGCAACAACAACAACAACAAAAACAAAAACAACAGGCATCATTTATTGCCATCTTTGCTTCTCTTAAACATTGAAATAGTACTGTCAATCATCAACATCTTCAATCAAAACAATTATCTTTATCATCCTTACCACCCAGACACATTTTTTTATAGTAATCAAATCCTCCAAACCACATGGTAAACCTAAAATATGTCAGATTAATAACATGCTCCTGGTACCTGTTCATATGCCTTGAATTAACAACTTGCCACTTTCTATTATTACACGCAATGCATTTCATTAAATATCCACCAAGAAATTTATATACTCGATAATTTTTATTTGTACATTCTTTGATTACTTTTTTGTTAGTGAACAAGGTAATTTATGAATGAATGGAATCTTACTATTCTCTAGTCTTTAACTTCATTATAGACTTTTCAGACAATAGTCAATAGAAAAAAAATGAATAAATTAGAAATGCTTCATATTTGTCAAAACATGTTTCTTCTTTCTCAGTAAGTTAAATAAATCCTCTAACACTATTTTTAGGCACGAGGAGTAGAACATTTTATTCTTACTAAACTTTCTCATCCCACTGTGGCTGGATAGAACACAAGCTATCTGGCTATGTTGTAGGCTAAATTTCGCCAAGCAAATTACAATAATTGACATGGATGAGAGACAAAAAAAAAAAAAAACTATGAACATTTATTTTTAATTAAATGTGAATAAATAGAATGGGTTCTTCATCATTTGAAATGTGAAAGGTAATAAACATGAAATAACTACTAGTAAAACCAGTTTCATCCAGTTATATCTCCCACAACTCCAAATTTGAAGCTGCAGAAATCATGGTAAATTGCAGCGAAGAATAGATAAACCACATATAAAATTGTGATCGTTCTTTTTTTTTCTATAATCTTTTATTCTGTTTATTAAAATTATTTTTTTATTTTATTTTGTTTATTTTATTTTACAATACTATTCATTTCTACATAACAGCCACAGATTTCCTTGTTCTCCCCCTTCCTTGCCCCCCTCCCCTTCCCCCAGCCCACCCCCCTTTCCCACCACCTCCAGATCAAGGCCTGAGATCTACCTGATAGACTCAGTCCAGGCAGGTCCAGTCCTCTCCTCCCAGATTGAGCCAAGTGTCCCTGTATAAGTCCCAGGTTTCAAACAGCTATCTCATGCAGCGAGCCCAGGACCTGGTACCACTGCCTAGATGCCTCCCAAACAGATCAAGCCAATCAACCATCTCACCTATTCAGAGGGCCTGATCCAGTTGGGGGACCCTCAGCCTTTGGTTGATAGTTCATGTGTTTCCATTCATTTGGCTATTTGTCCCTGTGCTTTATCCAACCTTGGTTTCAACAATTCTCGCTCATATAAACCCTCCTATTTCTTGCTAATTAGACTCCCAGCGCTCCACCTGGGGCCTAGCCATGGATGTCTGCATCCAGATTCCTCAGTACTTGGATGGGGTTTCTGTCACAACTATTAGGGTGTTGGCCATCCCATCATCAGAGTAGGTCAATTCCGGCTGTCTCTCGACCATTGCCAGCAGTCTTTTGTGGGGGTATCTTTGTGGATTTCTGTGGGCCTCTCTAGCACTTTCTTTCTTCCTTTCCTCATGTGGTCTTCATTTACCATGGTCTCCTATTCCTTGTTCTCCCTCTCTGTTCTTGATCCAGCTAGGATCTCCTGCTCTCTTTCCCTCAACCCTCGCTGTTCATTGCTCCCACTCATGTCCAGGCTGTTCATGTAGATCTCATCCATTTCTCCATCATTGGGTGATCCCCGTGTCTTTCTTGGGGTATTGTTTTCCATTTAGCCTCACTGGTGATGTGAGTAGCAGTCCAGTCACCCTTGTTCCACATCTAAGAAAGTAGGAAGTAGTCTTGAACACATTGGCATAGGAGATCACTTCCTAAATATAACACCAGTAGCACAGGCAGTGAGAGAAACAATCAATCAATGGGACCTCTTGAAACTGAGAAGCTTTTGTAGAGCAAAGGATACAGTCAACAAGGCAAAGCGACAGCCTACAGAATGGGAAAGATCTTCACCAACCCCACATCTGACAAAGGACTGTTATCCAGAATATATAAGGAACTCAAGAAATTAGACATCAAAAAGACCAACAGTCCAATTAAGAAATGGGCTTTAGAACTAAACAGAGAATTCTCAACAGAGGAAACTCAAATGGCTGAAAGACATTTAAGGAATTGCTCAACATCCCTAATCATCAGGGAAATGCAAATCAAAACAACTTATGCCTGTCAGGATGGCTCAGATCAAAAACACTGAGGACACTTTATGCTGGAGAGGATGTGGAACTCGGGGAACTCCCCTCCACTGCTGGTGGGAATGCAAGCTTGTACAACCACTTTGGTGATCTTTCTTTTAAATGACTCATATAATGACATTAGGAGAATTTACATAGATCTTTTGTTGATTATTTTAGATGTATAATTATGCTTAGCAACTTGATATGTATTAAAGCATACATGTTCCCAAGAATTAAAATATATTTGAATTTTATTAAAGCTCTCTAGTCACTATGTTTGATGTCACTGCTATGAATTCTTCTACATAGGCACTCAGTGTCTCAAAACAAGCATGCTATCACATTTCCTGACATTCAAGAACTTAAAAGGTGATAGGACAGTAAGTAAAAATTGTAGAAAACCATTTTTTTAATTATGAGCATATGAGCTAGGTATCTCTAAAAATACACAAAAATTTGCAAAGTACTTGCTTTTTACTCAGCTGTTTGTTGAGGCATTTGTAATATTTAATTCCTGGCAGTCTCAACGTGTACTTCTTGACTGAACACAGTAAATTCTGCAAGAATAAAACAACATGAGTATTTTGACTCTGATATGCTAAATAAATTACATGTTTGAATATGAAATTAATTTTCCTGAGCCTCAGCCATAATCCTCTGAAAACTAGGGGAGTTTCTTGCCTTTACAAACACAACATAATCTCCAGAGTTTCTCCTATTTTATTTTACTTCTGTATAATTTAATTTACAATTTAAATTTATTTTTTCATTTTTTTCAGTTCTCTGTAAGAAGGCAAAAGTCAACTACCCAAAAGCTTATTTTATAACTAGATTGAATATCATGCAATTTCTTGAATATGCACAGGACACATAGAACATCAGTTACTGGCTTCTGCAATTGGTGTGGCTGGTGAGCCCTCATGGTCCGATATTCCCCAGAATCATGAGATAGGACTGTGTCTGAAATAATTTGCAAGAAAAAAGATTAAAATTTTGACATCAGTTCATAATGAATGCACCGTAATGTCTGACATCCTTGATGTGGTGGGGACAGTCATGTGCTGTGGGATGTTCTGTATGTCCTGTGGGAGCCCTTCTTGGGTTCTTTGTGGCGTTACCCAGCAGGTCCGCATAGAGGATGATTAGGACCATGGGCCTGAGTGCAGGTGTCTGAGATGGTCTGCACTTGGCTATGCTGGGGGATGGTCTGTATGTCAAGTTGTTCTGATTGATCAATAAATAAAACCTGATCGGCTGTGGTTAGGCAGGAAGGATAGGCGGGACTAACAGAGAGGAGAAATAAAAGGACAGGAAGGCAGAAAGACTGACTGCCAGCCGCCGCCATGACCAGCAGCATGTGAAGATGCCGGTAAGCCACCAGCCACGTGGCAAGGTATAGATTTATGGAAATGGACTAATTTAAGCTATAAGCACAGTTAGCAAGAAGCCTGCCACGGCCATACAGTTTGTAAGCAATATAAGTCTCTGTGTTTACTTGGTTGGGTCTGAGCGGCTGTGGGACTGGCGGGTGACAAAGATTTGTCCTGACTGTGGGCAAGGCAGGAAAACTCTAGCAATAGTCATGAGATTATATCACATTGCCCACTAAAGCACAAGATTTCAACTTATGCATTGTCAACTTTTTACTTAACATTTTTGGTAAATGTTATTATAGGTAAATTCAAACCAGAAATAACAAAATATTAGTTGGAAAGGACTAGTTTAGAAGGTGCTTGTGTGTGGGGTGGTGGTGGTGGTGGTATAATGCTCACTTGTGTGATTTTATTTTAATTTTCAAAGTTTTGTGGGAAAATCAGAACTTGATTTTTTTCTGTGTGTGTGTGTGTGTGTGTGTGTGTGTGTGTGTGTGTGTGTGTTGAGGAAACAAATGATCTTTGCTTTTACTTATTGCTGTGGATATCACTCTGTATAAGTAAAATGCTGATTGGCCAGTGGCCAGGCAGAAAGTTTAGGTGGGAGAAGCAGAGTGGAGAATTCTGGGAAGTGGAAGGCTGAGTGAGGGAGACATCTCCAGCCACTGTCATGACAAGCAGCATGTGAAGATGCCAGTAAGCCATGAGCCACGTGGCAAGGTATAGATTTATAGAAATGGGTTAATTTAAGATGTAATAACAGTTAGCAAGAAGCCTGCCACGGCCATACAGTTTGTAAATAATATAAGTGTCTGTGTGTTTATTTTATAAGTGGGCTGTCAGACTGCTGGGGCTCAGTTGGATCCAGAGAAAAGCTCTCCAGCTACAACTTATATGTACATAAAGATTTTGTTGATAGGATATTACTGCCTCACGGGATGAGTTAGGAAAATTATTTATGTCTTTCTTTTTTTGCAAGAAAATATATAAAACTAATATTTTTGCTTAAATATTTGGTTAATTTAGCAATAATCATCATAGGAATGAAGTTGATCCTTTGTAAGATTATTAATTTTATTAAATTTTACTGGATAAGGTTTTTCAATTTTTCTTTTTTGGTTTATTTTTATTGTTGATTTTTGTTTTGCATTTTAATGAACTTTTTGATTTCATACATTTGTCAAAGTTATTTTAAAATTTTAATTGGTACTGTGCTCATGGACTTGATGATGGCATCTATTTTATTTTTGATCTGAGTACTTTCTACAAATTCATTATTTTTCTTTGTTTTTCCTTTTCAAGTATCTGTCCACCTGATAAATCTTTTTATGAACCAGGGTTTTTGTTTTGTTTTATGTTTGGCTTAGTCCTTCTGTAGCATTATCAAAATCTTCAATATGACATTTTCGTAGATATTTTCTGCTTTTGTTGTTAGCTGTTTTGATGACTGAACTTCATTCCATTGTCTGTTCTCCCCTGGTGGGGTCTTACAAAATCACCCTGATAATCAATACTAAGGAAGACTGGCAGAGTACCTTCCATTGTATTGGACTATGTTGCTTTAAGTGGTTTGAGGTTTGTAATCCTGGATTCATACCTGTATAAGACAAAAAATTCATTACATACTTTAATAATTTTTCTTCACAAATATCTTCCTTCCACTCAAACATTAAGTAGATATGTCATAACCTATTTATTTGTCCCAAAAGTACATTAAAACTTTATATTATTAATGTTTATTTCATTCATGAAAATAATGATTTGACTGAAAACTTAAGAAGTCTTTTTTCTTATAATGTTCTTGGAGATGGATGAATATATCTATGTGTGTATTTATATAAATATCCACTCTCAAACCCAATGTTAAAATAATTTGTACTTCATATTCTTTTATTTAAATGACTCATCACTTGGACATTTTAAATGTGCTTGAATAAAAGTGCTCTTGTCTTAAAAAATATTTAGTTGTTGGCCAGAGTGGCTCCATAAACAATCTCCCAACCAAATATCACAGGCTTTTAGTCATGTTCCAGAGCCTGATGGTAAGACCTATTGTTGAAGATACCATTTACTTATTCCATTAAACATAAAGATCAGCTGGTGTACAAGTAGATGCTTCACCCATAATTAGTAGCATTCTTACTTCTGGAAGGTACTCTGTGTGGTACTGAAGGAGAAAATTAACTATCATTATCACCTAGCTACAAAACTTCAACCTATGACAGAGATCTGCCTGCAATAAATGCATACTGGTGCAGTTAGGAGCACAAATGTTTTGGGAATAATCAACCACTTTTTAAAATTGCACTAAGGCCTACTCCATGAGGTGGAACCCATATGTGGTTCTGCAAAACTGGTCCAAACCCTAGTACTAGATAGGTCATAGGACATTGTATAAAACCCACTACTGTTATTCTGAAGGAACATAGCAATAAAATGACTCCTGAAGACAAATTGCTATATCCTATTGCCTCACTCAACCCTCAAACAGAGACATTTCTTGCAGTAAACAAAAATAAAACATAGAACCACAATCTTTGGAAAATCCAGCGCTAAGTAGGATGTCTTTTTCTAACTCCTCTCCACATAACTGGTGGATCTCTGTGGAAGAGGAGGTAGAAAAATTGCAGGATGACTCTAAGAAAACAGGATCTTCTAGACAAAACAAGACTGATTAACATATGACATAAATACCGTGGCAGCTCCGATAAGACATGCACAAATTCAAAGCACACAAAATCACAGCAGGGAAAAGGGATGCTTACACAAATTCCGACTCCTAATCAAGAAGATATTTGCAATTGGTCCCTGCTGGGAAGCAGGAAATAAGTTTCTCCAGTGGAGTGTTACTGGGTTTATCAACCACATCCTTGGGAGTAGTTGGCCAACAGAAAACATTCTTCATGTTTTGCTTTTATGCTTTTTGGTTTGTTTAGGCATTTTTGTTTTATTGTGTATGTGTGTGCACTTTACATTTTTTTAATGTGTCTGTTTTTACCATTATGTTTCATAAATATTTTTTGATGGAGAGAGATAGAAAGAGGGAGAAAGATGATCTTCATGGAGTTGTGGGAGGTTGAAGAATATCATCAAAATGTATTTTCTTTTATAAAATAAATAAATAAAACCTTTACATGTTATAGGTACATCATCTTTATCTTACAAACATAGATTTTTAATCTCATAACTTTATCCAAGAAATAAATGTGGGACTATGCCAAGTACTTTTGGGTTTATATATTTGAACCATTTCTGGGACAGATTTTTGTCTATTTTCCATTTTTTTAAACCTTGACGTAAAATGCTTTCTAGTTTTTAATATGGATACCACAGTTTTTTTTTTTTTTTTTTTTTTTTGTATGTTTCTAAGAACTTAGTACCTGAAAATCCACACTTTACAATCTGAAATTAGTGTTAATGACTGGAATCCACTTTATATCAAACATTAAGCTTTAAGTAATTGGGTAATAAATTAGATCTGTGGGATCTAAGGGATGTTCTGATAACCAGAAAAGCATTATATTTGGATGTATCTGTATGTACAGAAGTTTCCAAAAATTTTAATATGAGTTCAATGAAACAAGTTTGAATAAATATCCAACCTGATGAGAGACTGAAAAAAAGAAAATATGAAAGAATAGTAATTTCCCCTATATTCTGCAGCTGTGATATCAAATTCTCTTTTTCTTGGGCATTTTGTTCTTTACACTTGGGACTGCCAGAGTCAGATTGTAGATATCCTTGATTCTCTTGACTTTGAAATTAGAATGAACTACATACATCATTGGTTATTTTGATGATCTGGTTAATAGAAAACCAGGAACTAGGCTGGTTAAGATTTCAGGCTTTTTGGAAGCAGCTCAGCTGAGATCCATTTGGATAAGGACACAGAGGCTTCCAGTCTGAGGAAACAGGATCAGCTGAGGAACTGCAGAGGCGAGGAAACTGCGGCTTGTTCTGCTTCTCTGATCTTCCAGCATTGACCCCAGTACCTGGCTCCCAGGTTTGTTTTTATTAATAAGACTCTTTAAGATTCATGCTACAGAGAAATTGGAAGAATGGGGAGGGGTGAGGGGGTCAAAATCATGATGAGGAAACCTAGAGACAGCTGAGCTGAGCTAGTGGGAGCTCAAGAAATCTGGACTGAAGGCTGGGAAACCTGCAGGGGACTGAACTAGCTCCTCTGAATGTGGGAGACAGTTGTGTGGATTGGGCAGTTTGTGGGTCCCCTGGCAGTGGGACCAGGATCTATCCCTGGTGCATGAACTGACCTTTTGGAGCCCATTACCTGTGGTGGGACACCTTGCTCAGACAGGGGGGATGGGCCTGTGCCTGCTTCAACTTAATGTGCCAGACTTAGTTGACTCAACATGGGAGGCCTTACCCTCTCTGAGGAGTGCAGATGTGGACAGGTCTGAGGGAGGTGGGGGGAAGAGTAGGAGGATGGGAGTGAGAGGGGCTGTGTTTGGTATGTAAAATAAAAAAAAAAAAAAGTGTTATCTTCCTCTCTGCATTTGTCTCTGGCCAGGCTTTTTCACATTATATCCAAGATGAAAACATGAGATCACCCTGCTAGTTTGTCTGTGTTTTACTCTCTTAGTCCTCACCTTGTATTCATTACTGTGATAACATGTCTGTTATTTTTATTGCATCTTTAGGATTAGAGGACATCATTTGGTATATTAAAACTTCTGCTAAATGCATTCAAAATCCTTTAAATGACAGCTTGCAGAGCCACAAATTACTCTTCTTAATGTTTAAATCATGAGATAAAAAAAACAATTATTCAAAATATATGGCTTTAAGACATCATTACAATTGATCATGGGTGCTAATGCTATCACAGGGTTAGACGATTTACTTATAGTTCTCATAATTTTGCTAGTGTTTGATCTGATTCAAATGATCTTCAAAATCAGACATAGCCCATATCAGACACAATAACTCTTTTGACAAATAGCTTTGAAATTAGATCTCTGAATTTTCTTGGTAGAAATGTGTTATGTCTATTACAAGCTTAGTCACAATCCCAATTTGTCTTAAGGGCTATGTACATAATAATTTTCTTAATTTTTATCACTTCTCATATACAATTGACCCATCCTAAGTTTGTCTTTGAGCAGTATAATTCTTTTTCTCGGGGTCTACTCGATTATCCAAAGAGGGTGGAAATATAAAGGTAACCCTAAATTCTTTCATGCTACATTTAATATGAAAGCAGCCAGACTGAATAGCCAGGATGTCTAGTTCCTAAATGATTTAAGAATCATAATTCTTAAAGGAGGTATTATTAATTAGATATTTATGTATTAGTAGACTTTAAGTATGTTGGAGCTGATACATTTCCTCCTAATCAACAGCTTATAAAACTGAAGAATGGAGTTTCAAGACTAATTATTAGTTAGAAGTATGGTACCCGAGGCTTACTCCTGCTCCTAGGAGAAGTAACATCCTGAACTGGTCAGAAGATCATAAATATGACTCTCTAAAGCTGTCTTCAGAAGCTCCAAACATTATAGCATTACTTATTAGCAAAAGGCTTTACATACCATTTAATATGCTGTAAGAGTCATTTAAAAGCAGATTGTACCAGTATAGGATGTCCCTTAGACATTAGAAATAGTGTGAAATCTAGCTAAGGCAATGATTTTTAACCTTTGGTTTGCAACTACAAAAGACCATTTGAAAACACACATAAATACATTACTGTTCATAAGAGTATCAAAATTACAGATATGAAGTAGCAACAAAAATGATTTTTTGGTTGGAGGTCACTACAGCATGAGGAAATGAATGGAAGGGTCGCAGTGTTAGGAATGTTGAGAATCACTGAAATAAGCTATAGGTTGTTGTAATGGTCCCTTTTTCATTGTCAAGACTCATCCCTGGAGATGCCCCAATTTGCTTCAACAAAATAGATATGGATAGATAGATGCTAGATAGATGCTAGATAGACATAGATGATAGATAGATAGATAGATAGATAGATAGATAGATAGATAGATAGATAGATATTGATAGATGATAGACAGACAGACAGATGAAAATCTATTTTCTATACATGTAGCACAAATCTTAAAAGTTCTTATTAGTAAAAACAAACCCAGGGCCAGGTATTGGGGTGAACACTGAATGATCGGAGAGACAGAACAAGCTACAGCCACCTCGACTTGCCAGCTTCTAAGCTGATCCTGTTTCCCATACCTGGAAGCCTCTGAGTCCTCATCCAGATGGATCTCAGCTGAACTGTGCTGCTCAAAAGCCTAAATGCTCTAGTTCCTTGTCCTCATGCTTTAAATATCTTTCTGCTTCCTGCCCTCACTTCCTGCGATTAAAGGCTCTTGTTACCTCATCTGGCTGTTTCCAGTGTGGCTTTGAACTCACAGACATGCAGATGGATCTCTGCCTCTGGAATGCTAGGATTAAAGTCATTTGTGCCACCATTTTCTGGCCTCTATGTCTAGTGGCTGTTCTGTTCTCTGACCCCAGATAAGTTTATTAGGGTACACAATATTTTGGGGAACACAATATCACCACAAATATTATACTCTCTAGAACAATCAACCATCAACTTTCTGTGTGAGTTGAGTGTTAATGAAACATTTTGTTAAAATACAACGTTCTACCTCTTCTTGTAAAAGTTAATGTTTGGGTCTGGCTTCAATCAAATACTATTTCTTTTTTTTTTTTTTTTTTTTTTTTTTTGGTTTTTTCGAGACAGGGTTTCTCTGCGTAGTTTTGCGCCTTTCCTGGAGCTCACTTTGTAGCCCAGGCTGGCCTCGAACTCACAGCGATCCGCCTGACTCTGCCTCCCGAGTGCTGGGATTAAAGGCGTGCGCCACCACCGCCCGGCCCTCAAATTCTATTTCTAAGGATGATTTCTTGGAATAAAATTAAAAGGAATTGTTTCCTCTTTAGATTTAGAATGCAGTGAATTAGTAGATGCTTTGAAGATATGTGGGTTTTGTCTTTCTTTTTTGTGCTAAATGCTCATTTGTGATGCGGGTTATTTCAGAAATCCTTCCTCCTTGCAGCTGAGGAAAATAATGTACAGCTGCTCGCTAACCTTCTAATGAAGGAAAAGATTGCACTCCAAGTCAGAAAGTCAGAATCATTTTCACATTCAGAAGGTAATGAGAAGGAAAACATTTTCTAAGGACATAACAAAAATTAATTCCATTTTATGAACACACACATACACACACACACACACACACACACACACACATCTAATTGCATGTTAGATTTAGAATTTGCTAATTTGAAGTTTAGCCATGGATTTATAAGTCTAGGATAAAGAGTCCTTTTAAAAAGATTTATTTATTTTTATTTTGTATGTGAATAGTTTGCCTACATGTGTGAATATGCACCATGAGGTAGCTCAGAAGAATGTTATGAATTTTAGATAGTGGAGAGCTCTCAGGAGAGTACAGGGAATTGAACTTCAGTCATTTGTAAGAATTAATGTTATTAACTTCTGAGTCATCTCTGTAGACCAAGAAGACAGATTATTTATGTTCACATGGGCCGTGTTTTTATGAAGTAAAAGAATCATCTTTGATATAATATCATATCAATAGAAAACAGAATACTAAGTTTTATTTAAATGCCAGCATGCTTGTGCTGCCGAACATGGTTGTTTTTAAATAGTATCCAGAATTCATTGTTTATATTAGTTTTGGCATAAAAATTGGTTCTGGATCTTTCAAAAGAAAAAACTTCAAAACTTAACATGTATAAACTGTGTATAAGCTGTACTTCAGACACTAAGAAATACTGGTCAGTGACAAAGCACAGCATTTGGGAAAGGAAACCGCCTAGTTATAGTTAGTTTAATCTTTGAAAAAAAATCCCTAAAATACATGGTGATACAGAGTTTCATAAGAACATGGTGTTTGGAAACCTGTGTGTCTATATACAAAATAATGAAATTGCTATTTTATCTCCAACTATAAATAAAAAGTAAAGCCAATTGGGATAAAGACAAGACTTGAGACCATGCAAATAGAAGACAGAACAAGGAATAATCTACATCATTATAGGCCACAGTTCCAACCTGGTTAATATTCAGTTTTGATTCAGTCCTCAAAACCCAGGTAACCTAAGTTCAATTCCATTAAAATAAAACACATTAGCACATGAAAGGACTTTTTTTTATCATAGAGGAGATGGCATCTGGACTGGAAGAAAAATATTTGCTAGATTTGGGGAGGCAAAGGATTAATATATATCACATCAAAAGAACTCAATCAACTGTAGAGGAAGAAAATCAGAAGCACAAAGCAGCAGGCAGCTCAATGCTGAAGAGTGTCCTTTCCTAGTGACTTTGAGGCAGCCTCTTTCAGCCAACTCAGCTGCTTTCTGCATTTCCCAGGCAGGTGGGCTGGTCTGAGAGTCCTCTTGGCAGCTTGTCTTGTCTGGGATTCTCAGCTTTTATTGCTTATTCTGGCTGGAGGAGTGGTGGTGGTGAGGCTAGTGAATCTGGTCAGTTTTAGGGACTTCTTGAAGCTGTTTTGAGTCAGTTACTTTTCTTCTTAGGGAGCTAACTTGCAGAATGGAATGTATTAATCTCCTGGAAAAGTCACATAACTGTGGATTTCACTGGTGCTTTTTGGCCATAAATTCTATTATGTAATCCTTCCTGATACTAGAAGCTTCACTCAGTGATGAGATATTTCCAGTTGGGGCTCATCTCTCCTGTTATTTGGTGATTTCATTTCTATCTCCTCCATATATGTATTTAAGTTAGGAAATTAGGTTTTAACAAAACCCCTCAAATGCCCTTATTTTTAAATTGTCCCTGCCAGTATTTCCTCTCACCCTGCTTTTCCTCACCCTCACTGTTTGATTATCTTTAATAATATCTGCTTTGATTTCCTTTGATATACCAGGATTTTATTTGTATTTAGTATTTTTTAATTTAAAATTTATACTGCCCTAACATTACTGCATTTGAAGATTAAACATTGTTAGTCTAATTTATGAAATCATAGCCTTATCATGGACAGGAGTTTGCATAGAAAGATGAAGATTTACTTTACATTTTTGTCAGTATGTGTGATCATCAGAAAATTTATTTTTAAGCATCAAAGTCACTACGCTAAAGTAAGCAGAGAGGAACTGAGAAAGAAATGATAGACCATGCTTTAAATGTGAAGCAGAGTGGCAGAGACAAAATTGGTAGTGTTAAACACATTGAACTGGAGAAAAAAATGAAATAGATAGGCCATTTCACAAGAATAACCTCCTACTAAAGGGGGAAATAGCATTACTTATTCAGCAGAAATAAAAGGCAGGAAAATTAAAAAAAAAAAAACTGGAAAAGTTTAATATCCCAATTAGGAAATGTCAGCCTCAAGTTTTCCAGACCTGGCTGCTCAGAGAAACTGGACAACTATAACAGACCAAGCCTGTCTTCAAATTAATGTTTAAAATAAATATAAATCTGTTCAACATTGATTTAATAAGAAAATGGAGAAATTGATTGAGAAACAGTCAAGTTCTATTGCTATCTGGACATGGAGCTGGACCTATCTGAGCCAAATATATTTGCCTCTGTATGGTTTCTCAGATATAACTGAGGGAAAAATAATAGAACAAAGCAATACTTTCTTAGTCAAATTGTTTTTTTTTTTTTTTTTCAAGCAGAAAACCCATTTTTACTACAGACTCAAATCTTTCAAATGAATGTGTCTTCTCACAGGTTGGAGAATTTAATGGTGATTTTTGTTTGTTTGTTGTTTCTATATAATAATTTTTTTTTTTTTTGTTTTTCCAGCACAGATCACTGCTTTCTTTCTTAATAGAGCTAATCTCCGGAACAAATACAGCTGCTTTCTCACCTACATTTTCTCTGTCTTTAAACTCACTACTTTCATTGTCAGACTCATCACCTTTCCTCTGTTTTGTTTTATCACTTGTTTCTCTTTTATTGTTTACCTGACCAGAGCAGTGGGCAGTTCACGTAACAGGGTATCAATGCTATCCTGTATTATGATTTTTCTCTGACTAACAAATTGTCCATTACTTTTTTTATTCAGTATCACTGAGATCCTTAGAACAGGAACACATTAAATCCAGATTCCATGGAAGAATGTAACATGGCCAACTTCTAGCTTAATTCTTTCTGTAATTGGGTTTGAAAATTTCCCTAAGCAAGGCTGACTGCATTTTTATTTCTCTTTGGATATATCTTTCAAACTCCCTCCAGAATGACCCACTAACAATTTTATAGATTAAAAATCTTCCACATTTTCCCACAAAACTACATGTAAGAGTCTATGAAACACATGACCATTTTATCACAACAATGACCACACTTCTTCGGGCCAAAATTTTAAATTAGTGATCCTTCTCATTTCAGTGAATGATTACCCAATAAGCAGCAATTTAAGGGTGACAGTTTCTTGTCATTGTGGTTTTGCTTTTCCTTAATTTTCAGGAGGGATGTGATGCAGAATAAAATGGAAGCCATGGTAGAAGGATCACAAGATGACTCTTAACACTACTCCCACAATCAGTTCCAGTACTCTTGGCCATTGCTACATTTTCACGTATACTATTATACCAATGGTACATGTTACTTGTCTCTTGAGCCAGGTCCCCATTACATGCTAGGCTTTCCATGGCATACCCTCTATGTTTCTAAATTATTGATTGTAACTTATTCTTCTTGTCCACAGTTTAATGAAGGGATTTTGGGGGGCCTCCTTGGAGTGGTCCTGTTTCCTCAAACTGGAAGCTTCTATGTCCTCATCCCAATGGCTCTCAGCTGAACTGCTGCTGGAAAGCCTGAAGCTTAACCAGCCAAATGCTTAACCAGCCAAAAGCTTCTAGTTTCTGGTCCTCATGCCTTATATATCTTTTTGCTTTCTACCACCACTCCCTGGGATTAAAGGCTGGCTTTCTGGGATTAAAGGCGTGTCACCATGCTTGGCTATTTCCAATGTGGCCTTGAACTCACAGAGATCCAGAGAAATTTCTGTCTCTGGAATGCTAGGATTAAAGGTGTGAGTGCCACCTTTTTCTAGCCTTTGTATCTAGTGGCTGTCTGTTCTCTGACCCCAGATAAATTTATTAGAGTACACAATATTTTGGGGAACACAATACCACCACAGTTTGTAGCTTGATCTACTTAAGGGACCCCTTTGCAGTAGGATCAGAATCCATCCCTGGTGCATGAGCAGGATTTTGGAGCCTACTACCAATGATGGGACACCTGGCCCATCCTTGAGGTGGGGGAAGGGTTTGGACCTGCCTCTACTAAATGTACCTCCCCATGGGAGGCCTTGCCTTCTTGTAGGAGGGAATGAGAGGGGTAGGTTGGAACAGGGAGGCTGGAGGGGCGGGAGGGGAGAAGAGGGGCATCTTTGACTGGTATGTAAAATAAGTTAAAAAAATTCTGTAATAAAAAAAGAAAAAATACTGATGGTCAATTTAAAAAATAAAACAATAAAAAAAATTCCTGCTCTTCACCCCAGCAAATTGTTTATGGTATGTAGATTATCACACTGAAACAGAAACAAACTGAAACAATTAAGATAAAGAAATATGGAAACATGGTAAAAATCAGCTTTTCCTGACATTATTCACAACTTAGACTTACCTGCTTCTTAGTTTCTGTTTTTCTAAAATGAATAAATAAATCAATACTTTGTATATTTTATTGTATATTGCTATATTCTTTAATCTGCAAAATAATTATGATTTAATGAAAAAAACATAAGCCAAACATTATATATATATATATATATATATATATATATATTTCAGACTTGAGTAGAAATATTATCCCTGTATTATTTTATTTTGGAAGATTTAATTGTACTACCTACTCAAATATGAATAATGATTATTAAAATCTTAATCACTTGAGAATGAAGTATATATTTACTGAAAGCTAGTTTTCACTTTCATTCCAAATGTAAGAGTTTCACAGGAAATGATTGTACTTTTATTTAATAAACTAGGATTTACTTTTATTTAAATTCTGGCACTTATATATTTTTTAATAAAATAGAATTTATCTTATTTAATGAACTAGATGCTTGAAAATAAATTATACATAGTTAATTTTGAGCATATATTTTCTTTTTAGCCTGGATATCTTCTGTGAAGGCAAAATGACATGATGCAGGATAGAGGTACAATCTCAGGCAAACAGAATATGAAAATATATATACATTTGAACAAAGCAATATTTGACATACATTTAAATCACCATTGCAAAGTTGCCTTCTTAATGACAAAACACTAGTCTTGTTCCTGTAGAAGTTTAGTACAAAATTTGTATTTTAACAATCTCAAATTCCAGAACATGATAATTCAAAGGGAAGACAAATTATGAATAAGTTAGCACATTTCAAAATGGAGTAGTAATGTATTTTATATTCGTGTTTTTGAAAAATTTGTGTGTGCTATCCTGAATGTAATAATACAAATATAAGTACCTGCTCATTATCTTTCAAACAAAAATTCTTTTCAAGTATATCCTTTTCAGATAGAGCTATAACTAGCTCAATTCAATTTAGTTTTATATTGATGGTTTACACAAAGTATCATAAAATATGTTTAGAAAGAATAAAGCCACAAGAAATATCTTATTATACTGCATGCAATGTCTGATGTGTACTAAGTGAAGACAAAAACTTTCAGACAAATTGTGAGATAGAAAGAGCAAATTGAAACTTAAGACAGTTTCTTATTAGAAAAAAAAAAACTTCCATTTGATTTAAAAAATGATGGAAATTTAAATGAACTTATTTCCATTTAAAAAAGAGCAAAAATAAGTAAGAGGCTACATTATAACAAAACAGCTCAATGACAAAGAATAGGATGTTTGAAACATGAGCATATTTTTTTCAATACAGCTAATACATTAATATATTTAAATAATTTAGTTATAACTGCAGCATTTACAGAAGTAATAGAGTGCTCCAAAAGACCACAGAGCTCTTTTAACTCACCATTATTTCCAAATCTTAGTTGATCTGTGTTAGCTCTTCATAGTTCTGCCTGTTTATAAAAACAATATGAACTGAAATAAGCTGTTGTACGTTACGTCTGACATCTCTCTTGCCTATCATGGCTTTGATGGTTGTGCATATTTCAGTCCTCCCTTTCCATGCATTGCTTAATTATTTTCATGTGATTTTTTTCCCTGTATAATCATGACTTGAAAATTCAAGAATATGTATTTCATTGATGAACTCATGTTCTGAGTTTAAATATTGGAGTGGAAAGGCTGAGCTACATCATATATGTATGAAATAAGTAAATGAACCATCTCTTTTCCATAGTTATAACATTTCGTTGTTGTTGTTTTCTCACCAGAAGTTATACTCGAAACCACTCATAGGAAAAAAATCTTCAGGCAAGAGAAAATGGCAGAGAAAGGGAAATTCAGTCTTTCTTGGGAAGAACCCTTTAACTGGGTATCCAATATCAAATGGTTAGCCCTGAAATCATATGCATAAGCAATATTAAATGGATTCAGGAGGTTGATATTTATATATTTATGTACACTATATATGAAATATTATATATAACAATAAAAATCAAAGAAAAGGGACAATCAATTTGAGGAAGAGTTGAGGCACAGGAGGGATTAGAATGAATTGGTTCTTAACCTGTGGGTTGCAAACTTTATGGAGGTCATATAGATATCCTGTATATCTGATATTTATACTGTGCTTTATAACAGTAGCAAAATTATGGTTATGGTGTAGCAACAAACTAATTTTATGGTTGGGTCACCACAAGAGGAGGCACTATATAAAAGGGTCACAGTATTAGGAAGGCTGAGAGCCACTGAATTAGAGGAGAGACAGTGAATGAAGGTAAAAATGTAATTATCTTTCAATTAAAATTAAATCACACAGACAAACATACAAAATAAAAAAGGTTTTAAATACTTAGGTGTTCAAGTAAGAAGACCTGTAAAAAATCATCTTAAAATCAATGAATTAAATAAATCTGAAGTAAATAAAATCCAATAGAACCATTGGCATTGTAGAAAATTAACAGTAGTTTACAAAATGTAGAAGAGATAATAGCGAATGTGGAAACTGAAAGGCAGAAAATAAATTACATTAATTGAGCAAGAGCTCAATTAATGATAGTTGTCATATTTATTCTTAGGGTCATGTATCAAAGTGCTTGAACAAAATAGTTTGTTTTACAATACAGTGAAGAGGTTTAAATAAGATGTTACCATGATGATGTATTACAACATCTGCATATACTAGGAGTGGAATATTGCACTGGACTGTGCCATGTGTTGCTTTGTATTACTTAGGGAAAAATAAGCAATCTTATTTAAGAGATATATATCATTATACTCAGTCGTAATCAGATATTCATTCCACTAAGC
The DNA here is from genome assembly GCF_004664715.2 of Peromyscus leucopus. Taxonomy (NCBI): domain Eukaryota; kingdom Metazoa; phylum Chordata; class Mammalia; order Rodentia; family Cricetidae; genus Peromyscus; species Peromyscus leucopus. The sequence continues at coordinate 15,451,563 of NC_051073.1, read as the reverse complement.
ATTATTACCTGTGTTCACAAGATCACTCTTACCGTCTCCCTCTGTAGCACACACACTGGGACAAAGCTGGAGCATTTTCAGTAAATAAACATTATGGACATCTTAAGGCTATGATTTCCAAAGTTAAAGAGGATTACTTTATCACACAGTGTGCTCTGTTTCATGAGTTTACATTTACTCTCGTACAAAAGATTGAATAATGAATACAATTATAGCAGTAGGGAGCCTGACAAGACTACCAGAAACAAGCTCATAATTAGGATATTAGATGATCAGAGTGACAGTGATTTTCCTAACATGAAGAACAGAGACAATTATGTAAAACTGAGATTTATGCTTGAGGAAAGCCTAAATAAATTATTTATCACAATTTTCACTGCATTCAAAGTAAATTAATTTTGCTGAAAACACTGAAGACTTAAAACTTGTATGAAAGAAATTTCTGATTTATTAGAAAAAATCAAAAAATTTTGAATATTATTCTGTCTAACTATGCCATATCACTTCATTTTGAGAGACAACACAGATACAGTTAAAAATAGAGTGTGTACATACAGACAACACTAAATGGACACAGTAGGCTTGTTTTGTTTTGTGTGTAAAGTGATAATAACCGAAGAAGAGGATATAAATTTGAGAGAGAGTGGGAAAAACAGGGGGGTGACTTTGAAGAAGAGAGAAACAATGTAAATATACTAGTCATTTGTAAAATTATAAAAAGCATAAAATATCTTTAAAGATCAGTATTGCTCAATAATAACTGCAATTAAAATTCTACCCATTTTACACAATTCAGTCTATGCTGAAATTCATCTTCACAATTTTGCTTACCAAAATCTGTTAGGAGAGAAGAGGATGCTGGCAAAGTCACACTAACATCATCGAAAGTCCTTTAAAACCACTTCATAATAGTGTAGACAGAGTACAGTTCAATGTATTTAAGAGTGTGGACTCGGAAGCTAGGTTCTCTAGGTCAAAACTCTCATCTTGTTAAGTACTATTTGAATAATAGCAGGCAGATTGCTTAAGCTCCATTCGACCATAATTGTGTCTCTGCAAAATATGACTACATGATTTATTCAATGATTAAATGAATAGAGAGTTACAAAGTTGCTAGGCAATTTGTAGCATGACATTGAAATAATAATTGTTTCATTCTGTTTTTCTAATATAAAATGTTCCCTGCAGGTTCATGTTACAACCCATAGTCCCCAGGTAGTGATACTGTTTGGAAAGGCAATAGGACTTTTCACGTGAAGCCTGGCTGGAAGAAGAATATTACTGACATGGGTCTTAAGGTTTTATAACATGATCCACTTCTTGTCCTGTGTTTTCTGAATTCAGATGAAATATAATCAGCCAGGTACCAGTCCCACTGCATGCTATCTCTGCCTAATGATGTGTCTTCTTTGCCATGATGTACCCCACAGCTTCTAAAATAAATTTAGAAAAAAACATACATATTTTCAAAAAATCCTACCATGAATCATTCTGTGGGGTGAAAGGCGAAGAGAGACACTCAGTATCCTACAGGAGGAAATGCATACAATGTCTGCAAATACATGAATATGGACAATGAGTTTTCCAAAAGGTATTCTAGCAGACTTTATGCCTGCTAACAGCTAAATTGCTAAAATGTTTTAAAAAATTCAGAGAAACATTTACTGATTTTGCTTGCATGTTTTACAAAGTCCTGGGCAATGGAATCATTTGTAAAGGCATAAACAAGAAGCTCCTTCAATTAAAATGTAAAACCAACCAAAAATTATACACGTTGGTTAGATTCGATGTTAAGAATATCTCACATCCGTCTCCAGAGTCTATCTAGACATTCTCACTGCCACCACTCATAGGCACCTTTTGCTCTGCAACCAACTTCTTCATCAGACAGATCTAACATACACTTCTCCAGGGTCTAGCCTGGAGAGTCTCTCTGGCCCTCTCCATCAACACATACTTACCAACTCCCCAGATCTAGCCAAGATCCAACATTCTATTCCAGCTTCCCCTACCAGTGCCACATCATCAATCTCTAGACGTCAGCCGTGACCCTCTCTAACTACCATTCAACCCACAGGCTACGTCCATGACATGTATTCCATTTCTATTCAGCCATATCTTCTTCCACACCAGTCTTGGACAAGGAGACACATTCTATACACTATTGAGGTACTATCTATGCACCTTACTTCATTTCATCTGAGCCATTTAATACCTTTAGGCCCAACCTACCTGCACCTGAGCTCTTCTTTCCCAATCTTCCCCAAGTTTACTAATACTGGACTTAGAATTAGTAAAAGTCCCCATGTTCAGATCTCATCATGAAAATACCAGCAATTTGTAATATAACCCCAGTAACTTCTATCCAAAAACTAACATCTTATAGAAATATTTGCCAATAATAATTATCTAGATGGTGACCAGAAAACAGATTTTAAAATAACAATCAGTACCTGTAGTCAGATATTTTCTGTCCCACCAGCCAGCTCCCAAATAACCACACAGAGATTTCTTATTAATTATGAAAGCTTAGCTGGTAGCTTAGACTTATTTTCAGCTAGCTCTTATAACTTAAATTAACCCATTTATGTTAGCCCATGTGCTACCTCTGAGGCTCATTTAACTCATCTGCAAAGTGCCCATTCTGCTCTCTCAGTATCTCATGGCATCTCCTGGCAACTCTACACTTTTTCTCCCATCATCTTCTGCCTAGCTATTGGCCATTCAGCTCTTTATTAAACCAGTCAGAGTGACATATCTTTACATAGTGTAATCAAATATCTTGAAACAGTAAACTTCATCAAACAATTCAGGAATTTAAAGAAAATATAAAGAAGGTATTCAGTGAAATAAAGGAGAATGAACTTACAGATAATAAACAAAAGAGTGATAACAAAAACAAGACAAACAAATTAAAAAATAAATAAAACCAAAACTACAAGGCAGCTAGAAAGGCAAAAGACCCTCCAGGATTTGAAAATAAAATGTAAAGGTGATAGAAACACTACAGAGAATTATGGTCAATCTAATTGAAATATGTAAATATTAATTAATTTAGATATGCTTGTTCCATTTGTTAACTTCACTCCATTAGGCCAAACTATCTTCACTGTTACTTAATTTTAGATATAGTAACATATATCATATGTAAATGTTATGTTGGGTATAGAAGACATGAAAAGAAATATTTAGATAAAGATCATGATGAGTAATAGTTTTGATATTATCAAGGAGTTTTTTTCTTAGTTGCCTTTGCCAGCTGTTCCTCTATCCTTAAGCCTAAGGTCATATCCACTACTTGGCTTCATTGACACTAGATTCCAGGAATGATAGTTTATGCTATGAGGGACTTTACTGTATTTCATGAATAATATTTTGGCCCCCCACATGAACAAAATGGAATGCTTAGTAGGAATGGGGTGGGGCCTGAGAACAATAACTGCGAAAAGAAGCCCTACCTCCAAAGACTGATTGATTAGAATGTATTGTTCCAAGAATGTTTTTGCTGGGGTCAAGAAGGTGGGAAGAGAGCTTCGGTTTTTCATTCCTTGTTATCTTTTATCCCTGCCTGGAAGCTAACCCATTGTTGTGATGTGGCCTGAGAAATGACAATGGGAAGCATTGTGGATGAACCAAATGGACTGAAAAACTTTCCAATCATCAACCTATTTTCTGCTTGACAGTAGCCCATTTCCAGTAAACTCTTCCTCCCTTTTTCCTATTTAGCTTAAGCTCTCACACATAAATTTGTAAGTTTCTTTCTAAAATTAGTCATCTGTTGTCCATGAATTTCAAATTTTAAATTTATGAAACAAGAGCATCAAGCTCATTGACTTTCCTCTGTCAGTCCTACCAAGAGAGTTTAGTATCTAGGCCAAGATGTAATTTATTCAGTTAAACAAGGAAATTACCCATCCTTTATAAGCAATTCAGAACTATGTGGCCATAAAACTCATGTCCCTTTGCAAGCTGATTTGCAGCAACACCAGTTTATACTTTGCTCTTTGTCCTAAAATATAAAACTAGAAGCAGAACAAACAAGATAGAGATGTCAGTGTTATCATGGCATTTACCATTCTAGCACTACTTTATAAGCAAGTTATCATAAGAATAATGTGAAGGTGTACCATGTGTCTTCAGCAGCTCTTCACTGAAGAAATGCTTTGCTAATGACTAATGAAAAAGCAAATGGTTAATTATAGAATGACAGCCTTTGAGCTGCAAATTTAGTGCTTTCATTTCAGCAGGTGATTGTTACTGTCTCAGAATTTGCAGTGGTCCCGCCTTTTCTCAACCTGAAGAGCAACGTAAAACATGTCTTTACTATTTCGACTATGAAGAAGCTTGACTGCAAAAACACTGTATGAGTTGCATTCAGTTTGATTTGTTATACATCAATCTATCTCACGAAAGAATATTTCTGCTTAAGTACTCAATCTCCTTTAATAAAATGAAAGTTCTTTTTCCAGGCTTTTCTCAAAGGACAGCACCATTCCCAATTGCACAAGGCCGCTGCTTTCTAACCATGCACATACCCCTCCCTCCCTCCCTCCCTCCCTCCCTCCCTCTCTCCTCCCTCCCTTCCTTCCTGCTCCCAGAGTAGCCATTTTATTCTGTTGCATCTCTTATTACTCCCACTGCTTACAACTAGTGCATGGGAGTATAAGAGAGAGGGGCACACCTTCGTGGCAGGCTGAACCCCCGCCCTGTAGCAGCTTCATTTGCCATGTGCAGTCTTCCCCACCACCCCCACCGGTGCCCACCTACCCTGCTTGAGTTCGCCCGAAGTCTCCATGGAGCCAGCTGTGGTGGCGCTCCAGTCGGATTTGCTTGGTAACTGTTTAAGCCCAATATAGGTCAAGGTCTTCAGGTCACACTTCAATACCTGTTTCAGCACTACATGTGTGACACCTGCTGGCCGAACCGTGATACTACACCTGAAAAAAAACCATCAAGAGAACTGGGATACCAGCTCCCAAGAATTCCCTTTAAGGTAAAATTAGTCAATAATTTTACACCTTAAACTGATTAATAAATAAACAAGCTAATAAAAATTTTCTTTACACATTTTGAATGTTTCTCAAAAAATTGCAGAAAACATCACAGCATAGAAATTTAAAACCCTTGTTACTTGCTTTATGAATGAAATTTCACAGAACATATAGGACCTTCCTAGGATGTATATGATGTTCATTATAATGGCAATTAGCATAGTGGTTCACATCTTATCATTGAAATATTGGCTTAATAATAACAGCAAAAGTGAGACATTAATGGGACTGATATAGGCCTTAACAAGGTAGTAATGAAGACTTAAACAACGGATTCTTTCTTTGGAATCTGGTAACTTACTACAAGAACTTCAGTGTGGTGGTATTGTTTTCCCCAAAATATTGTGTACCCTAATACATTTATCTGGGGTCAGAGAACAGACCCTAGATACAGAAGCTAGAAAATGGTGGCACTCACGGCTTTAATCTTAGCATTCGAGAGGCATAAATCCATCTGGGATCTCTGTGAGTTCAAGGCCACATTGGAAAGAGCCAGGCAAGGTGACACATGCCTTTAATCCCAGGAAGTAAGCCTTTAATCCCAGGGAGTGGTGGAAGAAGGCAGAAAGATACATAAGGCGTGAGGACCAGAAACTAGAGGCATTTGGCCTGGTGAAGCATTCATTTGGCTGATTAAGCTTTCAGGCTTCTAGCAGCAGTTCAGCTGAGACCCATTCTGGATGAGGACTCAGAGGCCTCCAGTCTGAGGAAACAAGACCAGCTGAGAATCCGGGGAGGTGAGCTCGCTGTGGCTTGTTCTTGTTCTCTGATCTTCCAGTTCACCCCAATACCTGGCTCAGGTTTGATTTTATTAATAAGAACTTTTAAGATTTATGCTACACTTCAGTCCATTAATAATAACTGGACAACCAGATTTAATTGTATTGATAATAAATATGAATACTTAGTGGTTAAAACAATAACTCTTCAGAGCAATCTTAATGTGATTCAGATACTTTATAAGGGGAAAATATCATCACTAATTGATAAAATAAAGTCTATGGAATCAAATGTTTCAGAAGAACATAAAAAATTGTATGAATCCATGAAATCTCTAGAATCCTTTACCACAGAGGAGGTTCAAGTGCTGTGAAAGGCAGTAGTAAATCGATTTCAAGCTCTGGAAGTATCTCTCAGTAAAGATAACAAAGAAAGCAATAAGCAAAGGGCCTGGCCATACAAGTCGTAACATTGCCGGGTGGCTCTTATAAAATGGCTTATCCTGTCACTATCTGTGAGAAGCCAGCAGGTAATAAACATCTTGAGCCATATGTAGATTAGACCTTGCACCCTATTCATATGAGAGATTTAAAAATAATTAAGGAAGTCCCTTCTGAGAAGATACAAAGAAAAAATTATATTAATTACTTTGGATATAAGATAGATCTCCAAAAAAAATTTAGACCTCAAAAGGTACCACTCAGATTTATAGTTACTCATGCTTGTCATTTCTGGAGTTATGTTAGTTATGTTCTCCAGATTTACAGATACATAGGTCAGATAAATAGGTGATCTTCAAACACTCCATAGACCTAGATAATACGGGATTTAAATAACTTAGAATTCTGTTGATATAAGACACGATTGTTCCTGGTAGCACTGATCTGATCCTGAGAAAATGCTGGGCTTATAAGACACTCCATATGGAGATTTGTCTTCTTCTTGGCACATAATGGCCTGCTGGGCAAAGAATTGCCCTTGTCTTGAATGCTGATAATACAAATGCTGTCCTTCCTGGATGAGAGGGCCACAAGGAAAAATGACTACTGAACTCTTCCAAGAGAGTGCAAGATGGTCTTTCAAAATTCCTGCTTCTAAAAAGTGTCTATCAGATATTCAAGACCTGTAGACAAATTGGATACCCCAACAGTACTGAGAAACTTTAGGTGACTGTCAAGGCTGCCAGCTGTCTCTGCCTATTGTTGAAATGCAGAATATTATTTTAAGGTGTGTTACTTTTGTTTATGTTCTGGAACATTTGCTTAATGATCCAAAGTTGTGTTTGATTAAATAAAATGCACCTGTGGTCAGGAGGCTGAGTCAGCAATTAGCTGACAGGAGGTGGTAGAGAAGAGCCAAGTGAGGAAGGGTTTATAAGGAGGGATGAGAAGAAGCACGAGGGCTTTTTGGAGGATGCACACAAGGAGAGGAGGTGAACCACTTGCTATTCAGCCTCTGAAGACCAGAATTCTACCTTATCCTTTGAATCTTGAGTTCTTTAGAGGGAGAGAAATTTGGTTAAGTTCCCTTCATAGCTTTGCAGGAGTTGGAGCCAGAGGGAACATATTCCCTCTGGCTATGGCCCTCTAGACCTAACTGTTGCTGGTAGTGACAAAGTTGCAGTTGCTGCTGCAGACAGCTGTGGCTTAAAAGGTAGCATACATTTAATTAAAGGAAAACATCAAAGATTTCCAAAAATTTCTTGTGTGTATTTCCCATTTTCTCAGATATTATTATATTCCTTCTCAGGTCTTTGATGGGGTTGAAGACTAACAGTTACAGTTTCAATCCTCTCATATCTTAGCTAGAACATACTAAGTACTAGACTCATATTCTTCAGAATTGGACAGCTTTTTGAATAATCTCTGTAACATGCCAATTACCTATATATTCTAGACATATCTGAATTTTACTATGTCTCTTGTTTGATATTGTTCTTGTTGATTGTAGTTGTATTTTTTAATTTAATTTAATTTTATTTTACAATACAATTCAGTTCTACATATCAGCCATGGATTCCCTTGTTCTCCCCCCTCTCCTTCCCCCCAGCATACCCCCCATTCCCACCTCCTCCAGGGCAAAGCCTCCCCTGAGGACTGAGATCAACCTGGTAGACTCAGTCCAGGCAGGTCCAGTCCCCTCCACCCAGGCCAAGCCAAGCGACCCTGCATAAGCCCCAGGTTTCAAGCAGCCAACTCATGCAATGAGCACAGGACCCGGTCCCACTGCCTGGATGCGTCCTAAACAGATCAAGCCAATCAACTCTCTCACCTATTCAGAGGGCCTGATCCAGTTGGGGGCCCCTCAGCCTTTGGTTCATAGTTCATGTGTTTCCAATCATTTGGCTATTTGTCCCTGTGCTTTATCCAGCCTTGGTTTCAACAATTCTCGCTCATATAAACCCTCCTCTTTCTCACTAATTGGACTCCCGGAGCTCCACCCCGGGCCTAGCTGTGGATCTCTGCATCCAGACCCCTCAGTTATTGGATGGGGTTTCTATCATAAATAGGGTGTTTGGCCATCCTATCACCAGAGTAGGTCAGTTTGGGCTGTCTCTCAACCATTGCCAGCAGTCTATTGTGGGGGTATCTTTGTGGATTTTTGTTTAGGTCATCACCCTTTATTTTTCCTGGACAACACTTAATAATCATTCTTATTGTATATGGTTTTGTGTTAGATTAGAATTTTCTTATTTAGACAAAGAGGGGAGATGTAGTAGGTAGCTGTTCTAGCTATGATCTTAAATCACTGCCCCTAGTGGCTAGGTAGCAAGTAACTATTACTCCTGCCTGTGACCTTGAAGTACATGCCCCTGTGTAGTGGGCACTCAGGATTCTCAAGACCTGGGATGCAAGTATGTGGCACACATCATTCCCTTGTGATTTTGGATGCTGAGATTGACCAGGCAGATCTTGGAAGAAGATCAGCATGGGACATAGTTCAGCTTTCATGGACCCTAAAATAAATACCTGTGCTATCATGACTTAACCCCTAATAAATTCCCTTGCTCATTAAATAGATTCCATGGATTTCTCACATTAAACAGACACACAGAAAAAGACACAGATACATATACATACACACGGAGATGACAAACACACATAGAGAGACAAACACACACACACACACACACACACACACACACACACACACACACACACACGGGGAAATACCCCTGTACAAAGGTATTAGTATTTGTTGTCTCTAAAGAAATGAGGTCTAAATTTTTACCTGTTTTGTTTTCTTAAATTCCTGAATTTTTACTTTAGAAAAACAATTAGTCTTTAAATCTGAAATTAATACTGTAGGTACTAATGAATGTTGCATTAAAAATACATCTTACAGAAGAACTACTTCCCAACCCAGACATACTATCATCCATCAAATACATCTATATTATATTTTACACATGGTGTAAGAAAAAAATATAGTTAGAATGGAAATGATTTTTTTTTTTTTTTTTTTTTTTTTTTTTTGAGACAGGGTTTCTCTGTGTAGCTTTGCGCCTTTCCTGGGACTCACTTGGTAGCCCAGGCTGGCCTCGAACTCATAGAGATCCACCTGGCTCTGCCTCCCAAGTGCTGGGATTAAAGGCGTGCGCCACCACTGCCCGGCTAGAATGGAAATGATTATTTGAGAATAACTACTTACATGTGCAGTTTAGAGGTCTATGGCTTCCCTTGAAAGATCTTCATACAAATTTAGCAAATCTGGTGGTCAGCATATAAACAATGGGATAAACTTTGAATTCAACTACTTCATTATTCTGTAGAATTGGTTTCAAAGTGTTCATCGATTCTAACTTTCTTCATTTCTGAAATGAAGTTCAATAAAGCCAATAAGCACTTTATCTTGCAAAAGCGATGTTAGAAAATTCCTCTGCTGGATTTAATTAGTTGAGAAGTTTGCACGTGGGTAATTAGTTCATTTGGCAGCTGAATTCAGAATGCTCCTCAGAAGCCAGCTTTGTTATATTTTCAAATTAAGGTCCCCAGAGGAAATATTCGTAAAATGAATTCTTCTAATGAAACTTTTCTTTCAGCGATGTATATCCAAATGAACAACTCATCTGATAAAATGTATGATGCCTAGTCAGTAATTTATCCTTTAATGAAGCATTATTATGAATTTTACATAAAAACCAGGTTTTTAATAGAAAATTTCAAATTTAAATATATAATACTTAAAAATTCCATATACATTAAAAAGAGAACATCATCAGCATATTTAGTAAGAATGAGTTTCATCTCTTTTTATCCTTAAGGATCAAAACTTCTTTTGTTAAAAATTGCTTTAATGATTATAGCCACTGGTGAAGCAGATTCTCAGCTTTTATTGTTCAGAAAACTGAATTACATCAATGGATTGACAGTATATCATATCTATTATACTACTGAAAATTTAGCTTGGCATTCCCCAAGTTAACTATTGCTTACCACTAGGGAAGCTGAATCTCAGCTTGTGTTGTTCAGAAAACTTAATTACATCAGTGGATGTATCTTGCAAAATGTCTATAATACTACTGAAAGTTTAACTTGACATGTTTCAAGTTAACCATTGTCCACTAAACAAACAAAATCATATTAGAGCTATACCTATCACCTCGAAGATAGTAAGTTTATTATCTTTTTAAGATTATATTAACTTTCATTAACTTTTGTTACTGTAATAAAGAAATGAGATGATATATCAAATTTAATTTTTATGTTCCAAGTAAATACACAGAAAACTTTGCTTGCTTCAGTATTCTAAATCCTAAAGCTTGCTCTATCATCCATTGATCTATCTATCATCTATCTATCTATCTATCTATCTATCTATCTATCTATCTATCTATCTATCATCTGTATACTTACATTTTGTTAAGGTAGGCAAATTTTAATAATTTTACTTCATATAATTTAATCACTATGCTTTTCAATTGTATACAAAGAGACACACATATTTCACATGGATATATTCTCTGTGAAGATTTACATATTTACTCTTTTCTTTAGTTATAATCTTTGAAAGAAGTGAAATGAAACATATTTTCCAATCAAGAAGACAGCTCCATGATAAAATAGAGGTTTTATTTTTTTGGTAATATTAGTGTGCATCTAAATACTTGACACATATACACATAGTTTTAAAGAATTTAATTATTTGCTTATCATTTTACATAATATCATGAGTGTATATCTATTTTACCACAGGAGAGAAAAGAGAAACTCAGGTGAATATTAAACTCAGGTAAATATTAAAATTTCCTTTCTTCAGCTGGTCAACAGAGATGGACAACCAGACTCCCAGTTCTCCAGTCAAGAAGCCATCATGACTGAGTTATGAGAAACACTGTGCTCTGTCATTTACAATGAGAAATTTATTCATTTAGATATCGACATAAGTAGTATATATGGAAGCTAACAGGTACAAACAAGACAATTATTCCTTCTATATTGGTCATGTCAAAGACAAAAAATAGTAAGATAGTTACATTGTCATGTTTGTCAAAGAATTAAATGAATCACTAGTTCAAATAATTTGCAAAAAATAATAGAAACAGAGGACTGTGTACACTGTCTAGAAACAAAATACATTTATCTGACAGCACATATTTTCCCCATTCTTTATTTATTATATGCATGTCTTTATAGTGTGTTATATTTCATGATAAGTTCTATTGGACAATGGTTTTTTTTATGTAAGTGATAATAATAGGCACATTTTAATTGATTTATTTCAAGTAAGATTGCTTACTTGGGAAGCATGCTTGGGTTTGCCTGATTTGAATTTTTCTTCAGTCTGTTGTCATTTTTCTTTTTGAACTGACAATTCAAGCCCAGGGATGAAGTTCATTTCTGAATGCTATTTTCTCAGAAATCTGGATCATGTAATATTTTAAAACCCTCCTATATATTATTTTATTACTTCTGAATCAACTGATTTTCTTAGAACTCTAGTTCCCATTTTACTTTTGTTGGTTTCGAAACTTTTTGTTTTCCCTGTTTTGAAAAACCCAATTAGAGTGTGAGATTGTTTTGTGCTAAAGTTTTAGCAACTTACCACATGCTTAGTGCTTGAACACCACAAGCATCTATTTCCTTCCATTGCTCCCCAAGACCCACAACCCAGGATGAGAGAGGTGCTGGAAATAGAGGAGGGAGGCAGAATAGAAGATGTGCATCCAAGAAATAGGCCGAGATTCTGAAGCACTTTTCTGAATCTCCACAGGATCCAGATTTTGAAGTAACTTGTAGTAAGGCACAAAAATCCAATACAGTCCATCACAGAGTATGAAAGGAAAATATTCACCAACTCTAATTTTTTTTATTATTTCAGCAAATGAATATACAATTGGGGATAAAATTAACAAAAATACATCATTTTCATATGGAGTTGGAAACATATGGCAAGAAATACAATAGTTTTGAAATCAAGTTTGAAGGTCTAAGAAAGTCATAGTCTATTAAAGACATTTAAACCATCCCTTCTAAAACACAGTGAAATTTTGGGGTTGTTGTTTATATTTTTTTATGAAAAATGAGTTTTTACTCATAAAATATGTTCTGATCATTTTCTGCTCCAACAGCTCCTCTCAGTCCTCTCCCATCTCCTCACCCACCCAACACCAGGCCTTATTTCCATTTATATTTCGAAATCAAACAAACAAGCAACAACAAAAATAAAATAAACCATATATGCTTTTAAAGTTCAAGAAACACATCTCTACTACTATTGGACCAACAGAAGGCAGGCAGGTCACCAGAGTAGATTTCAGTGTTGGTAGCAGGGTTAGTGTTTTCTTTTCTTCCCTTCTGGCTGGGCAACAGCTCAACTTCTCCATGCTTAACTTAGATATACAAATGTTGTCTTCAGCAATAGAGCCTTCCCATCATTATATGGAGAGCAACTGGTAGCATGGCAACAGCTTGATTTGTTTGGTGCTTTCCATGGGACACCATTGGTCAATAAGTCAAAGGGATATAACTAACCCATTCCAGGCATGGGATATTCCACTTGGTGGAAAAAGATGTCTATTCGGGGCATCTCCCCCAAAATATTTGTTAACTTCTTGTATTTTATATATGTATATATTTTAAGAAGTTTTTGCAGTAGTAGGTTTTCATATGACCCTGCTAGTGTTTGTTTTTCCTTCCTGAATTCCCTCTCTTATCCCTGTCTGTCTTCCTTCCATTTCCACATTAGTCCTTCCTGCTCCTGTATTGTTCCTGTCTCTCTATGACTATAGATTCTATTTCCCTTTCGTTGGACTGTCCTCCTCTTTCTCTTAATCCTTTGTATCTAATTGTAAAATTCACAGGTAAATGGATGGAGTGAATAAAACATCTTCCAGAAAGAAGTAGCCTAGAGCCAAAATGGCAAATATTGTATGTATTCATTTCTTTATGGGTGTTAGATTTTAAGCTTTCAATAGACATTTTACAATCTGTATCACCACAAGAAAGTTTTCAATAGAAGGAGTAGGATGAATGTAAAAGCTGGAAGACAGGGAGAAGGATTGTGCCATGTCTTTGCCTGGGCAAGACACAGCCCTTACAACATCAAATTGAAAGCAACTGTGGATGCTTACACATGTCTGTGCAGGAATGGAACCATCAACAGTCAGTCATGAATGCAATATGGACACAGAGGATACTACTTCTCATTGATGGACTATTTACTACTAATATATTCAGGGAGATAAGTGAGACTTTTGCATTCAGTAGCCATTGATGACCTCATTAGTCTCCAGTTGGTAATGACCCAATTGTCACAAGATGACTCTGGTTTAAACAGGTCATAAAGCAGAACTAAAGATTATGAATTGGGGAAATGGAACTGGTACCATTGGGGTATGAAACTGGTAAGGCTAAAAGAGACTAAGAATTAGTATGTAGGAACAAGTAATCAGAATACTTTGTATATGCACTTGGAATTGTCAAATAACATATTTAAATAGTAAAATATAATTTGTGAAGAAAATATAAAGTATTTTTCTATTGTTTTTAATGCAACTTCCAGTTAGTAATCCCCTTCTTGCTACTATTTTCTTTATTATAAGCCACATTACTAGTTGCTGAGTGAAATCTATTCAGTGCATTCAGGCTATGTATACCAATTCTCTACTTAAAATCCTTTAGTACTCTAATTCATCCATGGTATTTACTTTCCTTTATTGTAGTCACTGTTGCTGTATAAGTCATTCTAATAGCAGCAGTGGGGGTCAGGTTTTAGGGACAGCTTTAAAACTGCAGCAGCCTGAATTATCAATTCAAACAAAGTATGTATTCTTGACTTAACTACAGAAAGGAAATTCAGGATGAGCCAAAATACAGGGGGGTAGATTTTTAGCATAAACAATTAATAAAATATATTAATATAAAGAATAGCTACATAAAAAAAGAAAAGATAACCAAGAGTGGGAGTGCTGGCTCCTGGATTTTGGTTGGTTTTGAAGTTATGTCTTCAAAGGATTGCTATATATTTGAATGAAATCATCAGGTGATGCTTGAGGTACATTGGATAGATTTATAGCTGATAACAATAGATGACTGGGTTGAAGAGAAATTTGGGATATTTCTGTTGCAAGCAGAAGTTAATAGTCTTGTTAGTGAGATTTCCAGGAACTAGTCAGGAAAAGGATTCAGACATATACATGTTCAGACATATTTATGAATTATAGCTACTTGAATCTGAAAATATGTATATGAAAAAGAATATTGTCTTCAGGCTAGCAAACTCACAACAAATGTTAACTATTCTGAATTCTTGATGCTCAGCTATTTGAGACTCCAATCAGAATCCAGATTTAAAAGTTCCTTTTCCTTTTAACATCCATTTTAGTTTTCTGTCTTTCAACCTTATACTGTTGTCTCAATTCTCTTGATAGATCATCACCCATTGCTACCCATTTTTTTCTTCATATCTTCTTTCACACTGAAACAACTCCCATTTGTCATCTATAAATCCTGCTTATATAAAACTCAACAAGCAATGTTTCTGGGCCTCAATTCTAATAGACAGTGCAAGAAAATCTAATAAAGAGCAAATATTTGGCTTAGTTCACATCGTCATCCCTTTTGAGAAGACAGTGTGGAGGACTATCACAACAGAAATATAGCCTAATAAATCATAACTGAAAGACAATTAAGATAAAATATAACAATAAACAAATACGCGAATAAATAACAATATTATATTAAGAAAATAACACACACAACTTCATTTTTCATTTATTTATTTATTTATTTTTAAATTATACATTTTTAAAATATACATTTGTGGTATTCATAGATTACATTCGAAGTATTCATTCAAATATATATATATATATATATATATATATATATAATTTTAAATGTCGAATGTCATTTCTTGAAGGGGGTAGGAGGTCTTAATTACGGGCTTACAGCACAATGGGAGGCCCCCAGAGGGCAGAAGTTCGCTACTGATGTTTTACAATCTTGCATCTAAGCTGTTAACGCCCATTATTCAGGATACACAGACAAGGAACTTCCCTTAGGCATTCAGGAGGGTGGAACCTGGCAGGGAATTAGCATTGGGAGATTATCAAGGTCACAACTTCATTTTTCTTACCAGACTTTGCACCTCTAATTTTCCCTCACAGTTGTTAGCTCATAAAAGAAAAAACTAAAATAGAAAAACATTTCTGCCAGAATTACTGAGACCTGGGTCATGACTCCACCCTTCATGGAGAAGTACTATGTTAATTGTCTAAAAAGTTGTTAATGGTTAACTACCTAAGCCTGATTGCAGGAATCCTTAACATTTTTCTATTAGGAAGAAGCTTTCTGATAAAGAATATAAACATATTGTTCCTTTGCTTAGTTATTTCAAACAACCAGCCAATGACTTAGACAGGAGGAATTCCCATAGATTAATTTGCTGTTCTACAGATTTCAGACAATAGTATAGACCTAGAGATGTGATTCAGTGGTCACGAGAACATGCTGTTCTTGCAGAGGAAGCAGGTTCAGTTCTTAACTCCTACGTTAGTTAGGTAACTCATGAACACCTTTAGCTCTAGAATTTAATGACATCATCTGGCCTCCACAGACACCTGCACATATGTGGTAGCCATAAACACTTACAGGCATACACACACACAAACATACACACACAAATACACACAAACATAATAATAAAAATAAAAAAGAAAGAAAAATAAAAACAAAAAAGAAAGAAAATACAGATAAAAGAAGAAAAACAATAAATTTTGCCTTACTGTAGAGTTTATTGTTTTATGATTTAAGCAGTCTGCATCTCTGTATCATGTGCTGGACATATATTTGCCTGTTAGAATGCACACAATTCGTGTGTTTATTTTTTAAGGCAGTCCGATAACTGTGCAGTATTTTCAGTGAAAGCCTGTTTTACAGATTAACGAAAATCTGTCTAACTTCCCTTTACAAAACAAAACACATTTCATTTCATTTAGTGCACTGGCAATTCCATTTACTTGGATAATCTTCAATCTGTAAATAATCTTTATGCTATAATATATGAGCAATATCTTGACTTTGGAAAATGATTCCGCATTGAAATATGTTACAATTTATAAAACCAACCCAAAAAGATCAAAATGAATAGGCCAGGTAATATTTAAAAGTCTATGTCTCAGCACCTAAGAGGCGGAGGCAGGTAGATCTCTATGAATTTGTGTACAGCCTGCTCTACATAGTGAATTCAGGATAACCAAGGCAATTTAGGGAAACCTTGTCTTAAAACAATCAAACAAGCAAAAAGTACATATAAAATCTGTATTTAAAAATAGATTTGGAGCCAGGTGGTGGTGGCGCACACCTTTAATCCCAGCACTCGGGAGGCAGAGGCCGGCGGTTTTCTGTGAGTTCGAGGCCAGCCTGGGCTACCAAGTGAGTTCCAGGAAAGGCGCAAAGCTACACAGAGAAACCCTGTCTCGAAAAACCAAAAAAAGAAAAAAGAAAAAGAAAAAGAAAAAAAAATAGATTTGGAAATATTTAGACTTCACTAAATTTCATTATAAATGATTGACCGAATGCCTGAGCAAAGAAAAACAAATTAACTGACCATGAATATTCTTTGAATAATTAAATTAGACAATGCATGAGTTTACAAAATTCCTAAATTCACCAATTGAGCTACTAAATTGTTTCCTTTACAGTCAAAATTTACAACTTTTATCGCATTATCTTTACTTAAATATAAACTTATTTAAAATTTATTAACTCATTTCTTTTCTAATTTCATTATGTGCTGTTGGACTTTAAATATAGTGCCAATTATTCATAAGTGTGGATTGGATAAGGAAACATTTCAATATTAAAATGAGAATCTAAATTATCAAAAAAATGAATGAACCCAATCCATTTTTCTCAATCCATTATTTTTTATCTCTAGTTCTCACACAGGGGAGATTTATGATCAGGCTTATTGCTGTTGCCCATTGAAGAAAAATTTCTCCTGCAGTAGTCTTTCCTTACAGCACTGCCTGAGAGGGACCAATTTGCTTCAATCACCCACTTCTTGCTATCTATCTATCTATCTATCTGAATTACTGTCCACAAATCAGGGCTGAATGCTTGCTTTCTTAATCTTTAGGTTATAGAGTATTCCATATTATGCTATAATTGTGGATGAATAGAGAAGTGACATTGTAATTGGAGTATAAATAAGCACTCTAAGCCCCTTGATCACAAAATTTACTAATGATTTCAGGGATAACCATAAAACAATCCTGTATTTGCACTTGCTATTGTGTGATGCAGTGAACTTTATATCGTGTAAACTAATTGTATAGTAGAATGCATGAATAAATATCTAGCTTGCAGAAGGAAGATCAAGTCTCACTGTAAATGGGTAGATGCTGTATAAGTACTCTCCTTTACTACAGCCTTGAAAGAAGCTAAATGAAAACTGACCCTGAGCTTCTGGAAGAGCAGTATGTGTTGTTAAACACCAACCCATCTCTCCAGCACACAGAGATATATTATATATATATATATATATATATCCTTTAAAATTGAGAAATCTTGTTGAGACTCTCTTCTTGTAAAGATAAAAGGGAAGCTGTAATTTATTCCTAATGGGAATACAGATATCTAAGAGTCATCCTTCTAGCCTTATATAAATTTTACTGGATTTTAGAGTTCCCAAAATTTAATTTAACTTCTATTTTATGGACTGTGTCCTACAAGGTCCAGGGAAGATGGTTTTGTAAGAACTATCATGATTACCTATGCAATGGAGAGATTCACAGAGCACCTGAAGAATATTTTGTAGCACTGGCAAATAAGATTAGAAACATTATTATTTGGAACATTATAGTATGCAACTGAACCAAAAATTTGAAGCAAGTGGATTCTTATAATTGTTATAAATATGGAGAGAAAGACTCAATTATTCCTAGGATTAGTGGCTGTATACTAATAAGTAGAGGTTTTAGTTTATCCTCTATCAAATATAAAACATTTGAATTTGTGATATAAATCTTGAATTAATTCAGTTAGTGATATTTTATTTTAGTAATCTAGAATCTGATTCCATTTGCAAAGAACAAATGAGTGAGCCAAAAGCACTTGTAACAGGAATCAGCACTTCTGCATTCTTCAAAATGCTTGATGGACAATGTCATTTGGAATCCATCTATGTGTACAGTATTATTTTCTGCTCAATATTGCAGTAGGCAAACAATATTCCAGGAAATCTGTTTGATCATCTTTATACATGTGTCTTCTGTGCTAAGAACAAAATACAAAGAAAGGTTTTAAATATAATATCACTGCTGGATCACAAAGGAATTTAGAGGCCATAGAAACTCATTTCATTTATGACTCTGTATCTAGTAAGTTTAAGTTTAATGACATCATCATTTCAGTTAATATGTGAACAACAATGGATTGTGTAAGAATTAATTAGAATGTAATAACAATTTTAATGATTAAATCATAATTAATCTTAGTCAGTTATATGTAACTTTGTTTCTCTAACTTATTGACTTTAACTGCTAAAATATTCAATTTGTGTCCGACAAAAGTTTAAAGTGGTATTATAAAGTATTTATTAAGATATCCTAAAGATATCTATACTCTATATATGTTAGGAATTTCACCACAGCTAATGTTTATTATTAATTATGTACAGAGATTATCATAGAAACCCCACATATTGGGAGTTAATGATACTATATCATGAAAGTGAAATGCATACCTTCACTCAAAATACAAATGCTGCTGGGCAGTTGTGGCACACACCTTTAATCCTAGCACTCAGGAGGCGGAGCCAGGTAGATCTCGGTGAGTTTGAGGCCAGCCTGATCTACAGATCGAGATCCTGGACAGGCACCAAAGCTACACAATGAAAACCTGTACTGAAACAACAAAAAACAACAAAAAAAAAACCAAATGCTACTCATGATGTTGGTCAAAAAATAATAAATGACTTACATGTCTTACAGCAAAATGTAAACCAATCCTGTATTCACTGATTGAAAAGTTGTACCATTGAAAAAAATATTATTAATAAATAATGTCTTTAGAGCAATAGCTGATTACATCCATAAATGTTGACAGCTGTCTTTTGAATAGCAAAGCACTAATTTATATATAACATGAACTAAATTTATTCTTGTTACTTCTGTCTACATCTTAATGTGCAATGTAAATATTATATATCATTTATACTAGCATTGCATTCTTTCAATATGCTGTTGAACATTTTGTAACTTCAATGGAATATAACAGCCATAGTTAATTGTACTTTTTTTTTTTGAGACTACACTCATAGTTTGGAGTGGTGATGCATCCTTTGAATTCCAGCAATATCTATCCAGACAGGAAAATAATAATACATAATCCTTCTAACATTCACAAAACTTGAACCCATAGGGGTAGGGTTTAGAATGATAGCAACAAGAAGCTGTCAGGTTACAAGACCTGACATATAAATTGCTTCTCAATAAAATAAAGTGGAAGTTTCGTGATGGAAAGTAATTTAATATATATTGCACAGTCTAGTGAAGACAGCTAATAATCAAAGTTTTCTTGCTGCTGTAAATGAAGCCAGAGTTTTGTGCATGGTAGAAAAGTGTTCTGACACTCAATCTTTTTACAGTTTTAAATTTGATTCTGAATCTTACTGTCTTATGATGGACTGAAACTCACTCTGTAGATCAGATAGTCCTTAAAATTTTCACGTAACTAACCCAAGCTCCCTGAAATTATATGCAAGATGAAATACTTGCTAATACTAAGGTATCTTATGTTTTAAAATTGATAATGTGGTAAATATTTAATGATCTCACCAAACAGAAATAAAAATATATATGGATGAGGCAAAGACAATCTTTTACTAATTTTAAGCATTTTTCAGAAAGTAAATATAACATACCTTGTATATCACAGTATACATAAGTATGATTTGTCAATTAAAGTTTATAACAAAATCCATAAGTTATTGAAAAATAAAACATAAGTTGTATCTTTTTATGGATCCTAGACATTCTTAACAATGACTCTTACTTCAAATCCTGTTAGCCAAGTATTAGGTATATTTTTCTACCAATATGTAAGGTATATAATTTCTTGTTCATGTTTAAGATTGAGTTCAAAATAATTAATGGATATGTGTTTCAACTTCTGAGCATCCAAATATTAGGACTCTTAAAATAGTCATGTATTTCAAATGGTGGTTAATTTAAATTTAAAATTAAGGTTGTTACAAATTCTAAACCATTTGAAAACATGCCTTCATGTTTTCACTTTAATTTGGGGTGTAAATCATTATTAAAATAAAAGTAAAATAAAAGCATAAATGAGAGTTAACTTCAATCCCCTAAAAATTTGGAAAAACATAGTTGAGATCTGTTTTATTTAATTAAAATAAGCCATAATTTGATATTGTGCTCTCTACTTATCCTCTGTGGACATGTTTGTCTGAGAGATTAAGCTTCAAAAATCCTGTTTAAGGAAAAATATTTGTAAGATAGATTGTGAAGAAGAAATTTGTGTAAAATTGACCTTTTGTTTTTAAGGAACATGTTATCTATATGAATTGTCTATTTATACATGAAATCAAAATTATTTGCTAAAATGTGCTAAGGTAGATTACATAACATAACATAAATATTTTTCTATGCAAATGAACATGTTTGTTTTTTTGTCATGTCATATTTATTAAAATATCACTTTTCCTCCCAAACCAGCTTCTATAACATACTTCTTTATATCTGAAACCTAAACATTTGAATTAAGAAAATGCCAGGCAGTGGTGGCACATACCTTTAATCCCAGCACTCAGGAGGCAGAGCCAGGAGGATCTCTGTGAGTTTGAGGCCAGCCTGGTCTACAGAGTGAGTTTCAGGAAAGGTACAAAGTTACACAGAGAAACCCTGTCTCCAAAAACCTATGGTTTTTTATGTATATATATATATTCCTATTAAAATAAAAGATGAGGCTGGAGATACTGCCCACTGGTTAATAGCACTTGCATCTCTTGAACAGGACCTGGGTTCCTGTTGCCTCATTCTTGTGTCCTTGTGTCTCACACACCTGTCAATCCAGCTCACTGATATCTGGAACTCCTTTCTTGTTTTGTTATATACCCACATGTATGTTTACGGACACTATTCTAACATCTTGAATATATCTCCATTTTCAATATCAAACATTAAATCTTACAAAAGATTTTTTTTTTTACTTTCTTGAATTTCCTAACTTTACACTTCTGAAATCAATTATTTCTCTTGCATTCAATTGCCACCACTTTAAATCTATTTCAGTGCAAAAAATAAAATGTAGAAAATTAACCACTGAATAAAACACGACTAGTATAATATTTTATTTACTATCCTGTTCTATTTTTTTGTGGCTGTGACTGGTCATTTTTTCATTTCTTAACATGAGTGTTCTAAGTGTAGTTTTATGAAATTATGGTTTCTTAGATTAATCCCTTATTTTCTTAATTTTATGTTCTTTGTCATTAAATAAGTGATTTTTTTCACCCCATAACTGCTCATTACCAAAAAAAACAAGTGACATTTTTTTCTCAGTTCTTTCTTTGCTATTGTCTCTGAGAATCAGTAGTTTGCACATTTTGTAATTTCCCCATCCATATTATCTCTCTGTATTAGTCTCTTTCTGGTATTGCTTTAGGATCACTTCTCTTTACCCTGTTGTCCTAATCTCAACTTTAAAGATACATTTATTTTGTGTGCATGTGGGTGTGCATGTGCATATGAGTTCATAACAAGTGTGTGTGTGTGTGTGTGTGTGTGTATGTGTTTATGTATGAAAGCATCAATAAACAAAACCTGCATACATTTTCCTACAGACACCAGAAGAAGGTGTTAGATGTCCTAGAACTGGTATTGTAGGCTTCTACTTATGTGAATGGTGTAAACCAAATCCTAGTGGTAGGCTGTAGATCTGGGTCCTCCAAAAAAATGGCAAGTGCTCTTGAAATGACTGAGCCATCTCCCCACATCCCTAATTAAATTTTTTTTGATTACATATCTACATGACTCTCTAAATTGCTGCTTTTTTGTTCTCTAAAAAGGCAGCTCTGACCCCCTCTCCTTGTACTTCAAACATTACCTCTGTTACTATTCATATGCACTAACATTTTCAGCCTTTGAAAACACTCCATTATTGTGTTAAATTCAGGTACTGGGTCCGAATTGGCAATTTTTAAAAAATTTAAAAAAGTAAAAGGACAAAATGAGAGAAATATGATGTGAATTTACATACACATAAACATAATTTCTGGACAACATGTGGTAAATGTTAAGTGTGGTTTATTTTCAAAAGTTCAATAGCAATGTAATTACAAGTTTTTGGATCTAAGCTCCAAGACCCTTCCTAATGAGGCTTCTGACGCAGTAGTCAGTATTATTTGCTGTATCCCTGACATTTGTGCTGTCTTGGGATCCTCAAGAGTCCATAGCTCCTTTATCTAATTAACATGTATACCCTGGCTTTAGAGTCTCCCTATGTTCTATCAGACAGTAATCATCAGGATAGTATTCAAAGTCAGTGCTTCTTATTCTTTGTTATACAACAAGATCATGTGAAGTGTTTCTCTAAATTGAATCTGTGAGTCTAACTCCCCAGTATGGTGGATTCAGCATGCGTGAATGAGGGTCTGAATTCTGCAGGTAGGAAGAAATATTTTCACACATTCGCTTTCTTCTCTTCCATATCCAAACCCTTTTAAGAATGCAAAAATAAATGCACTGTTTCTCTAATTTAAGGCCTATCTTCTTGTGATTACAAAACAAGTCATAGATTCATTCATTGTAATGTGATGACTGTTCCCCATAAATATCAGGGTAAAATGAAATTCATACTTGAGGAAGAAATGCCAGTTCTCTACCTCTTAATGAAGATCATGTGTAAATGCTTAGCAATTTTTCTGAATGCCATATGTAAAGGTTTTGAAGGTTTCTTCATACTCATTTTTTCTTTAAAAGTTGTTTCTGTAAGTTTAAAATTATTCATCAAGCAAAAGATTCAATAATTAAGTAGAATTACAGGTTTCAGGCACATCTGTGCATTTATTAAATATATCAGAGGTAAAGATAAGTGTGTGAAGTATTATTTCTTGGTTTCTTTAACTGTATTTATAATAATGAGAGATACCATGGAGGCATTTTCAAAAGATAGTCTAAAAGTCACTCTAAATGTCAGACAAAAAATTTAAATATCTTGTATTCAAGATGAGAGGAAATGTTTTGAGTGGAATTTGAGCTAAAGTCACACCAGGCTTCCACAATGTCACACAGACACAAAGTGACAAAAGTTCACCCAAATGAAGACGTTTTTGAAGTATCTGTTTAAAAATATTTTTAAAGTAAGTGCCTTGGGAAACAAAAACTTTAACACCAGAATTTCAGAGGGATCATATTTCATAAAGTGTAAGTCATTGACAAACTCTGCTGTTGCAGGAATCTTAAAAGTTCTTATTAATAAAATCAAACCCGAGCCGAGTTATTGGGGTCCATGCTGGTAGATCAGAGAGACAGGACAAGCCACAGCTATCTCACCTCACCGGATCCTCAGCTGGTCTTGTCTCCTCAGACTGGAGGCTTCTGAGTCCTCATCCCAATGGCTTTCAGCTGAATTGCTGCTCAAAAGCCTGAATGCTTAACCAGTCACATGCTTAACCAGCCCAAAATGCTTCTAGTTTCTGGTCCTCACGCCTTATATATCTTTCTACTTTCTACCACCACTCCCTGGGATTAAAGGCTGGCTTTCTGGGATTAAAGGCGTGTCACCATGCTTGGCTGTTTCCAATGTGGCCTTGAACTCACAGAGATCCAGAGGGATTTCTATCTCTGGAATGCTAGGATTAAAGGTGTGAGTGCCACCATTTTCTAGCCTTTGTATCTAGTGGCTGTCTGTTCTCTGACTCCAGATAAATTTATTAAGGTACACAATATTTTGGAGAACACAATACCACCACACTCTGCATTATGGGCAAACCATTTTTTATCATACTCTCTTTTCTCATTGCTACAACATCAGTAAAGATATATGCAAAATCCAGTTTCATGCCCTTTGATGTCATATAGGAATTGTGGTTACAAACTCCCAAAATTTAACAATCAAATTAGTTAATCTGATTGAAAATTGATATAAAATTTTGCTCAAGCAAAAGGAAAATTAATGGAAAAATTAATTGTAGAATGTTACACATTAGAAACAGCTTTCAGGATATAAAAATCTACTCTACTTAAATCTCTCAGTTAACTTACTAAGATGTATGAAATTAGCTGTAAGTTTCAAAATACTCAAATTCTTAGAGGCATAAAGCTACATTGGACCAAGAAAATATACTTTTTGTAATAGTGACCACAACACACTTGTAGTCACATCCATATTACTTTTTCTATAATCAATTCATCATTCTGTCTGAATGCCTCTTACTTACTCAGGGACCTCACTTATTCTTTATGTAGCACCCTTATAATGTTATATTTAAGTCCACCCATTGTCATTTATCTCATGCAGTTACAAGTTCATCACAATTTGAGTTGTTATCTTTATAGAACTACCACACATAATGTAAACTCAAGAATAATATATTTTAGTGAAAAGTACAGAGGAAACACCAGAGTCTATCTACCTGTCAATGCAAAGAAGAAACTCTAATGTATTTTATAACTCAAAATGGATTCGTCCTGACTCATAACTGTCATTCACTGAATCTTTATTCAATAAATATAGCACTACAAAAATGTACCAATCTGGTCATGTAGCAGAGCTCTCAGTTTGTATCCTTAAGTACTCTTTTAAATTGTTATTCTGTCTGAATAATTTTCATTGTATTGTATTTTAAAACATTCACTGTTATTCCAGGCTTCACCAATATCACTGAATCGTGATTAAAATCAAATATACAAAGTATATTTTGTCACTTAACAAGGTATCTTCTTTTTTTTCTGGATTGATAAGATACTTGAATAAAGTCCCACCTTTAGAATCATATCTGTATCTTTCATGGAGAGTATTTTTATAATTGGATGCAAAGATTTCTATGCTAACAAGTTCTAGATGAATCACTCATACACCTATAAGCCACAACAGACTCAACTTCATCAATGTGTTTCTGGATCTGTTTTGTTTTTGCAAAGAAAATAGCACAGTAATGGTTATAGATTTCTGAGGATAATATATACCAGAAACTCAAATGTGGTATACAAATGTAGATGTAATGGTCTTATTAAATAAGAAAACAGAGCCAAATGCGGAGCTAAAAGCCCAAGAGGTCAGAGCAATAACTAAACGCAGAGACTAAAACCCTTTCTTACCCTTTGCTGCCACTGTTGTCCTTCCCCTCCAAAAGAGACCTACTTCCTTTGTATCTGTCTTTATATTAACTTTTTGTTCTGCTTTTTTATTGGTTGTAAACCCAACCCCATGACCTCCTCATCACTGCCTGTCTATACAGACCTCTAGGTCTTCTATGGTATTGAGATTAAAGGCCTGTGTCTCCATGCTGGCTGTATCCTTGAACACACAGAGATCTGCCTGTCATGTGATCGAGATTAAAGGTGTGTGCCTCTACCGCCTGGCTTCTGTTATGGCTTGCTATTAGCTCTGACTCCCAGGCAACCTTATTTATTAACATACAAATAAAATCACATTTCAGTACATATAAAATATCACCATATACATTGGACTTGCACCCTATACACCTATACTCTTAATGCCCAGTGTACCATTTTTCAACTCTTCATTATGACAAGCTCCTTTCGAGTGATGGGGTTGATAGTCACAGTTCTGACTCTCATGAGCATACAAGAATTAATGATAATTTGGGTGTGTAGGCTGTTCTCTGTTCAGGTCACTCGGAGAAACAGGACAACAATAAAGTATAAATAAGCATTAACAATTAACTGTGTGCTGGGATATATAAATAGTATATTCACTCAGGTAGTTATTTTGCTAACTAGATCATTGTGTGGCTTCTTTGACAATATGTTAGGCAAAATGATTGGTTTATATATCAGAATGAATGTTAGGAAACAGCTGCTGATTTTCATTCAGTAAAAGTATTGATAAATTATATAATACTTTATAGCATCATGATTGTGTTCAAATGTGTAACACTCATTTGTTCCTTTTATGCCTTAAACTCTATATCTGTGTATTTGGAGATAAGAACTATGAAGAGCTGATGAAAAACAAGTAAGGTTATGAAAGCCAGATAAAAACTAACAAGCTTGGGACTCTTTGAAGAAGAGTAAGAAACACCAAAGTTTTCCCCATCGTATGAAGAATCAGCATGAAGCTGGCCTTTAAACAAATCAGAAATTATTATAAAAAGTGTTTATATACACATTTTCCAATTGATTCTGCTTCTCTAGAAAACTCTGCCTATATAACAATGAAGGGTGAATTATGAACTTTAAAACATTGCTTGAATCACATAAACCTTACTGGGACTGGTTCGTTCAATAGTGTGACATGTTTTTATCTGAATATTGTCAGTAGGTAACTTATACATCACCCCGTCAGCACAATGTTACAAATACACTCAAGATTTCTATGAGATACATATTTACACAACATATTTGTAATTTATTTTTGAAAAGTGATGCTGGGGTAACCAAAAGATTTGTTCAAGAGTTAGATTTGAACCAAACTGATTGTTGGGTATTTGGTGGCACCCAAAGATTCATATGTTAAAGAGAAGTTAGCCTTCATAGAAGAAAATTAGTT
This sequence comes from Peromyscus leucopus, assembly GCF_004664715.2. NCBI lineage: Eukaryota > Metazoa > Chordata > Mammalia > Rodentia > Cricetidae > Peromyscus > Peromyscus leucopus. The sequence goes on along the minus strand of NC_051073.1, from coordinate 15,424,589 downwards.
TATTGAATATGTGACCTGGTGATGACATTGGATTTTATGTCCCTCCTCCCTCCCTCTCTCTTTATTTCTCTCTGTGAATGTATCTCTCTCTCCCCATCCCTCCCTCCTTCCCTCCCCTCTCTCTTTCTCTTTCTCTGTCTCTTTTTTCTCTGCTTCTCCCTGTCTTTCTCTTTCTCTGTCACTGTATCTCTGTTTGTCTCTGATTATCTTTCTGCTTCTGTCTCTCTATCTCTTTGTCTCTGTCTATCTCTCTTACTCTTTCTCTCTGTCTCTCTTCTATCCACTGTGACATGAGCAGTTAGCGTTTTTCTACAAGACATAGTCTAACACAGTACTTTTTTATTCCTGCTTCCATGTCCTGTTCTCACCTAAGCACCATGTTTCCTTTTTAGTCACCACATGCTCTAGGTCTTTGTGTGAGGCTAGCAAAAATTCCCCTTTTCAAATCATAATTCTTATTTTTCTGTATCCATTGTTTGCAGAAGGTAATTATATTTACTTAAAGTTGTTATAACAAGCTAACTTTTTATGAAGATCAATTTCATAATTAACATGCATAGAGGCCAGTTGTTTCTGAAACACAGCTCTCTAGCTACTCAATTCAAATATTCCGTAACACAAAAGTGTCTTGAGAATTCTGAGGATTACAATATATCAAGATATATGGCAAATATCCAAAGCCATCAAACTAATTATGAAACAGCTTAATTGGAAAGTAGTATTTGAATAATGAGCAGAAAAAGACAGAATGTCTAGCATTGACCAAAATACTTTATAATGTATCTGTGACTGAGAAATTATTTTTGTCTTCATATGTATGTGTGGCTGTATATGCCATGTGTGCTTGTTATGTGTGTGTGTGTGTGTGTGTGGTGTGTGTGTGTGTGTGTGTGTGTGTGTTTACTGTATAACAACTTGTTCCAAATTGAAACATCTTTTTCTAGGATGGAGACAAAAAAGCCTCAAGAAGCTAGTAAAATGTATAATACTCAAGCCTTGAGAAAATGAAGACTGCTGCTCACTGCCTGCTTTTCCAGAGGACCTGTTTTTGATTCCCAACATGCCCAGTGGGGTTCGCAATCATGTATGCATTGTTCTGGCTGCACATTTTTTGTCCTCTACATGTAGTAGGCACATGTATGGGGCACAGAACCAAATGTGTGACATGTGATAAATAAAATATATATAATTTAAAACAAAAAAATAAAATCCTCACAAGGCTCAGTAAGTTAATGATAGAAGTCTCTAAAACATCAGAAATTAAAAAGGATTCAGATCAACCATTGGGTTATAACATCAGCAAACCATTGTTAGGGAAAAAAGATTCTCTTTGTGAGAGCTGCCTACAAAATGGGCAGGATGGTCAGGGAGCTCCAATGAGACAAGTTTTATAAGTCATCATTCTAGCTTATGTGAGATTTTACATGATGCAATCAACTTTGAGTTATTGATCCTCATTTCAGTGACTCAAATAAACTCCTTAAGACTTTTCTGACATTCTTTCTTTAGCCTATCCCGAGTGCTTTACTTGGCACTGAAAAATAATTCTCCGTGTTTCTCCATAAAAATTCACATGACAAGAATATATAATTATTTTCTAAATACTGTCAAACTAGTCTATGAATAATGTAAGCCTAAATATAAGACTAGCACAAATTAATATAAGACTGGTACAATTTCAAATTTAATTATAGAAGGAACACTTTAATCGTAATAGAAAATACTAATACTTTAAGATTCTAAACACTAATCTATATACCTGAAACAGATTGATCAACAAATAACAAGTTACTAAGTTCCATTCCTTTGCCAGGAGAAATAGCTTACTCTAATTAGAGATTTTAAGTCTTCATTACATAGGCCTATAGATCACATAAAAATGTTCATCTAGAATGATACTATTTTTAAAATTATATAAAACATGGAGCATCCTTCAGCATGTTTCATGGTGCCAGGGATTTGACAATATAATGAAACATGCTAAAACTATAAAATACAGAATGAGTAATCACACTCGATATATTTTGATAGCACAATGCAGAACATTTATTTTTTATTGAAGCAAAAATATTCCTACTCCACATAAAAGTGATTTTGTTTGGAATGTTCATTAGCCAGCTATTATTTGTTAGAGATGTGACTTGAGTCAGTTATTGAATGTTCTAGATAATTTAGTTTCATAAAAATTGTGGTAATTCAAGCAGTGAGAAACACCAAGGCAATGACTACATACATAGCTGGAATAGCCAGACTTGGGAAAACTCTAGAATATGCGACTATCCTTGCATGACTATGAATTGTTTGCTTTGTAAGTGACAGAAAATAAAGCTAAGTAGCTACTTAGACATATCTCAAAAACAACTTAGACACATCTCATTTTAGTAAGTTCATTGAGTACAAGTACATGGACTAAGATCGAGTGCCTGTAGAGTTTTGTTTTGTTTTCCATTATGCCTTATTCAAGAGGGTATTATACTTCCTGTCTTCTTCGTCTATTGTGATGCATTTTTCATCTAAAAAGAAATAGTTTTCTAGAAAATGGTAGAAAGAATAATTATATCAGTGTTTTTTTTTCATTTATTAATACACCAGGTAAATTTGAGTCTGAATGGAAGTGTTTATAAAAAAATCAACAATAATGCAATATCTAAACAAAAAAGGAGAAGGATGGTGAGAGGAAGAATATTAGAAAAGGGGTGTAAAGGAGGAGAGGGGGAAGGAAAAAGGAGAAGGAAGAGAAAAAAGAAAATAAAAGAAATCCACTTTCCTTCTCCTTCCAGATGTACACATTTTATTGATTTAGTATTATTGTTATATTTGGCTCAAGGTTATATACTACAATAACTTAATTTTCAACTTAACACTAACTACTATGTAATTTGATGTAAAGAAAGAATTCAGAGAGCACTATGGTATAAAAAAATGCAAGTGATGAAATTTGTGTAGAATATTTCTGGTGAGTAGAGTGATCCAGTGAACAGCTAGTCACAATCAAAGGATGCATTTCTCAGATAAGGAGAATATCTGATAAATTTGAAATATACATGTTTAAAAGTTTCTAATGTATGAATGATGTACCAAGATACTGGACCTAGAAACAGTGCGGAAAGTGATTGATGAGAAATTTAAATATAACAATGGGGATGCAGTAAAAGCAAGGAGTTGAAAAACACTATTGGAAATTGAACATTCGAAAATATTTCAAAAAGATGAAGCTACTTGAGAACCTGGAAGCAGCTACTTAAATTTAGTAAACATAAAATGAATTATCTGGTGAAAAGCAATATTGCAGTCAGAGTGGCATTTGAGAAGTAATTGAGTGACTGTGATAGGAAGAGAAAGTGGAAAAGATGTGATAAAAAGTATGATATTCAGCAATCATTTCCAGACATTCTGATAAGTTGATGTACAACTGTAACATTTTACAAGCACTATTTGCTGGGATACAGAGTTCTTGAAATACTATTCTTGGTCTAAGACATTTGAATGCCATCTTACATTATTTGACCTTTAGAAACAAATATTTGCTTTGTAAATAAATAAATATACAATGTGTAAGACCAAAACATGTAAGCATATTACTGAGAAACAAGTATTAATGTGGATGAAATTTTGTCATCATGATTATTAGTATTTGTGTCAAGTGATGTCACTAAGATAAATTATCATATAATTAATTTTAATTTTGAAGTCATTGCTATATTTATGTAGTTTACTCTGCTTGCTGAAGAGAAATATACAATCTGATACAAAGTTCTTTGCAGTAATATCAGTGGGGTCTCCTCGAAATCACTGACTGCAAAATAGCTGGACCTGAAGGACCTTGGCCAGCATCAATATTTGGCCAGAACTCAGTAATAGTTGCAGTAGAAATTTCTAGTTTGGAGTAACCTTTTTATTCTCCAAACTATTCCTGAGGTGATACTTAACATTATTATAGAGCCACTATTAATATCCACTTGAGGAAACTAATTTTCTCATAAGTTTTATAAGATGAACAGCAAGAATGAAAAGTATTGACAGTCTATTAAATCATAATATAACAGTCTCCAAATAGTATTTGATTTGTAGACAAGAGCATATATATGTGTGTGTGTGTGTATGTGTGTGTGTGTGTGTCTATATATTTATAGATAAACAAGTGCACATAGACACAAACAAATTAATAGTAAATATATGTATACAAATATAAACTTAATTTCTATACATAATGATTTCAAATATTAGCCTTATCTATTTCTTCTCATATCTCACAGAACTTTTGTAGACTGAATGCAAAATTCTTGTAATTATATAAGCCAATTGATTTTTTTATTCTTAGCAATAGAAAATTGCTTTTGGAGGTGAATGTAACTTTTTAAAAAATCATTAATATAACTCCCTATTAAATAATTAGAAGATCCGCTAAATAAATTGCTTGGAAACCATCAAATATGGTATGTAATATTTAATTTTCCAATTGAGATTTTTTTTTAGATTTGAACTGTGAGTAAAATAATAATGTCATTTGAGTTTTATATATCTACTATCAAATCTGCTGGAATAGTTTACATAGTGATTGATTTTTTTTTTCTTCATTTTTCTTTATTAGGAAATTTTCTGATCACTCTACCTACAACTCACAGAACCCATCTCCTCCCTCCTCCCCAACCCCCAGCCTCCCTCCCAAGCCAGCCCACATCCCCACATCTCCCAAATCAAGGTCTCCCATGGGGAGTCAGCAGAGCCTGCACACTGAGCCCAAGCAGGTCCAAGCCCCTCCCCACCGGCCAAACTGGTAGAAGCCCATGAACTGTAGATAGTGGCTGTGGAGCCCCCATGGGACTGGACTAGACTCTCTGGATATAGAAGAAGGTTGTTTGGCTTAAACTTTTGGGGGGCACCCAGACAGGGGGATCTGGATCTGTCCCTGGTGCATAGGCAGGCTTTTAGCATCCCAGTGCCAGTGGTGTGAAGCCTTGCACAGCCTTGGTGATTGTGTTTTCTTTTCAACTAAATATGAACTTATCATTTGTCTGAAGAGATACAGTAAATGTGACATTAGGACATTATTCCAAAAGACTTGCATGTCAAAGATCAAGTATTCCCAAGAAAGATTGATAGACAAAATTAAAAATAAACAGGTATATGACAAACAGAATTTAGTTTGTCTTATTCTGTTAACTAATAGGAAAAATACCTTTTTATTAGATTTGAAATTTTCTCAACATTCTCTTTTTGACGACTAAATTTATATTTGACATATTTTTAAAAGGTAGCTCTTGGCAAGGTATAAATGCCTTGTTTAAAATTATATCATATATTGAATATAATGCACAATAATATATTAAATTTAGACACTATTTTCAGGGTCTCTTCTACTTCATTAAGCTCATTCTTCTTCCTTTCACAATAGCCAATTGCTGTGAATCATCATTCTGTATTTCCAGTTCTGAAATTATCAAACGTTCATAAAAAGTGAAAAATAATACTATTTACATTGTCAATTAATCTTTGAAGTGTTTATGAAGATTATAGAAGATTTAAACAAATTTTGAGAATTTTCAAATTGCATATGGTTGTGCAGATATTATAGTGTGCATGTTAACTCATCATCTAGATAACTCATTCTAAACACATAATATATCATAAAGACATAGTTCCCAAGTTAAAATTTAAAGTCTAATCCTCCCAAAATAATTTTATTAAAATTAGTTTTTACAAAAGTGAGCTTGGTGGTACAAGTTTTTAATCCCAACATTCAGGAAGAAGAGGCAAAATAATCTCAATGTGCTTAAAGAGAGCATTTCCTATTTAGTGAATTTCATGCCAATCAGGGCTCTAAATTGAAACTTAAAAAAAATCTCCTGCTAATACATTACTTTATTTGACAGGCCATTGAATTATTTAGGGAACCATCCACTAACCTCTAACAACTTTCACATTGGAAAAAGAATAATATAAACACATCGTGTGGTTTCCTAATCTTGGTTTGTTTGAATTTTGTGCACACAAGATGCCTTTAGGTGATCCCAGTGTTATACGTGTACAAACTATGTATAGAAATCAAGCACAGATTATAAATAATATATTTAATTAAACATAAACACTTTTGGCCCATATATATTATTTTAGCATTCATTGAAGTTGAAAGACAATTTGCATAATAACAGCACTAATGTGGTTAATTTTACATGGAGAGTTGTCATGTTTAGATATTTGAATCTGAAGGATGTAAGAAATCATCTGCTGTGGATATTGTTCTGTATAAATAAAACACTGATTGGCCAGTGGCCAGGCAGAAAGTATAGGCGGGACAAGGAGAGAGGAGAATTCTGGGAAGTGGAAGGCTGAGTCAGAGAGACACTGCTAGCTGCCACCATGACAAGCAGCATGTGAAGATGTCGGCAAGCCACCAGCCACATGGTAAAGTATAGATTTATAGAAATGGGTTAATTTAAGATATAAGAACAATTAGCAAGAAGCCTGCCATGGCTATTCACTTTGTAAATAATATAAGCCTCTGTGTGTTTATTTTATAAGTGGGCTGTCAGACTGCTGGGGCTTGGTGGGACTGGAGAGAATTCTCCAGCTTCAAATGGTGCCCAATGTGATGGCAAGAGTTTCCACCTAAGACCTGAATAAAAAGATTCTAAAATGGAGTTAAAAACAGTTCCTAGTTGTCTCTTCCAAGTTAGCAGCAGCCTGCATGTTTGAGCTACTATCTACTATGGTAGGTTCCTGGCATGCTCACTCGACCTGCAGTATGGTGGGAACGAGGCCTCTGCAAGTCGCACATTAAGCTGCAAGGTGGATTTAGCCTTTGCTAGTGCAAAACAAAAAGGGGTTTTTGGGCTACACGCTGCTTTGATAGAAGCATAGACCCACAATTTCTGAGAGTTGATGGCTCCCAGAGCTGGCAGAAAACATACCACCACCATATTGGGAAGCTGAAGTGGGTGGAGCCAGTAGCCACATTGCCATTTCAGTCTTAGAAGGCTTCAGTTTAAAGCAATAGATTCACAATAAGACTGATTCAGATGGAATAATTTACAATGTATGTAAAAATGTACATAGGCTTGAAAGAGAGACAAAAGGAATATATGCAATTATATAAACAAATAGATAGTTTTTTTAAAAAATAAAGTCTTTAAAGAGACAATAAAGGTAATATAAAATAAGCCACATAAAGATGGCTAACACACAGAGACTCTGGATTATGTTCTCTTTGATATTTGTAACTGAAGAAAAACATTTGATTGTAAAAGCTGTCGAGTTATGCCAAAATGTAAATTTTAAAGGTACCTTGACTTCAAAATTTGGATATAAGTATATGTTGCTTTGGAAAAGAGGCTCTGCTTTTATTTCCATAGAAAGCCAGAGGCTATAGATTTGTTCCAGTTTAAGATACATCAGGTTTGACCAGCCAAGACCCCCTGAAAGGTCTCCAATGACACCATGGCCCAGATGATCCAATATCCAGAATGGTTTCAGGGAACTGGCTCAGGTGATACACACCCTCATGGACTACTCCATAATCCTAAAATTTTCTTTGTGTCTCCATACAGTTCTCCCTTCCAGCAGGATGTAGTAAGAGAAGCTACAACCAAATTCCCAAATATAACAAGCTGGCTTTGGAGATGGAATCGGCTCATTCCCTTTCTAAACCCAGACATATTGCTAAAATAAAAGGTTAAGAGATTCTTGTGTCCCAAATCAGAAGAGCCCTCTGGTGTGGGACAAAAAAAAACCCAATATTTTTATTTAAAACAGGTTGATTAAAAATGTGATCTCTTTCTAAAAATGAAAAAGGGATATGATATAGATATACAGGATATAGAGATGATAGGATAAAAGGGTGGATTAATGAACCTACTTTTAAAGAGCAACAACTTGTTTAAAATGTTTTATATTGGTATAGATTTTAGTTTATTGATACAAACTTAAAGTTGATTTTGTTATACTGTGTGTATATTTCTACTCTTGTTTAAGGTGTTATGTTTGTATAGCTCATTTAAAATTTTAATGGATAATTTAAAAATGGATTAATAATTAGTCATCTATGATAATCATACTCGTAGCCATGTTAGTTAAGTCTTCTAGGTATACATAGATATATTTCAGATAGCTAGGTAATTTTCAAATACTTCAAAGACCTACAGAATATGGCATTTAAAATATTTTAAAAATTTAGACTTTCTAGACAATGAGACATGTCTGCCCCTGGAAGCACCAGTTTACTTCAGAGAGGAGAATGGACATCAAATACACTCCATATGGAGTTTATCTTCACCTTGGCAAAAATAGCCATTTGGACAAGAAACTGTTCTTGCCTGGACTGCTTGATTGACTGGACCTACAAGACCCATAAAAAGGTGACCACTGAACTTTGCTTGACCAAATAGTCCTTCAGGTTCCTGCTTTGCAGAGGAAACTGCCGGACATTCTACAAGACACTAAAAAAGTGACTGAGAGACTCTAGGCCTGTGGGCTGAAGACAGATGCCCAAGAGAATTTTGGATGACTATCCAGGCTGCCAGCTGTCTCTGTCTACCCTGCAAGACTCCCGAAAGTTGCTTGCATCCTCTTGTATCTCAGGTAATATTATATCCTTCTGAAGTCTTTGATGTAGTTGAAGCTAGATAGTTACAATTTTGCTTAGTTATGATAAAAGATAAGTTAGATATAAAACCTTAGACTCATAAATATAAGAATAGATAGGGGGCCGGGCGGTGGTGGCGCACGCCTTTAATCTCAGCACTTGGAAGGCAGAGGCAGGCGGATCTCTGTGAGTTCGAGGCCAGCCTGGTCTCCAAAGCGAGTTCCAGGAAAGGCGCAAAGCTACACAGATAAACCCTGTCTCGAAAAAACCAAAAAAAAAAAAAAAAAAAAAAAAAAAAAGATAGGGTATCTTCTTTAATTTTGCCAAATAAACTAGTTATTATAAATAGACTAGATATTATAACTGTAATTCTTGCTTGGTAATTGTTTTGTTATCTGTTTTGTTTCCTTTTGGAAAAAAAAAAGGGGGGGAAGAGTGAAGTGGATATCACTCTGTATAAATAAAACACTGATTGGCCAGTGGCCAGGCAGGAATTATAGGTAGGACAAGAAGAGAGGAGAATTCTGGCAAGTGGAAGGCTGAGTCAGAGAGACACTGCCAGCTGCCACCATGACAAGCAGCATGTGAAGATGCCGGTAAGCCACAAGCTACATGGTAAGTTATAGATTTATAGAAATGGGTTAATTTAAGATATAAGAACAATTAATAAGAAGCCTGCCATGGCTATACAGTTTGAAAATAATATAAGCCTCTGTGTGTTTATTTTATAAGTGGGCTGTCAGACTGCCGGGGCTTGGCAGGATCCGGAGAGAATTCTCCAGCTACAATCATCAATATTTTTTTAACTTGTATAATATTTTGATTTTATATTAGTCAGTGTTGAGAACATCTCTTATAAATATATTAAACAACATGGCTGACATATGTTTCAGACCATTTCATATCTTTACACAAAATATTAAAGAATATTTATAGATTTTATACATCAAATATACTGCTTGAGAGTTACAGCTTTATTTAATATACATGATAAACAAATTAAATACAATGCTGGATAGTCCCTTGTTTTTCTTGTCTATATACCTTGTCTATTAGAGAAAACAAAGACAAGTATCCTGTGAGGTGTGATCATTAGAGCTAACTAAACAGCAACACCAACATCTGTCAGCTTTTTTGCTGTTTGCTTCCTGGAAACAGCCCTGCACGCTCTCATGTCCCAGAGGGCATCCCAGGAGGCAAGAGTGTTTATGAACAGTTGGTACTTTATTCTGAGGTTACTTTCCAAGTTCAGAATTCTTATTAGGGGAGAAGAAGGGCTATGAAAACAGATGTTCAGTTGTGTGTGAAAAAAACAAAAAAAAATAGCAGACATATGCAGGAATCACAATAGATGTCTTCTAGAAAACACAGTGGTATTTTTTGTCTGTAAATTATCCTATTCAAATATTGACATTTGCATAATATTCCACAAAAGCTGTTCTAGCCAGAATGTGGCTTTATAGAAAACTGAATACTTTATAAGTTTGTTTTCTATTTTTATAATTTTAAAGATTTGTAGAATTTTAATGATTAAACTATTGAATTATGAGAAAATTAGTGAGACATTTGATAAACTGATATTTTTACCTTAATTGCAGTTAGTTTCATTTACTAGTTGGTCAATAGTGGTCATAAATTTTTATATATTTAACATCCTTTTGGTGTTTTGCAAGGAAAATTCCAATGTTTGCATAAAATTTTCCCCAAACATTCTTTTTCTTGAATTCTACAGCATTATTTTAAATTACCTTTGAAACAATCATCAGTTTTCTTATACACCTGTCACCAATATTTCATTTTCTCATACATTTTACAGAGTCTACATACTATACAACTTTGCATGTTACTCTGTATGTGGTGTAATGAATGTATGTATGCATGTTTGCATGTGTTATTTGCATATGTGTGTGTAAATTTGGTTGCAAGAGTTCATGTATGCATGTACAGATTCATGCTGAATGCCATAGGTTTTCCTTGAATGCCATCTAATTTATTTAGTAGTCAATGCCTCTCAATTGAACATAGGGCTCACATATTACTGTATAGTCTTCCCTGTTTATTACCTAAGTTGTTTGTAATAAATAGCTGCTTTCCCAAATAAGAGTTTGTGTTCCACATTTCCTATGTTCCTTATCAACCTTCTATGTTCAATATCAAATAAACTACATAGTAAACTAATTTTTTTTTATCTAGAATATCCTTAATATATTGCTACCAAATTTATGGAATCTGGATTGGTTTCAATTTAGTCACTAACCCCTGCTTTTTTCCCCCTTCTTAATCTTCACTTTTATAAGTTTATAATTCACTAATCTTAACATCCTGAGCTGATCTTAATTCTAATAAATGTAACAGTTAACTGTTGTTCCTCACCCACCTCTTTTTCTTTAAAATCAGAAAGCAAGTCAAAAAAATCTGTAGACAGAATTTTCTCTATTCCCACCTGGCCCCAACGTCCCACAACCTCTTATAAAATAATCACTCACTGGCTTAATATTAACTACAAACTGTATGACCATGGCAAGCTTCTTGCTAGTTAGCTTTTTCATCTTAAATTAATCCATTCCTATTAATCTATATGTTGTCATGTGGCCATGGCATTACTGGTCTGCTGGCATCTTGTTGCTCCTTCAGAGGGCTTGAATCTCTCTTGACTCTACCCTTCTCTGTATCTCTGCTTGGATTTCCCACCTGACTGTAAGCTTTCTTGCCATAGGCCAAAACAGTTTTATTTATTATCCAATGAGAGCCACACATATTCACAGCATACAGAAAGTCATCTTACAGCAGAAATCCATTGTTTAAATTATATTTGCACTCCTGATAATATTCCAATAGTTAATATGTCCCTCTTTATAGAAGGAAATGTTTGTACTGTTTGAAATCACAATGACATACACATTTTAACAATACTTCATAAATGTTGTAATCAGACTTTGAAAAGTAGAATTTTTTTCCTATGTTGTCACTAATAATTCAAAAACTCACAACATTGTAAACTACCTAGGCAACATACACAAACAGGGTCTATTTCTCTATCACATAAATAATTTTAATTTGTGTGCATGTGATTTCAAACTTAAGTAGAAGTGTATATAGTATTTAACTAAGCACATTTTGAGGAAAATTAAACTCATAATTTAAAGTAAATAAATTAAATCATATATATAAAACATACATATACATTACACACATGTGTACACACAGACACATATTTTTATTATGGGAACAATCCATGTTATCTACATTTATTTGATGCTGGATCAATATACTGCATTTGTGGTGTTCTATTAGACCTATTTGTCTAATAGGGATCTTTCCTAACTTACAGAATACCAGTTCCTATCTTTTATAGTTTCATAGTCTCCATTGAAAAGTGATTATTATATGTGACTTGATCATTTTTCCTTCTGTCTTTCAATATGCTCTGTTCTGTACATTTAATATTTTGTTATTCTGTTGTCTAAAATAGCTAATAATAAAGTAAATTAAAAAACCTTATGATCTCAAATATTGTATCCCAAGAAATTCAGTCACACTCTAGGAGAAGCTTGAGAATTTCCTAGTAGGTCCCTGCTAAATAATAACTGAAGGAGGTTTCCAGACTCTTCACTCCTGAGCCTCTGGTGTCTCATGTGCTTTGCTTCCAGGCTCTTTTACTTGCAATGAGCAGCACAAATGCATATCATATACAAAACGCAAAAATAAAATTAAAATGTTACATTTTAGTTTTATGTCAGATTATTAGCTGTATTTTTAACAGAATATATGCAAAATATAAGTCAATGGGCTATGTTATATATGATATATATATATATATATATTTGCATGTCTAATAGATATGTTTGTGATATACATTACATTACATTATACATATATACATACACACACATAGTCCTTCCCATAGTTTCTTGATAATTTAGTTTAGACCTCTGGGAAGTTCATGATCCACTTTAGAATTAGAAGCTAACATCTGTGTATTAGCAGAGAAATGAATGAGGAAATCACTCTTGCTAAACCTCAGCTGATATAAAATTTTAGTGGGAAATAAAGTTTGGTGTTTCATATTGTAAAACTATTGAATTTGTTATGACAACATAAACTCATGAGCAATGAATTTATTCATGTTTTTCTCCATATGAGATTTTTTGCAATGAATACTAATTTATGAGTTTGCAAAGGTGTCATTTTGCCCACATTTTTCTGCATACATGCACCACTATGTATAATATAGCATATGCATATACATTTTATTTATATTTTTATTATATATCAGTTCCCATAACCTACCAGATGCACTAAATTAGATTAGATATGATCATAATATGAATAATATTGTTAATTCATTTATTTATATACTTATCTATTGTATTTTAATTTTTTAGTATTTTTATTTTTGAAATTAAAATACAGCTGCATTGCTTTTTTGGCACTTTCCTCCCTCCAGCTACTTCCATGAACCCACTTTCTCTCTCTCAAATTCATGGCTTCTATTACTTTGAATGTTACATGTATCCATTCCTAAATATATGTATATAGCTATAACATACACATATATATGATGTTACTTTTATGTTTATGATGTCATGGCTTATACTTGGTATTTTTTTACTTTATTAAAATACTGAGTTTATTTCACATGTATATTTGTCTCCCTACCATTTCCACATCTGACCACCACTATTACTATGTCCTTTCATAACATTCCATACATACTTAAAACCAAGTAAAGGGTGGAGTTCCATCCTTGAAAACTAAACAGGCATTTTAGACAACACATTCTTGGAAATGGAACCTGGACAACATTTATCAAACACAGTAGGGAAAGTTCTCACTTTGCATTATAAAAAGGATAGCCAGATATATCAATTCGATATTAATATATCAAATTAAGTAAGATGGAATTGTAATAACCAGCTGTAGGCTCTGATCTAAAGAAGACTATACTTCCTGCCCTTAGCATTCCTAATCATCATTAGTTCTTTGTCTCAGGTTCCATTTCCATGTTAGCATGTCTATTAGTGTTATCCTTCTTTAGGTGTTGTTTAGGCAGCCATGTTGATGAGACTTAATGGATGTAGCTTTTCTGGTATTCCCAAGAGATAAAATCTCAGAGCTAATTTCCAGTTTGACTGGTTACAGTCATTCATGTGCTTGCTCCCTCTTGTGCTATGACTTCTGAGTCTTAGGTGAAAGAGTTGTATTGTAAATGTATCTATTGAGTGGGGCTTTCCATCACGTTCTGAGTTGTTCTTTACATCAGTTGGTTGTATGTTTCTGTAATGCTCTCCATGTCTGCAAAAAGGCATTTTATTGATGAGGGACAGGAGCTATACATATATCTGAATATTTGAAGCTAGGAATGGTGAATGAGAGAGAACATGCTATGTCTGTCTTTGGGTTTGGGTTACTTGACTTGATTTGATCCTTTCTATTTTAACTTTTTATATTTGATCCTTTCTTGATGTTTCCATTTACCTGAAAATTTTATGATTCATTTTTATTAACAGATGAATATCATTTCATAGTATATATGAACCACATTTGCATTGTTCAGTTGTTGATTGAAAGGCATTTTGGTTTAGGTATTTCCTAAATATTGTGACTAGACCAGCAATGAACATGACTGAGTAGGTATTTGTGAAAAAGGATGTTGAGTTCTATGGACATGTACTGAGTAGATGTAGATGTGTCATATGGCAAATTTATGTTTGGTTTTTCAGTTTTCTATACTGATTTAAGGAGTAGCTGCACCAATTTGCAGCATCACTGACAGCAGTGAATGAGAGTTCCTTTTTTCCACTTTAGCATTTGATATTTGTAGTGTTTTTGTTTTGTTTTTGCACTTTGCCATGCACATAGGGTGAGATGAAATCTCAAAGTTCTTTTGATGTAAAATACCCTAGCTGCTAAGTATGGTGAACATTTTTAATTCCTTCTTTGGAAATTTCTCCACTAAGATTCAAAGTCCAATTTTTGGATTGATCATTTGGATATTTCACTTTTCTTACTTTGATTGTGTTTTGTACTTTTAAAATATATTATGGATATTAATGATATGTTAGATGTATAGCTATATATCCTCTTCCTTTCTTTATGTTTTCTCTTCATTTTTAATCAACTATTGTTAGCTTTGAAAAAGCATTTTTAGCTTTATGAGGCCATATTTTCAATTGTTTGTAGATGAATTTCTAAATGCTCTTATTAAATAAAAAACACAGAGCCAAATATAGTGGTGAAAGCCTCAGAGAATCAGGGAAATAGGAAAGGCACTAGCCAGTCTTACCTCACCAAATCTACAACTTCCAAATGTGAGTCACTTCTTGTCTACTCATGCCTTTATTGCCTTGCTCTTCTGCCATCTGATTTGCTCTCTGTTTAGCTACATCACTTGCTCTTCCTGGCCAGCTCTATAACTTCCTGTCTGTTAAGGCCTCTAGAACTCTATGGTTGGTACTGGGATTAAAGGCATGTGTCACAATGCTTGGCTCTGATCCCTGGTGTGGCCTTGAACACACAGATCCTGCCTGCTAAGTGATAGGATTAAGGGCATGTGCTACCACTGCCTGACTTCTTTGTTTACTTAAAATGGCTTGCTATTTTCTCTGATCTTCAGGGAAAGTTTATTTATTAAAGCACAAATAAAATATCACCACAATTGTTGGCCTCAATTCCTGGGTAAATGGGATTCTATTTAGAAAAATCCTTTTCTACAGATATATTCCTTAGTTTACTGCTTATGCTGTCTTCTAGAAGTGACAGTGTTCTGGATTTACATTTTAGTCTTTGTGTTGGTTTGTGTGCAAGGTGATGGGTATGGATCTAATTTCATTTTCAACCTATAGACATCCAATTTTCTAGAACCTCTTTTGAAATTTCTTTCGTTCCTCCACTAATACTTGTCTCAAGTCCCCATGTGCTAAAATATTTAAAGATTAAAATCTTTTATGTCATAACACATGACTTGTTGTTTTCTGAACTAACAAAACAGATTAAATTATTTGTACAAGAGTACGCCAGTTTCCATCTAAACATACTAAACACTTCTAATTTCTCCAATGATCTCATGTACCCATGAGATAGTTCATAGCTTCATACTCATTTGCATCTGTCTGCACATTCTGTTTAGTCCTTCTGGCTAGACTTACAACAAAATAATTTTTAAACATATCCTCATTTAATTTTTTTCATCTGATGATAAAAATGATTATTTTTTTCTTGCATGCGTCTTTAAAATGTATAGTATTTAATCTTGTTTTAAAACTGTTTATCTTAATTCATGTAACAATTTTATGTATTTGAAGAGCATTCATATTATGTAGGGGTTGTATAATGCTCTTTACAATGTTTTCTAGTTTTTCAAGCTGAGAATTTGAATTTTTATTGAATTTATCCTAGATGCTCAATACTTGTTATCTTCATTTACCTTCAACTGTTAGTGGAATACATAAATGTGCCAAGTATGGTCAATTTTTGAAGACTATGCTTAGTGGCCAATAAAATAATATTCCAAATATTAGGCTTTTCAATAGCCACATTATATTGAAATGAAGTTTTATTTCATGTAATTTATACTTTATTCCTTTATTTGAAAGCAAACCTCTCAGGATATCCAATGATTAAAGCAAATTAAGTCTGCATAAATATTTCCTTTTTCCTTTTCCCTTTTATTTTCAGTGCCAGTGATCAAACCAGAGCTGTACACGTATTTCATAGCATGCACTCTGCCACTCACTTACTCATGCAAGCACTTAATTTCTGATTTTAAAAGCAATGCTTTCAAATTTTAAAATTGATAAACCTATTAAAATTTCCTCTTTATTTTTTAGTTTTCCACTCTTCTCATGTCATGATCCTTTTTTTCTTTCAATTATATTTCTCCCCTTCTCTTTCCTCTTTCCAAATCCTCCCATACCCATGTATCCACTCTCCTTCAAATTCATTACCTCTTCTTTCATGATTGTTACTGTGTGGATACATATATTTGTATATACATATGTATTTCTAAATAAAATTTGTTCTGTCCATATAAAGTTTTTGTATGTATGGTTTCAGGGCCAATATTTTAGCATTGTATGAACAATCAGTGTTCTCTTCCCTGTGGAGGACTACCTCTCTTACTTAGTTGCTTATAGTTACTTTAGTAGGACTGAAGTCATGAGTCTTTACAAAAATGAGTGGAAGTATTTTGTGTATGTTTGTTGAGCAATCATTTCTTTCCGATTTATTTAGAAAATGATTAACATTTTATTTGTAATTTAAAAAATCTGAGCCATAATGTTATACCAGATGTATAACTAGTTTTTATTTAATAATCTGCTCATAATCTGTGTATGTTATTACTGAAAAACAGACTGTGTCATTGATTTATCATTGTTAATTATGATGCCACTTTAAAAAAAGGATTCATTTTATTTTTAATGATGGTATATATGGTAGGGATATGTGCATACACATACATAGATTCCCATGAAATTCAAATAAGATCCCATCTGGAGCTGGAGTTACAAGGAGTGACTATTATGGATGCTGGGAACTGACCTTCAGTCTTCTACTAGATCATCAAACATTCTTAACTGCTGGGCCATCTTTCTAGCCCTATGATGTCACTTTTTAAAGAATTGAAACCTGGTGGATCTCCAAAAGGTTCATGCATCAGACCTTTCCATGTCAGGCTAGTAGCATTGTTTCAGAAAATGGTTGTACATTAAGAAGTAGAATCTTGATGGAGAAAATTGGTGCAAGAGGCTAAATATGATACTTTCTAAACTGGTAATAGTTCTATTCACTTTACTTCATGAGTGCAGGTTGAATGTGATTATCCACCCTACTTTTTCTACAACCATGTTTTTCCTATGTACAATCATGCGTTTCCTGTCATGTTGCACCACTTCCCTTAAGAACAATAAGTTAAAATGAACCCTTTTACCTTGAAGTTGTTTTTTCAGGACATTTTATCAGAGCAGCAAATAAGTAGGTAAGACAGGAACATATATTGTCATTTTATAAACATTGATAAAAGTTCATCAGTCTTTCCTTACAAAGTTTAGTTAATGATCACCATGACATCATTTATGATTAGTATTGTGTTTTCAAAAAGGTACTAAGCATTGTTTCATCTTCTCTGGATGCCTTAAAACAATTCAAAGAGTTTTTTCAACTTTTTTATACTATGCAGTTGTAAATAAACTGGAAATTCACCTTGGATTCTGTGGTAGATTAGATCTTTTTCCAAATAGCAAAATGGAGGCCAAAGGAATAATTAAGAGGCTGGATAAAGTAAATGTAGTACAGTTTTCAAAGGAAGATAAAGTGACCATGAACTGTGTTTGTTTGGAGACTTGGATCACTATGGGTTTTATTGAAGTTTAAAGTATCAAGGTGTGGTAAGCTTTTGAGCATGGATATCAGGCACATGATCTATATTTTTAAGGTTTCACTCTAGTTCACTTCGGTAGAGAATGGTGCCAGGAGGGGAAGTCCCTATGCTGTACTGAGTAAAACATGAGAGTGTGTGAATACAAGCATAGGCATAAAAATAGTCTGTCATGGTTTTTAAAGCGGGTGTCCCGCCAGTTATTTGTACCTGATTAAGTGACATAGTATATGCAAAGCAAAAGGAATCATATGTGTTTTAGATGCGGCCTGGGAGATGACACCTAATGACAATTTCATTGCTCTTAGTTTACTCATTCCAGCCCATTAGTATAGGAGGCTATATCTAACAAGATTGTATTGTTTTGGGTTAGCTCTTGAGTTTTGTAGTCCATTAAGATCTGATTGGGGACTTCCCATTAGTTAATAAAAGGTCAATGGTGGCTTGTTATCTTTCAAATTTGAGAATAGTAACAAGTTGTTAAGGGATGTTTCTCATGGTTGAATGTACAAGCTGGCACTTGAAATTCCGCCAAATCTTGAAATGCACCTGGAAAAATCTTTTTCTCCCCTGACTTCCTAATCTTACCTACTGTATGAGCTCTAATATTCAATTTAACTGAACATTTTCATGTACAGATGTGCTTCTGAAATTGTCAGCAACTAAATTTGTATCTGCAGTACATTTGTTTTTAATAATAAAGCAGTTAATTTGTATTGATTTTTCTTTTGTAATTAATAAAACATTTTATTTCTTTGAGCATTCTGAGCATTTTGATTTCATTTATAGATATGTTCATTGTGTGGCAAACTTTATAGGATATCACACTTGACAAATTCTTTGGATTAAATCATTTTAAAATAACTGAAACACACAATACTCTACAAATTGCTGCTGTTGCCATATGTGTGGTAAAACCTGAATTTGATGGGGCGTAGTAGTTAATAACATATGTTGTTCATGAAGAGAACATTAGTGTGATTCCCAGAAGACCCACTAAATAGTCAGTAACTCCTTGCCACTTTAGTTCCAAGAGATTTGTCACATTGGCTTCCATAGGCACTGCACATGAAGAAGTCAAAGTATTGTCATTTGCAGATGACATGATAGTATACATAAGTGACCCAAAAAGCTCTACCAGGGAACGCCTACATTTGATTAACATTTTAATAGAAATGGCAAGATACAACATTAACTAAAAGAGAAACAAATCAGTAGCCCTCCTATATACAAATGCCAAGTGGGCTGAGAAAGAAATCAGGGAAAGAATACCCTTCACAATAGCCAAAAGTATTAAAAAGTATCCTGGGGTAACTCTAACTAAGCAAGAGAAAGATTTGTATGATAAAAATTACAAGAGTTTGAAGAAAGAAATCAGAGAAGATATCAGAACATGGAAAGCTCCCCCATGCTCAGGGATCAGTAGGATTAGCATCACACAAATGGCCATCTGACAAAAATCAATCTACAGATTGAAGGCAATCCCCATCAGAATTCCAACACAATACTTTACAGACCATACAAATACAATATTCAATTCATTTAAAAAAAAAGCCCACAATCGCCAAAACAATCATGTGGAATATAAAAACTTCCAGAGATATCATCACCCTGATTTCAAGCTCTACTACAGAACTATGTTAATAAAATCTTCATGGTATGGGTATAAATACAGACAGGTTGATCATTGGAATTAAACTGAAGACCCAGACATTAATCCACTCACATATGGACATCTGATATTTGATTTTTAAAAAGCCAGAAATACACACTGAAAAGAAGAAAGCATCTTCAAAAATATGGTGCAGCTATAATTGGATGTCTGTGTGTATAAGAGCACCAATTGATGCATATTTATCACCTAGCACAAAACTCAAGTCTAACCATATCAATGATCTCAACATTAAACCAGACACGCACACTGAATCTGATAGAAAAAAAGTAGGTAACAGCCTTGTAGGTATCAGCACAGGAGACTATTTCCTAAACAGAACGTGGATGGTGAAGGCTAATAAATGGGACCTCATGAAACTGAAATACTTCTGTAAGACAAAAGACTCTGTGAACAAGACAAGGTAGCAGCTATCAAAATGGGGACAAAATTCATTCACCAACTCCACATCTGTCAGAAGGCTAATATCCAATATATAAGGAGAAATCAAGAAACTAGGCATCAACAAATCAGATAATCTGATTAAAAATGGGGTACTGATCTAAACAGAGAATTCTCCACAGAGAAATCTCAAATGACTGAAAGACACTTAAAGAAATGTTCAATATCCTTAGCCATCAGGAAAATACAAATAAAAACTACTTTGAAATTTCATCATAAGCCTGTCACAATGTCTAAGGTCAAAACACAACCAACAGCTCATGTTAGCAAAGATGTGGAGCAAGGGGACCACTCCTCCATTATTGGTGGGAGTGCTAACCTGTATGACCACTATGAAAAATCAATATGGCAATTCCACACAAAATGGGAAATAGGTCTAACTCAAGACCCAGCTATAACACTTGAGGCATATGCCCAGATGATGCTCTATTCTACCGCAAGGACACATGCTCAGCTTGTTCATAGAAGCTATATTCACAATAGCCAGAAACTGGAAATGACATAAATATCCCTAAGTGGATGAATAGATACAAAAAATGTGACACATTTATCCAATGAAGTATTATTTAGCTGTTAAAAAAAAAAACAAAACAAAATCATGAAATGTGCATGTAAATGAATGGAACTATGAAAAATCATCCTGAGTCAGGTACCCAGACCCAGAAAGACAAACATGGTATACAGAAAACTTAAACATTTTAAATGTCAAAAAAAAAAGCAGATCTCTGAAGTGTTAGAGGACCATAATCTATTAAGTATTTACAGTGGACACAAACTTAGTTCCTAATTACCTGCTTCAAACACAAACCTGAAAATACATACAAGAACATAAGTGAAGCTTATTTCTAATATTATTTAGTATTATCAATGTCTACTAATATCCCAACAGAATATTTATGTATATATATGCTAATACTATAGATTTTGAGATAATATTTATATTTTAGGGAAGATTTGAAAAAGTAAAAAATAAAACCAAAGGATTTTGAGATTTTTAGCAATAGAAAAGTCCTTTAATTTTGGTTGTCTTCTCTTCCATAGCAGGTTGCTCTTCTGACATGTGACAGAGATTTGAGATTCTTCTTTAACGAGCATGTGTGGATGTAAAGAAGAGGAGAGCCATCTTCCAACTCCAAAGTCAGCTTTGATTTTTAATTGAATTTTTACAGCACAAAGACCATTTGCCTTTTATGTTTGTACGGAGCAGCGAAACCAAGCATGTAGGAAGCCTGGAGTTGTGCTATTCCATTGGGCCAATCTTTCTTCAGACATTTTACTTGATGATTCATCTTTCTTCTTCCAGTGTCTCATTTGTCCAATGCTCTTTAGATTCCTCAGTTGGATGCTTTTATTCTTCTGAAAAACAAAAAACAAACCCTGGCCCAACCTTAACATTGGGGACTTCCTTTTTTTTGGCAGGTTATACTTTTGTTAAGGTGTTATGATAAATTTTTTTTTTAAGTAAATTTATTTTACAACATCATTTAGTTCAACATAATAGCCACAGATTCCCCTGTTCTCCCACTCTCGCCCCCTCCCCCTCCCCCCATCCCACCCCCCATTCCCACCTCCTTCAGATCAAGGTCTCCCCTGAGGACCGGGATCGACCTGGTAGACTCAGTCCAGCCAGGACCAGTCCCCCCTCCCAGACCGAGCCAAGTGTCCCTGCATATGTCCCAGGATTCAAACAGCCAACTCATGCAACAAGCCCAGGACCCGGCACCAACACACGGCTGCCTCCCAAACAGATCAAGCCAAATGACTGTCTCACCCGTTCAGGGGGCCTGATGCAGTTGGGGGCCCCTCAGTCTTTGGTTCATAGATCCTGTGCTTCCATTCGTTTGGCTATTTGTCCTGTGCTTTATCCAACCCTGGCTTCAACAATTCTCGCTCATATAAACCCTCTTCTTTCTCACTAATTAGACTCCCAGTGCTCCACCAGGGGCCCAGCCATGGATGTCTGCATCCAGATTCCTCAGACCTTCCTTGGATGGGGTTTATGGCACAACTAACAGGGTGTCTGGCCATCCCATCACCGGGGTAGGTCAGTTCCTGCCGTCTCTCGTCCATTGCCAGCAGTCTTTTCTGGCGGTATCTTTGTGGATCTCCGTGGGCCTCCCTAGCTCTCTGCTTCCTCCCCTTCTCATGTGGTCTTCATTTACCATGGTCTCCTATTCGTTGTTCTCCCTCTCTTTTCTTGATCCAGCTAGGATCTCCCACTCTCTTTCCCTCAACCGTCGCTCTTCATTGTTCCCACTCATGACCAGGCTGTTCATGTAGATCTCATCCATTTCTCCATGTCTTTTTTGGGGTCCCGTTTTCCAGGTAGCCTCACTGGTGATGTGAGTAGCAGTTCAGTCATCCTTGTTCCACATCTAGTATCTTCCTATGAGTGGGTACATACCATATTTGTCTTTCTGAGTCTGGGTCACCTCACTCAGGATGATTTTTTTCTAGATCCATCCATTTGTCTGCAAACCGTATGATGTCATTGTTTTTCTCTGCTAAGTAGTATTCCATTGTGTATATGTGCCACAATTTCTTTATCCATTCTTCAGTTGAAGGGCATCTAGGTTGTTTCCAGGTTTTGGCTATTACAAACAATGCTGATATGAACATAGCTGAGCAAGTGCTCTTGTGGTATGATTGAGCATTTCTTGGGTATATGCCCAAAAGTGGTATAGCTGGATCTTGGGGAGATTGATTCCCAATTTTCTAAGAAAGCGCCATATTGATTTCCAAAGTGGTTGTACAAGCTTGCATTCCCACCAGCAGTGGAGGAGAGTTCCTCTAGCTCCACAACCTCTCCAGCATAAAGTGTCTTCAGTGTTTTTGATCTTAGCCATTCTGACAGGCGTAAGGTGGTATCTCAGAGTTGTTTTGATTTGCATTTCCCTGATGATTAGGGATGTTGAGCAGTTCCTTAAATGTCTTTCAGCCATTTGGGTTTCCTCTGTTGAGAATTCTCTGTTTAATTCTAAAGCCCATTTCTCAATTGGACTGTTGGTCGTTTTGATGTCTAATTTCTTGAGTTCCTTATATATTCTGGATATCAGTCCTCTGTCACCTGTGGGGTTGGTGAAGATCTTTTCCCATTCAGTAGGCTGTCGCTTTGCCTTGTTGACCGTATCCTTTGCTCTACAAAAGCTTCTCAGTTTCAGGAGGTCCCATTGATTGATTGTTTGTCTCAGTGTCTGCGCTACTGGTGTTATATTTAGGAAGTGATCTCCTATGCCAATGCGTTCAAGATTACTTCCTACTTTCTCTTCTAGCAGGTTTAGAGTAGCTGGATTTATGTTGAGGTCTTTGATCCACTTGGACTTAAGTTTTGTGCACGGTGACAGATATGGATCTATTTGCAGCCTTCTACACGTTGATATCCAGTTATGCCAGCACCATTTGTTGAAGATGCTTTCTTTTTTCCATTGTACACTTTTGGCTTCTTTGTCAAAAATTATATGTCCATAGGTGTGTGGGTTAATGTCAGGGTCTTCAATTCGATTCCATTGGTCCACATGTCGGTTTTTTATGCCAATACCAAGCTGTTTTTATTACTGTAGCTCTATAGTAGAGCTTGAAGTTAGGGATTGTGATGCCTCCAGAAGTTGTTTTATTGTACAGGTTTCTTTTAGCTATTCTGGGTTTTTTGTTTTTCCATATGAAGTTGAGTATTATTCTTTCCAGGTCTGTGAAGAATTGTGTTGGTATTTTGATGGGGATTGCATTGAATCTGTATATTGCTTTTGGTAAGATTGCCATTTTTACTATGTTAACCCTGCCTATCCATGAGCATGGGAGATCTTTCCATTTTCTGACATCTTCTTCAATTTCTTTTTTCAGGGACTTAAAGTTCTTGTCATATAGGTCCTTCACTTGCTTGGTTAGTGTTACCCCAAGGTATTTTATGTCATTTTTGGCTATTGTAAAGGGTGATGTATCTCTAATTGCCTTCTCATCTTCTTTGTCCATTGTATATAGGAAGGCTACTGATTTTTTTGAGTTGATCTTGTATCCTGCTATGTTGCTGAAGGTGTTTATAAGCTTTATCAATTCCTGGGTGGAATCTTTGGGGTCACTCAAGTATACTATCATGTCATCTGCAAATAGGGAAAGCTTGACTTCTTCCTTTCCAATTTGTATCCCCTTAATCTCCTTATGTTGTCTTATTGCTCTGGCTAGAACTTCAAGTACTATATTGAATAAGTATGGGGAGAGTGGACAGCCTTGCCTCGTTCCTGATTTTAGTGGAATTGCTTTGAGTTTCTCTCCATTTAATTTGATGTTGGCTGTTGGTTTGCTATATATTGCCTTTATTATGTTTAGGTATGTTCCCCGTATTCCTGATCGCTCCAAGACTTTTATCATGAAGGGGTGCTGGATTTTGTCAAATGCCTTTTCTGCATCTAGTGAGATGATCATGTGGTTTTTTTTCTTTGAGTTTGTTTATATGGTGTATTACGTTGATAGACTTTCGTATGTTGAACCACCCTTGCATCCCTGGGATGAAGCCTACTTGATCATGGTGGATAATTGTTCTGATGTGTTCTTGGAGTCTGTTTGCCAATATTTTATTGAGTATTTTTGCATCAATGTTCATGAGGGAGATCGGTCTGTAGTTCTCTTTCTTTGTTGTATCCTTGTTTGGTTTAGGAATCAGGGTAATTGTAGCCTCATAAAAGGAGTTTGGTAATGTTCCTTCTGTTTCTATTATGTGGAACAATTTAGAGAGTATTGGTATTAACTCTTCTTTGAAGATCTGGTAGAATTCTGCGCTGAAACCATCTGGTCCTGGGCTTTTTTTGGTTGGGAGACTTTTAATGACTGTTTCTATTTCCTTAGGGTTATTGGGCTATTTAAATAGTTTATCTGGTCTTGATTTAACTTAGGTATGTGGTACTTATCCAGAAAAAATGTCCATTTCTTTTAGGTTTTCCAGTTTTGTGGAGTAGAGGTTTTTGAAATATGACCTTATAATTCTCTGGATTTCCTCAATGTCTGTTGTTATGTCCCCTTTTCATTTCTGATTTTGTTGATTTGGATTCTCTCTCTCTGTCTTTTGGTTAGTTTGGATAAGGGCTTGTCTATCTTGTTGATTTTCTCAAAGAACCAACTCTTTGTTTCATTAATTTTTTGTATTATTCTCTTAGTTTCTAATTTATTAATTTCCCCTCTCACTTTGATAATTTCCTGGCGTCTATTCTTCCTGGGAGACTTTGCTTCTTCTTGTTCTAGAGCTTTCAGGTGTGCTGTTAAGTCACTAGTGTGAGATTTCTCCAACTTCTTTATGTGTGCATTTAGTGCTATGAATTTCCCTCTTAGCACTGCTTTCATTGTGTCCCATAAGTTTGGGTATGTGGTGTCTTCATTTTCATTGATCTCTAGGAAGTCTTTAATTTCTTTCTTTATTTCTTCCTTAACCCATTGGTGATTTAGTTGAGCATTATTCAGTTTCCATGAGAAAGTAGGTTTTCTGTAGTTTTTGTTGTTGTTGAGATCTAACTTTAACCCATGGTGGTCTGATAGGTCTTGTTAGGATGGAATGTTCTGTAGATATCAATTAGGTCCAATTGGGTCATGATATCAGTTAAGTCCTTTATTTCTCTGTTAAGTTTCGATTTGGGAGATCTGTCCAGTGGTGAAAGTGGGGTGTTGAGATCTCCCACTATTAATGTGTGGGGTTTTATATATGGTTTAAGCTTTAGTAATGTTTCTTTTACATATGTGGGTGCCCTTGTGTTTGGGGCATAAATGTTCAGAATTGAAACTTCATCTTGGTGGATCTTTCCTGTGATGAATATGTAATGTCCTTCTTTATCTCTTTTGATTGATTTTAGTTTGAAGTCTATTTTGTTGGATATCAGTATGGCTACCCCTGCTTGTTTCTTAAGACCATTTGATTGGAAAGTCTTTTCCCAGCCTTTTATTCTTAGGTAGTGTCTGTCTTTGAATTTGAGATGTGTTTCTTGTATGCAGCAGAAAGTTGGGTTCTGCTTTCGTATCCATTCTGTAAGTCTATGTCTTTTTATAGGTGAATTAAGTCCGTTGATATTAAGGGATATTAACGACCAGTGATTGTTCATCCCTGTCATTTTTGGTGGTAGTGTGTGTGTACTTCCCTTCTTTGGGGTTTACTGTTGTGGCTTTATCTATTGCCTGTGTTTTCGAGTGTGTATCTGACTTCCTTAGGTTGGAATTTTCCTTCTAGTGCTTTCTGTAGGGCTGGGTTTGTGGATAGGTATTGTTTAAATCTGGCTTTGTCTTCGAATGTCTTGTTCCTTCCGTCTATGATGATTGAAAGTTTTGCTGGGTATATTAGTCTGGGCTGACATCCATGGTTTCTTAGTGTCTGCATTACATCTGTCCAGGTCCTTCTGGCTTTCAAAGTCTCCATTGAGAAATCGGGTGTTATTCTGATGGGTTTACCTTTATAGGTCACTTGGCCTTTTTCCTTGGCTGCTCTTAATATTCTTTCTTTATTCTGTACATTTAGTTGTTTAATTATTATGTGTCGAGGGGACTTTTTTTGGGGGTCTAGTCTGTTTGGTGTTCTATAGGCTTCTTGTATCTTCATAGGCATTTCCTTCTTTAAGTTGGGAAAGTTTTCTTCTATAATTTTGTTGAATATATTTTCTGTGCCTTTGAGTTGGTATTCTTCACCTTCTTCTATCCCTATAATTCGTAGGTTTGGTCTTTTCATGGTGTCCCAGATTTCTTGGACATTTTGGTTCATGACTTTGTTGGCTTTAGTGTTTCCTTCGACTGATGAAACTATTTCTTCTACTGTATCTTCAATGCCAGAAATCCTCTCTTCTACCTATTGCATTCTGTTGGTTATACTTGCATCGAAGTTCCTGATCTTTTACTCAGGTTTCTATTTCCAGCATTCCCTCTGTTTGTGTCTTCTTTATTTTTTCAATTTCCTTTTTCAGTTCTTGGCCTGTTTCCTTTGTTTGTTTCATTGCTTTTTCATGATTTTCTTTCAGTGTTTTATTGTTTTCTTCCAGGACTTTAATGTTTTCTCCCAGGACTTTAATGTTTTCTTCCAGGAATTTATTTTTTTCTTGGAGGCTTTATTGTTTTCTTCTAATTTGTTTGCTCTTTCCTCTAGTTGTTGATAGCGTTCTTCCAATTTCCTTGTCTTTTCCTCTACACAAGCCTCTACCTTCTTCATGAAGTTACTCATAAGGCTACTTTCTTCTGCTTCTTCCAAT
The DNA here is from genome assembly GCF_004664715.2 of Peromyscus leucopus. Classification (NCBI taxonomy): domain Eukaryota; kingdom Metazoa; phylum Chordata; class Mammalia; order Rodentia; family Cricetidae; genus Peromyscus; species Peromyscus leucopus. The sequence continues at coordinate 15,397,308 of NC_051073.1, read as the reverse complement.
TTTTGGTGTTCAGGTCTAGATGTTGGAGGCGGGCTAGGTTCTGGTGATGCTGTATTGCTCTTCATTTTGCTGTATGTACTTCTGCCTTGACGTCTGCCCATCTCCTTGTGGTTCTTTCTTCATCTTATCAGTGTACTTGTTTCAGAAAGAGCTGACAGATTCAGGAAGACTCTCTCTTTTGTCCAAAAGGAGTTCTCTTGTCCAACTCTCTGGTCCAGAAGGGAAGTCAGGGGCGGGCTCTGGTCCAGAATGGCAATCGGGAGCAGGCTGGGAGCTGGGGGCCGGTCTCTAAGTCTCAGGAAGTGGCTGGAGTCGCGGGCAGATGGGCGTGGGGGCAGGGCGCGGAGATTGCAGGGGCTGCCGGGGGGCTTGGAAAAGGGGATCCCTCCCGATGGGGCTAGAAGGGGAGCTGTCCGGTGGCCAGAACCTGGTGCCAAGTTGGGCAGGTCTTCCCGGAGTGGCTGGTGTCCAGGGATTGGGTCCGGGTTGGATCCAGGTACTCACCTCTGGACCAGAAGGGAAGTCTGGGGCAGGCTGGGAGCTGGGGGCCGGTCTCTAAGTCTCAGGAAGTGGCTGGAGTCACTGGCAGATGGGCGTGGGGGCAGGGCGCGGAGATTGCAGGGGCTGCCGGGGGGCTTGGAAAAGGGGATCCTTCCCGTTGGGGCTAGAAGGGGAGCTGCCCGGTGGCCAGAACCTGGTGCCAAGTTGGGCAGGTCTTCCCGGAGTGGCAGGTGTCCAGGGATGGGGTCCGGGTTGGATCCGGGTACTCACCTCTCTGGACCAGAAGGGAAGTCGGGGGGGTGTTATGATATATTATGTATCAAGTAAGGCTTGCCTGAGGATCAGAGGACAGAGCTAGCCACTTGATTAAACATAGAGGTCAAGCAGTGGGAGCATACACCTTTAATCCTAGCACTTGGGAGGCAGAAATCTGTGGGAATCTCTGTGAGCTCAAAGCCACCTTGGACTACAGGAGATTGATTAAGTCTAGGAGAGAACCCCATGCCTCCCCCCCCACTGCAGACCCACTAGTGAGCAAGCAAGCAAGGCTGTGTGGGCAGTCTATTCTACCATTACCCCCATGGACTCTGTAATCTACAAGTCCCACTCCACCTCCAATCCGACCCATCCCCTGTGACCTTAGCAGCTCCCTGTGACACTACAGGCACCAATGGCACAAAGAGTGGACCCAGAGGCACAGACACCACTTGCACCAATAGGATGAAGAGCCACCCCAGAGGCACAGGCACGGCCTGCACTGACTGGCGGAAGAGATGAGTAGATGCCTGTGCAAGAATACATCCAACAACATAAAGAGCAATATGGGACCACCAGAACTAAGTGGCTGTACAACAGCAAGTCCTGAATATCCCAACATAGAAGAAGCAGAAAAACCACCTTAAAAATAGCTTAATGAAGATGATAGTGACCTTTAAAGAGGAAGTGAAAAATTCCTTTTAAGAAAAAGACAAAGAAAAAATGGGGAAATCAATAAATACCTTAAAGAAAACCAAGGAAAAAAAACCAATCAAACAGGTAAAGGAAACAGTTTAAGACTTGAAAATTGAAGTAGAGAAAATAAAGAAAACACAAACTGAGGGAATTCTGGAAATAGAAAATTGGGGTAAATGAATAGGAACTATAGATGCAAGAGTAACCAAATGAATGCAAGAGATGGAAGAGATAATCTCTGGCATTAAGGATATGATAGAGGAAATAGATTCATCAGTCAAATAAAAACATTTAAGACAAAAAAGTCATAACATAAAATGACACCAGGAAAAGACCAAACCTAAGAATAATTGGGATAGAAGAAGCAGAATACCAGTTCAAAGGCACAGAAAGTATATTCAACAAAATCATAGAAGAAAAATTTCCCAACCTAAAGAAGCAAATGCCTATGAAGATACAAACACCAAATAGACTGCACCCAACAAAAAGTCCCCTCATCACATAATAATCAAAACACTAAGCATACAGCAAAAAGAAAGACTATTAAGAGCTGCAAAGGAAAAAGGTAACAAGTAACATATAAAAGCAGATCCATCAGAATAATAGCTGACTTCTCAATGAAGACTTTGAAAGGCAGAAAACACTAAGATATCATGGGTGCCATCTCAGGTTACTATACCAAGCAAAACTTTCTATCACCATAGACAGAGAAAAGAAGATATTCCATGACAAAACCAGACTTAAACAATAACTATCGACAAATTCAGCCCTATGAAAAGTCCTAGAATGAAAATTCCATCAAAAGAAAGTTATGTGCACCAATAAAAATATGGTAAATAGATAATCCCACACCAGCAAATCCCAAAGAAGAGAAACACATACCCAACCACCAAAAAAATAACAAGAATTGATAATAACTGATCATTGATATCCCTTAATATCAATGGACTCAATTTGCCTATAAAAAGACATAGGCTATCAGCATGGATACAAAAACAGGATCTATCCTTCTGCTGCTTACAAGAAACACACCTCAACTTCAAAGACACACATTACCTACAAGTAAAGGGTTAGGAAAAAACTTTCCAATCAAATACTTAGGAAGCAAGCTGATGTACCTATCCTAATGTCTAACAAAATAGACTTCAAACTAAAATTAATCAAAAGATATAAAGGACATTTCATACTCATCATAGCAAAAATCCACCAAGATGAAGTCTTAATTCTGAACATTTATGCCCCAAATACAAAGGCACCTACATTTGTAAAAGAAACATTACTAAAGCTTAAATCATACATCAAAACCCACACACTAATACTGGGAGATTTCAACACCACACTCTCAGCAATGGACAGGTCTTCCATAAACTTAATGGAAAAATAATGGAACTAACAGTTATGATTCAAATGGACTTGACAGACATCTATAGAACATTCCAACCAAACACAAAAGAATATACCTTCTTCTCAGCACCTCATGTAACTTTCTATAAAATTGACCACATAATTGGTCACAAAGCAAATCTCAACAGATTAAAAAATTAGAATAATCTCCTGTATTTTATCAGACCACCATGGCTTAAAGTTACAATTCAACAATAACACAAATTACAGAAAGCCTACAAACTCATGGAAATTGAATAATACTCAACTAAGTCACTGCTGGGTCAAGGAAGAAATAAAGAAGGAAATTAAATACTTCCTAGAATTCAATAAAAATGAATGTATAACATATCCAAACTTATGGGACACTATAAAAGTAGAAAAAAAAGCAGAAGGTTCATAGAACTAAATGCCTACATAAAGAAGTTGGAGAAATCTCCACTGGCAATTTAACAGCACACTTGAAAGCTCTACAACAAAAAGAAACAAACTCACCTTAGAGGAATAGACACCAGGAAATAATCAAATTGAGAGCTGAAATCAATAAATATAAACAAAGAGAACAATGAAACAAAGAGTTGAGAAAATCAACATGGTAGATAAACCCTTATCAAAACCATCAAAAGGCAGAGAGAGAATATCCAAATTAATGAAAACAGAAACAAACAAACAAAAAAAGGACATAACAACAGATATTGAGGAAATACAGAGCATCATTAGGTCACATTTCAGAAACCTATATTACACAAAATTGCAAAATTTAAAAGAAATGGACAATTTCCTTCCAGAGATGCAAGGATGATTCAACATATGAAAATCTGTCAGTATAATCCACCATATAAACAAAAAACACATGATCATCTCATTAGGTGCTAAAAAAAGTCTTTGGCAAAATACAACACAATCCAACACCCCCTTGTTGATAAAGGTCTTGAAGAGATCAGGGGTACAAGAAACATACCTAAACATAATAAAAGCAATATACAGAAAGCCAACAGCCGACATCATAATAAAAGGAAAGAAACTCAAAGTGATTCCACTAAAATCAGGAACAAGACAAGGCTGTCGACTCTATACCTATTAAATATAGTACTTGAAGTTCTAGTTAGAGTAATAAGACAACAAAAGGAGATCGAGGGGATATAAATTGCAAAGGAAGAAGGCAAACTTTCACTATTTGCAGATGATATGATAGTACACATAAGTGACTCCAAAAATTTTACCAGGGAACTCTGCAGCTGATAAACACCTTCAGTTATGTGGTGGGACACAGATCAAATGAAAAAAATCAGTAGCCCTTCTATATACAAATAAGAAATCAGAGAAACATAACCATTTACAGTAGCCAGAAAGAATATAACATATCTTGGGCTAACATTAAGCAAACAAATGAAAGACCTGTATGACAAGAACTTTAAGTCTTTGAAGAAAGAAATTGAAGAAGATGTCAGAAAATGGAAAGGTCTCCCTTGCTCATGGATAGTTAGGATCAACATAATAAAAATGGCAATCTTACCAAGAGCAATCTTTTCAATGCAAATCCCATCAAAATCCCAAAACAATTCTTTACAGACTGTGAAAGAAAAATATTCAACTTCATATGAAAAAACAAAAAACCCAAGATAGCCAAAACTATCCTGTATAGTAAACGAACTTCTGGAGGCATCACCATCCCTGACTATAAGCTCTTCTATAAAGCTGTAGTAGTAAAAACAGCTTGATACTGGCATAAAAACAGACACATGTACCAATGGATTTGAGTTAATACCCTGACATTAATCCAAACACTTATGGCCACCTGAATTTGACAAAAAAGTCCAAACTGTACAATGGGGAAAAAAGAAAGCATCTTTAGCCAATGGTGCTGGGATCACTGGATATCAACATATAGAAAATTGCAAATAGACCCATATCTATTACCATGCACAAAAGTCAAGTCCAAGCCGATCAAAGACCTCAACATAAATCCAGTTACACTGAACTGGATAGAAGAGAAAGTGGGAAGTACCCTAGAATGCATTGGCACAAGAGACCACTTCCTTAATATAATACCAGTACCACAGATACTAACAGCAACAATTAATTAATGAGACCTCCTGAAACTGAAAATTTTCTTTAAGGCAAATGAAATGGTAAATAATACAAAATGACAGCCTACAGTATGGGAAAAGATTTTCATCAACCCCACATCTGACAGAGGACTGATCTCCAAAATATATAAAGAACTCAAGAAACTAGACATTAAAATACCAAATAATCTAATTTAAAAAAAAATGAGGTACATATCTAAACAGAGAATTTTCAACAGAAGAATCTCAAATGGCAGAAAGACATTTAAGGAATTGTTCAACATCCTTAGTCATCAGAGAAATGCAAATCAAAACAAATCTGAGATAGTATCTTACATCTATCTGAATGGCTAAAATAAAAAAAACATTAAGGCCAGCTTATGTTAGAGAAGAAGTAGAATAAGGGGAATACTTTTCCACTGCTGGTGACAGTGCAAACTTATACAGCCATTTTGGAAATCAGTATGGTGACTTCTCAGAAAATTTGGAGTCAATTTACTTCAGAACACAATGATACCATTCTTGGGCATATATCCAAAAGATGTTCAATTGTACCACAAGGACACATGTTCAACTATGGTCATAGTAGCATTATTCCTAATAGCCAGAACCTGGAAACAACCTAGATGCACCTCAACTGAAGAATGGATAGAGAAAATGTGGTATATTTACACAATGGAATATTGCTCAGCTGTAAAAAAAAAAATGACATCACGAAATTTGCAGGCAAAAGAATGGACCTAGAAAAAAAATCATCCTGAGTGAAGTAAACCAGGCTCAGAAAGACAAACATGGTATGTACTCATTCATAAGTGGATACAAGATGCAAAGCAAAGGATAACCAGACTACAAGCAGAGTAAGCTAGGTAACAAGGAAGACCCTAAAAGGGATGCATGAATTGTCCTGAGAAGGGGAAATACATGAGATCTCCTGAGTAAACTGAGAGAAGAGGTTGCTGTTGAAGGAAGGGGATAGGATATAAGACTTTGAGGGAATGGGGTGGTTTAGCTGGGGGAAGAATGGAGTGGGAGAGCAATGAAAGAGATATCTTGGTAGAGGGAGCCATTATGGGGTTAGGGAGAAACCTGTGCTAGGGAAATTCCCAGGATATACAAGGATGAATCCAGCTAAGACTATCAGTAATAGTGGAGAGGATGTCTGAATCAGATTGGTGAATACCCTAACTGTCTTCATAGAGTCTTCATCCAGTAACTGATGGAAGCAGATGCAGAGATCCACAGCCAAGCAGGCCAAGCTCCAGGAGTCCAATTGAAGAGAGGAAGAAAGGATTATATGGGGAGACAGATGGGTGGCTAGGGGGGTCAAGATTATGATGGGAAAATCTACAGAGAAAATTGAGCCAAGCTGGTGGGAACTTACAAACTCTAGACCAACAGCTAGGGAGCCTGCATAGGACCAAACTAGGAGTTGTGTAGCTTGGTCTGTTTGAGGGGACCCTGGTAGCAGGACCGGCTACATTAGCTGGCATTTTGGAGCCACTTCTCTATGTTTGAATGCCTTGCTCAGCCTTGGTGCAGAGGGGAGGGGTTTAGTCCTGCCTCAACTGAATGTACCAGGCTTTGTTGACTCCCCATGGGAGGCCTTTTCTTTGGAGGAATGGATGGAGGGTGGTTCTGGGGTGGATTTGAGGGGACAGGAGGAAGGGTGAGAGGAGGAATTCTGGTTGGTATATAAAATGAATTTAAAAATTAAAAAAGAACACAAGGATTGATAACATTTTTGTAAAAAAATGAATAGAAAAAGGACCTTCAGCATTATAAGAAAAAGAATAATTCATGTAGTTTAAAGAATATAAAGTGTTCATGTTGACTAAATTTAAAAAAGAAAAATTAAAATATGAAAATTATATTTTATAAACTTGTTTCAGACTAAATGTGCAAACTAATTTTGAAAAAAAAAAACAAAATCCCCACATATTTAATAGCAAATAGAGATTTACAAACAAAGATTTTTAATAAATCTTAAACAGCTTCATAAATGCAAAAAATAATATTTCATTGAACTTCTTTTTGAAGAATGTCAGTGGACTGATATATAAATACAAAGATGCACAGTGGCCTGAAAAGTCATAGAGAGCTGAGACGTAGGCACTGATAATCTCATCATAGGACAAAATCCATCCTGTCAGTACCGCCAGCGTCTTCATTAAGAAATAAAGTTGAAACCTCGACAAGACAAGGAAAACTATTGAGAAAAGAGACATGCTTAATAATGAATAATATGTACATGTTCTTATAGTCAGACACGGCCATTTTACGGCTGCTAGTGAGTATTATGGAGGGAAAGGATAGAATTACCATTGATTTACTTAAGTAAAAATGCTGCATGCATGGATTCCTTAGTGTGGAGATCTGTAACCCCTCCTCACTGCAAATACCTCATGTGACTTGTGAGAACACCTGCCAGTCCTGAACAAAAACATTATCAGCTATTTGATTTTAAAAAGCTTTCAAGTGCCAGTTCTGAAAAGCTGGTTGCTCATTTCCCAATCATTTGACCTAAAATTACATCCATTTATTAGTACTGCATCTCCTCATCACAGAATTATCTCAATTAGAAATTGTGAACTGAACTAAAATACCTTTGCCATTTACATAAAAGTTTACCATATTTGAACACTGACTTTTTTTTTTTTTTTTTTTTTTTTTTCCGAGACAGGGTTTCTCTGTGTAGCTTTGTGCCTTTTCTGCTTTTCTGGGACTCACTTGGTAACCCAGGCTGGCCTCGAACTCACAGAGATCCACCTGGCTCTGCCTCCCGAGTGCTGGGATTAAAGGCATGCACCACCACCACCCGGCGGACACTGACTTTCATTAGTCTCTTTTAAAATTAAAATTAGCCATTTTGACAATAAAATAAAATGAAAAATTTAGTATTGGTTCCCATTTTCTCAAAATCTTTAACCCATTTAAAATAGGTAATATTGGTGATCATTAATATATAAAGACATATTTTATGCTAGTTTAACTATAAATTATGGCTGGGTATAACTAATAACAAATATTAATATATTTCTACATACAGAAATTTTTAATTAAATGCAAAGATATATACTTTCTGTACATATTTAGTTGATATATTTTTTTTTAAATAAGAACAGAGTATTTTAAAAATTACTAATAACAATTCAGATTGGAGCCTAAGATACACCATGGTGTCCTATGATTTTCCATATTTATATTATAAAGTAAGAGATCTAAAGATGCAGATTCACATAGAGTCTGTGTTTAAAGTAAGGACATCCTGGTAAATCCACAGGACAACACTCTACTTGCTAATATAGACATTTAATTAAATATTCCTGTAAGGGACTCTGGAGTGCCAGGTCGAGAAGGTATATATAGCTTTGCACACTATTTGGAGGTCTTGAGTTTTAAAATGCATAGGTCTATGATTCTTCTTACTTGACAGTAGTTCTTAGTGCGTGGTATCTTTGTCTGGGGGCAAGCAGGACTAAACGGTTATCAGTGTGAAAAATCCTACCAGCTAAACTGTTGTTGACTAGCAAAGTTGATGTTTCCCATACAGTGAGCACTCAAATGTTCTGAAGTTCATGTCACTAATGAAATACTCAGTACCTATGAAATGGCAAAAAAAAAATTAATTTGACTTAAATGAGGATAAGATTTCTTTAATTGTTCAATTTCTTTGGAATTTTCTATCAAGAACATTCATAAAAGTGTCAGAGTTTATGTTCTAGTTTGATATTTTACTGTATTAATATTTCAAGAATGTGGCTGTTAATTTTTAAGGTAGCAAACTTAGAAGAAATTGTAAAATAAAATGTTTTATGTGTGTTTTTTATGTCAAACATATTAAAGAGTAAGCTGTCTCTTTTGAGTAATGCTTCCCTTTGGAAGTAAATATAGTTACTGTCTTTATCCATTTATAGGACTGAGAGTCAAAGACTAAACTTATCGGGGCAGTGAGGAGGAGACACTTGTGTAGGAAAGTGGATTACCCTTAGAGAAAGCTAATTTCTTCTAATGAGAAGAATGTGATCACCCCTGGCAGGCAGTAGGCTTACTTAAGGCTAAATGAAGGAGACAAATCAGGAAACGCAGGCTAACACCTCTCATTACTTCTGTGTAGAGACCTACATTACAAAATGATTCCCACTGTATCTGCATTCCTCATTTATATTCAAGTTAGTCTGACTTATGTAATTGACTTTTAAAGATGAAGAAATTGGATGCAAGCACCTTTATGATTAAAGAAAGCTTATAATCCTCAAATTTGTCCTATTAATCCAGAGGCTTTGTTTAAACATTGGGGATAATATTTATCATATTAAGTTCATTCACTGGCAATTGTAATCCACATCCTTTAACTCAATACATAAGTAATAAATGAGCAGTTTGATGCTTACCAGTAGGTCACCTGCCTCTGTTTCTCAAATACTCAAAACATAGAACCGTAATTGAAATAAATTATATGAAACATAAAAAAAAACCTTACAAATAAGAGTATCAGAAATAGTTCTATTCTCTCTATCTAGAATGCTTTCTCACTTTTATGTGGTGAAGTGTCTGTTCTATGAAAGGTACTTTTGTCTTCTGCAATACCCCAATCTGCCAAGTATGGCTGTTTTTTGAGGTCATGAAATGGTGCTGCCACTATTGAATGAGTGCTCATGAAAGCTAACTTGCTTTCATACTTCCCCTCTATGTATCAGGCAAACATAGGGTTCCTCAAGCCAAGAAGATAACTTTCCAGAGACTCCAACCATGGTATCATGCTGTTCTCAAGCCTCTGGTCTTCTCTATTGTTAGAAATCCAAGATTTGCAGTTTCATCTGTCTAGTGCATGCTGTTGTTATGGTAGTTTAAACCACTGAGGACATATTTCTCTGCCCTTCATTCTCTTCACACTCATTTCATTGTTTCTATTTAGCTATATTTAATCTGTGATGACATTTTCATCTTCCCATAAATGTTAAGTGTCTGCTATGCTCATCATCTAAGTTTTTTCAGTATATACAATGTATTTCATCAATTATATCTATCCCATATAGTTTATTTTTTCATAACTATTGTTTGAAAATATTCAATTTTATAGCATCAAAACAAAGCCAATATGTTGTGATTTGGAGAGTAAATAGGGAACATAAGTAAAGGAATATATTCTCTTCCTTAAAAAAATAACTACTTCTGCCTCATCTGGTTAATTTTCCATGGCCTTTCCTCAGGTTTAAATTTTATCATTATTACTGCTCTTATAAATTACCATCACTATTAAAATATAAAACATCTATTTCTATCTAAAACATGAGGCCCTAATTCATGACTTAAATATTTGTAAGTATTTTAACTAAAATAAAAATTACTAATTTTATTCTTAGATGCATTAAGATATTTTGATTAAAGTAGGATTTTTAAATAGATAGTGTTATATATAATTTTAAAAATATAGACAGATTGAATTTAGAAAACATGCTAAACCATATTCCTTAGTGGTACAAAATCTCTGTAGTAAGATGGCTTTTAAGTTGACACTATGCACTTTCATATATGAACACAGATGTGCAATGTAGGGAGAGTGCTAAAACGTGTAAGATAAAGGCAGTGAAAGCCAGAAGAATCCAGATAAAGGTCCAGATACAGAAGACACTTTAGAAAAGTATGAGTTCACCAATATGATTAATTCATGCTGTTTCTCTGGGAATGCCTAAGTGAATTAATAATTGTGGTGGTATTGTGTTCCCCAAAATATTGTGTACCTTAATAAACTTATCTGGAGTCAGAGAACAGAAAAGCCACTAGTTAGGCAGTGATAGCACACGCCTTTAATCCTAGCATTCCAGAGGCAGAAATCCATCTGGGATCTCTGTGAGTTCAAGGCCACATTGGAAACAGCCAGGCATGGTGACTCATGCCTTTAATCCCAGAAAGCCAACTTTTAATCCCAGAGAGTGGTGGTAGAAAGCAGAAAGATATATAAGGCGTGAGGACCAGAAACTAGAAGCATTTGGCTGGTTAAGCGTTTGGCTGGTTAAGCATTTGGCCTGGTTAAGCATTCAGGCTTTTAAGCAGCAGTTCAGCTGAGAGTCATTGGGATGAGGACACAGAAGCTTCCAGTCTGAGGAGACAAGACCAGCTGAGGATCCAGCAAGGTGAGATAGCTATGGCTTGTTCTGTCTCTCTGATCTTCCAGTATTCACCCCAATAACTGGCCTCAGGTTTGATTTTTTAATAAGAACTTTTAAGATTCCTGCTACAAATAATTATCATTATGTCTTGACATAATAGGTCAGATAGTATGAATAGGCCTTAGAAATAGAGAAAAAATGTACCTACTCATTCTTTTCCAGGCTCAACAATAAACTTTCTTTTCTTTTCTTTCTTTTTTTTTTTGAGACACGGTTTCTCTATGTAGTTTTGGTGCCTTTCCTGGATCTCACTGTAGACCATGCTGCCAACAAACTCACGAATTCACCTGGTTCTGCCTTCCGAGTGCTGGGATTGAAGGCATGGGCCACCACTGCCAGGCTTAATAAACTTTCTATCCATTCCAGCCCACTGGTACTAGAGACACAGGAGCTCGGGAAACACAGAGGTCTCTGAAGCATATGCTACTGATTCAAAGGCATGCCAGTTAAATTGAATGAATGACTTGATCATTTTCTAACGTCATAAAGTAGGTCAATTCCTGCGCTACTCTATTGTCCTCTGAATCAAAGAACACACTAGATGTAGAAACAATGGTTTTGGAAACAATGGAGATGACAACTATCTTGTGACACCTTTCTTTAATTTTGTGTTCATAGTCATATGAAGCTAAAAGCTAGACTCCATCTCTGAAAATATTAAAAACTCAGGAAGCCCTATATGCAGGCTAAATTGACCCTGAGTCCTAGATTATGTCTCACATGCATGCACATATTGAGCCTGAAAGAGTTTAGTGATTTGTTTTAATTAGCATATTCATCATTTTGGCAAGATTCCTTTTTCTCTTAAATGTTTGTATCTTGCTGTGGTTTATAGTTTTTATTCAATAGCCAACTTTTGAAGATCTTTACACTTCTATTTAGGTACAGCAATGTCATAGCGACAACATTTCAAAAGAATCATTTCTTCAGTAAGGCATGGTATACACATAATTTTCAGCAGAAGCAAAAAAAAAGAGTAGGACATATACACAATGTCAGTGATTTCAATTAAAATCTGTTTAGTGTGGAAGTAGTATCATTCAGGTGAATTAAAAGCTTCTCGCAAACCCATATCTAGCAAGAGACTTATGTCTAAGTTGTAAAGAGAACTCCTATAGTAAGCAAAGCAGAGAGAAAATTTCAATTAAAAATCGATGAAACATGAACAAACTGCACTGATGAATAAATCAGATGCAAAAATAAGCAAATGAAATGTTGCTTATCCACCTACACTAGTTAAGAGGAAGAGGCAACTTTATCCTTGAGGTAACTTTACCACATGCTGATCGAAGTGGCTTTAATACTTGAAGACAATACAGGGACAAAGTTCAGTTGTAATCCCAGGTTCAGAAAACAAGCACAACATAGAAGCTCTGAAAATAGTAATTTGTAAGCTTTTAATAAATAAATATAGCATAAAAATCACACACACACACACACACACACACACACACACACACACACACACACACACAGGAAACATAGTTTCCTTTGGTAAAAGCATTGTGGTTTTATTTTAAACCAAAGGATTTACTTTGGGTTTTAATATTCTAGGCAAAGAAATACAAAAGATTTTACTGCTTTGTTTTGTAGAACATAAATTTAGGAAATTAAAATGATAGACTTTATATTCATTATCTTATGATATTCCATAAATAGAATGATATTATTTTCTAGCTCAGAATTTTTAAACTTTGTGAATTTTTAGCCTTTATGTGAATAATCCCTGGAGAAAAAATATAACATCTAAATGAGACTTGTAGTCATTTCCAATGATTTTATATTCAATATAATGATTATCTGGAAACTAAGACTAGTGTATTATCATTCCAGCAGAGAAGAACCAAAGCTGTCATCTCCCTACAAAAACATTAACAGAGAACTCTCAGGATAAATCACCTATATAATGGACAGATGGCAGTCACAGGAAAGATGTTGTGTTTCTTTGCACTCAATCATAATTATAATTATCAATAAAGGTGCAATTTATATTTAAATTTTTATGATTATAATATAATGGCAACATTTCTCCTTTCTAGTTTATTCCTCTAACACATTCCAAGTACCCCTACATGCTCTTCTTCAAATTGAAGGCCTCTTCTTTCCATAATTGCTATTATATTATATTATATTTTTTTTATATTGTATTATATTATATTTTATTATATTATATTATATTATATTATATTATATTAATTTATTCATTTATTGTACATTATCCAAATCTTTTTAAGGAAATGCAAAAATAATCTGTGATAGAAAATATGAAATTACTTTTAATGTTTGTGTATGAATATATTATACCCAATCATACTACCTGAATCATTATAAACATTTATAGAGTGTTTATTGCTGTAAACACTCACTGCCTTGGTTAGTACAACAATGAATATGTTCACACACTAAAATTTATAAAAAAAATTTGTGTGAAGTATGAAATTATTTAGAAATTTTAGTTTCCAAAAACTTGCTTGTTTTTAAGCTCTTCATTCTAATTGCCCTGTATTTATTATAAATAATTTTGTAAGGTTGAAAAACTATAACACTGCTGACCAAAGCAGAATTGTTTAGTCTTGCCAGTGGCAAATGCTTGCCTAGTATTTGTAAAGATGTAGAGTTTTTTTTCTAGCATTGAACAGAAATAAAAAAAAATATCTTAAATATCATCATCATTATAAGAAATTGTTTAAAAATAAATTTATACTGGTTACTTAATTATAAGCAAGAAAGAAAATGAATTATTTTAACATAGAAGCTTATATCATAATATCATTGCCAAAAAAAATAAAACCATGTGTTCTTATGATTTTTGACATCTCTACTAATATGTTCACAAATCATTCTACATTTAAGATTGGCTTTAAAAACTAGCCATGAGGAAATCCTTCAGTGAGCTCATTACAAAGCTTATTTTGATGCCAGAACAGTGAAGCATGATCTAAATTTGTCTTATCCATAAACACCAAGTGCTCTGGGATGATCTATATGTCAAATTGCTCTGATTGATCAATAAATAAAACCCTGATTGGCCAGTGGCAGGCAGGAAGTATAGGCGGGACTAACAGAGAAGAGAAAGAGAACAGGAAGGCGGAAGGAATCACTGCCAGCTGCCACCATGACAAGCAGCATGTGAAGATGCCGGTAAGCCATGAGCCACGTGGCAAGGTATAGATTTATGGAAATGGATTAATTTAAGATAGAAGAACAGTTAGCAAGAAGCCTGCCACGGCCATACAGTTTGTAATCAATATAAGTCTCTGTGTTACTTGGTTGGGTCTGAGTAGCTGTGGGACTAGCAGATGACAAAGATTTTTCCTGACTGTGGGCAAGGCAGGAAAACTCTAGCTACAACCAGGAGTCAAACATCAGGGAAATAACCAGGAAGACCAGAGATACAAAGGAGCAGCCACTAGTCACCCCTTTATGAGTCCCCTATTGTCTAACAAAATCTGTTGAGATGATGGTGAAGGTGATGGTGAAGTATGAGGCGGACTCCTGCTGCGTGGAATAGTAAAAGCTGCTACGTCAAGACAGCAGCCAGATGAGGGGAGTCCAGCAGGACAGGAGAGAGAGCCTGCTGTCTGAAAAATGCACACAGGGGACAGTGGGACATTTAAATTCAATTTGTCTTTATTTGGGTGAGGGACATTTTTCCCTTGCTGTTTTCTCATTCTTTGCTTCTGCATGACAGTGTTTATTCTTGTCAACATCTATGCAGAGTAGGCAACAAATACTTTAAAATTTAAAATGGCACCACTTCCCTGTTCCCTTGCTTCCCCTCATCCCTGACATGTACATGCCTGCTTTGTCCCTTTGAACTTACTCGGTTAAGCATCACATATGAGACAAGCCCCTGGATGTGTCTAAGGAGAATTTTTTTCAGAAAGGTTTCACTGAAGAAGGAAGACTGACCCTGAAAGTTGCCCAAACCAAATAAAGAAAAATATGAAGATGAGCTGAACACTACATTCCTCTCCTCCTTCCTAGCTGGGAACACAGACAGAGTATTTGCCTCATGGAACCCTGTCATGTCTTTTCCTCTAAGATGGCCTATGTCTTCCCAGGTTGTCATCCATAGAAACTCTTTGTCCCTTATGCTCATTTTCTCGGGCATTTTTTCACAATACCAAGGAAAATAACTTCATGCATGTCATAAATTGTCACCCATCACACTGGGAGGTAGGGCCACAGGCCTTTGATCCCAGCACTCAGGAAGCAGGTCTCTGTGAGTTCAGAGCCAACCTGGTCTACAGAGAGTTCCATGTTTTGCTGATATTCATGAGATACTGGCCCTTTCCTGAACAGAAAGGGAGGAGTATATTTTGGGGTGGGAACAGAGAGGGTATGGAGGGAAAGACTGAGAGGGAAGGAGAGGGGGGAAATTGTGACCAGGGTGTAAAATAAATAAATAAATTAGAAAAGAAAGAAAGAGAAAACAAACAAAAAAAAAAAAACAAAAACAAAAACAGCTGTTGCTGTTATACAGAGAAACTGTCTCAAAGAAAAAAACTAAAAAAAAAGAATGTCCAATAATCATTTTTTTCTCCCTTTATGTTCATACATGATATGGCATGATCATGTGATGTATCTGATGGCTGCATCACTCACATAACCCTGAAGAAGAGGCAGAGAACTGAAGTGATCATTTTTCGGAAACATCCCAACTCACTGCATCTCATGCATATGACACTATCTCTTATTAACATGGAAAAAAGAAACTTGGAGATACTTAACAATAAGACAATAGATATTTCTGATTAAAATGACATAATATCAGACAGATGCCTGACCAAAAAGAGGAATATTGGTGGGAAATTATCAAGTAAACTATGTTGAGCAAATGTCACTATTAAATTATGAATTAAAATAGACAGGAAATGTTACTCCAAACGTCACATATATGACAAAATTAAACCACTGTATTCTTATGAATATGTGAGAAAAAAATCACTGAGGTTTATTGAGTGGGGAAACAAATTAGTATCACTAGACTGAAAGATCACATGGAAATTTTTTTTATCAAAGTCACTATAATTTACTATAAGATCAGAATAGCATTTTTTGATATTCACCAAATGAAGTAAAATGTATATATGTATACACACACATGACTGGATATAGTCATTTATAGAGGTTTAATTTATAATTCCCACTGCTTGAAAATAATCAAGATATTTTTCAGGAGGTAAATAGATGAATAAACCATGATAAATTTATACACAGGAGTATTATACATCACTGAATAGAAATAATCTTAAATTAAAAAAATTAGAAATGTCAAAAATGCAGAATAACAAGTACAAGTGTATCCAATTTGCAAAGTTTACTACTTTAGGTTTATGCCTGTCAGTTGAGAAAAGGAGTCTGTGGAAATAGAGATTTGTGGTTCCCAGGGCTGAAGAAAGAACAATGCACAGATGCTGTCCTGTGTAATACATTATACTCTAATATACTATATGTCACACTATACTAGTGGTGGATCAGTTTGATTACACATTCATAAAAAAATGTCATAGAATGTCAATCACAGTGACAAATCCATATCGCAACTATGAATTTGAATGCTGCTCCTGCTGTGTCAATGTGAGTCCATCTGATCTTACTAAGGTGCTCCATGGTCAGGTTCTCCGAGTCTCACACTGTTCATGGTGAAGCTCAGTGCACTTAAGGTTAGGTAAGGGAAAATAAAAGGTATGTTATCTATATCTATATGTTATTGTGATCTTAAACTATTGAAAGCTGTACTGTATATAAATAAACATCAATGTAAAATCTGTCAACATGAAATAATGTTAGTACATCATTTATGTTTTGTTATTTTTATACTTCAACAAAGACTATTCACAAAGACAGAGCCAGTTGTTAATTTATGAGTTATGATTTATCAACATATTTTCCCCATAATAGCCTGTGTATAATTGCACAAAGAGCCTGTAGGTAAAGAGAAATATTTGGGAATTAATTACTTCATTTTCCTGGCATCATACCACATTCTGTGCTGTCAGCTTATCTGCTTTCTCACTCCTGGTGGCAAAATGCATTTGTAAAAATGTGTAAGGATAAGGGAATTTCCCCAATAGTTTTGCACACATTTGTGCATATGTACCTTATTTATTCATGATTAACAAAAGCAATGGTATCTTTTTAAATAATATACTTGAAACATATCTTTAAATAGGGAAGTGTGTAGAGTTCATCTCTAGAACAGTCTAACATAAAAATATGTTGTTCATGCGGCAACTCCAAAAATATGCCAGAGAAACATCCTATGTACCCACAAACATTTTAAACCAATTAGCGGGATGAGTCTATCCAATATACTTTCTGTCATAGTTGCTGTTCGGTTTGGCATTTCTATCCTTCAGTGTCACTTCTCATTAATGGATGTGTTCAGTTACTGTCAACTGATGGCATCTCACTGTCCTTTTACTTCATTAACTGATTATTTTCTAATTGCTATTTTATGCATCCATTTGATTCATCAGCTTTTAATGTTCCACTGAATTGGCTTCTTTGTGTGAATGATACAGAAGAAAATGTGCCAAAAATTTATCATCCACTTTTAAAATTCTCATATGGTAAGAGTTTAATTTTTTTCTCTACCTCATAAAAATCCACATGGAAAAAATTAAGTAAAGAAATAAAGCCACATTCTACTCAAGCTCTGTTCACTGTTCTTCGTGACTTTTTAGATTTCTAGTTAAAGGAAAACAAATCAAGAGACTTTGAAATATACTTTTATTTTGCTTATATTTAAAATCCATATGATTTTTTTCAATTTTATGAAGTTTCTATTAATGAGATTTTATGTGCAATTTCAGATTATATTTTATTGTTATGAATATTGTAAATCACATAATTATAAATAAGATAAATTAGTCATTAAAGCATTGATGTGGTGTGTAATTTGTTAGTTAAGCTAGGATTTTCAAGTACAAATTTGATTACAGACACTTTGGAAAATATAAAAATGTCATTATTTTCACTTTTATTAATTTCATATAATAGTTTTCATTAGCAAAGTAGTTTAGAATACTGTTAATTTAACATAAACAATATCAAACAAATACAAATGACCAGAATTGGAACTCCATCTCACCCTGACTGAAATAATGTTTGCTATCTATGTATATTCTTAGAAGATAACTATGTCATATGTCAGGTTATACACATTGTGGGCAAAGGATAGAAAAGCTGTACTCAGGAGGCAGAGCTAGGCAGATCTCTGAGCGTTCGAGGACCAATCTGGGCTACAGAGTGAGTTCCAGGACAGGCTCCAAAACTACACAGAGAAGCTCTGTCTTGAAAAACAAAAAACAAAAAAAAAAAAAAAAGAAAAAAAAAGAAAAGCTAAAGCTGTTTCTCTGTTACCCTTTTTTTTTTTTTTTTTTTTTTTTTTTTTTTTTTTTGGTTTTTCGAGACAGGTTTTCTCTATGTAGCTTTGCGCCTTTCCTGAAACTCACTTGGTAGCCGAGGCTGGTCTCGAACTCACAGAGATCCACCTGGCTCTGTCTCCCGAGTGCTGGGATTAAAGGCGTGCGCCACCCCCGCCCGGCTTTCTGTTACCCTTTCATCTATTTTGTCCATGTTTGATATGACAAAGCCCTGTGAGATTCAAACAATGGCTTCTTTGCCAACTGTGAATATAAGTAATCAGTCAGATTCCTTAACTGTGTAGGAAGAGGATACGCTCTTAGGGGTGTTAGTTTTACTTTCCCTGCACTATTGGCACTTCCTTATTTTTACAGGCAACAAAAGGTTCGGTGCATGCAGGTCAAAAAAGATGGGCCTTTTCTTGCTTTCTCCTTTAAAACTGATAAACTTCAAATAGATTGGAATGCAACATTAATTCCAATCATTAAAAAGTAGTACCTTAAAATCACAGTGATTATAATTTTCTTTGAATATTGCAAAATACCTTATATGCTTTGCATAACTACATACAATTTTATTTTTACTTTAATTTAAGAGCTCTGAGATTATTTGTATCCATTATAATACATGTTAAGGATAATCCTCTGAAATTTCAGGCTTTTTCATATTGGATAATCCAGGCATTAATTTAATAACATACAGTGTAATATATTGAAAAAGATGGAGGAATAAAACAACTTGATATAATGTTAAGCCTAATTTAATTTAGTAATAATTTTAGCCTAATTTTTAAAAGAGATGTTCTGGAATACTTTTATTTGCTTTTCCACATGTGAAGCTGATTAAAGCCCCTAAGTTCAGAAACTTAAAATGCTTATAAAACAAACAAATCAGAACTCTAAAATGGAAGGAGGAAGTTTTGAAGAAAAAATTATTAATTTAATGCTTCTTACCTAAATAGTAAAACAGTTCAGTCTTTAAAATTTAGCTTATTTATTTATTTTTGAGAAAAGCTACCTTGCATATGTAGGGTCAGAGAATTACCATGGGACTGGACTGGCTTCTCTCTTTTCACCATGCAGGTTTAAGAGAGTGACCTCAGATTGTCAGGCTTGGATGCTAGCAGCCTGAATGCAGATTCTTCTTGCCTTCCTTAAACATTCTAAAATAATTTTTAGTTTATTTTAGTAGAGAAGGAGGTGCTAAAACCTGTATGAGAAAAAAAAAATCATCCTAAACATTCTTTTGAAGAAACAAGATTTCCCTAACATCAATATCTTAAAGAATTTATGGAAAAGATAAATGCCATTTGTCAGAAAATAATCATTAATAGAGATGTGTCAATGGTTTTGATAATAGAGATCATCCTTGACTCTGAATACTCGTGCATACTAATAGGAAAACAGAAAAAAAATTGTAAAGATTCATAATTTCCACATTGAAATGTCCTGATTAAAAAAATCCTGAAAATTTGGGAAGTGACTCAAAATATTTTCAAACATTTAATATTTCCCTGTCTCTGTCAGTCTAACATAAGCAACTATTAACTCATAAGGTCCAATATGAAATAGTCATAGAAATATTCATCAGTGTTTCAACCAACACAATTTACACCACACCCAACATACCATTTGTATAGAAAATAGAATCGTTAGAGAAGCAGTATGTATAGTAAATAGTGATTAAATTGTTTCTACACTTAAGTCCACTTAAGTATGTTCTTTTTGTTGTTGTTGTTTTTCAAAGTGAGCTCATTTTCAATTCAGACATCCATTAGTGTTGCTGTCAATATATTGTACTTATTTGTATATTGTTTCTACTTGCCCTTGAACTTTTAGATGATGATACTTGTTTGTTGTTCATCCTTCCTACAACTGGATAGATTTTTTTTTAGCTTAAAATTTAATTTTTATTTCTACACTTGTTCTAAGCAGCTAATTTTCTTAGTTAGCATTGGAACTAAGTGTGTTTCTAAAAATAGACCACCCAATCCAGACCTCTTCTGTGGACACAGAACAGCATGCCCAATGATGCACACACTTCAAAAAATCCTTTCCTTTTAGAGAATATTAACATGAGCAAGCCAGGGATATAAGCCTCTTGCTTTTTCTTGTCCTTACTTCTTACTCTTCGTAGTAAAACTAAGCACCTGCATTGTGTCAAGTCTAGAAAAGGCAATCTAGTATAAGGAATAAATATTGTAGAATATTATTTTTAAGATGTGTTACATTTGTTTATTAATTTACTAATTAATGTATTAATCTATTAATACCAAAGAACTTATGTTTTTAGGGTGTTGACTTATAAAGTCATAAATTTCTTTCTCCTTCTTTATTCTAAGCTTCAACATAGTTAGTACATGTCTGTTTAAGAAGTTAGGTCATGCCATAGCATGAGACAGAACAGACTGATAGCAAATAAAGGGCTGTGTTTCAGCCTACGGGGGAAAAAAAACTAGAGAAGACCGTTTACTTTCTTCTAAATAATAGCATTAAAGAAGATATTATAAATAAAGATATTATTGATAACTCATCAAA
The DNA here is from genome assembly GCF_004664715.2 of Peromyscus leucopus. Classification (NCBI taxonomy): domain Eukaryota; kingdom Metazoa; phylum Chordata; class Mammalia; order Rodentia; family Cricetidae; genus Peromyscus; species Peromyscus leucopus. The sequence goes on along the minus strand of NC_051073.1, from coordinate 15,376,323 downwards.
ACCATATTGTGTTTAAAATAAATACGTATAATCACTTCCAATATTAACTTAAGAGTTAAAAAAAATTGTACTGATTTGAAATGTAGTACTTTATTGAGTACTTCTAATTATTGTATTTTGTAATATATTATCTCAAGGAAACAGTTTCTTAAAATTAAATTGACTAGAATGCTGCCAATGCAGTTTAAGATGTAAATATCATCAAATATCTGAGACTCATGTTGTTAAGGATAGCATAATCGTAGACAAAGAAAATGACATTAAAATTTGAGACAATTCAATTATATATATATATATATATATTGAATACCTATATATTAAATTCATTATATTTATATTACATATAATAAATACATTATAAATTCAATATTAATGAATAAACAATATATTTATACATAAGATATGTTATACATTAAATTCAATATAGTTATATATAATCAAATGTATGTAATTCAGTTCATATATATAGGGTTTTTATATATTTACTCAATATCACTTCATAAAATTCATAAAGATAAATAATGTATGGGCATGAATAAAACAAAGAAGAATATGATTCTTTTGCTATATGTTCAACCTAATCACTAAGCAAAATTTCATTAACAATCAGACTGTATTTAACTTTTAAAAATAAATCCCAGCAAACGGTATGCATCCTGAAATTTTCTTACCATTAATATGCTATGCAAATATATTTTCAAACATATTTTAGATAAAATTATATCAAGTTTCAAAGTCTTGTCAAGTCTGTTAAGTAAATTGTTGAGATAAATCTGGTCAAAGTTCTGTTAACCACAATTTTGAAAATTCAATATAAAATGTAAAAATGTAAAATCCTCAAGTGAAATTAAACATTGCTATGTCACTGGAGATTAGCACACATTATAAGACATATAGTTTATATACATTCTATTAAATAAGTGGCCTTATGAAAAATAACAGATACATCTGACATCAAATCCCATTTACTTAGTCCTCTGAACTCCATGTTTCTATATAAGTTATTTAACCTACTGGGCAATTAATTTCAATGGTACAATATTAAATAACATAAGTAAAATCATCTACTTTCTGAAAGATGTGTAGATGCTCTAAGTCCTATTATCTCAAACAATGTTCTTAGCTGAAAATAGAAGCAAACACTACAAATACAATTTGTCAAAATTATGTCACAGTTTAAATCACCATACCTAGAGCTCCTTCTTTAACCAGTAACCTTATAAGAAGATGAACATGGGAAGCATGAGGCACCACAGCAATGCCAAATAAAGATGGAGGCAGGGACTGGAAAAGTGCATCAACAGCCCAGAAAACACTAAGAACACTATCTTTCAGCAGAATGGAAGGTGGAGACACAGGAAAGATGCCCATGGGAGTTCCTGGGAGCTTCAGGTGACACTTAAATTGCATGCTTTTGTTCTCCAAGATAGCAAGAAAAGAATTGTATGCCGATTTAAACTGTGGAGCATGTTTTGCCCTCTTAAATCTTCCCTAGAAAACTAGTACATTGACCATACTGAGCTAGCAGGTATTTAGAGTTATGTACACACCCATTCACTTGTGCACATGTATAAAAACATGCATGCAAATAAGTACACATATTTTTAGTTCAGCAACTTCTTTGACAAATTGTAGTTTCATAATGAATGTTTAAATTATATTTAACTGAAAATCATATTTTTCTATTTTTAATAACTCATCTAATTACATACTCATACATAATTGCTATTTTGAACGTTCTAATTCATCAGTAATTATAGATAGGATAATCCTACAGGTTTTCTTAGTCAGAGGCTCACATCTGCCTGAAAAGTAGAGACCTCATAATTTCTTTTGTAAGCTACAATATTGACTATTATTGTTTTACTGTCTTTATAATTTGAAATAATGGACATTCAACACAATAAGTGAATCCTGGGTCATTCCTATAATCCCAGAATTAGAAATCCAGGAAGAAGTAATAGTTCAGAACTAAACTTGGCTCATGATGATTTTGAGGTCAGACTATATTAAATGAGACACTGTATCAAAAATAAAATAACATTTCAGATATAACATTGCTTTCTCTATATTAAAGACATTTGGCTATAATTGTTCAAATCAATAAGTAAAGGAATGCAATCAAGTTACAAGAATCATTTTGAAAAGTGTGGAGTTCTTTTCCAATTTTTGGTACATATTTATATTATCATAGCTGAAAAATATTATAATTAAAATAATTTCAATGATAATCTAATTAACAAAGGGTCAAATTCAAAATTAATCGCTTAAAATTCTACTCAAATGAAAGAAAAAATCTCTGAGAAAAAACATTAATTATTTAGAATTAATGATCACAGAAATTATAACCAGATCTTTTTGGAATATTTTAACTACTTGAGTTTTTATTTATATTGAAGAATCCTGTAAAAAATGCACTAACATTTTTCAGACAAGTAGATGTTGTTAAACCTAATGCACTGGGAGTACTTTACAAAACATACACAGAAAAGTTACATGCCAAAAATATGATCATTGAAAAATAACAAAACAAAAAATCCGTGCAAAAAGTTTGTCCCAACTGAGGAAGACAACAGACCTTTATAAACATACAGAATTTTTCTAAATATAGAAGACAACAAAAAGTCTATAACACACTGTAATCATTATGCAGATGTATAGATTTCTTATACATAGTAATAATTATATAAATGATCTGAAAGAAAAGTAGATATAATGATGAAAGAAATATATTTAGTTGTAGAGGGAGGGACAACAAATTGACTTAGCTATTTAAGAAATTGTAAGAACCCATAAGAGGAAAAAGACTATATAGATTTCCTCAGTGTGTTGAAATGATAGAAAAATCAATCAAAACAAAACTCAGACAGTCTTGAAGATGGCACATAACAGGTGACACATGCCAGGATAATAATGATTAAATGGAGGTTCAAAATGGAAGTGCTAAAAAAGAAGAAACAGCATCTTAAAGACTGACATTAAGTCACCACAAACTCAGTATTCTTGAGTAGTTAACTATTTCTCTTAGAGGAAATACAGATGTTGACTCAACTGAGCACTTTTCCAAGACTTCTGTCAATGAACTGACATTTCATCTGAGCATCAGCTAAGAAACCCTTAATTTGATACATGCTGTTGATTTACTAACTTGAAATTCTTTCAAGTACAATATACCTCATGCTTATATGTGCAATCTAACTTTTATATTTTTCTAAAAAAAACCAAAACATTGCAGCCCTCTTACAATTAAGAATACAGTACTTGGCCGGGCGGTGGTGGCGCATGCCTTTAATCCCAGCACTCGGGAGGCAGAGGCAGGCGGATCTCTGTGAGTTCGAGCCAGCCTGGCTACAGTAGTTCAGGAAAGCGCAAAGCTACACAGAGAAACCCTGTCTCGAAAACAAAAAAAAAAAAAAAAAGAATACAGTACTTGTCACTATATTTGAGGACCATTTTAAAGAGTTAATACATTAATTTAAAGTAAAAAGTGAACTGAGGTGTGCATATATAATGGCTAAAATCTATTGCTAGTCAGAAAACGTTCATATAAATTGAATTATAGTATACACACACACACACACACACACACACACACACACACACACACGTGAAGTCCTAATGACATAAAAGTACTAAAAAGTATTGAGAAGTGTGTGTGTGTGTGGGGGGGGTGTTACCACAGAAGGTCAGTGTCCTCAGTGTCATTTTTAATATGGTCTCCATAATGGCATGAATGGCAAATAATTGTGGAATCTAGACATTTGAATTTTTGTGATCCACATTAAGTCTAGTGTTTTCAATCTGACAAGAAACTAATAAAAATACTTTCCTGTTATGCAATAATAAATAAGCTTATTTTTCCAATACTAGTGTAACATAAAGACAAAGAAGAACTGATGAGGGACAATAACTGTCTCCACTGTGTCTTTTCTGACAAGTGCACTTATCTTCAAAAACACTTTGCTTAGTACCTGGAAGTCACTCATGGTCCCTAAAGATTTTCTATTATTGTTCTTTGTTTGTTTATTCATTTTTTTATCTTGTTTTTTTTTGTGTGAAGTAGTAGTAGAGAGTTGAGTTTAATGTGAGTCTCACGACACAACATATGCAAATGTCATAAATATTCACTGTTGATACAAGGTATCCTGACTTTCTTTTGCATATTCATATTTTTTAAATGTGAGAGTACATACTTCCTTTAAAATATATTATTGCTTGTGGTGGGGTGTATTGGTTAAAATAACTCAAAATTTAGAGGTTGATTCCTTTATCTTAATAAACATCCTGGTGGCACTGATATTGTGTGATTTAGAATGATATTATGGGAATTAATCTCAAAACACCACTATTTTCACCTCATTAGTCACCACTGTCTAATTAGAGCACAACCTGGGTTGTTATTCCTTTAACTAAAGATCAATTTCTTAATCATAGAATTACATAAAGTCCAGAGAGAAATCATACTGATTATCTCCAGCTTCTCCTTGCTGGAGTAAATGTTAAATGCAGTGGCTTGTCTTTACGCTCTGAGTATATCAGACATCAGAGATCCTATGTGTCACAACTCTATCACCTCTCCTTTACTACTATACAATGAAGAAGTGAAATTTTCCATTGCTTAAAAGTCAATTCTTTTAACTAATCTCTTGACAATAAAAGCAGAAACTTTAAGAATACTTTATTTCAATGACCTTGGTCATTATCCTAAACAGAAGATCATAAGGCTCGGCAAAGTGTCATCAGATAAATTCCCACACAAAGAGCAACACAAACCTTAGATCCTTAATTGTGTGCTGCTATTATTGGATCCTGTTGAGATCACAAACATATGCTAGTGGGTTGCCCTACAAGTTAAAGGATTTACCACTCAGAAGCATGCAATTATTTTGCAGAGAGCTTTTGAAGTTACTGTCTAAGTTCTCCTCTTGCTATTGAGATGAAAACAGGCTCTTTCTGATAACCTTTTGACAAAAACTGAGTGTCATATGGACACCAATGCCTGGGTATTTTGGCCTCAAAGGAACATCTTCAAGTGCCAGAATTTTGCTTAAAATCCTTTCAGTGGGTTGGCATAAAGGTGTTTTCTACTTAGTTCTGTTTTGTCCCTATTATCTGCTAACAAGTTCGATATCATTCTTTCTTTTCTGATTATCAGTATTTTCAACCAATTAAGCTTTTGCCCTTCATTCTATCTCACTTTCCTTAAGGGCTCAAATACGAAACGGTCAGGTCAGGAGTTTTTTGATTGTTTCTTCTGATTGTCAGAAAGGCCTCAATGTGCAGTTGGTATGAATATTTGTCAGTTACTAGATGTAACCTATTTTTCAATTTAATTTCATCTATATTTTAAAGAAAACAAAATCTAAAGATTTTTTTTTCAGAAATCACTTTTTAAGGGAAATATTTAAAATGTTCATTAATGTGTTTGCTAGTTCTGGAGGACAGGATCTGCTAGACATATCTACCACTGAGCTATAACTTCTGTCATATCATTTCCAAGATTTAATGATGGAACAGCCTCAACAAAATGATCAGACAAATTAGCAAAACAATACAAAGACAATTAAAAGCAATGATAGGAGCCACATGTCATCCCTTATTCTATAGGACTTAAAAATATCTTCCCCAGCAGATATTGTGGAGTCTTTTACTAAAGAAGTGAAGAAGCTTCCTTGGTGAGTAGCCAACTCTTCTTCTAGTAGCTCTCCCTTAGACATGTCCTCAGTCACCTCACTGTGATGCCTTTTGCTATTCCTGGACAAACTGAGGATATGTGAGGAGGAAGTCTCTGGCAGCTCATACTTCCCTTGATCTTTGCCAGGAGTCAATACAGGCTGTAGGCAGACAGAAATGGCAGCAGGTAGCAGCAAGTGTCACCCTGTAAGGCTACATCCTTCACACCTGTGGTGAATACTGGCTATGATATGTACTTATGGCCGTGGGAAGTCAGACCTAATTAGTTTTTCCCAGCAGCCAATGTTACAGGATTTTTCCCAGGTTCTCATAGGCCTTGAAGGTTAACAGTGTTTTTCCTCTTCTCCAGTTTGTGGCTAGTTTCTTTATTCTGAGGCTCTGCCCTCTCTTGTCCTCTCTGGATTTCCATTCGCTCCCACTGTGGTTGTTTAAGCTCAGGCAATTGCTAGGATGCACTGGTAAGTGGCCACTATGCTGAGCCTCGTTTTGGACTTTTCTGGTTACTTCCCAATGTTGCCAGTTTAACCATGAGAGAATACATACAAGAAAAAGTAATTTGACAAAAGCCTTTTCTTGATTCTAAGCATGCAACACAAGGAAACAGCACAGGAGAGTCTGTTAGAGATTGGACAGAGAGGGTCTTAGAAATTTGCTTCTATGGACTAGGAAAGGATGTTTGATCCAGTCACAGCCGTTTGTTTCCCATCAAACACAGTTAGTTGTTTGCATGAAATTTGCCCTTCCTTTTTAGCATGAATCAGTATTTGAGGCTTGTGTTCTGTGCCATCACAGCCTTGCCTCTAACCGTCGCTCACAGAAATACCTCTTTTAGACCACCAAGGGAGCTTCTCTCCTATTCCCAGAGAGTAAATCTTTGCAGGATCACATGAAGGCTATGATGGCCTGTGACAGCAAAAAATCCCAGTACAAACTGTTTCAAACTGCCGTAGCTGGTGCTGTGACTTCAGGAGCTGAGACAATCAGCTGAAATTGTCTTATCCTTTTCTCATGGTGCCCACTGAGTGTTCCAGACAGGTGGTGCTGGCATAAGCATTATTTGGCTGACTGCATGACTTATTTTGCTCAAGGCAACAGGGGCAGAAAGACAGAGTCAAATGGTTGCTAATTAGCAAGTCCATTTACCAAATCCATGAAACTATTTTTTTAATTTCTTTATAAGAACATAAACATCTCAAGTATCACTTACAATATAAAATTGAAGCAGTATATCATTCAAACTATTAATGAAATTTACAGATGCTAAATGTGTTTTACACTTGCCTATTAACCTAGGTAAGGGAGGTGATTATTGAGTCTTGATCTCTAGATCCCTGATATACATTATCTAGTAAATTATCACTTCATTGTTTTGTCAGTTCCTGTATAAAACTATGGTAACAATGTTTTTCGTTTGTCTGTTTTATTATGTTATACATTGATGCACAACAGAACACTTAAATATTAGGAAAAGCAAAACAGCTCAATAAATCATAGATGTAATTTATAAAGAGTGAAAGATTACATTCCCATTGGATATTTTGTCCAAAGCATTAGGATTTGGATAATAAGCATTGCTTCAAAACTCATATGTTAATGACTCAATTCACAACTTACAAGGTTGCTAAAAAGCAATCGAGCCATGAGGATTAACTCATTGAATTCATAGCTGAGTGGGATTGGGTTAGGGAGAGTTGAAAAGGGGAGATGACTTGGGACAAGCCTGTGAAAACATGATCTTGTCCGAGGACTCTCCCTTTATTTTGCTATACTTGCTGTCCATCATGGGTTGCTTTTGTCTGCTACCTTTCGCCTCACCACCAGGGGGCCAAATGAACATGGAACAAAGTCTCTGAAACTGGAAACCACAGTAAAACATTGTTTCCATAATTTGTTTATCCCAAGTGTTTTGTCACAGTGAAAAGTGTGGAACTCACAAGCCACTGTAGCCGGCCCTTGTAGAAGAGTGTGCACTTCTCAAAGTTTCTCCTTCTTTCTCTCCTCTAATTCTTTTCTGCAGATGATTGAATACTGGCCCTTGCTCATGCTATGCAAGCACATGAAAGCTGCATTATATCCCAGACATTGAAACTATAATACTAACTGGTAGTCCTTAGAGAACAGAACCGATTGCTTTTCTCAACCAATAAAATTTTTTTAAGTCCCGAACTGTCTCAATTTTCTCCATTACTTTTGCAAACAAGCAACATAAAACAAAGATTCATGTTTTCCCGAGAAGATTCTGTTAAAGATCTTACAATTATAACAACCTAAAATAACAATATCCTCTTTTATAGTTTCCTTCCCTGGGGATACAAGTTCTTTAGACACATAGTTGGCCTTTCTAATGTGATAAAATTTTGATAGTTTGCCATAAAATAGGTCTCCATATGTCCAGGTTTTAGATTAGCTTCTGCTCTATTTTCCATGTCTATCTAGAAGCTCTTGATATTTTTGGCTTTTATTAATTCTGCATAGCTTTTTTTTCTCTACTGATATTCAAAAAAGTGACTTTAGAGAATAGGAAACTTTAACTGCTTCTTGCTCGGATTATGTACACTTTCATTTTTAGGTAATTGTTTCCTTTCTAACACAGAGGCAGTTCAGTATTTCTGACTGAAAAAAAAAAAGGTTCTTCTGTGGAAAAGTTATCATTGCACTTACTGACACTGTAACTGTATTCAATGCTTGCTTTCCTTTAATGAACAATATTCTGACTAAAATATTTGATTTTATCTTAAATTCATTTTTCACTTTTTAAAACTCCTTTGCTCATTATTCTTTTCCTTTCAAATATATATATATATATATATATATATATATATATATATAGAGAGAGAGAGAGAGAGAGAGAGTAAATATATATATTTACTTGATATACAGCCAAATTTGATAATCATTGTTACGTTTAATTTTCTTAATTTCTTTGTTTAACAAATCCTATAATACACAAACTCTATTATGTTATTTAAGTCAGCAGAAAAAATTAGCCAAATTCAAAAGAAGTGTATAAGGATGTTGATAGTCAAATTATACAAATTAAACAGTCATACTGTTTGGTACTTGATGCCTTTTTAAAAAGACCTATTTCCACTCTTGTTCCACATTAAGAAGTCTGAATTCACACATACACCTCTCCAGATCTAATGGACACACTTAAATATATGTAAATGGTAATATAAGATTGAGATTTTATTTATTTAACAAAATGCTACAACACTACCATAGCTCTAAAACCTACATATGCTTTTAGATTTTCTCAAATAGTATCCATTTTACTCTATCCTTAGTTTTGAAGGTTCAGTATTGCACACCTACTTGAAAAGTCTGTACAAATCAGGGTGTCCAGAACAGTATAGAGACAAGTTTGTTAATGAGACAGAGACAAGGATCCAGTGCCAGTGATGGAGATACCATAATGCAGCACACAGGTGCACGAGACACAGGAAGTACAGCCTTGAACATGTGACTTCTGTAACTGGAGTTAAACATCTATCGAATAGTATTTAGTCAGGGTAATGAGATAACAGTCTATAATAGTGTTCCTGATCCTGACTCTTTATTTACATAATGGAACTTATATATTCTTTATTTAGTTATAATATTACTCCTAAAATGGGCGTAGAGCCTTGAATCCCTTACGTTCTAGAACCAGTCAAGTTCTTCAATTCCTGTCAATGAATCACTGTTTCTCTCACATCCACACTCACTGTACTCATAGTAGCTAATAAACCATTGTTTTTCTTTTTCTGATTCAATTATCTCTTAGTCACCATTTGTGCAATCATTATTGATCTTTACCCTATAGTCTTCTATATTCCTACTTTGCCATTGATGACAAAAAGATCACATAATATATCAGGAATAAAATGCAAGAAAAGTGATGTTGTACCTGTGTATAAGATAGCCACCTATTTTTTTTTTTATGTTTTTCTACAAAACACCATGGAAGGAACTAACTAGGTGTTCTTAGAACATCCATCCGCCTTGCATGCATACATGCATTCATTCCACAAACATCCAAATGTCAATTTCTTCTTCATTTACACTTGTTAATTGGTTTGCTTTTAACACTTTGGAGAGGCTTATATAATCTCTTCCCTAGAAAATAAATTTCTGATAAGAAGAGAATGACAGGGCCAAAATGTGGCAAGTACATTTTGGACAATGTTGAATTTCTGAACCAACAGTACAGAACATTGCTTCTTCTTTCTTTTAATGTGTGTGTTGTGTGTGTGTGTGTGTGTGTGTGTGTGTGTCTTGTGAACGTGTAAACAGTCATAAGGGTGGAGCATTTTTTTTTTTTTTGCAACAGAAAGTACTGTGGACAGTGAGCTTTGCATCTCTGTACTTCTTTCAGCTTTTCCAGTGACTATGCTTAGTATCGCAGAGACAACCCAGACATGTTCTGTCATGGTTACATGGTTGTTGTTCCTGCTGTTACCTGTACATGGATACCGGGCCCTTCTATACAACACTGAACTAAAATGATTTCCATCGTCCAAAGTTGAATTTAAACAAAAAGCATTTCCAAGCTTCCCTTCATTGCTCTTACTTGATGTGCCCTCTCCTTTCTTTAAATTTTCACACATTCAGAATTTTGAACCTGCCTGAGGCATCTGTCAGTGTGGGCAGAATGCAGTTTTGAGTTTCCACTGAATTGAGTTTCCAGTCACACTGCTACTTAGAAAAGTGTGGATTTTAGCAGTTTTATATAATCCTTCATGCCCTCATACATTTTAAAGTAATATAATACATTTTAAAATAGGCATGGAAGGGCATGGGTTTAGCTTGGTGATAGAAAACTATCTCAATATGCATGAAGCCTGAGCCCTATTGACAACACAATAATTTTTTAAATAAGTCAATAATACATTATATTATGTTGAATTCTTATATAAATTAAATTGCAGTATCTTCCTACAAATTATAATTGTGAGGGAATGCTGCTTAAGTCTCTTGATTTGAAAAAATATGGATAAAAATAGAATCTATAGCTTTGCTTTTGGCAGAGTACTATGGTTAAATGAAGAAATTACTTGGAATATCTGCTTAGTACCTTTTATATTGCCATGACCAAATACTTGATAAAAGCAATTTAGAGAAGTTATGATTTATTTTGTCCCACAGTTTGGTTGCCATGACCAAATACTTGATAAAAGCAATTTAAAGAAGTTATGATTTATTTTGGCCCACAGTTTGGTTTTCCAATCCAAGAAGCTATGGTGACAGACACATGGATTTCTTGATAATATTGTATCCAGATTCAGGAAGCACATCCACACTTTCTCCTTTTTATTTAGTAGGAGACATTGTCACTTGGAATGGTGCTATCCACATGTAGGATAGGTCATTGAAGATCAATTATCCTAACCTAGAAAATACATTACATAAATACCTAGAGATTTGATTCTATGAAAGACCTAAATACCATGAAGTTGACAATAAAGATTAACCTTCATATAATCACTCTTGCCAGATGGAGAAAGCCATCCACATTTTATATCCTATTATTAACAGCACAGTGGCAGACACACAATCTATTCTTGGTAAATTATAATTATTTTTACTTATACTATGCTTCTATTTAGTTTATTATTACTTCACATGGTTGTTTACCTAAGAAACAATTCTTGTTTCTCTATAAATTATTCAACTTTAGAAACAACCATACCTATGACTTCAGTGCCAAGATACACATAAAAGAGAGCACATGTATCATTTGTCTTTCTGGGTATAGGTTACCTCACTCTATAAAATATTTTTATTTCTATACATATACAAAGAAATCTCATGATTTCATTATTCTTTGCAATGGAATTTAATTCCATAGTGTATATGCACAATATTTCACTATTATTGAAAGATATTTAAACTACTTCCACTCTAATTATCATGACTAAGCTAGCAATACACAAGGCTGAGTAAGTATCTGTATGTTAATCATCTATTAGATATGTTGCTGGCAAAGATCCATTTCCACTCTGTGGGCTTTGTTTCACTATGTGGATTATTTCCTCTGTGAGAGTTGAACAGTCTCTCCAAATAATATATGTTGTTGTCATTGCCCTTGGTTGCCTCCAAGAACTTGAAATTTAAGATCATATTGCGGGAGATACCGCATACTTTAGACACAGACATTGGAAGAATAAAGGAATAAAGCTGAAACTTATGTAGAATCTTCTAGCTCCCACAATATTAGAAGGTTCTAAGAAATCTACCAAGGGAAAAATAAAACCAACATGCACACTCACCTTTGAATCCTGTGTATCACTATAGGAATCTGTTTGGCAAGATATTCCAAAAGAGTGGAATAGTGGCACTTATCTCTTGCAACTAAGGAGAAGCCATCAAGTTGATGAATTCAGTTGCTCATTAAGAAGGAATAATGTGACAGAAAGGAGATGGATCCATATGGGAGGGAAATTGGGAGGTACTGGGAGAAGTTGAGCAAGGGGAAACTGTAATCAGGATATACTATGTGAGCAAAAAATATTTTCAATAAAAGGAAAAAAAATAAAAAGGAACTAAGGCCTGGTAATGTAAACCCAGCCAACTTAGTGGTTGGTGATATAATGGCACATAGAAGAAAACATACAAGTGCTACTTTTGTAACCAGTATAATTCCTGACTGCATTCTAAATGGTTATCATTACACTCACAGGTAAGTGTGTAGATGGCACCCATGAACAAGAACCTTCTTGTTTGAAGTAGAGATCATTACAGAAATCCACAAGAGGTCAAAATGTATTGAGCCATTGACCATGAGGTGTACATTCAAAAATGGTACATCTTCAACACAACCCATGCGGTCAAGACTCGGGGAATATCAGCAAAGAGTGAAAGGAAAGACTGGAAATCAGAGCTAGGATGTCTTTTTTTGAGATAGAGGCTTAATATATAACACAGGATATATCACAAGATCCAGTCTATAAACGAAGAACTATAGGAAATAAATGGCTGCAAAAGGGGAGAATTCAACTTCCCCAGGAACTAGGCTTCAATCCAATACCAAGTGTTCTGCCCTGAACAGATATACATATGAGTAACATGTGGACTCGGCAGAAAATAGACTTAACTGATTTTACGCACACACACACACACACACACACACACACACACACACACACAGGTAACATTTTATGTCTATCTCTCTATCACCTATCTATCTATCTTCTATCTATCATCTATCTATCATATAGCTATCTATTCATCAATCTATCTATATATGACATATATACATGTAGATATTATATAATATATTGGATATAATCATACACACACACACACACACACACACATATATATATATATATACACACACACACACAAAACAATTGAAGAAAAATAAATCATGGATTTGAGGAGGAACTAGAACAAAGAGATGGTAAATGGCAAATGGCCCATGTATGAATTTCTCAAAAAAGTAAATAAATAAAAGGCAGTTATTTGGTACACTGTGGTTGGTATCAAATAAAATCCCAGTGATGAGGAGGTAGAGACAGCTGCCTGGGCACAGGCTAGCCATCCTAGCTTAACAGACAAGCCCCAGACAACAGAGGTACTGCCTCACAAGACAGAGTGTATAGTTCCTAAGGAACAACAAAAGAAGTTGACATCTGGCATCTACACATACCTGTAAACCTGCATACAGATACCATTCCAACCCTTTCCTGCATACACACACAATGTGTAATTAACACATTGGTGAGGTTGAATATTCTCAAATTATAGACAGAATAAGTTAAATAAACCTTGTGAATAGCAGGACTATTTAGCCATATATTAAGTTATTCATAAACAAAAATTAAAATCCCATACTGGAACAAAAGGTATTTTCTATAGTTCTATCATATTTGCCAAGTTTATTATTCATTTAGGGAAGAAACATCCAAATAAGAAGGTTATAAGATATGAAATGTACATATAAGCATTTCCTGGTTGTATCTTAATCCTCCTCAATAAATAACCTGGTATTATATGCAGGAATCATGGATGTGGAGATTGGGAGATTTTTGGATTCAGGATCTAGAAGAGGAAATTGTTTCTTCCAAGTAAAGACGAAGATAGGAAAGCCCAAAGGCTGTATACAAAATTTGCTGCTTGTGGACCATGTAGCATAATCCAATCTGCATGAATACAGACACATATTCAATTTACAGAAGTAAAGATAAGGCTGCACATACAGTAAGTATAACTAGATTTAATGTATCCAGAGGTTTAAGAAAGTGTCTGTATGGAAAAGGGGAAAATGAGAATCTGCAACAACAATGTAATATCAGGGTATATCAGCAATGTTCAGTCACCACCTGTGTTGAAGCATAATTAGGTCTGTAATTGCTGAAGCCTCTCTGTGGGTGCCCTTTATGAAGACAGGGAAAAGACAATGGTTTGTGTGCACCAGGGTTGTTTACAAGGCAATCATGAAAGGCATGGATTTAAGTGCTGATGAATAAGAGGGTGGGAAGAAGCTCTGTGCATAAGACTCCAAAAGCATTTGATTTCTCTCCAACTCCAATCTGCTTGAGAAAGAATTCCAGTGTCTTGCTCCTATATACTTGTTGCAAAATTTAACTCTGGTGCCAGATTTGCATCCCTATTACAGTCTTCCAGGACAATGTTACCAGACCACCCCCATTCTTTTTTACTAAGTGAGTCATTCACACTCTCCTGGCCACAGGCCAAGGGCATGCACATGGTATGTTGAGCTGCTGCCAAGCTTTTCTAAATGCCTTTCCCTGGGAGTCTTTGCCTTGCTATTAAGGGTACAATAGACTTTGAACCTTGTGGTTTCCAAAGAATACAGTTCTAAAACAAACCAGTTGTTATTTTCATTATACTATGAATCTCTTCCCTTAAATTTTGCATCAAAGAGCTCAGTTAGTCACAACAATTGGCTGAGATTTTCTTTTAAAATTTCCTGAACCTGAACTCAAGAAATGTGGTCATGTTTTTTAGAATGATAAGCCTTTGGAGGACCTTTGTGTTCTATGCATTGCAGGTGATTTCCCTGAATACACAACATTGCCCAAAATCTATAACTCATGTTTAATCTACTATGTTTGTCTAATTTAAGACATGATGTTTAATATGATTTAATATTTTTGAGTGATTCGGTCATACAGATTATATCACATCACATGGCTAACTTATTGAACTGTTACTCATAATTACTGTAATAATTTTTTACTGGGATCCTCTTTTTCAATTTTTGTAATACTGTTTCATTCACTTGTCCAACATGCAAATTCCAATATTGTTATTTCAGCTACTTATTTTTTGAAATTAAAATATATTACATCATTTCCTACCTTCCCTTTCCACCCTCCAACCCTTTTAATGAATTCCCCCTTTGCTCTCTCAAATTCATGGCTTCTATTTCTTTCATATTGTTGAATATACATGTTTATTCTTTTGTGTGTATATGTGTGTATTTCTAAATATATACATATAACATGCTCTGTAATATAATGTTACTTCTATGTATACAATTTTTGAATTGACCGATTGATATCAAATAGTCAATTGGGGTATGCTTACCTCTGGAAAACTACTTCTCCAGCTCCCACCATTCCTTAGTTGCCTATAGTTCTTTGTCTAGGGTTGATGGCGAATAAGATTTCTCCCTTCCATATTAATAGATAATAATAATTAATAGATGATAATAATAATAGACATTCCACATGTTTATCAGTGTCATCTTTGTTCAAGTTCTGTCTAGATAGTCATGACAATGAGAATTCCTCTGAACCAAAATTTCATAGCAAACTGCCTGTTCCTCTGGCCCTTCCAATCTTTCTTCTGTAGCTAGAGTTTTCCTGCCTTGCCCACAGTCAGGACAAATCTTCGTCACCCGCCAGTCCCAAAGCCACGCAGACCCAACCAAGTAAACACAGAGACTTATATTGCTTACAAACTGTGGCACTATGGCTGCTGGCTCCGCCCCCCCCCCCCCCCCCCCCCCCCCCCCCCCCCCCACCATCGCTCCTCCGCCCACCTCAGCTTCCCAACATGGAGGTGGTACATTTACCGCCAGCTCTGGGAGCTATCGTGGGTCTATGCTTTCATCCAAGCAGCGTTTAGCCCAGAAACCTCTTTTTTTGTTTTGTACTAGCAAAGACTAAATCCACCACGCAGCTTAATGCATTGACTTTTTTTTTTTTTTTTTTTTTTTTTTTTTTTTTTTTTTTTTTTTTTTTTTTTTTTTTTTTTTTTTTTTTTTTTTTTTTTTTTTTTTTTTTTTTTTTTTTTTTTTTTTTTTTTTTTTTTTTTTTTTTTTTTTTTTTTTTTTTTTTTTTTTTTTTTCACTTGCAGAGGCCTCATTCCAGCCATACTGTAGGTCCAGCATGCATGCCAGGAACCCACCAGTAGCTCAAACTGGCAAGCTGCCACTCATTTGAGAGAGACAATTAGGAAGCTATTTTTAGCTCCACTTTAGAATCTTTTCTCAGGTTTTAGGTGGAAACCCTTGCCAACTCTTTGGGTGCCATTTGTAGCTAGAGTTTTCCTGCCTTGCCCACAGTCAGGACAAATCTTTGTCACCCTCCAGTTCCACAGCTGCTCAGACCCAACCAGTAAACACAGAGACTTATATTGCTTACAAACTGTATGGTCGTGGCAGGCTTCTTGCTAACTGTTCTTATAGCTTAAATTAATCCATTTCCATAAATCTATACCTTGCCACATGGCTCGTGGCTTACCGGCATCTTCACATGATGCTTGTCCTGGCTGCAGCTGGCAGTGACCCCTTCTGCCTTCCTGTTCTTTCTTTTCTCCTCTCTGTTAGTTCCTCCTATACTTCCTGCCTAGCCACTGGCCAATCAGTGTTTTATTTATTGACCAATCAGAGCAACATATTTGCCATACAGAACATCCCACAGCATCTAGGGTTGATGCCCAATAAGATTTCTCCCTTCCATATTAACATGTCTATCAGTGTCATCTTTGTTCAAGTTCTGTCTAGACAGTCATGACAATGAGAATTCCTCTGAACCAAAATTTCACAGCAAACTGCCTGTTCCTCTGGCCCTTCCAATCCTTTATCCTATATTTGTGTTGCATCCTTGAGCCTCAGTACCAGGAAAGATTAAAAGTGTCAGTTATGAGTTGTCCTCCAAGTTCAATATTTTACATGCTCTGGTTGTTTAGCTAGGCTTCCAGTTATAAGGCATCATTTTCCTCTTGTTAAGTAGGATTTATGTTCAATTTCAGATCCGTTGTTTGTCACCAAGTTATGTGTGCTAATATTGTAACTTTAGGGATATGGTACCATGTTGGTTCTTGAATTAGTTCATAGGTATCACAGATGACTTGGACTGCTGGTTGCTTATGTCTTTTAAAAGTTTGCATGGTACCTTTTGTGACCATGAAAATTAGTCCTCACAAAAGAGGCGTTCAGGTCAGAACTAGCTATGATCCTCCAAGTCCTGAGTCTCAAAGACACAGTGTCTTCATCAATATGGACATGCTTTCATCTTCTTTGGAAACAGCCAAGGACAATAATAATAGCCTGTGTTTCATGAGTGTTTTGGACAATATTAACTAACAAAGCAAAAGAATGCTTGTCATGCCAAGTATTGGGGTTTTATCAAATAATTTATGGCTCTTTAGAAGGAGCATTCTCAGCCTATATGGGAAGTTTTTATTTTAACTGTATATGTGTATATACACAGACTTCTATGTATGGCATACCATTTGAGGTAGGTAGGTAGTGATTTATTTTGACTTTTGCAGACACACAGTTTTATTTTAGCCTTCTCCTTCATTCTTCTTTATTAATCTCTCTCAATCCTCTCTAATAAATGTTCACCTTTCATTTTCCCCTTCAAATACCCTGCACGATGTTGGTCCTCTCTCTGTTGATTCCCTCCCCCAGGTTGCTTTTTTGCTTTCATGGTTCTGCAGTTACCCCAGGTTATAATACTCTCATGTGATGACTTGGAGCTAAGAACCACATAGGAAAAAGTAAGTGCTGATTCACAATTGTAAGTCACAAATGAAACCGTCTATGTGAGTCTACGACTGAACAAATTTTTTTTTGTTATTGTTGGTTTTGTTTTTGTTTGTTTGTTTGTTTGAGTAGGGATAATTCTGTGTGAAACAAACATGATATATACTCCTTATAACTGGATATTAGGAGTAAAGTACCCACTGACAATTCACAGCCCCAGAGAGGCTAGATAACATCACAGAGAAGGATGCATGGATTTCCCTGGGAAGGGGAAATAGAAGATATCTCCTGCATAAATTGGGGGCTGGGGTAGGGGGATGGGAACTTGGGGGAGTGGGTTGAGCAGACTGGGCACAGGAGGTGGGTTAGGGCCAGGACTGAGAGGCAGAGTAACAAAAGGGACATCTTTATAAAGGTCACTGCAGGGTTAGGGAGAAACCTGGTCCCTTGGAAATCCCCAGAAATCCACAAAGATGGCTCCAGGTAAAAGTTCTAGCAATAGTGGAGAGGGTGCCAGAACTGGTCATCTACTGTAATCATATGGATGACTACCCTAATTGTCATCAAAGAGTGTTTATCCAGTAACTGATGGGAGCAGATGCAGAGATCCACAGCCAAGCACTGGGCTGAGCTCCTGGAGTTCTCCTAAAGAAAGGGAAGAGAGATTGTATAAGCCAGGTAGGTCAATGTCATGACAGAGAACCCCAAAGAGACAGCTGACCTAAGCTGTAGGAGCACATGGACTCTGGACTAACAGTTAGAAAGTCTGTATGGGACCGACCTAGGCCCTCTGCAGGAGTGATGGCTGTGTAGCTTGGCCTCTTTGTAAGACTCCTAGTAGTGAGATCAGGATCTGTCCCTGGAGCTAAGCTGACTTTTGGAAACCTGTTCCCCATGCTGAATTACCTTTCCAGCCTATATACAGGGAGAAAGCTGTTTGTTATCTCAACTTGATGTGTCATGTTTTGTTCAAGCCTATGGGAGGCTTGAAGTGAGATGAAGGAGGAGTGGATGGGGAGGGGGTAGATGTAAGTAGAAGGAAGTTAATATGTTGCTTTTAATTTTCCTGACTATAGGCTTTCTTTACAAATAAGGATTTTTTTAATGTTCATTTTGTTTGTATTTATGTTTTATCCACTTGTATGTATGTGCATGTTCATGCAGTATCCATAAGTGCAAAAAGAGGATACCTGCCTTTTGGAAACTGGAGGGACATATGTTTGTTTCCTATGTATACTGAGGAAGGAAATTGGGTTCTCTGAAAGAACAAGAAGTATTTTAACCACTGAGTTCTCTGTCTATCTGTTTTTCTGTTTTACTAACATAGGAAATAGTTTTTAAGTTATATGTATAGGAGCAAGGTTCTATAACATGAAGTATGTATTTTCAAATATTTTTAATGATATAATTTCTAAGAGATACATTCTACGTTTAATTATTAGTATTTGCAGGAGTATATGTACACAAATGTAGGTATTCTTAAGGGTAGAAGTTTAGGATACATTGGAGTTAGAGCTACAGGTAGTCCTAAACCTCACAACTTTCATTCTGGACACTACATTTTGATCCCCTGTAAGAGCTGAACAAATTCTTAATCACTGAGCTATGTTATCATCCTGTTTAACAATTTTTGCAAAGTGCTTTTAGGCATCTACTGCTATTGATTCTCACTGTGAATGCATTGTTTGTTCATGTATGCATAAATTTGCCATACCAAATATACATTTTTGTGTGTTTGCAAGTTAATGACTGTTACATGTTACATGTGTATGAAGTTTTAGTTGAAAAGTTGGGTAGATAACTGCTGGATCGGTAAATATTGGAAACGCTTTATTCATGAGTAATTGTCCAAAATGCTCACTTCTCAATAACTGTATTTTTTCATTGTAAATAGATTCCTCTCATATAATTCATCCCAACCATAGTTCCTCTCCCTCTACTTCTCTTAAATCTTTCCACAAATTTTCCTCTTCCCCAGATACACTACCATTCTCTTTCCTCCTCAGAAAAGAGCGGGTCTTCAAAGGATGACAGTCAAACAGGAAAAAAGAAGATACAATAAGACAAAGTGAAAGCCCTCATATCAAGATTGGACAAGCCAGCCCAGTAGGAGGAAAAGATTCTCAAGAGTAGGTAAAAGAATCAGAGATACGCCCACTGCCACTGTTAGGAATCTCACAAGAACACCAAGCTAGCAGCCATAACATATACACAGAGGACCTGATGAAGATCCTTGCAGACCTCATGCTTGTCACATCTCTGTGGGCCCATATGAGCCCTGCCTAATTGATTCAGTGGGCCATGCTCTTCTGGTGTCCACCATCTCTTCTGACTGCAGCCTTTTCTACTCCTCTTCTGGGGGTTTCCCAATCTCTGCAGTGAGGAACCTGATGGAGACGCGTAATTTAGAGTCCCTCTCTCTGTGGGCCTCTGCACCTGCTCCTGTCTATGGCTGGAAGAAGCCTCTCTGATGACTAGACAAGGCCTTGATCTATGAATTAGCAGAATGTCATTAGGCATCAATTCAATGATATTTTTTTTCTGTCATGTTTGCTTCTACCCTGGGTCTCTGGGATATCCAGTCTCCAGTTTCTGGCCATTCAGGCAGTGCAGGGCCTGGGCTCCCTTTAGTGGCATGGGCCTCATGGTAAACCAAACATTGGTTGCCCACTCCTCCATGTTCTGCATCACCATTGCCCCCATACAACTTGCAGGCAGGATGCATCTCGTAGGTGGAGGGTTTTGTGGCTGGTTGGTGTTCAGTTTTCTCTTTCTATAGCCTGCACACAATGCTTTGTTGTTGCGTATGAATTAATGTTTGGGTGTAAAGATTGTGTATCTATATAACAGGAAGGCACCATGCTTTTATTGACCAAACTAATGTTACAACGACTTTGAGGTAATCAGATATGAACTAAAAGCTGCCATTATAAATGTGCAATTTGATATAACCTATGATCCTTTGCTCAATATTTATGAATTGCCATTCAAAAATATACAACAAACAAATAACCAAATAAAATACCAATGTAATGGTTAATGCATATAAAATAAATTAATATATTCAAAAGGCAAAACTGCATAGTTTCGCAATTTTGTGCTTCTGTGCAAAAGTTTTGATAGTATCCATTCATGAAAACATCATAACTGAGACAATGATGTCACAAAGAAACTGCACAGTTCTCCAATATCTACCTAGAAGTCATTTCCTCTTGTTTCCAAACTCTCTTCATCCAAGAGAAACACTGGGGTATTTTATTAGAGAACACTGGTTCCCACTTCTAAGAATTCAATGCAAATTGCATCATATAGAATGGAATCCTTTCATTGAAGAAAGATGGACTTATTTTTCTCCTCAGTATAATTATTTAGTGATTCATTTATATTTATGTGCATCAATACCTAATTTATTTTATTGTTGATAAATAATACATTCTATGATTATGCCATAGCTTATTTTCTCTGTTTGCTCATCATTAGAGATTTGAGCTAAAGGTGCTATAAATATTCATGCACAAATCACAAATATTTGTTTAAACATATGCCTTCATTTTTCTGTTATTCAGAAAACACCCAAGAGGAAGATTGCTGGATCATATGATAGTTACATGCTAAATTTGAAAAATAGCAAGATGTTTTCAAAGTTGATAGTGTTTTCACTTTCCATCAATCATAATTAAGAGAACTATTACTTCCAAATATTTCATTATTTAGTTTATTTATTATTTTAATTTTATTACTTCAGTATGCAATGATGTCTCACTATATTTATAAATTTCATTAAATAATTAATTACAGTTAATGTATATTCATGTTCTGGTTTCCTGTCTTTTTGGTTAATGTCAGTGAAAATAAACTGGGTATGTTTTATGTTTAAGTAGAGTTCTTTTCCTTTCAACTCACATCTGTAATAACATAAATGATTTGTAATTGGGATCCCTTCTCTTTTATCATTGAAGTTTTCTTTTGAATTATTTTAATTCTTATGAGTTATATCTTTTTAAATTCTTGCCTAATATATAATAAATTTGCTTTAGCATATATAGCAAGGTTCTTTATTATATATATTTCTATAAACTTTATACTGTCTCATCTAATGTGCAGTATATTTTGAATTAATATACATATGTTTGTTTTATAAACTATTCAATCAACTCTTTCCAAACATATAATTAATCAATATTATGAAAAATAGTCTTTCTTTTCACTATATTGCTTATATATTCATTATAAAAAACACTTTTCATATGTGTGTACATATTCAGGAATTTATCTTCTTAGGATTTTCAATAACTTTTGCATTCTTTGGAAATTTCATATGTAATATAATGTCTTTTGATTGAATTCATGCCTCTAATTAATCTCCTGTGTCTTCATCACATTACTCTTCAAATTCATGGGCTTTTTTTAAATTTTGTAAACCCACTGTTTCCACTTAGTGCTTCCTGTGTGTTCATGGGAACAGAATAGTATACAGCAGCAGTCTATTGAAAAATGACTCTCCAATCACCAGCAGCCATTAACTACTGCCTTTAGCTCTTCAGCAAGTGTGAGATATCCTGGGCACCACTTCCGTCCATGCTGGTATTTGACTAGCTTGATCCTTTGTAGGCTTTGTGCAAACTTTAAGGAAGTATTATCCAACATCAAATCCCTTATCATTATAGTAAAATTTACAAGAATCTAATTGCTTTCAAATATAGTTTAAATAGCTAGATATTTTCAGAAAGATCCACATTTTGCATAATTTCTATTTACTTCATATTCAATATTCTGCATTAACAATTTAAAATTTTCATAATCAAAGTACAAATCTTTTGTCCTAGCCCCACTTTCTGGATATCACATTGTATTAATCAATTCTTAGGTTCCTGTTAATTGGCACAATCACAATAGTTCCAAATATATTTGCATCTTTTACTTTAATAACCTGAAACAATACTTGTGTTATGTTTTGCATAATTTTTTCCAATTGCAACTTCATACTTGACTCAATTACAAAACAAATACGAATTTGGTGGAAAAAACACAGACAGAGTGTCATTCTTATACTAATATTACAACATGCAATCAAAATGGCATTATATTTTAGTTTATTACCTTAGTTTTCAAATGATTAATAAGTTGGTATAATATAAATATTTAGGTAATTTGGGCTTAAATATTTTTTTGGTCTGTGTTAATTTAGTTAACATACAAAGTAAAGGTTTATGTCATTTACAAATGCATGTAACGTATATAACACATACACAGCATGTGCATGAAACATATATAATAAGCATATAATGTATAAATACAACAGATACAAAAAATAGATAACATCAACTTATAATGCATAAGATAATAGTATGTAATATATATCCTGTTAATGTCTTCTCATTTTTACTGGGCCACTCCATTTCTTTCACTCTCTCTCCAAATATTCTTCATATCGTCCATGTATAATAACATATGTAACATAATTTTTCAAAATAACCTTGATCACCTGGGTGGCACAGTCTTTGTCAGAATTCTTCAGTGTGACATCACATCTAGTGTTCCCTATTGCTCTCATTTTTGGGTTTGGAAAAAGGCACTGTATGCAGACCACATTAATGAGGATGAATTAATGTTTTTGTCCTTAAGGGAATAAAAGTTATACAAATTGTTTGGAATTCTGTGCATGAGTAATTTACAAGTTTTTCCACATATGTTGAGGCATTTGTTTATGTTAATATATGCTTATGAATATTTATTTTCTACTCAGAGTTAAAATTGATGTTGCCTTGTGTATTCTGCCACATGAATTATTTCAGTTTGGTATGTTGGAATTCTGCCAGTGACTCCTCCATCCTACTACCCTTCATATCACTTTCCCTTGAGTCTCTTCTTACTCTCCGTCACTACAAAATATGAGTTATCATATTTAGATTTCCTTACAAGCTCCTAATTCAGATATTTCTGCAAAGACACATGGAACTTTTCATGATTAATGGGGTTTGGAAACAAATTGAAGTGCTTAGAGTGGTTGACATATTGTGCACCTCAATAAAACTTATCTGGAGATCAGAGAAAAGAGCAGGCACTATATTAGACCTAGGGGCCAGGCAGTGGTGGTACACATGGCTTTAATCTTATCAGTTGGGAGGCAGAGACCTATCTGGATCTCTGTAAGTTCAAGGCCACAGTGGGAACAGAGTCAGGTGTGGTGGCACACACCCTTAATCCCAGCACTTGAGATCTCTTGTCTTTGCTTTGGAAGAACACACACATTTAATCCCAGGAAGTAATGGCAGGAAACAGAAAGGTATATAAGGTGTGAGGACCAGCAACTAGAGGCTTTTTTTAGCAGCAGTTACACTAAGACCCTCTTGGGTGAGGACTCAGAGGCTTTCATTTTGAGGAAACAGACTCAGCTGAGGAGTTGACAAGGTGAGGTTGGCTGTGGCTTGTTCTGTTTCTCTGATCTTTCAGCCATTTACCCTTATATATGGCTCTGAGTTTTCTATTAATAAGACCTTTTAAGATTTGTGCTACAGCTTAGTGTTCTTCTTCCTGCTGAAGTGTCATTATTGTGGGGATTCTCAGGAGATAGTGCAAGCAACATAAGGCATATACTGATCCTAGATAAACATTTGTGTAAATCTCTGAATGAGCTTCATATGATCGCGCACAAAGCTTTTATAAACATTGAGATGATAATTTTGTATTATTCAGTTATTCCATATACTATTTAAATTGCATGATTAGTGGAACATATTGTATAAATAACCACAATTTTCTAAGACAGTACTAAATCATCTTCCCAAATGGTTACATCATTAAGAATTCTTATGAAAAGTACATGAAGAGAATCTCTTTTAATATTCTTGTCAGCAATTAGAATGCAATTTTTTGGAGTTCTCATAGTTTCTTGAGACAAGGTTTGACTCTGTAGCCTTGACTGGCATGGAACTTGTTAGCTATGTAGACACAGCTGCCCTAGGTCTTATAGATTTGACCTGACTCTACTTCCTGAGTACTGAGATTAAATGTGTGCTACCACACCTGGATTCACAATTTAGTTTTCCATCCTTGATTAAATTTGTGTTTTCTCATGATACCTCCTTTTCTATTTACTCATTTATTATTTGCATACTTACTTTTGTAATCTGTTTATAACTTTTACCTGCTTTTAATTATTATTTTCTTTTTATTGCCTTATGAGAAAGAACTGTTTGTACATTTTGCATGCAAGTATTTTATCAAACAGGTGTTTTGTAACACTTTCTTAACTTTTTAGTATCCTTTTGATTATTTTAGGCAGAATAGAGAATTCATTTTATTGTCATATGCTACATTGAGAAATCTCAGCCAGCATAAGACTTCACATCTTCCCATATTGCCTGACAGCATCTCATACAGCTGGGACTCTTTACACCACAGCTTTGCAAAATATTCTCCTGCTGCTTGGTTTAATTTCTTGTTTTGATTATCATGGCCCATTGCTAATTTTCACAGTTGGAGGTCACAGAAAACAACTGACCTGGAATTGAGATCAAAAGTGATTAAGGACTATGAAGGCTGACATTCAGTAGCAGATATTGCACAACAGAAAAGCAAGTCTAATGAAGTGCAGGTGCAATAGTGAAGGATAAGAACAAAGAAATGAAAGATTTTCAGTGTAGTCCACAGAAAACAATGAAAGATGAGAACCTTGTAAAAGCCTTAACTGATACAAAGGCTCATTCCTCAGCATGATGACCACAAACAATACACAGTTTATCTTTTGTGTTGGAAGAGGAGGCTGAACCTGCCAAAATATCAAATTAATGCTAGTTCTGTTTTTAATTATTCTGGAATCATCATTTATTATATAAGGGGAAATGAACTGATAATATTATTTTGTTAAGGAAGTTGAAAACCTTCTGGAAATGCTAAGCTGACCATAGAAGAGTAATACCTTCTTAGAAATCTTTCACTTTACACTTTTAGCTAAGTTTCACAACTTTTAGCTGTATCACAACTATTCACCAACTCTCTTCTCCTGTTTGGTGTTTGATTTAACAGTGGACATACGATGGGAGCTTGGTTAAGCTGAAAACACATGAATGTAGGGTTTGGTAGAATGGGGATTTCCCATTCCCTATAATATTTTAGGCTAGGTAAAGTGGGAGCTGTCAATACAAAAATGAGCACAAAAATCAGTGTCAAGAATCATGATTGAGAGAAAGAATCTGACTGGCCAACTACAATCCTGATAAAAAGATTTAAGAGACTAGTTTCATCTTTGGCTGAGGGCACCACCTTTCCTTGGACTTCTAGTTATAGTAAGCACTTTCTTTCAGTTATGTTAATGGCAACAGAAATAAAAGGGTCTGCCTATTTTATTTCTTTGTGCTGCAGTGTAAATATTCCCATTGACAATGTGATTCCTGCAATCAAATCAAGTAGATTTGGGATAATGTAATATATTTTCTTGCAAGCATAGAAGCATAATTTTTATCAGATGATATTTATAAATATCCTATCAAACGAAAGATGACTCTAGGCCATAGTTTTGACAGCATTGGCATGACTATATCTCGTGCTTTGCCAATGGCATAACACTTTATAAACTTTCAAATAATTCAATGCTAATGTAACTTCATGATAATGATTAGAATAATGGAATGCCTGACAAATGGTTTAGTAAAGATTAATAGCGTGTAATATTTATTTCTATAACAACTTCAATGTCCTTAAGCTTCTCAATAAGCAAATTTATTGAACTATTTAAATGCTTTTAATTGGTAGAAACATTAATTTTCCAGAATGATATACAGCAAAGTGTTCACTTTGAGCACCAAATATTTCTAAAGTCGCTGTGAGCAGTTGGAATGAGGACAGGGCAAACAGTGGAGAGGGAGGCTTTAGCATACCGTCCTGTCTTTTCGGGCCATCTAGGTGATCCAGGTGATCTCATTTCCTACGCTCCATTTCTTCAGCTTCTAATTAAGTCGAATATGACTCCCAGTAGTCTTTGAATTTAATTACAAATGCCACAGAATTGATAATTATTACCTGTAGAAATTAAGACTAGATGATACCAGAGGCCTTGTCTCTACAGCTCTAGCCTTTCATCATTATGATTCAAGGACTCATGGAGTGTTTTAACAACATTCTCATAACGTTTTTGAAGTTTACCAAGTCTTAGATCTTTAAAACGATATTCTTTTACTGAAAGCTGAAAGTATTATGAAGCCACGAACTGGTCCTCACTTTCCTTAAGTTTGATCTATAGTATATTTCAAATACTAGGTCTTTAGAGATGTGGCTGATATGGCTTCTTAATAATATGTATTCTAAAATCATCTACCTGTAAATGTCTAAAATTATATTTTAAAAATATCTGTTTTTATAAAAGATAAAATAAATCAAATCAATGAGTTTGAAGTAAAATTAGAGACTTCTTGGACTTGTCATAACTTCTTTTCATATCTGTTGAGCTTGATTATTTTCCACACTGTTATTATTTTTCCAATTTTAAGTTTTACTCTTGTGGAATATATATCCTAGTGAAATTATGAATAAGTAAACTTGTTATTTCTTGATATCTTTATTGTTGTCAATACATTAGTTTTGGCAAAGGAATGAAAAATAATTTGGTGCCAGTTGCATATCTAGGAAGAATCACTAACCCAAGATTTCTAAACAATTTAAAAAAGTGTTTGTACTTTAGTGATTGTGTGCTGCATATTTTTCCAAAATGCATTATGTGGAGTATGATGGAAACAACAGCATGGGTTAGGCTTCATGGCATGAGACAGAGAACATGTTGCTAACAAAGCATGGCCTGTGCTCTCTAAAAGTTTCCCTTGTATTGGAAAGTATAAAGCAAGCAGACATATAACCTTTGTGAAAGACCTTTGGTGTTAGTTATCCCTCACTGCATTCCATCCTCCAACCTGAGCCCCACACCCCACCACGGTGAACCACTCCTGTTCTGCTATTCCTCTCTGGAAATACTTCCACCTTCCATTGCTTATCAATAATTTCCTCACATCTATGGGTATGCCAAGTGAATCACAGCTCTCTGATGTTTCAAAGCTAACATCTACAGTGAGAAAAAAATGAGGTGTGTCTTTTAGGCCTTGGTTACCTTACTTGTAATGATAGTTTACAGCTCTTTCTATCTACATGGGAATTTGATAATCTTGTTTCTTAATAGCTGAATAACATTTCATTATGAAACTATATCACATATATGTTATTTTCCAGTTGATAGACATATAGCCTTTTTCAATTTCTTATCTTTTATAATTAGAGGAGCAATGAACATATATGATCCAGTATCTCTAGAAAAAATTCTTCAGAAACTTTCTGAAATTTTATGTATAGTTCACTGGTGAAATAGTGAAAGGAATATAACAGGAACAGCCAACCATATCTAATTGGATTTAAGGCCTGCAAAACAACTTTAAACTATTATTGGTATCCAAAACTTGTGGCTAGATAGGTCATAACATACTGGGCAAGCTACTCATGCTATTCTGCTAAATTGACATAATAGTAAAACAACTTTTAATCCCTTAAGATATTCCCATAGATTATACATACATAAAGACATACACACACATACACACACAAACATACTACACACACACACACACAGAGAGAGAGAGAGAGAGATAGAGAGAGAGAGAGAGAGAGAGAGAGAGAGAGAGAGTTTCAAATAAACTTATTAAAAATGACACTATTAAAAATCACAGGCTAACAAATAAAAAAGGAATGGCTAGGAATGTATAACATCTTTAGAAGTTATTGGATAAAGAAGTACCATAGATACCCTTTATAGGCAACTGTCATTGTTCTTGGTTACTCTTCAGGGTTTTATGGTAATACTCTATTACTTAAGAAAACATGTACTTGACTCATAGGGCATGGAGAAATCAAGCAAGTATTCATTTTGTTCTTACAGGGTTGCTTTCACAGTGCTAGAAGGTGCTATGCATCCTCTCAGAGAATGAAAGCAGACATTAGTCTTTCCTATTGTGAACTATGAGCGCCACAATGACAAAAATCCTGGAGAGACATGCCCATTGGTGAAATAGTGGCAGGTATATACTAGGAATAACTAACCTCTTTTTAATTGGGTTTAAGGTCTGTCCCAGAAGTTGAGAACAACCCCTGGGACCATTATTGAGACTCAAACTTGGCTGATTTTCTATATTCCTCTATTTTCCTGTAAATTACAAGGTTTTTACTTTCTATTTCGTTACTGATCAACTCTTCTTCCTAAAATGGTCCCTGATAATCAAATATGAAAAAAGTAGGTATGCGAAATTATTTGACTTTACCCAGAGTGTGAAGCTTCGCTTTGAGAAAATTAGGGAGGGGTCATCTGTCACAGCAGAGCTGAGAAATATGCTTTTGTAAAATACAGCTGGCTGTTAGTTCTTGAAAATATTCCCATCACAGCATCCTCATAATCATATAACAGTTCCATTATGAAGGATCACTACCACAGTTACTCATAATCATGTGACAGTCCCATTGGGAGGGATCACTACCACAGATACTAATAATCATTTGACAGTCCCATTGTGAAGAAGAGCCAGACAAAGGATGGTGAGTTTATTTTCTTTATAAAAAAGAACAAATAGAAATCAAAAGAAAACAAAAAATATTAAAAGGCAACAAATAAACCTAAATTAAAAAAATATTATTAAATTCTTGACAATTTTGTAAAATTGCTAAAATGTCATTTATAATTTACTTCTAAATATCTCTTATTTTTGGTATTTGAGAATAAAGAGTGAGTGAAGTGGATAGGTCAGCAAGGTCTCTCTGCATGGATACTGCAAGATCAAATACAAGTCCCTACTTCCTGAATGCTCATCTGCATTTACTAAATAATATTTTATTATTCCTCTGAAAGTGCTTCACAGTGTATTATTTTACTATTTTGAGAATGTCATGCACTACAGTCTCTATATCACAACCGCCCATCTTCCACTTACAACTTCTTTTGTCTCCTTCAATTCACTATCAAATTATATTTTATTTAATTACCATTTTTACTTGTTTAGACATCTGTATATACAAATTACTCAATCAGTTTATGTTTTTAAACATGTGTCCTAGGCTGACCACTAGGTATTGGACTGATTATGTGGCAGTTTGACCCGGGAGGAGACTTATTCT
The DNA here is from genome assembly GCF_004664715.2 of Peromyscus leucopus. Classification (NCBI taxonomy): domain Eukaryota; kingdom Metazoa; phylum Chordata; class Mammalia; order Rodentia; family Cricetidae; genus Peromyscus; species Peromyscus leucopus. The sequence continues at coordinate 15,346,538 of NC_051073.1, read as the reverse complement.
CCCACTATAAGCAGTCATTAATAGTTTAAGCTTCTTCATCTAGTTGTAAGGCCATGTGGAATTTCACCTCTTCAGGCTGGTGTCTAAGATGGTATGTCATTGGACTTATCTTGTTCAGGCAACCATATTGTTGAGACTTACTCTGTACATTTCCCCATCATGTCCAACAGACACTACTCGAAATCAAGTATCCTGGGACTATAGCATTTCCAATATTCTGCCTCCTCTGTAGTGATGTTCCCTGAGCCTTAGGTTTAGGACTTGTGTTGTAGAACCATTAAATGTTGTTGAACACTCCAAAATTACTGATGCTCTGCATTTTCACTAGTTGTTGATCTCTGTAATGGTCTCTGTTACAAAAAGAAGCTTCTTTTATAAGGGCTGAGAACTACACTTATCTATGGGTACATGGATAAGCATTTAGAAAACTGTTAGAAGTTATATTGGTATAGGAAAATGGCATTCTTGACCTCAGATGCAGTTTTGAGCATACGCTTAACTTTTTTTTTTGCTAGAAAAGGAAACTCTTTTGTATGAAATCTCATTATTCCAGTACTTTTGAATGTCCTAAATCATCTTTAGTTATTTATATTAAGTTTATAATCTTACTGACTCAGTGAAAGAGTTCAAGAAAATGAAATAGACTTAATACAACAATGCAACTTGAATCAGAAAAGAAATGGATGTGTTGTTCTGTCAAATCCCATTGCAGCAATAGCTCCACCAATTTATTTGAAAAATGCACAGGCTTGGAGTTTCAGCACCACTTAACAGCTGGGGAGAACAAAGTATGTACAGTGAGATACAAATCTTCCGTACCATTAGTTCGATATATTTCTGCATAGAAGCTTTTCAAATCTAGAAGCATATTTTGGGACCATGCTGTTTCAAAATAGAAACAAAATCTATGAGCTGTATGCCAAAAGCTGTCACTGACTAGAAATGTTGTTTACAGTTGCATTGCAAAATATCTGATGGGCTGAGTTCATACCAATCCATCTAAGTTTTATTAGCACGGCCTTACCAAGTAAATTTAACATGTTTTAACTGTGCTTGTGCCTTGTAGAACTTTGCATAGAATGACTCAATCACTTATTAGTTACAAATTTCCGGACTGAGGATATGGCAACAAGATCTATAACTTACAAAAATTCAAGGAGAAGAAAAGCAAACAACTGGAATGTAATAACAAGTAGCAAGTTACCCAAGGAGATCAAAACCATCAGTATCTGCATTTTGCTAGGTGAGCTGCATTTTGATAGGTGTGATTTATCAGAGTTAATCAAAGTAAAAGTTAAGGGAAAATTGTTACTTGACTTACTCAGTAACACCTTCTAAAAAGATTTATTTATTTTTATTTTATGTGTACGAGTGTTTTCCCTTCATGTATGAATATGCACTGTATGAATGCCTGGTGCTTTTGGAGGCCCGAAGACGATTTCATTTCCCTTGAACTGAGAGTTTTAGATGTCTGAGGGCCACCACGGTTTACTGCTAACAGAACTGGGGTTCTGTGCAATACTAGCGAGTACTCATAACCAGTGTCATCCCTCTAGGCAGTTAGTGCCACGTTTATATGCCATGGTTCACCTGAATGTCTACATTATCCACCAAACAAATAATACTCATAATACAAAATAAATCATGAATAAACAAAGTTAGTTTGTGAAAGTGGAAAGTGTCCCCTGCAGAGTGTAGTTGCAGGACACACAGTAAGTTTGCCCAGTCCTATCAACCTTCAAGCTGAACATGCCAGAAGAGGAGGAATCACAGAGTGCCAGAGGTCATATGGTCAGGTGTAGAACTATCTTCCATTTACTAGTGGTGGCAGGGGAAAAAAAACAGCAAAATTTACAGAAATGTAAATGACATGGTGCAATTTATTATAGACTAAACAAAGGGGTCTGAGCTACAGTGAAACTTCTAGGTTCCAACTGAACAAATAATTAAGAATTTCATTTAGGACAAATTGTCTAATGACATTTTCTTAAGAAGGTGAGGTGGTGAGTACCTGGGATTATTTGAAGGAGTGAAAAACATGATCAGAATATATTGCATAAAAATATTTTGAATAAAAAAGAACATATGAGTTGTCAGGGCCATTTCAAGTCCTATGAGATTAGAAGCAGGTTATTTAATTCACTTAAACATTCTCAGTCCAAGGAAATGTAGACCCAAGGGTAATATACACATTAATATAATAGTAGACAATATCAAACATTATAAACTCTGAGGAAACTGAAAATATACAATAGTGCCTCTACAAAAATTTCTTAGGGGACATGTTCTCACAAAAGTGCATTCATTTAACAAGTGATGATTTATCTTTTTGATGCCTTTGATTGTGTCTCACTGAAAGGATGAATCACAAAGAAAAGGATAAAATTGAAATAAAAGTTATTTCTCCTGAGAATAGGACATTACCCATGAATGCATTTTTTTTTCTTATATCAGTTTATTGATTCAGCCAAGATTTATTGAACAGGCAGTATGTACTAATACCCACATAAGACTAAAGATCTAAAATATCTACTTTGGTCCATACCTTTAACATCAGCACTTGGGAGGCTGAAATAGGAAGATATCTGAAGATGAGTTTGTCTACATAGTGAGTTTCAGGGTAGTCAGAGCTATAGAGTAAGATCATCTTTCAAGACAAAACAAAAAAGCAAAGAACTCGGACAAAATGAATAAATATAGTACCACATTATGATTAGCCTTCTAGGGTGGTCTGATATTATCCTTGTAGGCTAGACAGAAGTGGATAAATATTCAATTGATGGGTCTGGAGGGTTGACATTCTTCTGAGATTACCAAGTGGAATGTATCCTTTAGATAGAAATTAAGAAACAAATATCCATAATGCATTTTAGAAAAGTGAAATGTTTCTCAACATTTATTTATTTTTTTAAATAAGAACTTGATATGACAACAGTAATTCATCTTAAAACAGATGAAAATTAGCTCTATCTACCATTCTTGGTCTTAAAGGATTAAAATATAAATATTAACTATTATGGTATTTAACAAATCAGAAAAGTAGAGATGATTCAAGTGATCATCTAATGATAAATTTTTTCAAGTGTCTTCTATGTGGTGGGATATTTATTGTTCAAGGACATCAAAGACATGCTCCAACCTAGGTAAAGTTTAGTGGTGTGATGTTTTAGAAAACTAAAAAAGTCAAAAAATATTAATACCCCATGATACTATTTAGGTGAAATATACTGAAAATAAAAACCTGAGTTTTATTTAGTTGTTATACTCTAGTTAAAAAGTATTCTGACAGAAACAGCTTAAGAAAGGAAAAGTTTATTTGGACACAGAGGGTCCTGTCCATCACAGTATACGTTCCATGATAGCAGGACATTGAGGCAGCTATTGTATTGGCAATTAGGAAACAAACAACAACAATAAAAAAAAAAAAAAAGAACCCATGTCTCAACTCGACTCTCTTTGTTATTTCTTACAGGACCACAGACAAATGAAAGTTTAGACATGTAAGTAAGGTGGTTCTCTGTACCTCAATTAACCTAATATGTAGTGCTCCTTACATGTATGCCTAGAGGCTAACTCAATCTAGAAAATTCCCTAGAGGTTCATTTGGAAGCTATCTTCCAGGGATTTCTATGTCTTGTCAAGTTAACAGCTAACCCTAACCATCAATTGCTAAGATGGAAAGTTAATTAGTAGTTTTGTGAATCTATGAGCAACTTTATTACAAAGAACTTCACACACACAAACACACACACACACACACACACACACAAAAAAAAAAAAAAAAAAAAAAAAAAACCTAAACGAGGACTTTCTACCAAACTTCTTTGTAAAAAAATAATAGCTAGTGACTGATACACATTGGGAAGTTACACTTTTTCTTTGAGTAAGGTAATGAAATTATTATATGCACATTCTGCTCAATTCAGACCAATGGTATTGAGGTGGATTATGGGTCTTACTACAAACCCAATTACTGTATATTACCACATTGGATGCATATCAGCTTTATGGCAAGAATATAGGATCATTGCACATGTATCAAGAGATTGACTATAACTACTTCATTTTCCCATAAAGTCCTCAGGATATGAAATCTGCAAAAGGAAAAGGGAAAATCTTTAGCTATTATAGCATCTATTCTCTTTTTTATCCTCACATCTCTGTTAAGTCTTGATTTTGGCTAAATGGGTCATTAATCTTTAACATATCCACCTAAGAACTCAATTAAAGTCAAACAGAATAATGAGTAGTATTACAAAGTCTTCAAAATAGCATACTCAAGAAAGCGTTCAACTTTTCCATATGCTACATAATTACACATGCCCACTAACTTGCAGAGTGCCAACCATGGAAGAAGTTAACTCTTTGATGAATAAGAATCAGGATATCTGAACTAGCCAATTTTGTGAGCAAATCGCATAACCAGAGAGTGGCTCATAGCATTAGATCTCCTGGGAAATCAATTTTACTATGAGGCATTATATTCTTGGCATGTTTCTTCTCAATTCTCATTGTGATTACTGAAATCTTGAATTTGTCACAAAGATTCTGGTTAAAAGTTGGAAAATATTGATAAATTCTTAGCTGCCATATAACTCAATTTCTTGAACACTTAAGTGAGACAGGATCACAGATTTTTATTACTCAATAACCCAGCAAGTCAAGTGGCACATGTTTTCTGTTACTTGTGAATTTTAGAAGTGAAGCATTACCTTTTAGGGCATAGTATGGAATAGCCACAGCATCTGGTAAAGTAGTAAGAAACCTTGGGTGCTAAGTGGTGAAGGATTTCCAAAATAGAGACTTAGACACAAGTGCACTAAAGGGCAGAAGGAGGGGTTAATGGGGAAGCCAAAGCTAGGATAGAGGCTAATGCTGAGAGACTGAGATGAGGAGAGATAAGTAACACTAAGGATATTTGAAAGGCTCACAGTGAAACCTCATTTCATAATTTGAACACACAGGAGTGCTCATGCATACATAGACAAGTGAACATATGTACATATATGGTGTTATGTCATAAATACTGATTTATTTTTTACCCTGGAACCATAGACTAGCAAAAACCAAAATGACAGATAAGAAAAACGCCATTCAAGTTGTTGATCAGGGGGATCCAAAAGAACAAAATTTACCATACCGTGTATTTGGTTGCACCCAGAACTTGAAGGTGAGACTCTATTATTGCTGATGACATCACGTGCTGAAGACACAGGATGTAGAGTAACCAAGCTGGAATGTAAGATGCCAAGGAAGAAAAGTAACCAAGGTAGACCTACCCAGTAGTAAGCCTGCAGAGCAAAGCAAACAGACTGGCACACTATCCCGAAGCATGAAACAGTGGCACTTGTATCTTGGAAGAAATCATCAGGCACATAACTGGACTCAAGGCAGGCTGAGCATGAGATAACTCATATCAGTTCCTGCAAAACTAATCACATACCTGTGACTAGAGAGATCATAGACACTAGAGGAGAAACTACGGGTAAAATGAGCCTAAATAACTATAGTTTCTAATCACATTCAAAATATTTTCCCTAATACCAAAACATAACTATTGCCCTCAGCCATTTTCAAAGAATCTTATTTTGTATGACATTTTTGTGTTTTGCATGAAAGCAACTAAAGTGGTCTACCCTGGGCAAAATGCCAGGAAAAAGTTACTGTGAGTTGCCCAATCATAGTTACTACATCTACAAAACAACCCATACACCTGAGGCTCAGAAAACATCATGAAAACAGGGGCATGGTTAAGATTTTGTTCCTTTTAAATTTCAAATCTCTTCACATCTATTTTTTGGTCAGTACTTACAAATAGATCCTAAAGAGATCATGCCTGTAAAACGAGGTTCATATTTGATGGTTAATATTTTCCAAAAAAAAAAAACCTAATTTAACTTCTTACCCTGCTATTATTATTTCCCCAGGTCAAAAAAAGAAATCATCTCAAATCTGTGTTTTTCTCTGTAATTCATTGTCATTACTGTAATCAAACTAAAACATATATTCCAAAATACAGCATTGAAGTTACAAAATGTTATGTATATTGCTCTGGATTCTACTTAGACAAACCAGTGACACAGAATGCAGTTTGTATCCAAATAGCATTTATGTTTTGTGAAGCCTTGTTTTCTCCAAGCAGGTGACAGGTTAGAAGCAGACAGTAGGCTACTCTCAGGACGCTGCCATCCAACTGCCTACTGCCCTATCAACACAACATCACAGCTGCCGAAGTCAAGGAAAACCACTTGACTCTTGGTTTCACTTTCCAATAATAGCAAGGCATATAGTACAGACCTTAGCTGTTTATGCCTGTAGCCCATCTGTGGTTCACAGCAGCAGGCATTTGGTTTGCCTGCTCCTGATTTTAGGTTTTAAAGAATTCTTACACCTCCAATTAAGTGACAATATCCAGGGGCAGTGAACCCCTTCATATAAAAACATTACAGGCTAATGAACAGTACTAACTATTTATATGCAAAGTGAATGAGGGCTCTCTCATACTGTGAGCTGGAAACTCACTATAAATCACTTCTCTTCATCAGAATACAGAACTTCACTTTCAAGAGGGTAAACTTTTATTTATTTGGAATAGGTCGGTTTGCATGGGGATGAATTTCAACTCTGTTATTGGAAAGAAAGAGTTCTACCTCCATGAGACATATGGAACACCCTTCACCTGCCTGAGGATTATGAGAAACATTAAACACAGAGCATTTCTTTAGATTCTAACGTGCAAATACTATTGTAACCTTTTAATTTTTGGGGAAGTGAATTCTTTGAAATACAAGTAAGTTGGTCCATGTCAGATGGATAGAAAGTGAGTAGCTACTGAGAAGCCTAACTTCAAAAGAGGGTTTCATCTGAAACAGTACAAATGATATTGGTTTTTATGTCTTTGGGTTTTATTTGTTTATTTTTTTGCCCTGAAATAAATAATAAAAAGTGTGTGCATGTGCTTGTTTGTGTTTAGAGTATAAGAAGCCTCCTTGTTATTGGTAACAATCTTATAGAGTTCTGAAGTATTTGTTGTTCTATTTAATTCTTCAAATATTTATAAGATTATAAATAAAACAATAATTATGATTTTCATTTTTAAGTTAAATATATACCTTTTAAGCTGTAATTTTGTTCTATGACATTTACTATAAAGCAGGTTCCTTTATATTTTATAATAATTTTTACATTCTGTTTAATATTTTAATTTTCACATGGGATCCAGGACTATCAAGTAGTGTTTGTAGAATTAGGTAAATATTTTATTCCATTTTTTAAAACAAATAAGGACAGTTTCTTTATATATTAACATGAGTAGCAGGAGGGTTCAGCAAACAAAGGTTGTTTTCCCAAATCTTGGAATCCACACAGTAGAAGAAAATAGACCCCTATAAGCAGTCCTCTGATATCCAAACCTGCACCATAGTACACATGTGGTCATACACACACACACACACACAGAGAGAGAGAGAGAAAAAGAGAGAGAGAGAGAGAGAGAGAGAGAGATTAATTTTTTTAAATAATTTTTAAAGTACTGACAAACTAAAACAAATAAATAATTAAATTCAAGATGATATATGCATATTTTCTAGTTGATAAATACTATAACTTAAATGATATACCAACCAAATACAGGCACGTCAACTCTGTGGCCCCAGGCTGCTATACAGATAAACATATCCCAATCCAAAATTAAACTTTAGTTATCTTGGGATATTTTTGTGATCATTTTGTAACTTGTTTGTGCAATGCTAGAGTGCATATTGTTGATAAAGATGTAGAGTCCTTGTGTGAAAATTGTTGGTACACATAAACCCTTTCCAAAATTTGTCGATATAAATATATCCAGTGTTGTAGACTTCGTTGAAGGTCCTGAAGAATGTTTTGCCATTATGAAAATAATGTTTCACTAATGTTTGATCCAATAATGTCTGTTAATTCTTAGATATCATTATAGATGATTGATACTGGTATTAGTAAAAATTTCAATCACAGATTTTATATATGTTATTTTAAATAAAAGTGACTATGGCTGACTTTGTGTAAACAGTTCTATCTGAAGCATCACTCCAAAGATGTTTTGTGTACAAACCTCTATGAACGCTCTCAGCAAACATTGTAAAACAAACATCATATGAAATGACTACAGTTAGAACCAGAAAAAATATACATTAAATCAAATGTTTTTGACTTGGAAGTCTAAAATCATTATAAAAAAACAGAGTGCAAATATATGCCCTCTTGTTTATACTGGGCCTTAGAATTTAGATATTATTGGCATTAGCATTATTCTCCTCTACCTGAAATTCTTAGAGTAATTTCCAACCTTTTACAATCAACTGAAAAGAAAATTCCCTTTATATATCAATCATTTCCTTTCAGATGTGACTTTTAAAGCATGTCCTTCAAAATCATTATGGATACCAATTTTATTCCAATTCATTTTCTTATTAATTAATGTCTTCTCTCCTTCTCAAGCCTGATAGAAATGTGTTTTCATTAAACTTGTTGTTAGTTGTGTTCTGATTAAAACAAACTTGACAATGTATGTGAAATTTCCCACTCACCATTTAAGTCAAATTCCACCAAATGAATAAAAATGGAATTCAGTTATTAGTTAAAGATTATTAGTTACCAAAAATAAAATAATAAAATTAATTGTTCTGGCCTTTTTTTTTAAATGGCACTTTAGAAAAGTTTACTTTGGCAATGTATAGAAATTAAAGGTTTGTTTTATTTTATTTGTGTGTGTGTTTCTATGTATATATTGTATGTTATGTATGTTGTTGAGTATAATGTACAGGTACACTTGAAAGCTAGAAGAGGACAAGAAAGAACTAGGAATACGCTGAACAGGAATTATGGGCAGTGAGCTGTCAAAAGTGGTAGGTACTGGGTAGTCCTCTAGAGGAAGAGCAAGTTTTCTTTACCATCGAACTCTCTCTCCATCCTTCAGATCTTTTATTTAAGTTTCATCTACCAGGTGCTCTCAATGCTCAAACTCTTCAAGTATTACCTTGTTTACTCAAAATACCCCTGAAAATTAACATGGAAAAACTCAATACTAGTTATTTTCACTAGTGGAAATCAACTATATAACAGTTAATTTTTCCATGTCATTAAAGGAAAATAATAACTACTTTTAGAAGCAGATATTAAAAATTTCCCCATTCATTGAATGGCTCTTACTTTGACAGTTTTTATTCATTAAAAAAGTCACGAATGGCTTTTTTGTATTCTTCCTAAGATTGCTCTTAAATCTAATTGAAAATCGTCTATTCCCATCATTAATGTCTACTCTGTTTAAATTTATTTTTTTAGCATTTTACAGTACCTTCCCGCCCTCTGACTTTGTCTAAGACAAACTGTGAAGTAAGTTTGATTATGTCCTAGTTTCCAGGTCCCACATGTTCTACAAATTACTCCTTCAGCCCCCAGCCTCCCATTTTTCTCTTGCAGGTGCTGACTCCACAAGACTCTGTGACAGAATGCTCTGACTGATTAAGCAAATTGCTTACCAGGACCCTGCAATTTAAAGGGAGTAAGAAATAAATCAAATATGGCAAGTTACCACAAAAGAACATTTTGCAGTAAATTTCTAAAAATTAAAGGGAAAATTATGAGTTGACTGTTTGACTATTGACTCTTCTTTGTATTGTGATCCTTAGAAATTGTGCAGTTCTGAGTTCTGTATTCTTTCATCCAGTATGGCTATTTATAAACAGGACCATAATTTACCATCCTCATTAGTGAAGCTTCTGCTGATGAAGTGAAGAACCTACAAGAAGGGCAATTTTCTCTTTTAAAAGTAATATGCTTGTTATTTTTGCACATATCTAAAGCTTATTCTAAGGTTCCACATTTCAGATAGGAATTTTAATTTACATTAGAGCATGTATTCCTCTTAATAATTCTCCACTGCTCTTCTTCAACTATGAAACAAAAACCTTGAATAGGCTAGCATTTTTCCACGAGGAAAAAAAAAAGTAATCTGAGGTTTGTGAAAACAGCTCCATAGTATGCTGCAATTAACTTGAGCTCAAGATATAAATGCAATCTTTGATGTGCCGTCATCTTGTTAGGATTGGGCTTTGACCATAGAAACTGAGATTCAGTGATTATTTGTCTGAAGAATCATTTAAATAGGCAAAACAAAATTTGCTTAAAAACAACACTTTGATTCTCAAGAAGTTGGAAAATAAGTATATTTTTAAAAAGGGGAAATTTAATGAAATCTATTTTGATTACTTTTAATACTGGATTACATTGAAATATTAATATTTTATATTTTTTTAATTTAATTTATTTAATTGATCTAACATTTTCATAACAATCCACATATTTAATACATTTTGTATAATAATTGAAATAAATTAAATCTAAAAATGAAACCTTATTGTATTAAATGTAAAGGTTTAAATCATATGTTTATATTACCTTAACATTATATAAAAACAATAACTTGATTGTAGACAGGAGGAATCAAATATCATAACTAAGGACAAATAAAAGTTCAACAGGAGAAAAAATATTAATGATAATAATGTGGTAGAAAGATAATAATAGATGAAAGAATTAGGAGACTATATAAGCTGAAGAAAGTTCTGATTCCTTGGATTAAGAAGTTAACTGACCAACTTTCAGGAAGAACTGAGCAAAAATGAAGCAAATTTTGTTGTTGGTAAAATCGCATATATAGGGGATAAAAGAATATATGAATGTACAAAATAATAGTGAACATGATGGAGAATAATCAAACTAAGAAACTTTTTAAATATCAGATACTAGAATCTGATAAATATCTCAGGAGACCGAGAAAATAAGGTGTTTTTTTCCTTGAAAATTGTGTTTTAATAAGACAATTCGTATGACAGAAAAGACAATTAAATTATATCATCAGTATAACAAAGTTTCTTTTATATTGAAAATAGATTCTTCTCTCATCCCAGTTTCCCTACCCTCCATTCCTCTCAGCTTCCTCCCACACCTCCCAACTTCTCCAGATCTACTCCAGCCCCATCTTCCTTTAGAAAAGAGCAAGCCTTCAAGAAAAAACAACAAATATGACAAAACAAGATACAATAAGATAAGGCAAAAGTCTTTACAACAAGGCAACCCAACAGGACAAAAAAAGTCCCAAGAGCAGGCAAATTAATCAAACACACAACTCATCCTAGTTAGGAGTCCCACAAAACACCAAACTAACAGCTTTAACATGTACTCAGTTGACCTGTTGCAGACTCCTGCAGGCCCCATTCCATGCTTTCTCCTACAGTCTCTGTGAGCCCCTATGAGCCCTGCTTAATTGGTTCTGTGGGCCATATTCTCTTGCGGCCCTCTGTCTCCTTTGATTCCTTGATCACTCCTAACATCTTTGGGTGAGGCATAATCCCAATTAGTCTTAGCAATTAAAACCCAGAGTCAGATATTGAGGGGGAAAGCAGAAAAATCAGAGAAGCAGAGCAACAGCCATGAGAGAGTTCTTGCCTCCACAAAATCTCAGGGGGCTGATATCCTGTCTCCAACAGCCTTATATTCTTGTCTCCATTTTCCTAGTGCTTGGAATAAAGATGTATTCCCCCCACTTTCTGGCCTTGATGGTTAACTAGAATTGTAGGTTTTATCATACAAGTCTTCTACTTGTTTGGCTGGAGTTACCACAAGTATTTTATATTATTTGAGGCTATTGCGAAAGGTATTCCATGATTACGTCTCTTAATCCATATGCCATTTGTATACAGGAGGGCTATTGATTTTTTGAGGTTAATTTTTCATCCAGCTACTTCAGTTAAAATGTTTATAATGTGTTAAGAGTTCCCTGGTGGAATTTTTAATATCACCTACATACACTACCATATCATCTGCAAATAACAATAATTTGACTTCTTCTTTCCAAATTGTTTCTTTTAAAATTGGAGATTCTTTTGTTTGGGGCATAGAGGTTAATACCTGAAATACCATCTTGGTGAATTTTTCTTTTTATGATTATGAAGTGTCCTTCCCAATTTCTTTTATTTTTTCTTGTTTTTAAGCCTTTTTTTGCTAGATATTAAAATGACTACACTAACATTCTTCTTAGGTCCATTTGCCTGGTATACCTTTTTCCAAAATTTTTCTCTGAGTTAATGTCTATCCTTGATGTTGAGGTGTGTTTCCTGTATGCAGCAGAAAGATGGATCCCTTTTTCACAACCATTCTGTTTGTGTCTTTTTATTGGGTAATTGAGACCCATGTTACCGAGAGATATCAATGACCAATGATTGGAGATTCTCATTATTTTGTTGTTGATGATAGTGTTGCTATTGCTGGTGTGTGCGTGCTTATATCAGTGTGTGTGTTTGTGTGTGTGTGTGTGTGTGTGTGTGTGTGTGTGTGTTACATGCATTCACATTTCACGCTTTCTGGTTTTACTGGTGTGAGATTCATGTGTTTTCATGGAGGTAGTTAAACTCCTGATTTTGGAGTTTTCCTTATAGCACCTTCTGTAAGGCTGGATATGTAGATAATTTTTTTCAGTTTGACTTTATTATGGGATATCTTACTTTCTCCATCTAAAATGATTGAAACTTTTACTGGGTGTTGTACTCTGAACTGGCATCTCTGGTCTCTTAGAGTCTGGAGCACTGCAGCAAAGGACTAAAGTCCAGGACCTTCTGGTTTTTAAAGTTTCCATTGAGAATGCAGGTGTAATTCTAATAGCTTTGTCTTTAAATGTTACTTGGTCTTTTTCCATTTCAGCTTTTAATATTATTTCTTTGTTCTATATTTTTACTTTTTTGGTTATTAATTTATGATGGACTTTCTTTTATGGTTCTATGTATTTGGTGTTCTGTGTTCTTTTTGTTCCTTTACAGGTATCTCCTTCTTAAGGTAAGGAAAATTTTCTTCTATGATTTTATTTAAAATTCTTTGTGTGTCTTTGAACTGGGATTCTTCTCTTCCTCTATTCTTATCATTCTTAGGTTTGGACTTTTCATAATGTACCAGATTTCCTGAATATTTTGCATCAGAAATTTTTTTTATATTTAATATTTTCTTTAACTGATGTATTTATTTCTTCTATTGTATCTTCAGTCACTGAGATTCTCCATTCCATCTCTTGTATTCTATTTTTGAAGCTTGCCTCTCTAGTTCCTGTTCGAATTCCTAGATTTTCCATTTCCAAAATTCCCTTTATTTGTGTTTTCTTTATTGCTTCTATTTCCATTTTCAGGTCGGGAACACTTTCATCAACTGTTTGTTTTTCCTTGGCTTTCTTTGAGGAATTTATTCATTTGGCCCAATTTCTTGTTTGTGTTTTCCTGGCTATTTAATAGGTATTTATTCATGTCCTCCTCTTGATGTGTGTGTGTCTCCTTAAGGGCCTTTATTATCTTCATTTAGGTGGTTTTATTTTAAGTTCTTTTTCTTGTGATCCAGCTATTTTTGAGTTTTCAGTGCCTGCTGTGGTAGTATGACTGAACTCTAGTGGAAGCACATTGCCCTGCCTGCTATTGACTGTGTTTCTATACTGGTCTATAGACATCTGAGTTTGGGGTAATTAGAGGCCCAGCTGCGGATTTCTGGGAGGTCAGGAGGAATCCACAGAAGTCATGGAGAGGAGGAAAGTGAGGTTGCAGCTGGGACTCTCTTGCAGTGCTAGGGATGAGCCTGGGGGTTTGGGTCTGCTCCATGAACAAAAAAAGCAGAGATGGTCTGTGGGAAGTCTACCTTGATAAGTCATTTTGAACAAATGGCTTTTCATTGTACAGAATATATGTTATTTTTAATGAAATGTTTGCAAAATCAAACTGTTTTTAAAATACAGATTATATCCCTTATATAAACTCAAACACAGATGAACTAGAGTGACATTGGTTCTAAAATATAGAATATTATTTGAAAATCTTCTTCCTCAAATATTCACTACTCAATATTGCTCTATTTCTTCCTCTCTCATCCAAATATATAGAGAAATACAACATACAGACATGTTGAGAAGTGTGTATGTAAACACAGTATACATCTGGATACAGACTTAATAATTATTATATGTAAGTAATAAATACTTAACCAGAAATTTTGAGAAAACAGGCAAGGAAAATATTGCAGAATCTACTATCAGTGCAGAGACAACAAAAGGCATGAAGGGGATTGACTAGCGGGGAAAACAATCAGAAAATATCTTACTCTGTTAGAGAACAGGGTAGACCAAGTAAGAGTTAATATTTGATTCAAATAATAGAAAACAGATACATGTTCAGGAGCACAGAAAACATAAAAATAATTCAAATTAATTAGCAAACAGGAAACAGAAAGGAGAGGCAGAGTGGGAATAAAGAAGAGTTTCAGAAACAGTGAAACAAAGGAAAGGGAAAATTTTAAAATGATGTGAAATAACTATATTCATTTAGAAAAGCAACATGTGTTTGTGTAAAATGAAAACAACTTAAGAGAGCAATAAAAACACAAAATTGAGTTTCTTTCTATTTCAGTCTGAAGTTATGACCTATATTTGTTACAAAGATATGAAGATATATATATATATATATAGCCAGGCAATAATAAGGTAGTATTCACAAAGTTCACCTCTGTTCCTGATAATATATTTCCCAGAAATTAGAGCATCCATTACATCAGCATAAAGAATTTATTCTTTTTCCATGTGCCTATGAGTTTTTTTAATATTTATTTTACAAGAATGCAGAGATTTTAAGTGTGATATTACATCAATAAATATCATTGACAACTCAGTTTTTGTGTCTGATACATTGTTACCTCAGACAAAATAACAATTGCATGGGTTAAAACAAATATTTAATTTCATGAGATTAAAAATTCAGTGTTGCTGGAGGGCTTCTCTCCAGGTTCCCCAAGCCCCGCAGTCCCACAATCCACTTATAAAATAATCACTCAGACGCTTATATCACTTATAAACTGTATGGCCATGGCAGGCTTCTTGCTAACTGTTCTTATATCTTAAATTAACCCATTTCTATAAATCTCTACCTTGCCACGTGGCTGGTGGCTTACCAGAGCCTTTACATGCTGCTTCTCCTGGCGGTGGCTGCAGTGTCTCCCTCCTCAGCCTTCTGCTTCCCAGAATTCTCCTCTCTCCTTGTCCCACCTACTTCCTGCCTGGCAACCTACTTCCTGCCTGGTCACTGGCCATCAGTGTTTTGTTTATATAGAGCAATATCCACAGCACTTCCCCTTTTTTTTCTTTTTTTTTTAAAGGAAGGTTTTAACTTTAACATGGTAAAATTACATATAACAAAACAATTACCGAGCAAGAATTATAGTTACAATATTAAAGAAGAGGTCCTATCTATCTTATATTTGTAAGTTTAAGGTTTTATATCTAGCTTATCTTTTATCATAACTGAGGAAATTACAACTATCTAGTTTTCAACCACATCAAAGACCTGAAAAGGAACATAATGGTACCTGAGAAATGGTAGATGGATGCAAGCAACTTTCGGGAATCTTGCAAAAGTAGACCAAGACAGCTGGCAGCCTGGACAGTCACCTAATGTTTCTCAGCATTGTTGGTGCATTTAAATTGGCTACAGGCCTAGAGTATCTGACAGACCATTTTCAGAAGCAGGAATTCTGAGAGACCATCTTACCCTGTCTTGGCAGAGTACAGTGGTCGCTTTCCTTGTGTCCCGCTTGTCCAGAAAGGGCAGCATTGCATTTGTACTGTCAGCCGTCAAGGCAAGGGCAGTTCTTTGCCCAGTAGGCCATTTTGTGCCAAGAAGACAAACTTCCAAATGGAAATGTCTTAGAAGCCCAACATTCTCTCAGGATCAAATTGGTGCTGCCAGGAGCAATTGTGTCTCACGTGAACAGAATTTTAAGTTATTTAAATGCCACATTCTCTAGGTCTATGAAGTGTTTGAAGATTACCTATCTATCTGAAATATATCTATGTATACCTAGAAGACTTAACTAACATGGCTACAAATATGATTATCATAGATAACTAATTATTAATCTATTTTTAATTATTCATTACAATTTTAAATGAGTTAAACATAATACCTTAAACAAGAATAGAAATATATATATATACAGTATAACAAAATTAACTTTAAGTTTGTATCAATAAACTAAAATTTATACCAATGTAAAACATTTTAAACATAAACTAAAATCTATACCAATGTAAAACATTTTAAACAAGTTGTTCTTTAAAAGTAGGTACATTAATCTACCCTTTTATCTTATCATCTCCATATCCTCCTATATATCTATATCATATCCCCTTTTCTTTTTTAGAAAGAGACCACATTTATAATCAACTTGTTTTAAATAAAGATATTGGTTTTTCTCTGTCCCACACCAGAGGGCTTTTTTGATTTGGGACACAAGAATATCTTAACCATTTTTTTTTAAAGCAATATGTCTGGGTTTAGAGGGGGAGTGAGCCAATTCCACCTCTAAAGCCAACTTGGTATATTTGGGAATTTGGGTGCAGCATCTCTTACTACTTCCTGCTGGAGGGGGGCGCTGTATCTTATGGGTACGTAAATTAAATTTTAGGCCTATGGGGTAGTCCATGAGGCTGTATTGTGTGAAACAGTTGCCTTGAAACCATTCTGGATGTTGGATCATCTGGGCCATGGTGTCATCGGAGATCTTTCAGGGGGTCTTGGTTGGTCAAACCTGATGTATCTTAATATGGAACAAATCCGTAGCCTCTAGCTTTCTGTGAAAACAAAAGCAGAACCTCTTTTCCAAAGTAAAATATCCTTATATCCAAATTTTGAAGTCAAGGTATCTTTAAAATTTACATTTTGGCATAAGTGAACAGCTCTTACAATCAAATGTTTTTCTTTAGTTAGGAATATCAAAGACAACATAATCCAGATTTTATGTGATAGCCATCTTTATGTGGCTTATTACCTTCACTGTTTTTTTTAAAAAACACTTTATTTTTAGATACTATTTGTTTATATAACGGTATATATATATATATATATATATATATATATATATATATATATATATTTAAGCCTACGTACATTTTTACATGCATTATAAACTATTTCATCTGAATCAGTCTTATTGCGAACTTATTGATTTAAACTGTAGCCTTTTAAGCCTGAAACAGCGCTGTGGCTGTTGGCTCTGCCCACTTCAGCTTCCCAACATGGCGGTGGTACGTTTTCTGCCAGCTCTGGGAGCCAACAATTCTCAGAAATAGTGGGTCTAAATGATTCTTATCAAAGCAGCGTGTAGCCCAGAAACCTCTTTTTTTTTTTTTAATACTAGTAAAGACTAAATCTACCACACAGCGTAATGTGCCGCTGACAGACGCCTCATTTCAGCCATACTGCCGGTCAAACGTACACGCCAGGAACCCGCAAGTGTTCAAACCCGCGTTTTGTGGCGTCTACCTGCCCGTATGAGACAAGAAGCAGGAGCCTGGTTTTGGCTCTGTTTAGAATTGGTTATTAAATATTCTCAGGTTTAAGGTAGAAACTTGAGCCGTTGGGCACCATTTGTTGCTGGAGGGCTTCTCTCCAGGTTGCCCAAGCCCCGCAGTCCCACAATCCACTTATAAAATAATCACTCAGACGCTTATATCACTTATAAACTGTATGGCCATGGCAGGCTTCTTGCTAACTGTTCTTATATCTTAAATTAACCCATTTCTATAAATCTCTACCTTGCCACGTGGCTGGTGGCTTACCAGAGTCTTTACATGCTGCTTCTCCTGGCGGTGGCTGCAGTGTCTCCCTCCTCAGCCTTCTGCTTCCCAGAATTCTCCTCTCTCCTTGTCCCACCTACTTCCTGCCTGGCAACCTACTTCCTGCCTGGTCACTGGCCATCAGTGTTTTATTTATATAGAGCAATATCTACAGCAATTAAGTATGTTCAGTCATTTTAAAAAGAGAATACAAAGTAATTTGAGTGATTTTTAATTCAAACTACTATTTTAGAATGATTGTGTAGTATCAGTCTTATTCTGAATTATTATCCCCTATATTTTGGTAGTTGTTACACTTCCCTAGTTCTGCTGGTTGGTTGTAAATTGGACACAAGTTTGGAAGTGCCACCCTGGACAGTCGGTTCTGTCTTGTGTAAAATGTAGTCTGGATAAGCCATGAAGGGAAGTCAGTATGCAATGTTCTGCTGTGGTCTCTGGTTTGGTTTATACTTCAACATTGCTGCCCCAAATTCCTCCAGTAATGGACTGCTATCACAGAGTTTCAAGTTTAAGTAAACCCTTCCCGCCTTCAGGTGATTTGGGTAAGAGAAACAGAAAGCAAACTAGAATGCTAGAGGATTGTTAAAGTGAAGTTGGTCCATTTTATCAATGAATCCAAATAAATCTGTGTTATATTTTATTTTTTTTCAAGGAAATAAATGTATTCAAGTATAACTCCTGCAATTTATTATAAAGTAGTTGATTCACAGATTTCTGTGAAAGGTATATATTTAAGTAACCTGAAACATATAAAAATGTTCAGTCTCTGAAATTATCAACTTAAGCTACAGAGAAAACTATGATGTGAGCTGTGAGCGGAATAGTGATGGTGCAGATGCTTTTACACACTGGTTTAATTGACTTCTTTTAACAATACTCTTTTTACTTATCATGACCTTATAGCTCTTGCATTATACATGTCTGCCAAGTCAACACTACAAGGATGGCTACAGCAAATTTTGCTGCTGGTTCAAGATGTAATATGGCATACTTACAAAAGCACACACACACACACACACACACACACACATATACATACATACACACTGCAGCAGCCTTGTACATGCTAGTCTGAAGTTGGGAAAACATTTACTCAGGCAGTCTTGTTGGACTATTAGGAAATAAGCCTTGAATGTTTACAGTCCTGCCATTAAGGTGCCTTTCCTATTACTTAATTACACACCATGTGGTTTCTCTTTAATTGAACTAGTACTTTTATGATTGCTATTTATTTTTCTGAAAACTCTTTGCATCACTATTTTGGATGTATTTTTTGAATTTACTCATCTTTTCTTCCCCAAACTTCACATTTTGCACATCCTTCTGCTCTACTTTCTTTTCCTTTTCTAAATCCAACCTAGGCTACAGGCAATGAACAATAACCACAACAGTGAGTGAGTGTTGCCCTGCCTTGAAATTTCTTATGACCAACTAATCAGCACATTACTGTTTAATTCAACTTCACTTCAATATTCATGACATAGAAAAACACAATTAGAAACCTTGCTAGAATGTAACACAAATGGCCTTAGCTATGGTTCTTAATGGAGTCAGTATTTTACCCAGAAACCTCATGAATATGAAACTCAATGCTTATGTTTGGCATTCTAGTCTTTTAAGCCCCTATCAGAATGGTTCTTTAAGCTCTGCGGTAGCATCTTAAAAGTTCTTTGGCTGCAGCCGCAGTCTTCACAGCCTGTCTTTAACTCTTCATCACCAATTATCTGTGTTACTTAGCTTTGCTTAATGCTTGTGCAGAATATCTAACAGAAACTAAGTAAGGCATAAGGACTCCTTTTGGCTCATGGTTTGAGACACTGTAGTCTATTGTGTTGGTCACATTCACTTCTGTGATTGACAGTGTGAGAATGAGGAAGCTTGCTCACATGACAGCAGATCAGAAAATGCAATGGAGACCAGAAGCAGAGCCAGACAACATCCCATGAGTTTCTGATACTACATGTTCATATATGCCACCCTAGACCACAACATGAATGATTTCATTACCTTCCAAACCAGTGTCACTAGATACAGCCCAAATTTTGAAACACAAGAATAATATTTCATACTTAAATCATAATGGAATGAGTCCCCACACAGGTTGTATGACTCATGCTCTACATATTTTGAAAATACCCTGACTGTTGAACACTGACCCCAATTCTCTGTTCTAGCTACTCTCCAGTTCCTAATAGATAGAAGTGGAGATTCTAGATCAAGACTCTCCCAGTGTGGTGCTAGCAGACACTAGGGTGGGTAGACATGACCACTCCAGCCTCAACCTGAGGTCCTTCACAAATGTATTTGTTCATGTGTTCATGACCCACATGGTCTGTGTGTCTGTCATCCCTAGTTTGTATGGTTTCTTGAAAGTCTTTTAACAAAATTATAAAATAGAGATTGTGTGTTTTTTTTTTTTTTCTCTCTCTCTCCTCAGTCCCTGTCTTGGTCTCTCAAGGAGAGGTCATTTTCCCAGTGGGCAGCTGTCCGGAGTCTTACACCTCTATGTTATTTGCCCTGTGTAATTTTCAGCAAAATGAATGTTACATAACCCCAAGGAATCCCTTTTCTCAATTCTTAGTAGTTTGACACACTGTCGTATTTTATTTACTCTTTAATACACTTTAATTAAAAAAGAAAATACCCAACACTTAATGCCATAAAAGCACTACTTTTTGAGTTCTATTCTTTTTCAATGAGCTTTGGCTCTCTACTGCATTGCTATGCCTACTCTAAACTCTCCATTAGAGCTGTTCACCTGAGTGGCTTTTCTCTTTTTCCTAACACTCTCCTACCCTTGCCTCAGCTTCCTTTGCTAGTGCCCGTGCATGGGCTGAACTGTTTCCTTGCTTGGTGTCATTTTCCACATGATTGAGCTTTAAAGAGAAAAATAAGGTCATAACCTTGCTGGAACCTGAACAAAAGAAAGATGACCCCGTGGCACCACTGAATGAACTCTCCTGTGGTGCACAGGAAGTGCTACGAGTTAGTCAGTGTTTTATTCTAAGGGGATGAAGGAATTCATCCAATGACTAGTAATATTTCATGAAAAAATAACTGATGCGCAGTGACTTTTTTTTTACTAAATACAAAAAGAAGTGTTATTTTATGTTAAAAGTGACAAGATTCATTTCCAATTTATAAACGATTTATAACTTTTTATACATTTCTAGAAGTAATCAATTCTAAATGATGAATGTTAACATAGGTTACTTTTCAGAGCAAAATATTTCTTAATTACCCCTCATAAAATCTTACTTGGATTTTAATTGCTGAAAAAAATAATATAACAACCTCTTTTTATTTAAAATTCTAGTTTGGATTGATCCCTTACAAGAATTCAAACTGTTCAAAAAGAAATAAGGAAACAAAAAGTTCATTAATAATCTTTTTAACATTCAAATTCATTATAACCTTTAGAAATAAATATGTGATATCCTCATGTCAAATAGCAGATAACAGAAAATCTTTTTCAATTATCACCTCATTTAAGCATCCATTAGTCCAATTCATAAACCACAAAATAAAAATAACATTAAAAACAGTAAATTAAAATTTACTTTTTATAAAGCTTGCAAAAGTTTGACACATTTCTACATATATTTTAGTAATGTGTTTTTAAAGTCTTGACCACTACATCTTAGAATTGTTACTTAGACATGTTTATGTCACTCAAATTTTCTGCGAATTCGGTAATGATTATCTCATAGTCTTTGTCCAATCACCTTTATTCTGACTTCTTATATCTGAGTAGTATATAAACATTTTTAATTGTAAATTATAATTCCACCAGACTTTTGTTGATTATACATTCCCTTGCATTACTTTTGTTGATTGTGCATTCCCTTGCATTCTGTTTTAAATTTTCTTTATCCTGTAATCTTGTCTATTTCACCGAGAAGGCTTTGTAGGAAGCCATGTTTGACAACCTTTAGGTACTATAGGAAGAAAAAAAAAAAACACCAAGACTAGCAACTTGCAGAGAAAAGGCTAATTTGTCCTATATCTTATACATCTTCACTTCAAGGTGAACTTAGTCATTAACCCTGGGATGATGACAAGGCTACATCATGATAGAGAGCCCTGGGGCAGCAGACTAGCTTATCTCATATTTAAGTAGTCTAATACAAAAAGGATAAAGTCAGGACCCATACAAGCCTTTTGAGATTATGCCCTACTCACTGGAAGGATGCCTACCATTTAGCAATTCTTATAGGTTCTAATGTTCCCTAATATTGTTATTCAAAGAAGAAAATCATTAATACATGGTCTATAGGGGAAACTTATCAAAACTAAAACGATCTGTTCCTGACTCACACGGATTCATCTAATTCTCTGACTTCAAAATGCAGTCCATCTTACTCTAGAAGTCCTCTGTCTTCACTGCTCTACCATTGCTCACAAGCCAAGTTCACATTCTTTTCAGAAATGCAAAACAGGCAAAATTTGGGGTCTTGTAAACAAATCACTACTTCCTTGAAATATAGAATGGTGAGTAGGAATCTGTAATTTTCTCCATCCCAATTGGGATAAGAAAATGTCAAGTGATGATGGTGCAAATTAAAATACAACCCTAGCAAGTCAAATATCAAATCTGAATGTACCTTTGCTGAAATCCAGTTATATCCTTGGGACACTGAAAGCCTTATATTTTTTTCATGGTTGCCAAATACATGGCTTCTCTCTTGGACTGCCTTTCTCTACTCTTTCATCTTTTTTTCAACAAGTTTGCTTCATTTGTGTCTTCTGTCTCTTCTTGGGGTCTTCAACACAATTATAAAAGTTTCAATATTTATTGTTTTTAATGATTATAAGAATTTTTTTCCTGAATGTTTGTCCATTTACTATGCATGTGCAATGCTTGTAGATGTTAGAGGAGCGGTTCCTTGGAAATTGGATTCCTTAGAAATGGAGTTATAAAACATTAGTCACCATGTAGATTTGGGGAACCAAACCTGGGTGCTTGACAAGAGTGTTTTATTAACTCCTAAACTGTCTCTCCAGCCCTATTATTACAAGTTTGACTTAAATTCTATAACTCTGTAGGCTACTTCTTACAGGAATATGTGTCCTGATACAGAGATTCACAACTCCTAGACATTACTTTGAAATCTCAGTGCAGTCTACAGACTGTATCTCTCCTTCAAAATGCATATCTGCAAAACTGTGTCACATGGTGTGTTATATTCTCCCTCCAGAATCATCTGTACCTGTGCCTTCTTGAACCATAAGTGTACTAGTCTCTCAGGTCTGAATGAGAATGGTGTTCTGGAGCTTTTTTCTCAAAAGAAAAAAAAAATACACAAAAATTACATTTCTATATTTCTCACCCTGTGTTATGTACATGCCAAGACTTCGAACACCTACTGGATATCTTGTCACAATGGAAAATGCTTGATATAATCCTCACATATGTAGTCTCTAGTATAGGAACACTCCTTGATGGAACTTTTATACATGATCAAATTCAGTTAAAAAATAATACTTACAGATAAGTCTCTGCCTTTCTTCAATTGTGATTTCAGTGCAAATATGGATAGTGTTAGGTATTCATCCTCATCCAACTTGACTTTGTTGTGCCACATTGATCTTCTCCTGCTCTGTAAAAGAATCCATTTCATTTTAGGTAAGATGACCACAGCCATAGGGTGTGAAAAAATCACATGTATGTTATTCAACGTGGATACTCCCTAAATTTCATTTCTATCTGAATGAAAATAATTCTAAACTTTTTGCTGTCGACATTCTTTTTTTTGCTTAGCATTCTTTTCTGAACACATATGAAAAAGATTATTAATTAATATGCAGAATATTAGGCTTTCTTGGTGCCAATCCTTCAGAACTCCTCTTAGACTTCCAAGGAACTTTTGTTTATCATCATGCAAGGGAAGAACAAAGTTAAAACAAGGCTCAGTAACAAGTTTCTGTTACCTAGGTTTCCATTACTAACACAGAGTACAAGAGACAACTGAACAAGAAAGAAGAAAGGCAGCTTGGGATCACAGTTTTGGAAATCTCAGCTCATGATCAGTTAGTCCTCTTGAATATGGGTCTGTGGCCAGGCAATGAAACTTGCAGGGAAGCAAGACAGAAATAAGAAGAAACCAGAGTGACATCGTTTCCTTCATGAACATTCCCTCAGTGCTACTAGGAACTTCTGTGGATATTGCTCTGTATAAATAAAACACTGATGGCCAGTGACCAGGCAGGAAGTAGGTTGCCAGAAAGGAAGTAGGTGGGACAAGAGAGAGGAGAATTCTTGGAAGCAGAAGCTGAGGGGGAGACACTGCAGCCACCGCCAGGACAAGCAGCATGTAAAGATGCCGGTAAGCCACCAGTCACATGGCAAGGTATAGATTTATAGAAATGGGTTAATTTAAGATATAAGAACAGTTAGCAAAAAGCCTGCCATGGCCATATAGTTTGTAAGCAATATAAGTCTCTGTGTTTACTTGGTTGGTTCTGAGCGGCTGTGGGACAGGTGGGTGACAAAGATTTGTCCTGACTGTGGGCAAGGCAGGAAAACTCTAACTACAAGGAACCACATATGGTGCCTTGATTGTTAATAGGGCTTTACATATCTATGGTAAGTACTATACCATTGAGGATTTATCAAACCACAAATCAGACTTTAAATGGGGTTCTATCATATCTTAAAAATTCTACACACTAGGGACAAAGAAACTGAGATTAAAAACATTTGAATAGACATACCTCCTGAAGAAATATATCCATCCCTATATTTGAGGTGATAAAGGTGAAAGAATTTCCCTGTGAAATTGAACTCTATGAGATAAAAGACAGATGGTAAGAGATACATAGTTAACAGAATATAGATAGATGGGTAGATAGATTAGATGATAGATTAGATAGATGATAATAGATAGATAGATAGATGATCTATAGATAGATAGACACATAGAAAGATGATAGATAGATCTCAAATTCAAAGATAGACACTACCTAAGAATAAAAGGCTGGGAAAAGACTTTCCAATCAAATGGTCTTAAGAAGCAAGTGGGTATAGTCATCCTGATATCCAGCAAAATAGACTTCAAACTAAAATCAATCAAAAGAGATCAAGAAGGGCATTACATACTTATCACAAAAGATGCACCAAGATGAATTTTCAATTACGAACATTTATGCCCCAAACACAAGGGCACACATATATCTAAAAGAAACATTACTAAAGCTTAAACCACATAGAAAACCCCACACATTAATAGTGGGAGATCTCAACACCCCACTTTCACCACTGGACAGATCTCCCAAATCGAAACTTAACAGAGAATTAAAGGACTTAACTAATGTCATGATTCAAATGGACTTAATAGATATCTACAGAACATTCCATCCCAACAAAAAAGAATATACCTTCTTCTCAGCACCCCATAGAACCTTCTCTAAAATCAACCACATACTTGGCCACAAAGCAATCTCAACAGATACAAAATAATTGGAATAACCTCCTGTGTTCTATCAGACCACCATGGTTTGAAGTTAGATTTCAACAACAACAAAAACTACAGAAAACCTACAATCTCATGGAAACTGAATAATGCTCAACTGAATCACCAATGGGTTAAGGAAGAAATAAAGAAAAAATTAAAGACTTCCTAGAGATCAATGAAAATGAAGACACCACATACCCAAACTTATGGGACACTATGAAAGCAGTGCTAAGAGGGAAATTCATAGCACTAAATGCCCACATAAAGAAGTTGGAGAAATCTCACACTAGTGACTTAACAGCACACCTGAAAGCTCTAGAACAAGAAGAAGCAAAGTCTCCTAGGAAGAATAGATGCCAGGAAATTATCGAAGTGAGAGGTGAAATCAATAAAATAGAAACTAAGAGAACAATACAAAAAATTCATGAAACAAAGAGTTGGTTCTTTGAGAAAATCAACAAGATAGACAAGCCCTTATCCAAACTAACCAAAAGACAGAGAGAGAGAATCCAAATCAGCAAAATCAGAAATGAAAAGGGGGACATAACAACAGATATTGAAGAAATCCAGCGAATCATCAGGTCATACTTCAAAAACCTCTACTCCACAAAACTGGATAATCTAAAAGAAACGGATAATTTTCTGGATAGGTACCATAAAACTAAGTTAAATAAAGAACAAACTATTTAAATAGTCCAATAACCCCCAAGGAAATAGAAAGAGTCATTAAAAGTCTCCCAAGCAAATAAAGCCCAGGACCAGATGGTTTTGGAGCAGAATTCTACCAGATCTTCAAAGAAGAGTTAATACCAATACTCTCTAAATTGTTCCACACAATAGAAACAGAAGGAACATTACCAAACTCCTTCTATGAGGCTACAATTACCTTGATTCCTAAACAAAACAAGGATACACAAAGAAAGAGAAGTACAGATCGATCTCCCTCATAAACATTGATGCAAAAATACTCAATAAAATACTGGCAAACAGACTCCAAGAACACATCAAAACAATTATCCACCATGATCAAGTAGGCTTCATCAGGATGCAAGGGTGGTTCAACATACGAAAATCCGTCAATGTAATACACCATATAAACAAAATCGAAGAAAAAAAACCACATGATCATCTCACTAGATGTAGAAAAAGCATTTAACAAAATCCAACACCCCTTCATGATGAAGGTCTTGGAGCGATCAGGAATACAGGGAACATACCTAAACATAATAAAGGAAATTTACAGCAAGCCAACAGCCAACATCAAATTAAATGGAGAGAAACTCAAAGTAATTCCACTAAAATCAGGAATGAGGCAAGGCTGTCCACTCTCCCCATACTTATTCAATATAGTACTTGAAGTTCTAGCCAGAGCAATAAGACAACATAGGGAGATTAAGGGGATACAAATTGGAGAGG
This sequence comes from Peromyscus leucopus, assembly GCF_004664715.2. Lineage (NCBI taxonomy): Eukaryota > Metazoa > Chordata > Mammalia > Rodentia > Cricetidae > Peromyscus > Peromyscus leucopus. The sequence goes on along the minus strand of NC_051073.1, from coordinate 15,319,976 downwards.
AAGAAGTCAAGCTTTCCCTATTTGCAGATGACATGATAGTATACTTGAGTGACCCCAAATATTCCACCAAGGAACTGATACAGCTTATAAACACCTTCAGCAACATAGCAGGATACAAGATCAACTCAAAAAAATCAGTAGCCCTCCTATATACAATTGACAAAGAGGCTAAGAAGGAAATTAGAGATACATCACCCTTTACAATAGCCACAAATGACTTAAAATACTTTGGGGTAACACTAACCAAGCAAGTGAAGGACCTATATGACAAGAACTTTAAGTCCCTGCAAAAAGAAATTGAAGATGTCAGAAAATGAAAAAATCTCCCATGCTCATGGATAGGCAGGACCAACATATTAAAAATGTCAATTTTACCAAAAGCAATCTACAGATTCAATGCAATCCCCATCTAAATATCAACACAATTCTTCATAGACCTGGAAAGAATAATACTCAACTTCATATGAAAAACAAAAAAATCCAGGATAGCCAAAAGAATCCTGTACAATAAAACAACCTCTGGAGGCATCACGATCCCTTGACTTCAAGATCTACTATAGAGCTACAGTAATAAAAACAGCTTGGAATTGGCATGAAAACCAACATGTGGACCAATGGAATCGAATTGAAGACCCTGACATTAATCCACACTTATGAACATATAATTTTTGACAAAGAAGCCAAAAGTGTACAATGGAAAAAAGAAAGCATCTTCAACAAATGGTGCTGGCATAACTGGATATCAACGTGTAGAAGGCTGCAAATAGATTCATATCTGTCACTGTGCACAAAACTTAAGTCCAAGTGGATCAAGGACCTCAACATAAATCCAGCTGCTCTGAACCTGCTAGAAGAGAAAGTAGGAAGTAGTCTTGAACGAATTGGCATAAAAGATCACTTCTTAAATATAACACCAGTAGCACAGACACTGAGAGAAACAATCAATCAATGGGACCTTTTGAAACTGTGAAGCTTTTGTAGAGCAAAGGATACAGTCAACAAGGCAAAGTGACAGCCTACAGAATGGGAAAAGGTCTTCACCAACCCCACATCTGACAGAGGACTGATATCCAGAATATATAAGGAACTCAAGTCATTAGACATCAAAATGCCCAACAGTCCAATTAAGAAATGGGCTTTAAAACTAAACAGAGAATTTTCAATAGAGGAAACTCAAATGGCTGAAAGACATTTAAGGTATTGCTCAACATCCATAATCATCAAGGAAATGCAAATCAAAACAACTCTGAGATACCACCTTACACCTGTCAGAATGGCTAAGATAAAAAACACTGAAGACACTTTATGCTGTAGAGGATGTGGCGCTAGGAGAACTCTCCTCACTGCTGGTGGGAATGCAAGCTTTTACAGCCACTTTGGAAATCAATATCGCACTTTCTTAGAAAATTGGGAATCAATCTCCCCCAAGATCCAGCTATACCACTCTTGGGCATATACCCAAGGAATGCTCAATCATACCACAAGAGCACTTGCTTAGCTATGTTCATATCAGCATTGTTTGTAATAGCCAAAACCTGGAAACAATCTAGATGCCCTTCAACTGAAGAATGGATAAATAAAATGTGGTACATATACACAATGTAATACTACTCAGCAGAGAAAAACAATGACATCATGAGGTTTGCAGGCAAATGGATAGATCTAGAAAAAATCATCCTGAGTGAGGTAACCCAGACTCAGAAAGATAAACATGGTAAGTACTCATAGGAGGATACTAGATGTGGAACAAGGATGACTGGACTCCTACTCACATCACCAGGGAGGCTACCTGGTAAACAGGACCCCAAGAAAGACACAGGGATCACCCAATTACCGAGAAATGGATGAGATCTACATGAACAGCCTGGACATGAGTGGGGATAATGAAGGGCGAGGGTCAAGGGAAAGGGAGCTTGTGGGAGCGGGAGATCCCAGCTAGATCAAGAACAGAGAGGGAGAACAAGAAATAGGAGACCATGGTAAATGAAGACCACACGAGAAAAGGAAGAAACAAAGAGCTAAAGAGGCCCAAAGAGATCCACAAAGATACCCCCACAATAGACTGCTGGCAATGGTCGAGAGACAGCCCGAACTGTCTTACTCTGGTGATGGGATGGCCAAACACCCTAATTGTTGTGCTAGAAACCCCATCCAACAACTGAGGGATCTGGATCCAGAGATCCATGGCTAGGCCCCAAATGGAGCTCCAGGAGTCTAATTAGTGAGAAAGAGGAGGGTCTATATGAGTGAGAATTGTTGAAACCAAGGTTGGATAAATCACAGGGACAAATAGCCAAACGAACAGAAACACATGAACTATGAACCAAAAAGGCTGAGGGGGCCCCCAACTGGATCAGGCCGTCTGAATAGGTGAGACAGTTGATTGGCTTGATCTGTTTGGGAGGCATCCAGGCAGTGGGACCAGGTCCTGTGCTCATTACATGAATTGGCTGTTTGAAACCTGGGACCTACGCAGGGATCCTTGGCTCCGCCTGGGAGGAGGGGACTGGACCTGCCTGGACTGTGTCTACCAGGTTGATCTCAATTCTTGGGGGAGGCTTTGCCCTGGAGGAGGTGGGAATAGGGGATGGTCTGGGGGGAAGGAGGGAGGGGCAGGATGAGGGAGAACAAGGGAATCCCTGGCTGATATGTAGAACTGAATTGTACTGTAAAATTAAATAAAAGGAAAAAAAAGAAACACAGAGCCAAATACATAGTTAAGGGCCAGGAGGTCAGGGCAATTGCTAGGAGCTGCGATTGGAAACCTTGCCCTTCACTGTCACTGCTGTCCTACCTGGCAGTGATGGCACACACCTTTAATCCCAGAACTAGGGAAGCAGAGCTAGGTAGATTTCTATGTGTTCAAGGATACAGCCAACATGGAGACACTCCTTTAATCTCAATACAAACCATAGAAGACATGGAGGTCTGTATAGATGGTCAGTGATGAGGAGATCATGTGGTTGGGTTTACAACCAATGAGATGTCAGAAAAGAAAGTCCATAAAAAGACAGATACATAGGAAAGAAGTCTCTTGCGGAGAGGTGGGACAGCAGCTACAGTGAAGGGTAGAGTTTTTAATCTCAGCTCTTGGCTATTTCTCTGACCTCTTGGCTTGTAACTCTATATTTGGCTCTGTGTTTCTTATTTAACAAGATGGTTACATCTACAGTTGGTGCTCAGGTAGAACCTTCAGGTCTGTCATTTGTCATCTTTGCTTGGTGGTAGAAATGTATTAACAGACTGTGTTAAGTGGGCAGTAAGAGAGGCCAAGGGCTGACTTTTCAGGGTTGTATTCTACAAACGCTTGGGAGATGGTATCATCCTCTTTACAAGGACCAGTCATTCTCATGTCCCCACATGCCTTCTTGTAGTCTTTCACTTTGCCTTGTCCACATCATAAGTTCATGGGTAACAAAGACTGTTGGTTTCCTTTGAGAACTTTGGGAGGAGAAAGTTTGATATTAGGCAGAAAATGTGTTTTTAGGGTGGGTATTTAACAGGCCATACCCTTGAGAACATAGACCTTCCAACGCTTCTCATTTGTCTTTTATTATCTAACAACACTGCACAACAATAAAACATTGGGCTGCTGGAGGTCTGTGTTCCATTTTTCCCTGGCTTGTTCCATTCCTTATTTTTTACCCTAGGATGAAATATTCAATTTTAAACTGAAAGATTCTAGCCATTAGTAATCTTTAAAGACTACAAAATCTTTTAAAATGGAAAGTAAAGGCCAAGTCTTTGATAATTACCTTGGTCATTCTATGCCCCCCTCCAGCATGTGGGGAAGAGACAAGTGAATTTAGTGTGAGAGTGTACTTTGTCTGACCCGTGCTCTTCTCTGATCATGATCACTTTGCCTACTCTCTGCTTGTGGAATTTCACTGTTTAAAGGCTGTTCTTCATGTTGAAATTATATATAGGCATGCTCTACTTTTTGAAAAGAAATGTGACTGTTTTTCACTGCAAAGGTACTTGCATTCCTACAGTAGTTGAAATGATTAGGATATCTTTATTATTTATAGCTATATAGGTAATACCATAAATAAAAGACACACTGATTATAAAAAAGAAAGATGGTAGATAGATAGATAGATAGATGATAGATAGATAGATAGATAGATAGATAGATAGATAGATAGATGATAAATAGATGATAGATTTACTGTAGGGTTGTTCATTTTATTATACAATACACCTCTAAGCAGTTTTAAAATTGACATTGAATCCCAATAAAAATTTGTTTAATTCAGTTGGAAACAAATTTCTGAAATAAATGAAGACAGTGTTATAATCTTCAGTTCAAAACAGGGACCTGGGAACTTGGGGGATCTTTGGGGTAAGTCCCAGAGAAGGAAGACCTGAGATGCAGGAACTTCATTGACAGTGTTCAAGCACAGACAATTGTCCCACCTCAAGCAAAAGAAATCTATATACTGGTGACGCAAGTAGTATCAAAGTCTTAATAAATCTAAACAGTGCTGAAGCTTCAAAAAATTAGTTAATGACATCAAAAATTGCCAGTGACCATAAATTTTACCAGCCCATTGATTCAAATGACATTCTTATTTGTTTGGAAAGATCCTGGCAGATATACCTAGTAATTATGTGTATCCGGATATTTGAGTAGCCTTTATGCCCAAACTTAACCATCATACTATTTCCTCTAAAATTATTGAGTGTATATATTAATTAATTTACTTTGTGTATAGGTCTGTACATTAGAATATACTGAACATTAATATATCTCAGGCCTGCAAGCCCAGCCCAATCAATGAACTCTAGGTTCAGTTTGAGAGACCTTCTTTCAAACAAATTAGGTGGAAAATGATAACAATCAGGATTAACCTCTGTGGTCAATGGACACACACACATTCATGTGCCACTTTTACATTCACACACTCACAAACATAAATACAAATACACATATTTATGCACACACACACACACACACACACAAACACACACACACATACACACGGTACAACAAAATAGACTAATTCCTCTTAAGGAAACACAAAGTAGTAATAAAACAAAGTTTTCTTTTGCTGCTTTGACTAGTTCTGAACTTTATAGAAAGTTCATGGTTAAGGTGAGTTGATACTGGATAGTTGTGGGGCTTCTCCTGAATTCATTAACACATGGCTGTCTTCTCACTGTGCCTTCAATGACATGGAGAGTGTCATTTGGTGTCTCAACTGACACTGAAACTACCAGAATAGAAAGCCACTTCCATGACATCATCTAACCCCAATTATTTTTCAAAAGCTTCTTCTTAACATACCACAACTTTGGAAGCTAAATTTTTACAAAGACATAAACAACCCCATCTACAATAGTATCTATATAAATATGAATGCAAAATGGGAATGTATTGATATGTTTTATATCTACCATTTGCTTTTGCCATAAACTGTACAAGGATTATAGTTAGCTTTCCCCTGCCAAATACCATATTTTACTATTTTGACAGCCTTGACCAACAAAATTTGTGAGTGTGATAAAAGTGAGCTACTCCAGCACATTCTGAATTTTACTGGTCATATTATAAAATACAAAATTAAATTTTAGTCTAAGTATAAAATGTAGCAAATTTAATTCAAAATGGGATCTTCATATGTACTGACAAGAAAACTTACACAAGTCATACATGACCTTTGATATTAAGTTTGACAAATCCATGTGAATATTATTCTTATGGTACATCTCAGAGAGGAATGCCAATATTTGGGTCTGGAGCAATAGCTCAGAGGTTAGAGCATGTAACATGCTTTCAGAGCACCTGAGTTCAATTCCCATTATGTCTGAAAGCTCATAGTCATCCATAACTGCTCTTCCAGAGGATCTAATACTTTCTACTGGTCATCAGTGACACCTATACTAAGGAACACAAAATGCATCCCTTAACAGAAAATAATTTTTCAAAATCATACCAATATTTCAAATTTCAGCAGCTTTATGTGGCTAATGAATATTATCTTAGAGCTGATTGCTCTTTAATAATATTTTAAAAAAACAATTCATTCTTTTTCTATTTTTCCCTTTAACAAGTAATTATTTTCAGTGCTGAAGAGATGGATCAGTGTGCAAGAGTATTCTGTATACAAAAATGAAGACCTGAGACTCAATTCCTAGTACTCAACATACAAACATGTTCACTACTGAGAATACTAGTGACATTATCACTGGGAGGATATAAGCAGATACCAGGAGTTCGCTGCCTGTCTACCTTAATTAGTGGCTTCCAGCTCACTGAGCAACCCTGTATCAAATTACTGAGGTAGCGGTAACGGAGGAAGACATCCCAATATCTTCTGCTGGTCTCCACATGTTCATGCTTGGACATGGGCAAGCTAACATGCATGGAACACACACACACACACATACACATACACACACACACACACACACACACACACACACACACACACACCACTATATACAGAATTACTCCTCAGAGAAGCAATACCTTCCAAGAACAATATGCTTGGAGACTTACCTGTTACCTACTTTTATCCATCAAATGCTTCAGTAAATTGAAAATGACTGGATTAACCTTGGTGTACTTGTTAGTTCCCTCCTTGCTGAAATACCTACCATAGAAAAAGCAACATAAGGGACAATGTGTATATTTCAATTCACAGGTCAATGGGAAGGACATCGTGGCTGAAAGGATACAGGACAGAAGCCCATGGCTGCTCACACTGCGGGAGGTGAACCTGCTGTTGCTTAGTTCTTTTAGTCCATTCCATTCAACCTCACACTCCAGTCTATAGTGCTGTCACATTTAAGGTGCACCCCACATCATGAAACCGTCTAGAAAATGCCTCACAGACAAACCCACGGACTTTGTTTCCAGGTGATTCTAAATCTCATCAAATTGACAATCCATATTAACTATCATATCTTCTATAGATGCCAAGGTGTTTAATCACATTACCCTGGAAGCTGAGGAATGATGATTGTGCATATATAACATCCTGGTCTATGTGACAGCATTCTTTCTCAGAACAAAAATCAGGAACACTTCCCTCAGTCTGGGAGGAGGGACTGGGCCTGCATGGTCTGAATATACCAGGTTGAGCTGAATCCCCAGGGGAGTCTTTGCCCTGGAGGAGATGGGAATGGGAGGTGGGCTGGAGGGAAGGCAGGGGGGGGGTGCGAGAGGGGAGGACAAGGAAATCCGTGGCTGATATGTAAATTAAATTAAATTATAAAATAAAAAAAATTTAAAAAGGAAATGAAATTAAATATGACATATGCAAATATAGACTTACAAATCTTATTTAGTTAAGTGAAAGAATTCTTATAACTTGACAAAGAATGCATGTACTCTAAAACTATTGAATATATTTGCCCAGAAGATTGACATGAGCAGGTTCAATTGCATCAAGTTAAAAATGAGAGATTTTTAAGGTGGTGGTGGGGGGGAAGCAAGTTCCCTAGACTTGAAAGCATTGAATGGCTGTGTCCAGATACCTCAAGTAAAGTATATGAACAAGAAGACATTTACAGTGAGGCTTGGGCTTGAGAGGCCGTGGATGCCACAAGCTATTAAAGCCATGAAGATTGCATTCTGAAGCTGTTTATTTCTGAAAGTGAGTGGGGAAATCTCATGGCCAAAGGAAAACAGAAGTGAATGAGCTTTTGGCCTATCACGGGATTAAGGGCTTGATTTTTTGCATTATTTTCTCATAGTGGAAAAGGAAAACGATGAAGAGAAAAAAAATTCAAGCATTTAGCATAGAAATCCAGAAGGGATCAGGAAGCAGCAAGTTTATTTGGAAAGGTCAAAGTCATGACAGCAGGAATTAGTTTTGATGTATCCTATCTTTGAATTGTCATTCTGATTAATGAAAGGCTTCGCCATACAGAATGGGAGCTGACTGGAAGAAGTTTCTCTCACAAAATCGCATTTTCTCCAATTCCTGGCAGCACATGAAGAACTGTTCTGTGTTATATGAGTTTTAATTGTCTGGTTTAAGTTAATAGTTTATAAATATTCAATAATATTTTTGAAAAAGTATTTTCAATTTTTATTGTGATATTATTTCCTTGTTTGCACAGAGGCAGGAGAAACAGGTGGAAAAGGTCAAATGACCATTAAGTCAAAGTTATTTATTCCTTCTAATATGGTCTCTTTCACCTCATCCTACTAAACTCCAGCCCATAAAAGTCATATGAAAAACTACCACTGAATAACTTTCCTTTGGTTTAGTTGGATTAGGGAGGGAGAGGGAATGCAATGAAAGAGATACCATGATAGAGAGAAAATCATGGGGATAGAGAGAAACCCAGTGCCAGAGAAGTTTTCAGGAATCCCCAAGGATGACCCCAGCCTGGGCTACTAGCAATAGTGGAGAGGGTGCCTGAGCTGAGCTGGCTTGCCCCAGAGATCAGGCCAGTGAATACCCTAACTGTCACCACAGAACTTTTCTCCAATGCCTGATGGAATCAGATGCAGAGATCTGCGGCCAAACACCAGGCAGAGCTCCAGGAGTCCAGTCAGAGAGAGAGAGAGAGAGAGAGAGAGAGAGAGAGAGAGAGAGAGAGAGAGAGAGAGAGAGGAGAGATTCTATGAGCAAATGCATCAGGAACATGATGGGGAAACCTGCAAAGATGACCAAACCAAACTAGAGGGGATTCATGAAAGTTGGATCAATGGCTCTGGAGCCTACAGAGAACTGGACTAGACCTTTGCATAGTGAGACAGTTGTATATCTTGATCTTCTTGGGAGGCCCCCTGATGGTAGAATCAGAATCCATCTAGTGCAGGAGCAGGCTTGTGGAAACCACTACCTATGATGGGATACCTCTTAGAGCCTTGAGGCAGGTGGAAGGGCTTGGGCTTGCTTCTCCTGAATGTGCCTCCCCATGGGAGTCCTTGCCTTCTTGTGGGTGGAAGTAAGGGGTGGGCTGGGAGGGGGAGGCTGAGTGGGCAGGAGGAGGGAAGAGGGGTATCTTTGATTAGTGTGTAAAATGAATGAAAGAATTTTCTTAATGAAAAATATCAAAGAAAAACAACAAACAACAACAAAAAGAAAAAAGTCACTAGTGTGAGATTTCTTCAACTTCTTTATGTGGGCATTTAGTGCTATGAATTTCCCTCTTAGCACTGCTTTCATAGTGTCTCATAAGTTTGGGTATGTGGTGTCTTCATTTTCATTGACCTCTAGGAAGTCTTTAATTTCTTTCTTTATTTCTTCCTTAACCCATTGGTGATTCAGTTGAGCATTATTCAGTTTCCATGAGATTGTAGGTTTTCTGTAGTTTTTGTTGTTGTTGAAATCTAACTTCAAACCATGGTGGTCTGATAGAACACAGGAGGTTATTCCAATTATTTTGTATCTGTTGAGATTTGCTTTGTGGCCAAGTATGTGGTCGATTTTAGAGAAAGTTCCATGGGGTGCTGAGAAGAAGATATATTCTTTTTTGTTAGGATGGAATGTTCTGTAGATATCTATTAGGTCCAATTGGGTCATGACATCAGTTAAGTTCTTTATTTCTCTGTTAAGTTTCAATTTGGGAGATCTGTCAAGTGGTGAAAGTGGGGTGTTGAGATCTCCCACTCTTAATGTGTGGGGTTTTATATGTGGTTTAAGCTTTAGTAATGTCACTTTTAGATATGTGGGTGCCCTTGTGTTTGGGGCATAAATGTTTAGAATGAGTGGGAGCAATGAAGGGCGAGGGTTGAGGGAAAGAGAGCAGGAGATCCCAGCTGGATCAAGAACAGAGAGGGAGAACAAGGAATAGGAGACCATGGTAAATGAAGACCACATGAGAAAAGGAATAAACAAAGTGCTAAAGAGGCCCACAGAAATCCACAAAGATACCCCCACAAAAGACTGCTGGCAATGGTCGAGAGACAGCCAGAACTGACCTACTCTGGTGGTGGGAGGGCCAAACACCTTAATAGTTGTGCCAGAAACCCCATCCAAAGACTGAGGAATCTGGATGCAGACATCCATGGCTCAGACCCCGAGTGGAGCGCTGGGAGTCTAATTAGCGAGAAAGAGGAGGGTTTATATGAGTGAGAATTGTTGAAACTAAGGTTGGATAAAGCACAGGGACAAATAGCCAAATGAAGGAAACACATGAACTATGAACCAAAGGCTGAGGGGCCCCCAACTGGATCAGGCCCTCTGAATAGGTGAGACAGTTGATTGGCTTGATCTGTTTGGGAGGTATCCAGGCAGTGGGACCAGATTCTGGGCTCATTGCATGAGTCAGCTGTTTGAAACCTGGGACTTATGCAGGGACACTTGGCTCAATCTGGAAGGAAGGGACTGGACCTTCCTTGACTGAGTCTACCAGGTTGATCTCAGTCCTCGGGGAGGCTTTGCCCTGGAGGAGGTGGGAATGGGGGACTGACTGGGGGGAAAAGAAGGGGCAGGAAGGGGGAGAACAAGGGAATCTGTGGCTGTTATGTAGAACTGAATGGTATTGTAAAATAAAATTAAATTAAATTAAAAAAAGAAAAACCAAAACATAAATTCATTCATTCATAAAAACAGCTTGAATGGAGTCAGCCTGTAACAAGATGTCTTAGTTAAAGTAGGTATTTCTTGAGGAAATACCATGACCAAACCAATCTGGGGAGAAGAAAGTGCTTATTTTACTCACCAGTTCGTATAAACTTTGTCATCAAAAGCAGTGGGGGCAAGAACTAAGGCAGGCCAGGAACCTGGAGGCAGGCACTTATGCAGAGGTCATTGAGGATTGTTGCTTACTTACTTTCTTCCCATGAATTGCTCATTTTGCTTTGTTATAGAATCCAGAACTAATAGCTCAGGTGTGACCTCACCCACAAGGTGCTGGGCCCTCCCACATCAATCACAAATGAAAAACAGTGTTGTACATCCTTACCTACAGCCCAATCTTATAGAGTCATTTTCTCAATTGAGGTTCCCTCCTTTCTGATGGCTCTAAACTGTGTCTAGCTGACATAAAACCAGCCAGCACACAAGGCAACAACACCTCTGTAGGCACTATAGGATAGCAAATAAATAGTCCAGTGCTAGGAATGGGTCCCCTTTAGTGGAGTTGCTGAACAGTAAGGTCCTGTAAATGCTCAAATGTTAGATGATATTATGATTTCTCTTTTTTGACCACTCCTTATGAACTTAATGGCACTAAACTATCACTGAAAATATCACATACTTGAGTCTTAAAACATGGGAAAATAAATGTTGAAATTGACCTAGAAGCTTCATCCTTTGTGGCTAGCTTTCACTGTATTGGAAGGTGCTATGCATGCTGTTTGGGGAGAAAAAATATCATCTGTCATACATAACTGTAAACTCTAGAGCTACATAATGATCTTTCTGGCAAGATATGACTTCTGATACAATGGTGGCATAAATGTCATAGAATTAACCATAAAACACTTCCGGTTGTATTGAAGGCCCACCCCACAAGCTTGAAATGATTACTGGAAGAGTTTTCTGATCTAAAATCTTACGACTAGACAAGTTCTAGGATTTAGGCTAGAACCTATTAATGTTACTCTGCTAGTAAGACAGAGCATTAAATAAACACCTTGCTACTTTCTACAATGTCCATAGCTTGGCAGATCTTGCAAATCTCATCAGACAAATTGTTTTGTTATTTATTTATTTATTTATTTATTTATTTATTTATTTATTTTTGTAGTAGTAGTGAAAGATGATCACCATTGATCTGTACACTTGGCCAAGATTCATAAAATAAGTGACTGGAGAGTGTTCAGCCCCAAAGGGGACATTTTTATCATATGACACCTCTTCCCAAGTCTCAGGAAGAATTTAAGAATCAAGACTTGTGGATGACTGCAAGGAAATCATATTCTGCCAACAAAAATGCACAGTTGCACATATGAACTCATAGAGATTGTGACAGTACATACAAAACCTTTGTAAACTCAAGCCACACAAAACTCCAGCAAGGGGGACTGGAGAGATGATTCAGTGGTTAAGAGTATTGACTGCTCTTCCAGAGAACCTGGGTTCAATTCCCACAATTATATAGTAGTTCACAACTGTCTGTAGCTCCAATTCCAGAAATTATACAGACATTCATGCAGGCAAAACACCATTGCACATGAAATAAAGCAAATAAATAAACCATTTAAAACAAAACAAAACCTCAACAAGGAGAATAGAGGTCAGCATGAAGCCCACCCCAACTTGAGGAAATATTGATAATTGATAGCTGTCAGTATAGGGAATTAATTTTCTTTAAGACGTGGCTCCCAGTAGGTTCTAACAAGCTCCAATAATTGACCATACAACCAAGAGTGTGTGTGTTTGTATGTATGTGTGTGTATACATATATCTAAATTTTAATATATGAAAAACAATTGGTCATCTCTATTTTAAACCTTCAGATGCATACCTGCACAAAGATGAAGGTAGAAATGGGTACCAGGAACTTTGATCACCAGCCTATCCTTGCAAGAAAGTACATCAGCCAACAATAGCCTCAGTACCACTATTTTGTTCCCTTATCTCAATGAATGAGGGCACTCAACTAATAAAATTGTGTCTTTATAAACTTTAAATTGTTCCTCAAGATTTTTTACCTCAAAGCCATTAACAAAAACAGCTTAACCTAACCTTAAGTAATTATTTAAAGCTTTGTTTTTGTTATAAATGCATACTGAAACTCCTGAACACATCTCCCAACATTAAGATTAAAAGAACTTGAGTTAGCTTAGTTTCTGGGACTCATTTTTGTTTCCTTAATCATTAACTTAAGCTGCAGTCTATATGGTTCCTCAAGAGAAAGTCATAAGTACAAGCTGTGTGACACTTCCTTGTTCTTATTTTCTTTCTGCAGCCCTACTTCATCAGGGATGCGGGCAAAACCATATCTTGCCTTTCTTTTATTAATTTTTCCACTAAAGCAACCTCTCATATTAGATAACAAATTCCCTGTGCTACAGAGCTATTATAGTTAGGAATCCTTAATCATCAAAATCCTACTTAAATTATCACTATTATTATATAAAATCATTGCTTCAATTAAACAGTATAGCTTAAGAGGAAATACAAAAAAAAAAAAAAAAAAAAAAAATCCACAGGTTAAAAATAATTATATAAATGCCCAGTAGAGGGGTCTATTTCTATGGGATCATCACCCTACATTAAGGCAGTGGGGACCACCCACAGCCATTCACACTATGCCAGATAGCAGAGAAAAATAGCAGTGGCAAATTGGAAAGGCACAGCAGTAGCAAGAAACATTCTGGAGTCTAAGCCTTCAGGATCTTGCATAGCAGAGATATACCCATCAGTGCCTTGTATTCTGGTGGTCCAAACTCTTCAGTTTAAGTGCCACCTGCTGCTCCTCTGATATGACCACCAGCAGAATGAGCATGAATATGATCAAAATGTTATCACTATACCTATGGTGGGACACCTTGCACAGACTTGATGCAGGGGGAAGAGCTTGGAACTCCCTCAACTGAAGGTACCAGGCTCTGTTGACTCCTCATGGGATGCCTTAACTTGGTGGAAGAAAGAGATTAGGGGTGTGTTGGGGGAAGGCTGAGGGGTAGGAGGGGGAAAAGAGGGAGAAATGTGGTTGGTATATAAAATGGATAAAAATTTTGTTAATTAAAAAAGAGTTATCACAACCTCAAAAACTTAATAAAATATTTTAAAGGCATAGTTTTTTCTGCTCTTTATTTCCAAAACTCTTATGCACAACAACACACCCAAAGGACATCTTGTAGTCTATTTTTCTGTATTTTATGTAAACTAATTTTATAATGGACCATTCCAGAAGAATGTAAATTTTAATGTAGGGAAAAAGAAGAGCTACATTAATGTATTTAATTTTTTTTTTGAAATGTGAAAGGTGAAAACTATTTTGTTCAGTTGAAATTTCCCTCTTCTCTTTTTATCATAACCCATTTAATGCAACTGGTGATAGACAACTCAGGTTCAGAAATGGTTATTCGCTCTCTAATAAGGTAGTGGATGATGAGAGCAACAACACAGTGGTAATGTCACTGACAATTATGGGAAGGGAATAAAATTCAAGCATGCTTATGACACTGATATATAACTTCACTTATGCTCCATTACAACTGAAGGTAAGTCTTATGAGTAGTTGAAGTAAATAAGTATTTAAATAGCAGATTCTTCCACAGAATGTTGGTCACAGATATAATTCTTGTCATTCCCTCCAAAACACAGTGATAATAAACATTTAATAAATGTAACAGTCACAATGCAGCACAGCCACACACTGGGTCTTGGAGATAATGATCCATCATGCAAGAGCTGTTAGGGGTAATGCACTGTTTCATAAAGCCTCGTTGTTTATACGTTATTCTGTTCGTGGTTACTTCATCTTTCCATCCTCATCTTCCTTTAGTGTCTTTCATAAGAATCAGTTTAGTAGTTGAGCTCTTGTTTATTATGTAATTCTCTGCAGTTTGGGTACTAGAAACCAACCAACACATACACACACACACACACACACACACACACACACACACAACACACACACACACACACACACACACATACTGTAGTGTGCTCAAAGTAAGACTAATAATGTTCCTTATCAGGTAAAAATAAAGGGCATTTCATTCAGGCTGATAAATTTTAAATAAGTAACTAAGAACTACTGTTTTATAATATTTTATTTATATTCCAAGACTCGATTCTTCTTTAAGTTAAAATATCTCAATAAACACTTAAGACTTGGCCCACCCCAGCATCCACCCCATCTATGATCTGCTGGAACATGTGAAAGAGCAGGTCCTGCAGATCAAAGCTCCAGGATTCAAGAACCAATAGAGCAGGCACATCTGGATCTCAGGTCTTAAGGGCTCGTGTCTCGGCCCTGCTTTGTAGGCGTGACAGTTACCAAAGCCTCATTGTGGGTAGTACTTCCAGGTCAAAGCTAGAACAGCTACCCACTACAAACAGGACTAATAAATCAAACTCCCACTATCTCACAGCTAAGTATTTGTAGAAAAGATAGGTACAAAACAAAAAATCAGATGAAGCTATTTTACCACTTTCATAAGAAGTATGGTTAAAAATCAATAGCTTTGGAAGAGTGAGCAATATAAGATGTGACTCATTGGGCTCTAAAGGTGGCCAGAGGAAGGGTTAATGGAACTGAGAGTCCCAGATGATGGAAACTGGAGAACCTGATGAGAAAGGGGATACAGGTAGTGTTTCCTGTAGCTATAGTGCAAGAGCTAGTGCTTACCTTTTGTAATTTGTATATATGTGAACAGAGAACTGCTGGGGACGTCGTTCTGTATGCTGTAAATGTGTGTTGCTTTGATTTGGTTGATAAATAAAACACTGATTGGCCAGTAACCAGGCAGGAAGTATAGTATAGGCAGGATAAGCAGAGAGGAGAATTCTGGGAGCAGAAAGGCTGAGTGAGGAGTCACCAGCCAGCCACAGAAGAAGCAAGATGTGAAGGCACAACTGGGAAAAGGTACTGTGCAACGTGGCTAAACATAAATAAGAATTATGTGTTAGTTTACATGTAAGAGCAAGTCAGTGGTAGGCCTGAGCTAATGGCCGAGCAGTTTAATTATTATAAGCCTCTATGTGTTTACTTGGGGGAAGCTAGTAGGAGAGATTTGTCCCGACTACCAGCAGGCTGGCACACGAGAAAACTTCAGTTACAGGGAACAAGTGAAACTTACTATGAAAATGTAAAACATGCTTTCATTAGCACTCCCAGAAGTAAGTTGAATTTAGAGAAGTTGGTTATGTAGATGAAAACTTCACATTGGCTTAGTGTGTAAGATGCATATGTACCTACATACAAGGATCTTAATTGTTCATTTGGGTTTTGTAGGTAGCAGCTATTAAATTACTGAAATCAGGCAATTGAACAATAAAGTGATCAAAACTGATACCAAATTATGCTCAAGTGGAGAAACTCCAGAGTTCATGAGGAAAAATATTCAGACCTAGAGACTGATCAATCTTGAGGGGGAAAAGGAACAATTCACAATAGAAATCCAAGCTTTATGGCTGGATGGAGAAGGGTATCCTTTGCTGAGTTAGGGAATATTGGATCCTAGTCACATTTTGAGGATGCTATTGGGAATTCAATCTTGGTTAGCTCTGAAATGAGATGTTATTGACTATCTAAGGGTTAGTTTGTGTACATAATTGGTTGTGCACATAAGAAAAGTCTCAGCTAGAGAATTATCAGCTGATAACTTCTATCAACTGATAACTGAAAAAAGTCAGTTATCAACATTGTGAAATCCTGTAATATAAGCTGGGTTCTCTAGGGAAGCTTATGCTTTCAAACCATGCTTTTAGTTTGGCATATTAGTATGGGATGATGTACATTTATTGTCAATTTTTGCAATTTTAAATAGAAAATATTATAAGCAAACATGTGAAATAAAATTACTTATATTTTTAAAGGTTACTACAATGTACATGGTAATGTAGAGCTGATAAATTGAAAAAAAGTCTTTATAATGTTTTGAACATCATACATAATGAACAGGATCTTCTGTATGGAAAAATGAAATCAATACCTAGAAATCTGGTTTACTATGCTGGCCTGTGTATTTTTTCTCTGTATTCATTGGTTTATTGAATGAATATTTATATTAATATTGAATAAATAATAATGCTTTATTAATAATTAATAACCACATTAATATTCATATAGTACTTTGATTTCCAATAGGAATATATTTTTATTTATATTAATGTAGTTAATCTTCCAACTTACTTGATAAGATATAAAATCTGTCTTTTGCTGTTTTGCAGATGATGAGAATGATACAAGGTATAAGGTTTTCAAAGTTAGTGCCTGACTGAACCAAAGGTCAGAAGTCAATCATAGTTATCTTGGCTTCAGTGTCTCAACTCTAACGAGCATTATTGCTTTCTATTCTCCACTCACCCACATTCCTGGTAATATGTTTTCATATTTTATCTAATTGTTGTGACCTGGACTGATATCCTAAGAAAGATAATTCAAGGATGAAGAGAAAATATGAAACAGAAAATGCAATTAAATTCACAATTTACTATATACTTCCCTCTTCGCTCATTTTAATGATAACTTCATTTCTGAAGAATTCTTATTGCTTGGCATAACCCATATCTCTGAAAAAAGTCATAGACTGTTCCATTATTGATCTGGGAAAAATTCTTGCTTGAGTCATGCAACTCATTAACTAGTGTCAGTGACAGCTACTGGCCAATTGAGCATACTTCTAACACATGTTCTAAGCCAGCCTTGTGCATAAAATGCAGCCTCTAATCATGCCAAAGCCCCTGAGAATAGCACACTAGAGACAAGTACAGCCAACATTTGTCAAGCCCCAGTAATCTAAGACTTTAGAACATAAACTATTCTTTATCAAAAATACAGTTACTGCAATAAAATCAAAGCTACCATATTATTTGTGTGATAAACAATCTGTAGAAGAGAATAGGTAAAGAGTATTCAACCATTTCCAAAGATATCTATCCATCTTCCAGATTCACCCTGGATGTCTGGTAAGTGTAGAATCTTGCTTGAGAAATGGTCCATCCCCTTGATCTGCAGTTCTCAGCAGTCTAAAACAGCACTTGAAATTATATGTTTCTGTTCTGAGACTTATTGTCTTTTTTTCATACTTTGTATTCACCTGTATAGAAGGTTTTTCATTGAAATAGATCTGAAAAATTATAGAGGACTGAGAGTATCAGTTTTATGAAGTAACTTGGATGTATTCACTTTTACTTCTTGTGAATAATAATGACAAAGGGACAAAAGAGTCAGACTAATGCACTATGAAGTGACATCAGCTCTTCCTGACAATATTCTGTATTTCCTAAGAATCCTTGGACTTCTTACTATTTACAATACTATATAGTTAATACATTGCATCATTAGGACAATGAATGTAATTAATATTAACTCTGATGGGAAAAGCTACATGACAGACATCATAAAAATACAATATTAACACTTGCCTTTGACTATGGGATTTAAAACATTTCTACAATGCATAGGTCAGAGAAGTATCACTAGATTTTTTTCACACACAGAAAGAAGTGCATCAAATATTTCAGTAGTATTTGAACAAATTACAAGCAGAAAAGATGGAGATAATTAGGAATGCATTTTGCCTTCTATGTGCTTGTAACATGTTGCTTCATTGCTTTACTCCAGCTTTTAACCTCAACTAAAGGAATTTGACCTTTCCCTCTTGTTTCTTTTGGATCTTCTTTATTCTCATAAACAGTTGATAGTAAGTTCAATAAAAATTGCAATGAGTTTAAACTCCCAGTACTTTCCTACGTACGGCCAAGACTGTGTGTGATACTATTATTTAGTCTTGGGAACTAACCTTTAAGAAATAACCAAAACTCATGGTGTATTACATACAATAAAACAGACACATAGAGAGAGAGAGAGAGACAGAGACAGAGAGACAGAAAGAGGTACAGAATAGAAAATTTGCCTATTTAAACTTCTACTTTGGTACTTGGTACACTTACATTAACTTTTACTTTATTTTTGATGTTCCAAATGCCTCCACAGTTTTCTTCCTTTTAGTTCTTACAGTATTATTTATCAACTTTCATTTTTTTCTTGCTCCTAGAAATTGTTCCCAACTTTTTGTCCCCTGATTTTCTGGAAAACTTTACCAAAATATGAAAATTATTTTATATTCATCTTTGTGGCATTATTGATACTGGCAATGATTGTGTATTTTTACTTAAATTACAAGCTCTACAATCATTCTTAACTTCAGCCATTTGTTCTCTGTCCATTCATTTCTGTATTTAAATACCTTCTCCCAGAATCCTGTACCCAGCGGTTCTTTAATTCTCATAAATGAATTCTACTAGTCATTCCCAGTCCTCGTCCTCTAGATGTTTTTATCCCATTTTTAGCTATGAATAAGAATATGCTGAACTCTCTTTGTCTTTCTCTCTTTTGTTTGTATTCACTTGGAAAAGACACATAATATTCATTTATTTTTAACCTACATCCATGTGTGCATCCACAGAATAATACATTGTCATGCTAACTGGAATCCCAGTAAATGCAAAGCAAATATTTTAAGGGAGTGAATGATGCTGTCAGAATATAACAGGATTGTGATTAGCTCTTTATCTTTTGTAGGCCAGGCTAATTGACACCTCTCAATTCCTATCCTTTATTTGACATTTTAATTGAATATCTAAATTCTTACTTTTCTGAGTCAAGTAAAAAGAAAACTTTTCAGTCATCTACTCCCCACCAATGAATCCATATGACACAATATGCCTCATATTCCACATAACCACAGACAAATTACACATGTACATAGACCTTGCCACTACATTTGGGCAACAATAACACAGCAAACAATAACCTGTTTTATAATTCATGATACACACTCCAAAATTATTATTTACTGGTCTAGATGCTTTCATTTGGGGCATGTATGACCCTTGTGTGCCTGTTACTCAGTATTTGATATGGGGGAATGACTTAATTGGTTTTTGCAACTCTGTGTCTTTAAATAATTTAGTTAAAAATTTTAATACAATATACAATTATAAAATTAAGATCTTCAATATTTATTTCTACTTTCATAGTGTCAGTTTAGCCTTACTAGTATAAATGTATCATGTATGCAAAGGCCATGGTATCTTTTCGTTATGCAGGCTGCCCTGACAGTTCTAATCCATCCTTATATTTATATATACTTATTTTCTGAAGTACTACAATGTTTGTATCACATCAATTATTATGTATGTATAGGTAGCATGTGGTCAGAGGAGACATATCCATAAGCATGGTTTCTGGAAGCTGATGAGAAGTAGGTCTTATTTTATCAAGAAACATGCTAAGCCCAAGACATTTTTAATTGTAAGAAAAATGGTTTGCTATATACATTGTGCAGAATATGCAAATTGACTATAGATTAATAGTCTTCTATTGAAGCTTCCTCTTATTCTTAATGAACTGAATGATTAAAGGAAAATGTTTCACTGTGACATTCTTTGAGAAGCACTCAATGTTAATAGGCACTCTGTTTCATATAAATCCACCAAGGTGTCTGCCATCTTTTCCAAAACACTCAGAGTTAATCCCTTCTCTTTTCTTCCATAAATGCACACAAAATATGATCATACTGCTTTTACAGCTTAGACCCATTATTCAATATACTTTGGTTTCTAAGACACTAAAAATAGTTCTTTGGGGATTCCTGGCTTTTAACTCTTTTAATACTATTTTAAACTTATTTATTATTGCTTGAAGAACTACTTACTATTCTTAGCTTATACCTTTACAGTATTTATTGTTTTGACAAGAGCACCAACATTCCAGACACTGTATTTCATTGGGAATTTATAAAGCTTCCCACCTGACAAGTTAATAACTTAAAAAGTATAACCATTACACCACTATGATACCCAGTAGCAATTACAAGCCTTTCTGTTCCCTCCAGTTTCAACCGTGTCATTAGTATTAATCTAATACCTAAAGCAAAGTGGAGGAAATAGTCCTTCGATCACACCAGAGGCTGTTATCACTTGCAGAATACCTGATCAAATCAGGTCTGAGTAGGTAAAGACAGGAGGGCAATCCATTCAATTTTAAGTTAAAAATAATAACAATTTTAGTTCTCTTTCCTTCTTTAGTACAATTTCATATATACCATGCTAGTAATTTCGGCGAGAAGGGTATACTTTATGAAGTGGAAGTTTTTTTACTTTATTTTTTTATTTTCCTATATTATTTCTTCCATTACTAACCTCTGATGCCATTAAATCCCACTGTGATATTTTGCCTGCAATAGAGCCTATGAAAAGAACAATTCTTCAGAAATTTTATTAAAAACAGCCCATGAACTTGCTCCTGTGTGAACAGCTCTGTTCGTGCCCTGCTTCCTCACAACACTTGTCTCCCATTGTGTCTGAGGACAGAATTCAGACTTGACATTGGCTCATCGGGAGGAGAAGAGAATTTCTCATTCTCCAGGGACTGAAATCAAACTCTAGTTTTGCAAATATGAGTTCATATAGGCTTTCCATGTGTAAGATTATGAAATGTTTTATTACTATAAACATACTTAAAAAGAGAAACCTGTCATGGCTGTGTGTTTCACAACAAAATTAAAAAAGAAAAGTTACATTCACTAGCAAACGACTTTTTTTACAACAGTTAAATTGAAAAATAACTTCTTTTGTGTAATCTTAAAATGTGCTTTCTTCAGAAAATAATTTTTTTTTTACTTTAAATAGAAAAGATATATCCAGTATTGATACATGTTTCCCTTCTAAAATGTCCCTAAATGTAGCTTAGTGTAACTGGGGGTGAAGCTATTTTTATATTTAGGTCAAGGATATGAAAATGCCCTACTCACATTTAAATGACAATTTTCATCTATGGTTGCTTGGTTATAATTTGTCCCCTGAGAGAAGTTTTGTATTTTTCACATCCAGGTTGTATATGTGACAAAATTACATAGTATTTAAAGTACATATGAACTCATAAATAATAGTAATGTAGAAATCTGATAGGTATAAGAAAAGGAAGTCAGTTGTGATTGTAATATTCTACCACTATCTCTCAGGGAATAATTAGATCAAGATCTGAGTTTTCACTGTTGTCTCTCATAATTTATATAAGATTTTAATGCTCAAAATAGTTTAATTAAAAAATAACTGCTTGTATTTTTATTATTCTGTCCCTGTGATAAAATACCAGTGGCCAAGGCAGCTTGTAGAGGAAGAGCTTATTTGGCTTCTAGTACCTAAGTGAAGAGTCTGTCGCCTCAGGGAGACGTGATATCGAACAATACTCAGATAGACAGACATGGGGAGGCAAGGGCTCACATCTTCAACCTCACATACCAGGAAAAGCACAATGGAAGAGGCAGAGGCTCAGATTCTCAGTACTGGCCTCCAGTGATGTCCTTCCTCCAGCAAGGTTACACCACCCAAACTTCCACAAACAGTGTCACCAAGTGGAGGCTAGTGTTCAAATGCCTGATATTACTTGGGTTATTTCTCATTCTTATCACTGCACTTCGGGCCTTGACTCCTAATTGACTCCTCATGATGTCATAATGCAATACATATTCATTCTAACTTCAAAATCCCCAGAGTCTTTCACATTCTCAATACTATTGAAAAATCAAAAATCTCCTCTGAGGCTTAATGCAGGCTCTTAATAGTAATCTTCTGTGATTGAAAAAAAAAAAAAAAAAAAAAAAAAAAAAACAATGCATGAATTCACATTATCGTACCAAAAGAAATAAATGGGGGCAGGACATATTGAAATATACTGGCCCAAAGCAGAAGGAAACTAAGCAGGGACAACATCAGCTCCTGGAGCTTAGTGTCAAGTGTCTAAGATCTTAGACAGTTGGGCTCCAACCTTCCATCTTTACTGCCCTTTATTGTAGCATGAATCTTAAAGGTTCTTATTAATAAAATCAAACCCAAGGCCAGTTATTGGGGTCAATGCTGGAAGATCAGAGAGACAGAACAAGCCACAGCTGTCTCACCTTGCCAATTCCTCAGCTGGTCTTGTTTCCTCAGACTGGAAGCTTCTGTGTCCTCATCCCAATGGCTCTCAGCTGAACTGCTGCTGGAAAGCCTGAAGCTTAACCAGCCACATGCTTAACCAACCAAATGCTTCTAGTTTCTGGTCCTCACGCCTTATATATCTTTCTGCTTTCTATCACCACTCTCTGGGATTAAAGGCTGGCTTTCTGGGATTAAAGGCGTGTGTCACCATGCTTGGCTTTTTCCAATGTGGCCTTGAACTCACAAAGATCCAGAGGGATTTCTATCTCTGGAATGCTAGGATTAAAGGTGTGTGCTATCACTGCCTAACTAGTGACTTTTCTGTTCTCTGACCCCAGATAAGTTTATTAAGGTACACAATATTTTGGGGAACACAATACAACCACACTTTATTGTCTGAAACGTGTAACATGAATCTTAAAAGTTCTTATTAATGAAATCAAACCTGAGGCCAGGTATTGGGGTGAACACTGGAAGGTTAGAGAGCCAGAACAAGCCATAGTTACCTCACCTCGCCTGATCCTCAGCTGGTCTTGCTTCCTCAGACTGGAGGCCTTGAGTCCTCATCCAAAATCGGTCTCAGCTGAATTGCTCCTCAAAAGCCTGAATGCTTAACCAGCCAAATGCTTAACCAGCCAAATGCTTCTAGTTTCTGGTCCTAACGCCTTATATACCTTTCTGCTTTCTACCACCACTCCCTGGGATTAAAAACTTGCTTTCTGGGATTAAAGGCATGATGAGTCAACATGTCTGTCTGTATCCTTGAACACATCGATTTCTGCCTCTGGAATGCTAGGATTAAAGGTGTGTGCTACCACTGCCTATCCTTTATGTTTAATATTATGTCTGCTCTGTCTCTGACCCCTGATAAGTTTATTAGCACGCACACTATTTGGGGGAATACAATACCACAGAAACGTATCTCTCTCTCCCTCCCCATCTCTATTTCTTGTTTCAATCCTATTTAAAAAAAAATTGCTCTAGCATTTCCAACAAATCAAGGTCTATACTGCAACCCCTTTTTTTTTGCAACCATGAAACTGACCTTTCAGGACTTTTACAGGGGAATTTAGCATGCCCCACACTGTATGGCTTTAGTTGCTCTCTGAAACATCAGTGGAAGAATCCAGAGACCTTATTACTCTTACATCCTTCATGCCTCTAAGACCAAAACCACATTGATAACACTGGCAAGTGTGAGCTTGGGATGGACCTGAACATCTTGAGTTGCATTCACACCAGCTTTTTTTTTTTTTTCAGTTGATTTCTGAGAGCAAAATGAATGATTTAGGCTGATAGTAACAAGTTGGAGTCAGCTTGAGAACACTATTCTCTTGTTCTAGCACAGGTAAGACCTCTATTTTAGGACACCAATCTCCTAAAATTTACAGCTTTTCTTTGAACACAAGCCTTGGGTCTAACATTAAGTGTCCTAGTTATCCTTTTTATCTCCAAACTGTAATTTTTTTTCACATTCCTGTCCAATTTGTTCTTTTTTACTAGAGTCCTTTATGAACATTACTGATAATATCCAGGCCAGAATATGAACATTGTGCAACCTAAAAATTTCTTCTTCCAAAAAAATTAGTCCATTGCTTTTTATTTTAATCCAAGAAAGTGCTTAGGATAGGGACAGAAGGAAGCAAGATACTTTCCCAACATATCATAGGTATGGCAACTTACCTAGGTGCTAATATTATTGATCTCTGAGGTGGGCTTCCATAGTTTGTATTTCTATCAGATTTACTGACTTCCAGGCTGCTATTATGACTGTCTTTTATGTTTTCCTTACAGCATTCAACCATCCCTCTAATATAAAGCTCCAATACTCCTATATTTCTTCCCCCACACGAAAAGAAATTTCCTCAAGTTCTTCACAGTACTAACCCACTATCTGGGTTACAACTTTTGAATTTACACTTTGTTGTTGTGATAAAATATCATGACCAAGGAAACTTATGGAAAAGATTGTTTTGAATTAAGGCTCCAGAGGAATAAAAATCAGTCATGACGAGGCTGGCAGTAAGCAGCAGATGTGGTGGCATGATCAGGAATCTGAGAGCTCAGATCCTCAAGCAAAGCAAGAAGCTGAGGGGGAACTGGAAGTGGTGTGAGGATTTTAATCGTGATGTCCAGACATAATGATGTGCTTCCTCCAACAAGAGTTCACCACTTCAAACTCCCCAAACTGTTCCACAACTGGGAAGTAAGTGTTGCCATCCATGGAACTGTTAAGGACATTCCTCATTCAAATCACTGTATTGTTGAAGTTGATTTTATATTGTGGTAAATATTATTTTCATATAAGTTTAGTATCGATGGACAATAGTGTTTACTACTGTAGTTGGCAAGAAGAACCTGGGAGAACAGGGCCTAAAAATGAAGCAGACTAAAGTTTCATGCAAAAGCAAACTTTATTCAGAGCATCAGACAGTTTATACTCTGAAGGTTAAGAAGAGTCACCTGAGTATAAAATCACAAGGACAAGCTACATGCTACATGTGGCACCGGCCCCCCGTTTTTTCAATAGAGGCATATGAGTAACAGCTGGAGTGAGCTCACTCCTATGTACTACACACAGGAGGAGCACAAAAACACATTCCATAAAAATTGCAGTGATTTTGAAGAAACTGAGGTCACAAACTCACAATTCACGAGTCTTGTTTTTTTGGAGGTTTCTCATATTGAGGATTCCCCTCACCATTCTCCATCCTTGGACTGTAATCTGATACCAGAGCTGCCTAACATTTAGGGTGTCCTTAAGAAATTAGCGAAAAACATGTTTTATTCAGATGGAACAGTGATGAAAATATCTACTTGTGTTAAATCTTAAAACTTCCATTATGTCCAAAGACATACTAGGAATGTTGCTGTTACTCATTTTAGTTGGAAAAAATATTTATTCTTGGTGCTAGGATTAAAATTACAGCAAACTCCTCAGCAGAAAAAAAAATTCAAAATTTACTAATACCCTATTTTAAAAATATGGGAAAAATAAATTAATGGTAAAGATGAAAGATTACATATTTTTTTTATTTTAGTATTTCACCATGGCAAGCATGTTACAGTACAGTACAGCAGTCTTGTTTACATATCTTAATCCTCTTTTATGCCTTTGAAATATGCATTCTAAAAAATATGCCCAGTGGGCCTGTGAGTGTGTATGTGTGTGTGCATGTGTGTGTGTATGTGTAGAAAGAGAGGAGGCTATTTAAAATTAACATACATATTTATTTTTTCTTTGTTGAGTATAATAACTATTTTATAAAGATAATAATATATACACTTTGTAATTATGGATTGACTCTTGTATTTAAGTTAGTATAAGGTTTGCATAAAATACACAAAGCCAGGTGTTTAATGTTCAAAGCCACATTGACTGCATATGTTAGTGCTTATACTTAATTTCAGCACTTAAGATTTGAAATAAATACATTTTAGCATCAACTCATTAACATTTTTCTTCTAATAATTATAGCAAATTAAATTCACAGCATCTACATTTCCCTCTCATATTTTTTTAAATCTCATCAGTAACAAAATTTGAATAAGTTAATTACTATATGACCTTAAGTACATGAAATTAAATAATGTATAAGAATATGCCCAGTGGGCCTGTGAGTGTGTATGTGTGTGTGTATGTGTGTGTAGAAAGAGAGGAGGCTATTGGTTGATATTGCAGATGGAAAAGTTGGAGTCAATTTCTTGTTAGACCTTCCTGTACCTATATTTATTGTCTCTATGTGTATGTCTATGTTCTAATTTCACATTTTAAAAGTATGCAATGCTTATTAAATTAGGATGTATCCTGATAACCTCATTTTCACTTATTTACTTTTATCTACATATATCTTGATAAATAATATCCTATAGCCCTGGCTAGCCTGGAAGTCCTTGCTATGTAGTCATGATATTCTTGAAATTCTTGAAATTCTGCTTCCTATGACTTCACCTGCTGAGAGCTGGGATTACTGGTAATCACTACCATGTTTAGTTTATATAGTGCAGGAGATTCTACCTAGGGCTTTATGTATGAAACAAATGTGTTCTACCCACTGAGATGCAGTTCCAAGCCATGGTTTTCCTCTAAAATACACTTTTGAAATTAAGATGTAATTACATCATGACCTATTTCCAGCTGTGGTCACATTTTGAAGATCTTATTTCTATAACTTTAGCATATGAACTTTTGCAGAAGATAATTCAACCCACAAAAGGGTTTTAACCCTGTTCTGGTTTAATTTTCACAGTGAAATTATCTTACCACCTACAGAATCTTTACCAGAATATTTTGGGAATAGTGTTCTCAAGTCAAATTAAACACCTATTTTATATGTAGGACAATATAGACTTCCTGATGAGCAGAAGCATGGATGCACATATGGCTAGTTCCCACCCAGCTGCCTCAGTTTTCACATTTTAAGTTAAGCTTCTGATATCCAAAATGTACAGCCATATGTCTTCCTGGTTATACAATAAACACATTTAAATTTTATTCCTCTAAAAACATAAATATGACCCGTTACATTTAGAAGCTACTTCTACTTCCAGTTGAACTTGTCATCCACATAACCAGTACTTTCCTAAGAACTAGGCTTGTATATTCACAATATTACCCGCATCTATATTTGACCTCAGAAAACTTCACTTTTTCAAATAACTTTTTATTATGGCACATGCCTTTATTCTGTTTCTAAACCTAGATTGAAGATATAAGAAAGAAAGCTTTATATTTACTTCATATTTATATTGCAGTTGAAACAGCCAATATCCATTATTGAAGTTTTTCCTTTATCCACACTTTCTCTGCTGATTTGAAGGAGCTATTTTATATATTTGGATTAAGTTATTTGTGGTTCAGTGTCATATGAAGCTTACTCACTCTCTCTCATTAATATACTCTTTATATTTGGATAGATAGTTTCGATCAGCTTTGCCAAGACATTTTTCTAAATACATTCCCTATGTGTAAACTAACTCAGTTTAACACATCAAAATATAAAGAAATGTAATTGTTTTATTATATTTATTTATTTTTGTGTGTGACTTGTGTGCACATGTGTCACAACGCACATGTAGAAGTCAAAGGACAATGTGTAGGACATGGCTCTTTTTTTTCTCTACCTGGGTCCCAAGGATCAAATTCAAGTTGTCCAGCTTGGTGGAAGTGTCTTTACCTGCTTAGCTACCTTGCAAGCCCATAATTACTTTTTAATGAAGCAAAATAAATTCCATCTATCTTCTGTATTATTTCTGCTTTATGATCACCCAAGGACAATGTGGCATTAAAGATCACCAAATCATAACTGTCAATGTGTCTGTTCCAGATTGTCAGGGGCTTTGTGACACCAAGACACACTGCAGTAGTATTATTGACTTGAATTTATGTTATAGTAATCTCTAAAGTTCCTTTCATTATTATACAATGATGGTGAAATATGTGCTTTCTATATTTTAAAAATATACCATATTCATTTCAAGGAATGCTTGTCATTGTTAAGTCAATCTTTATCTTGCATACTTGCTCATTAGGCAGTTATTTATGTATTATTAATTTAGACTATATATTTACTCATATCAATATTTTAAATATGCTAATACTCTATCAAGTTATGTTGTTGATTGGTGAAACACTCCTTCTTTACTAGAAGATTAGCAGAAGATTTTGTTTGGCAGATTGTTTCTTTAATCAAGGCTCTTTCTTGAGAGAGGAGAATATTTGTAAATTCTCCAGTGTTTTTACTTTATGATGCTTCAGAAAAAAAATTACTTTCTTTGTTCAGTCTGGTACATAACAAAATCTAAAATAAAAAATGAGATGTAAATTTTGTAAACTCAAAAATTTGAAATAAAGTCAATATACAACACTAGGCTTTTTGTAAAGATTTTTTTAAATGTGCTACAACAATGTTATTAAGTATGCTGTGAAGTGGGTGCTGAGATAAGTGGAACAGAATGCCAAACCCGGTCCTCAGAGACTTACTAGAGGATCCTGCCTCAGATTCATTTAAACATAATATTTCTTCTCTCCAAAATCTTTTTTTAAGAGGGATGGTGGGAGAAAGGGAGAAATGGAGAGGAAAGAGAGAACATGAAGTTTGGTGGGTAGAAAGATAGGGTATATCTATGAGGAATAGAAAGTTTGGGAAGTAGAAAGTTTGGTCAAAATATACTAAATGAAAAATCAATTAAAACATTTAACTTCCCTATAAACTCATGTTTTTGTAATATTTACTTTAAGATCTTATAATATCAAAGTTACTATAATTTTCAGACTTTTCCTCTAAACACCACTTCTTAGAAGGAATAATTCATCTCATTTTGCCTTGCACACATGCACTACTGACTCTTCTCTTTCAGGGTCTTGCTGTTATGAAACAATAAAGTGTCCAAAGGTTTTCCTGGAATCAGTGATCACACTTCCATCAGTTATTCAGATATTTTATTTTCTTCTGTAACTGAAGAATATAGAATCATTTCTTTGAAAACAGTGATAATTGAATTACTAATAACCACAAGGCCTTTTTTTTTCTATCTTCCCTTCAGTGACATCATTTAATAATATTTTGTTTAGTTCATTATTTATCTTCTATCTTCAGGCACAGAAAACAACAACAACAACAAAGAACATTAGGCTGAGCTCAGGGAATCTTACTGAAGAAAGGGAGGAAGGATTGTAGGAGTCAGATGGGTCAAGGATGTCACAAGATAACCAGTAGAGTCAGCTGATCTGGACTCATAGGGGCATACAGAGACTGAACTGACAACCAGGGAGCCCACATGGTCTTCATCCATGCCCTCTACATTTATGTGTTTCTTCTTCTTCTGGAACTCCTAACAGTGGGAACAGGGGCTCTCTCTTACTCCTTTGCTGGCTTTTGTGACCTTATTTCTCATACTGAGTTACCTTGCTCATCCTTAATTCAAGGTGAGGTACTTAGTCTTACTACAACTTGAGACACCATGTTTTGTTGATATTCATGGGAGGTCTGCCCTTTTCTGAATGGAAATGGAGGCGGAGTGGATAGGACAGAGGAGAAGCAAACTGAAGGGACTGGGGGAGAGGGGGAAACTGTGGTCAGAATACAAAATAATTCAAAATTTTTTAAAGATTTCAAAAAAACCTGTAAGAAATATTTACCTTATCCAATTTTAAATTATTCTGATATGTTTTTTGATGAAGAAAAATTGTGTATTGAAAGGGTACATGCTTATATTTATAGGTTGATAAATGTTTACACTATTGTGGCATGTGTGTAGTAACTGAAAAAGGATATGAAATACTTACTTTGTCCATACGTCCCTTTAAATCACTTTACAGTTAATTTCCAACCTTTAGAAGCAACTATAGCTTTTCTGTCTGTCAGTATGAATTAGAAAAAAAGAGATAATACCTATGCCCTGGTGAAATGGGAAATTATCATGAAAAGAACATGCTAACCCAGGTTAAAATGAAACAAAGAGCCAAAAGCTACAAATCACTTAATTTTTTTCCTATAAAGAGGAGAGAGTACATGGTACTCAATTAAACATTCTGAAATAGATTGATAACTGAGGACTATGGCACAAGTCATAAGGATTTGCTTGAGTCAGTGATTTTGGTTCCATCTTAGATTACTATCATCCATTTCCTCCTCTTGGATTGGTTTTAAATAAGGAGTGCTTTTAGCATCAGAGAGTGTCACAACTCAAGAAAGGCCACCTTGTTGGAGTAGGTATGGTCTTATTGGAAGAAATGTGTCCCTGAGCTTAGCTTTGCTGTTTCAAAAGCGAAAGTCAATCCTACTGATTGACAGCAATGCCAAACAGCCCCGAGTTTATTTCACAGCCAGCTTATATACAGTTTTGAAGGACAGAGGGTAGAACAATGCACAGCACAGGCATTCAGCCACTATCTATCCTGCCTTGCACCAAGGAACAGGCAGTTTCATTTCATATCTCAATGTACCTCTGGAAGGCATCAGCAGCTTGCATCTAGCCAGATAGTATGTTCCCTCTTATGGACTAATCAGAACTTTCTCACAGCTTTGGAGCAAACAAGCTTGAACTCTATTGACTCAGAATAGACCTCAGATTCAAACTGGGAAACTGAGTCAGTTGTGGGCTCCCACAGACATAGAAGTTTATCTTTCCTATTAAAGTGTACTGTCTTTTTCCTACAACTGTTTGCCCCTGCTCAAATTTTTGTTCAGAAACACAAGTGCCTAGAATCCCTTCGAAGGTGTTCATTCACCAAACCACAATATTAGCTGATATCAGAACTAAAAACCTTCCAAATCAGCATATGATGTCCATAAAATTGATCCATCTGTACCTACTTGTGTCTTTATATACATTTATAATTCATTGTTTGGTTTCTCCAGAGAACCCAA
Source organism: Peromyscus leucopus (assembly GCF_004664715.2). Lineage (NCBI taxonomy): Eukaryota > Metazoa > Chordata > Mammalia > Rodentia > Cricetidae > Peromyscus > Peromyscus leucopus. The sequence continues at coordinate 15,289,090 of NC_051073.1, read as the reverse complement.
AGTAATCATCAACCAAAGTAACATTTTTTTTTTTGCCAATATCTCTTAGATTCTAAGAATTAGAACTTTTGTTGAACCTCAGAGACAGAGGTAATATTACAACTTGAGGTCATGTAAGACTGATATTCTATTGGGTACTCATTCTCTTTGTAATCTCCCTGTAAGAGAACAATGTATTCATCACCTTATTTCTCTTGAATATCCCATGTAATCAACTCTTACAATCTATGCTAATGCAGGGCGATAATCTCAAGAATATATTCTTCCACACTTCTGATCCAGAGAGCAGTATATGTGCATATGCTGTAGATAGCAGAGAAAGCCCTAAGGGAGTTAATTATTGAGTGAGCTTATATTGTTGACATGAGGATGGCCATGCTAAGGGCTCCAAGAGTTGGGACTCTTAAGAAACAAAGACTTCCGAATATGGGTTTGGCTCAGAGGGAGAGGGAAGCTTTCCTCAAGGGTCTGAATATGAGTGAGTGACTAGTGTGTAAAAAAAAAAAAATCTAGAAATTTCAGGTATTTTCCTCCTGAATATTTAGAACTTGAGATTGTTTTTCTACAGAGGCCTCCAATATTGTAACCAGCTAACTCTTGCCCCTATACTGTCATACTGTATACACACACACACACACACACACACACACACACACACACACACACACACTGAGGCTCTGGGTTGCTGGTATAGTAAGTGTGGCTCCATTAAAACACACATACTCAGCTTTTCTATACCTTTGCCTTTGTGGCTGACCTTTATTCATTCCCTGGCCATGTATAGTCAAGGTTTAAGGACCCAAGTCTCAGAGACCATAATAGTTTATATGGTTATTATGGTAATAAAACCTGGTAACAGCAAATAATATGAAAGAGACCATATTAAAAAATATACACAATAAGCCGGGCAGTGGTGGCGCACGCCTTTAATCCCAGCACTCAGGAGGCAGAGGAAGGCGGATCTTTGTGAGTTCGAGGCCAACCTGGGCTACCAAGTGAGTTCAAGGAAAGGCGCAAAGCTACACAGAGAAACCCTGTCTCGAAAAACCAAAAAAAAAAAAAAAAAAAAAAAAAAAATATGCACAATAATTGCTGGAAGTCACTTTCAAATATTACTTGATTATGTGTTTGTTGTTTTTATCTGGATCAGTTGAGATCAATTGAGTCCAGTGATACAATTGCTTATAAAATAATCTCTTAAGGATTTACATATGGTATTCCTCATTCCCCATTGATGTTGTTTATGCTGTCCAATAAAGAGAGCAAAGCCCTTTGTTAGGGTTAGAGATTCTGTGATTCTGAGACAAATATATAAATTAACAGACAAGACAAAATTCAGACAGGCAATCATTCAGACTAATATAACAAACAGAGAACGAGGGAAGACAGAAAAGTAAAGAATTCAAATCTGGGCTTCCTCTTGGTTAAACAATGTCGGGGGAATATCTTATTAATTTTTATTCCTGAACATGAAAGCAACCTTTTTTTGTTTGTTTCTGAGCTTAGTATTAATGCAAATAAAGTGATATATTCGTATCTATTGTGTGAGGTAGGCTATATAATGGCCTGCAACTTTACCAAGTAGGCTTACCTAGCAGTCCAGGAACTTCCAGGGTTGTCCCTGTCTCTGTCTCCCAGCTCTCATGTGGGACCTGATGTTCAAGTATAGAGTCTTACACAAGTGATGAAAGTAATTTATCAACCAATCAATCTTCTACAGTAAGATTGTTTTTCATTGCTTCTGAATAGGTCACCATTTTGAAAATTGCTGTTGCAAGCATTTAATAGAGTAAAAATCATTCAAAGTTGTGTTATTATATTAAATCAACATTTTTCAAGCTTAAAGACTTTTAGTTGGACAGCTTTTATTAAAATATTCCATATTTTTTAAATTTGTAGATGATAAAATGTATGTTGTACACTTTAATTATAATTTTAAAAAGAAATATGTACCTCATTAATTTACCTATTTATTGACTTTAATTTCTTTTTGATAGACAAGAATGTATAGTATACAACATGATAATTTGATAAATATACATATTATTAGATAATTAAATTAAGATAATTGATATGAGTACTTGAATATCTATAGATCATGTGCTTGCAAAAGAATTTTAACATGTACTCTCATCAATTTGCAAAGACACATTGTTCTTAACTACCATCGAGTTCTAGTAATGTAAAAATATGTTCCTCTTCACAAAAATCTTTTGATTTGTAATATTCCTATATCACTCATGCTCAATTTTGGTACAACTAATTCTTTCTTGAGTCCTTCCAGTTCTATGCTTTTGAATTTCACATGCAACTGAGGTCATGCAGTGATTTTTACTGTTCCTGGTTTATGTCAATCAGCCTAATGTCTTCTATATTCATGCATCATATAGGATTTCTTCTAGTTTTTAATGATGAATAGTGAGATTTTGTCTTGATGAGAATACTTATTGTCTATATTCATTAATGTAGCTATGTTTGGCACTATTTTAAACAGTTATTGTGAATATTGCAGCTATTTTTCTTATTTTTATGTTCACCATTTGATTAAATTATAATCAAAATATATCATATGAAAATGTATTTTAAATAAAGAAAAACAAAGAACTTGCTTTTACTACATCATTGTTAATACATGTTATCTTTTGTCATTTTATAGTATTTATGTGTTTGAATTGAGATTTCATTGTGATTTCAACTTCTGTTTTCCAAATGAAAACTAAAGTTGGCCACTTTTCACATACCTCAGAACACTTTCATGTCTCCTTGAACAATGTTTATCCAGATCTTAATACATTGTTTTGTCATTTTTAGTGGTTTAATATCCTGATGTAACTTTTTTACTAAGTCCTTAAGTCATATTTACAATGCTGGGTTCAATGTTAGTCATCAAAATGCATGTTGCTAATATAATTAGTTATATAATTTTTTTTCTTGTTCCTAAAATTTTATATTTATGTATATCCATGGAACTTCAGAATAAAAGAGGAGGGACCAGAAAAATCCAGTTAAAGAGTTTATTTTATAGTATTTTTTGCCTCCAGACATAGTGAATTTTCATATTCTTTCCTTTTTTTCCCAAGAGAAATATTTTTTTCTGTTTCTCAAAATTCAGCCCATTCTCCCTGCCATGTGGTGAGGATCTCTGTACATGTTCTGACACAAAGAGCAGAGAAACCTAGGTTGCCCACTCTAGTAAATAATTCGGTTGTTCCACTGCCCTTGAAGAGAGGTAGAGGCCTGATATCTTGTACTGAAAGGGCCCACTGGCACCTTTAGACCAATAGAAAAGGGAGGGGTGGAATCCATCAGTTGGAAGGCTCTCATATACCCAACCCCTCTATCAGCTGTGTTCTGGCTCTCTAGGCCCTTCTCCCCTGAAGCAGTCACCAAAATTATGTGCTTTCATGTTGCAATGAGACATTTCCCTCCTTTTAATTCTTCAACTGATGGAGAAAAAGAACTCACTTGCATACTAAAAATGGCTGTAAGTTTAACACTGTATTTTCATTTTATCCTCAACAAAATAGTTATTATTATTAGCTCAGTTTTGCAATGATGTAATGTAGATTCAGAGAGTTATTCTTATAACTTCTAAAACATCAAGAAAAGACACAATGTGTTTGTACCATTCCAGTCCTTTCCCCCATTTCAAAATGATCACAATGTGTTAATGTATAATTAGTAGTGTGCTCAAGAATGAGCTGTTCCTGAAATTTCAGTTTTAAGTAAGCACATTTTACTGTTGATATTTTCATGTTTAAATTTATTTATATACTAGTATATAATTTAATTGTGCTTTAGACCATATTGCTTTCCCTTATTTTATAGCAGAACCATGCTTTTTTTTTTGTAAATGGCATTAAAAAAAACTTATTCATAGTGAGATTTCTTTGTTACAGACACACACATGCACACACACACACACAAAATGTTTATAATATATTCAACAATGTAGAAACAGTGCCATCTTCTGTCTATATTTTATTCAACAGTTGGGAAATGAAGATTGATTTAACGTAGATAAGAAAAAAAAACTCAGGAATTTAAAGACTTTATGATCATGCAAAACGTGCTACATTTCTGAACACTTGCAAAGAGGCTAATTATTTGAAAGGCCTCTAAGGGCAAAGACGTGTTTCAAACAGTTCTGTGTGATTAATTATCTAAAATCTTTGAATATCCAAACAATACAGAAGAGAAGAACGCACAGGAGACAAGCGACAGTGGCAGAAACAGCTGGTAAGTGTTCGCAGCAATTTGATGTTAACAGAGTTGAACAAAAACAAGGGGTTTCCGGTGTTGCAGTTGTTGTTTTCTTTATGTGATTGGTTAATTCTCTGTTCACCTATCATCTCATAAAAATATGCTTTTGCATGAAAATTTTTCCACTTACCTGTTTGTCAGAGACAAGGATGAAAACTGGGGAGGGATAGTATTAGAGTGCTCCTGACTTACAACATCAATAAACATGATTAATTTGCATACGACTTCTGTCTCTTAGATTTCAAAGTTTAGTCAAAGATAACAACTAATATAATACATATTTATATTTATCACTAGGTACGAAGACATAATTCTTAAAAATTCACAATAATTTGAAAGGTGTATTCTGGAGTCTGAAAGAAAAGAAAAAAGAAAAAGAAGAAATTTATCAAAATGTATTCAATAACTCTCATCAGGATTACATGAAGACATTTTTCTTATAAGGAATTAGATTGTAGAACTACAAAATTGGTGAGAAATTATAAATTGGAGTGCTCTTAACTGTGACTATAGCGATATAAAAATAAGGCTACAAATTAAAGACATCTTCATTAAATCCCAACTCTAGCTACCTTCACAGGAGTTTCCATGTGGTATGTGATTATTTTACATATATGGATACAATCTCTGACTGGAATAAGAAAATTGGTTGTGTGAGTGCAATTCAGAGTGTCCATAAATTACATGTTATCTTCACATGCAGCAGGGGGAAATAGTGTCTCCCTTTCCTGCACACTTATTTGGCATAAGTTTCTTAAGACATACTCTCATGATTTACAGTAGTTTTGTTAATCATACTCCATAGGGTAACTCCTTTGTTACAAAGATTCTGCCCAAAGTATCTTTTCAAGTTCAAAGATATTTTATTTCATTTATATTATTGATTGTATCTAAAAAAAAATTGTTTTGGTAGATAAATCATTAAACTTATATTTAATAAAATAGCTATATACCAAACATGATGGCTATCTGAAGTATGAAAGGGCCTTTGTCACTAAATTTTTCAGTTCATTTCTGATTAGTACTAGTAAGGGTTCAGAGACAATTCCTTGTGTATGCTGATATCCATGTCCTATTCATCTTATCTCAGGGTGTAATGTACTGATTAAAAGATAAAAGGAGCCGGGCGGTAGTGGCACACGCCTTTAATCACAGCACTCGGGAGGCAGAGGCAGGTGGATCTCTGTGAGTTCGAGGCCAGCCTGGGCTACAGAGTGAGTTCCAGGAAAGGCAAAAAGCTACACAGTGAAACCCTGACTCTGAAAACCAAATAAATAAATAAATAAATAAATAAATAAATAAATAAATAAATAAATAAAAGATAAAAGGAATTCAATGAAAAATCCTAAAATATTCACATATTTAATTAATTGAAAAAGCTATCAAATAATATCAGGTGTGTGTATGTGTTTTATGTGCATGCTTAAATGTGTGTGCATTAGTGTGGATAAGCATGTAGATGATTCCAGAATAGAATTATAGGCATTCATTGCCATTGCCTGGTTTAACGTAAGTGTTAGTGTTCCAAACTCAAGTCATCAACCATGAGTATCAGCCACTTTCCCAAGTGAACCATATTTCCAGTCCTCATATCAGAGGTTATTGTCTGACATTACTTCTATATTCAATATTGTTTAGAATGGTCAGTCAGTGTGAACATTTAGAAGATTATTCCTTTCAATATATATGGACATATTATTGCTATGTTATCTACTTTATTTGAATAAAATTTAATTATCCCATTGTCTTTTAACTGAAAAGAACTTTCTGAGAATAAATGTGATAGTTTGAATAAGGATAGCCCCCATAGGCTAATGTATTTGAATGTTTGGTTTACAGTTGGTGGACTGTTTAGGAAGGATTAGGGAGTGTGGCCTTGTGGAGGGAGATGTGTCATTGGGGTGGGTTTCAGGTTTCAAAAGCCTACTCCAAGCCGTCTTCCCCTCTCCTCCCTCTCTCTCTCTTTCTCCAACTTGCAGATCAGATGTTTCTCCTGCATCATGTCTGCCTTTTGCTACAAAGTCCTATCTATGATAATAATGTACTAACCCTATGAAACTCATAAGGCCTCCATTATATATATAACTATATAAATATAAGTATACATTTATTACTTTATATAACTATATATAAAACTATATATATAATATATATATATATATAATATATATATATATATATATATATATATATATATATATCTTGGTTATGGTGGTGTCTTCTAATAGCAACAGAACAGTAACTTAGAACATATATTATTTCAGATGCCTATTATGACAAAGACTTGAAGATTTATGATTACTCATAAAACCAGTTATTAGCATTTTTCAAGGACCAGTCAGAGTGGTCAAACCATTTTTCAAAATGCCACAAAATCAGAAACAGACATAGAAGTAATGACCATTTCCAAGTGTCAACTGCTATGATCTTTCATGTTCAAATGGTCAATAAAATTCTTATCTTTCTTCTTGATATTTGTATTGTTTGACCAACATACTCTTAAATTTATTTGAACCTCTGTATATCTTATATGGATCTTGATCAGCCTTCTACAAAAACAGTTTATACTTTTTCATAATTTAAATACATTTAATGACCAGTGAACTCCATTTATAAAAATAAATAAATAAGCCTTTTATTATTTATTTTTGTATACATCTCACAATCAAACCTATTTAGTCATAGTGGTACTGCAATGGCCAGTTTTGTAACATCCTCATCCTTATTTCAATGAATTTAGTTAGCTATAGATTTTCAGGCTTCTATTTCCATGTGTGAACAAATATTTTCCTGTGCATAATCATGGAACTATAGAGCTGATTTAGTTCTGTTTATATGAAAGGAAGAGGATTCATGTAAACTTCAGAAACTGTAAAAGGTTTGAGGCACATGAGAAACGTTCTTTGCCCTTTGGAGGGTTTTCATGAGTTGAGCAGACAGAAAGATGGTCAAGCAAAGCCCAAGTTGATGAACACTTTCTGGTGAATGGGTATAAAAGTGGATGATGAGAAACTTTGACTGTATGGATATTGTAGAAAAGATGCAGATGCTAAGAAACTGAACTTAGAAGGCTGGTCAATAGGAATCTGAAATTATACATGCATAAAGTTATTAAAATGAATGCTAAGTTCAATCATTTGAAATGGAACTTAATTTTTACATGTATTTTATTGTATGAATGGATGTGTACCATATATATGTGTGTCTGGTACCCACTGAAGGTCATAAGAGGTCCATGGGTCTTCTGAAACTGGAGTTGCAGGTGGTTGTATACCATCAAACTGTGCAGCTGCTGGGAATCGAATCTGAGACTAGAAAGCAAGTACTCTGAACTGTAGAGCAGTCTCTGCTGCCCAACAGAATTTTGATCAGTGAAAATACTGGCATTACTAAGAGCTACAAACCAAATAGAAGGACTATATTCTTGTTTTTCTATAAAACATGTCTTTGGGGTCAGCCCCCGATTAGACTAAGAGAGCCTTTGTCCAGTGACCGAGGGAGGCAGATGAAGAGATCCACGGCCAGGCACCAGACTGAATACAGTCGATGAGAGAGAGGAAGGATTCTGCAGGCAGGGGATGTCGAGATCATGATGGAAAGATGTGAAGAGATGACCGGCCACACTAGTGGAAGCCCATGAACTGTAGACTAGAGGCTGTGGAGCCCCCATGGGACTGGACAGGGCTATCTGGATATGGAAGACGGTTGTTTGGCTCAAACTGTTTGGGCAGCACCCAGGCAGGGGGATCAGGATCCATCCCTGGTGCGTGGGCAGGCTTTTGGGAGCTCCATGCATGTGGTGTGACGCTTTGCACAGCCTTGGTGCAGTGGGGAGGGTCTTGGACCTGCTTATGCTCAGTGTGCTTGACTCTGCCAACTCCCCATGGGAGACCTTGATTTGGGGTATGTGGGGATGTGGGGATGTGGGGTGGCTTGGGAGGGAGGGCTGGGAGATGGGAGGAGGGGAAAGGTGGGACCTGTGGGTGGTATGTAGAGTGAGTAGAAAATTTCTTAATAAAGAAAAAGAAAAAGAAAAAAACACATGTCATTGGATTATTGGTAGATCTGAAAAATGTAGCAAAGGTCAATACCATAATACATATTGTCCATTTAACAAGCCAAGAATATTCATTTTTAAAATAAAACAACTAAATTCCTATTTTGAGTACAAATTGGGAGTGGAGAAACAAACTTCTGTCAGTATTAAATAACTTCAGCTTATACAAATATTTATGTATTTGGTGTCCCACATCTGAAGTTTATTAGCTCAGTGGTGATTTTAGTCAACATATGCTTGGTTAAAATATCACAACTCAAGAAACACTTATGGGCCTAGAATTAATGAAATGGATATCTGATTGACATAAAACAATATAGTATAAATGTATAAATCAATGTTTAAAATATGATATCAAGTTATAAAAGAATGATATTAACAAAATGTATGTTGTTTTGTCCCTAATACAAACATTAGCTTTTTTATTTTATTTATTATTTTTATTTATTATTATTAAGAAATTTTCTATTCATTTTACATACCAACCACAGATCCCCCTTCCTCCCTCTTCTTGCCCACCCCCTATTCCTACCGCCTCCAAGTCAAGGTCTCCCATAGGGAGTCAGCAGAGCCTGGTACATTCAGATGAGGCAGGTCCAAGTCCCTCCCAGTTGCACCAAGGCTACACAAGGTGTCACACCTTAGGCACTGGGCTCCAGAAAGCCTGCTCATGCACCAGGGATAGATCCTGATCCCCCTGCCTATGGGCCCCACAAACAATTCCAGCTAAACAAATCTCTCATGTATCAGAGGGCCTAGTCCACTCCCATGGGGGCTCCACAGCTATTGGTCCACAGTTCATAGGTTTCCACTAGTGTGACTGGTTGTCTCTGTAAGTTTTCCCATCATGATCTTGATGTCCCTTGTTTATAGAATCCCTTCTCTTTCTCATTGATTGAACTCCAGGAGCTGTGCCTGGGACCCGGCCTTGGATCTCTGCTTCTGCTTCCATCAGTTACCGGATAAAGGTTCTATGATAACTGTTAGAGTATTCAATAATCTGGTTACTGGTGTAGACCAGTTCAGGCATCCTCTCGACTGCTACTAGTAGTCTAAGGTGGGGTCATCTTGGTGGATTCCTGGGAACTTCCCGAGCACCCTGCCTCTTCCTTATTAATTATTAATTGTTGCTCTTAGTGTCTGTACTACTGGTGTTATGTTTAGGAAGTGTTCCCCTGTGTCAATAGGTTAAAGACTACTTCATACTTTCTCTTCTATCAAGTTCAGTATAACTGGATTTCTTTTGAGGTCTTTGATCCACTTGGACTTGAGTTTTGTGCCTGGTGACAGATATGCATCCATTTGCAGCCTCCTACATGTTGACATCCAGTTATGCCAGCACCATTTGTTGAAGATGCTTGCTTTTTTCCATGGTACAGTTTTGGCTTTTTGTCAAAAATCGTGTTCATAGGTGTGCAGATTAATGTCAGGGCCTTCAACCCTATTCCATTGGTCCACATGTTGTTTTTATGCCAGTACCAAGCTGTTTTTTGTTACTATAGCTCTATAGTAGAGCTTGAGGTGAGGGATTGTAATGCCTCTAGAGGTTGCTTTGTTGTACAGGATTCTTTTAGCTGCCCTGGGTTTTTGTCTTTCCATATGAGGTTAAGTATTGTTCTTTTCAATTCTGTGAAGAACTGTGCTGGGATTTTGATGGGGGTTGCATTGAATCTGTAGATTGCTTTTGGTAAGATTGCTATTTTTACTATGTTAATCCTACCTATACACAAGCCCCACCTCCCCCAAACCCCACCCACCCTGTGAGACTGCAACTGTTCCCTGAAACTGAGCCCACCAGTGCTGATTGTACTAAGAGGTGAGTCTTTGTTCTCAAAGCTTTTTTTTTTTTTAACTTGGACAGTGAGAATGTGGATGAACAGCACAGATTCAGTAAGGCTACCCTGAAACCTTTATTTTTTTGGGTGGGGGGAGAATACCTATTCAATGACTATGATCCAAATAAAATAGAAATATTTATGCTATGAAGACATATAAAGAATAATTATTTCAAAGGGAATTAAAATTTGGGGAAATATGAATTATATTTTACATTAAAATAGAACAGAAGAACAAAATAAATGCTCAGAGTCATTTGTAAGAACAAAGGAACACTATGGTGCAGGTTGCTTGGGTAAAGCTTGTTAACATAACAATTTACAATATTTGAAAGACTCTCAAGAATTTGAAACATTTTCTAGGCAACACAAGACATTATATTAAGCATTTATTTTATAGAAATAATCAATTGACTACTTTTTGCTGTTATTTTGTGACCTAAGGACAAGCCTTGATCAAATTCTGGAGTTTAGAAAATAACATTGACATTAATCTGAGAAATGAAGTGACCTCTGATGTCAGAAATGATTACAATAACCTGGTTGGGAAATTATGAACACCTACAAAATAATGTTACAGTCAGTGGAGTAGAGGTCATGTCCATAAATGATTTGGTAGAATATCCTTTGTAATTTTCCACAAAGTATGAAATATATATCAAAAAAGAAGAAATGGAGATGCTGCAAATATTTGTATTTGGGCAGCTCAACATATGGTGATATTGTTTACCTGAGAAAGAAAAATAAAACAAAGACCTATGAATTTCTTTTATAGTGCAATGGCAACAGAAATTCCAACACTCAGTTCTTTAAAGCAGTTCTGGTTATCATTATGTAGTTTAGATTTAAATTATTTTGTTTTTGTTTGTGTTTTTCAAGACAAGGTTTCTGTGTGTAGCTTTGGAGCCTGTCCTGGAACTCACTCTGTAGCCCGGGCTGGCCTCTGATTCACAGAGATCTGCCTGTCTCTGCCTCCCTCTAAGTGCTGGGATTAAAGGCATATGCCACCACCGCCCGTCTGGCTCAGCCATTAAAGGCTAGGCTCACAACCAAAAGTATAAGAGATTTAAAATTTTAGAGGGGTCTCACTTACCTGAATCAACTCCTTAGCAGGACTGTATCCCTTCTGGATATTCAAGAAGAAATGCTATTCCCTCAGCTTCTTGACTTGTAGAGTATCCATATTTCTTAGACTTAGAAAACCTCCATTTAAAAAGCCAGTAGTGGCCAGTCTGTCTCTAGTTATGAGGTATGTACCTATATTTTCGTATTTACAAATTCTGTGTTGGATTCAGAATCAGTAACACAGAAATTCACACATTTTAAATTATACTTATGAACAGTATAACTCAGTTTGATATCTTAATTTTCCCTTGTCATAAATCAAAACTATCTTTAGACTCTTTTTATTTATTTATTTATTTATTTATTTATTTATTTAGTAGTTAGTTATATGCTAATTGTGGGACTAATGTGTGTCAGAGTACAACTGATGAGAACTGTTATCCTCATCTACCATGTACTTGTCAAACTCAGGTCAACAGACTTTACCAACACAGCCATAGTGTCATATTTATTCAAAGAGGTTCTTAAGTGCATTCAAATTAGAATTTGAATACACTTAAAGGTTTGTTCCTATGCCTATCACATATTATAGAGTAGCTAATGAAGTGTGAAAAAGAATCTTTCCTACAATACATGTGAGTAATATTCTAGAACTCTATGCATACAGCAATTTCTAGGTAGCACTAAGAAATATATGTACGTTAAGGATTTAAATGTGCTCTGAATCATGTCAATAGATTTATCCTAACCACATATAAATAATGCTAAGATTACTTGATATATTTATATTTATATTCTGGGAGTTCCATTCTCAATATTTATGTGAATTTTATATTTTTGAATAAGAATTACTGTAAATTTAGGATTTTTAAATTAACTGTATTGGATCAGAGTTCAAGGTCACAATCTCACCACAATTTTATTTCATTTTTCTAGCCAGGGTCTTGGAAATATTAAAGAAACTGTAATCTAGTCCCAGTCACCATGAGAGCATGAGTGAAAATGTTTCAAGTTTATTTTATTTTTTTTTTTGAAATAGATTTTTCCATACAATGCTGCTGACTATGGTTTTCCTCCCCCAGCTCCTCCCAGATCTGAACCCACTCAAATCCACATCCACTCTTGGTCTCTTTCATTCAGTTTTGCTGGAGGAAAGACTGAATCTTTCAATGCTGTACTTCTTGTTGAGGGAGAGCTGCTCTCAGTTTCTTAGGGTCTCTCACAGGTCTTGATGTGTCGTCCCTATGCTCTTCAAATCAGCAGCAACAGGCATAGTGCTTTTGCTTTTCCCATACTGCTTCCATTCAGAAACTACCAGTAGAAGGTCCCTTGCTTTAAAGTCATCCATCTTTGACTGTATATTCTTCCCATAGTAACTGACAAAATAGTTTAGATATTCAGGTAAACTCATCCAGACCTCAGATAATTGGAAAGGATCTCAGAGATCATCTTGGATTTCTACTTCTCTTCATCACTTAGTAACCTTGCTTCTTGTATCTAAATATAATCTGAATCTGAAATCTTGAATAACATTCCTGCCTGATGTATGCTCATACAAAATGTATGTATGTTGTTTATCCCATACTTTTATACATATAAACATATATATGACTAATACAGGTTCTTAACTTCTATCATCAACCCCATACCATAGACCAAACAGCCTTAGTCTCTTCTAGTATACAGGTAGGTTATACACTATTAATTGGTTTCTTCATAATCTAGAATTTATTTTATATGTCATGAATATTTTTGATTTTGAGAAAGAGAGAGTGAAAGAGCTGCAATGTTTACTATAGCAATTATAATTAGAAAAATGGGAGTGAGAGAGAAGGGGGAGATATGTTAAATGATAAAGAGGTTTATGATAGGTGGATGATTGAGATAAACTAATGATAGAGCACATGTATAGGTAGATGATAGATAGATAGATAGATAGATAGATAGCTTGTAGATAGATAGTAATATTAAAAGAGGTGGAGAATGAAGAAAAAGAAAGGTAAAGAATATCTTTTTTGCCAAGGAAAATACTAGCAATGTCCCCATACTCATTTTTGAACATCTACAGAATGAATGAGGCTGCAACCATTTCAAAATACGTTAAGCACTGTAAGATATTGCTAACCAAACTTGTTTCTCTGAAATTTAGTACATTTTAAAAACTAAGAATCTAAGTCCATGTCCCAGCACATTAAGAAACTTTAGGTCATGAGTTAGGATCCATAGAGATTACTTTGGAAGTCACATTCTAAAAGGTTCCCAGGGGTTATTCTAAAAGGTTCCCAGGGGTTAACCAGAAGAATATAGGAAGTTATCCTGGAATAATAAATATCTTGGTCTAGTTTATTCATAATGTTTTTACTTTCAGGTTTCGTGAAGACAAAATGTAGAGATGCAACCCAGTTAGCAGCATGGGTTGAGCATATATGTCTCATAACTCAAACTCAACCTTTCATTCCCCATGACAGTCACTAGACCAAATTTAAAGAACCAGATTTGTTTTCATTTGTTTTGTCATGAAAATGCAGAAAATCTAATGGGTATGCTTTTTCTGAGTGAGTCTGTATAACAGTTTTATTTAGCCAGCATATGAAAAAAATCTAATACTCTAGACATTATAACAGCCTGAAGGTATTTACCACTAAGAATCTTCTACTTTCTCCACAAAGTTAATTGGTGGCACAGTTGTAGTCAATCAAAATCAATGGCATATAAAGGCACCATTAGAGATCTAGGTGAAAAATACTAAAATAATAATTGTATTATTTTCATTATTATATATAATAATATATGTATTAGATTTTCATTTTTGTTAATTATATATTTAATTTATATAAATGCTATATTACTCATAATTGATGGTGGGTTCAATTGCATTTGTTATTTAAGTCCATCATTCATTTAATGAAAATAACTAACAAATGGTATTAGGAAATCAGCATACTATTGAAATAAAAAGATTAATTTGCTAGTACAGCATTTCTATGTAATAATTGAAATAACTCTGTGGGTAGGTTTGGTAACTTTATTATTTAGAATAGTTGTTTTTGGGTGGTGTAGCTGGAAGTTTTTCTGTGTCCCACCTGGTCATGCAGCCACTCAGACCCAAGTAAACACAGAGAGGCTTATATCAATTTTGAACTACATGGCAGTGGCCTATGACTCAATTTTCTTGCTAGCTAGCTCTTACATCTAAACTCAGCCCATTTCTGTTAATCTGTATGTTGCCCTGTGTTCCCTGGCTGTACTTGTGTGCTATTACATGCTGCTCCCTGGATGGCAAGAAGGTGCCTCCTTCACCTCTGCCTTTCTTCTCTCTGTCTCTCTCTTCAATTTCTCACCTAGATATAACCTGACTTGCCATAGGCCAAATGGCTTTATTTATCAACTAATCGAGTTCTTGTACATGGAATGAAACTGAAACATTACTTCTCCTTAACAGACTGATTGATATTCACAGTACATAAGTGATCGTGCTTGTGATCTCTTTCTCTGCACTCCCTTTTCCCCCTCTGTGTGCTCCCCATGTCCATTATTAATTCTTCTATTTTCATACCTCAGGTTTTTCATACCTTCCCTATATGTTTTCCTTGAAGTCATTCCCCTAATTTCATGGCTGTATTCTCTAGGAACTAAGCGTTTTAACACAGTGGTCTATGTTTATCACTACTCTTGTCACAGCAGCGATAAAATGGAATTAGGATAAATAGCCCTCAGCACATGAAATTTTATTGAAAACATGGCATATAGTCAAAATGGAATTTTATAATAAATATAATAAATAAGTGCAATATATGAATATAATATATAACATAAAAATAATGGTATAAAATATGAAAGAAAATAGATGGAGCTAGAAAACATAACATTATGTGAGGTAACTCAGTCATAGAAGTTAAATACATGTTCTCTATTTTATGATGGTTAAATTTTCTATCTCACATCTTTTTCAGGTCTAAAATCTCCTTTTCCTCATCAAGTAATTAATAACATGGAAAAAAGAAAGAAAATCAAAATCCTCAAATTTCAAGAAATAGTACTTACTAATTCAATCCTTCAGTTGATTTTTCATTTGATCAAATAGTTCAGTTTAGCAATAATAAAGAGAGGGGGAGGAATTAATGATAGGGGATAATTAACACTCTTAAGAATATATATAGTCATGTTTCTGGTGAAATTAGAGCATATTATATATGGAAATGTTGTACTACTAATTAGAAACACTACATGGTTCTAAAATAAAGCCTAGAAAAAAACATCTGAAATTCTATAGTTTCTATAATTGTAATGAGATAATTTCTGCCACATGGAACACATTTTGGAATTTCTCATAAAGCTTTCTATGATGCTTTCATTAAATTCATAAGTGTGGAAGAACTCGCTCTTTTAATAATACATTGTTAATAGTGGTGATAATCAGTTTTACCAGTATAGTCAGAAGGCTTCCTGTGTCCTGCCTGGTCTGCAGCTGTTCAGACAGAGGCTGATGTCAGAATATAGTACATTATCTATGTATTGTATACCATATGTTAGCATTTCTCTGCATTTTTATGGAATAAAATGAAAATATTTGAAACCTAAATATGATCATAATACAATGAACATAATGGTCTCAAAAACACCTATGGGATGTTCTTTTTTTTTTTTTAAGTAAATTTATTTTACAACATCATTTAGTTCAACATAATAGCCACAGATTCCCCTGTTCTCCCACTCTCGCCCCCCTCCCCTCCCCCCATCCCACCCCCCATTCCCACCTCCTCCAGATCAAGGTCTCCCCGAGGACCAGGATCGACCTGGTAGACTCAGTCCAGCCAGGACCAGTCCCCCCCTCCCAGACTGAGCCAAGTGTCCCTGCATATGTCCCAGGATTCAAACAGCCAACTCATGCAACAAGCCCAGGACCCGGCACCAACACACGGCTGCCTCCCAAACAGATCAAGCCAAATGACTGTCTCACCCATTCAGGGGCCTGATCCAGTTGGGGGCCCCTCAGACTTTGGTTCATAGATCCTGTGCTTCCATTCGTTTGGTTATTTGTCCCTGTGCTTTATCCAACCCTGGCTTCAACAATTCTCGCTCATATAAACCCTCTTCTTTCTCACTAATTAGACTCCCAGTGCTCCACCAGGGGCCCAGCCATGGATGTCTGCATCCAGATTCCTCAGACCTTCCTTGGATGGGGTTTATGGCACAACTAACAGGGTGTCTGGCCATCCCATCACCGAAGTAGGTCAGTTCCTGCCGTCTCTCGTCCATTGCCAGCAGTCTTTTGTGGGGGTATCTTTGTGGATCTCCGTGGGCCTCCCTAGCTCTCTGCTTCCTCCCCTTCTCATGTGGTCTTCATTTACCATGGTCTCCTATTCGTTGTTCTCCCTCTCTTTTCTTGATCCAGCTAGGATCTCCCACTCTCTTTCCCTCGACCGTCGCTCTTCATTGTTCCCACTCATGACCAGGCTGTTCATGTAGATCTCATCCATTTCTCCGTGTCTTTTTTGGGGTCCCGTTTTCCAGGTAGCCTCACTGGTGATGTGAGTAGCAGTTCAGTCATCCTTGTTCCACATCTAGTGTCTTCCTATGAGTGAGTACATTCCATATTTGTCTTTCTGAGTCTGGGTCACCTCACTCAGGATGATTTTTTCTAGATCCATCCATTTGTCTGCAAACCGTATGATGTCATTGTTTTTCTCTGCTGAGTAGTATTCCATTGTGTATATGTGCCACAATTTATTTATCCGTTCTTCAGTTGAAGGGCATCTAGGTTGTTTCCAGGTTTTGGCTATTACAAACAATGCTGATATGAACATAGCTGAGCAAGTGCTCTTGTGGTATGATTGAGCATTTCTTGGGTATATGCCCAAAAGTGGTATAGCTGGATCTTGGGGGAGATTGATTCCCAATTTTCTAAGAAAGCGCCATATTGATTTCCAAAGTGGTTGTACAAGCTTGCATTCCCACCAGCAGTGGAGGAGAGTTCCTCTAGCTCCACAACCTCTCCAGCATAAAGTGTCTTCAGTGTTTTTGATCTTAGCCATTCTGACAGGCGTAAGGTGGTATCTCAGAGTTGTTTTGATTTGCATTTCCCTGATGATTAGGGATGTTGAGCAATTCCTTAAATGTCTTTCAGCCATTTGGGTTTCCTCTGTTGAGAATTCTCTGTTTAATTCTAAAGCCCATTTCTCAATTGGACTGTTGGTCGTTTTGATGTCTAATTTCTTGAGTTCCTTATATATTCTGGATATCAGTCCTCTGTCACCTGTGGGGTTGGTGAAGATCTTTTCCCATTCAGTAGGCTGTCGCTTTGCCTTGTTGACCGTATCCTTTGCTCTACAAAAGCTTCTCAGTTTCAGGAGGTCCCATTGATTGATTGTTTGTCTCAGTGTCTGCGCTACTGGTGTTATATTTAGGAAGTGATCTCCTATGCCAATGCGTTCAAGATTACTTCCTACTTTCTCTTCTAGCAGGTTTAGAGTAGCTGGATTTATGTTGAGGTCTTTGATCCACTTGGACTTAAGTTTTGTGCACAGTGACAGATATGGATCTATTTGCAGCCTTCTACACGTTGATATCCAGTTATGCCAGCACCATTTGTTGAAGATGCTTTCTTTTTTCCATTGTACACTTTTGGCTTCTTTGTCAAAAATTATATGTCCATAGGTGTGTGGGTTAATGTCAGGGTCTTCAATTCGATTCCATTGGTCCACATGTCTGTTTTTATGCCAATACCAAGCTGTTTTTATTACTGTAGCTCTATAGTAGAGCTTGAAGTTAGGGATTGTGATGCCTCCAGAAGTTGTTTTATTGTACAGGTTTCTTTTAGCTATTCTGGGTTTTTTGTTTTTCCATATGAAGTTGAGTATTATTCTTTCCAGGTCTGTGAAGAATTGTGTTGGTATTTTGATGGGGATTGCATTGAATCTGTAGATTGCTTTTGGTAAGATTGCCATTTTTACTATGTTAACCCTGCCTATCCATGAGCATGGGAGATCTTTCCATTTTCTGACATCTTCTTCAATTTCTTTTTTCAGGGACTTAAAGTTCTTGTCATATAGGTCCTTCACTTGCTTGGTTAGTGTTACCCCAAGGTATTTTATGTCATTTTTGGCTATTGTAAAGGGTGATGTATCTCTAATTGCCTTCTCATCTTCTTTGTCCATTGTATATAGGAAGGCTACTGATTTTTTTGAGTTGATCTTGTATCCTGCTATGTTGCTGAAGGTGTTTATAAGCTTTATCAATTCCTGGGTGGAATCTTTGGGGTCACTCAAGTATACTATCATGTCATCTGCAAATAGGGAAAGCTTGACTTCTTCCTTTCCAATTTGTATCCCCTTAATCTCCTTATGTTGTCTTATTGCTCTGGCTAGAACTTCAAGTACTATATTGAATAAGTATGGGGAGAGTGGACAGCCTTGTCTCGTTCCTGATTTTAGTGGAATTGCTTTGAGTTTCTCTCCATTTAATTTGATGTTGGCTGTTGGTTTGCTATATATTGCCTTTATTATGTTTAGGTATGTTCCCCGTATTCCTGATCGCTCCAAGACTTTTATCATGAAGGGGTGCTGGATTTTGTCAAATGCCTTTTCTGCATCTAGTGAGATGATCATGTGGTTTTTTTCTTTGAGTTTGTTTATATGGTGTATTACGTTGATGGACTTTCGTATGTTGAACCACCCTTGCATCCCTGGGATGAAGCCTACTTGATCATGGTGGATAATTGTTCTGATGTGTTCTTGGAGTCTGTTTGCCAATATTTTATTGAGTATTTTTGCATCAATGTTCATGAGGGAGATCGGTCTGTAGTTCTCTTTCTTTGTTGTATCCTTGTTTGGTTTAGGAATCAGGGTAATTGTAGCCTCATAAAAGGAGTTTGGTAATGTTCCTTCTGTTTCTATTGTGTGGAACAATTTAGAGAGTATTGGTATTAACTCTTCTTTGAAGATCTGGTAGAATTCTGCGCTGAAACCATCTGGTCCTGGGCTTTTTTTGGTTGGGAGACTTTTAATGACTGTTTCTATTTCCTTAGGGGTTATTGGGCTATTTAAATAGTTTATCTGGTCTTGATTTAACTTAGGTATGTGGTACTTATCCAGAAAAATGTCCATTTCTTTTAGGTTTTCCAGTTTTGTGGAGTAGAGGTTTTTGAAATATGACCTTATAATTCTCTGGATTTCCTCAATGTCTGTTGTTATGTCCCCCTTTTCATTTCTGATTTTGTTGATTTGGATTCTCTCTCTCTGTCTTTTGGTTAGTTTGGATAAGGGCTTGTCTATCTTGTTGATTTTCTCAAAGAACCAACTCTTTGTTTCATTAATTTTTTGTATTATTCTCTTAGTTTCTAATTTATTAATTTCCCCTCTCACTTTGATAATTTCCTGGCGTCTATTCTTCCTGGGAGACTTTGCTTCTTCTTGTTCTAGAGCTTTCAGGTGTGCTGTTAAGTCACTAGTGTGAGATTTCTCCAACTTCTTTATGTGTTCCTTTAATGCTATGAATTTCCCTCTTAGCACTGCTTTCATAGTGTCCCATAAGTTTGGGTATGTGGTGTCTTCATTTTCATTGATCTCTAGGAAGTCTTTAATTTCTTTCTTTATTTCTTCCTTAACCCATTGGTGATTTAGTTGAGCATTATTCAGTTTCCATGAGATTGTAGGTTTTCTGTAGTTTTTGTTGTTGTTGAGATCTAACTTTAACCCATGGTGGTTTGATAGAATACAGGAGGTTATTCTAATTGTTTTGTATCTGTTGAGATTTGCTTTGTGGCCAAGTATGTGGTCAATTTTAGAGAAAGTTCCATGGGGTGCTGAGAAGAATGTATATTCTTTCTTGTTAGGATGGAATGTTCTGTAGATATCTATTAGGTCCAATTGGGTCATGACATCAGTTAAGTCCTTTATTTCTCTGTTAAGTTTCGATTTGGGAGATCTGTCCAGTGGTGAAAGTGGGGTGTTGAGATCTCCCACTATTAATGTGTGGGGTTTTATATGTGGTTTAAGCTTTAGTAATGTTTCTTTTACATATGTGGGTGCCCTTGTGTTTGGGGCATAAATGTTCAGAATTGAAACTTCATCTTGGTCGATCTTTCCTGTGATGAATATGTAATGTCCTTCTTTATCTCTTTTGATTGATTTTAGTTTGAAGTCTATTTTGTTGGATATCAGGATGGCTACCCCTGCTTGTTTCTTAAGACCATTTGATTGGAAAGTCTTTTCCCAGCCTTTTATTCTTAGGTAGTGTCTGTCTTTGAATTTGAGATGTGTTTCTTGTATGCAGCAGAAAGTTGGGTTCTGCTTTCGTATCCATTCTGTAAGTCTATGTCTTTTTATAGGTGAATTAAGTCCGTTGATATTAAGGGATATTAACGACCAGTGATTGTTCATCCCTGTCATTTTTGGTGGTAGTGTGTGTGTACTTCCCTTCTTTGGGGTTTACTGTTGTGGCTTTATCTATTGCCTGTGTTTTCAGAGTGTGTATCTGACTTCCTTCGGTTGGAATTTTCCTTCTAGTGCTTTCTGTAGGGCTGGGTTTGTGGATAGGTATTGTTTAAATCTGGCTTTGTCTTCGAATGTCTTGTTCCTTCCGTCTATGATGATTGAAAGTTTTGCTGGGTATATTAATCTGGGCTGACATCCATGGTTTCTTAGTGTCTGCATTACATCTGTCCAGGTCCTTCTGGCTTTCAAAGTCTCCATTGAGAAATCGGGTGTTATTCTGATGGGTTTACCTTTATAGGTCACTTGGCCTTTTTCCTTGGCTGCTCTTAATATTCTTTCTTTATTCTGTACATTTAGTTGTTTAATTATTATGTGTCGAGGGGACTTTTTTTGGGGGTCTAGTCTGTTTGGTGTTCTATAGGCTTCTTGTATCTTCATAGGCATTTCCTTCTTTAAGTTGGGAAAGTTTTCTTCTATAATTTTGTTGAATATATTTTCTGTGCCTTTGAGTTGGTATTCTTCACCTTCTTCTATCCCTATAATTCGTAGGTTTGGTCTTTTCATGGTGTCCCAGATTTCTTGGACATTTTGGTTCATGACTTTGTTGGCTTTAGTGTTTCCTTCTACTGATGAAACTATTTCTTCTACTGTATCTTCAATGCCAGAAATCCTCTCTTCCACCTCTTGCATTCTGTTGGTTATACTTGCATCCGAAGTTCCTGATCTTTTACTCAGGGTTTCTATTTCCAGCATTCCCTCTGTTTGTGTCTTCTTTATTTTTTCAATTTCCTTTTTCAGTTCTTGGACTGTTTCCTTTGTTTGTTTCATTGCTTTTTCATGATTTTCTTTCAGTGCTTTATTGTTTTCTTCCAAGACTTTAATGTTTTCTTCCAGGACTTTATTATTTTCTTGGAGGGCTTTATTGTTTTCTTCTAATTTGTTTGCCCTTTCCTCTAGTTGTTTATAGCGTTCTTCCAATTTTCTTGTCTTTTCCTCTACACAAGCCTCTACTTTCTTCATGAAGTTACTCATAAGGCTACTTTCTTCTGCTTCTTCCAATTTTTGGTGTTCAGGTCTAGATGTTGGAGGCGGGCTAGGTTCTGGTGATGCTGTATTGCTCTTCATTTTGCTGTATGTACTTCTGCCTTGACGTCTGCCCATCTCCTTGTGGTTCCTTCTTCGTCTTATCAGTGTACTTGTTTCAGAAAGAGCTGACAGATTCAGGAAGACTCTCTCTCTTGTCCAAAAGGGAGTTCTCTTGTCCAACTCTCTGGTCCAGAAGGGAAGTCCGGGGCAGGCTCTGGTCCAGAATGGCAATCGGGGGCAGGCTGGGAGCTGGGGGCCGGTCTCTAAGTCTCAGGAAGTGGCTGGAGTCGCGGGCAGATGGGCATGGGGGCAGGACGCGGAGATTGCAGGGGCTGCCGGGGGCTTGGAAAAGGGGATCCCTCCCGGTGGGGCTAGAAGGGGAGCTGTCCGGTGGCCAGAACCTGGTGCCAAGTTGGGCAGGTCTTCCCGGAGTGGCTGGTACCCAGGGATGGGGTCCGGGTTGGACCAGGGTATTCACCTCTGGACCAGAAGGGAAGTCAGGGGCAGGCTGGGAGCTGGGGGCCGGTCTCTTAAGTCTCAGGAAGTGGCTGGAGTCGTGGGCAGATGGGCGTGGGGGCAGGGCGCGGAGATTGCAGGGCCTGCCGGGGGGGGGCTTGGAAAAGGGGATCCCTCCCGGTGGGGCTAGAAGGGGAGCTGTCCGGTGGTCAGAACCTGGTGCCAAGTTGGGCGGGTCTTCCCGGAGTGGCTGGTACCCAGGGATGGGGTCCGGGTTGGACCCGGGTACTCACCTCTGGACCAGAAGGGAAGTCGGGGGCAGGCTGGGAGCTGGGGGCCGGTCTCTAAGTCTCAGGAAGTCCTATGGGATGTTCTTAACAACAGTGGACAGTGTGTCTATGAGATGACTACAATTTAGGTTCCAAAATCAGCCTGATGCTGATAATGCTGCTCAGTGATAGACACTTGCCCAGCATGTGTGAGGCCTGGGTTTTATCCTCATTGAGAAACAACAAACAAGCAAACAATTAAGAGTCAGTTTGACCAATGATCCTCACCAATGTTCTCAAATGAAGTCCCTTATTATGTACGACTGAATATTTTTAGCTTCATGTGGAGTGAAACACCTTTCCTCAATAAGCTTGTTATAACCAACAGTATCATGAGAATACATTGTAAATTGTGAAAATTACAAAAGTGAAAACATATATTGAATTTAAACTCTAAAACAGGAGGATAAGCTCCAAGCTGAAAATTAATATAGTGCTTTCTTTTACTATAATGAATAATAATTGTGTACCGAAAAAT
Organism: Peromyscus leucopus; assembly: GCF_004664715.2. Classification (NCBI taxonomy): domain Eukaryota; kingdom Metazoa; phylum Chordata; class Mammalia; order Rodentia; family Cricetidae; genus Peromyscus; species Peromyscus leucopus. The sequence continues at coordinate 15,266,087 of NC_051073.1, read as the reverse complement.
ACATATAAACGACACTCAGAGTTCTAAAAACAAAAGTAGCTAATAAAATTATTTTCGGAATGACTTCCCCTATAATAAATAATTTTCAGAATTTGCATCTTTAGTATGGCTGAAAAATGATCAAGATAATATTTGATTTTAGAAGGATTTACTAATTTTACTCACATCATTGATACAAGCAACAAATGGGTAAATAATATTTGAATAGTGAAAAAAGTTTTTCAAAAAAAATAGAGACATTGACCTTGTTTTAGTTTTCATACCTGCCTCATGCAATTGACATAATTAAGCACTGTGAATATTGCACTCATGCTTGCTCTGAATATTGCAAGTACTAATTTTGTCCTGTTTGGTAAAGCTGGAGCTAATCATGCACAGTATAAGTGCATGGAAATGGGTGAGTATGATAACAAGACATGTCCACCTTGGTTCCAAAACACATCCAATGTGATAGGCAAGCTTGCTGCATGGATAGTACTCTTACAGTAAGTATAGTCTGTTTGTTATATTTCTGGTTTTGTCAAAAGAATTAGGAGTTTACACTTTGATTCTGCAACATATTTTATATATGTCAAAGTTGAATTATGAAGAATATACCTAACTATTAGAGAGTACAGGGAAGCCAATAAAACAAACAAGGATCTATCTTAACATCCAATAAAATTTTTCCTAGAATTTGCATATTTATATAAACCTTGTTATTCAGGTAAATTTTAGAGTTACTTATTCATTATTAACAAGTTAAACAAACAGAAGATAATGAGTTAGTGTACATTAAATTAGATTTAAAAGTAATTGTGGAAAAAAGAATAATTGTGACTTCCAAATTTTGGTTTTTTCTCTTAGGGTCTACCCACTGGAGGGGTAATTATGCCAAAAGAGTTTTCATGAAAATATACAATCAACAAGATGACAAGCTGATATGTAGAGCTAATACCCAGCAAGATTTCAGCCCAGCCTATGGACACAAGAGGTTGCATTCTGTCCTGAATATCCTATTAATATCTTAACAGTAAATTTGAAAGAGATATGGTGGTGTATGCCTGGAACCCCAACTCCTAGGAAGCTGAATCAGGAGGAATTTTGTTAGAGGCCAGCTTAGAGAGAGTCTATCTAAAAAAAAAAACAAAACAAAACACAAGAAATAAAATAACAACATGGAAAAATACTTTAATTTTCACGTTATTAAATATCTGTGTTCTTGATACATAGAACCCGAGGTAACATGTATTGATTTTGTTAGTTAAGACACTATGTTTAATTGATTATTAACCAAGTTTCAATTGTTATAGAAAATTTTCAACTCAAATTTATTAGATATATTTAAGATTTTATAATATATATTTATATTCATTCTCATAAATTTGGGGGATTTAAATAAACTTCATAAAATGATTCAAAGACCACATGTATTTCTACAGCTAAGCATTTCTGCCATTAAAATCTAGACAATAATAAAAGTGTTTAATAAAAATTAACACTATTTTACAGGAAAAAAAATAAAAAGGAACTACTGGTAATAGTGTCAGTAGTATATAACAATGATAACCTATTTAAGATCTTTTATGTATTTGTAAAGAGGATATATATTCTGTCTCCATTCATTAAGTTTCAAATATTAAACTAAAATATTGATATTTGAACATTCTATAAGCTTCAAAATGTTTAATGAAAACATGTGTCTTTGAAATAACGACAGTGCTGTGATATACTTGGCAAACTCTAAATTAGTAGCTTGCTGATGTAAATTTTAGGGATTCTAGCATTGGGTCAAACAGTAGATGATGTTGCAATACAGAATTTGAAACAAGGCAGTGATAGAGAGGGAAATGTTCAATCAAATCAACAACAGTAACAGAAATATCCTTTAGATTAGATTTTGAACATTGGTGATTACATTCTAGAAAACCAACTCAAAATAAATCCTTTTGAACAAATCACTAAGGATAATATCTATTAGTCTGAACTTTACAAGATGTCAATATACCTATGTCTCTTTCTTTCCTTTATCTATCTATATCTATATCTATCTATCTATCTATCTATCTATCTATCTATCTATCTATCTATCATCTATCTATCTCTATATGTATGTATGTGTATATATATATGTATGATGTGTATATATATGTATATATACATATATATATTCTTTTGCTATTAGTTCTTTTATTTAACTTCCTTCTTTGTCAAATAACAAGGGCTGTTTTCATGCCAACCTTAACATGGAATGCAGTGTAACACAATCTGTGAGACAATGTCAGTGGTCCAATGTGATAATTATTCATTCTGTATTTATTATTATCCATTCCATAAGTATTTTCCATAACTATTTTAATTTTTATTCTATGTCAATATGTACAGAGAGTTTGATGTTTTTAATTTAGTAGAAAGTGTTTTCTCTCTGTGTAAAATGGCCGAAGAGAAATGGACTTGTCAGAATAATTTGTAAGGTATAAATTCTTTTAGGGGAGCTCAATGACTTCATTAACAACAAAAGTTTTGCCTCTGAAAAGAATCAGTTTTTGAGTAGTTTTGAACAAATGAATTTTAAAAGCACACCAACATTGAAACCATAGGAGGAAGTACCTCAAATTTATTAACATTGAAACTCAGGAGTTTAAAACAATCAACAATGACCTGGGATGAGATGCCAATCACTATTTTATGATGTTGAGAACTCTGATTTCCTACAAACACTATACATTATTCATATGGCTTCAACACAGTAATTACAAATGCTAAAAATATTTGGAAAATATGCCTGTCTACTGTGAATGTACAAATTAATTAAAACTATAAAAATTAATAGTTTGTAAGTTCATGAGTTCCATGCTATGATTTCATAAACAAAATTATATTACATAATATTCTACCATTGAGCAAATGCAACATTCAGGGGCTTTGTTTTAAATTCTGTGTGCATGTTCATGCAGTTTTGCTGGCAGCTACCAATGTGTTCAGGAGGTGACAGTATATTGTTCACCCATTTGAACAATGCCATAAAACTTTTATACAGCTCTTCCTGGATGGAATAACACAGACAGGCCCAATAATCAAGGCATGATTCAGGGCTCTATAAGGCCAACTGTGAGGAAGAAAGACAGTAAAAGCCTTTAAGAGATGGAGTAGATTTGGAAATGTCATTCTTCTTGTTTTGCTGCTCTTCATTTCCTCGGGCTCACAGTAAAGAGATGCCGAGTAAAATCAATGCAGACAAATATCATTTATGTTTTTATGTGTGGTTTTATGTGAGATTATTCACATAAGAACTTAAAGTGCTCGAATGTCCACTATACAACCAATATAGGCAAAGCCCAAGAGACTGGGAGACTCTTTGACTCCCGGGTGCAAGACAAATGAATTGGTTGTCTGCCAAGTATGTATTCTCCCTAGGAGTTCAACTGTAAGATTTAATTTGGGAATATGAACTATGCTAAACCTAAAATGCATCTTCAGTAAGAGAAATGCATAAAGCTAGTGTTGAGAACATTTTGATGATTTTGCAAATGGTCCCTAAGAAGAAAGAATTTGGAGAAGAATTGACATTACTATAGGAAGTAAGTCACAGGTCAACCACACCAGGGGAAAAATTGACATTACTATAGGAAGTAAGTCAAAGGTCAACCAGACCAGGGGCTGACATCTCAGTAATTGTAAGAACACTGCTTGAGCCTCTGAAAACTTGAACCAAATTATCCATAAGTGTTTCTGGAAGATCAGAGAAGCAGCACTGCTGATAACAAAACCTGGACACAAGAATTCAGAAAGACCTAGGATCAGTATGGACAAATACAGAGGGTAATTATTGATGACTCTTCTTTCTGTGACAATCCTAAGCCACATAGAATGACAGCATTTGTAGACTATCTAGGTCTATATACACTTTAGTTGTATTATTGTTAACTTTCCCCAATAACCATATTTACACTTTATACAAATAAGGACCATTTGTATATCTAATGTACATTTGATTTTCTTTTATTTCTACCTGCTTTGCGTAATATTTATTTCACCAGAGGGGTACTATTATTCTTGGAAATACTTAAATACTGGATCATTGCACAGAGAAATCTGGGCAAGCTCTTATAACAAGACTTTCCTCCAAAAATTCATTTACTATGTTTTCCTTGGATAGAGGACACAGTAGGTATTTAAGTCATAGGGACCGATCCACAACCTGATATTAGCCAAAAGGCCAAGAAGCAATCCAAAGCATATTTCTAAGCTATGAATACTGTGACTACAGCTAAAGTAAGTACTTCTCAATATCTTATTTGTGGATCTATCTGTAATCTGACAGGGCCAGGTTTTAGTGATTCTCTTTTAATGATGACAGTTTTGTCTCTCTCCACTGAATTTCTCATACGGAATTGCAGAGTTTGAGACAAAAGGGTATAGTTGTTTTGTTTTGTTTTTCTGAGAACAGGAGATGATCTATATTTCCAGTCAGATAATGTATTACAATTAAAGGTATGTGAACACTGGGATCAAAGTTTGAATGTAATTATGATTTTTAATGGAATTATTCCATTGGAGAGATATGCTCACATTTGTTGTCATGGTCAGTCATAAAAATCACTAAATTCAGACATACAATAAATTCTTTGTAGGCAGTTTCTTGCTATAGATTTCTGTATTTTTCTGTACTTTATTATTTTAGATACCCAGCAATTCTGTATTCTCTAGTTGTTAATCTTTGATAAGACTGTTATTGGGCATAGATGTATTTCCTGTCATGGATGCCTAAATAGAAGAAAATAATCAGTGTCTACCTGTGGTCAGATCAAGACACTGATGATGAGGTCGGATTCTTCTCATGCTGAGGAAAAGAAAAAAAGACCTAACATCACAAAGCTTTATTTAGATAAATAAACTGTGGGCTGGTGACAACAGAGAAATAAAAACTACTGCTTGTTTACACTTCATACCCACACAGAGATCCCCTATATATACACAAGTAAATTCACAAACCCCAGAAAAGGTAAAAACACAAATGTGACTCAATGCTGCCCCCATATGGCTCATTAATTTTTCACTTGTGTGTTCAACCCCAATCAATCACTTCCATTCTTCTTCCTTCCCAAAGAAAACATTAAAACCACAGAAAATCTTTCATTTTCTGTCAGTACCACATACAGAAGTAAACTGCACATCTTGGAAATAATGTCCCAGATTTCACCAATGTGAATTTTCAACATGTGCATCAATTAGACACACTAAAGCTAGCCTCAGAGGCACCAAAATGTGTTGGTGTCACATTTAGGACAAAAAGAAAAGCAATTCCTTTTAATAATTTGACCAAGAATGAGCTCAAGTTTGAATTCTTCGGTTTTCTCCCTTTGCCTTCTGTTTATCTTTAGTTTATGGTCCTGGCTTGTCTTGTAGTTTGTTGTGTGTTTATCTGTTTCTTCCCTGATGTCTAACTGTGAAACATCACAAATAGCATCATATGTGGGAAGGATGGGGGATTCGTCACAGAAACATTTAACTGAGTTACAATAGATTAAATTATTTGCAAACAGACACCAAAGCATTCAGTACTACAAACGTCATTATCAAGCATTGTCTGTGTGCTTCATTCAACACTTATGGCAGGTATATTTGTATAGGGTCATTTTTTGCTTATTGTTGGTTTCTGAAAATGATTATCAGTATATCACGTACACACATGCACAAATGGCTTTCTGGGTAAGAAGCACTAAATAATGTCACTTGAGCTTATGCCTATTTATTAGCTTAGGTAGTAAAATATGAATACATGGAATGTCCAAGGCAGATAATGGTGTTTGTTATTTACATTGTTCTCTTAAAAGCAGGTTAAACAAGCAAACTGAGTACATGGCAGGACATTAGGCTAAGTCTTAAGTGGCCTCATGATGTATTATTAATTCATCTATAAGGTTCAGCAGAAATTCCAGTCTCTTTGAATACTGGAGATATTTTTATAAACTATATAATCACAAACAAAGAGGCAATTACCTCTACAATTGTGAACTGCAGGTATACTTAATGTGTTTTTGTTAGATGACAACAATCTCATAGTGAAACTCAAAAAGTATTGTGTTTATTTTTCTTGATCATAAACTTGAGAGGGATTCAGTGGGGAAACATGAAGAGTTGGAGTGGAAAGAATGAAAGATGAATTGCTCACATAATTTCTCAAATTTTAAAAATCCTATTTAATTTAAATGTATAATAACTTGTGAATGTATACACTTTCCAATTCACAAAGATGAAGTTATTAGCCATAAAATAGAATGAATTTATTTAAGAAGTTAATTTAATATTCCTGTCATAAATTATGTATGTTTTACTTACACTACCCATTATTTGGGGTTCTTGAAGAGCAAGAGCATGGTCTAATAATTCTTCACATATATCACATGTTGAGCAGATAAGATATTCTCATCATCAGTAATCACAGCTTATTTTTCTGTTTAATCAACTGTTACCAAGTAGTTATTGAGATAATTATACTATGTCATTTTGGTATATTGACCATTTATTGTAAATTAAAATACAGCTCAGCTGGAAATGGATATATTTTGACTTAATTTCTTAAAAGCATATAATGAGTAGTGCAAAAGTCCAATCAATACTAGAAATCCAAGTAACACTCTTATCATCAAAGGACTGCAGTGGGGTGGTAATATTCTATAGATTTGTTAAAGAGAATTTAATTTTGAGCCTCCCCCTGTAATCTTATTTCTTCAAATTTATTATTTCCTCGTGTTTTAATACATGGGTTCTACTGTAATTCTTGTCACTATCTTCCCATTCCCTATAATTTTTTTCTATGGCAAATCAAGCATGTGAACTGAGCCTAAATTTTCAGCTTCAATTTAATACTCAGATCATCTTTTACACATCTCCAAAATGGGAAAAAAAGTGAGATTTTGCCTTGTATATAGTTTTAAGCTTAAAATATATGTAGGACATTCTACAGTAACAAGATTTTTTTTTTTAGGGATCAATGCTTGTGAAAAGTAGACAAAAATAAGTTGGGCTAGATGTTCAAGCTGTTTCTGGATCTCAAAGTCTTGACTAATTGGTGAGTCACTTTTTTAAAAATTGTCCCTTAGAATGTTAAAATGTCCCATGAGAATGTCTCATGTTTTTTCCTAACTGTCTATCCCACCTACCTCTGTCATTCTGAGGAGTCTGTCACTGCTATGTCACCAAGACTGAAGCATGTGTTCCCAGCAAGGATAAGAAGAGTTCAATGATTTTTTTCATGAAATATTTCAGTGGGATAGTAAGTATGTCCTTAATGTAGCAAATGAATAACTCTGAATGACTCATATACATGTATGCTGATACATGTGAATTGACCACTCACAGTGAACATGGGAGAAGGACCATGAGTTCAAAGACAGCTTAGTTCATGTAGTGAAGCTAAGTCTCAAAAAAAGAGCAATACAAAAACAGGTGAACAAAACAATAGACCACAATGTCCAATGAACACATGAATAAATGAAAAATAATCTTTGTTCAGTTTTTTCTTTAGTAAGTACTCTGTTACAGTGTGTAGGGGATTCTTCATTTTTTTCTCTGGAGATGTAAAACTATGACAGACAACTCCTTGGTTTATTGCAAGACGGCAGTTGTTGATTCGTGAATCCCTGTCTTTGTCACTCTTAATCTCAATGTGATTAAGCATCTCTCAAATTTATGGGCAATTTTCATTCTGTTTGTGTGCCTCAGAATTGAATTATACTGGGTATTAAAATTCATGACACAAATAATCAAGTGTAAGAAAAGAGAGAGTCCTCAGATGTCAGCAACAGGAAAATAGACAATCAAAAATGTGTCAGAATTTTAACATTTGCAAAGCACAAGGATAATGTGTGTCAAAATTAACACAAATATATGAATGAAATGTACCTGTATTTCTGGAAACTGTATTATTAATTCATAGCAATAAATAAAGGATATATTTTGATTCATTTTTCCTAAAAATAATAATAGTCTATTATGAACAAAATGGAGCCATAAACAAATGCACACATAAGTTGTCATGCTCATTCTCACAATCATACCATGTACATATGACAAACATTGATCCAGAGGACAATGAGTATGTTAATGAAAAAACAAACTGTTTTAGAGAGAATGTACATCAGAATAAATTATGTGTTTAAGATCACGTTGATCAAGAGAGAAGTGACATGGGGAGCTAGAGTATTAAGATCATATTCATTAAGTCCTAAATAAAGGATATCCATTGTGTTCGGCATATGCATTGTTTTATTCAATTCTCAGACTTGGATGTACTAATTAGATATTACTATTTTAGTTTCTATTCTTGTGGCTATGATAAAATACACTGTGGAAAAAGTAATTTCAAGGAGAACACGTTTGTTTGGCTGATTCATCTAAGTCTCATCCTCTGTCCTAGAGAAGTTACGATAGCAAGAACTTGAAGCAGCTAGCCACATTATGTCCCTGAAGGGCAGAATGCAAGGAATAAATACATGTGCCCCATTACTTAGCTCATTCTTTCCACTTGTGCAATTGAAGGGAATGTTAACATGAAAAGTGTGCAGATCTTCCCACCTCAATTAAGACAAATGAGATATTACCCCATGGACTTCCCTTCAGACCAGCCTGTTTTGACAATGACTGATAGAGAATCCCTTCCCAGGTGATTCTATATTGTGTTAGTAAATTAAAACTAATCATCATACTTATTATTATCATTGTTCTATATTTGGTGAGGAATCCAAGTATGTTAAACAATACACATGTATGAGAAACACATATTACATTTTTAAAGCAATCAAATATACAGTCTTTTTACTATCATGCCATTCCTAATGTTTGCTACAGGGTTATATGATTTAATTGTCATGAATTTACAATTTTATTTTGGAAACATGAAATCTACAGAATATATATCAACAATGCTTCATCACCATATTAGCTTATGCTCATTTTTGTCATGCATCGCCTGTTTCTCTAGCTTTCAATTTTTTTGCAAAATACTTCACTTAAATTTGATCTTTGATCATCTGTTCATACTCTTTCAGCTTTTCATCAACTTCTTTTAAATCTATGGAGATAACTACATTTTAGCCATGTTCTCAAGTTCTTCCAAAATTCTTCTTTTGATTTATTAACTTGGATCTTATGAATAGCCCATATACAATATTTGCTCATTAATTTATCAAGCAAGCCTATATTTTTTTCAATTGATTACTTCTGTTTCTGGGATATTATCACAATTTTTCTACAAATGAAGAGGTTCCCTATGTTTATCTTGAATTTGGAACCACTTTTTTTCTATAGAAAACTATCTAAATAAACAAAATACATTAGAATTACCCCTTTGTTTCCATTCCTGCTAACAAGAAGCATTAATGATTATGAACAAGTTTATTGAAGCATATATGTCTACTAGTTATTGCTTTAGCAATTCATTCTGTTCTACATGGTTAAACTAGATAGATCACACATATCACACTAACAACAGTGTTCTTATTTAAATATGCATGAGATTCTATAATACGTAATGAAAAGATAAACTCTAATTGGAATTATTCATGTCAATTTCTTCTATCCAAAAAGCTATATCTTTTCCATTATCATTCAATAATTTCATTTGTTTCATCAGTCATGTGCTATTTATGTTTTTATTTTTATATAAAACTTTTATATGTTTCTAATGCTTTTATAAAATGCTCCTATATTCAATAGATTCAGCCCAGTGTAGATTATGTTAAATTTGTATAACAATGTATTAACATCTAAGTGTCTTAAAACACATGAAATGTCTTACACAACCACATCAACTATCTTCTCTTATTAAGGCCTAGCAAATTTATTTCGTAAAAGCATTATGTTGTCAAGACTGCCAGTAACTGTAATTACAAGGAACATTTATGGGGGAAAGACAAGTGATTTAGTGTGAATTTCTCACCAACATCTGTGAACATGGATTTGTAAATGGCACTCATCATTTTCCATTTTTGCTTTTCATTCGCTTGGCTGGCACCTAGCTCATCTGTTAACAAAAAAATGTCTAAAAATACCAATTGGCAGCCATATCATTAGTCTTAACAGAAAATTTCATATCCTTAAGCAATACTCTCTCCTAACTGTTCCTTAGGTCTTTGACATATTAGGTTACTGAGAAAAAAAGTCACAAATAATCCACACTGATCATTCAGTGGAAAGCTAAAGTAAACAAATTCACTCTCCTTCTTGTTTTCTATGTATTCTACATTATGGAAAGCAGTGAGTAATCACTTCTCAGATGATTTCTTGGATTAACCGTTACCCAATGTGTTTTAAGGAGTCATGACACTTTTATTCCAGACAAGAAGTTCCTAGGTAAACTCCAGCAAGAACATGATCGTTGCACACATTCAATCTAATGCAACTTTGACAGCTTATTTTCTTTCACACACTATATTTCGTCATCCTCCATGTCTTATATGCATGCTATACTCACTATCTGCTAATAAATCAATGTCATAAAGGAAAAAATATAACAAATGATTTACTCATTAAATTTTATGTCTCTAGTAATAATCTGTTTTTTTCTCCAAATATGAGGAGGGCCCTAAAAAAAAATTTATCATATTTCAATATTAGAATACAAAAACACACATGTGCACACACACACACACACACACACACACACACAACACACACACACTCCCAAAAGTACATTTAGAGTTTGATTTTTTTTCTCTGCCTAATAGCTTCCTCTATAAATAAAATCAAAGTAGTCTCTTAATTTCAGGCCATGAAATTAAACTTCCTTTAACTTTGAATGAGTAGCACCATCCTTCATCCATTTATGCATTCGTTTTTTTGTTTATGTGAATTGACATGCTCACATATATATATATATATGTTGGAGGACAACTTTAAAAAGTCAGTATTTATCTTCTTATACAATATGGGTTCTGGGGCTCAAACAAGATAGAAAAAAAAATATCTTGACAGTAAATATTGTTGCTTGTAGAGTCATCTGTATGGCCCAAGAATTATATTTTATAAAATTATGTCCATCCACAATTCCATTTAGCTTAGATCTACTCATGGCTTTTCTTCTTAGAATAACATCTCATTTAAAAAAAATTATAAAGCATATGTTGCATCAAATTATTTACTCTAACCTCACATATTTCTTTAATTATAAGAAATAGGCATGGAAATGGAGTTATATATATCATATTATAATCATTAGAAAATTAAATGAGTAGATTTATGTAACAGTGAAAATATCTGGCAGTGAATCAGCAGTATTTATTTATTTATTTATTTATTTATTTATTTATTTATTTTTTTGTTTTTTTGAGACAGGGTTTCTCTGTGTAGCTTTGCGCCTTTTCTGGAGCTCACTTGGTAGCCCAGGCTGGCCTCGAACTCACAGAGATCCGCCTGGCTCTGCCTCCCGAGTGCTGGGATTAAAGGCGTGCGCCACCAACGCCCGGCTGAATCAGCAGTATTTAAATGCTAGCTGATACTTTGCTATTTCTTGTTACTGGGTCTATTTCCTTTTTTATAATATACTGATTAATTTTTATTGTCACATGAAAATGTTAAAACTGAGAATTATATTTAATGCTTCTGCAATGTTCTTCTCATATCAAAAAACTTCAAGTTTCATCTACTTATCATTTTTTTCTTCAAGAATATTTTCTTCAATATAGGTAGGTATTAAACTAGTTGCATTGAATTATTTTGATAAAGATAGAACTATAGAAAGTTGAAAAAATAAAATAAGTAACTCATGAATATTATATTATATATATTTGAAATATTCATTACTATTATTGGCAAGTATGTGAAAAGATTTATACTTTTATCTCTGTTATCATGCTTAAATATTTAATGCTGTAGTGGGAACAATGGCATGAGGAGTTCCATGAATATGGAGGACTCTATTCTTTTATTCCATGGAACATTCTGAGCATAAAGGGAATTTGAGGTCCTACTAGAGGTTAAATTTTAGTCTACTCTATATAACCTTTACATCTGCCAAGGGTGCTATGTGGAGGAGTAATGCTGTCATTTGTACTGGCCAGTCACTTCTCAGCCACCAGAAGTCATGATTAAACAGTAGAGTACATGAACCTCACTAGGCATCAGAGACCTATATATGTGAAGGATGTCAATACCATATGTTCCACTGCCCAGTTTGTAACATAGAAATTGTAAAAGGACAAATCTATCTCTTTAGAGTTATCAACAACACAAATAAACATGAGCTTGTGTGGATAAAACAAATATTTCTTTTGTGAATAGTTATTTTATTGAATGGATTCCTAATTTACTTTCCTATTAGAGACAAATTGGACACAATTCTATTGTTATGATCACCCTGCTTCATCTCTGTAAGCTTATCACTTTGGCATTTATGTTACAAAAATTATGCACAATATTACATTGTTTAAAAGAACTCTATATCAATAATATTTTAAATTATAATATTCAAAACTTATGAAATAGACATATTTTTAATTTCATAATTTTGTCAGTAAATTATTTTTATTCCACCAGGTTAATTCAGAACTTTAGAAAAACATTGTTTACCTAACTATGGGAGTTTATGTTTGCTTTCTGTGAACTGTTTTCCTAGAGACATTACATATTCATGTATTTGCAAATGATTTATTCTCTTAAAGACTAGGAAATTTGAACTGAATGAAAAGTGAGATTTTCAAATTTCTCTTCAAATCTAAACCATTCTCATGAGTCAGGAAAGAATGTACAAAGTGAGAATGTCTGCTGATGAAAGTTTGGTTCAGAAGAACCAACTCTCGAGGTACAATTGCCAAGTGACCAGAAATTAATAACTAGAGATTTAAGTAACTCACAATTGAAAGTCATAAGACAAAATTTTGGGTCTTTATTCAGGTATGTGAAGCTATTGCTTGACAAACAGTGAGCACACATGCACACACACACACACACACACACACACACACACACACACACACTCAGAGAGAGAGAGAGAGAGGGAGAGAGAATCATACATGTAAGGATCTACAGAAATCCACAAACATATACATACTTTTCAAGACTTGCCTTTTAAGATACTGTTTTAGAAATGTCTTCCATCATGGTTTTAAAAGTATACATATATTTTCTTATTGTATTGAATAAAAATTAATGCATTTAATGATTTTTTTATTAGATTAAAGGTGATATCAATCCTCACCTCAGCAAAGTAAGTGAAGAACCACATTGTCATTGTACTCTATAGTCTACTGAGAAGGTGACAGACCACAGAACAGTGTTCATGAAACATGAAAAATGGCATTACAGTGAAGGAAATGTTGAAATAACAGAAAAAAAATCCTGAGGACTGTGTGTGTTTGTGTGTGTGTGTGTGTGTGTGTGTGTGTGTAACTAAGCACTACACAAATTTCTACTATCTGAATAATAATTTTGGATTAAGTAAATTATTTATTATTGAACATATATTCGCTTGTATATTACATCCTGACCACAGTTTTCCCTGCCTCCATTCTTCCCAGCTCCATTTAACTTTCTGTTTCCTTCAGACCCACCCTTAACCCCCCATATCTCAGCTTTCCTTCTGAAAAGAGCAGGCCTCCAAGAAAGAGTAAGTCAATAGCTGGAAAGGAGTCACAAAGAAGCCAACTAGTGTCTGGTTTAACTTGAGGCTCACTCCATGACAGAGAGCTCAGGCCTACACTGCCTGAATGGCCAGAAACTAGAGACTGGATGGATAGTCCAGACACCTAGGATAAAACTGACATAGCTGGCAAAATAAAATAATAAAATAAATCAATGAAACTGTTCCTAATGATATTCTACTGTACTCATCGATAGGTACCTTGTCCAGTTATCATCAGAGGCTTCCCCTGACAGTAAATGGCAGCAGGTGCAAAGACCCATAGCCAGTCATTATGCAGAGAGAGTCTAAATTGGAAATCTTCATCAGGTTCCTCCCCTAGGAGTTCAGGGAATCCCATACGAGAATGGGAGAAAAGATTGTAGGACTCAGAGGTACCAAAGAAATCAGGAGAATCAACTAAGCAGGGCTTACATGGATTTAATAGAGACAGAATCAGAAAGCAGGTTATATGGGTCTGCACTATGTTTTCTGTGTATATGTTGTGGCTTTTCTACTGGTGTTTTCATGGGATTCAAACAGTGGGAATGGGTGTTTCTCTAACTCTTTTCCTGCTCTGGGACTCTTTTCCATCTACTGAGTTGCTTTGCCCAGCCTCAATATGAGGGTTTTTGCCTTGTCTTGTTGTATCTCCTTTTGTTGTGCTTGCCTGTCTTCTCTTATAGGTCTGTTCTTTACTTAAAAGTAAACAGAGGAGAAGTGGATCCGGGTGGGATCAGCCTGGAATGGAGGGAGGGAAAACTGTGTTTCAGATGTATTTCATGAGAGAAGAATCTATTTTCAATGAATATAAATAAAAGAAAAACATCAATGAAGTGATTCCTAGTGCCTTGTCAATCATCTTCAGAGAAATGAATTATGTATACAGTAACTGAGAACATTGATTCTTAGTTATCATTCATTCTTTGTAACTTCACCATTCATCAATTTTTCTTTTCATATTTCAGACATTAACTTCAAGCTATCTTTCAATTTTTTAGCTCACAAAGAATGTTTAAGGTATTCTTACATAAATCCAGAGTCCCCTTTCAGGAGGAAAACACTATACACATACTGAAGACATTTTTCCAGCCAAGAAGATCTTTTATAGATGAAATCAGATGGTAAGAAAATAAGCAGGGGTGAATGATGCCAACAAATCAGGTTCTAAGTTTTAGATTAAGAGCTAAGATGCTCTGCAAGGAAGGACAAGTTGATTTTTATACTCTATGATGGGTTAAGCTATTAAATTGAAATGTATCAATAATGACAAACTCATTGATAAAATGTCAGAATTTTTATTAATATTTCTCAGTGTTTTCCATCTGCATATACTTTCCAAAGTAGTTTCTGTACTTATAGACTTGATACAGCTTCCACGATAATGTGCCTAAACCACATTTGTAGGCTTGTCTTACACTCTAGTTAAGACTATCATCCAGGAGGACTATGAATATTGCTTAACAAGCTGTGTACACTTTCCATCGTTCTGACTTAGATTTGCCATTTATAATTTGGCACCTGATCATATTTAACTAGGTAAAAATAAAATGGTTTATCTTGTACACTGAAGTGACTAAAGACAATAGCATGTCATCTATTAAAAATAATCTGTAGAAAAATGGGTTGTCAACTTGGAAGTGGGAGGAAGGACATCTGAGGTATTTGAGGGAGAGGAACTGGAGGGAGAAAAGGGAGAACAAAGTGAGGTTATTCTACTTTAATTGAAAAAATATTTTTAAAATCTATAGAAAGAATTTTGAATAGCATGGTCTCGCAAAATAATAAATATTCAAAGGGAAAGGCTTGTTACTTGGATTTGAGCAGCACCAACTATGTGCATTTATTGAACAATCTCTAAGTGCAGCTTTGTGTGTGAATAGTGTATGCATCAGCTAACAATAAAATATTCTCAACCATTGCCAGCAGTCTTTTGTGGGGGTATCTTTGTGGATTTCTGTGGGCCTCTTTAGCTCTTTGTTTCTTCCTTTTCTCATGTTGTCTTCATTTACCATGGTCTCCTATTCCTTGTTCTCCCTCTCTTTTCTTGATCCAGCTAGGATCTCCCGCTCTCTTTCCCTCGACCCTCGCCCTTCATTGCTCCCACTCATGTCCAGGCTGTTCATGTAGATCTCATCCATTTCTCCGTGTCTTTCTTTGGGTCCCGTTTTCCAGGTAGCCTCACTGGTGATGTGGTGTGAGTAGCAGTCCAGTCATCCTTGTTCCACATCTAGCATCTTCCTATGAGTGAGTACATACCATATTTGAGCCGGGACTGACCTACTCTGGTGAATGGATGGCCAAACACCCTAATAGTTGTGCCATAAACCCCATCCAAGGACTGAGGAATCTGGATGCAGACATCCATGGCTAGGCCCCTGGTGGAGCGCTGGGAGTCTAATTAGTGAGAAAGAGGAGAGTTTATATGAGCGAGAATTGTTGAAACCAAGGTTCGATAAATTAAAAATATTGGTTCACTAAATTATGCAGGTTTTACAAATACCAGTGTGCTTTAAATATTTTAAATATCTCTAAAAAGCCACTTACCATCAGTGCATCTTTAAATTTATTACTCTGTGATAGTGATTTTAGCTTGTGCTCATTCTGTAAGCCACATTTAAACATAGAGATAGATGGTTAGATTAGTAGATCCACTGTAATTTTTCTGATGATTTATATGTGTTAGTATTGGCTTTCACAATTAGAATACAAAGAACAGCATTACCACATTACTAGGATAGGCTAAAAAGCAAATTGCTGCTATAGACACTTCTGTTCCTTGTCTATTTATTTTGTGTGTTTATTTTCACTCAATAGTTCTCTGACATTGCAGGAAACTGCAAAGATATTCACCTATGCTTCTGGCACACATAGTATGCACAGAATAGTGTTTGGCTTTTTGAAGAAAGATAATTGTCATGGAAATGTAATAATAATAATTCACAAATACTCCAACCTCCATCATGGTAATAATTTCAACTCTTTATTGTATCAGTTTCTGAACATATCTCTTCTTTCTCTTACTCATGAAGAAACACTCCAGTCCTGGTTAAACAGTCATTGTCTGTACTTAACACCAAAAATACCTCATTGACATCAACTAGGCTACCTACAGTATATTAAATTATATATTTTAATTACTTTATTTGGAAAATATTATCAAGATTAAAAAACCACAGCTTATTATGATATGATCCCAATTTCTACTTAACCAGTCCCCATGTCAGTCTATTATATAGAGTTCATAGCACTCTGCAAGACTGGGTAAAGCTGGAACTATGATAGACTGTATAATTTTCCCTGATAATAAAAGTTAGTTATTGCTAGTTATTTTAAGGAACCCATGTTCCTGGAACTAAATGATAAAGACAATGTATCAGTGTAGCAGTTGTTAGAACATTTAGGTGAATTCTAAATGTGTGATGGTTTTTGTGAGAGGAACTGTCATAGAGAAATTAACTCATGCCATTGAGGTCACATTGTGATAAGTCAGATACCAAATGCTTAGCCTAATTGAAGACAAGACCAGCCCTTATAATTTGAGAATACTCATTTTCTAAATCATCATTTATTTAAATATTAATGGCTCAGTTTAATCATGGGAATGTAGATGTGTGGTGTACGAAATGGCCTCCTTCAAGAAGTTCAAACTTAATGGCCCACACTAGCCCTTTCATAATACATTTTTTGATAAATCGGAAGGTTTCTCTTTCCAAAAGTTCATCTTTTTCATGTTTAATTCAGGGCACATTTGTAAGTGATAACGAGGCTCTCAGGACACTTTACTATGACCTCAGGATACAAAGTTGGTGCACTGCTCTTTTTTGCCGGTTACAGGGTTCAGCTCAGTTTGGCCTGTGTGGTGACACTCCCACTGCTGCCGATTTCTCATCTTTTTCCAGAAGCAGTGTTTGTGGGAAAACTCACTGTGCTTTATAGTAGTCAAATGGAATGTTTTCAAGAACGTTTAATTCACCAGAGAAGCAGACTGAGTCTAAGAATATTCAATATATTTAGGCACAAGCTGGAAAATATAGATCTAGTGCAGGTATTTTTGTAACTTTTATTTTTGCTTGCAAGAGAGAAGTATTTTTATAAAAATGCCAGTTTGATATTTAAGATTTAGAAGGAATTTTTCTTAACTTCGGGATTTCAGTACATGGTCAAATTAGTCAGAGTCAACATTTCTAACCACAGAGGATGGTATCATCAGTCCTATTGCTCAAGATGAAAGCTGTATTCATCATTCAGTTTTGTCTCAAGATTCACTCCATCTGTGGCTAGAGAGACAGCTCCATAGTTAGGAACACTTGCTTCAGGTTCATGTTCAGCATCCTTAATGTGACTCATAGGAATCTCATGCACCTCCATGGCTTCCTTTGATACGTTAACACATGGTACACATACAAACAGGCAGGCACCTGTGCATATGTGGTGTACATACAGACAAGCAAATGTACACATGTGAGGCACACATAGACAAGCAGGCTAACATATGCACCTAGATGCATAAAAGTTAAAAAAGTAAAAGTAAAGATTATCCTCATTCAATTTAGCTGTTTTGGTGTATTAACATTAACCAGCCTTGATGCTTCAGAGAGCAGAATGAAAGAAGGAAATAAATTAATACCAACTTTGTTCTTTTTACCAGCATTAATTTATGAGTAGAAAGGTAATTTAGTACCATGCTTTAGGGGAAAAATACTGGGGGTGGAACAGCAATGCATATGATTCTAATCTGCAAACGATACAGCTAAATATGTATTCACTTACATTTTCCAAAACACTGCATGTTCTCTTCATCACCCAGTCCTTTATTCTAACTCTCCTTTGGCACAACATCAAAGAGTATGTCATTTGGAGCTGAGCAACGTGCGGGTTCACCACTGCTCTGGGAAACTGGATCTTCCTAACATCACTGAGTTTCCTCAATCAGACACTAATAAATTATCTTTAAGTGACTTTAAAGTAGGCAATTGGTTTCAGTACCAAAACAGATATACGTTCCTGCTGCAACTGTGCTGTATTCTTAATTTTCAAATTGGCAGACAGAACAGATGAGATTAGTAGGGATGATGTACTTTGAGGCTGAGTTTTGACAATATTAAACTATCAACCCTAGGTTTCAGCAGAACAACAGTATAGGCATATTTTTCAAAATATTAAAGAAAGACATCATGTTCTTCCACTTTTCTACTTCTAACACACACACACACACACACACACACACACACACACACACACTCCACACATTGACATCATATATACATATCAACTAACTCATCCTGTATGGGAAATAAAAGCAAATTTTACAACATATAATCACTTGATTTTAATTTTTTCCCATTCTGGCCTTGCAAATGCAAATGTCTACAATAGAATTCAGATGTCATTTATAAGGAAATTTCCCATCATCACTACCAAATTAACTAAAAGTGTCTTGGATGTATCAATGCACATATTGTTAAATATTCATCAATTATTTCAACTTTATATCATGTACAGTGATATGGGTTTAAATTAAAATTTTCATTGACATAAAATATAATTATATTTACAAAGCATAGATTAATGAGGTATACTTTGATCTTTCAATACATGCATATATTTTATCATGCTTAAAATATGTTAAACATACCAATCTCCTTCAACATTATGATGAAAACATAAATATTCTTTACTCTACCTTTCTAAAATGTACCACTCAATATGTTTCTCTGTGGCCACTGTAGTCACTAGAACTTCTTATTTCTATATAACTGTAAATTAATTCTCCCTTTTCACTTTTTACTCATCTCTCCACCCACCAGCTTTCCCAAATCTATAGCTACCAGTCTATTCTCACTTCCTATAATTCTATTTTTTGTGGATTTATTTAGATTTAGATCATGAAGCACTAATTTTTCTGTACTTAGCTTCTTAACTTAACAAAAGATTCCTATGACCATTAAATATATACTGCTATAAATATATACCATGTTTTATTTATCCATTTATTGGCAAAATAGACACTAAGATTATTTCCATATCTTGGCTTTTGTGAGTAGTGCTGCAATAGCCCTGGCTATGGTTATGTGATGCTGACTTTGTTTTCCATGGGTACATACTCAGGGTTAGGCTTATTACTATGCCATATAACATGTTATCTATTATGTTTTTAAAGGCAAATCAAATAATTCCAATACCTCATTCTCACCGATATATGCCATTTTTAAAAACAAAACAAACAAACAAACAAAAAAACCAGACAGGCACTGGATATTAAGTAGACAGAGAATTTATAAGCAATTGAAGAATGCTTTAGAGGCAGACCTAAATCAACTGTGCATCAATGGAGTCACAATTGCTCTATAAGCTAAGAAAGATCAGTGAAGGCATAAAGAAAAAAACTGCATTTTCTATTTTAATCTGACTGTATGGATGATGCTTTGAAATATATTTTATTGAGTATCTGCAAGCATAATATAAGCAATTGGAAATATCAATAAGTGACACACATAAGACTTTTTGTCTAGGAATACCGAAGTAGGAAATGTAGAAAATACAAATACTAGGTTGATATAAATTATGAGTCCTAACAACATTCTGCTGTTGTCATAGATCACTGTCTTACTCAGGCGTCACCACAGAAGTTTCCTCCTGGAACAGAATGGAACAAATACACAGAGACCTATAGCTCGACAAGATGCAGAACATCAGAGACCTTGGAATTCTAGGTTCTAAATGAAATGTCTTCATCATCAATCCCTCCCCTCCAGGTGCAGGAGACTCTGTAGAAGAGGAGGCAAAATGGTTGAAAGAGCCAGAGGAGATGGAAAACACCCAGGAAACAAGACTTTACAGATACAAAAAAACTGATGCACACAAGAACTCACACCGACTGTGGCAGCATGCATGGGCCTGCACAGGTCTAAGAGAGATGAGGTTTGAGAACTGAGAGAAGAAACTGAACACAAAACCCTATCCTTAACCCAGAAGCTATTCCCAAAGGATAACCACTGTCAAAGAAAAAAATAGTTTTCTTTAACGGAGTCTTACTGGATATACAAACCACACTTAAGGATAGGCCCCAGGACCAGCAACACATGGCCACCAAAAAAATAAATAAATAAAAATAAAAATAAAAAACCTAACTTAATGGTATTTTTGAAGATTTTTTGATTTTTAAAGCCTTTTCTCTGTATTTTTTAACCCTATAGATCCTTTGCTTAGGTATTATTGTTCTGATTGGTATCTTTATGGGATTTTTGCTTGGTTGAATGTGTATGTCTTTACATCTATGGGTCTCATGTTTTTTCTTTGCCTCCTTTTTTTCTGTTCATTTTTTTTAGTTTTGTTTTGTCCTATTCAAGTTTGTTTTTATTTCATAGCATATTTATTATAATTAATTATTATTAATTTCAGATCTCTGCTTTCAAATGAGAGAGAGAAAGAATGGGTATAGGTTTGGATGAATGTGGACTGAAGTGGCTGGGGAGGATCTGACAGGAGAGCAGGAAGGGAAAAATACTCAGAGTACATTATATAAACAAATCTATGTTAAAAAGTAGTCTCTTTTGGAGGTTTAAATATTCAAAGAAAATGTTGCCAGAAAATATTCCTAAGGAAGACATAAACAAGGTGAGTTAACCCAACTTCTAGTGAGATTACCTTTAGTTTCTGTCTCCTGTTTCAATATTTCTAGGCATTTAAGCCTTTCTAGACACCCTGTCAAACAAAGACTGATGCCTGATAGATCTCTTAATACTGTCCAGTTTATGTCAATTATGTAAATGGAACTTACCTGAAAGCAGATCAGCACACCAATTGAATTGTGTAAAATATTATTCTGTAACATAAGAAGATTCCAGCCAGCTGGAGGTCTTTAATGTAAGGACATAGTTTCTCTTCTTAAACCAACCCAAGTCAGTAGGTCTATCAGTAATCACTGTGAAGATATAAAGGCCATGATACTTAAATCATGACAAGCACAAAGACAAGAGAACACAAAAGGCCTGTAATAGCCTCAAGGCATTTCAAAACCATAAATAGTTCCTGAACTTTGATTCCCCAAACGTTTATCTACACAAGTATAAATATCACAAGATAAATCTCAGCTGGCTCATGTGGTAGCAGATAATGAGAGCAGAAAAAGAAGTTAGAAATATTTAGTAGTAAATTCAGTGAAAAAATAATTTTAAACAATATTATTTGGCCTCAATGAATTGCTTAGAGCTTCTTAATAAAACCATAAATACATAAGTTAAGAAAGCAAAAAACTATTTTATATTTTGTGACATACTTAGTTTAATCAGAATCTTCTCTGAGACCACGGGTTTGGAATCATCTATTAGAAGCTGGTTGGCTCTTCAGCAGGTACATAACAGAAGACAATGACTGTCACCCCTTCATAATTTATCAGGAGTTCAGATTTCTCCTGGGAGGGGTCAGGCCACCATGGCCCTTCCTAATCCACTGACAGTTTATAAACCAAGTCTTGTATTTTGTAGGTCATTGTAGGCAGCTACAGCTGCTGTGATGGAAGAACCACAGTGGTCCTGCCAAGCCCAGGGTTTCACAGAACTTTGCCATCTCTTCTGCCTCTTAGATTCTTCTTCTTTCTTATTCAGCTTCAATGGTTTAAATTAAATTAAAAAAAAAAAAAAAAGGACTCATGGTCCAGGAAAATATTTGACTAAGTATCTGCACAGTCAATGGCCTAATTAACTTAATGCAAACTATACTTGCCCTAAGGGTATTGTTTATTTTTGGTAAGAATTATGAGGGTTTATTAATGAAAAGGTTGTAGATACTCCTGCAATAATTATGACTTCACAATAATTTAATAATTAGCTTTGTTTCTAATACCAGGTATGATAACCCTTGTTCCGTGGATTTTAAGTCAAATTACAGGGCTGTTGGTTAACATCAAGGTAAATGTAACACTACTGACTCTTTTGAGTTATCATGCCATGATGGTCATTTATGTGGTTCATAAGAATCATGCCTGGGCAGAACTTTTTTTTAAATTTTATTTTATTTTACAATATAATTTAGTTCTACATATCGGCCACGGATTCCTTGTTCTCCCCCTCCCAGCTCCTCCCTTCCCATTCCCACCTCCTCCTGGGCAAAGCCTCCCCAAGGATTGAGATCAACCTGGTAGAATCAGTCCAGGAAGGTCAGTCCCTCCTCCAGGCTGAGCCAAGTGTCCTGCATAAGGCCCAGGTTTCAAACAGCTAACCCATGCACTGAGCACAGGACCTGGTCCCACTGCCTGGATGCCTCCAAACAGATCAAGCCAATCAACTGTCTCACCTATTCAGAGGGCCTGATCCAGTTGGGGACCCCTCAGCCTTTGGTTCATAGTTCATGTGTTTCCATTCGTTTGGCTATTTGTCCCTGTGTTTTATCCAACCTTGGTCTCAACATTTCTCACTCATATAACCCTTCTTTTTCTTGCTAACTGGACTCCCGGAGCTCCACCTGGAGCCTAGCCGTGGATCTCTGCATACAGATCCTTAACTCATTGGATGGGGTTTCTAGCACGATAATTAGGGTGTTTGGCCATCCTATCACCAGAGTAGGTCAGTTCGGGCTGTCTCTCGACCATTGTCAGCAGTCTTTTGTGGGAGTATCTTTATGGATTTCTGTGGGCCTCTCTATCACTTTGCTTCTTCCTTTTCTCATGTGGTCTTCATTTACCATGGTCTCCTATTCTTGTTCTCCCTCTCTGTTCTAGATTCAGCTGGGATTTCCCGCTCCCCAAGCTCTCTTTCCTCAACCCTCGCCCTACATTACCCCACACATGTCCAGGCTGTTCATATAGATCTCATCCATTTCTTCGTCATTGGGTGATCCCCCATGTCTTTCTTGGGGTTCTGTTTTCCAGGTAGCCTCCTGGTGATGCGAGTAGCAATCCAGTCATCCTTGTTCCACATCTAGTATCCTCCTATGAGTGAGTACATACCATGTTTGTCTTTTTGAGTCTGGGTTACGTCACTCAGGATGATTTTTTTTTCTAGATCCATCCATTTGCCTGCAATCCTCATGATGTAATTGTTTTTCTCTGCTGAGTAGTATTCCATTGTGAATATGTACCACATTTTATTTATCCATTCTTCAGTTGAAGGGCATCTAGGTTGTTTCCAGGTTCTGGCTATTACAAACAATGCTGATATGAACATAGGTGAGCAAGTGCCCTTGTGGTATGATTGAGCATTCCTTGGGTATATGCCCAAGAGTGGTATAGCTGGATCTTGGGGGAGATTAATTCCCAGTTTTCTAAGAAAGCATCATATTGATTTCCAAAGTGGTTGTACAAACTTGTATTCCCACCAGCAGTGGAGGAGAGTTCCCCTAGCTCCACATCCTCTCCAGCATAAGGTATCTTCAGTGTTTTTGATCTTAGCCATTCTGACAGGCATAAGTGGTATCTCAGAGTTGTTTTGATTTGCATTTCCCTAATAATTAGGGATGTTGAACAATTCCTTAAATGTCTTTCAGCCATTTGAGTTTCCTCTGTTGAGAATTCTCTGTTTAGTTCTATAGCCCATTCCTTATTGGACTGTTGGGCATTTTGATGTCTAATTTCTTGAGTTCCTTAATTTTCTGGATATCAGTCCTCTGTCAGATGTGGGGTGAAGACCATTTCCCATTCTGTAGGCTGTCGCTTTGCTTGTTGACTGTATCCTTGCTCTACTAAAGTTTCTCAGTTTCAAGAGGTTCCATTGATTGATTGTTTCTCTCAGTGTCTGAGCTACTGGTGTTATATTTAGGAAGTGATCTCCTATGCCAATGCATTCAAGACTACTTCCTACTTTCTCTTCTAGCAGGTTCAGAGTAGCTGGATTTATGTTGAGGTCTTTAATCCACTTGGACTTAAGTTTTGTGCACGGTGATAGATTGCCTCCTACTTTGGAAACTTGCGTGGTGCCTTTTGGTACTACTAAATCCAGTCTTCAGAGAAGGAGCATTAAGTCCATTCTAGCTTTGGGATCTCAGTGCTCTGTTTCTGAAGTGCATAGTATGCTAGATGGTTTTGTGTTAACTGAACTGAAGCTAGAGTTATTGGAAAAGAGGGAACCTCAACTGAGGAAATGCCTCCAAATGACTTTTCTTAGGGAATTTTCTTGTTTTTTTCCCCTGGAACTCACTCTGTAGCCCAGGCTGGCCTTGATCTCACAGAGATGTTCTGAGTGCTGAGATTAAAGGCATGTGCTACCACCACCTGGTGTTCTTAGGGCATTTTCTTATACATGATTGATAGGGAAAGGGCAGCCATTTGTGAATGGTGCATCACTGGAATGACTACAAGAAAAAGCTTACACCAAGCAGACTAAGAAAGCTATAGGAAACAAACCACTAAGTAATACTCCCCCTAGCCTCTACAATAGCTCCTGCTCCTGGTTTCTTCCTGTTTGAGTTCTCCTCCTGACTTTCTTCAATGGTGAACAATGATATAGAAGTGCAACCCAAATAACCCTCTTCTACACAACTTGAATTTTGTCATGACATTTCATAGCAGCAATAGAAACCTAAGACAAATGATGTATATAATCTTCTCTTCTACTGTCAAAATATATCAGAATGTGCATATGATGATAAGAGACAATTTGAGCATCCCTAAGCTAAAAATGGAAAATTCAAAATGATCCAAAATGTAAAAGTTTCTAAGCAAGCTTGCTTCACATAGAGTATTTTACATCATTAATGTTTATGTCATATATAAAATATTGAATATTTATATGCATGATTTGTTTGGACAAAGGACTCCATCAGATATCCCCCAAAATATGAAACTAAAAACTTTGTATTTCACTAATTTCCAACAAGTGTATGTATGATATTTGTAATTGGCTAACTGCACCCTTTGTGATAATTTATTCTTAGCAGATAATTCACAGAAAGTCCATGACATACCTAGCATTTTTAGTATGAGAGACAAAATAGCCACAAGACTACACATGCATTTGCTGGGTGAGATTTTAGGCCACATGGAATCAGAATATTTCCAAAATAATTGTATCCACTTAGCATGCAATCAATTGTGTTTGCATAATGAAACCATAATAATATCTCTAAACATTAGTACTTTGTTGAGCTCCCCTGGTTGGCTCTATTTCTCTGTGTGTTGAAACATAAAATGTTCAGGAGTTAGGTATTTATGTCCTCATTGACAAAGACAATTTGGAACTGATGTTTCAACTCCTTCTGAGTGTTATGTAAATCATCTCTTTCATTTCTCATTATAATTCGTAACATTTTCCTTTCATAAACATGGCTTGTGCGTATATTATAGTTCAACAAACATTGCTAACAACAGACTTTTGAGTTAGGGTAGATTAGAGAAACTACCGAACTTAGTTTGTGTTAAAAACAAAGCATGCCCTTGTAGAGTATTGTAATAGTCTTTGTCCTGACAGCCTGTCTGTTCCAAGACAGCAAATTTAGTTTGATCTGGCCTCCATCATTGTACTAAATTATTCACAGATATTGTACAATGAAGTAAAATGTCAAATTCTTTGAAGCAGAATTTCATGCCAAAATGCAAATTTTCTTAAATGACTATATCATGTGTACTAAATAAAATGTATTTCATAAAGCTTTGGGGTCCACTTAAATAAATAGATCTGTTAAACTAATAAAACATTGGCACAATAAAATAATCTATTTTGCAGATTTTTAGTGGGTTTTGCTAAATGCCCTGACAAATTTGCAATCACAGGGCTTGGAATTTTCTAAAACTTAATGGTTTGAATCATCAAAAGGGAAATTTAAAATTTTATGTTCTTATTAATACAGACTCTCCAAATGTGACTTTTTGTGGGAACTGTTTTCTGCCTGAGGTATAAGTTGAATTATTTAATTGACATTTGGAAACTGAGAATTGGTCATTTCAATGCCAAGACAACAATTTGTCCTTTGACATTTAAATATGTTTTATTTTTAGCAAACACTAAGTTTTTATATCTTATATTTCAAAACTGTATTACTATTTGTGGTCTTAAAAGAAAATTAATGCTATATATTCCTTACAATTATAGTACAAGTTAACAATTGTCAAGTAATGTACTCACCAATCAAAGACTTTTGTATGGTTTCAGCCAAAGTCCAAAATGAGAGAGATGAGCAATTTTAAACATTCTCCTTTTGGTTACATTTAAAAATACCATGAACACTACTTTAATATTTTACCCTAAAATGAAGGTAGAGTTTTCCTTAAACATTACATGATCTCTTTCATCAAGTGGTTATAAGTTTGCCTTACATATTAAAATCCTTTGGTATATTTAACTCACTTCCTGGGAATTTTGTTAGCAGAAAGTTTTTCCCACTAAACTGTGTGATTTACATGGAGATTTTGTTTTTCCTATTCTATGCTTTGTTTAGCTGTGTATAGGTTTGAAACGTGACCAAGCCCAGTTTTTCTTTCTTTTTAATAATCTTCATATATTATATGAAAATTGCTTACATTTTCTGGTATGCTCTTTTTTTTTTACTGAGAAGCCATCCGTGTTGTTGAGTCATAGGAATCTAGTCACATAGACTAGATTAAAATTCTGTTCAAATCCATGTCTCTAGTTATTCTCAAATGACAAGAAACGGAAGAAAGAATACAATAAAGTGTCTCATATGAAGAGAAAAATGAATCAAACCCTGCCAACTGTCACTTTGAAATAAAAGGATGAGTGAGTGATTCATCATGTTAAAGTTGTATTGTAGCTTTTCTGACTTGAAGTTACTAAAGAGAATGAGTTGTTTGAAAAGAAACTTTAATACTTGCTGTTCAATAGCAGTATGGATCCAGGAGCTCCCCAGAGCTGGGCAGTGAACAATGACCCCACATGAAGCAGGCTCTTAAGGAAAGAGGTAGAGAAGAGCCAGTCACCAGGGTAGAAGTAGAAGTCCTATCCATGCTGCTTAGCAGTTAAAGCTCAACTGGTCAGAAAAAAACATAGAGATATGCAATAAAGACAGATTTAGACCAAAAAATCAACTCTAACCAGTTTACAGTATGTTTTAAAAATGTGTGCAGGCTTGGAAAGAGAAGAAAAAGGGTAGAAACAGTCATAGATTAAAATATAATTTAAACATAATAGTAAAGTCATTAACAAGGTTACAGAGAAATAAAAATTGAAAGCCACATAAAGGTGGAAAATACACAGAGAGTTTGGACTCTACATTTTATTGCATTATCTTTGAATTTTTTTTACTGTTAATGGGAAAATGATAACTGCTGAGAGACATTTGACTGTGAAAGCTACTAAGTTAAATCAACCTATCTCTTTTAAAAATACCTTGACTTCAAAATTTAAGCCAAAAATATGTAACTTGGAAAGAGTTTTTGCTTTTATTTCCAGAGGAAATGACAGGCTGTGGATTCATTCTTGGTTAAGAAAAAATCAGATTTGATCGAGGAAGACCCCCTGAAAAGCCTTTGATAGAAGGGTGGCCCAGATGATCCAACATTTCAGAGAGCCTCTGTTGCCATTTTCTTTGAGTTCTACATCTAGAACAGCTTCAAGACTGCTGTCTGAGATGATATAGCCTCACAGAATTCTCCAGTCTGGACTTGACCATAATCCTAATTTTTTTCAGT